>NC_136058.1:37139238-38391738 GCF_964261635.1 Lissotriton helveticus
CCTTACTTATTCAAACATATACTAAAACATATTTACTCTCTTATACAATCCTGGATACAAGTTCACAATGATGCATACAGCCACTCACACATTCACTGGCTCCTATGCACAGTTATTTATATATGTCAACTCTCACATGTACTGTATTTTACATATGTACTTACTTTGACATGTAGCACTGAGATATCCATTCACTCACCAATACACTCATGCACACAGTCAACCGCCCATACAGCTGTTTCCACATGCACTTTTGAACCCATACATCTAGTGAATCAACTGCTCACACATATATGCACAGAGTCATACACCTCCCAGCCACCCACACACACACTCAGTCTCCCATACAAATGCTTGGGCAACCAATCAATAACCCATATAGTTACTCATATAGCTACTGATCAACACATGCAGCAGTTTACAGAACAACAGACATAATGATGCACAAATTAAGACAGTTTAGTCACTAACCCATGCATTCAGTGAGACACATTTAATCACTCACTCATACAGTCAGTCACGCACCTACTAAATCCTTCATCCAGACACTTCTACATCTACTCATTCTTCAATATGTAAAACATATTTAAACTTTACAGAAACACACAGTCACTGGATGATGTCATCAGTGATGTCATCAGTGATGTCATTTGAGATGTCATCAGTGATGTCATCAGTGATGTCATTTGAGATGTCATCAGTGATGTCATCAGTGATGTCACTGACCATGTCATGAATGATGTAATATGTGACATGATCAGCAGTGGATTGCGGGTGCGCGATATATAGTTAGTACAACTAACTATATATGGAATTTCAATGGTTTTGTGTGAGTAAAATAAGGTTTTTTAAATGCTAATTCCTAACTATATATGGTCTATAACCTATGGTTTTTTCAGTGAATTTTCAAGGTTTTGTAAATGCTAATTCCTAACTATATATGGTCTATAACCTATTGTTTTTTCAGTGAATATATTTATATATATATCTGTATATGTAAAATTTCTATGGCAAAATGAAACCCCTCATTTTGTTCCTTTTCAAATTAAATGTATTAAGTGTTACCACTTTATTCCAATCAAGATGACTTCAGGTGTGCCATACTTTTGTCATAGGTAAGACTGTTAGCGTTCTAGTTGTTCTTTAGAACACTCTGGGACATTCTGTCATTGGGCTATAGTTGGGCTACATCTGGCTGATATTTGGGCTACATTTGGGCTCTTTTGTCTCTGGTGGCCATCTTGGGAGCCTGCATATCAGAATTTTTTTAATGAAATATAAGAGGATTTGAGAAGTCACTCAAAATGTGCCCTAATTTTTCTTTCTTCAGCACTAATCATAATTTCTATGGCAAAATGAACCCCCTCATTTTGTTCCTTTGCAAATTAAATGTTTTAAGTGTTAACACTTTATTCCAATCAAGATGACTTCAGGTGTGCCATACTTTTGTCATAAGTAAGACTGTTAGCGTTCTAGTTGTTCTTTAGAACACTCTGGGACATTCTGTCATTGGGCTATAGTTGGGCTACATCTGGCTGATATTTGGGCTACATTTGGGCTCTTTTGTCTCTGGTAGCCATCTTGGGAGACTGCATATCAGAATGTTTTTAATGAAATATAAGAGGATTTGAGAAGTCACTCAAAATGTGCCCTAATTTTTCTTTCTTCAGCACTAATCATAATTTCTATGGCAAAATGAACCCCCTCATTTTGTTCCTTTGCAAATTAAATGTTTTAAGTGTTAACACTTTATTCCAATCAAGATGACTTCAGGTGTGCCATACTTTTGTCATAAGTAAGACTGTTAGCGCTCTAGTTGTTCTTTAGAACACTCTGGGACATTCTGTCATTGGGCTATAGTTGGGCTACATCTGACTGATATTTGGGCTACATTTGTTTTTTTTGTCTCTGGTGGCCATCTTTGGGCTACTTTGGGCTACATTTGGGCTCTAACATATATATAGCCCAATGTAGCCCAATATATATTTTTCAAAGTTAATTTTCGTAAAAACCACTGGAGCATATATCTTGAGACATAGCAAAGGCACATCGGGGAACCAGTCCCTACAATGTTGCCAAGTTTGGTGGAAATCCATTCAGCCGTTCGGGCTAAAAGTGAGTCCAACCGCCCTATGGATATTAACATGGGGAAAACACGTTTTGGGACTCCCCTTTTATCTCGGCTCCCGCTTGACGGATCCCCCCGAAACTTTCAGGGAAGGAGCGGAGCGCAGTGAGGCAAAGTTAAGGAACATTACAGGCAGATCCCTCATTCGACGCCAAAGTTATTCCCAATAGAATGTTGCGGATTTCCTATGGAAAACGATCCTAACTATAACTACCTACTGGCGACCGCCAGTAGGTAATATATATCGCCAGTAGGTAGTTATAGTTAGGACCTAGTTTTTAATTTGTCAATATCTTTGGCGTTGTTTACCAAATTTTGGGGAAATTTTGAAAACGAATGGGGTGGTCGATTAGGCAGCTGCCTTGTTGAAAGTTACAGGGTGATTCGTCAAGTGGGGCCTTAGAAAAAAGTGGGGGTCCCAAAACGTGTTTTCGCTATGTTAATTTCTATAGGAAACTTTAGACACAGCTACAGCCCGAACTCCTGAACGCAATTACACCAAATTTGGCAAAAAGGTAGCTCTTGGTTCAGAAAGCTCTCCTTTTGTTAAATGGTGTAAATCCGTTTAAAAGTTCCTGAGAAATTTCAAGATTTCTCGGATATACAATTGCAGCTGTGGTGGATTCGTGAACCCTCCTGATCTCGAGCCTGTAATCTGATTGGCTCCCAACACTTTAAACCAGGAAGTTTTGGTAGCCATTTTGTGACTCGGTTGAACTCACAAGTAAAAAGGTTAAAAAACTTGCACAGTTCAAAAAAGGGGGAAAGGTAGAAACATCCTGGCCCCCAAGGCATGCTGAGGGGGTCCCAGAAGCTGGGACTGCAGCTCTCCATAACTGCGGCGACAAGCAAGCGTCTCCTGGGGGCATCCACCAGTCGTCACTCCTGGCCTCTGGCCCGTCTTCCCTGGCAGTGATTTCCTCTCCTTCTTTTACTGACTTCCAGCCATCCTCCGCTCTCTCTCTCACCGTCAGTCTGTCTCTTGGGTTCTTGTTTCCGTGTCCTCGTCTCCTCTGCTACTTCTGGCTTCTTCCTCGTGTCTCTCCCCCTGTTCTCGCAAGTTGGTCCTTTATCCGGGCTCCAGGGCTGCTGATTGGTTCCCACAGAGAGGGGGAGGGGGGTCTGTGACAGTCTGCATGGGAGATGAGACGATGAAAGGTTTAACCCCTTGGTTACCTTCGTCCTCCTCTCCTTCAGTATGTTTAGGAAGCATGACGTCCGGTAGTATAGGTTGGCGCTCGTCATCCGCCCGCTCCTGACAGCATACCTATATGATAAAGAGTATGTGTTCCCAAACAACAGTTGCATTTGTCTGTTTTGTGTAGATATTAGAGACTGACCAAAACAGAATAACAACGGGGATTTATGTTTGACCTTGCCTACGGTGTTTAGGCTAAATCCCAGGAAAGAACAGAACGCAAAAACAATGGCAGGTGCTGTGTGAAAGTACAGCTCGGCACTAGCAAGCAAAGCAGAGTGCAGCCTGCAATGTGCTCAGGCTAACATAGGGAAACCAACAATGAGCCGGCACAGGACATGTAATAATATCATTTCTGCTCATGTAGTGATGTTAGGCTTAGGCCAATATGTCATTCACCATAATAGGGCTTTTCATTGTGCATAGTCTAATATTAATGCTCATCACACTTCTAAGTCGTATATATTACCTGATTGCAGCGCAGTTGCTTAATGATAGTGCACAATAGTTTTAATAACTATTGTAAACTTTCCTTGTGTCTTTCAGTTGTTTCTTATGGGCATGTATAAGTGAGAGAACGAAGGGTATGACCTGTTACCACGGTTCCCTGAGGAGATTAGAGTGTTGTGCTCTGGGGTGACATCTTTCTTGTTACTCTGGGAAGGTTAGGAGGGCAAGAAAGGCACTATGAGCTAGTCATCGTTTGGGCCCATAGGTACTGATGTGGTATGGTGACTCAGTCCCCAAATACTGATGTTCTGTGATCCCAGGCATAGATCTGTTTCTAAGCAGAATCTCTGCAACAATAACATGGCATAGGGGCAGTACTTTCACAGCTAAATAAAGAGGGCCTAGACCAGCCTGTAGCCTTTACCTCAGTTTGCTGTGGTCTGGGCCTTGAAAAGTTGAGATCATACCTGTTTGACACTCACTTCCTGATTCAGACTGACCACACGTCCCTCAGGTGGCTCATGAAAATGATGGGTGGGAATCCAAAACTGTTGAGATGGTCCATTTCCATACAGGGTATGGACTTAAAGGTGGAAGACAGACCAGGGGTAAACCACTCCACTGCTGATGGTCTATGGATTTAAATAGCGTCATACCATAGAGGAAGTTGTAACTGTTATTGGGCTTCTGGTGCCTGTTCTTGCTGCTTGCAAGTAGATTGAGGTATTTAACAATACACCTAAACTTGTTACCTGCTCTCAACATCTTCATTTCTCCTTAGTTATTAGTTATCAGTTCTGTAAGCTCAACAGGGTAAATATACACTAAGGAAGACATTTATTCTTCCTGAAATAATTGCCTTGTTGGTGAATATTTATATAGTGATAGGGCTATGTGGTGCCCGTTTGCGGAGGCGGTCTCTCCTCCTGGATAGTGACTGAAAGAGGAGAAGGACTAGCGGAAGCTTCCTCACCCGCTCCTGTGAAGATCCATGATCTGTACGTTAGAGGGCCATTGGGCTGAGACAGGGCAGTACCATCGTTTGGATATATTCTTATATGAGATATATGATCTGTTTGAATTCATAGTGACTATTAAGGGTGTGCTTAGCTCAGCCCTCCACAGGGCTTGGTCGCCCCACTCACTGCTGCCGCTCCTGCCTGCCTTGCCGCCTCCTGCCTGCAGATTCCTTCGCTCGCTGCCCGCTGCTCCTGGGAATTTCCCGCTGCTCCTGGGAATTTCCCGCTGCTCCCGGGAATTTCCCGCTGCTTCTTGGAATTTCCCGCCGCTGCCTCCCTGCGGCCCCGCCCCCCTGTGATTCCATTCGCCGCCCCGCTCCCGCCACCCAGCTGCTCCTCCCTCCCGGCTCCTTACTTATGACGCCCCCAGAGCGACCGCGCAGCGGACGCGCCGATTGAGCTCCGAAGGTGCGCCAAAGGTAAGCCCGTCTGTGCCCGTCCGCGCCTGGCCCGCGCCCAGCACCAGGACCACTGGTCCTCCCCGCCGAGGCAAGACGACCCGACTGCCCTACGCCGCCGCCACTCTCAACGCACTCAATGTCGGCCGGACCCACGCCTGCTGCCGAGCCACCCCGAGACGCAACCACGGACCCTTCACCTGCTGCACTTGCAAGTTCACCTGCCTCCGAACCTGCCCCGCATCCGCCAAGACAAACACCAGCAGCAACCACCTCAAGTGCATCCTGATCAACACCCGCTCCGTCCACAGACACGCCGTGGAACTCTGGAACCTCCTCGACGCTACATCACCGGACGTCGCCTTCCTCACGGAAACCTGGATGAACGCCTCCTCTGCACCCGACATCGCCATCCCGGACGGGTACAAGATCATCAGGAGGGACCGCATCAACCAGACCAGAGGTGGCATCGCCATCGTCCACAGGAACACCATCCGCATCACGACCGACACCAACGACTCCTTCGCCGCAGCCGAACATCTCCACTTCCAGATTCACACCGACCCTAAGACGACCCTCAGAGGCACCCTCGTCTACAGACCCCCGGGACCACGCACACAATTCAGCGAAGACATCACAGACTTCATCAGCCCGCACGCCCTCCCCTCCACCGACTACATCCTCCTCGGGGACCTCAACTTCCACCTGGAGAACAACAAGGACCGCAACACCGCCGGCCTGCTGGAAAACCTCGCCAACCTCGGACTCAAGCAACTGGTCAACACCCCCACCCACTACGCCGGCCACACGCTTGATCCCGTCTTCTCTTCCAGCAAGTACATCACCTTCAGCCACGCCACCGGACTCCACTGGACCGACCACAGCTGTGTCCACTTCAGCTTCAAAAGATCCACGACCCACCACCACCCGCAACAGGTACCTCACAGGAATTGGAGCAAGATCACCGCAGACTAGCTCACCACCTCCCTCAGCCAGAGCCCACCCGCCAACACAACGGACCCCAACGAAGCAGCCCGCAACTTCACACAGTGGCTGACCGCCTGCGCCGACGACCTCGCGCCACTAAAGAACCCTCCCAGCAGACCCAGAAGCAAGAAGGCATCCTGGTTTACTGATGACCTCAAGGACTCCAAGAAGACCTGCCGCACCCTCGAGAAAGCCTGGCTCC
The DNA here is from genome assembly GCF_964261635.1 of Lissotriton helveticus. Classification (NCBI taxonomy): domain Eukaryota; kingdom Metazoa; phylum Chordata; class Amphibia; order Caudata; family Salamandridae; genus Lissotriton; species Lissotriton helveticus. Next base: position 37,145,621 of record NC_136058.1, read on the forward strand.
TCGACCGGACCACCGACAACATGACCGCCCTCAAACACGCTACCCGCAAGCACCACCAGCTCATCCGCACCACCAAGAAGAAATCCCTGAAGGAACGACTGGACAACAACGCCCACAACAGCAAAGAGCTCTTCACTATCGTCAAGGAGCTCTCCAACCCCAGCACCGGCACCAACGACATCACTCCGTCACAAGACCTCTGCGACTCCCTCGCCTCGTTCTTCCACCGCAAGATCGCGGACATCCACAACAGCTTCGGCGCCCCACCCACGCACCCAACCGTCGAACCAACGCCCCCCACCGCCACCCTTCGCACCTGGACCACGGTGACCACCGAAGACACAGCCCGCACGATGAACACCATCCACTCCGGATCACCGACCGACCCCTGCCCACACCACGTCTTCAACAAGGCCGACTCCACCATCGCACCCCAACTCCGGAACATCATCAACACCTCCTTCAACACCGCCACCTTCCCGGAGAGCTGGAAGCACGTCGAGATCAGCGCCCTCCTGAAGAAACCTACAGCGGACCCCACCGATCTCAAAAACGTCCGCCCCATCTCGCTCCTCCCTTTTCCTGCTAAAGTCATCGAAAAGATCGTCAACAGACAGCTGACCACCTTCCTTGAGACGAACGGATCCCTCGACCCCTCGCAGTCCGGCTTCAGAGCCAACCACAGCACCGAGACCGCCCTCATCGCAGCCACCGACGACATCCGGACCCTGCTCGACAAGGGGGAAACAGTGGCCCTCATCCTCCTGGACCTCTCCGCTGCGTTCGACACGGTCTGCCACCGCACCCTAGTCCAGCGCCTCAGCAACATCGGTATCCAAGAGAAGGCACTGGAGTGGATCATCTCGTTCCTCGCCGGAAGAACACAAAGAGTCCGCCTCCCCCCGTTTCGCTCCGAGGCCACCGAAGTCATCTGCGGCGTCCCGCAAGGATCTTCACTCAGCCCCACCCTCTTCAACATCTACATGAAACCTCTCGCAGCCATCGCACGCCAGCACAACCTCAACATCATCTCTTACGCCGACGACACCCAGCTGATCCTCTCCCTCACCAGAGACCCTGACACCGCCAGAACCTGCCTACACGAAGGGATGAAAGACGTCGCCGAGTGGATGAAGGACAGCCACCTGAAACTGAACTCGGACAAGACGGAAGTCCTCATCCTGGGATCTTCGCCCTCCGCCTGGGACGACTCCTGGTGGCCCCCAGCCCTGGGCACCGCACCCAAGCCAACCGACCACGCACGCAACCTGGGCTTCATCCTGGACCCCTCCCTCTCGATGACCAGACAAGTCAACGCCGTCTCCTCATCGTGCTTCAACACCCTGCGTATGCTTCACAAGATCTTCCGCTGGATCCCGACCGAGACCAGGAAGACTGTCACCCAGGCACTCGTCACCAGCCGACTGGACTACAGAAACGCCCTCTACGCCGGAACCACAGCCAAGCTACAGAAAAGACTCCAGCACATCCAGAACGCCTCCGCCCGACTAATCCTGGATGTCCCCCGACGCAGCCACATCTCCAGCCACCTGAGGAACCTGCACTGGCTCCCCGTCGACAAGAGGATCACGTTCCGGCTCCTCACCCACGCACACAAGTCTCTCCACGACCTGGGCCCCAAGTACCTCAACGACCGCCTGACCTTCTACACGCCCACCCGCCAGCTACGGTCCACCAGCCTTGCCCTCGCAGCCGTACCACGCATCCGAAGAGCCACCGCCGGAGGAAGATCCTTCTCTTACCTGGCTGCCAAGACATGGAACTCCCTCCCCATCCACCTTCGGCTGACCCAGGACCATCTCGCCTTCAGGAAACAACCAAGACCTGGCTGTTCGAGCAGTAGCATACCCCTCCCCCAAGCGCCTTGAGACCCTCCCGGGTGAGTAGTGCGCTATACAAATGGTATGATTGATTGATTGATTGCTACAACTGTACTGATACAGTACCATTGTCAGACCCCGCAGTTATTAGTGAATCTGCTTCTGCCTGTATGGTTATCCAGAGCGGGATTTAGTTATAAAAAACTGAGACCTGTAGTAACACAAAAGCATCAAAGCACAATGTTCTACTGCCCATGCATAAACACAAATACACACAGTCTAAATCTAGTAGTAGTAAAATGATTGTTTACAGAAACCTGCGCGCATGTCTTCAAAGTCTCATAATTGTAGTGCGGATTGTGGGCGATGGAGACAGATTTTTCCATTTAACTGTACTAGCAAGCATTTTGAAAAGGATTAAGAAGCGTTTGGCTGAACAAATGAGGGGATGAAAGAACTCAGAAAATCTTGCACCGTCTGGCTTTCATCGCGTATATTGCAAAAAGTGAAAACGGAATTCTTGGCATTTCTCGGTTGCCATGTTTTACTGTTGAAAACAAACAGAACTGTAAGCTTTCTTTGAACTCTGTTGTAGATTCAGGGAGTGAACTCATCTTTTAGATAGGTGAATGCTCTTTCATAAAAACGTATTGTTTTCTTGGTAAGTTTTCGATCTCTGTTGTTGGTATTTGTGAACCAAGAACGAAGTTTTGAAACAAGATAAAACAAAATGATTTCAAAGAAATAGAAATACCCAACTATAACGTTAGGGTACTCGTCACTGACATTTTCCCACTTTGGCCACCCATGCACGCCTACCTAAAATACACACACACTCCTAACTTGAACTTAACAGCACCTCCAATGGCAAAGAACTGAAGCTTTATCATGTTGCTTCCTTGAGGGGCACTATCGAATTTATTTAATGGCACATCAATTTAAGGAACCGACCGAAAACGTTCTACAATGCAAGATATTAGGGCTATGAAATTCTCGAGAGTTGGAGCATGATAAAATGTGCATGAGCACAAAAGTATGAAAAACACTGGATTGAACAAAGAGGCAGGAGAAGGGGATTGCACATTATCCATCAACATAAAAAGAACTCTGGCAAACGCAAAGAGCATATAAATTTCTTGTGAAAACTCACAATTAAAGACCCCTATTAAAGTCAAGAAGAAATAGACGGTTGTGCAGAGAGGATTTAAAATATATATATATATATATATATATAATTATGGCCAAATTAGATATAACATTCAAGCTCCCACTACAGAAACAATTCATAAATGAGAATATCAACATTGGTACAGTGTGAAAGCATACATGAAGGTGGGAAATGTTATGATTTTTTGCAAACAAATAAAAATCACAACTTGAAAAGATCCCCTCGGCACATGTACTACAGCACTACAATTTGATAGGCAGATTATAAAATATAAATAGGAACTCAAGAAGATCTGAACAAATGCATGCACTCTCTACAGCATCACTCAAGTTGATCAGTATTAGGCCACACGCTTTCTATTAAACAGGGCCAGAGAACATGAAAAAAACACTGGAGAAACGTGACTCCTGTCCATGAAAATAGAGACCTTTAAGATATAGTTGGTACACCGTATATTATGGTTGGTACGAATCATGATGGCCAGAGAAAGGACATTTTAGTAAAGGCCCACCGTTGATGAGTACATTCTGAATGTCTTCAGAAATTGTATTAGAACATGCATAATGAAGGGCATTGTGCACATAATCAAGTCAATGTTATCACCAAGAGAAGGAAGTTGGATGCCTCGACTACAGAAATGAAATTCCTTTGTTTCATTGTGTCACAGGCTTTGCTGGCTTCCTGTCCAGTCGAGACATGCACTGCTTTTCTCAACCATCTTTTTGCAGTGCAAACTTGTAAGAAGTGTTTGAACACAATTTGCATGAATTGCTATGTGACATTGCCTTATCCTCTTTAAAATTGTGATCAATCCCTGACATCTTCATTGCACCACAATACACTTATTGACACATATTTGATCAGACTTTCTAGTTTGACAATTATCACGTTGGGTTAGGTTATGTTGCTTTGTATGGCACACTTATCACCCGAGAGATTATCCAGGCACTTGGACAGGTGAATAGGTGTGTGGTCCCACAAGGTACTTATATGAAGAGCCCGATCTTCAGCTTATTGAGGAAATCAGGAAGTTTGGGAATTCTCTGATATGCTGAGGGAGGTTGTTCCATGTCTGGGGTGCAATGTAGGTGAATAAGCGACCTCCAGTTTTATTTTAGTGGATGCGGGGAGTGTGTGTGTGTGAGGCAGAGCATAGGTGCTTGGTGAAGTGTATGCAGCCGTATTCTGGTTCTGTGGTGTGTAAGGCGCTGTATGTGCGCATCAGAAGTTTGAATTGGCTGCGCTTCTGAATGGGGAGCCAGTAAAGCTGTTAGTTTAGCATGGGAGGTCGAGTGTGAATTGTGGCGGTGCTCTGGATTGTCTGGTGTTGTACAGGATTGCTTGAAGATTTTAGCATGGAGAGAGTTGCCGTAGTCCAGCTTGCTGGTGAGAGTGCTTGTGTGACGGTTCATCTGGTGTTCTGAGGCAACCATTTGAAGACCTTTCTCAGCATGCATAGGATGTAGAAGCAGGAGGTGCACACTGTGTTGACTTGAGCAGTCATGTTGAGCTTCTCGTCTAAGATGATCCCTAGATTTTGTGGTCTGTGGGTGTGGATGTTGGTCCTAGCTCCGACGGCCACCAGGTCCCATGGGGAGGTTTTGTTGCCAAAGATCATTACTTCCATCTTGCCAGAGTTGAGCTTCAGGCAATTGGTTCACATCCAGTCTGCTACCATGGTTATGAGGTTAGTTGAGTTTGTTCTGGTTGTCTGTCAGGGAGAGGATGAGTTGGGTGTCATAAGCGTAGGAGATGATGGTGATGTCTTGTGATAGGATGATTTTGGCGAGTGGTGTCATGTATATGATGAAAAGGGTGGGGCTGAGGGCAGATCCCTGTAGGACTCAACATATCAGTTTCCTCGTCTCTGACGTGAAGGGTGGCAGCTTGACTAGTTGGGTTCTTCCGTGAGAAAGAAACAGAACAATTTGCGAGCGGATCCTTGTATGCCCTGCACATTGAGTCTTCTGATAAGGGCGTTGTATTGAAGACCGGGGAGAGGTCGAATTCGAATGTCATCGGTGGCTGTGATAAGTGCTGTTTCATTGCTGTGGTTCTTTCTGAATTCTGATTGAATGTTGTCTAGAACATAGTGAACTTTGATGTGGGTTGTGAGTTGCTTGTTGATGGCTTTCTCTATCAGTTTGGCTGGATAGGGGAGCAGGGAGTTGAGACTGAAGTTGCTCAGTTGATTTCAGATGGTTGTGGGCTGCTTGAGGAGGGCATTGATTTCTGCAAGTTTCCATTCATCCAGGAAAGTGGTGGACATGATGCAGGTGCTGATGATGTGGGTAAAGGGGTGCTGACTGGTGCTTATTTGTGCTGGTAGTTTCAGTAGATTCTCATCCACCCTGGAGGAGATCAGCGATTCAGCTATGATTATTTTATTCTATCTGGAACCCAAATATCACTAACCTTGTCCTAAGAGGACATATATTATTTCTTAAAAATTCCTCTGGTAGAAAGCATATGTAAATAGCCCACAGATGTATGGAATAGGCCTAGAAAGAAAAAATGCTCCCCTACATATCATAGTATTATACATAACTATGTAATAACTTCTGTGTCCCCCTACGGCTCCATACAAGTATTAGAACAACCACCATCCCAATGTGAGAGTAGGTTCCCAACGAAGAAAAGAAAAACTTTGAAAAGATAAAGGTTGCAACTATTTTACTTTCTTGTATTCTCTATTCCCAAATTAACTTATTATGTAAGAGAAATTCTTTGTTTATGTTCAGCCTTGTGACTTGCTGCTTGATTCTTCTTCTCCGTATGCACTCTTTCTCTTCTTTTCAGGTGAGCCATCCAGACTCGAGATCCTTAACAAACAGATAAGTGAAAGAAAAAACCTAAAATATTTTTTTTTTATTTTAACTCTTTCTTTAGTTTCTGCTTTCTTTTTATTTCTTCCTGCTTTTGAAGCCTTCTTTACTTCCTCTACGTCTGCCATTTATTTGGGTTCTTAGGCCCTTCTTAATTGAAAAGATCCAGAAGGTTCTTTTTTTGTATTTTATTTCATTATCTCTTGACATTATTTGTTTGTTTTTAAGGTGTCCTTTTCCTAACGTTCTAAATCAGTATTATTATATCTGTTGCTTGAAGGTTTATCCAACTGAATAAATAAAGAAAAACAAAAGGGGAAGCAATAATCCTGTACCATTATTTCTTTATGGTGCGCACTCCTTTGGTTTTACTTTGTGCTCCCCATTCTGCCTCCCAACCACGCCCACAGGTAAGCACCCAGGTGGTTGAGTCACGCTCCTCCAGGGGCATGTCGGGGTTTGTACACTGCTCCAGCTGACTCAGCTGGTCACCTTGGTATTCATGTGGTCTGCACCTTTGGGCTGTTCCTTGTGCCGAAAAACGCTGCAGTCTCCTCTACACTGGGCCAATGCAGTCTGTCCTCTTTCTCAATGGTGTTTTCTACCCCTCTTCCTCCCGTGTCTTCTCCTCTCACCTCTGCTCCTCCAAATGCTTTTTCCTAAATCCTAAAGAAAAAAACTGAACTCTTCCTTTGATTTCAGTACTTCCATTTCTCTCCTGCCCTCTTTGCCCTTTCTCTTTTTTTACCTGTGTTATTTTCTTCTGCAGGTTGTGTCCCCATAGCAGCTGACATACAGGATTCAGGTTTATACACATTCTCTTACACCCACCTTATAATTTTAGACGTAGATGCTCAATATCCATAGAGGTGGCCTCACCTGTATTAATTCCATACTTTAAAATAACAAAACGTTTCATCAATGATAAATAATTGGCTATTTTTGTCTCTTGTTGCAGGTATTCCATTTTGCAAATGCCATCACCTTGGCATGCTTAAAAAAATTGAATTTCTTGGGGAAAAAAACTTATGAGGACCAAGACAATAGTTCATCCAACGTTTCCCTCAGAAACGCCATACATAGCACTCTATGGCATCTAAAATAGAGAGGCTATATAACTGGGTTCAAAATGAGACAGCTGATAAAAAAAGAACCTACTGTATGTTGAGGAGTCACATGCTGCAACATGAAGATGCAATGCTGTGGGCATCTTCAGGAGTGTGAACAACAAAACGTCATACTTCGTTGTCACATTGTGTCACTTAACATGACAGCCATCTTGAATATATAGAAAATATTGTTTTTTATACTTTCGAGATGACCACAACTTTGCATGACACTACGTGATGATGCAACGCAGGGATCACTTTGTAAGTATAACCACATATTTCATACTTTCAAGATGGCCATCTAGCTGAGTCATCACGATGGGCGCCATCATGAAAGTATAGAAAACTGAGATTTCTATACTTTTAGGGTGGTCAGTCATCATTATAGTCTTAGCCATTATTGGCACATTTCAAAAGCATGCTACTGGCAAAGACAACAGGGGCAGCCCAGAGGAGCTTGGAAGGGGTGAGTGAGTAAAAGTAATGACATCACAATCTGGTGCTATGGAATTACCCTAGAGAAGAGACAATGTGCAGGAGGTTTGTGGAGCAGGATGAGTATGAGAGTGCTGTCACATATTAAAGCATAGGAAGGAGCAGGTCACACCCTCCCATGGTTAAATAAATATGAAAAGAAACAGGAAAAGAAACAAGAAAAGTTGTTTTATGGTGTCAGCAGTGGAAGGATACACATTATTCGGTGGAAATTGAGGGAGAGCAAGCTATGCTCTAGGGATGTGTCAAATACAGAACAGGGAGAAAACATCAAATAAAGAGTAGGGAACAAATACAGACAAGAAACGCATTCAATCAGAGCAAGGGTCTGACCAAAAGTATTATTTGCAATGCTATTTGCAACAAACAGCTGAAGTTGTCTGTAGCAAGACTGCAAAAATACTGCCTAACAAGATAGCTGATGTCCATTGCATGGAGATTTTGTTATCAAATCCTCTAGATCTTCAAGTCACAAATAGGCCAGGAGATGGCCAAACACATTAAACTTGTTAATGTGCTTCCAGATGTAAAACATTTCACAAAATACATTTTCCCTCTAGGCACTTTTGATATGGATGTCCTGCCTGTGCATCTGAGACTATAACGTGACCACTCAAGGTTTTGGAAAGAAAGAGGCCTTATCTCAGTTAAATGGCCTATGACCAGATGGGTATGTAATCATTCAAGAACCCTTTTATCCCACTGTCACATGCTTCTGAAATCCAAATGATCATCCATCTATGGCTGGTCGGATGCCACAGACCAGTCAGTCTATGGAGGACTTCCCATTTTTTCATGCTGGGTCATTATCATCCCCTTCAGATCTCAAAACAGAAGTAGTACAGCATCATTTTTGATGGCATTCAGATGATGTGGTTTACAAAAAGTAAAAGTAGTATCGAACAAATGCTTCCTTTTTCCAAGTAACTCTTATGAGGTCTTAAAAAGACTTCTGTGTTGCAAGTGAAATAACTTAAAGGTGTTGCTACAAAGAAAAGGGGCAGAATTACTTTGATTTTGCATTAGAGTTGCATCACTTTTGTGGTGCAGCTCCAACACAAAATCAATTTTGGTTTTACTAAGTCATGCAAAGTCACTTTGCATGGTTTAGTAAATACAAAGTAATGTTACCTTGTGTTGGGAACGCATTTCATGGGTGAAGCATGGGTGTTCCTATGTGTCCATCAATGGATTTTGCCGCATTCCCAGATTTACTAATGCTAGTAAACCTGGGAATGCATTAAATGCTGCGCCTTTCCCAGTGAGGCATAAAGAGTTACTATCAATGCAATTGGGTATCAATGCATTTTGCAGCACACATTGAAAGAGGAATATACCTTTAAGAATTGTTATTGTGCAGGAAGGTATCCTTTCCAGTAGAAAAACAATCCTGCCATTAATGCTCATGCAACTGAGGCACTAGGCAGCTTTAATTGTGACAGCATAAGGAGAGAGCTGAAGAGCGCAATATCTTAGTAGATATGGTGTTATGAACCCTCTACTATTCTTGCAACGCAGCTTAGCAACTGGCCTTGCCGCACTGCATTGGGTGAATTCTAACTCAATCTGGTACAAAGTTCCTTTGAAAATGTATAAATAAATTGTAAAGCACAGATAACACTTATAAATTTAGTATGCTAAAATGTAATGTTACCAGAAATTAATTAGTGCTCCAGATTTTTTTTTTCCAGAAGCAAGTGCAAGTGAGACTATCTAACACAGGGACAGACTGTTCTAATGACCGAAGGTTTTTTCTGCACAAAATATAACACATTATTGATAGATTGCAATAAAAAAGCTCAGTGTATCTAAAAACCTGGGATATTTACATTTTCCATTTACAGTTCCATCGCATAAACTCTGCTAAGAACTCTGCGAAGGAACTGTTTACAACGGTGGCAGCTTTGGCTGACCCGGTTCCCGCGGCCATTCCCGCAAGTTCGGAATTATGTGAAGATCTTGCCAGATTCTTTCTAGGTAAGGTGGAGACGATTTTTAAAGCCTTCTCTAGTCAGGAGAGGTTGAACAGTCAGGCGGTCTCTGTAGAAAACGTTACGCAGTCATCCTTAGGACAAAATCTGGATAGTTTCTCACCAGTAAATGACGAAGAAATTAGTCGGCTATTGTTAGCGTAAAATCAGGTTCTCCGTCAGACCCTTGCCCGGTGGCTGTGATAAAAATGGCCCCAGATCTGATAGTTTCATCGCTGGTGACCATTTTTAACAAAATGCTTGCGACAGGAGGTTTCCCAGCGTGTTGGAAACATGCCTCAATTTTGCCCCTACTAAAAAATCCTAACCTGGATATTAGGGAACCAAATAACTATCGCCTAGTAGCAAGGCTCCCTTTACCAGCTAAATTAATAGAAAAGGCGCTGAATACTCAACTAAGCTCCTTCCTGGCTGCCACTCAATCTCTGGACCCCTCTCAACATGGTTTTAGACCTTACCATAGCACGGAATCCGCCCTCATTAAAACAACTGAGGAGATCAGAGCGGTGACCGATGCGGGAGGGAGGGCTGTCCTGGTGCTGCTGGACCTCTCCGCGGCCTTCGATAAGGTCCACCATGAGATCCTACTTGACCGTCTGAAGGCCTGCGGAGTACATGGGAAGGCGCTTGACATACTCAAAGCCTTCCTGTCCGGCAGAGTCCAGAGTGTGGCCTTAGGAGAATATGAGTCAAAACCCTTCATCCTGCCCAGCTGAGTTCCTCAGGGCTCGTCTTTGAGCCCTACGTTATTTAACGTTTATGTTAGCTCATTGGCTCCAGTAACCCGGGCGCATGGTTTTGATCTTACATCATATGCTGACGACACCCAGATTGTGGTGTCTGTACTACCAGGGATGGAAGAAGATATAGCAAAGAATTTCCAGGATTGTATGCTGGGGGTAGGAAACTGGATGGCAGTTAACTGCCTTAAATTAAATTCGGCTAAAACCAAAGTTATAGTGTTTGGTTCAAACACTAACTTCTGGAGCCCAAGCTGGTGGCCAGACCAGATGGGCAAGGCCCCCACCCAGTAGCAAAGGTGAAAAACCTAGGGGTGTTGATCGATGATCAACTCACCTTTCGTCCCCAGGTCAATGCACTATCTTCCTCGGTGGCTTACCTGCTCAAATCCATCCGTAAGATCCTTCCATTCATTCCTGGCAGCGATAGAAAAACAGTGGTCACAACGCTGGTTATGGCAAAGCTGGACTACTGCAATAGTCTATTTCTTGGTGCCCAACAGGGGGTACTTAATAAATTGCAGGTTCTACAAAACGCGGCTGCTAGGCTCATTTTGGGGATCCCAAAATTTGTCCCTGTGTCCCAGGAGCTGGTTAAGCTTCATTGGCTTCCAATGCGAAAGAGAATTCTCTTTAAAGCATTATGCCTAGTATTCAAGTCCTTACAAGACAAGGGACCCCTATTTTTTCGGCGACACTTTCATTGGTACCGTCCGACTAGAAATCTTAGATCAGCTGACATGGGGTTGATCACGGTGCCTCGTATCAGGAGAGCACGCTGGGGAGGCAGCAGCTTTGTGCTGGGCGCAGCCAAAGCTTGGAATACCTTGCCTTATGCCCTCAGAAAAATGACGGACCTCATGGCCTTTAGAAGAGCTTTAAAGACATGGCTGGTTACTATCTGATTCCCTAACCTGCCTCTATCTCAGGAGTAATACTTAGCGCCAGGACACCTACGGGTAACAGAGCGCTGTACAAATGCCAAAAATAAATAAATAAATAAACAAGTTTAAAAAAGTAATAATGCAAAAAATATGAACAGTCCGCTGTACTAGTGCGCCAGATGAATCCCTGAGGACAGCAAGACATTTTCTGGTGGCATAGTACAGCCTTAGAACATTTATCTCATATGGTGAGATGAGCTGCAGTCTCTGAAGAATCAAGACAGTGCAGTTAACAGCTTGAATAGAAGGCAAGTAAAAATTATTTACACTGTGAGCAATGCGAAGTTTGACTCAAGTTCGGTCCCGAAGTCATCTGCATACACATGCATGTTGGGGACTTTCAGGTTTTGTATATACATATGCAGTGGTGGTAGAGCACCTTTGGAGCAAACCCTAGGTGCATCCTGAATGTTGAAGTACCCTACAGGACTCTCCTTTCCTCCACTCTCTCCCTTGCTCAGCCTGGTCTCACCTACAGCTCATTCAGTGGCATATTACCAAGGGCATTATCGCCGCATTAGCGGGACTTTTTCCCGCTAATGCGGCGATAATTTTATCGCCCTATTAACAAGCTGTCGCTAACACCAGTTAGCGACAGCTTGTAGGCGATAGTAGGCATTTAGGGGCCCACTTTGCATGTCAGCGATAATTATCGCTAATGACATGCAAAGTGAGCGTGCCAAGATGTTAGCGACTGGAAACAGTCGCTAACATCTCTAACTCCTATTAACAACTTTTGGAAATATTCGCGCTAAGCGTGAATATCCCCAAAAGCTAACGCCTGCTAAAAGCAGTTCTTAGCCATGTTATCCAATGGAAGGTGGATAACATGGCTAAGAGCATTGTCACGATAATGCATGAATATCACTGATTTTTCAGCGATATTCATGCATTTCGCAGGATTTTTACTGCTTTTGAGATAAACCTTGATAATATCAAGGTATCTCAGCGGTAAAAATCCTCGTTGCTCGGCGATATTTTTTTCCCGCTAACCAAGCAATAGCGATAATTATCGCTATTGCTTGGTAATATGCCCCACAGTTCTTAAAGGCAGTAAGGTAGGTTTGCCATCCACAGAGGCGTTTTTGGGACCTTATTTCTTCTGCCTATATACTAGGATAGACTTTACTTTGGGTCTTTAGATGTAAATCCTAATATGTGGAATGCACAGTTTTCATTATACGTTGGGTTTGACATTGAACCTACTGAGGGTCTGTAGTGTATGAATATTTTGAGGGAATCACTAAATCTCTCAACAAGAGAAGGTTTTCCAGCCTGTGATAGAGGGCCTATTCCTGAACAGGAAAGATTCTTGTAAATGTTGAAATAATATTCCTTGGGATGTTGCTTGCATTAATATGATTAATATGTTCTGCTAGTGTGTACAATAGATTGGGGCATTTTGTTCATGTTATCATTGGTCATTTACCACTAACTGTTTATCTGTTTTCAACAGTGGAAAGTATTCCCAATGGATTTCATTGGAACTGCGTATTGCAATGATCAGGGTGTGAGCACCATTAAAACAATGCTGGGAAATATTTATGTGGCTGGAGGATACCTGGGGCTGCATGCAGATGTGCCCAGTAACTCTGCACAAGAACACAAGGTGGTAGATTTACAAGCCCCTTGCAACACTTTTGCACCACCGTTGCATCACTTTTGTGACCTAGCGGCGGTGTAAACAATGCGGCCCATTTACAACGTGATGCATCTAGGGAGCTGCGTCATGTTGTAAATCCCTGAGTCACATTATACCTGCATCAGGTATAATGTATGCAGGGTGGGCGTTCCTATGCAGGAATGACTCGTAAAACTGACACTGTGAGATCTACAAGATTCCACTGCGCCACTTCTAGAACACCACTGCCTCAAAACCTTATGCATGCTTGAAGCAGGCGTAAGGAGTGACGCAATACAATAAGTATAGGCCTCAAAATGCATTGCTGGAGTTGCGTCGTGCTTGCAACACCATTCCAGCAATGTGCGACTTTTGTGCCAAGAGATGCGTCTGAATTTCTGACACACCTGCTAATCCTTGCTCAATGGTGTGCCGTTTTGTAAATACGGCGCATGCATGGTGGCGCATGGGGATTGCAGGCTGGCACAGGGAAACTGACGTATCTCTACAGATGCGTCAGTTTCTTGTAAATCTGTCCCAGGATGTGTATGCCTCAATAAGGTAATAGAGAAGAGGATTTTATTCAGCATATTATGGCAAATTCATTATCTGTTGCTATTATGTAACATTAGACAGGCTTATCTATGTCAGTTACATCGATTCACCAAAATGCTAGGGGTAGTGAACGTGACATCATACACTGTTTGAGCTTAATGACATACACAGTAAGTGACCTTCAATTCTGAATCTTCACAGGAAGTGATGTCACATGAACTTAACCCCGATGACATCACAATGATTGACATCACTGAGTTAATATCCTGTCATGTTCATACAGTCTATATATCATGCATGAGACTTACTTCAGATACTAGCTCTAGAATGTCAGGATCTGGATTTTGTCATGTTGCCATCCTCTCAAATCCCATTATTGTTTTTATTTATGACAAGAATTAACTGCAATGCACCAGTTCCAGCATTTTGCCATCAGTGGTGCCCACTTTGTCAAGAATCTTTCTAGTATGCCAGCACCCATATTTTCCTAAGGGTGTCCCATGCCAAGAATTACCTCCAAAATTCCAGCGCCAACATTTTGCTGTGGATGTCCCTCATGCCTGGTATTATCTCTGGTATGCCCATAGCAAGGATTACCTCTGGGTGCGAGTGTCTGCATTTTGTCATAGTACCTGTCTTGTTTAAGAAGTACCTCCAGTATACCAGCATCAGCATTTTTTCCTTGGTGCCTCTATAAATCAAGAATTGCCCTCAGTATGCCAAGGTTAGTGGTAGGCTCCCATGCAAACACCACATACTCACTCACGCCCACTTGGTTTAACTCACAATCATTATCCCTTGCTATCACTCATTGAATTCCACTCATAAACAAATGCACTTACTCATTCATTCTCATTCTCTTGCACTCACTCTCACTTATTCTCAATCATTCTCATACACTCTAACTCACTCCTATTTTCTCACTCACTCACACTCAATCACACTCAGTCTTATCTTAATCACTCATTCTCCTTCAGTTTTACTTACTCCCACTCCCTCTGAATCACTCATTCTCACTCACTTTGACTGCACCTTTCTTCCTGACAATTACTCTCACTGATTCTTACTCACACTTATTCTGTCTCACACTCCCTCGCGCTCATTCTTATTCATTCTTAATCACTTACTTGCAGTCACTCATTCATTCTCACTCACTTTAAATAACTCATGCTCATTTACTGACGCTCTCACTCAATCTTCTTTACTATCTGGCATTCACTTTCACACACTTACGCTCACGCATACAGGCTCATACTCACACACGGACTTCCCTGCAGCAATGCAAACCACTTACATTTAAAAGCATTTTCTTTTTACTTACCTCAGTTGCCATTGAAGGTCCCATTCCATCTTCTGGTGATCCACATTTTTTACACTAATATTGAATAGTAGAATATTATTCATCATTAGTGTAATAAACAAGAGCACACAAACAAGGAGCGTCGACCCCCAATGTCAATGAAGACCTGCTGCCCCTGTGCTCATGCTACTGATTTTGTTACTTAGGGTCCAGTGGTCTCAAAAGCAGTGTCAGGGTTCTCAAAGGGTAGCCAAGTGTAGCAGCTGTGTCCTCATCATTTATCTTATTTTACATCATTTTGATTCAGTGTGGCAACCAAAATATGTAAAGTCCACTATTCACGTTGCACAGTTATTAGTCATAGCTGAACACCTAGCTTTCATGTAATTAGTTATCCTGCTTTAGTATCCCCTGTTAGGCATCTTTTACAAAAGATATCCCATATTAGTAGCAGCCCCTTATTACAACTTCTCATGCTCTATTGTGTTTTTCAATATAGTTCGCACCTAACATACATACATTTGTTTATACCTTGGGCAGGCGACTAGTTGGATCCATATGTGATCAATATCTCTGTCTACTAGCTTAGCAATTATAATTAAAACTGATAAACCATGGATGTTTCCCAACCAAATACAAGTGGGAAATACCGCAACATCTTATCTATGAAAGTTAAAGGACTCTATAGTTTTTGTCGAACAAAAGGAGGTACCACAAAGTAACTTGAGGTGGCACTACTATAGGAAATGCATTAATTGAAATCTGAATGGACTAAGCTTAGCGCAATTGGGTAAAAAAAGTTGCACATGAAGTTAGACCATCCTACATGATAGATAAATAAGCAATTTTGTTACATAAAAATATGACAGTGCCGCATCTCTAAGCCTTGGTCGGATGCAGATAGATGGCCGAAATGTTTTGTAAAGCTACAAATCGAATCCGCCAACATAATATTCGACATGGTTTATGCTCCTAATGGTGATACATCATGTTTCACACAAAATCAAGCAGATTATTGTCTGAATTTAAACACACAAAAGTTACAATGGGCTGGGATTGGAATCTTACCATAGATCCCATTATTGTTCAGATCGTCCAGAAATCGGCAGAGAAAAGGATAGAGCTTTAATAACCAACTAGCAGCCCGCCCCGGCGTTGCCCCGGGCAGAAGGAGGCTGGGGGCAGCATTGCAGCAGGAGAGGTGCAGCATAGCGGCCGGGAGCAGCAGAGCGTACTTACAGTGTTTCCTTGCTCCCGTTTTGTTCGTCCTGGCCGCTTCTGCCCACGCTCGTGTCCACCCCCTTTTATGAATCGTTTTTGGCCACCATAGCGTGGTACGGTATACTCAGATGTGAGTCCCTTGCTCATTGCACCATCAGGATTCAAGCAAGCCGGGCCGAAGACGGCTGCAATGCCAGAAACCGGTCCCCGGAAGCTTGTTTCCTTTCCAGTAAAGAATTGGCTTGGTAGTTTGGTCTGCCCTGTTCCCATGATGCACTGGGCCAGGGTCAGACTAATTTGCATGTAGCCAGGTTCTGAACTGGGATGGCGCAGTGAGCTAAAAAACGGTGATGGATCAAGCCCTGATCTTTTGACTGGGTAGGAGTGTTCTGCTTAATTCAGATACTCTGTCCATTACCACCCCCTTTTATGAATCGTTTTTGGCCACCATCAGTGTGGTAGGGTATACTCAGATGTGAGTCCCTTGCTCATTGCACCATCAGGATTCAAGCAAGCCGGGCCGAAGACGGCTGCAATGCCAGAAACCGGTCCCCGGAATCTTGTTTCCTTTCCTGTAAAGAATTGGCTTGGTAGTTTGGTCCGCCCTGTTCCCATGATGCACTGGGCCAGGGTCAGACTAATTTGCATGTAGCCAGGTTCTGAACTGGGATGGTGCAGTGAGCTAAAAAACGGTGATGGAGCAAGCCCTGATCTTATGACTGGGTAGGAGTGTTCTGCTTAATTCAGATACTCTGTCCATTACCACCCCCTTTATGAATCGTTTTTGGCCACCATAAGTGTGGTAGGGTATACTCAGATGTGAGTCCCTTGCTCATTGCACCATCAGGATTCAAGCAAGCCGGGCCGAAGACGGCTGCAATGCCAGAAACCGGTCCCCGGAAGCTTGTTTCCTTTCCAGTAAAGAATTGGCTTGGTAGTTTGGTCTGCCCTGTTCCCATGTTGCACTGGGCCAGGGTCAGACTAATTTGCATGTAGCCAGGTTCTGAACTGGGTTGGTGCAGTAAGCTAAAAAACGGTGATGGATCAAGCCCTGCTCTTTTGACTGGGTAGGAGTGTTCTGCTTCATTCAGATACTCTGTCCACTACCACCCCCTTTTATGAATCGTTTTTGGCCACCATAAGTGTGGTAGGGTATACTCAGATGTGAGTCCCTTGCTCATTGCACCATCAGGATTCAAGCAAGCCGGGCCGAAGACAGCTGCAATGCCAAAAACCGGTCCCCGGAAGCTTGTTTCCTTTCCAGTAAAGAATTGGCTTGGTAGTTTGGTCTGCCCTGTTCCCATGATGCACTGGGCCAGGGTCAGACTAATTTGCATGTAGCCAGGTTCTGAACTGGGATGGTGCAGTGAGCTAAAAAACGGTGATGGATTAAGCCCTGATCTTTTGACTGGGTAGGAGTGTTCTGCTTAATTCAGATACTCTGTCCATTACCACCCCCTTTTATGAATCGTTTTTGGCCACCATAAGTGTGGTAGGGTATACTCAGATGTGAGTCCCTTGCTCATTGCACCATCAGGATTCAAGCAAGCCGGGCCGAAGACGGCTGCAATGCCAGAAACCGGTCCCCGGAAGCTTGTTTCCTTTCCAGTAAAGAATTGGCTTGGTAGTTTGGTCTGCCTTGTTCCCATGATGCACTGGGCCAGGGTCAGACTAATTTGCATGTAGCCAGGTTCTGAACTGGGATGGTGCAGTGAGCTAAAAAACGGTGATGGATCAAGCCCTGATCTTTTGACTGGGTAGGAGTGTTCTGCTTAATTCAGATACTCTGTCCATTACCACCCCCTTTTATGAATTGTTTTTGGCCACCATAAGTGTGGTAGGGTATACTCAGATGTGAGTCCCTTGCTCATTGCACCATCAGGATTCAAGCAAGCCGGGCCGAAGACGGCTGCAATGCCAGAAACCGGTCCCCGGAAGCTTGTTTCCTTTCCAGTAAAGAATTGGCTGGGTAGTTTGGTCTGCCCTGTTCCCATGATGCACTGGGCCAGGTTCAGACTAATTTGCATGTAGCCAGGTTCTGAACTGGGATGGTGCAGTGAGCTAAAAAACGGTGATGGATCAAGCCCTGATCTTTTGACTGGGTAGGAGTGTTCTGCTTAATTCAGATACTCTGTCCATTACCACCCCCTTTTATGAATCGTTTTTGGCCACCATAAGTGTGGTAGGGTATACTCAGATGTGAGTCCCTTGCTCATTGCACCATCAGGATTCAAGCAAGCCGGGCCGAAGACGGCTGCAATGCCAGAAACGGGTCCCCGGAAGCTTGTTTCCTTTCCAGTAAAGAATTGGCTTGGTAGTTTGGTCTGCCCTGCTCCCATGATGCACTGGGCCAGGGTCAGACTAATTTGCATGTAGCCAGGTTCTGAACTGGGATGGTGCAGTGAGCTAAAAAACGGTGATGGATCAAGCCCTGATCTTTTGACTGGGTAGGAGTGTTCTGCTTAATTCAGATACTCTGTCCATTACCACCCCCTTTTATGAATCGTTTCTAGCAATCAGGCTTCCCCGACCCCCGCCTGCCCCGACATTGTCCATCATTTTGGGCCCCCGCCCGGCCTGTCCCCCGCCTGCCCCGACCCCCGCCTGCCCCCACATTGTCCCCTGGAGCCTTACCTCGTGAAATGCTGAAAAGTACACAATTATGGCAGTATAACGAAAATATCACAAAGGCCCAGTGTTGAGGCGCTCTGCATAAATGTCCATCGACCCTTCTGTTTTGCTGTAAGTCCCCGTCCCCCGCCTGCCCCGACCCCCGCCTGCCCCGACATTGTCCGTGTTGAGGCGCTCTGAGTCCCCCGCCTGCCCCGACATTGTCCCCCGGAGCCTTACCTCAGCCGCCGCTCCTCAGTTCACCTCTCCGCCGCTCACCTCTCTTCCCGCCGGTCCGCTGTTCCTCACCGGCTGCTCGTACCGCTCCTCCCCCACGCCATGTCCGCCCGGTCCGCTGCTCCTCACCGGCCGCTCGTCACCACTCCTCCCCCGCGCCATGTCCGCCGCTCCTGACGTGAGCACGCAGGTCGCGGCCGGCGCTACTTCTCAGGGACTACAATTTTTTATGTAATTTTTTTTAAATATTACGTATTTTTTTACTTTATATAGCCTATGTCCATCTGCACACCCTGAGGATTACTAAGATGTATCGGGTGTGTGGATTGGCGCTGTGGTTCCCGAGTTTACCCGCCTCAAGGCCTCAAAGTTCTTCCTTTATAATAGTAGTATAGATTTAATTACCGATCATGCTGTGGTTGATCAATGGAACCTACTCCACCTTAGAGAGAGGCAACGTACATTTCCATCTAAAGTAAATGGCACGGACATGAGAATTGACCACTTTGCAATATCTGATACTGCACACCCAGGCTAGGGATTGAATGGCATTACAACTTAAACAACTGGAGTCGTCTCATACAATTTCGGCAATTAAATCCCAAACAGAGGCATTCTACAAACATGTCCACTTGTGGGACACCCCCGCGCCGCACGGCCACCAGCTGCTGCGTGTGCCCCCTCGCTGTGCCTAGCTGCCTCGCCGACGGCCTCGCGGCCGCTCTGCTTCTCCCCGTGTGTTAGATTGTCAGTTTCCTTCTGTTTTGACTGTCACTTGTGCTTGTTTTTAATTTTCAGGTTTTCTGTTTTTCTGTTTTGACCGCCATTTGTGCTTGCATTTTTGTTCAGGTTTTGTGTTTCTCCGCCTCTTGTGCTCGTTTTTCGACCCTCGATTCCTGCCTCCTTTCCCGCCTTCCTCGCCGCGCTCCCTCCCCGCTTCCCGCCACCGCCATCAGCCCCGCCCCTTTCTCTTCTGTACCCTCCCCGCTCCCGCCTCCCAGCTGCTCCGCCCACCCGCGCACTTCGCCTTAAATGGCGACCGTGCGAACGCGCAGCGGTCACGCGCAGCGGGCGCGCCGATTGTGCGCCGAAGGCGCGCCAAAGGTAAGCCCGTCTGCGCCCGTCCGTGACCGGACCGCGACCAGGGCCAGGACCCCTGGCCCACGAAGACCCCGACCGACCCGCCTGACGTACTCCGCCGCCACCCTCACCGCTCTCAACACCGGCCGACTCCCAGATTGCCATCAAGCCACTCCACGACGCACCCACGGACCTTTCAGCTGCCACGCCTGCAAGTTCACCTGCATCCGGACCTGCCTCACACCAGCACCCGCCAAGTCGAACACCAGCAGCACCCACCTCAAGTGCATCCTGCTCAACACCCGCTCCGTCCATAGACACGCCATCGAACTCTGGAACCTCCTAGATGCCACAGCCCCTGACGTTGCCTTCCTCACGGAGACCTGGATGAACGCCTCTTCAGCTCCCGACATCGCCATCGCTATCCCAGAGGGCTACAAGATCGTCCGGAGGGACCGCAACGCCAACCAGATGGGAGGAGGCATCGCCATCATCCACAGGAACACCATCCGTCTCACGACCAGCACCGACAACACCCTGACCAGCGCCGAACACCTGCATTTCCAGATCCACACCAACCCGAACACCACCCTCAGAGGCACCCTGATCTACCGACCCCCTGGACCACGCACACAATTCAGCGAGGACATCGCCGACTTCGTCAGCCTGCATGCCCTCCCCTCCGCTGACTACATCCTCCTGGGAGACCTCAACTTCCATCTGGAAAACAACAACGACCGCAACACCAGCACCCTGCTCGACAACCTCGCCAACCTGGGACTCAAGCAACTGGTGTCCACCCCCACCCACCGCGCCGGACACACACTCGACGCAGTCTTCTCTTCCAGCACAGACATCGGCTTCAGCCACGCCACAGAGCTTCAATGGACGGACCACAGCTGCGTCCACTTCACCTTCAAGAGAACGACGACCCACCAACACCAGCAACAGGCCGCCCGCAGAAGCTGGAACAAGATCACAGCAGACCAGCTCGCCACCTCCCTGAGCCAGCACCCTCCTGCCAGCTCAGCGGACCCCAGCCAGGCCGCCGACAACCTCACGAACTGGATCAGCATCTGCGCGGACGAGCTCGCCCCACTGAGGACCCCGCCTAGCAGACCCGGCAGCAAGAAGGCCCCATGGTTCACCGACGAACTCAAGAGCTCCAAGAAGAACTGCCGAGCCCTCGAGAAAGTCTGGAAAAGGGAACCGACACCGGACAACAGGACCTCCTTCAAACTCGCCACCCGGAAACACCACCAGCTGATCCGCGCCGCCAAGAAAACAGCATTCAAGGACCGGTTGGACAACAACGCACACAACTGCAAGGAACTCTTCAACATCGTGAAAGAGCTTTCCAACCCCAGCGCAGGAAACAACGACATCACCCCATCGCAAGACCTCTGCAACTCCCTCGCTTCATACTTCCACAACAAGATCGCGGACATACACAACAGCTTCAACAACCAACCAACGCACACCATGACCGAACAACCACCCCCCACCACCACCCTCCACGCCTGGACCCCGATCAGCACCGAAGACACCATCCGCACGATGAACTCCATCCACTCCGGATCACCGACCGACCCCTGCCCTCACCACGTCTTCAACAAGGCCGACGCTGTCATCGCACCCCACCTGCGAGACATCATCAACACATCCTTCGACACCACCATCTTCCCGGAGAGCTGGAAGCACGCCGAACTCAGCGCTCTACTCAAGAAACCAACAGCGGACCCCACCGACCTCAAGAATTACCGCCCCATCTCGCTCCTCCCGTTTCCAGCCAAAGTCATCGAGAAGACCGTCAACAAGCAGATGGCCGCCTTCCTCGAGACGAACGGATCCCTCGACCCCTCACAGTCCGGCTTCCGAGCCAATCACAGCACCGAGACCGCCCTCATCGCCGCCACCGATGACATCCGAGCCCTGATGGACAATGGAGAAACAGCGGCCCTCATCCTCCTAGACCTCTCCGCGGCTTTCGACACGGTCTGCCACCGCACCCTAGTGCAGCGCCTCAACAACGCCGGAATCCAGGGGAAGGCACTGGAATGGATCATCTCCTTCCTCGACGGAAGAACACAGAGAGTCCGCCTACCACCGTACAAGTCAGAGGCCACCGAAGTCATCTGCGGCGTCCCCCAAGGATCCTCTCTGAGCCCCACCCTCTTCAACGTCTACATGAGCCCCCTCGCGGCCATCGTACGCAAACACAACCTCAGCATAATCTCCTACGCCGACGACACCCAGCTGATCCTCTCCCTGACCAACGACCCCGCCGCCGCCAGAGCCAACCTGCACGAAGGGATGAAAGAGGTAGCCGAGTGGATGACGACCAGCCGCCTGAAACTGAACTCGGACAAGACGGAGGTCCTCATCCTGGGCTCCTCACCCTCCGCCTGGGACGACTCCTGGTGGCCTCCCGCCCTGGGCACCGCACCCAAACCGACAGACCATGCACGCAACCTGGGCGTCATCATGGACTCCTCCCTCTCCATGACCAGGCAAGTCAACAACGTCTCCTCGGCGTGCTTCAACATCCTACGCATGCTACGGAAGATCTTCTGGTGGATCCCCACCGAGACCAGGAAGACCGTCACCCAGGCCCTCGTCACCAGCCGACTGGACTACGGCAACACCCTCTACGCCGGTACCACCGCCAAGCTCCAGAAGAGACTCCAGCGGATCCAGAACGCCTCAGCCAGACTCATCCTCGACATCCCACGAACCAGCCACATCTCCGGACATCTGAGAGACCTTCACTGGCTCCCCGTCAACAAAAGAATCACCTTCCGCCTCCTCACCCACGCACACAAAGCCCTACACGACCAAGGCCCGAGCTACCTCAACAGCCGAGTCAACTTCTACGCTCCCAAACGCCACCTCCGATCAGCCAACCACGCCCTCGCCGCCGTCCCCCGCATCCGAAGAACGACTACAGGAGGAAGGTCCTTCTCCTACCTGGCCGCCAAGACCTGGAACTCCCTCCCTCCCGACCTGCGCCTGACCCAAGACCACCTCTCCTTCAGGAAGAAGCTGAAGACCTGGCTGTTCGGGCAGTAGCGGCACCCCCCCCCCCCCCAGCGCCTTTATAAGTGTCACTGATTGATTGATTGATTGATATCTCTGAGTCTAATGAAGACACTCAGAAGAAGATGCATATGTATACCTCCAATGCTTGATTGAAGATAGAAGAAGAAGCACTGAACAACAAGCATTGGCAAAGCCCAAGTCTGGCCTTTTAGAGTTTTTTGGACAATTTATTTCTAGCCACTTTTCCAATTTTTTGTAGTACAGCAGGGTGGATGCTTTGAAATGTGGCTAAGTGCTGGGTGCATCATAGTCCTTTATTATGATGACCTTAAGTGATGCTGCAGAGCAGCCACACTGCTATACAGCATGAATACAAATAATTGTCAAATTCAGCAATGCCCCTGCTGTACAACATGAATAAAAGGCAATAGCAGAGCCAATAGTCCTAAAGATGAGACCTATTGGCTTTGCCAGTGCTTGTTAGGTCTCCGCACAATACCCCTCTGATTCTGAGCAAATCAATTATTCTCCCCAAGCGTGAAAAAGGTAAAAAAAATATTACATTTTCCCAAAAATCCTATCGCATAAAGAAAGCAATTGAGCCCATATACATGTCTTTTTTTTAAAATCTTTTTATTTAGGTTACAGACCAAACAGCGGCCAACATAGTCGCACATAAGGGTTGTTGAGACACACCAGAGATCATACACAATAAACAACATTACATCAGTGGCATGGCAGACACACAGTAGACCGATCAATAACTTATACGTCTACCTCAAGTACCGTCCGTCGAGGCTGGAGGGGTTCACAAATGTTGCCTCTGTAGTCATTCCACTTGTTCCAAACCTCCCCCCATTTTTTGGGGCACCCCCGTGATGTGTACACCGGTTTTTCTTGGAGCATACACCAGTCCATGTCTCGCTTCCAGTCGGTCAGTCGAGGAGGAGGATCCGCCCCCCAATGTCTTGCAATGTTGCGTTTCGCAACCATTTGACCAAGCGTTACCCAGAGTCTCCCCCTGGCAGTTAGGTCTGTTGGCTCCCAAATGTTCAGTAAGCACCGTTTTGCCTCAGGGGGCAACTCTACCCCCCAAACTTCCTGCATGCAGCGTGTCACTTTTTTCCAGTAGTTCTGCAGTATTGGGCATTCCCATACCATGTGGAAGAAGGAACCCTCCATCCCGCATTCCCTTTTACTACAATCCTCTTCGCTCCTACCCATCCTCTTCAACCTGGTGCATGAAATGTACACTCTATGAAGTATTTTGAGTTGGATGAGCCGCAGTCTGGACAAGATAGCCACCTCTTTTGGGGCGGCCAGCGCACACCTCCACTCCTCCTCATCGATCTCCAAACCGTCTGCCTCCCACCTCCCTTAAAGGCCCAGGAGTAGGTCAGGGAGGTTGTTAATCAGTTTTTTGTAAGTGAGAGAGATTGCATGTTCCGGTATGTGACCATCTAGCAGCCTGTCCTCCAGGGGGGAGACATGTGGGGGCATCGTACCCTGTGGGATGTTTTTCTGGAGGGAATGCCTGACCTGCAGGTATCTGAAATACTCTGTGTGTGTGAGGTCAAATGTGTCTTGCAAGGACGCGAAAAATGTTACCCAGCCAGAGACCCAGAGATCTTTGACCTGAGAGATACCGATAAGGTCCCAGTTTCGGAACCCCTTGGTGCGGCCCAGAAGGCCCAGTCGCTCAGAGGCCAAGAGTGAGGTGGCCAAAGTGAGAGTATTATGCCAGCCCATCTTCCGTTGGACAACGTGCAAAAGCTGCACCGTGTGACGAGTCGGCCCTGTGAGTTCATGTCTGGCGGGTCTCGAATAGAGTGCCTCGAATAGAGTGCCGCTTTAAAGTTCCCACCTGGGAGGAGCCACCTTTCCATTCCGTAACCAGGATCGTTGCCGTCACAATATGTGCCTTGATTGATAGCCTAGAGGTGTGCGGCCCAGTAATACCATCGTACCATCCAAGTGTTAATTTTTGAAGGGCTATCCGGGGAGTACGGACCACAGGAGCTTCCTTTGCGTCGCCTCAACAGCTGCAAAGTATGACGAAGGCACCAGATCGGAGTAGTTTTGCAGTGCATAAAGAAATCTGGGCAGCGCCATCATTTTAAAAAGCGCCGCCCGACCTAGCAGGGACACTGGGAGCTTTTGCCAGGTAATGGAGTCGCGTTTGAGCCGCTGAAGGGGCGGGAGGAGGTTCCTTTCGTACATGGCGGCTCTGTCCTTGGAGATAAAAAACCCCAGGTACGCGAAGTCCTCAGTTACCACCCTAATGGGGCAGCCACGAGGAAGTACTGGGGGGATACCTTCGAGGACGTAAAGGAGAGACTTACTCCAGTTGATGCTGTACCCGGAGTTCTTGCCGAAGTTAGTAAAGATGTTGAGCGCTACGATTAGTGACCTCTGGGGCCGTGAGAGGTAGAGGAGGATGTCATCAGCATACAACGAGATCCTGTCCTCCCAGCTCTCCGCCCACCGAAGCCCCTTCAGGGAAACGGCCTGTCTAATCCAGGTGGCCAGCGTGTCCAGGGATAGGTGCAAACAAAAGGGGGGAGAGTGGGCATCACTGACGTGTCCCCCTCTCAAGGCTGAAGGCCTCCGAGACCTTGTTATTTATGACCACCTGGGCCAGGGGCTCCGAGTAGATGAGCCTTACCCAAGAAATAAAACTTGGGCCAAAGCCCATTATGTGAAGGACCGCCATCATGTATGGCCATTCAAGGGTATCAAAGGCCATAGTGGCGTCAAGCGACACCACTACCGCATCCTCATGTATCGTGTGGCACCTCCCCATCACCCCATTAAGTTGACGGAGGTTTAGTGCTGTGTTCCGATGGGGCATAAAGCCCGACTGGTCCGGATGGACCAGTGTGGTAAGGACCGGTTGGAGCCTGTTGGCCAAGACTTTTGCCAGTATCTTGGGTTCTGCATTTAACAGGGAAATAGGCCTATAGGAGGCACACAGGTCTCTGGGTTTCCCTTCTTTCGGGATGGCTACAATTGTGGTCAGACGTTGATCGCGGGGCAGTATCCCCTTGGATTTGATTTAGTCGAACATACGTTTAAGATAGGGGCTAACACCATCAGGTTTGAGCTTGTATAGCTCAATCGGAAGGCCATTAGGCCCTTACCAGATCGGAGGTCTCTAATAGCCCGCTCCACCTCTGCTGCGGTGAGCGGCGCCTCAAGGAGTTCGTGCTCTACGTCAGAGAGAGCCGGCATCCTAAGGTCAGCTAGTAGTGCAACTGAGTCTTCCTCCGGGCAGTCAGACCCCCTGCTATACACAGTCTGGAAATGGTGGGCAAATTCGGCGACAACTTCATGGGTGTCAGTGACCGTAGTGCCCGCTGCTGTCTGGAGCTCGGCCACCACCTTATTAGCATGTTGCTTTTTGTCAAGCCAGGCAAGAAGCTTACCAGCTTTGTCTCCCTGATCGTAGATCCTGCCCTCCCTTGCGCTGGCCATCTTTTTAGCTGCCTCGGTCGCTAGTGCCTGGTACTCCGCGGTCTTGAGGAGCAGCTGATGGTGCGCTCCGGGTGTTTCCTCTCTGCGCGCCGCCTCCTCTAGCGTCCTGAGGTCGGCCTCAACCGATACCATCTGCGCCTCCCTGTCTTTGCGCATGCCGGCAATTGCCGACAGGGCCTCTCCTCTGATGTTTGTTTTAAAGGCCTCCCATAGTGTCACAGCAGAGTCCACCGACCTGTCATTACTTTCGAAATAGCTGTCTATGGACAGGGTAAGCGCCTTACGGAGGTCCTCATTTCGTAGGTACCAAGCGTTGATATGTGTCGTGCATCCCTCCCGCCTATTACCGATGGTAAGGTGGGCGAAAACCGGTGAGTGGTTAGAGATGCCCCTCGCCAGATGCGTGATGGTGCATACCTCAGTGTCTCGGTGTAGGGGGGTGAGGATGTAGTCAAGTCGGGAGAAAGAGTGACGCGGCCCAAGAAGAATGTATATTACGTGTCCGCCGGATGTGCCAGACGCCCCTCCCACCTCCCTGAAATTGCCGCAAAGCAACCCTGTGGATCTGTGTCAGAGTGGTCTATAAGGAATGGGAAGGAACGTCGGAGCAGAATTCCAACTCCCCGGGACCCCGAAGTGAAGCCTGAGTGTACTGCCATATAATAACCACATCTATTCAGGGCGTGGCAGGTGTTGCCTAGTAAATGCGTCTCTTGCAGAAGAACTGCGTCTGGGAGGTGGCGTTTTACGAACTGCAATACCATAGTACGTTTGAGTTTGTCCCCCAGCCCATTGACGTTCCAGCTCAGTATCTTGAGGCTCTGATCCCATGTTTTAGCCATAACCACGTTTCACCGCTAACACCGTTCCTTGAACCTCCGAGCGTACCATGACCCTCTTCGAACCAGTAAAGTGCGACAAGAGAAACAGTTCCCCCCTACCAGAACTCCCTCCTTCCCCCCCACCCTCCAACATAGCATGCATAGAGACATTTAAACTTTCTTGGTGCATCCGAACAAGAATTCCCCCTCCCCTTCCCTCCACCCTTCCTCCCCCCTCCAACACCAACCCCCTCCCCCCTCAGCCCCAAGCAACCAACCCTCAATGCCCCATCCTAGCCCAACTGGACTCATTTCCACCCCCCAACAGATCCCCCCCACCCTGCTCCCTGGTCTGTAGGTTTCAAACTACCCACTTCCCCAATTAGCAGAGCGCCTTTTGCCCAACCCCAACCCGGAAGTGAGGAAACCGCCCCCTTCCGAAGAAACTCCTGTCGGGAAAACGTGTGCCGTCCCCAACTCCAGCCGCCGCACCGGCACTGCCCCCGCACTAGTAAGGTCCCCTCAGCCGCAGAGCCCCCAGAGCACGGCAGCAAAGTCGCAGAGTCACTGGGCAAATGTGCATACCACCCCTAAAACAAACAAAGGGTTGAAAACAGCACCAGTACAGTATATGTTACAGTTCAGTAGGGTCTGGTCTCATAGTCCTAGTCCTCAGTGTGCAGCCGCGTCCAGGATAGAATCCCACCGGGGACTGGCCAATCTTGAATGCCATGAACGCTGGCTCTGCGCGTCCCCCTCCGATCTGTCCGCCGTAGACCCAGGGGACGCAGCCCGATTCTCCCTCCATGAGCCACGTTCTTGCTGTGTCTGTTCGGCCGGAGCTGCTGTGTCAAGCCAGTTTTGGACCTTCGCTGGCGTGGTGAAGAACAGGGACTTGCCCCCCGTGAGGACCTTCAGTTTGGCCGGAAAGAACATCATGTATTTTATGCCTCTTTCTCGGAGCGCCGCCTTGACTCCCAAGAAGGAGCGTCGTTCCTGCTGGACTTGCAATGTGAAGTCAGGGAAGAGCCGGATTGTGGCTCCTTCATACTGTAGGTCGCCCTGTTGCCTTGCCACCTGGAGGATAGCATCGCGGTCCCTGTAGTTCAGTATTTTAGCAATTATTGTACTAGGAGGTGCCCCCGGCCTGGGTTAAGGGACCGGTGCGTGGTGGGCCTGCTCAATCGTGAAGATCTTGGACAGCAGTTTAGGCTTCAGATGGTGGACGATCAGGTCCTCTAGGAACAGTTCCACACTGTGACCTTCCGCTCCCTCCGGCACACCCACCACTCGTATGTTGTTTCTCTGGGCCCTCCCTTCCTGATCCTCGAGCCGAAGGGCCATTTGGCGGTGCTGGTGCACAAGGTCATTGATCTGACCTTCAAGCTGTTTTTCCGAGGTTTGCAATGCTTTGATATCCGTCGCGTTTGCTTTAGACCTCTCTGTGGTCTTGCCCAGATCTGTTCATAGTAAATTCACTACAATGGAGATCTTGTCCATTTTTGTCTCTAGGTTTGTGCCTAGGGTCTGGATCGCTGCCATTATGGAAGTCAGGGACGGCTCCTTTTGGCCCGCCTGGTCTTCAACCGCCGCACCTGACTGTCCCTGTCCCAGCGGCACAGCATATTTGTCTAACTTGTTGGTCTGGGTGTTAGCTCCTCCTTTGGGCCTCATGCTGAAGGAGTTATCACACCTGTAGCCTCACCACCTGGCTGCTAGGGCCTGAAGGTCTGTTGGACGGCCGTGTAGATTACATGTGTGTTCGCCGCCACTACGAAAGGCCTGTCCCCTCCCTCAGCAGGGAGGTCCCCCACGCACTGCGCTCACTCGATCCTGCGGCGGTTCGGACCCCACCGCCGGGCCCCACCTCGCCAGTCGCCTCTTCAACAGTTCCAGGCAACCTCTCAGGTACAGGGCCCAATACAGCTGTAGATTTGCACAGTGCGCCTCTGCCCCAGGAAGCGCCCAGGGCACCCACCGTGGGCCCACAACCACACTGCTGATGCAGGACTGTCCGCACCGCCCTCCTCCGGGCCCCCCGCTCCTCTCAGGCCCTAGGATTCCGACCCGGCATCGTCCAGCACCCCGCCAGGCCTCCTCACCTCACGTCCTGCTCAATGTGTTGGGCCCGGGGGCCGCAACTCCAGGTTCCGTGACGCCGGGACACTGTCACCCCGAGTTACCTCTGTGGAGGCTACACGCTATGTTCCAAGGCCTTATTCAGGCCCTCACCTCCGGTGCAGGTGCGTGCCTGTGTTCTCCCGAAGCAGCGGGCCTCTCCTTTACCCCAGGGGTGCCCGCACTGGCCCTGGGTCTAACAGCGCGTTTTCCAGCTCCGCGCCTTCGGCCTCTGCCCCCGAGGAATCATGACAAAATGGCGCCTCACCATCGCGGAGTGCACTTCTCCGGGCTCACGATGCCCCCGGGAGACCGGCGTGCCCCCCCCCCCCGTGCAGCTGGACACCAGGGCCCACAGGATGACTGCTGGTCCACAGCCCGGGCGCCGAACAGGCAGCAGGCACGCAGGCCGGTCGGCCCCCTCAGGAGCGATCACACGGGTCCGGCGCCAAGCCTGGGCCTCAGGTACGTGGGCACCCGGCCTCAGGGCTCCAGGCGGTCCGTCCCCAGCAGCTGCGGAGACACGCAGAGCCGCGACCCATGTACTATGCGGCTTAGGACTCCGCTCCTTGCGCCAGTCGAGAGCGCTCCGCCGCAGGGTTCCAGGGCGCAGAAGGAAGGGCGCCCTGGTCAGGATAGGGGTCGGATATTCGCGGGGACAGTAACGGTCTCGGCAGAGCTCGGGTCTTAGGCGGCCATCTTCGTCGGCGCCTGGCCACTCCCTGCTCTCATATACATGTCTTAGTGAAAATACATTAGAAGCAGATAACATCTGTTTTTACAATAAATGCAGATAACATATGTTGGCACACTAAATATCGCTTTCAACACAGAAAAGTCTTTTTTGACTTGTGTGTCACATAGTAAAACATACCTGCTAATGGCAGGAGATTCACCAAGGACGGCTGGGAAGGAAAAATTAAAAGTAGTACCTTAATTACTGCGTGTTCAGTGAAAGGACAGCAGCCACAATCAATGAATGAATCAATTAATCGTCTTGTAAAGTGCGACTACTTACACTGAAGCAATCAGTACTTGCTCCATGCACCAGACAAAAAAAAGGTGAAGCCCATATGTGTTGGCCAATTAGAAGGAAGCCAATAAGTGTGACAATGCAGCCAACCAATGTTAAGCAATAGTAGGGCTGAAAGCCTCTTGTTGTGTACATTATGTCTTCAAGCGAGATGTATGCACTGTTGTATGTGAGACCTAACAACATCCCATAGAAAGATATTGCCGATCAATCAATGCCAAATGGGGAAGCACGAAATAACAGAAAACGGCTTTATCAATTTGGAATACCTCATGGGTAATACTAACCTTCATATCTGCAAAGTCCCTGGCATCAAGGTAATAATGTGAGTAATAACTCTCCCCGACATTACATGATTTATCACTCGAATAAAAGCTTTTAATACATTTTGCAAAAACAATAATTTTTCTCCAAATATCAGCTTATGAGTTCAGGCGATACACATATTTTCATCTGGAAGACATATTTCAATTTTGGAAACCATATATTAATTTGATTAAACAAAAGCTCGTCGTTTTGTAGCGTGGGCTGCACACAGGAGAGGTACTTACAGGTATCTGGAGCGCTACCAGTAGCTCAGAAATTACTAGTTGGAGAAGCCTGACTTAGATGTTGCAATTGATCTGACTGAACAAACTTCCAGTAAGTATTGTTAAATTAGATTTATTTTATCTGACTGTAAGAGTTTTTCTATTGCTTGCACACCTCACAAAATTAAAAAGAATTACTTCTCATTCAATGAACGGTTTTATATGCAAGTGAAGGGCACGGCCATGGGGTGTCCTTATGCCCCAGAAATGGCAGTGCTCTACATGGCACAATATGAAATGCGATTCATTGACAATAACAACCCATTCATTGAAAACATTGTGCACTGGTGGCGCTAGATAGATGACGTCTGGCTCCTGTGGCAGGGGAGCCAGGCGGAACTATTGGCGTTCCACGAGTGGATTAATGAAAGACATATTGACATCAAGTTGTCCATGGAAGCAAGTTCCACCAAAATGAAGTTTTTGGATGTGGAACTGACCTGTTTGAATGGCTGCATAAAAACTTCTCTATTTAAGAAACCAACGGACAAAAATACCATCCTACACCATAGAAGCCACCACCCTAGGAACTTAAAAGCAAACCTACCCTACGGGCAATTGCTGCGGATTCGCAGAAATTGCACGGAGGTCAGTGACTTTGATCATCATGCCCAGACATTCTGCAAGGGAATGATTCATAGGGGTTACCCTAAAAAACTACTCAAACATTCCTACAAAAGAGCACGCTTTACGCCACGGGATTGTTTGTTACAAACAAAAGAGAAGAAAGAACTAGATCGTCTTGTGTGTGTGACCACATTTGGTCCTGACACACACAAGATGAGGCAAACTATCCTAAAAAACTGGCATCTTCTTGAGGGATTAGAATGCCCTTTCCCGCGCCCAATTTTCGCTTATAAAAAGAACCAAAGTATTGGGCAGCAAATAGTAAGGGCCAATTTAGTACAGCCTAAACCCAAGCATGACCTCCTTGCAATATGGAATATGAAGCCGATTGATGGGCACCACAGATGCGGCAATTGTGTCGCATGTCCAAACACAATTGAGGGAAGTGAATTCGAACATCAAGGAATCAAGT
The DNA here is from genome assembly GCF_964261635.1 of Lissotriton helveticus. Classification (NCBI taxonomy): domain Eukaryota; kingdom Metazoa; phylum Chordata; class Amphibia; order Caudata; family Salamandridae; genus Lissotriton; species Lissotriton helveticus. The sequence continues at coordinate 37,177,472 of NC_136058.1, forward strand.
GGAAACACTCTGGTTTCTCGAATTGCAAGACTAAAAATGTCATATATGCGATAATTCGTCCATGTAAAAAGATTTACATTGGCAAAACGAGTCAGTAAGTAAATCTACGCATCAGCCAGCACAGGTCACGGATCAAAAATAAGGTACTAACTGCTCCCATGGTCGAGCACTATGTGGAAAAGTCTCATTCTGAAAATGATTTTGAATGGTCAGTACTATACACAATGGGTACTGCACAGCGCCCTGCAGACGTCGACAAGGTATTGCTGAAAAAGGAAGCATACCTCATCCTCAAATTTAATAGCACACTGACCGGTCTGAATAGCATGACCGAATTGTCTAGGTTGTAAACGCTGTGGTCACTCGCATTGGCTTTATTTAGAAATGTTCCTTTTAGGAAGTAGCAACAATTGGGCACAACAGCTTAAGGACCAATACACGCCGGCTCGTCCAAAGAGGTAATCTGATTTCATGTCGTGTTTGACAAACGTGGCTCACGATACCGGCCCGGAACAAACGCCCCCCCTTCCATGCGAAATATAACGCAATCTGTCTAATAATAATAGAACATCACAGTTCTTGGACATGAAACGGTAAGCAATAATTGGGACACCTTGAAACGTTCCACAAGTTTGCGTTAACAAACCACATGTCCCACAATCCTTCAAACCGGCAAGTAAAGAGTTTTATAATCGGGCAAGATGGCCGCCGCCAGTAGCGAGGCGAGCCATTTCAAGCCGGATACCTGAGCAAGCAAGGCACGCATTAAGGTAGGAAGAAGCAGAACCTGCTTCCAAATTACCGACAACGCACTACGTGGCCCCTGAGACATATTAAGGGTATTTTTTATCCCCTGTCCTAGTGCGCAATAGACAAGTAAAAACGACAGACCCTGCGAGCCATTGGTTTGCAACATATAACGAGGGAGACAATACACTCGCTCCTCGAAGCACAGGTATGAATAATTTCACGTTCACACTGTAACCAGATCTGCCATGTCCAACAAAATAACCAGTCCCTAGAATGCGTTTCATTGGTCCCTCATTCATTTTTTCATAGGGTTGAAACACAATCAACAACTCCGGATTGACCTTTAATACGTCAATGTGGTCTGGAATACAGTCATAAGGTATAAGGTCATTTTTGTTGAGCAACGACACGTCTAATAGTCAGCTCTTCCGCAAATAGTCAAATAAGCCAATACATAATTCCTTCTTTTAAATTAGGACTGCTGATACAGCCACTACGACCTCCTCCCTCCAAGAGGCGCCGGACGGTGCACATGGAGGTATGTTAAATTAGGACACACTTGCGACCTTGAATTGCATGTAGGTTACCAACGCTGTTTATACAGTTTGCGCTTTATCCATTTTCAGAAAACTGAAACTGAAAACACCATTTGCCAGTAGGCACCAATGAAAATAACCGCCAGCCTTTCTGATAAAGGTAGTTTCTAATGATCTATAAAGAAAAAATGAGTGGTATTTTTGAGACCAAACAGGTTGTCAATAAAACTTTATTGTTTTTTTGCATCCTATACAGAGAATTAACAAAGCCCTGATGAGGGTTCGATAACTTTTCATTCGAACCCGAAACGCGTCTGGAGAAAACTGAAATTGAGAACACCGTTTGCCAGTAGGCACCAATGAAAATAACCGCCAGCCTTTCTGATAAAGAGAAATAACAAAGCCCTGATGAGGGTTCGATAACTTGTCATTCGAACCCGAAACGCGTCGGCACTACAAGAGTTATTCCATCATTGATTGACATTTTGAAACACATATGTATATATTGTTACTCTTGTGATCCAACTTTGCTTTGTTTCTGTTTATCTTAAGAAAAAGGATTTGATTCGCAATCATTGAGGAAATGAATTGTTAATATTTAATGTTTATGTCATTTGGATGTAAGTTTCTATGTATGTTTTTTGTTAAAAGTGTTTATTAGTTTGGTTATATGATATCATAAATGTACATATCTTTTTTTGCCTAAAAAAACACACACTTTCTAAAAAAGTAATTTAATGAGTGATGGGTATAAATAAAAGTACCTGACCAGGTTTGATTAATCTTTATTTGGTCATGTTACATTAATTGCATTATCAAAACACGAGGAGGTTGGGCATTTCTCTTGTCTATTTAGCATAAAACGGTCCAGCCCCCTCCTCAGTCCCACTTAGGACCTAACTCCTTTTTTGTGCCAATACTAATAAAAAGGCACAGCGCTCTCATTGATAACATCCTCTTCCCAAGTTAGGAGATTGCCAATGCAGAAGACAGTGTCAACCTGCGAGTCATCTGTCCAAGCAGAACTTTGATCAGTGATGTCCCTGCTTTTGATGATGGCTGTCGCATAGGAGCTGCTGATGCTCTGGTCATATCTTGTTATGGGAAACCTTCAAATCTGCAGAGGTGCGTCCAATTCCCTCCTCTTCCCTCCTTGCTTGGGCTGAGGGAAGTTGGCAGAGGAACTAGTCATTATTTCATTTTGTGAAGCTCAACCAGGGTAGCATATTCAGTCATCATGTTTAAACTCAGTTTCTTAAAGGTAGAAAGGTCATAGTTTCCCCTTCATAGTGAAATGCTACATGAATGGCTTTTCTATTCATTCCATGTCAAATTTAGAAGAAAATCAAATAATGTATTGACTACACAGGCATATCCACACTTGTGAAACTCTGTGGATAAGCCTCTCCACATGGTAGAGTATTACAAGAAATACGTATAACTCGAAAATAAACATTACAAATAATTTATGTTAACACTCATGTTAATTAATTTGATATATTTAAATGTAGAACAAAACAGAAAAAATGGTACTGCACTATTGAATACATTTTTAATCAAAATATTAGTTAATGTAATATATAAAATGAAATTTATATTATTTTCTCTGAATTTTAAATTAAAACAAACTCCCACCTGAAGAAAATTGATAGTTTAAGGTTAATTAATAATTAGTAATAGTGATCTATATAATTAATTGAAATTAATGTAATTATTTTAATAACATTTTATTTTACAGTATGTTTTAAATAAAAAGTAGATTATTAAATATTTAGTAATACATACTTAATATGTATGTTTTAATATTTTTTAACATCAAATTATATTTATTTATATTCGTTACTATTTTAAATAATCAAATGCAATTTAGCCTTACTGTGGATGGGGTTTAATTTTAAGTCCCTACCTTCATTAGTTTATGTGACAGGGTGTTGCAGCACAAGTGGATGGCCATGTGTAGTGCTGGGCTGACTACAAAAGTGTAAATTACACATGTAAGTTACTACAAAAGTGTAATTTACTACAAAGGTTTGTGAATGGTTATTTGTATTAAGTTCTGTATACAACTGTTCTACAAAACTTACTATACAAGTGCCGTATGTGAATCAGGCCCTCTGTGTCTAAAACTATGGGCCTGATTTAGATGTTGGTGGATGTGTTACTCAATCACAATGGTAAAGGATATCCTGTCCGCCCAAATATAAATCCCATAGAATATACATCCCTATGTCATCTTGTCAGGAAGCCTTGGGCTCTGCAATCTGCATCACTAGTCTGAGAAGGTTGAGTGCTTTTTGAGTCATAGCTAAGTTTACAATTTGGGGTCTAAAAGTACGCTTCAGGACACCAGTGGGAAATTATTTCGATTCTTACAGTTGGAGCCCAGTGACCTCTAAATGACTGGATTGTTCTCCCCATCTTTGTAGGTGGAGTAAAATAGATGTAATGAATGACTGTGCCCCTGTTAATAGATGGATATTTGTCTTATCAAAGTTTCCCACTATTAGGTCGGACTGATTCCATTATACTTCTGACTTCTCGTGAGAAAGTCCGCATCTGTAGCGCGTGATTTTTTTAGATGTCTCACCTGTTGGTTAAATACACCTTCCTACACACTTAAGCAAGTTTCTTCTAGTTTGACTAATAGTTAAGAGACAGCCATGAAAATGTCTTCCTTCATAAGTGGCTCGCTATTCAAAAGTCAAAGCAAGCTCCATTTCTGATCGGGAGCTGAATCCATGTTCACTATAAAGATTTTTCTGGTAGTGAAGAAGTGGACTTGCAAGAATCCGTGGCTGGCTTCCACGCCACATGTCTATTGCACCCATGATGAAGATATAACTTACAGGCACTGTACTTTCAATCCAACCACTACCTGACGAAACATGTTTGTATGATTATATGCTCTCATACATGTGCATAGGCCACGTTTCTATTTTATGAATATGAATGTGAATTGCAGAGTGCCAAGTAGCTAATGCAAGTGCAGTCATTCAGAAGTATGGATGGCACACCCTTACCATTCTTTCACTTCACCCTTCTGTACAAGTACCAATATTGAGACTTTGAGGGGAAGCACTCCCTGTCAGAAAATTGGGAATATGTGAATTTGCACCGGTTACACTTGTACATGTATGCACTATGTATCATTCTTGTGTTAGTAACACTATTATGTGCCTAGAAGCAGATGTGGACAAATATTTAGTGTAGTTTAAAGTCTTTGCAACTCCTGAACTCATGCTGAACATGATTTTGAACTTGGAATGTGAAGTGCAATGATGAACTGAGAGTGATATCTGTTATTCATTGTCTACTAAACAAGATAGGTTGGGAGGTTTCAGGATTTCGCTCTGAGACTTTTGATTGCAATTTTTTTAATAAATGCGCAAGAAGTACCTTTTTTAAAAAAAATCTTTTAACCAGGATACATTATTACATCAATAAATGAAACTATACAATTTTCTATCTGGAATTGCCATGCCCATTAGTCTATACTACTATTATAAAGGAAGAACTTTGAGGCTTTGAGGCGGGTAAACTCGGGAACCACAGCGCCAATCCACACACCCGATACATCTTTGTAATCCTCAGGGTGTGCAGATAGACATAGGCTATATAAAGTAAAAAAATACGTTATATTTAAAAAAAATTACATTAAAAAAGTAGTCCCTGAGAAGTAGCGCCGGCCGCGACCTGCGTGCTCACGTCAGGAGCGCGAGGAGCGGCGGACATGGCGCAGGGGAGGAGCGGTGACGAGCGGCCGGTGAGGAGCAGCGGACTGGGCGGACATGGCGCGGGGGAGGAGCGGTGACAAGCGGCCGGTGAGGAACAGCGGACCGGCGGGAAGAGAGGTGAGCGGCAAACTGAGGAGCGGCGGCTGAGGTAAGACTCCAGGGGACAATGACGGGGCAGGCGGGGGACTCAGAGCGCCTCAACACGGACAATGTCGGGGCAGGCGGGGGTCGGGGCAGGCGGGGGACGGGGACTTACAGCAAAACAGAAGGGTCGATGGACATTTATGCAGAGCGCCTCAACACTGGGCCTTCGTGATATTTTCGTTATACTGCCATAATTGTGTACTTTTCAGCATTTCACGAGGTAAGGCTCCGGGGACAATGTCGGGGCAGGCGGGGGTAGGGGCAGGCTGATTGCTAGAAACAGCGGACACGAGCGTGGGCAGAAGCGGCCAGGACCAACAAAACGGGAGCAAGGAAACACTGTAAGTACGCTCTGCTGCTCCCGGCCGCTCTGCTGCGCCTCTCCTGCTGCGATGCTGCCCCCAGCCTCCTTCTGCCCCGGGCAACGCCGAGGCGGGCTGCTAGTATCAATATAAAGTTGCTGATAATGTTGCTCCAGTAAATGTGAAAAAAGTGCACCAGCATAGTATCCCCTAGTTGTTGCTCGTTTATTTCTAAACTTGTGGCTATTTCACAATGCCCTTTTCCGTAATGTTAACTGCAATAGTAGAATTAACACAAACCGGCTGACCTATGCTAAATGAGGGCACTGGTGTATACTGCACTTTCCGAGCTAGAGTTACACCAGATTGATGCATTGATGCACTACATGATTGGTACACTGCCTTTCTATTTGTACATGTAAGATGCCACCGGTTTAGCTACAACACAGATGGATAAATAGCACATCTCATTCAGTCACCTGCTCGCTCATATCCGCAGAACGTTCCATGGTCGACAATAAAAACACAATGGGTTCTGCACCACAAAAACCACCACAGATTATATAACTAAGAGAGCTTTTCTCGTTTCACCTCAAATATCTGCTTTGAATTTTATTCATGCATATTATTATTTTTTCTCTCTATTTAGCATCTTCATTGAAAAAAGTTAAAAATCATAATATATGTCTGTGCATTATTAGCTCTAAAACAAGGGAAATATTAATAATCCAGAAAGTGTGAAAAGCATCGAGCATGAATAATGGTTTGTGGCAATCCATGCCTTGCAGGTACTCTGGTGCATGCACACATGGGGGCACATGTCATGCTCCCCTGTGTGCATCCACCTGGCGTGAAGCACAAGGGGGCCCTCTAGGGCCCATTTGTTTCCTCATCGCAACACTTTTCATGGCGTTTGCACCGCCATGAAAAGTGTAGCATTGAGGAAACTCGTAATATGCTTGGCAGCTCCACTGCATATTGCAGCCTCAATATTGCTGTGCCACCGCCAGAGATCTCTGATCCCGTGGTGGTTGCTGTGGTTCCAGAGCTGTCAGACTGCCCTGGTCGTAATGGAGCAGTTGGAAGACCATCACCACTGCGCTTCCACAAGTCTTGGCCAGTGGACTGCCAGACTTGTAATAAAGCCCTTGGGGTCATTGCCTTTTAAAAACTCTGGGTCTGATGTAGATCTTTGCAGATGGGTTACTACATCACAACGGTGACGGCTATCTCGCCCGCCGAAACATTAATTCCATTATAACCGTTGTGACGGAGTAACCCATCCGCCAGGATCTAAATCAAGCCCTCTGATTCAAAACCGCATTGCATCTTACTTTATCTTTTCTTTTCTTTTTTCATTCATCATGTAGACCCTCTTACTTGAGAGCAAAGCGTACTTTAGCAAATAATAATTTCAAATGTTATGCATTTTAAGAGGAATGATTGTCATAGGTTTTATCCACTCGTTTGAGGCATTTACAAAAGATTTGGAAATTTAGAACCTCATTTTAATTTTATAAATTTAAATGTGTAAATAGAGGGTGCACTTTCAGAGAATTTTCTTTACTGAAAAGCCTGCCATGTCATTGACAGCATGGTAGAACTATCACTACTAATGTGAGTCTTGGAACATAGGGGTCCATTTCTAGATTCCACATATTAATGAGTGCTGAGTGTTTTCTCAAATCATCCCAGGACCATTTAAAAGCATTTTCTTGCAGGAAGGCAGGCACTCCCATGGTTTAAATGGTGGTTACGGACAGACAGAACACCGATGGAAATGGCATTGAAGGGACTGACATTAATTGGTCGGACCCTCTTCCACCATTTCCATCAGCACTAATTCTGCCAAAGAGGTGTTCACCTTAGTTCAAATTGCTAAACCAAGGGACATCTACTGTTTTATGGTGAATGTTCCATTACCACCCAACTTTAAACGAGACGCTAAATCTTCAACAAATATTTCTGCAGGCAAATGACGAAGATTCTTTTGCAGAAAATGCATAGGGGTAGGCCTTATACGGAAAAAGACCATAACAACATGTCTGGGTGATTTAATTACACTTAAGGTTTGCGTAATATTTTGCAAACAAAGAGCAGTGGTGGAGGGCCTAAACCTGCAATATATCTGTTTGTCTGTTCAATCTCTGAGCAGAGACCCCCAGATAAATTAGTTGGGGTCAAGTTCTGTTTACACAGTGAACTGCTCTTTTAGAATTACCTTCTTGGCCTAATAGCTTCCTTTTGGGTGACATTTCTCCCAGCAAGAAGACAAATTGTCTAAGGTCAGCCTGCAGATCAGCAGAAAGTGCAAGAGGAAATTGCAGGGGTTCAAGTAAATTGCACAAGGTCCTAGCCAGCACCAGGCAGCACGCCACCAGCCTGGGGCTGAACAACTGCACCCTGCAGGGCTGCCCCTCCAGTTTAAGAAAGTCAGAAAAACTATTGAAAGGTTATCCTCATTCTTTTGGGGAAAAGATTGCATATGATTATCCTCCACGCGTGCCTCTTGTGAGTTTGACGCACAGACCCTGTGATCGTGCTGCTCCGTGCGGGTGGTTTCCAATTAAAAACAGACATGAAGGGGCTGATTGAACAAAGCATTTATGAGTTTCGGAAGTAGTATTATTTTACGTATTCTTACCTGCTTTTGTCAATCTGCCGAAACGCCCAACTCCGTATTAGCAAAAATGCAAAGACGTCACATTCCTGTCTAGTTGCGCTAATTCAATATTAATATTTCCTTTTTATTCTAATTTACGAGTGTTGGGGCAATTTCACAAAAGCAGGTAAGAGTATGTAAACGAGAGTACAACAAGAGAACTACTTTACACACACCAAAACCTAGGAACAACTGGAGTTTTCGTCAGCGTAGTTCATTACAGTTCCAAAAATCCATATGCTGTCAACTGGATATAATAAAACACATTTGAAACTGGTCAGATGGAATTCAAAACAGAGCACGGCGCCCTGCAAAAAAGTTACATTTCACAATTCAGTTAGAGACAAAGTGACAAATATCCAGCAATACAAGTGATAATAGATGCTGCCAGATATCCATCAATATTCTAAGCGGTTTACAATGATTTTCTGTCGTGAATTTGAAGGTTTTCACATTTTCATAACAACATTACAGGTTTTGTGTTATGAAGCCCCTTTTAGGTAGTGCACACAGGGCAATGTGATATGTGAAGGGGTTGTTTTTCCACAGTCAGTTGGTAGCTCTCTGACTTCTAATTATTTCTGAGAAACGGTGGGATGAAATCTGAACATTAGACATGGCCATAAGGAAAGTGAACCAGCCTCACACGAGAGACAGATGCTGGCGCTGCCTTGTAATTGTGTTGAATCTGAACCATTAAATGTAAAGTGCTATTTTCAGATGCAAATGTATTTTTGAACTGCTATCTGATATTTCTGCAAACCAATTTATCTTGTTAGGGGTATTTCCATTTTTTAACTGGAAGAAGAAACAACATGCATTTTAAAAGTTGTTTCTCAAGTTCAGCAGTTAGCCAGTAAGCACATTTGATTAATGTAAAACAGAGGAGCAGCCAAGGGGCGTAACTACCTTTGATGCACAGGTTCAGTGGCACCAGGTCGCAGTGCCCTGAGGTGCCCATAGAACCATGATAATTTCTGTATTTTACTATCGCAACAGCAGTCAAAGAGGGCATTGTCCTTTCCTGCAGTAGGGCCCATGGTATCTTGCTATGTTACTGGGAGCAACATTCAAAAGCATTTCCTGAATGCAACCTCCAGTTTGTCATCTAGGTGCAGCTATATAGTTTATATCATGGACGGGGCAGAAGACAGTGGGTTTAGAGTTGCTTGTGTTTAATTATTTGTTTATTGATTGAGACGTTTTGAAGATACTTGTGTTGCCTTGTGGTCACTTGATATTTGATATTTTTATATTTATTTATTTATTTGCATAAGTTAATTAAAACCCTTACAATACAGTAAAACAATTAAGAACATTTAAAAAAAAGGAGAGCCATAGTACTGCACATGGCCCTTATGTGAAGATTAACAGATCTAGTAAACTGCAAGTATTACATGCCTTCATTTGGCTCAGAACTTGTTTTCGTATTTACATGTCTTTTGCTCTGCAACCGGCCACATTCACCCATCTGGCTCTCGGTGTTCCTGATCTTCTTTCCTTCCCATTCTCCTTGAATACCATGTATTTGAAGTAATCGATACCAGACAAGTAGAGAAGTTCAAACGTGGGTTTATTCTGTATCAGAGATTCCCATCAACATTCTAAGGTGCACTCTCTGGGGTTCTAAAGAGGAACCAACGTTCCAAGAACACAGGGAGGGCGGAACATACCATTGGACATGAGCAGAAAAGTCAATGGGGAAAATACAACAGAGAAGAAGGATTATAACACATCTCCTATATCAAACAATAGAGCAGAGGAAAATGGGGGAAACAACATTTGGGCAAAGGTGTAGGAGTGCAAATACAAAAAAATGGGAGGGGGGGGGATTACCAATATCCTATAGTGGGGATATCCGCGCCATTTGCTCTTTACCAGGCTCACCCCTCTCCCAGTAAGACACTTACAAATGATTGATGTCCTCTGCGTAGCTTTATTATAATACCACATTCCATTTCCGTTGTGGATGAAACTTCCCACATTTACCATTTATTAAATCCACACATAAATGCTGCGCCCATACATATGCGCCACAGTTTACCATATATATACAAATTCGCATCTCTAGAGGAGTGTTGTACCAGCAGGACACAACACCACCCCCTTTCCAAGCCACCAGCTACTAGGGTAGAGCCAGAGAGTCCAGGACCACCAGCAGGACGGCCCCCTCTCCCGCCAGCCTAGAGCCGCCATAACTGCCTCCCCTGCTCCAGGGTTAACCGTTTTCCGTCTAAAAGGAGTCCCTCAGCCTTTTCTCTTATCAGGGACCCCGCCCCGCCCCTCACAATTGAACTTAGGGATGGGTGGGTGGGCAACTCTTCCTTGGCTGGCCTTCCTGTTCACAAGCGAAAGACAAAAGAGGGCTACTCCCGGGGTGCTGCTCTCCTTTATCCCTTAGGGAGGAGGGTCCTCAGACGCCCACCAAGCGTCTCGTATTCCCGAGGAACCCTCCCCATGACGTCCCAACACAGAATCGAAACTTATCCACCGAGGCGGGCACATAATGCCCACTAAAGGCCCCCCTCCTCTAGTCGCGGGGGTGGCCTCTCATAGTGGGGATATCCGCGCCATTCACTCTTTACCAGGCTCACCCCTCTCCCAGTAAGACACTTACAAATGATTGATGTCCTCTGCGTAGCTTTATTATAATACCACATTCCATTTCCGTTGTGGATGAAAATTCCCACATTTACCATTTATTAAATCCACACATAAATGCTGCGCCCATACATATGCGCCACAGTTTACCATATATATACAAATTGGCATCTCTAGAGGAGTGTTGTACCAGCAGGACACAACACCACCGCCTTTCCAAGCCACCAGCTACTAGGGTAGAGCCAGAGAGTCCAGGACCACCAGCAGGACGGCCCCCTCTCCCGCCAGCCTAGAGCCGCCATAACTGCCTCCCCTGCTCCAGGGTTAACCGTTTTCCGTCCAAAAGGAGTCCCTCAGCCTTTTCTCTTATCAGGGACCCCGCCACAGGGCAAGGAGCCCCACTGGCGCTCTTGCCCTCCCCCCATACTAACTCCCTGCCACTCTACCAGGGTGTAACTCAATGGCCCCCAGGATAGTTTGCACAAACACCTCCAAACCCACCCTGGTCAGGTGCACTCCCCCTGTCCGATACTCATCAGGAGTCAATGTCTGCAGCAGGGTATGTCTAATAACCAGTATCTGTGAACCCTTCAACAACTTTTCCACCTCTCTGTTCATTTTTCTCACTGACGTATTCATTGCTGCTGACGGCACATCACCCCCCCCACTCTCTCCGAGTGAGAACCTCTGACCAAATAATTGCTGTGTCCGGCAATGCCCTTCTGCTCCAAGTAAGAAGAGAGAATAATGCCTCCTTGGCTCCTCGCCTGCCCCCCAGGACCATATTCTCAGCCCCGACATGAATAACCAGCATGTCTGGAATAGGCAAACCTGAATTGAGCGCACTCCTCAAAAGAATTGAAATGCCTTCAGCCCGCAGACCCTCCAATCCTAACCAGTTGTGGACCCTTCCCAAGGCCCTCTGCGCCCTGTCCACCCCAGATTCTCCAAACCACTTCCCCGCTCTGCATATGACCGAATCTCCACACCAGCATACTTGCATCCTCTGGCTTGCCACCCCTGCAAGCGAGACCAAAGACAAAATAGAAAGAGAGAAGTGGGTAAATACCAATCTGTTGAGAATCCCCCCTACCTATACCAGCTGTGGTCGCACATAGCGCTCCAAACTCGCTGACTTCCACCTGCCCACTCTCTTGATTGCACCCTGTGATAGTCCCAATTCCGCAGCTGTAGTAGCTGCCCCAATACGGAACGAATGTGACGTAAAATGAACTACGTCTTCTCCTAACAATTCCAGAGCCCGCTTGCATATACGCGTAAACTGGAATTTCGTCAGCGGTGTACCATCCTCATGCACCAACAGCCTATTGTCCTCACATCCAGGCCTCATCTGCATGAACCTCTCCATCAACATCACCGGGCAATAGCCTGCCCCCTGCCTTGCCCTCAGTTGCACCCATACTCCTTTACCCATTGGGTCAGTCTTCGACCGCCGTACCCTGACCTGCAGCAAACCTGCTGCAATCACCACATCCTCAACAGCAATTCCACCCTGTCTGTCCCTCTTGGAGTTGGACACCAGCTCTGATACCCGGAATGCCCCAAAGAACGCTAAGGAATATGCTAGTTGCAGCAATTGTACCTCATAATGCGACCAACATACCTGTGGCAAAACCCCCAAGATATTCACCAACCTTTTGGAATCGATCGGTCTCCTGGTATCCTTTTCCCTGGAACCAAACGTTCCCATCCCCTCATAGCCCTTCTAACTCTAAGGTCTTTAGTGGGATCCCTCACCCCTTTTATCCCTGCAAAGAAGGCTATCGCTGATAATTGTCTGCGTACCAGAGCCAGGGACCTTCCCTCTTCCTTCTGGCTAACTATGAAACTGAGCACGCCTTGTGGTGTAAATTCCCCCACACCCCTTTCGCTCTGCAAGACTGCCATGTAAACCTGCCAGTCCCTCTCATACCTACTCTTAGTCTTGGGAGCAACCGACGCCGCTATGAGATCGGGAGCAATGGGGCACCAAGCTTCCACAGGCTTTCCGGGAAGGCTGTCATCTGAGCGTCTGCTTGTGGCCATCGCGCTCTGAATTCTGTCAACTTAAAACGAGACAGGGAATCAGCTACTGTGTTAACCACACCTGGCACATGCTTTGCAATGAAATGCACATTACGCCGCAGACACTCCCGCACCAGTACTTTCAGCAAACGGAGCACCCAAGGACATTTGGCCCTTTGGTTGTTCACTGCCAAAACCACTGACATACTGGCAGACCAAAACACGATTTTCTTGTTCTCCAGCAAATCGCCCCATATCTGAAGAGCCACAATAATGGGGAATAACTCCAGAAATGTGATGTTGCGAACCAGCCCCCTCTCAAACCACTCTGCTGGCCAGTGCTGCATACACCACCTTGCTCCTAACACAGCCCCGAACCCAACACTACCTGCTGCATCCGTGTAAAGTTCCAAATCTCTATTGTCCTGCGCTGGTCGTTGCCATATCACTGACCCATTGAAATCCTCCAAAAAATCCCTCCATGTGACCAAGTCATCCTTCATCTCGGTTGACAGCCTAGTGTGGTGGTGCTTTTCCTTCAAACCTGACATTGCCCTGGCAATATTCCTGGAAAAGACCCTGCCCATAGGTATCACGCGCAGTGCAAAATTCAATTGACCCACCAACACCTGTAGCTGATGCAAAGTAACCTTGCGTGCCCTCAAGCATTGATCCAAGGACCCCTGAAACGCTTTAACTTTTTCCTGAGGTAGCCTGCACACTCCTGCAACCGTGTCTATCTCAATACCCAAGAACGTCAACTGGGTTGTTGGTCCTTCTGTTTTCTCCACCGCCAGGGGCACCCCCAAGGCCCCCGCCAGTCGCTGAAAACCCACCAGAGCCTCCTGACAATCTGACCCGCCTGCCGGCCCCATAAACAGGAAATCATCCAAGTAATGCACAACCTCTCGCGCGCCCATCACCTCCCGCACTGCCCATTCCAAGAAGCAACTGAATGTTTCGAATATTGCACATGCAATGGAACAACCCATCGGCATACATTGATCCACAAAGAAATTGCCCTCAAAAGTGAAGCCTAGCAACCTAGTGTCCTCTGGGTGGACCGGCAATAGGCGAAAGGCCGACTCAATGTCAGCCTTTGCCATCAGTGCCCCTCCCCCCAGCAGCTGCAATTTCTGAATGGCAGAGTCAAAGGTGGTGTAACGAACTGCACACAATTCTGGATCCAAACCCTCATTGACTGACCCACCTGCGGGACTTGACAAGTTGTGAATGAGACGGTATTTTCCAACCTCTTTTTTGGGAACTAGCCCTAGGGGGGAACATACCAGGTCCGGCCTAGGCATTGCCTCAAAAGGACCTGCCACCCTCCCCAGAGCCAACTCCTTCCTAATCTTCTCCCACGTTACTTCTGGATTCCGTAGCACTGACCGTTGGTTGCGGGGAGGAACTGCGGATGGCACTGCAGCCGAGGGAATATGAAAACCGTACTTAAAACCTTCATACAAAAATTGTGCTTCCGACCCCCTCTCATACCTTGCGAGCAGATGAGTTAATACTGGGATGCTTATGGGCGTGGGCAGTTTCGGAGCTTCACTGAGAGGGGCGAGGTTTTGGTTGAGCGGGAGCTGCAGGGGGAGGACGGGGCTCCTTAGGCTTTCCGCCCTTCTTGAAACACTTGATCTCTGGGTGGCCAAACATCCCACAGAAGGAACATATGTGCCTGAACTTACAAGCCGTCCCTCTATTACATTCATTCTTGTTGTATTGCCAGCATGCCTGTTTCTTTTCCCCGGCACCCCTGTCTCCTCAAAACGAATGTGTAGGTTTGCTAGTTGGCACCGCTGAATAAAACTCCCCATGCCAAATATTAATTTCGCGCTGATCCCATGCTATCTCGGGTTTCACCGCCTTCATCTGCCTGAATTTTGTGTCATATTGCAACCATGCCATTCCCTGAAATTCTGAAGCCGCCCCATGAATCAATGCCATGTAACTTATCAACTGTGCCGCCAATGCAGGGAAACGTTCCACCATAATTGCTGCATATATAGCAAACCCAGTCACCCAGTTCTTCAATGACCATTCCACCCAGACCTTCTTCTGTTTCATTTCCCCATCTTTACCTGATCTGGTTTTCCCCGGGACCACACCTGCATTAATCAGATCAAACACATCCACATACTCCCCCTTAAAGATCTTCTCCCTTGTATCTGCCGGCACGTGCCAAGTTATACTCGCCGACGGTGTCATTGCCAATGATGCTGAGCCGTATAAAAGTGGGCTATGCATAAGGGGAGCATGCGACGCTGCCACCGTAGCAGTAGATGGAGTCGGGGACATCGTAACTGGCCCCGCCCCCAACGCCATTGCGTTGTTCACTGGGCCTTGAGCTGTGGTAGCCATCACCATTGGTGCTTGTACTACTCCCCCTGGCTGAATCCATACCTGAGCCACCCCACCATTTTGTGTCGCCACCACCGGGGCCTGAACTGTTTCCACCAGGGTGCGTGCTGCCGCAACAGGCACGGCCCCCCCCCATCCGTCGCTGTCCCCCTGGCCACCACTGCATTCTGGACAACCCACTTTCGGTTGCTTCAGTCGTCGCGCCTACGCTCGCCACCCGCCTTGTGTCCTCGACCACCAGGGGCAGGCCCTCTGCCATCGCCTCACCTGGAACGGTCGTTCGCTGTCCTGAAACCCGCTTGGTCTTCCGCTGCTGCGCGTCCATAAAGCGAATGGGCGTCCGCCGTACCCGTTTTGCCAAAGTGGACTCCTGCTGCCCACTCGCACCCCCATCTTGCGATAGGGTCCTCAGAGCCCAATCGATACCTCCTTTCTTTGCGACCTCCCACAATGCCGCCAACAAACAAAATTCCTCTGTTGATGCAGGGGCCTCCTTGCCCCCCCGTGCCCTCTTGGGCGGCATTGTGCCTACTAAGAAAGAAAATATAATCATTAATGAGTCCACACATGCCTGCCCCTTCCATCCGGTATTGCACTGGCGCGCCACCTAGCCTGCGCCACCCCTGCCCCTCTGGACCCATGCACCATACTCGCCCCCAATTGCCTGCGCGCCACCAATCCTCTAAAGGCCCTTTACATAATTTTGCTGCTGCAATTCTCTGCATTTAACCCAAGGCAATGTATTCAAAAGCGGGAAAAATGCCACCCCGCAATCCCTTTACACAACCCTGCTTGTACATGGCATTCTGGCGCACCGAATGAATATGCTGCTAAATAGGTGCAGGGATCCCCGTGAAATATCCAGACCACCTGTGCGTGCCTGACCGAATGACACTGCATCTAAATGAAAGAAGCAGCCACTGCAATCTAATCCCAAATTCTTTCAACCTGAATACCATTTATAAATACATACCCCATGTCGAATTATCTTTTGTGCAACGCATAGAGAACTAGCGCCCTGTGTATGCAACGCCATCAAGCCGCGCCCCTCCGTGTCTTCAGGACGTATCTCCTAACCCTGAATAACTAACTCGGAGCCTTGGCCCATAAATCATCCTGACACCGCGCTCTGGCTCCCCTTCCCATTTCCTCCCCATCCCTGCCGTAATACCCTGCAGCCCCCAATCTGCGCTCTGCTGTCCTAAATGCTAATGTGCCATCCCTAATCGGCTTCGAACCACCGTGTCTCACAGTGACACATTACTCGCCGCATATTCCCCATGCGCCCGTAATTCCCCATACGTGCATTCTACCTAGGCGTCGCCCCCCAGCACAACGCTGCGGACCTCTCTCCTTATTTTAACCATTATTCTTTTTTTATTTTATTTTATTTTTGCCACTGTGACCATGTCGCCGCATCTCTATAGAGACTCGAACCGTGCTCTAACGGGAGTCCCAGGCCAACGCGCACCGCTGCACGCCACGCGGGTGAAAGGGATCCCCCTCCCTCCGCCTAACTGATATCCCGCCTGCGATATCACCGCTCAGTACCCCCATGCGCTTACATAATTGCAACCTTATTATACCAAGCAGGCTTCCTCATCCCGCCCGCATGCGTTTCTTTCTTCCTTTTTTTTAAATTTTTATTTTATTTTAAGGGAAACAAAATAAAAAACCATCCGTATCACCGGGGCCCGAACCCGAGGCTCCCGGCACCATCCACTACTGCCCCCTCGCTACGCTATGGCGTCTCACCCGTGTCTCAAACAACAAGGCCACCAGGCCTGACTCGCAACTCTTCCTTGGCTGGCCTTCCTGTTCCCAGGCGAAAGACAAAAGAGGGCTACTCCCGGGGTGCTGCTCTCCTTTATCCCTTAGGGAGGAGGGTCCTCAGACGCCCACCAAGCGTCTCGTATTCCCGAGGAACCCTCCCCATGACGTCCCAACACAGAATCGAAACTTATCCACCGAGGCGGGCACGGAATGCCCACTAAAGGCCCCCTCCTCTAGTCGCGGGGGTGGCCTCTCAGTACAGAAGTTAACAAAAACAACAGAAATGAATTCAATCCAAAGTCTTTGTGCCACATGGGAGAACATATTTCCCTTTTGCTTTGTCTGACATCACCCAAGGTGGGTTGAACATAAACATTGCAGTCACTCTAATAGAGACTGTTTTGTTCAAACTGTGGAACCAATCTATCCATGCTCCACAAGCGTCCATCTGCCATTGTAACAACATTTCTTCCAACTTCCTCTATTCTTTCAGGGCCATAGTATTTATTGTGTTTGTTCTGGTTTATAATAGGTTTCTTTAATAGGACCCATTGTCCCACCTTCCATTGACGTTTTGTGACACCCCATCTGTCATCACAGTCTTGCTTATACTTCTTTTGATGAGTCCAAATTGTCTCTCTGGCCTCTGCCTATTCCATTCAAATGAGTTGTTTTCAAACAACCAATTGGGAGTTGATGTTGAACCTGGCTTGTGACCTCTAAATGAACAAAATGGAGAATAACCTGTCACACTGTTAGGTGTGATGTGATAAGACCACAGCATATCTTTAATCAACTGAATTATAGGCTTAGAAGAGACCATGGGCCAATTGTAAAGCATCCTTAATCATTCCGTTACAATGCTCCACTAAAATGTAGGAGAGTAAGATCTGCTTCTTATGGTTACCCCCACTTTTTGCTGGTGTTTCACTGTTTTTCGACTTTAGTCTGGCTGGGGCCCTGCTATCCAGGACTCCAGTATAGCTGCTTCCTCTTTAAAATGCTTCCATGTACTTTAGGTACACTCCGGTTTGGTTACTGGGGTACCCTTATGAGTCCCTAGTATATGGTACCTTGGGTACCAAGGGCATAGGTACCCCATAGGCCTACAGGGGCTGAAGCATGTATTATGCCACCCCAGGGAAGCCTTCCAAAATGACACCACAGGTCTGCTACTGCAGCCTGTGTAACGTGGTGTATGCACCCCTTACTTAGATATAGGATCCCTATCTCTACCTTATATCCTTACACATTTAAACCTATCACACACCCCTATGGCAGGCCTTACCAATCCTGAAGACATGGTGCTGGCTTTTGTGCGAGAGGGTGCCCATGCATGAGCAGGGCCCCTCTGCAGCCTTCGGAATCTATTCTCTGGGGTTGTTCTGTGATGCAGCCAGGCCATATACTCTTAAGTGCATTATAACCTCGCTGTAACTTCTAACTTTGGGATAGCTGCAAGAAAAAATGTTGTGTTTGGTGTCAAACACTTTGGAATCATACCCCCTGCCAGTCCTGGTGGCGGGGGTATGATTCCATCCTTCTAGAGGTGAAACATGTACACGGTACACCCGGAACCAGTTTAAAAGAACCCTGGCATCACAAAATGGATGCCACAGCCACGTGTCTGGCATCCTGCTGCTTGATGAAACTCCAGCAGGGGAGGCCCACCTCCCAGACAGCCTTTAGAATATTGGGGCTGATTGGGTGCACTCCAAGAGTGCTTTGAAGTCAGCACTGAGGGCACATTTGGTGCCCCTGTGAATAGCCCAGTTCAAACCAGTTGCAGAGGCTACCAGCCCCTGCTCTGGTGAAAAACTGGACAAAGGAAATGGGTGTAGCCACCCCTCTTCCCAAACCCTCCCATAGGTGAGTCCCCAGAGTTTGTCCCACCCCTTCCTTTGGTATAAGATAGGAAAATCTGGCAACGGGACTTTAGATTACACATGGACGAAACTCTGATACTGAATCCTGGAACTTCGACGATCTGCACGATGCTGGTTGACTGAAGAATCTCTAACAAAAGAGAGGGACCTCAGCGTCCAAAAGGATAGGGCACCTGAAGACAATTGTCAAAAAAGATTCCCTTTTGGGTGCAACCTTATATCATTGAAACAATTTTAACCACAACAATGTCAGATTTACACTCCGCAGGATCCGCATGCAGCAACAATGTTCCACCTCCGGACCTTCCGAACACCCTGAAGTATAAACACAGGATGTTCAGATGATACGGTGAGGGAAAAACCCCAAAAAGGGGAAAAAACCCAAAAGAATAAAGGGAAGAAGGAAGGGGTCAGCAGGGAAAAAGAAGCTGTAAGACAAATATACAAAGGTTAATACATTCCTTAACCCTACACTCATAACATTCTCACTAGGCAAACAACCAGTTGATTCACCTGAAGAATAACATGTGCATACACCATGCTGCTGTGTCTTCAGTCTTCCTTCTATCCTGCACAAGATAAGCAAACGTATAAAGATTGTTGCATTAAACACCATCTGCCTAAACCTTTAGTTCTCACTAATAACATACCCCATAGCCAATGATATGAAGCTCTGACGGATTAGTTCCATCCAAAACAAAAGAAAGTTCAAATGAAAATGCTGCACGTCTTGTGCCTACAAAGGAAAAGGGTTCCAGCTGAAGAAGTAACAAATATCCTCCTTCGCTATGATATTGCCAAAATGTTTCCATACACTAGGAACACTTCAGGGTAAACCAAACACGGCATGGCGTAGTTCCCTCACTACAGCCATCCGCTTTGGTATTTATATTCCGACTTCAGAATGTGCAAAATAACGTCATTCATTCATGACTGTAGTGCGGCGGTCCTCATCCCCCCCTGCACTCCGCCACTTGCTAAGTCACAAAAGAAATCCCCTTGTCCTCACCACTGAGTAAACGTGTCCCAGAGCGAGTGCAATAACTCGGAGAACAAAAGCAGGAAATGATTACTCGCAGCTGCGAGGCAAAACACAGCTCCAAACTTGCTTTGAGCCGAAGTATGAAAAGCCAGCGCTTTTCCAAATACCGTACTCAGTCTCTTCCTCAGTAACGACAGGAATAGCCAAGGTCACAACAGGTAACCCAGGGACACAGAGGAGCAGCCGCTCCCGCCGCCAAACAGAATCACGAGCACCGACCGCCCGTCTCCGCCCAGTAATATTCTGCAACCCACCGGGAATCCTGGGAAATGTAGTTTTTTGCCCTAGGTTGCTGGGAACTGTAGTTTGGCAGGCGCGGGCTGTACTACAACCTGACAGTACGCCCTCCTCCCAAGCGCCTCCTAGGCCCGGGCTTTCCAGGATACCTAGCATGGAAGGAACGAACCGCCCTAGGAGCATTGACGTGCTGCACAGGCTCCCACGAGTCCTCCTCGGCCCCGTACCCGTTCCATGACACCATATACCAGAGCACCCCCTGCGTAATTTGGAGTCAAGAATAGATCGCACCTCGTACTCCAGATTCCCATCACATGCTATAGCAGGGGGCGCCGTTCTGCGCGCAGTAAGGGCTCTCTTTAACAACTGCACATGAAACACAGGATGGATTCTCAACGCGGCAGGCAACTTTAATTTGTACGCTACAGGGTTGATTTGCCTCACTATGGGGTAGGGCCCAATGAAACGTGGATGGAAGATACTCCTCAACTTGAACCGTATGTACTTAGTTGAGAGCCACACTTTGTCCCCTACCTTGAACTGAGGACCTGGAGCAGGGTGTCTATCCTCCCATCGTTTGTACACCTCTTTTGCCTTCAGCAGATGTCTTTGCACCCCTTTATGCACCTTCCTCAAGGTCTGAACTCGTTCCCTCACAGAGGGCTGATTAGCCAAATCAGCAGGGATATTGATCGGCAAAGTGTTAGCATCGTAATCGAAGTTGGCCTTAAACGGTGACATGCCTATCGAACTGTGCCATGCATTGTTGTACGCCAACTCCACCATCATCAACAATTCCACCCAAGATTCGTGTGCTTCCTTGGAGTAGCAGCGCAAATACTTTTTTAAGGTCTGGTTCAGACGCCCTGTTTGTCCATCTGTTTGAGGATGGAAGCTGGTAGAGAGCGCTGACTCAATACCCAACGCCTTGCACCACATACGCCAAAAACGAGCGATGAATTGAGGCCCCCTGTCAGACACAATGACTCTTGGTATGCCATGCAATCGTATGACCTGAGAGGCTAATAGCTGTGCTGTTTGACTAGCAGTGGGAAGGTTCACACAAGGTATGAAATGTCCCATCTTCGTTAAATTGTCCACTACCACCAATACCGCGGTCTTACCCTGGTCAGAAGGTAGTCCTGTGATGAAGTCTAGACTTATGTTCTGCCATGGCCGATCAGGTGTGGGCATAGGCATCAACAGGCCTTTCTTTTTGGTGGTTTCCCCTTTTGCTTTGGCACATGTATCGCATCTCACTACCCATAGGTTAGCGTCTCTGACCAAAGGTTCCCACCAGAAATGTCTTCTAAGCAGACTCACAGTCTTAGTAACCCCTGGAGGCCCAGTCGCTGGAGCGTCATGACACCAACTAAAGGCTTTCTTCCGTATCTCTTCAGTAGGGAGAAACAAACAATCCCCCTGGAAAGGCAAACCCTGTCTCACCATCCGGCCTGACTTGGCAGCAGCCCAATGGACCCAAGACCCCAAAGACCTGGAGCCCTTGATGTCGTCCAGAAACTTTTCGGCCCTAATCACACACACCACCTTAGCTGCAGGGATGATTGACTGCTCCTCCTCACACTGTTTTACGGGAATCTCCTGTCTGGACAGAGCATCTGCCTTCCTGTTCTCCGTTTCAGGACGAAAGGCAACCACAAAGTTGTACTCGGAAAAAAAAGCATCCATCGCATTTGCCTCTGCGTCAGGTGTCTCGCAGAGGACATGTATTGGAGATTCCGGTGATCGGTATACACCGTCACCGCCTGACAGGCCCCCCACAGGTAAGGCCTCCACTCCTGAAAAGCCCTTTTGATTGCCAAGAGTTCCTTCTCTGCTATGGAATAGTTGACCTCAGCCGAGCTCAACTTCTTTGAAAGGTAAGCAACAGGATGGAGCTGACCCGTGTGAGAATCCCGCTAAGACAGGACTGCCCCTATGGCTTCATCTGAGGCATCCGCCTCGACTATGAATGGATGTTCCAACACAGGATGTGCCAACACAGGGGCTGTGGTGAAAGCTCTTTTCAGAGCTGTAAATGCCTCCTCAGCCTCCCCTGTCCATACAAAAGACTTTCCTTTTCTTAACAACCGGGTAATGGGGACCGCAGTCTGAGAGAAGCGCAAAATGGACCGACGGTAATAATTGGCGAACCCCAAGAAGCTCTGCACCTCCCTCACATTCTTTGGGGCTGGCCAATCCCGCACCGCCTGTACCTTCCTTTCAGACATCTGCAATCCGCCTGGACTGAGGTTCACACCCAGAAATTCCACCTCCTGTACCCCAAACTCACATTTACTCAGTTTCACATATAAACGATGTTCCCTTAGCTTGTCCAAAACCTTGCATACATGATCAGTATGACATGAGACGTCCTGTGAATAAATCAGGATGTCATCTATATACATCACAACAAACTGGTCCACATAGTCTTTCAGGACGTCGTTTATAAAAAACTGAAACGCTGCAGGAGCATTACAAAGCCCAAAAGGCATCACCAGATATTCGTACAGTCCATATCGCGTCTTGAACGCCGTTTTCCACTCGTCCCCCTCTCTCACCCTGACTTAGTGATACGCCCCACGGAGGTCCAAACGAGCATAGATCTTGGCCTCCCTCACCTGGTCAAGCAAGACTGAGATGAGGGGAAGAGGGTAACGGTTACGGATGGTATTTTTGTTCAAGACGTGATAGTCCACACACGCTCTCAAATCCCCGTTGGCCTTTGCTATAAAAAATAGAGGAGAAGCGGCTGGAGAGTGGGAGGGCCGGATGAACCCCAAACGAGAATAATGCTCTATATACTCTTTCAGATGAGTGGTCTCAGGCACCGATAAGGCGTATACTCTACAGGATGGTATCGTGGCTCCCTCCACCAAATCGATGCAGCAGTCATATTCCCTGTGAGGGGGTAGGGTTTCTGCCTTTGCCTCGCTGAACACGTCTCTATAAGCCAAGTATTCAACAGGTAATAGAACATCCTTTTCCACAGCAGTTGCTGCCAAAAAAGGGGTGGCTAACACCGTGACATTAGCAGAGACGCAAGGCACTAAATGATCCTTACAAGTCTCAGGTACAAAATGGAATGTTTTTGTCTGCCAATCTACCACCGGGTTGTGCTTACGTAACCAAGGCATACCCAAAATGATTTCGTACTGAGGTGCAGCGATGATGTTTAGGGACAAAACCTCAGAATGCACATACCCGTGTAACACCAAAGACAAACCCAACTCGCTGGTTCTTTCGGTAATCTGGCCTGATGTTAAAGGTTGCCCATCAACCGCTAAAACGTCTTCAGGATTCTCCCTAGGAACACGAGGTAGAGCTAAACGTCTCACGAGGCCTTCATCCACAAAATTACCAGTTGCTCCGGAATCTAACATCACCATTACTTGATATCTTTCTAGTTCGCATCCCAGCGTCATAACCACCACCAAATGCGGCTCTGTTTCGTCAGTTCCCAGAGAGGACAAAGATGTGAGTTTCCACGCATGCCTCCCTTCACCACTAGACGTGTAGTCCTCCTTCTGCTCTGACTCCTGTCCTGTCTTAGATACAGCTACCTTCTTAAACCTACTGCTGTTCCCAGAAGTCTTGGGTTTAGAAGGACATTCCCGGACGTAATGCCCCTTATTCCCGCAGTAAATGCATAAGCCCTGTACTCTTCTTGCTTCCCTCTCTTCTCTCGATAAAGGTGCTCGGAGTGCTCCTATCTCCATGGGTTCTGGAGGGATTTCAGCTCCCCCAGTTGTCTTACGAGGGTTTCTTTCACCACTGTACACCCCTTTTTCCCATCTTCTCCTATTGCACCCTCTGTCAGGTAAACGGCTATCCAGCCTCAGTACCAAGTTCACTATATCAACAAAAGACGTAGGCTGAGGATCAACCTGGGCCACTACATCTTTTAAGTCGTCATGTAACCCCTGATAAAAAAGGGACATCCTTTTCTCCTCCGGCCATTCTGCTTCGGCCAGTAGTCTATTGAAAGCAGTCAGATAAGTAATCAATTCTCCCCTACCTTGTCTCAACGTTAACAACTCTCTGTCAGCACTGAATGTCGTAGCTCTTCGGTCAAAAACCCTCTCGAATTCAGCCTTAAATGCTGTCCAATCTGACAGGATAGCATCGTCACGTTTTACTAAAGGAACCGCCCAATCCGCCGCATCTCCCACCAAATACGATATCAAAAAAGCCACCCTCGAACGGTTTGTGGGAAACGATGAAGGCTTACAGGAAAAATGCATGAGAACTTGAGTCATAAACACATGTACCTTGCGGGGGTCGCCTGAGAACCTTTCAGGAGTAGCCAGTGGAATGGGTGGGGGCACAGTAACCTATACGTTAGAGGACGGGGCAGAACCGTTAAAAGGATTACTACTCAACCGTTCCACCTTTTCCCGTAAAGCAGCGGTCTCTGCTTTAGAGGAGGCCAACTCCTGCTGTACCAAAACCAAAGCATGTAACACGTCCTCCATAGACGCCATTGTTTCTACACACGGACCATGCAGAGTGGAATTCTTAGGCTCGTGATTCTGTCAGATTTACACTCCGCAGGATCCGCATGCAGCAACAATGCTCCACCTCCGGACCTTCCGAACACCCTGAAGTATAAACACAGGGTGTTCAGACGATACGGTGAGGGAAAAATCCCAAAAAGGGGAAAAAACCCAAAAGAATAAAGGGAAGAAGGAAGGGGTCAGCAGGGAAAAAGAAGCTGTAAGACAAATATACAAAGGTTAATACATTCCTTAACCCTACACTCATAACATTCTCACTAGGCAAACAACCAGTTGATTCACCTGAAGAATAACATGTGCATACACCATGCTGCTGTGTCTTCAGTCTTCCTTCTATCCTGCACAAGATAAGCAAATGTATAAAGATTGTTGCATTAAACACCATCTGCCTAAACCTTTAGTTCTCACTAATAACATACCCCATAGCCAATGATATGAAGCTCTGACGGATTAGTTTCATCCAAAACAAAAGAAAGTTCAAATGAAAATGCTGCACGTCTTGTGCCTACAAAGGAAAAGGGTTCAAGCTGAAGAAGTAACAAATAACCTCCTTCGCTATGATATTGCCAAAATGTTTCCATACACTAGGAACACTTCAGGGTAAACCAAACACGGCATGGCGTAGTTCCCTCACTACAGCCATCCGCTTTGGTATTTATATTCCGACTTCAGAATGTGCAAAATAACGTGATTCATTCATGACGGTAGTGCGGAGGTCCTCATCCCCCCCTGCACTCCGCCACTTGCTAAGTCACAAAAGAAATCCCCTTGTCCTCACCGCTGAGTAAACGTGTCCCAGAGCGAGTGCAATAACTCGGAGAACAAAAGCAGGAAATGATTACTCGCAGCTGCGAGGCAAAACACAGCTCCAAACTTGCTTCGAGCCGAAGTATGAAGGAAAAGAAAACAAACGCGCTAGCCAGCGCTTTTCCAAATACCGTACTCAGTCTCTTCCTCGGTAACGACAGGAATAGCCAAGGTCACAACAGGTAACCCAGGGACACAGAGGAGCAGCCGCTCCCGCCGCCAAACAGAATCACGAGCACCGACCGCCCGTCTCCGCCCAGTAATATTCTGCAACCCACCGGGAATCCTGGGAAATGTAGTTTTTTGCCCTATGTTGCTGGGAACTGTAGTTTGGCAGGCGCGGGCTGTACTACAACCTGACAAACAACTCATTCAATCAGGAGCAAAACGGAAATATTAGTTAAAATAAAACAGTTTATTCAGTAAGATAAAAAAAGCTTATCACTTTTTGTCGTCAGACATGATTAAAAAATATACACAGGTTATACATAATAAAATCTTATTGCAGTATACAAATACATATCACAAGTGGGAAATCAGAGTTGTTGTCACCAAAGCTTAAAGTATTTCAACTCCATTATATGATGCACATGCCCTGACGAGGAGCTGTTGCAAAGATCAGCAGAGCGCTAGCGCTAGCGGTTGTGACTGGGAATTACTAAGTAACCCGACTCTACGTGGAACAAGTGATACAGGGTCGTTTTTAACTTGAAAGATACGGCCGAATTTCCACACACCGTCTGTAAGATCGGATGAAAATATCGCTGACGTGTGCAAGTATGGCCGTTAAAGAATAATCGAATAAAAGAGTGCACCAAATTGAAAGATAACCACTTTAAAGGTATCAAATTACCGATCGGGAAATTGAGATTCCGAGTTTTCACCGAATGAGATGTTTAATATTTAATGTGGGATTCAATCATTAAATCCTGAAGAAGGTGTTGGCTCCTAAACATTGTGCCCACCGAAACGCGTCGATTCTCCTCTTGAGTTGAAGTACTTTAAGCTTTGGTGACAACAACTCTGATTGACCAATTAGTCTGATATCAGAGTGTGATTACAAGTGTTGCTATTGTACTTACCTCATGCTAATAGGACCCATCTTTTCCTTAAGCTTTGTTTCCCACTTGTGATATTTATTTGTATACTGCAATAAGATTTTATTATGTATAACCTGTGTATATTTTTTAATCATGTCTGACGACAAAAAGTGATAAGCTTTTTTTATCTTACTGAATAAACTGTTTTATTTTAATTGATATTTCCTTTTTGCTCCTGATTGAATGAGTTGTTGTGGTTAAAATTGTTTCTGTGATATAAGGTTGCACCCAAAAGGGAATCTTTTTTGACAATTGACTGAAGAATCTCCCTTGGAGTAAAGGAGTTACTCCTTTGTATGGCAGGCACCAAAGACGCATCTGACCAGTTTGCATCTCCGAAGCTCCCGCCGGACTCCGAAGCATTTGCAACACAGGAGGTGGATATCCAGACTTCCCCGAGGACTTGCAGCCCTCGTGGGTACCGTGGAACTGGAACCTCTGGACACCATGCACATTTGCAAGTGCATCAGCTTCTCAACGTTCCTTGAGGCCGTGCATTGGGTTACTTGTAGGCCAGATCCCAAGCACATTTTTCACTGAAGATTGCTGACCCACGCTCCACAAGTGTTCTGTGAGCCGGCCCGTTGTGTTTTTGCTTGAGGTACCTCCGCGATCCCTGGTCTGTCAACTGCTGGATCCCTGAGAAGGCAACATTGACTTTCCTTGGGCTTCCCTGACTCTTCACCACTTGGTGAGTCCCCTGAACCTTGCTGGTCCGCACCGAAGTATCTTTTCTCTTCCTACGTGGGTTGCTGCTGCCAAGGCTTGTTGGGTCCAATCCGGGCACCGACACTGCAGCACTCAACATCCTTTGCGGGACAGCTCGAATCCAGCTCCTGGTTGTCAGGGCTGCAGAGTCATGATTCACCTCGTCACACCTGATTCACCCAATATCAGTGGGCATTCGTCTATCATGCCCCGGTCACTGGCAAGTGACCCAGACTCTGTCCCCTCTGCTTTCAGGTTCCTCACATCTTCGATCCAGGCTTGGATCACACTGGACACTTTTCTTCTCAACAGCAGCAGCACTTTGCAGCAGATCACCATTGAAATCAACGACGATTCCCGACACCAAAAGACACCTATGCACCCGGCTTCCCTGGGTGAGGTAACTCGTGTACTCTGGTGCTCCTGTGGGTGTTGGCCCTAGAAACCCTCAAGTTTAAAGGGGTTTGCTCAAAGTCCTCCCCTAAGTGTCCTTAATCTTTACATTTCCAACTGCGACTTTCCCCATAGAAGATAACAGCGATTCGCGGCTGAGCTCTCACACTGCACGTGTCCCCCGTGGGTCCCCTGTGTCACTACCTTGGGTGGTTCCTTGTGGTCCCAGTGATTTTACAGGCTCTAAGCTTTGTGTCTAGTCAAGTCTTGGTTCTTATACCACTTTAATATATGGTTTTGTCCACCCCGGTGTATATTGTGCTATTTACTGAAGTTCTATATTGTTTAAAGTGTGTACTTTGCTCTGTAATCTCATAAAGAGATTAATAGAGAGTGTTTAGAAATAAATGCATATATTTTATATATATATACCTTGTGTGGTTCTTTTCATTTAGACATTCAAGAGGTTATAATCTGGTAAACCAAGCTGCTTTACACTCCTTCAAGACTTAGCCTGAAGGCTGCTCTCCATAGCTACCACTGGGATAGCTTTCAATAAAGGTTGTCTTAAACCTATCATCAATAAGGGTTGTTTGGACTGGTGGAAGGTGCCCACTAGAATAGTGGACAGCATATGCCAGGCCAACTTCTCACATAAACCATTTGCACGATGGCATCGGACCAATAATTTAATGACTGTTGTGTTTTTCTTTCATCTTTGGTAAGAGGCAATCTCCAACAACATATCTGAATTCTTGGCTGAGTCTGTTTTTTTCTCTCTGACTATGATTACCTTGTGTTTCCTTTAGTTTTCCTCACTGCAGCATTCCAAAAGTTGATAATCCAGTCCACTGGCTCGGTCTATTGATTAAGAGCAGCACTAGGGTGGATCCATCACCTGGGCTAGTAGATCATTAAGATCATCCTTTAATCTGCAATTCTAAAGATATGCTGTTTTCTCTTCCAGCTACCCGGCTTCCATGACTAATTTGTTAATAGAAGTCAAATACATAACTAAATTATGATTACGCTGAGTAAGGTTCAATAACTCCATGTCCATGTATTGCACAAAGATGTGTTTTACAAACAGTTTCTTTTATTTCAGATTTTAAAAACTTTGAAATATTTAGAGAAGAGGATCTTTTCTTTCCTAAAGCAGCAGACCTTCCCATAAAGAGTAGTTCCTGAGACTCAGCCGAGCCTCAATAAATCCAAATTAAATTAACATACAGTCGCTGTAGCAATCTGTCAAAATTAAATGGCAATAACTTGGCAAAAGGGAAATAGCAGTAGCAGTAATCAAAACCGTCAAGAGTCTGGCAAAGGGGAGAAAAAGCATTGCATATACCTAAGAACACGTACTAATATTAAAGACACAAGCACATGTTGTAGACATTGTATCGGGCTCCTTCTTCCGTGAACCAATCAAATGGCATTTCTCATCATTGAGCAGGTTCAGCTCCTCTGTTACCATGGAAAAATACATGCAGCTTGTACAATTATCATAAGTTAGCTATGAGCATTCTTGCATAGAAATATTCTGGAAACATAAGCCTTAATTCCCAAAGGCATTGGGCACAAGTCGGCCTTCCAAATAACTTTTGTTTCACTGAGAGAACAATGAACTATACTTAGAGAAAAAAATCACTGTTAGGTAATGCATTCCATTTTAATACTAACAAGTATTATTGTCTGTAACACACAATTATCTTAATCAAGCATTTATATGAGAAAATAGGAAGTCCTTGTCATTTAAAAATAAAATGCAGCTTAAAAAGTAATGCATTCATTAATCCAGAACGTTCTGCAATTACGACTAACATTTCTAGGCATGTCAATTTAAGGCCAAGCTTCTACTTTGCATTGTGCACATTTCAGCAACATTAGGTTTGGTTTTAGTTAAAGAAACTTGCTTCCTAGCTTTTCCATGGCTCACGTGGACAACTATGATTGCCTAATTCAAATCAGCACATTTACCAAATATGTCTTTAGAGCAAAGAACTTTACATTTATCATTTCAAATTTATTTACTAAGTTAACTAATTTTCATGTTAATAAGTGGGCTTTATTACTATGATGAGCCCTTGTGCCAACAGGGAACTACCAAAGAACACCAGAACACAAATAAGTGGTAAACCATAGACTTGATGCTAGAGCAGCTACCAGAGACAAATAATAACAGAGAGGGAGGTACTGAATATCTAGCAGAGTGGCCCAAGAGAACCAAAGGGAGGCAGAATAATACAACAGAGGAAAGGATATTAAACTATTCAGCAAGTGGAGAACCCATAAACTTAATTGATTCATTGCCAGGCAGTTAGCTATAGGGCTGAAGAGGTGCACTACCACTGTCAACCTAGAAGTGAGTGAATCCCAATCAGTGAGAACTTTTCTAAGATGATGATCTGTCTAGCATCAGTTTTACCCATCGTGCAACTTAGTGTTATGGTGATTTTCACACATTTTCCCCATACTGCCCCACCTTTAGAAGAGCCCATTGCCACTTGTAGGTTAGTCCAGTTTCACTAGTCCCCTACATGCCTCATGCACTCCCCCTCCAGTAGAGGCAATCCCTGGGGATCTTGGTCATAGATGTACTCACTGGGGTGTTGGGCAAGGCCCAGGGGTCTCAGTGTGCTATCAGCTATAAGGAGTCTCCTCATGTGTAATATGTATATTTATCCCATCAGTTTCAGAAGGTGCATATGTTGTTGGTTGTATCATAAATGGCCCAAGTACCAGCCTGCATCAAGTGGTCCATCCTCAGCAGTATCAGATCACACCTTAGCTGGTCAGAAGACCAGCCATACCAATCTGCAGGCCCACAGTGGTACCCGGCATCAGTGTAAAAGCGTGCCCCTTGGGAAAGGTCACTAACATCAACAGGCCTCAACCCTAGCCCAGTCTCCCAGTCTCCATTCTCAATTGTCTCTTTACCACCCACCTATGTGCCTGTAGTCGGGGCCTCCTGGCCATCCAGACGTCACAGGCAAATTGCTCCTCTGTTGGCTTGCGTAGTGAACTGCCCCTCAGGCCCAGGCCACTGATAGAGTCACAGGAGGACAGTTTTCACCTCATAGTGACCCCACTTTCACACCACCCGACCAAATCCCCCGGCCGCTATCAGGATAATACTCTTGGCAGCCGCATTGTGGAGGATTACAGAGCAGGGGAACAGGAGCTCTGCTACTAGGTGGCCCTCTTGAATGGCAGCTGGTCTCTGTTAAGGGGTAATAGTTTAGCCTTCTGATTCCATTTTGTGTCATGCAGTTTGTAAATTCTTCTCAATGGAAGTAATTTCAATCTTGTGCGAGCTCCATATGCAATGCTAAATTCATCTGCTAAAGTCAATGGGGTGATCCCCATTGTTAGTAATGCTGGAGTCTGATGATTAGTCAATACTGATGGCTCTTGACAAAGTCAATGATCCTTTGCTACTGTGGTATGAATGGAATTTAGATGTTCCGTCAACGAAGAGAGGTTGGTGAAGTTTTAACACTTTTATTTATCTTAAAAGGATTAGCATTGGTTTTTGACTTCTTTATTCAGATTGGCCAGTTTACAGAAATATCACTAAAAGATTGATTAGAAGCAGCATAAATCAATACACAGTGTTCCAATAGGAAAGCATCACTAAACTAGCTAATGAACCTAATCTAAGAACAACACATAAAGAGTCCTTTTCGTAAAAAAGCAAGAGTGAGAATTAAAGACGAACTTTCCATAGAGAGTCGTTTTGGAAACTTAGCCAAGTTTCCCACAGCTGCAGGAGCAACCTTCAATAATAGAATGATCCCTGCAGTAGTATTGATTAGGGTAAAGTTCTTAGATAAAAAATATAAGTCACCCTTAGCAGCAGCTATTGGTAACAAAGCAAAAAGATCAGCTCTCCAGGAGGAGAGTCGAAAGGTGGGAATAATGAGTCTGGAGTTTCCCTCTCGGTCGAACTTCAATTGCAATTACTATTGTCTCTCTAGGAACACTCATTTTTATAAAGTCATTAGAATAGTGTGTCAATAGTCTGTTGGGTGTTAGCTCATCCAGCTAATGGGATCTGTTTATCCAATGGTGTTGTCAACTCCGATGTCTCTTCGCTCGATTCCCAGGGTAAACATTCACGTGGGTACATTAGTATAACACTATATTAAATGTTGCAATATGGAGGAAAGTCCTTATGAGGACCTTCTTACTTAAGCTAGAAGATGTGCTATGAGTTTCAGTACGAAGACAGAGAGTTTTCAGAGATGCAGAGGCAAACTAGCAATACTATTCTGATAAAGCATTCATAAATGTCTAAATCAATATTTATTATAACAAACACAGAAATGTCTTGTTATATAGTAGTCAATGACCTAACGTGGGGTGAGGTAACAAAATGGAACATAGGTCTGAAGTCAGCACATTCTAAACAGGTTGCTAGTGCTAGGGAAAATATTCTAATACATGTCTAAACAGTGAGCAAGAGCTGATAGAAAAAGGCTTTGAGGCCTAAACTAAATGTGCACATTTAAGTATGATAGCTTAGTACAAAAATGTTTAATAATACTATTTCATGAACATTTTGTATGCACATGCTTAGAAAAAAAAAATATATATATATATATATATATATATATATATATATATATATATATATATATATATATATATATATATAAATATATATATATATATATATATGCAAAAAAGAAGCAGAGCACTCTGGGTAGTTCTCAAGTTTAGGTGGAAAACAGCTCCTGTAAAGAGCACTCTCAACACCAGCGACGCTATAGATCTGCTCACCTCAAATGTCTGCTTTTCATTCAAAGTCTTTAAGCATAGGATTAGCACAGTGCTATCCACGCTGAGATGGAAATAGACAGTCTTTTGCCATTTCTACAACAATATATATATATATATATATATATATATATATATATATATATGTATATATATATATATATATATATATATTACCTACTGGCAGTCGCCAGTAGGTATATATAGTTAGGATTTTTTCTCTATGGGATTTTTGAAAATTCTATGTCTAATAACTTTGGCGTTTGTGGACGGAATTGGCTGAAATTTTCAGGAAAATTGAACATTTTGTTTCTGAGCAGCCACTGAAATTTTTGGGGGGGGGTCGTCAAAGGGGGGCCGAGAAAAAAGGGGGTCCCAAAACGCGTTTTTCCCATGTTAATTTCCATAGTGCGGTTGGCCTCACTTTTAGCTCGAACGGCTGAATGGATTTGCACGAAACTTGGCAAAATTGTAGGGACTGGTAGCCCGATGTGCCTTTGCTAGGTCTCAATATATGTGCTCCAGTGGATTTTGAGAAATTAACGTTCAAAAAAACATATATATCTGTAAGCGCGCTCCGGGCAGCGCCCCGGTTCGCGTACCTGACGCGTAACGGAACTTCGCGAAGCGAAACTGATTGGCTCTCCGGTGTCTGTCAACATTCTAAACAGTCCGGAGCGGCCGCCATCTTGTCTCTCGGTATGATCGAGAGACAAGAGGAGGCCAAAACAAAGAGGGAAATTACCATAAGGGGGCATAGTAGATCCTCCCTGACCCCCTAGGTTTGATGTGGAGGCTTTAAAAGGGCCCCGCGGGGCAAAAAAAACCAATTTTTTGTTTTTTTTGCGTGGGGAGCGCCCGGTACGCGCACCGGGAAGCGGTCCGGGGAGCGTACTATAAGGAAAAAAGAATGATAGACTATGATATTTTGAAATATTGTATGTTTATTGATTGTTCTTTTTTTTTATTTTTTTTATTGAAGTAGCAGTATTAATGATTATTAAATATAAATGTGTTTTTGGAATTGTGAACAGTATACTATAAGTATGAATTTACATTATAATCAATTTGGTACTAGTTTATGAATTACATATAAAAATGATTAAAGACTCAAACAATTTTTTAATATTAAATATAATTTTATTTTTCGGATTGTTTTTCAAAATTTAATAGAACGTCTAACATTTGACTGTCAGATATGTCCTCTTGTTGAGTGAACATAACTTCCCACATTTGACCGTCATCATAATGAAGTAAACAATCCACAGATTCTACACATTGTAGAAGTTCATGGTCTCGTGATTCATCCATGAATTCCAAGTCAATGGGTTCAATTATTTCCTCATTGTTCGTGTCTAGGACAATTTCAAAGGAAACGTTCTGTTCTCCTTGCATTTTTGTGCTGAAATTTGAATAAAAAATAAATATATCAGTAGAGATAGGGCACTGTTGAGTTTAAGTTCAGACAGGTACTTTTGAGGCATGAAGTAGTACTATTAAAAAGTGCCTGTTAAAAAGCCTATGTAAATTCATAATTATACCACAGAAACCTAAATCAATCCATAATTATAATAAACAAGCCTTTCTCAATGTCTAACTGTTACAGAGGGATAGTATATAACTATCTGAAAATGTTTTCAAATTTATAAAATAACATCTTACCTTTTTAAAACAAGTTTAAGTTGTGAGTGAAAATTATCTTGCAATGTAGTTCAGGAAGTAGTAGTCAAAATGGCTGTGTTTTTCTCTCTTTTTTTTATATATATTCAGGTACATAACCAATCAAATGTCAGGTAAAAAAAGTAGAAAATGAAAGTAACATTTTAATTGGTTGTCAATTCCAACACTTCAGATGTGTTTTGTGAAGTAATTTACCTCAGGGTATTTAGAGAGGTCTACAGGCTAAATGGCTAAATGGAATTCCAACCAAATGTGTGAAAATGGTAGGGATTGGTATGTAGTATGAGTTAATCTATATTTGGTGACATTGTCTCCAGGGTTTCTTCTGTAAATTACTTTCCCACCTTTTTTAATGGAGCGCTTCCCGGTGAGCGCCCCGGTACGCGAACCGGCAGCGTTACGGGAGTCCACCATTTTGTGTTTCGGTCGAATTAAGATACAAGATGGAGGGCAAATAATGTTCAGAATGGGTACAAGGGGGCACGGTAGACGTATCTTGACCCCCTAGGTTTTCTGAGGGTGGCTGAGGAGGTCCATATGTGCGGAAAAAAAAACATTTTTTTAAAAGAATTCGCACGGTTAGCGTCCGGTGCGCGTACCGGGTAGCGCTCCAGGGAGCGTACTTTGGTGAAAATTAGTGAAAAAAATTAGAGTAAAATAATAATTGTGAGTGATCAGATGTAGGGTAGCTCTGAAAAGAGCTTTTGGGTCCTGTGGCTGATGTAGGTACCTACAAGTAGGTACCAATGCATAGTCTTAAATTGAGGATGAAAATTCTGTTCCCCTCATCTGAGAAGTGAACTCCATCTCCTCTGTAGATATCTTGCATGTAGTAACGCAAGTTATTGTTGTAGATGGAGCCCATTCCATGGTCTCTCATGTAAGCTGAAACAGACTTATTTACATGCTTCCTCGATTTCTCAATTTGTGGACAAAATTGGTTTGACCACCTCCATTTCTGTCTTTGGCATATATTTGAATATACCAAGGCAGTTTGAGGAAAAAGTGCCATCAATTGCTCAAAGGTGTCCTTTAAAAGCATTTCCAGACCTACCCCAGTCAAAGTGCCCAAGTCATTTCCTCCACAGTGCACAATTAACAGGTCAGGTTTTGGCAAATGCAAAAAGGTTTTCACCAATGGTATCAATTGGTGACATTTTAATCCTCTGTGGGCAATCCACTTGATTTCCACATTTTGTAAATTGGGGTTAGGTAAATTTCTGTTATCAGCAAACCTTTGAGCCCAGTGGATATAACTGTGTCCAACAATCCAGACAGAAAACATGGTGAGAGGAGGTTCTGCTGCAGTCAGATGAAGTGTGGCAATGAAATGGGAGTTGAAAAAATAAGAGTTTAAAATGAAAAAAACTGTGGAGTTTCTGTGTTAATGAAGCAGTAGCAGTGATTGGTGGATTTTGATTGCTGAAAACAGAAAGTTAGGGTGCATGGATGAGTTCTTTGAAAGATGTAATTTGAATGGTCAAAAAAAATCATTTTATGAAAGATTGCACTGGATATGCAGGTGTACTGAGAGTTCAGAGTTCAATTGAAACATTGTTGTGTGAACTTGCAAACATGAGAGGTCTTTCAGGAGGTGGTTGCTATGCAAAAAAGGCAGAAAGGCCAGAGGGGGGAAGGGTGTTGATTTGAAAAAAGTGAGGGAAGAGTTTTGATTGGGTGACATGAGAGATATGTGTGATGAATTACAGCTTTTCTGTGCTTTTTATAGCTGCAGACTCTGGAGTGCATACCTTTTGCTCTGCTAAAGACAATTTGGTGTGTTTCTGAGACTGTTTTGAAACTCATAAA
Organism: Lissotriton helveticus; assembly: GCF_964261635.1. NCBI lineage: Eukaryota > Metazoa > Chordata > Amphibia > Caudata > Salamandridae > Lissotriton > Lissotriton helveticus. The sequence goes on from NC_136058.1 coordinate 37,213,324, forward strand.
GTATTTGCTAAGGTGAGAAAAGATTAATTTAATTTAAATAGAGAATAGCATGCTTTAAGGAGAAAATTATGAAGAAAGTTGTGTATTAAAATGTTGCTTTGTGTCAAGTGTTTTACAAATAGATTGTGTTTCTTTGTGTTACATAGCCATGTTAAAAGTGACGCAAAAAAAGTGCAAGGGTCTTACAAAAATGCTTTCATGTGTCTTAGGGTATTTTAACTCACTTCCCCATGAATGTATGAATATAATTGCTTTACAAGATGTGTTTAAAAACGTTTTTGAAATCAATTAGGTTTCTTGATATGTACTGCTAGTGTTTCATAGGTTGCTTGGGGCATATTTTCAAGGCTTTTGAGTTCCTTTGATGTAATTTTTCCCATTTTAATTTAAGACCTTTCCCCGTGGTGCAAGGTCCTTGTAAATATGCCCCCATCTGTGCTTGGCAAATTTAGATTTTAATTCTTTGACTAACATAGCCATGTTAAAAGTGACCCAAAAATGTTGCAAGGGCCTTAAAAAAAAACGCTTTCATGTGTCTTAGGCCATTTTAAGTCATTTTCCCTTGAATGTATGTATATAATTGATTTAGATGATGTGTTTAAAAACGATTTTTGAAAACAATTAGGTTTCTTGATATGTACTGCTAGAGCTTCATAGGTTGCTTGGGGCATATTTATAAGGCCTTTGAGTCTCTCTGATGTTATTTTTCCCATTTTAATTTAAGACCTTTCCCTGTGGTGCAAGGTCCTTGTAAATACGCCCCCATCTGTGCTTGGCAAATTTAGATCTTGATTATTTGACTTACATAGCCATGTATAAGTGATCCAAAAATGGAGCAAGGGCTTAAAAAAAATGCTTTCATGTGTCTTAGGGCATTTTAAGTCACTTCCCGATGAATGTAGGTATATAATTGATTTAGATGATGTGTTTTAAAACGTTTTTTGACATCAATTAGGTTTCTGGATATGTAGTGCTAGAGTTTCATAGGTTGCTTGGGGCATATTTATAAGGCATTTGAGTCTCTCTGATGTTATTTTTCCCATTTTAATTTAAGACCTTTCCCCGTGGTGCAAGTTCCTTGTAAATATGCCCCCATCTGTGCTTGGCAAATTTAGATTTTAATTCTTTGACTAACATAGCCATGTTAAAAACGACCCAAAAATGGTGCAAGGGCCTTAAAAAAACGCTTTCATGTGTCTTAGGCCATTTTAAGTCATTTCCCCTTGAATGTAGGTATATAATTGATTTAGATGATGTGTTTAAAAACGATTTTTGAAATCAATTAGGTTTCTTGATATGTAGTGCTAGAGTTTCATAGGTTGCTTGGGGTATATTTAAAAGGCATTTGAGTCCCTTTGATGTTATTTTTCCCATTTTAATTAAAGACATTTCCCCGTGGTGGAAGGTCCTTGTAAATACACCCCCATGTGTGCTTGGCAAATTTAGATTTTGATTATTTGACTTATATAGCCATGTTCCATACAGTTCTCACCTTCTGCGTAGTCTTTCATATGTTAGACTCCATCTGCACTATGAGATACCTAAGCAAAGGAAACACAGGTGATGTGATTGTGAAATGAGGAAAAGAATATCCACATTTTTCAATTACATCACCTTTGTTTCCTAAGTTTATGAATGATATTGTGCAGATGAGGTTTAGGCCTGTCCACGGACACAGAAGAGGTCTGGCCTTTGTTCAAGAGTGAAGTGGACATGACTTACTTCATTGGTAGGCCTTCACGTGTATTATCTCCTCTGTACTCTTCAACAAGCGTAAATTTCATCTGCAACCCTGAGTAGGCCTCACCTTAAACAAACCTCTGGATAGGCCACACCTTATCGTCATCCTGAATCAATCATTTAAAATGTTAGGGACAGATTTATGATAGGTGTATGCCTCTTTTGCGTCACTGTGCGTCACTTTTGTGACGCAGCGGCGGTGCAAAAGATTTGCTATGTGGCGACATATTTACAACTTGATGCATCTAGGCAGATGTGTCATGCTGTAAAGTCCCATGCCACATGAAACCGATGCAGCAGTGATGCAAAAGATGCACCATGTTGCAAGACAGGCCTCACTTCATCTCCAACAAGATAAGAAGCTGAATCTTCTGTAAATGTCAAAATTGTTGTATACACTGCTGAACTTCTGTGTACTCTTTGATATGCTGGACTCCATCTGCACTATGAGATACCTAAGCAAAGGAAACACAGGTGATGTGATTGTGAAATGAGGAAAAGAAACTCCACATTTTTCAATTACATCACCTGTGTTTCCTAAGTTTACGAATGACATTGTGCAGATGAGCTTTGGGCCTGTCCACGGACACAGAAGAGGTCTGGCCTTTGTTCAAGAGTGAAGTGGACATGACTTACTTCATTGGTAGGTCTTCACATGTATTATCTCCTCTGTACTCTTCAACAAGCGTAAATTTCATCTGCAACCCTGAGTAGGGCTCACCTTAAACAAACCTCTGGATAGGCCACACCTTATCGTCATCCTGAATCAATCATTTAAAATGTTAGGGACAGATTTATGATAGGTGTATGTCTCTTTTGCGTCACTGTGCGTCACTTTTGTGACGCAGCGGCGGTGCAAAAGATTTGCTATGTGGTGACATATTTACAACTTGATGCATCTAGGCAGATGTGTCATGCTGTAAAGTCCCGTGCCACATGAAACCGATGCAGCAGTGATGCAAAAGATGCACCATGTTGCAAGACAGGCCTCACTTCATCTCCAACAAGATAAGAAGCTGAATCTTCTGTAAATGTCAAAATTGTTGTATACACTGCTGAACTTCTGTGTACTCTTTCATATGCTAGACTCCATGTGCACTATGAGATACTTAACCAAAGGAAACACAGGTAATGTAATTGTGAAATGAGGAAAAGAAACTCCACATTTTTCAATTACATCACCTGTGTTTTCTAAATTTACGAATGACATTGTGCAGATGAGCTTTAGGCCTGTCCACGGACACAGAAGAGGTCTGGCCTTTGTTCAAGAGTGAAGTGGACATGACTTACTTCATTGGTAGGCCTTCACATGTATTATCTCCTCTGTACTCTTCAACAAGCGTAAATTTCATCTGCAACCCTGAGTAGGGCTCACCTTAAACAAACCTCTGGATAGGCCACACCTTATCGTCATCCTGAATTAATCATTTAAAATGTTAGGGACGGATTTATGATAGGTGTATGCCTCTTTTGCGTCACTGTGCGTCACTTTTGTGACGCAGCGGCGGTGCAAAAGATTTGCTATGTGGTGACATATTTACAACTTGATGCATCTAGGCAGATGTGTCATGCTGTAAAGTCCCGTGCCACATGAAACCGATGCAGCAGTGATGCAAAAGATGCACCATGTTGCAAGACAGGCCTCACTTCATCTCCAACAAGATAAGAAGCTGAATCTTCTGTAAATGTCAAAATTGTTGTATACACTGCTGAACTTCTGTGTACTCTTTCATATGCTACACTCCATCTGCACTATGAGATACCTAACCAAAGGAAACACAGGTGATGTGATTGTGAAATGAGGAAAAGAAACTCCACATTTTTCAATTACATCACCTGTGTTTTCTAACTTTACGAATGACATTGTGCAGATGAGCTTTAGGCCTGTCCACAGACACAGAAGAGGTCTGGCCTTTGTTCAAGAGTGAAGTGGACATGACTCACTTCATTGGTAGGCCTGGACATGTATTATCTCCTCTGTATTCTTCAACAAACCTAAATTTCATCTGCAACCCTGAGTAGGCCTCACCTCAAACAAACCTCTGGACAGGCCACACCTTATCGTCATCCTGAATCAATCATTTAAAATGTTAGGGACAGATTTATGATAGGTATGTGCCTCTTTTCCGCTGCTGTGCGTCACTTTTGTGATGCAACGGCGGTGCAAAAGATTTGCTATGTTGTGACATATTTACAACTTGATGCATCTAGGCAGATGTGTCATGCTGTAAAGTCCTGTGCCACATGAAACCTGCGTCAGATTTCATATAGGTGTTTTGTTGCAGGGTATGCATTTATTTGCATGAAAGCCCTGTAAAACTAACACAGTGAAATTCAGAAGATTTCACTGAGTCAGCTTTATAGCATTGCTGAATCAAATCCTTACGCCTGTTTGAAACAGGCATAAGGAGTGATGCACCATGCAATGTGAGGCTTCCTCCTGTGCATTGCAGTAGACATGTCGCGCTTACGACGTGATTCCTGCAATGTGCTGCTTTTGCAGCACAGATGCGTGACGCATCTGTGCTGTTTTTGCTCAATGGTGCTCCACATTGTAAATGCGGCACACCATGGGTGGCAGAGCAGCGGTGCACATTAACTGGTGCATCCGTGGGGATGCGCCAGTTAACATAAATCTGCCCCTTTACATTTAAGTATGAGCAGGGGACACAGAGTCGGTGAGGCTTATCCAAGGTTAAGAAGAGATGAGTCCTGTTCACTGAAAACTTGGACATAGGCCTCACCTCCTCAGCATCGCTGGACATGGCTAAATAATAGCTGCAAAATGTTACTCTTGTTAAACAATTTCACTATTATAATCTCTGAGATTTGTCTCTTACTCTGCAACATCTCATTGTTGTTCTCTTTCTTTAAAGATAACGACAACATCAAGCATGAGTGACAATGAGCAATCTGTTGATCTCGATATTATCATTGAAATTGTGATTGAAACATCAGTGGAAGTAGATCCCTTGGATGATTTAAATCCTGAGGATGATGAAGAACATGATGAGGATGCCGATTTGTCAGAATTGTATGACATAGGGTGGGAAGCTGACCTGCTCGAGCCTATGGAACTATAAACATTTATTTTTAAAATGTACTTGAAATGAAAAGTAAAAATGTAAACTGTTTCATTTAAAATTAAACACAACTTCAAAAACAGGTTATGTGTAGTGTCTTTAATGAAATAGTAAAATATGCTCATAAAATTAGATCAGATTCACATATAAAACAGAACAGGTAAAATGTAGAAGCATTCCATTTCTTTGCTACTATTTGTGATTTCTAAATGTGCCAATGCACAAAAAATTATTCTATGTAAAAATAACAAGTAGTGTGTTACATTTTTGATGACTGTTATTGATTTACTGTTTGCTAATAGTGGTTAATAACATTTTTTATTATATTTTACCACAGATTCAACTGCAGATCATTTCAAAATTAAAAAATGCCTTCGAAGGACAGAAGGCGAAAGGCTACCAAACATCAAAGACAGCAGCTCCAAAAAATATTGCAGCAGACCTCTACAATAAAAACTTGTCAAGTCACCAAGAAAGGTCCGGGTAAGATAAAGAAATCATTCATAAGAAATATTTGTAGAAAAAAAAGTAGTACTACAGAAAATGTTTTAGTCCAGAAAAAGAGAAGCAATTTAAACGGAAAGGGAAGGCCAATCAAAAATGTTACTGCTAGAGCAGGAGATAACTCTGTGCATGGTAGTAGAAGGAAAAATCAGTTTAGGGACATTCGTAGACGAATGTTCCGCAACAGGATAATTGGCAATTTGTTAAAAAATATTAAGAAAGGTCAGCAGAAAGTGGTTTTTTATAAGAGAAAAAAAAAATTGAGAAAGTTATTGATCAGGCATTTGAAATTAAGCGAAAGTTATTTATTTTGATAATCAATAGAATTAGGAAGCTAAACAAGGCAATTTATGATTTCAAAAGAAATAGTAGATGGAAGAGAACAGTTAATCGTAGTAATTTTTGTGAAGTTTTTTCAGGAGAATGGATGCATAGTTCAAGTTGTTGTGAGGCATTTTTTAATGAGGAGAGTTATTTCCAGGATAATGATTTGGTGCATGCAGTTGACATCAGTGGTCGAGCTTATGAGGTGAAAGATGGTTGTCCAGTTGAAAAAGAAAAACTTGTGAGAACAGAGGCAGAAGAGTTGCTAGGTAATGAGGTTTTAGGAAGACGTCCTAAGGGACCTGTGTACACCTGGAAGTGTAGTAGTATTTGCAGTGTGCAACAGGATTCCATCAATTTGCTTTGTGATTTTGTACGGACATTTAATAAGAAAAGTTTGAAGCAGTAAATGAAGTTGTTGCAAGAATTAGATCCTTGTAGAGTGAGAGAAGTGACAGGTTTGCATGGTCATTCACTGGCTTGTCTTTCCAGGAGAGTATGCCAGAGTGTTTTTCATCATTTCAGGATGCTAGCAGTGCATCATAATAAAGTGAGGAAATTAGTTAGAATGTTGTATTATGCTAAGAGTCCAGCAGTTATGCTTAAACAATTATGCACTGCTCTTTTGCATGGTTCTGAAATAGATGTGAAGAATATTTGTGAAGAAATTGAGTTTTGTTACTTTGAAGTAAAGAGGAGAATGTTGAAATTGACCCAGAAGAAGAGGGTAATGTGGAAGATAGTGTACAGGTTTCCAGTACAGATAATTTTCAGAAGGAAATTGCCACGTTTCAGGTGAAATCAAGTGAGAGGCCTAATTTCACTTGTGTGTGTTGTCGACGCACTTATTATAAGAATCAGACTAAGTTAGTGGGTTTATATGCAAAAAGTGAAAGGGAAAATAATAGTGAATGGAAGGATTTTGCAACATACTTGATGGTAGAAAATTGTTTTGATTTGGGATTGGATCAACGTGTGTGTACTTATTGTTGTAACAAATTAAATCAAAACCAGATGCCTGCTAGAGCGGTTCATAATAATCTGGAATTGGTTGAGATTCCTTCTGAATTGAAGGATTTAAATACTTATGAATCTATTTTGATTCAAAGTATCCATCCCTTTCAGGCTATTGTAAGAATGGAGCCAAAGACAGGGAAATTGCCTCCATCAGATTTACAGAGAGGATTAAAGGGAAGAGTTGTTTATTTGCCTCTAGATTTGAAGAAAAACATGAATACAATTGGATTAGAAAAAGTGGAAGAGGAACCTCTGGTTATCTTAGTTAATGGGGTTCCGACAAAGAGTAAGAAAATATGGCAAGATTTAGTGGATGTTAGGAAAGTCAAAAAGGCAACATTGTATTTGAAAAAAACCAATAAGTACTATAAGAATGTATATGTTGCAGAAGAGGAAGTAAGTGAAGAAGAGGATAGCGATTTGTGTGCTGGTCAAATTGAGAAAGTAGAACCCTCTAAAAGTGAAGAAATATATGAACATTATAGTGTTCATCCTTTGCATTCCAAGGAAGTCATGGGGAATGCTATTGAGTTGTTTCAAATGAAACAAGCCAAAGGGAGTCCCATTAGTGTTTGGGAGGAAAGTTTGGAAGCTCGTTGTTTCCCACAGCTATTTCCAACAGGTGAAGGAGGAAGATATGATGAGCGACCTCATCAAATTCCTGCTTCTGAATACCGGACTTTACGATTGTATGCAGAAGATCCTAGGTTTCGACAATGCATTCCCTATTTGTTTCATCTCCTGTTTGAAAGCGATCTGTCTGGACTGTCATATGCAGTGAACCACATCTTGAAAAGTGGTATACAGATGCAAAACATCTCGGCAAGTGACTTTATGGATAAAGTCAATGTGCAAGACAGTATTTTAGATTCTCACCTGATTAATCTCATGGCGTGTCAGCGTGGTACTAATGAGTACTGGTACCGTCGTCATGGTGATTTAAAATGTATGCTGAGGAACTTAGGAACTCCCACATGGTTCCTCACTCTCCGCTGTGCCGAGTATGGCTGGGAAGACTTACTTGAATTTCTACGAGAGGCAAATGGAAACATTGAAAATATCGAATTCAAGACACCCGGAGAACTGTGCTCTTTGGATCCAGTGAATGTATGCAGGTACTTCAATCATAGATTTGAAGCTATGATGTCTTTCATCATGAACAAGAGAAATCCACCTCTTGGAGAGGTGTTGGATTTCTTCTGGAGAAAGGAGTACCAAGCAAGAGGTGCTCCTCATATACATATGCTGCTGTGGATCAAGGATGCACCTACATTTGGAACGGATCCAGAAGACTTAGGGATGAGTTTCATAGAACAGTATTCTACATGTGCTGTTCCAAACGCAAAGGAGGACAAAAGCCTAAGAGAACAAGTTCTACGCTTCCAAAGCCATCGTTGCGCAAAGTACTGTCGTCGTAAATTCAGAAACAAGGACAAGTTCTACACCAAATGTCGTTTCGCCTTTCCACGACCGGTGATTTCTAAAGGAAGAGTGAACAGTTTGATGTCTTCGCTGCGACATAATGTGATGAAGAAATCACCTAAAAACACATACAATTTGAAAAGGAACGAAGAGTCCAAGTATATCAACGACTACAACCCAGTGATTTTGTCCATGTGGAATGCTAACATGGATATACAGTTCGTGGCTGATAACTGTATGGCTGAGGCTCGGTATGTGACATCTTACATCACCAAAAAAGAAAAGACAGAATTGAAGGATATGTGGGAGGACATTTCCCATGAAAAGAGCCTCAGTAAGAAGTTGTACAGTTTCAGTCTGAAGATGTTGTCACATCGAGAAATCGGAGCTTACGAATGTTCTGACCGGTTGTCTTCAGCAAGTCTCTATGCCAAATCCAGGAGTATCGTTTGGGCGAGTCTTGGTCTTGCTGCAACGCGTAATTGAGTTCTGAAACCTGTGCGGGAAATTGAGTATTTGGCGGAAAAGGAGCCAAACAGTACTGATATTTTGAAGACCAACATGTATTATCCAAATAGAAGCAGACACCTCGAGAATGTTTGTCTGTATGAGGTTCTACAAAATTACATATTCAAGAGGAACATCAAAGAAGATATTGATAAAGGAGTGTATGCTGTAATTGGAAGTGAGGGATGTCTCGTCAAGCAAAGAAAATGCCACTTGGTAAACCATCGAAAATTGAGTGGCGAATCTCCTGAAAAAAAAGAGTTTTTCTATTTAGCACTTTTGCAACTTTTCAAGCCTTGGCGTGCAGAAGAGGAACTGCTTGGAGATTTCCTCTGTTACCAAGACTCTTTCAATGCCGCCAAGGAGACCATAGAATGTCCTGTTTTTCTCAACTATCTAGAAATGTTGAATGCGGAAATTGAGCAGGAAGCAACAATTGCAGCCGAGATTGCTAGAGACAGTTCTCAGGACAGTCAGAGTTCTGTTTCATTGAGTCAGGATCCACTAGGAGGACCAGTTATCGAAAATGAAGCTGCCACTGCCGTGATTGAAGTGGAAAGAGCCATGGCACATGCTCAGGAGGATGCGGTTAACTTAGAAGACTTGGAAAGACAACTTAACGTTGAGCAGAGGAAAATATATGACGAAGTTACCAACCAAATTGATCATGGATTAAGTCATGAGAAGAAGGAGTGCTCATGTACGTCGTTGAAACCTGTCCGACTGTACGTGAGTGGAGAAGCGGGAACTGGAAAAAGTTTCCTCATTAAAGCAATTTCATGTTATTTGCAGAAAAGGACTGAGTCATCGCTGTCTTGTGTTGTCACCGCTCCAACTGGACTGGCAGCTCATAACATTAAAGGTATTACTTTGCATCGTCTGCTGATGCTGCCAGTGGAGCATGATAACAAATTACAATATCACAAGTTATCTGGAGATGCCTGTTGTGAAGTTTCAAGAGTCTTGAAGAAAATGAAACTTCTTATCATTGACGAAGTAAGCATAGTTTCCAATGTCATGCTTGCCTTTGTGCATTTGAGAATGCAAGAAGTTCTCAAAACAGAGTATGATGTGTTATTTGGTGGCAAACACATCATTGTTTTCGGTGATCTTCTGCAGCTGACACCAGTGAAAGGACAACCTGTGTTCAAAATGCTCACGCATGAAGATACCAGGAAGTGCCTAGGGAGCATTGGCAACGTTAATATATGGTTAAACTTCAATTATGCTGAACTGCATGAAAATATGCGTCAGGCGAAGGATGAAGATTACAAGAATATTCTACAAGATGTTAGAATCGGAAAAGTGACCGAGCATGGAAAAGAAGCTTTACATGCACGATTACTGTCAAATTTGTATCCAGAACAAGACGTTGTGCCTGAGAATATTTTTCAGAAAATTACTGAGAAGAAATCTGGAATATGTTTGATGCCAACTCTTGCAGAATGTGCCATCTTCAACAACAAAATGTTGTATTTAGAAAACCAAGATATTGTGAAACTGGAAGCTATTGACAGAGTAGAGCATATGGGATCAACAATTATTTTGTCTGAGAATTTGAAATCAAAATTGGATTCATTAGAAAAGAGTATATCTAAAACTGCGGGTTTCGAAAAGACTCTGAATGTGTGCTTAAATTGCCGTATAATTTTAAGAAGGAATTTACATGTTGAAAGAGGTCTGGTAAATGGATCAATGGGTAATGTTGTTGATTTTGTGAAATACAGAAATAGGGATGAAATTGAATTTTTAAAAATTAAATTTGATGGCATTGAGGAAGTACAGCTAATTGGTCGTTGCTCTGCTAGGTTTTTGTGTGTGAAAGACTTATATGTTCGCCGTAAGCAGTTTCCTGTTTGCTTGGCATATGCGGTGACAATCCATAAATCGCAAGGTTTGAGTGTAGACAGTGCATTGGTGAATATTGGCAGTTCTGTGTTCAAGGAGGGTATGGCATATGTGGCATTGTCACGAGTCAGAACTTTATCGGGATTGTACTTGATTGAGTGTGATGTCACAAACATTTGTGCGGATCTAGACTGTGGTAAGGAATACAATAGGTTAAGAAGAGAGTATGCGCCACATTTGCCTCAATATCCTTTGTTTGAGAAACGTGTGGTAGGCCGGAAACGAAGAAATGTGACCAATAGTAGGGAGGTTGTAGCAAAAAAACGAAAAGTCGATGCACCAGAAATTATAAGCAGAAAGGAAAAGGATTTTGTTGAAGATGTTGTTGGTTTTCAATTTGAAAACAGTTCTGGTGTCAACTGCTATGCTAATGTAGTGGTTAATGTTTTGTTTTCTCTAGAAACTTTAAAACAAGAGATTGTGGTCAATTCGGATCAGAGATTTTGCAGTTTGTTGAATTCTGTGTTAGAGAAATGTAGCACTGATAGAACAAAAATAGAAAGTGTGTCTGAAATTCGAAATCTGATAGACAGATGTTCAGGTCAAACACAATTCTCTCAAAATATTCAGCAAGATTGTCAGGAGTTTTTAATGTATATGCTTGATGTATTGCATGATGAAGGTGTAGATGTAGATCACCTGTTTGGGCTTTCTTATCAATGGCAGCATGACTGCGAGAACTGTATGGTATCAAGTACTACTGGTGTAGACTCAGAAAAATTTATATATTTAACTTTGCCAGACAGTAAATCAGTGTCCTTTAGTAAGCTAGTAAAAGCAGCTGATCACAACATGGAGTGTAGCCAATGTAAGTCTCAAATGTTGTCAACATTATTTATACGAACATATGGCCAGTATGTCATTTTAATGTTCCAACGATGTAGGCCTGATGGAACAAAATTGACAACTTTGATTAAAAATTTTGTGGCTTCACAGTTGTCAATATCAGGAAGGACTTTTGTAACTGCAGCAATTATATATCATGACGGTCCTTCAATAACATGAGGACATTACACAGCTTATTTAAAGTCTAGAAATGGCTGGTCATTCTGCAATGATTCTGTTTTAACTTTCAAAAGAAAAATTGCCTTATGACCTTAAAAATTCTTACCTGGTGTTTTTAAAACCAAAATTTTAGGGAAAGAATCTCGGGATGAGCTCTGAGGAAATTCAAGAGGTTCTAATGGCTCCTACCCAACTTGGCCTTGAGGATAAGTGTAGTACAGAGTCAAAAGTTATTTTTGAGTTTTAAATAGTTCCTGGAAAAAAAGAAGGTTTTCTTACAGAAAGTGGTGGGCACGGATTAGTTAAAGGACAACATAGTTTTCCCAAAACAAACGGTGTTCTTACCATAACACTTGACGTCATGGAAAAATAACTGCACTTTGAATGAGTTCAGAAAAACTGTTTCTTTTTATAAGCTAATTCAAGCAGCCAATAAAAACATGGAGTAGAGGTAATGTAAGTCTGCAATGCTGTCTAGATTATTTGACCAAACTTTTGGTTATAATGTCATTTTAAAATTCCAACTATATAAACCTGATGAAAGTAAGTCTTCAACTTTAATTACAAATGTTGTGGCTACATTGTCGTTTATTTTAGGAAGAACATTTTTAACTGCAGCTATTATATGACATGATGGTCCTTTGACAAGATCCGCTTATTACACAGCTTATTGAAAATGTAAAAAAAGCTGCTGTTTCGTAAATGATTCCTATTTGACTACGATACAATGTTGCCTTTTAACTTAAAAATATTCTTACTTTCTGTTTTCAGAAAAGAGAATTTAGGGTAGGTAACTGGCCTATAATGATTCTAGGGGTTGATATAATTTTATCTACTGTTTTAAATTGCTTTGTGATTAAAAGTGATGTAGAGAATTAAATAATTGTAGTAGTCATAGAGGTAGTGTAAGTCTGCTTCATAGTAAGCAGTATCAGTGTCATAGGAAATGTGGAACATGAGTGAGCAAGAAGGGTGAGATATTACTAGTACAGGATTGTGAAAGTGATCTTGAACGTTTTCTTTCTGAAAGTTGCGGAAATACAAAATGACGGGATTTGCTTAGAAGAATTCCAAGAGTTATAAATGGCTCTTACACGATTTGGCCGTGTGGAAACGTGCGGTAGAGAGCGAGAAGTCATTTATTGTATGTAACATATTTTTCAAAATGATGGAGCTTTTCTTTCAGAAAATGGCGGGCTGAAAATAATAGCAGCACAACAGAGTGTAAGCTGTTCATAGGATATCCTTCGACGTCATGGAAAGTAAGTTACTTTTCAGGAGTTCTGATTTCTGATTGGTTATGTTATATGGGTTTTTTAAACACAATCATTTTGATTGTGTTTTTTTTTCCCCGCTGTTATATGATGAATACCTTCAAGTCACTATTTTTAGTGAAATTTGATAAATTCTGAGAACAGCAAAAATAAACCATTTAACATGTATAATTAATTCTGTACTTTTTGTATTTATGATATACATTTAGAACTGTGTAGTAGGCATTGAAAAGCTGAGGCTTCTATAAGTGTCAAAGTTGTTGCATACAGGGCTCATATTCTACGTAGTCTTTCATATGATAGACTACATCTAAACAATGAGATACCTAAGCAAAGGAAACACAGGTGATGTGACTGTGGAATGAGCAAAACAAATTGCACGTTTTTCAATTAAATTACCTGTGTTTCCTAACATTACACATCACATTGTGTAGATGAGGTTTAGGCCTGTTCCAGGAGACAGAGTGGGTCTCACATTTGTTCAAGAGTGCAGTGGACATGACTCACTCCGTTGGTAGGCCTGCACATGTATTATCTCCTCTATACTCTTCAACAAGCCTAAATTTCATCTGCAACCCTGAGTAGGACTTACCTGAAACAAATCTTTGGATAGGCCACACCTTATCAGCATCTAGAAACAATCATTTAAAATGTTAAGTGCAGATTTATGATGGCCATACGCCTCTTTTGCGTCGCTGTTCCGTCACTTTTGTGACGCAGCAGCAGTGTAAAAGATGCACCATGTTGCAAGATAGGCCTCAGTTCATCTCCAGCAAGATACCGTCAGTTTAAAATGTATATAATTAGGACTGTGTAGGGGACATGCAGAAGCTGAGGCTTCAGTAAGTGTCAAAGTTGTTTTTTTTTTTTTTTTTTTTTTTTTTTTTAAAGTGCAAAACATTTATTTAGCATTTCCAGGAGTACACAGCGTCTCACCAACAACCCGGAGGCCGGCCGCCATCAATGCATACAGAAATATAAATCATAGCAGATATGCATGAATGTGACAACATTCCAGGCCCCAGCATAATCAGAGTGGCAAATGCAGCGTCAGTACAGCGAAATCTATGAGTCTTGCATTTTTACAAGTTATACCTTAAACTAAACATGAACAGTAACATGTGCAATGTCCATCCGAACCCAAGCATGAGGGGGGGGGGCACAACAAATCCTGAGGGGTACGTGGGCAGCATAGCTACACAACTACAAGCCAAGTGCGAGGCGGGCCACAGTATCAGAGGTAGTAGGCCGCGCGAGACTTGGGGGAGGACGTTCTGATTGAAACGGGGTGACCAGGGAGCACAAAGAGGGGGGGGGGGCAGGAGCAACAAGCAGCGCACATATCATGCCAGATACATCAGACCAGGAGTGTCAATGTGAGATCAAGAAACAACAACCGCTCAATATCTCAATAACTCAACCTCAAGTGCCATCACCCTCTAGCGGGTTAGTTACCAAATAGCATTGTAACGGGGCCCAGATGTCAGTAGGCCTAGAAGTGGGCGGCAGTAGCTCAGAATATGTACTTAACTGCTCCTGGCAGTACACCATGTCACTCATCCAGTCCTTAAATTTTGGCGCCCTTCCTCTCCCCCATCTACAGGCCACCCTGCGTTTGGCCAGAAGCATAGCCAGCGCCACATATTTACGGTGAGCCGCCTGGAGAGGCGCAACATACCCCAGAAGGGCCACCAACGGGGATGGAGCAACCGTCATGTGTATCATTTTGGATAGTGCCGTAAACACTTGAGTCCAGTATGAGTTCACTTCAGCACACCCCCAGGCAAGGTGAAGGAAATCCGCCCCTGGAGCCCCACACCTGTCACATGTATCAGTAGGCCTAAGCTGGAACCTGTGGAGGCGCGCTGGAGTGTAATATAGCCTGTGTAGGAATTTATAATGAAGTATCCTATAACGGCTGTTAGAGGAGATGCGCTCGGTCTGTTGCAGGCAAAAATCCCATTGGGTGTCTGTGAGAGCGAAGGCCAGGTCCTGTTCCCATTTACGCCTAGCGGGCAGATCATTATAGGTGATGTTAGTCCTAACAGATTTATACAGTGTGGACACCAGCTTAATAGGGTTATCAAGAAGCAACATGTTTTGCAGGGGAGGAAGTACTGAGGGCTCGCAAGGGAAGTCAGGCGTTATGGCTTGTAACCCGTGTCTGAGTCTGACATAGTAAAACACGTCAAGAGGTGTGGGTTGTATGCTCCCGTAAAACTGATCCCTAGTCCGGAAGACACCGTCCAGATACAGGTCCCCCCATGTACTGACGTTTAGTTTCCCAAGCAGTTTTTGAAAGCCAGCCTCTTGCAGGAGCGGCAGGTTCGGGTGATAGGCTAGCGGCAGCCGTGGGGCATAAAGAAAGTCCAGGTCAAGCATAGCACCAATGGAGTGCCACGCCGTCACCGTGCTGGACACCGTGGAAGGAGTCTTATCCCTACCCTCAACCCGGGAGTAGAGGGCACCTTCAATGGGGATCGGATGGGCCAACCAGTGTTCGGCCGCTAATTGCGGCATATACCTCTGCTGGCGTATCCAGAAGTATGCATAATGGGCCTGAGCAGCTCGGTAATAAAGCTCAAAGTCAGGTATCCCGAAACCCCCCTGGGAGAATGGTCTGACTAGAATATCCCACTTGAGCCTGGGTGTCTTGCCACCCCACACTAGGCGGAGCATTTCCGAACGCAGTAACCGAAAGAAATGGGATCCGGGGTGAAACGGAATGTTCATGAAGAGGTACAACAGCTGAGGGAGTATAACCATTTTAATCAATGAGGCACGACCCGCCATGGAGAGGGGGAGTGTGATCCATCTAGATATACTGTCACGCATCTTGTCCATTACAGTGCCATAATTGGCACGTATCAGCTCCTCTCTGCCTCGTTCCACATGTATGCCTAAGTATTTGAAATCTCCCGAACACCAAGCAAGAGGGAACTCCAGCTGAAACGGACTCGTCGAGGCAGTAAGGGGGAAGATACATGACTTCTTCCAGTTAATCTGGATGCCAGAAAGGGCACCAAATCGTATGAACTCCCTAAGTATGGGGTGCAGGTTATCGCTAGGGTGGCGAACATAAAGGGTAATGTCGTCCGCATACATAGAGACGAGTAACTGTCTCTGAAAACAACGCAGTGCACTTTCCCGATGCCGCTGTCTCAGTTTGGCAGCTAGTGGTTCAGTGGCTATGGCAAAAAGGAGGGGGGACAGGGGGCAGCCCTGCCTCGTCCCTCTGGAGATCGGGAAGGCTGACGACAATTTCCCATTAATGAGGACTCTGGCCTCCGGCCTGGTATACAGTAATCTAATCCAGGAGATAAACACAGGAGGGAATCCCATTCGCTCAAGAACACTGAACACATAATTCCATTCGAGCGAATCGAACGCCTTGGTGGCGTCCAAAAAAATAGCCGCCATCGGGAGGTCTTCATGAATGGAATCATACACCGAAAAAAAAGTGCGGAGATTGTGTGACGTCGCCCTTCCAGGCACAAATCCGGCCTGATCGGGTAGTATCAGAGTCGGCAGTAGGAGGCTGATGCGCGTTGCAATCAGTTTCGTGAGAATTTTAACGTCACAATTTAGGAGGGACAACGGTCGGTAGGAATCGCAGCTCGAGGCTGGCTTCCCAGGCTTAAGCAGTGACGTAATAAGGGCAATTCTCATGGAGGCCGGTAGACCCACCTCCAGCGCATCCTCATAGACCTCCCGCAGTACCGGCGCCATGAAGTCAATGAACGTTTTGTAGAACTCAATGGGTATACCATCTAATCCAGTGGCCTTACCCGATTTCATGCCCATGATAGCCTCTCTGACCTCATCCAGCTCAAAGGGGGCGCTCAAGAACTCTCGCTGTGCATCGCTCAACCACCCTAAAGAGACATCAGTCAGATAGTCGTCTAGTGTGAGCCCTCCAGTCCCGTTAGAGGTGTACAGCGTACCGTAATGCTGCACAAATTCATTCAGGATTTGGGTAGTGTCCCTGAGAACCAATCCCTCAGCCGTTTCCAGTTCCAGTATGACCGTCGGCGATCGCATCAGTTTGACCGTCGCCGCCAGAGCTTTCCCAGGTCTCTCGCCCTCCCCATATCGCCTGGCCACCCAGTACTTGTTCCTAAACTTCACCTCACGAGCAGCCTCCTCGGAGAACTCCGTTAATTTCACACGAATGGTTGCAAGGGTTGCACTGTCAGGATTAGCCCTAAGGCGGCTCTCAGCACTACGCAGGTCATCTTCTATGGAGCGCAATTTAGCCAGTATACTCTTGAATACCCCCGATCCTTTTGAAATACATAAGCCCCGGAGCGTGGCCTTAAAGGCGTCCCATATGGTCTCAACGTCCTGGACAGAGTCCCTATTTCTTTTAAAGAAATCCAGACATTCCTCTCGGAGCTCATCCTGGAACACCGAGTCCAGTAGCATAGAGGGTTGCATACGCCACGCCGTCACTGGGGGGCCTAGCTCAGACCCGGTCAGTGTAATAAGAACAGGGGAGTGGTCGGAATATGTCCTAGGGAGGTGTGACGCGTGTGTAAGCGCTGTGTACAGTTGTGAGGTGAGGAGGAAGTAGTCAAGCCGCGCCCACGACTTGGCCTGTGCCGTAAAGTGTGTACCCTCCTGTCTCGTCCCGCAATGTGAGCGCCAGGCATCAACGAGATTGTTATCGGCAATGGTCGCACTAAGGACTTCTCGCCCATTAGTATAATGGTGTGGGGCAGGGTGCGACCTGTCCAAAGGGGGGCGCAGTGTCACGTTAAAATCTCCTCCCCACATGAGGTGCTGTGGCCCTGTCTCAACTATCGCAGCCCATAAGGATGTGAAGAAGTGCGGGTCATCTGAATTGGGCCCATAACAACATGCTAATGTCACTGACATATGCCCTAGCCTGCCCCATAACAAACAATACCTCCCCTGTGGATCAGCCCTAGAGCCCACTAGCTGAAATGGTGTGGACCTCTTAACTAGAATGGCCGTACCTCTTGCATACGAGGAGTAATTGGCGAATATCGAATGAGAGGCCCACCTATTCCCAAATGCGCATGTTTTGTTGGGCGCAAAGTGTGTTTCCTGGAGGAAAGCAATGTGGATGTTATGGCGATCTAGGTACCTCAAGATGTGCCTCCTCTTCCTATGGTCTCCCAGCCCTCGCACATTCCAAGTGACAACATTTAGGCGTGTATCAGCCATGTAGGAGGGTAAATGAACTGTAGCAACAGCAGAGAGTGGAAACAGCTAAACAATGTTCAGCAAACAATATGCCATTAGCCAATCGGCCCAGGTCAACGACACCCCACAAGATAGCAGAATGGCGCAGCGCCGAAACGCCTTTGTCGATCGTGCCACCCCCCAGCCACAAATAACGCACAAACCACCCATCCCCACCCCACATCCCCCAGTCATGTCTAAGAAGCCCCCCATAGGGCAGACAATAGAGCACAGAACATCGCATGCACATGTTAAAACCAAAAACCCAACAACCATCCCGACATGTTCCCCACCCCTTCCCCTCCCCAACAGCCTCAACAGCCAGCCGCAGCCGGAAAAAGGGCAAACATTCCTCAATACAGAACCATACAATGCTAATGTCACCAGTTATTCGAACAGATGCCGCAGCTCGCCTATTGCAAGGTCGACACCTCCAAGAAGTAACCCACCACCCCCCGCCCACTGAAGCCACCCCAACCAGCCAGCACCCTAGTCCCGCCCCCCACCCACAAACACAGAAAATAGTCAAAACTATCCAATAAACATGAATCCAAGTAAAGGTCATTGGGGAACACCCAGTAGAGGTCATCAGAGGTGCACGTACCGCCACCCCCAGCTATCCCACTCCGCACAAGTCCACCCTTGGAGTCGCCATCCAGGGCAGAGAGGGAAGAAGGGGGTGGGGGCCTGGCATACATTACCACCTGCAGTCCAACACTCGCCCGCGGCACCCCATAGGCGGCCGCAGCCACCACCACGTTGAATGAGTCCCCGTTAGTCGGGAGGGAAGTGAAGGCAAATCAGTGAGATGCAAGAAGCGTAGCTGCAGAGAGCCAGTTGCGGCCTACTCAATGTCGGAAGCATTCAAGTCCGCAGCGTCCTCAGATCTCCTGGGCCGTTTGGGCAGAGTCTTAAGGTAGTCCTCAACCTGTTGCGGGTTGAGAAAGAAGTGTTGCGTACCCTGGTGTGTAACACGCAGCTTGGCTGGGTACAGGAGAGCATAGTCAATGTTCAAGTCCCGCAGTTTCCGTTTGACGGCAAGAAACTTCCGTCGCTGTTCCTGGACTACCGGGGTAAAGTCTGGATAAATGGAGAAGGGCACGCCATCATACGTTAGGTTCTGGTTCGCTCTGGCGGCTCTGAGTGCCGCATCTCGATCCCGGTAGTTGATTAGGCGTGCTATGATGGGCCTCGGTGGGGCTCCGGGCTTGGGTTGAGGACCAAGAGAACGATGTGCACGTTCCACAATAAATTGACTCGAGAGCGCGTCCTCCCCCACTGTCGCTGTTAGCAGTTTCTCAATGTAGAGCTCCAATTTCCCGGTGTTGGTCGATTCGGGAATGCCCGTGACGCGGACGTTGTTCCGCCGGCTCCTCGCCTCCAACTCCTCGTTTTTGGCGGCAATCACCCTCAGTACATTGTCCATCCTAGCCAGGCGAGTGTCATGTGCCGCAGTCGCGTCATCAGCAGCCGAGATCCTGCGCTCCACCTCATTTATACGTTCTTCATGCACGTCTATCTTTTGGGCTATGCCATCCATCCTAGATGTCAGCCGGTCTAACTTGTCGACCACCGTCGCGAAGCCCTGGCGCATCTCTTGCAGTATGGTGGCCATATCCGAGGTCAGTGGGGCCGACGTCGAGGCCACCGCAATCGGGCTTCTAGGTGGCGCCGTGTCCCCTGTGTGCCGCGTCGTCTTCTTCTGCGCCGCGCTGTCAAACTGCAGCTTGGGTTGGCGACTATCAGGCTTGCCCATGTTGCCAGTAAAGTGTGTTAGCAGTGTGACTATGCGCTGTGCGTACCGCCGCCGGAGGTGAGGCGGAAAGAGAGACAGCTCTCGTACCCTACGTGGCACAGCAGTTTGTCACCCGTAGCCAGGGCGCCAGTCAATGCAGGGCTGCACAGTGATTCCCAGCGGGGCTGAACAGACCGCCCAGAAGTGCAGGTCAGGATGAGAGAGTTCACCAGCGCTCCAGCGCGGGAAGCACATCTAGAGGCGTAGCGCCTAGAAGGAAGGAGGCAGGCACCGCAATAGAGTCGGCCGCTCACCAGGGAACAAGCACAGGCAGTCCCCAAGGCCGTGAATGAGGCGGGAAAGCAGTCCTTCGGCCGCGCCGACCCCCCGCTGGCGCGTGTAGCCGGTCCAAAATTGCGCCAAAACAATGTGCCCAGAATGTCAATAATGGAGCGCCTAGGAGCGTGATACTCGCGGGAGGCTTACACCGTCTCCCCTCCCGCGCAGTACTCAGTGTGCTTCACAGGCACCTCACCGCTTTACGCTCGCCGGCAGTCCCAGCGCCACAGCCGGTCGCGTTGCCCACTCAGTGCCAGAGGCCTACCTGGCTCGTGGGGATCCCCGGGCTCGCGCACGTCCAGGCGCCGGCTGCAGGCTCCGTCTCAGCAAGGCTCACGCAGCCGGGGGGTCCGCAGCTCGTAACTCCGGGACACAATGGAATATCGGCCCCAAACTTGCACCGATTGTGGAGAGTGGCCCGCCGCCCCTCCGTGGGGATTTTCGGGCAGGTGCGTGCAGGGGAACAGGAGAAATGCAGGATAATCACGCCAGGCAGCTGGAGCCTCACGTAGGTGCGGCCATTCAGCAAGTGCGCCCTCTAGCGCCCCCAAGTGTCAAAGTTGTTGCATGCAGTGCTGCATTTCTGGGTACTCTTTCATATGCTGGACTACATCTGCACAATGAGATACCTAAGCAAAGGAAACACAATTGATGTGATTGTGAAATGAGCAAAAGAAATTGCACGTTTTTCAATTACATCACCTGTGTTTCCTAACATTACACATCACATTGTGCAGATCAAGTTTAGGCCTGTCCAAGGAAACAGAGGAGGTCTGGCCTTTGTTCAAGAGTGAAGTGGACATGACTCACTTCATTGGTAGACATGGACATGTATTATCTCCTCTGTACTCTTCAACAAGCCTAAATTTCATCTGCAACCCTGAGTAGGCCTCACCTCAAACAAACCTCTGGATAGGACACACCTTATTGTCATCCTGAAACAATCATTTAAAATGTTAGGGACAGTTTTATGATGGCTGTGCACCTCTTTTGCGCTGCCGTTGCATCACTTTTGTGAGACAGCAGCAGTGCAAAAGATGCACCATGTTGCAAGATAGGCCTCACTTCATCTGCATCAAGATACTGTTAGTTTAAAATGTATATTTTTAGGACTGTGTAGGGGCATGGAGAAGCAGAGGCTTCTGTAAGTGTCAAAGTTGTTGAAAAACTGTTTGTCCTTCAATCTTTTCCCTTGTCTTTTCTAATTTTTAAATACATGTTTTAATATTTTTCAAATGTTTGTTCTATCTTTCACAGATTGAAAGTATAAAAATAACAAGTGACTAAGTTAACGACAATTATAAGGTAAATGTTTTGTACTCTTTTCGTTACATTTCTATCACATTTAACTTCTATTAGTTTCACTACTTCATTTCTTTAACCCTCACTTTCCTGCCTTTGCTACTTTTCTCATTCCTTTCTCTATTACTTACTTACTCTACTCCTTCCACTATTTTTCTCAGTCCCTCTCTTCTCATACTTCCTCACTCATGTTCACTCACTCCGTCTCTATTACTCTCACTGTCTCTGACTGATCACTCTTCCACTACTTGTTCATTATGCTTTCTCTCTGTAGTTCAAGCACACTAAGGGGCATATTATCAACACAGGCAATAAAATTATCGCTACTTTTATCAGCAGAAAACTGCCGCAAAAGTAGCTTTAGCGGCAGTTTTCTTCCGCAAAAGCGGCTTTAGCACCAGTTTTCTGCCGATAAAAGCAGTCATTATCGGCAGAAAACTGCTGCAAAAGCGCCTTTAGCGTCAGATTTCTGCCGATAAAAGCAGCAAAACTTTTATCGCCTATGTTGATAATATGCCCCTATGTTATTTACATTTCTTTGCTGTTTCAATCATTCCTTTTCTGTTACTTCTTCTTTTCTGCATTGTGTTTTTTCTCTCTGTTATTCCAATGTTTTAATCTTAATTTAATCATTCAGTCACATTCTCTACTCTTCTTTTTTTCTTTCACTTCCTTATCTATTTTGTTTTTCTCAATTATACCCTCTTCCATCTTTTCTTCGGTAAATAGATCTATTAAACAGTATCTTTGGTTTAGTCCCTATAGCTGTCTTTCTTTTAACATTACTCTCTGTTTCCTTCCCTTATACTTACTCTTCTTTTTTTTTTTTTTTTTTTTTTGGTTCGCTCCCGGTTCGCGTACCGGCGAGCGAACCGGGAAGCGAACCAAAAGAAATAGAGGTTGGCAGAGTGCTAAATATTCTACCATTTTTTTTATAAAGGGGAGGTAGTTCTGATAAGAACTTTTTTTTTTATTGTTTTTGTTGTTTTATATTTTTTTTATTCTTTTTCTGAACATTTTTTTACTTTTTTTGTATTTTTTGAACGGTTTTATATTTTTTGGGGGGGGTTTTGGGTGGGGGAAACAAAAACGATTCATTGTAAAGGGCTCAACAGGAGCAACAAAAAAAAAAGAATTTATTCTCTGGGGCGTTTCGGACAATCATGATTGTCGATAGCTCTGTTGATCAGAGTGATGCTACTTTCTCTGTAGCAAATGAATTGGTTACAATGCACGCACACTTGTTTCACTTCCCCGAACCTCATTTGTATATTTGGGACCATCTCCCTCGCCTCTGGTCCCGTCACTTCCTGTACAACTGATCTTCTGGCCATAGAAGGGGGATTATCTTGCTGGTCACGTAACTGCGCAGCACTGTAGTTGATAGGGTGCCACCTCTGCATATGGCGATGCATTGTATAATTCCCGTAACTATATTTTTTATCTGTCCCTCTGGATAGACTTTCTTTACATATAAGGCAAGTTACGTACCGGGCATTGACTTTTTTTTGGCCCTGGGGATATTTAAAAAATTGCCAAATATAATTTTCTTTGACATGAGACCTCCTGGGCTCCTCACGCAAAAACTGCCTCTCTTCCTGCTCTTCCTCTTCTTCCTCTTCTTCCTCCTCTTGCTGAATGATAACTTCAGCAGGTGGTCCTCTCTTCCTTGGAGGTGGTGGAGGTGGTGGGGAAGCACCAGCTGAAGCTACTAATGAAGCCATTCCTCAGTGATCACAAAAGGTCTTCCTCTCACAAAGATGAAAGTCAGAGTGAGGAAAGAAGGAGGGGTTTTCATCATTTGGGAAAAACAATAGTTCTAAACCAATGAAAAGTGTTACTTTTAGGTCACATGACCTAGTCTTACATCATTATGAAACGAAAAGTGAAATGAACCAATGAAAAGTGTTATTAACAAGTCACATGACCTGTTGTGTTTACGTTACGCGCTTTGGGCCGCGTCCCGGATCGCTTCCGGGAAGCTGCGCTTCGCGCCTCGTTCGCGTACCGGTTCACTTCCGGGTACGCTAACGCGGTGCGTCATATGACGTTTCACGCGACAACGCGATACGTCACGCTGACACGACACGTCACGATGTTGTTTTCTAACGCGGCAGTTGCGCAAACGGAACGTTTACCGG
This sequence comes from Lissotriton helveticus, assembly GCF_964261635.1. NCBI lineage: Eukaryota > Metazoa > Chordata > Amphibia > Caudata > Salamandridae > Lissotriton > Lissotriton helveticus. The sequence continues at coordinate 37,236,833 of NC_136058.1, forward strand.
TTCGCGGACCGGGTCGCGGCACCATTTTGAGCTAACGGGAAGCGACCCGGTTCGCGGACCGGGAGCGAAACAAAAAAAAATAATTAAAAAATACATAAATTTTTTTATTAATAAACATATAAAATATATTTTTGGATTTAAAGAAGAATACATTTTAAAGCTTTTGATATTTGCTATTAAAAAACCATTGAAATTCACAGAAAAAAAGTGGAGAAGTGTGGCTCACTGGTTAGAGCAGGCAGACCCTGAAGCAGAGGTCAGACCCGGGACCAGGGTTCAATTCCCGACGCGGCAGGGTCTCGAGCTCAAATGTCCACGGACTCGATAATTCTCGCTTCGGTGCCTGACCTAATCATGGGTTCACACTCTGCAACTCTGGGCATTAAGCTTGCTTAATCTCCACAATGGCATCCCGCGGCGGGATGCCTGGCTTTCACTTTGGGGATGCCCTGTAGGGGCTATCTCACAGGGAAAAACCAGGATGGGTTCCCAAGGCAAAGCGCTTAGAGACCCCTGGGTTATAAGCGCTATATAAATCCAAACAAACAAACAAACAAACAAAAAAACATAGGTTATAGACCATATATAGTTAGGAATTAGCATTTACAAAACCTTGAAAATTCACTGAAAAAACCATAGGTTATAGACCATATATAGTTAGGAATTAGCATTTAAGAAACCTTTTTTTTACTCACACAAAACCATTGAAATTCCATATATAGTTAGTTGTACTAACTATATATCGCGCACCCGCAATCCACTGCTGATCATGTCACATATTACATCATTCATGACATGGTCAGTGACATCACTGATGACATCTCAAATGACATGACTGATGACATCACTGATGACAACATCCAGTGACTGTATGTTTCTGTAAAGTTAAAATATGTCTTACATATTGAAGAATGAGTGGATGTAGAAGTGTCTGGATGAAGGATTTAGTAGGTGCATGACTGACTGTATGAGTGAGTGATTAAATGTGTCTCACTGAGTGCATGGGTTAGTGACTAAACTGTCTTAATTTGTGCATCATTATGTCTGTTGTTCTGTAAACTGCTGCATGTGTTGATCAGTAGCTATATGAGTAACTATATGGGTTATTGGTTGATTACCTAAGTATTTGTATGGGAGACTGAGTGTGTGTGTGGGTGGCTGGGAGGTGCATAACTCTGTGCACAGATGTGTGAGCAGTTGATTCACTAGATGTATGGGTTCAAAAGTGCATGTGGAAACAGCTGTATGGGCGGTTGACTGTGTGCATGAGTGTATTGGTGAGTGAATGGATATCTAAGTGCTACATGTCAAAGTAAGTACATATGTAAAACACAGTACATGTGAGAGTTGACATATATAAATAACTATGCATAAGAGCCAGTGAATGTGTGAGTGGCTGTATGGATCATTGTGAACTTGTATCAGGGATTGTATAAGAGAGTAACTATGTGTTAGTATATGTTTGAATAAGTAAGGTGTGAATAACTGTATAGTTGAGGAAATGGATGTGAGATTGATTCTTTGCATGACTGACTAGGTGTGTGAGTAACTCCATGGATGAGTGACAGTCTGTGAGTGTCTGTTTACACTGAGTGTATCTAAGTTTTTATTAGAGTCTGAAGAGATTCATCGTATTATCACATGAATAATGTCATCAGTGATGTCATCAGTGATGTCTTTTGAGATGTGATCAGTGATGTCATCAGTGATGTCATCGGTGATGTCATTTGAGATGTCATCAATGATGTCATCAGTGATGTCATCAGTGATATCATCAATGATGTCATTTGAGATGTCATCAGTGATGTCATCAGTGATGTCATTTGAGATGTCATCAGTGATGTCATCAGTGATGTCATTTGAGATGTCATCAGTGATGTCATCAGTGATGTCACTGACCATGTCATGAATGATGTAATATGTGACATGATCAGCAGTGGATTGCGGTTGCGCGCTATATAGTTAGTACAACTAACTATATATGGAATTTCAATGGTTTTGTGTGAGTAAAAAAAGGTTTCTTAAATGCTAATTCCTAACTATATATGGTCTATAACCTATGGTTTTTTCAGTGAATATATATATATATATATATATATGTATATGTAGGATTATTATATCTATTTGCAGCATAAATAAGGATTCCTTTACATTATGGGGTGTGAACATTCTGATTGAGTGTCATTTTCTAAGTGAAAACTTTTCTGCAGCAGCTTGAACACATTTTTGAAGAGCACAATTCTAACATAGGCTACAAGTCGAATTTTTATTTTAGAACTCATTTCTCTCAGTAATACTATCATACCTGTATGGTAATACTATTAATCATATGCAGACTCATTTGCAATGCTATTTGAGTCTAGTTTTCATGCCATTAGTGCACAGTGTTTCATACCATTAATTATGAGGCTACTTTTTGATATAGCACTCCAACCTGACCGCCTAGTAGTGAGCACGCATGAGCACAAAGAAGCGGACATCCTGCAGTTTTTTTTTTGCAATAATGTGTAATAATTGTATTTAAAGATAGACACCTTGTGTGCTCATGGACATGCATAGAGAGCCATCTCAGAATGTTTCTTGTTCTATTTTATAAACCATCCCAAGAGAGCTGCCTGCTGCACTATTAGGAGAAAGCAGCCATGTGGAGCGTAAAAGTAGACAGGATGGCGGGAGGGTAGAGTGAATGTACCAATGACCTGAGAGGAAGCAGAGAGACAGAGAGAAAGGAGTCCATCTTGCACTGCAAACCAGGAATATCTTTTAGATGCACCCATCTTTTATTATCACAGACGCAACCACAAAGTGGCATGCAGCATGTGCAGTGTGTGACACCTAGGAATATCATGTCAAACTGTAAGTTGTGTAAAATGAGAAAACCACCCTAAAAAGAAAATTGCTGATCCCTTTTAAACTCGGTGTTTATAGAGCATTCAATCATGGGACTTTTTTGTCACACTTTACAGTTCTTAACTTCAAGCCTTAGGGCCTCATTTATGAAGCCCGTAGCAACACTTTTTTTGATGCTGCGGTGGCACAATGTGCCGCAGCATATTTACAAGGCCCGACTAAGTCATTTTGAGTGGCTTTTCATGGCCTTGTAAATATGTGCCCTTTCACGCAGATCACTGCGTGAAAGGGGTGTTCCATGGGTGTTGCTGTGGGTGCTGCCACACAACACCCATGGAATCTGAAGCGCTCCCAGATTTACAAGGAATCGTAAAGGTGAGAATGTGTCAGATTCTAATGCCACCCCATGGGTGGTGTTAGGGAGGCACAACAAGGAGAAATATCCTTCTTTCTCCCCGTTTTTTCCTCTTTCTATGTGTGCTGCATTCTGCAGGTGTCCCCTCCTGCACAAAAACAATCACCCCTACAATAAAGACACCCTTGCACCAAGGCGCAGGGGTGCCTGTGTTGGCGCACGCAGACCATTGTGCGCATGTGCAGGGCAAACGGACAGGAATGCGCCGTATCTCATTGGTAGTGCACATTCCTGCCCTTTTCTTCTGATGCAGGCCAGCACAGCAAGATTCCTTGTGCCACTGCCCTGTGCCACAACTTCTTAAATGAGGCCCTCAGGGGCCTTTTTTGCACCACTAGTGTGCCACTTTTTGTGATGAAAAGTGATGCACCAGCAGCGCAAGGGGCTTGTAAATCAGCCCTTAAGGTCTCTGGAAACCATGAGTAGATTGGTAGGGGTAAGGTCATACACCCATCTGAGGCCCCAAGAATTTCCCATTGTTGTGTATTGGGATACATAGGCGCCAATTTCTGGACTGATTAGTTTTATAAACAAATACTTGACCTCTGGAGGTAGCCTGCCAATGTGTGGAAATAGTGCCTCTTGTAATAGTGGTTTCAGTGACGTGGGCATTTGCTCAGGTGGAACAAAACTTTGGAACAAAACTTTAAAAATCACAGCCCGCTTTACAAAACCCAGCGAATAATCATCAGCTGGAAACGACCAGACACCCTCACCTGTGATGGAGCTCAATATGAGGCCAGCCTGCGAAAAATCCCAAGCTCTGTGTTTAACCTTCCAGGCATAATTAGACCCAAACTAAATTACCTCACTACACTTTTCAAGAAACGCAGACTATTCCTTGACTTCTGAATGCCGTGTTTGGAAGTCGGTGACTCTGAACATTGTCTGCACTTCTAAGGTTCCAGGGTTTTTTTGTGGCCCAAGAAAAGGGTATTTCGCCTGCCTTCCTGTGAAACGAAAAACACACGTCTCTTTTTAATTAAGCTCTTTACCCTTTGAAGCCACTTCAGATTTTTTCCCCTCACGGGTGATGTAAGTTATGTAAATAAATGCATATCTATGAAAGGAGTGTGTCTGTCACAAGCGAAAATAAAAAACATCCGTCATTTTGAAGTGATTAACATTCTCCAGATGTGGAAATCATCAGATTTCAGGAGTTTCTCTTTGTTGTGATCCCGCTATAGTATCCAGAACAAGAATGTTTACTTTTCGCATCGACCAGACTCCGATTTTTCACAATCCCATTAAAGTATGCCCCGCCTTGTAATTGCATGCCCAGATGAAAGCACGTTCGGTTATTATTATTCCCCGTAATTGTAAACTGATGCTGGTAATTGTACTGTAGGGGCTGAAACAAAGGGTGCCTGCGTTGCAAGACCACCGCTGCCCACTTATGTAATCAATTCATACATGTCAGCTTGGAACAAAGATGGTTATCCGCCTCTGGTGCCGAGACATGTGACGTGCTACCACCCGGCAGCTCCGGGAAACGGATCCTAATTCGGTTTTTGTAAAAGGTTTTCCTAAAAACACAGGCGATACAGCTGATAATTTTAAGTGACAGCTCGATAATGTTTTACCCAAGTTGGGGAGATTTTTGGATTTTGTTTTTTTGCAAAGGAAGCACACATCATTTCTCTTAGAAGTAACAAGGTTCGCGCTCTACAGTTTTAGGAAGAAAGTTGATCAAAAGTTATTCCGCAGGTCAATTTCTATAATAGCGAAATGTTCACGAATGTGTGGTTCGTTTCAATGCTGCTGAGAGGCGAGCCAAATATGTACTATATGCAGTGCCTAAAACAACGTACTCAAGGAGCCCATAAATTGGGGGTCAAGGTATGGCAGGCGAAAAGGGGGTGGAGTCACGAGGGGTGGAGCTTGAGAAGCAGAGCCTGACCATCAACGTATACATTTGTTAAAAGAAATATGCTGTACAGAAATTGTGAACAAGTACAAATGTGACAGTAAATCTGTTCTAGCCTACTTAATTATTCTCAAAAGGGCTGCATTTTAAAATGTTACAGGGTTGAGAGACCTGCTGCTGAGATCTTTGTGTGTCCAGCAATTTTGAGCAGATTGTAACTTTGATAAAATAACTAAATCTGGTGGTTAATGCAGTCATCAGAGTTTTCTTTCTTTTGTCCAATCACAGTTTTCACTCATAAAGTAACAAAGTGCCTGCTGCAAAATACACCCTGCAACTTGCAGCTCACAGATATGTACTTAATGTGGAGAGGTAAATGGTCTAATGCTTTTGACACTGCAATCATTTTGTTTCAGTTCATAAGCTGCAATTCTAATATAGCACAGTGATCTACTTACGGCCATCAAGGAACTGCATGCAAACTGTAAGTCATGGGTTTTGATCCTATGGGGCAGATTCATCAATATTTCATGCAACACAGCAAGACACCTTGCTGCACTACGTAAAAGGAAGAGGGCAGGAAGGCACCATACTTATTATTATATGGCCCATACCTATCATTTCGTTACGCTGGTCCACATTTTGCTATGTAGCGCCGACGCAGGCACCCTCGTACCTTGGTGCACGGATGCATCCGTTGCAGGCAGGAATGTTTTTGTGCAAGAAGGCACACCTTCCGCACAAAAACAATCCCCTGGGCCTTTTTTCTCTTTCTACATGTGCTGGAGAATGCAGCACACATAGAAAGACGAATAAACGAGGAGAAACAAAGATATTTCTCCTTTTAACGCTGGGCCTGGGGAGGCATAGCATTCTGATGCTTTCCCAGGCCTACCACTTATGGTAAATCTGGGAATGTGCCAAAATCCATAGGTAGATCCATGGGACACCGATGTTCCACCCATGGAATGCCTGCCTGGTGCAGAGTAATGCTGCCTTGTGTAGCTCCAGATGTACTAGGCACACAGGTGACCTTGCGTGACTTGATAAATCTGACCTTAGAGGCATTTCCCTTGCGTTACCTTGTGTGATGCAAGGGCAACACAACACTTTGATAAATCTGGCCCTTATAGTTGTTTTCTCAATCTGTTATTATAAGATTGCAAACAAGGGATCCTCTGAGAATAAAGTCTTCTTTGTACAGACAACCAATTTCAATGTGTTCCATTTTATATCCTGACTTTGTGTTTTTTATGACCATTCACTTTTAACATATAAAGCCTACAACAACTATGGAAGATATGTGATTTCTACACCTTATAACCCTAGTTTTCTTAAGCAAACTTTCATGTACATTGATTTACACAACTGTATGATTTATTTTGTTTCTGTGTGATGTAAAGCGCTCTGAAACCATACCGTGATCTGAGTAGCACAATAAAAGAACTAAATAAAAAACAAATGAGTAGGTATCATTTAAATCATTATCAGTGTAATTACTCATACAAACAGATAAACCTTGCTTTCTTACACTGCATGTACATCTCTTACATAGGGTGTTTGAACAAAGCCAAAAACCTGTCTCCAAGTCATAGTTTCTCTAAAGTACTTATAAAGTGTTAGGATATGTACCTTTGTTTCCATATATTGCATTGCAACTAGGTGTTAGGCTGCAGATGGCTCCCAGCCAGCATGATGCTTGAACAAAAGTAGAACTGATGGCCCTTTAAATCAGGCCTTTGTTTGTGCCTGGCTGGGTCTCCTCACTGACTGCATGTTGATGCACCGAACGAACAACATGTGGGCGCTGCTCAATTGTGGCCTAGTGTAGGAAAATGACACAAGGACAAAGTCAGCATATTTCCCTTGGTTGGCTGGAACCCAGATCCAGCCCAGAAATAGTTGTCAGAACCAGGTACGATTACCCTAATGTGCAGCACTGACATTATGCCTACACCATCACTCATGCAGAGTAAGAATCTGCTTCACAGTGCTCATTGTAGTGCAAATCAACTTTCACATGGAAATGTTTGTTTGCAGCAAAAGTTGACATGAGCGGAGCGCCAAAATTGCTTTGGGTCCCAGAGAGCAAACCCCTCCTAAAATGTACCCAAAGAGGCATAAGGGTGAGGATGCAGTGCAAACAGCAATGGTTTTTCTCAAGCATATAATCTTCTGCAACAGCATTGCCTAATGCTAAATATCAAGCAGTGATGGTACCTTTGCCCTCTAGCGGTAGCGGCATATACAGCCATAAAAGCCAATGCCGTCATTGACGCGCAGTGGAAGCGCGCAGAAGGCGCACCGCCTGCACGCCAAAGGCAAGCCCAATCGTCGGTAGGAGCCAGGAATCATGGATTTTTTAGGTCAAAATCCCAATTCCCCACCATCAGTACTACTGAGCAGAATCCCTGCATCGGCTTGGAGTGCAGATAAATGTTAACAGTCCACCGCAGCTTATCTGTCCTAACCGGCACCCACATACCCTAGAAGGCCCGGTGGCCTGCTATAACTGCCAATTTCAATGTGACCACTAAACGGGTACATTACTGGGGAAAGCAAACAGACCCAATTCATCAAAACATGGCCTAAACAGTCTTCTTTGCAACGTTAGGTCATTAGCCAAGCACTGGACTGAGATATAGGACATGATATCCTCCTAGTCTCCGGATATCTGCTTTCTAACAGAGGCTTGGCTAAACCCCGCCAATCACCCGACTATTGAAATAGCTATCCCTGATAACTATAAACTAATCCATCTCGATAGAGGAGGAAAAACGGGCGTGGCATTGCTTTAGTTTTCAAAAACACCATAAATGTGACATGAATCTCAACCATAAGCAATAACTCTGTAGAGTTAGGTATTTTCAAGATAAGCGTATCTGCTACAGACAGCTGGAACGGAGCACTGGTCTACCGCCCCCTGGGGCCAAAGAATAATTTTAGCGATCTACAGACAGAACAGATAGCCATGAATGTCCTAGCCTCAAATACATTTCCCCTGCTAGGTGATTTTACCTTCCACGAGGAAGAACACACTAACCTAGAAGTCGGGAAACTGTTAACAAATCTTGAGTTATTAGGCCTTGTCCAAAGAGTTAACGGTCTGACGCATTCTGCCGGCCACACACTGGACCTAATCTTCTCCAACATAGATCAGCTGGACAGTAAGACCCCTCTTCCCCTTACTTGGACTGAATATTTTGTAATTACGTTCGACATCCAACTCTATCACTCTCAGGGTATTATTACAAACAATATACAGCGACATGATGCGCACAGACTTTGGCATAAACTTACTCCTGACGCATTTAGCGCTGCCTTTCACCCCAAGCTACCAAACAATAATCTTGAGGCTTCTGAATTGCTGAACTCCTCTAACTCTGCCCTCACGGTGGCGCTGGACACAACAATTCCCTTTAAAAATCATGGCTCCACGTATCAGTGACCATCAGCTCCATGGTTTAAGCCAGAACTAAAAGTAGAAAAAACTAAATGTAAGACTCTAGAGAGATTCTGTCGTAGAAGGAAAGAGCTCCAAGAAAAGGAACAGAACAAATAAGGTTTGTCCCGATACCATTGGAATATCGAATCTGCCAGGTGGACTTTTATCATCAACCAAATCGAACAAGCCAACAATTCCCCAAAAGTCCTTTTCAGTATATTACATGATTTTATCCCCTCACAAGCATGTGGCCGATCTCCAGTGGAATCCCAGGAGCTCTGTGACTCGCTGGCTAAATTTTTTCAGGAAAAGATATCCCACAACTTCTCAAAATGTCCTGCTTCCCCTCTGCTGGACATAGAGACCACCATCTTGAAAGGAGAGCAGAAAAAAGTAATTCCCTGTACACTAGACAGTTTTCAGCCTTTCACCTTGGAGGAAATACACAACTCCTTGGCCGCAACCAAGTCTGGGTCCCCCCGGGATCTATGTCTCCCCAAGATAATATTTCTTCTTCCCACCTGTTGCGTCCCCGTGATCCAAGAGATCTTTAACTGCTCTATAAAAACAGGCACTATTACGACAGAGTGGAAGGAAGCATGTGTACGGCCGATATTAAAAAAAGCAAAGCTAAACCAACAATCACTCAGCAACTACCGCCCAATCTCCCTCCTACCGCTTCTGGGTAAACAACTTGAAGGCCTAATAAATAAGCAGTTGGGATCCTGTCTTGAACTGAATTATATCCTTGATATCTCACAATCTGGTTCCCGACCTGGGTATAGTACAGAGTCTGCACTCCTGGCCGTGACCGATTCACTAAGACAAGGGGTGGATGCAGAAAGACCCGTGGTACTGATACTATTAGATCTGTCGGCAGCCTTTGATACCATCTCTCACTCAAGGCTCTTGAAAAGACTGCAGGCAATCGGTGTCCAGGGGCACTTCCTGTCATATAGGCAGCAGACAGTCATCCTGGGCCCTTATTCTTCATGCATAATGCGCTTGGACAAGGGTGTACTACAGGGCTCATGCCTGAGTCTCACTTTGTTCAATATTTATATGGCCCGCTAGCAAAGATCGCGGAGCACTTCGGCTCTGAGATAATATCATACGCTGATGACACCCAGCTGATGTTTACTATAGGACAATACCTGGAAATAGAAAAAGAACATTTTTCTTCAGGAATGTTAGCAATCTCCGATTGGATGACTGAGAACTGCCTCCAGTTACAGCTAGAAAAGATGGAGATTATGCTGCTTGGAAAAGCCCACGCCATCTGGTCGGATGACTGATGGCCCCACCAATTGGGTGCCATCCCCATGCTCAATCAAACAGCAAGAAATTTGGGGATAAAATTAGATCAGGCATTACTGATGAAAGACCAGATTGCAGCAACTATGGGCGCCTGCTCCTACAACCTGCGCCTTCTATGCAGAATCTTCCCTTTTCTCCCAACGAATGTCCGCAGAACACTGGTTCAGGCAATGGTGATTAGCAGACTGGACTATGGAAATGCTCTCTTGGCAGAAGTCAGTGACACACTGCTCTCCAAGCTCCAGGTGGTCCAGAACACCGCAGCCAGACTTATATTGAACCGGCCTGCAGGTACTCCCTTAGCGCCTTTGCTGAAAGAACTGCATTGGCTACCAGTGAAGAAGCGCTTCTGTTTCAAAATCTGTTGCCGCACGTATAACGCCTTAAAAGGTAAAGGCCCGCTGTACCTCCATAACAAACTAGACACAATCTCAGATTCAGCAACCAAGCCCTACTCTGTGTGCCCGAATGAGTCAAATTCGCACTGGGGGAAAGGCCTTCTCTTATCTCGCCCCAAGATATTGGAACAAACTCCCGCTATCCCTGCGAGAGACTTCTACTTACTGCAAATTTAGGAAATTACTAAAAGCTTACTTATTCTGATATTCCCTGGCATGCACTTCCTGTCAGGATCCGCAACAGTGCCGAGATCCCGGGTGAGACGTGCGCTATAGCAAATAATATTAACAATGGATTTTGTAATAGGAAGTTGTATGGCTGTGGAAGAGGTATGGCGCAGCAGCCAGGGTGCCTGACTCTGGACCACAGGGTTCACAGTTCGATCCCCGGCTCCAGCGGCAGGTTAACCCAGCACCATGTGACTCTGGGCAATAGCTTTCTTAATCTTCCAGACGGCCCCCAGCGCCTGGACACCTCTGTCTGAGGTAGCTTTGCGTTTTACAAATGCTGGCATTATGTTCATCAGTGTGCTGTTTTGTTTATCACAGAGATTATCTTGCAAGAAGCTGAGTGCTCTGTTTAAAGACCAGCCCACAGAGGGGTGGAGCACAGGTGATGAGTTAGATAGGGAGGATATACACAGATCACATGTGTACATGTTCAAAGAGACCCTATTCGGAGTCCACCAAACCAATGTGATCCCATCCCCTACGATGAAGGTTACCAGCCCGAGTAAATGCAGAGAGTAGCACACAGTACTATAGCTTGCATATGGGAATTCCCTCCACCTAAACCATAAAGGCTCAAGCAATAAAGCTCTGTCCCTAATCACCTGCATTTTCTCCTGCCCTCCAGTATAACATAATACTCATCCCACATGCTCTGCTTTTACATAACCCAAGCACAGTCACACATTTTCAGATTGTCAGTACTTATATGAGCCCTTTAGAGCTTTAGAAGTCAATACATGTCTGATCTGATCCACCTCACACTCTCTGCCTCTGATCTCGTGAATGTATGCCAAGCCACATGGACACTTAGGGCTTTCTTCTCTATCCCAGTTCCTAACACATACTCATCTCCTACAATCCCCACCACAGATGCCCGGCCCCAGAAATTCTCTAAAGCTTATACCCTGGCCGTTGTTTCTCAGCACTCAACTCACACCCCAGACCTCTAGCATGCATTCTGCCCTTCAAGCACCCACCCAGCAAACTGATTTCCAGTACTTGTCCTCGTCCTCTCATTACCCCAAAATTCATTCCTTGCCAAATGACCTCCATGCATTCCCTACTGCTCTCCTAGAGATCCCTAAGTTACCTAAGAGGGGTAAACCCAAGACTAGTCTCTGGGACCTGGGTAGTTAACAGTATGTAGGAACAGTGGTCCAAGAAAGCGACAGTGCAATGTAAAAAGTCAAAATAAACATTCAGAACAAAGCATAAGACACAAGGTTTAATTCACACTGGGCATCGATCTCTTAGTGAAGATATTTACATATTATTGCATGTGACAATGTCCCTAGGCGGTAACATGGTGAGGGGGAGGAAAGGGGGAAGGATGGGTATTGGTGCTTTACTGAGGATAGGGAAAGTGATTGAAAGATAAAGTGTCTATCAGAAAAAGTACATCACTTAGAACACATATGGTCATTCATCGAGCATATTAATCACAATTTTAGCAGAAGCATTATAAAGCCATGTTCACAACAGTAACAGTATGAAATATCTGTTGTTTATGCTGGCTAGGTGATAGAAAGTCAATGTTTCGACCCCTATGAGACTGTAGGCAGTTGTATCCCTTATGATGGGGTCTTCATCAGGACAAAAGTGTGGTGATGAGAGAGGGCATGATCAGGGCCGGACTGGCTACCGGGCGGTTGTGTGTGCTGCAGAGCTGGGGGCTGTTTTTTCTGCAGTGGGGCCTGATTTCATTGTTGGGGACCTGCGTGTGTTTTGAAATAAAAAAAGCAAAATGAATTTTGTTCAGCACACGCAGGTCCCCATCAACGAAATCATTCCCCAGCTCTGCAGCACACACAACCACCCGATAACCAGTCCGACCCTGGGCGTGATCCAGGGAAGGACATGAAAAAAGTCTTAGAAACATAATTGTGTGTTCTGGAATTCAATTATTTAAAAAGGGATTCCTGTGCCAATATTACCAAGAAGCCTCTGCAAAGGGGCTAGGGGCGTTGAAGGGCGTGTAGGCTCCTTTATCGTGAGAGCAACCAAAGCACCTAAAAATGATTAGGGCGCAAAATCAGTAAGGACCAAACTAGTTTGGAAGAGTTAGGAAGAGGCAACTAAAACATGGTCTTGTACTCGATTTAAATAGTTAAGGAAGGGCAAAGAAAACATGGTCTCTTACTTCATACATTGATGTAGTTAAGCCATAGCATGCTGGTTGAGTTGGGTGTAGCTGCCACAAGGAAAAGGATCTATACATTGGAATACACAGAACCACTAATGAGCATAGTTGGTGGCAACACCTATTGGCACAGTAGTCAAACCATTAGCATAAACAAGCATTTGCAATGCAATAGGTCTCGCATTAGGAAAGTGTGAGCTATTGGTATTGTAAATTACAATATTTTTTAATATGTGTTGGCTTTGAAAATATATAAATTAATAGCATTGTTATTCACAAAGCCACTAGCTTACACTTTCCTAATGCGAGTCCTATTGGCTATGGCAATGCTTGTTGGTAGCAAGCAAGGACAGTGCTGTTGTGGTGCTGGGTAATGCTGTTGTGGTGTTGAGGGATGATGTGGTTGGGCTGAGTGATGTGGTGATGTATTAGAGTGATGTGGTGTTGTCCTAGAGTGATGTGGTGGTGTCCCAGAGTGATGTAGGGGTGTCCCAGAGTGATGTGGTGGTGTTCCTGAGTGATGTGGTGGTGCCCCTGAGTGATGTGGTGGTGTTCCTGAGTAATGTGGTGGTGTTCCTGAGTGATGTGGTGGTGTCTGTGAGTGATGTGGTAGTGTTCCTGAGTGATGTGGTGGTGCCCCTGAGTGATGTGGTGGTGCCCCTGAGTGATGCCCCAGAGTGATATGGTGGTGTCCCAGAGTGATGTGGTGGTGTCCCTGAGTGATATGGTGGTGTGTCTGAGTGATATGGTGGTGTGTCTGAGTGATATGGTGGTGTCCCTGAGTGATGTGGTGGTGTTGTGTGGCGTTCAGCAGTGTGAGGCGTGCAGCAGTGCGAGGTGTGCAGCAGTGTGAGGCATGCAGCAGTGTGTGGCATGCAACAGTGTGTGGCGTGCAGCAGTGTGAAGCGTGCAGCAGTGTGAGGTGTGCGGCAGTGTGAGGCGTGCGGCAGTGTGAGTCGTGCGGTAGTGTGCAGCATGCAGCAGTGTGAGTCATGCAGCAGCAGTGTGTGGCGTTCAGCAGTGTGTGGCGTGCAGCAGTGTGTGGCGTGCAGCAGTGTGTGGTGTGCAGCAGTGTGTGGCGTTCAGCAGTGTGTGACGTGCAGCAGTGTGTGGCTTGCAGTAGTGTGTGGTGCAGCAGTGTGAGTAATGCAGCAGTGTGCAGCGTGCAGCAGTGTGATGCGTGCAGCAGTGTGATGCGTAAAGCAGTGTGTGGCGTGCAGCAGTGTAAGGTGTGCAGCAATGTGAGGTGTGCGGCAGTGTGAGGCGTGCGGTAGTGTGCAGCATGCAGCAGTGTGAGTCATGCAGCAGCAGTGTGTGGCGTGCAGCAGTGTGTGGTGTGCAGCAGTGTGTGGCGTGCAGCAGTGTGTGGCGTGCAGCAGTGTGTGGCGTTCAGCAGTGTGTGACGTGGAGCAGTGTGTGGCTTGCAGCAGTGTTTGGTGCAGCAGTGTGAGTAATGCAGCAGTGTGCAGCGTGCAGCAGTGTGATGCGTGCAGCAGTGTGAGTAATGCAGCAGTGTGCAACGTGCAGCGTGCAGCAGTGTGAGGCGTGCAGCAGTTTGCGGCGTGCAGCTGTGTGCGGCGTGCAGCAGTGTGCTGCATGCAGCAGTGTGATGCGTGCAGCAGTGTGATGCGTGCAGCAGTGTGATGCGTGCAGCAGTGTGATGCGTGCAGCAGCGTGCAGCAGTGTGAGGTATGCAGCAGTGTGAGTAATGCAGCAGTGTGCATCATGCAGCAGTGTGCAGCGTGCATCAGTCTGAGGCGTGCAGCAGTGTGAGCATGCAGCAGTGTGCGGCATGCAGCAGTGTGTGGCGTGCAGCAGTGTGTGGCATGCAGCAGTGTGCAGCGTGCAGCAGTGTGAGGCATGCAGCAGTGTGAGGCATACGGCAGTGTGAGTCATGCTGTAGTGTGCAGCATGCAGCAGTGTGAGTAATGCAGCAGTGTACAGCAAGCAGCAGTGTGAGGCGTGCAGCAATGTGTGGCGTGCAGCACTGTGTGGCGTGCAGCACTGTGTGGCGTGCAGCACTGTGTGGCGTCTAGCAGTGTGAGGCGTGCAGCAGTGTGAGGCATGCAGCAGTGTGTGGCGTGCAGCAGTGTGTGGCGTGTTTTGAAATAAAAAAAGCAAAATGAATTTTGTTCAGCACACGCAGGTCCCCATCAACGAAATCATTCCCCAGCTCTGCAGCACACACAACCACCCGATAACCAGTCCGACCCTGGGCGTGATCCAGGGAAGGACATGAAAAAAGTCTTAGAAACATAATTGTGTGTTCTGGAATTCAATTATTTAAAAAGGGATTCCTGTGCCAATATTACCAAGAAGCCTCTGCAAAGGGGCTAGGGGCGTTGAAGGGCGTGTAGGCTCCTTTATCGTGAGAGCAACCAAAGCACCTAAAAATGATTAGGGCGCAAAATCAGTAAGGACCAAACTAGTTTGGAAGAGTTAGGAAGAGGCAACTAAAACATGGTCTTGTACTCGATTTAAATAGTTAAGGAAGGGCAAAGAAAACATGGTCTCTTACTTCATACATTGATGTAGTTAAGCCATAGCATGCTGGTTGAGTTGGGTGTAGCTGCCACAAGGAAAAGGATCTATACATTGGAATACACAGAACCACTAATGAGCATAGTTGGTGGCAACACCTATTGGCACAGTAGTCAAACCATTAGCATAAACAAGCATTTGCAATGCAATAGGTCTCGCATTAGGAAAGTGTGAGCTATTGGTATTGTAAATTACAATATTTTTTAATATGTGTTGGCTTTGAAAATATATAAATTAATAGCATTGTTATTCACAAAGCCACTAGCTTACACTTTCCTAATGCGAGTCCTATTGGCTATGGCAATGCTTGTTGGTAGCAAGCAAGGACAGTGCTGTTGTGGTGCTGGGTAATGCTGTTGTGGTGTTGAGGGATGATGTGGTTGGGCTGAGTGATGTGGTGATGTATTAGAGTGATGTGGTGTTGTCCTAGAGTGATGTGGTGGTGTCCCAGAGTGATGTAGGGGTGTCCCAGAGTGATGTGGTGGTGTTCCTGAGTGATGTGGTGGTGCCCCTGAGTGATGTGGTGGTGTTCCTGAGTAATGTGGTGGTGTTCCTGAGTGATGTGGTGGTGTCTGTGAGTGATGTGGTAGTGTTCCTGAGTGATGTGGTGGTGCCCCTGAGTGATGTGGTGGTGCCCCTGAGTGATGCCCCAGAGTGATATGGTGGTGTCCCAGAGTGATGTGGTGGTGTCCCTGAGTGATATGGTGGTGTGTCTGAGTGATATGGTGGTGTGCCTGAGTGATATGGTGGTGTCCCTGAGTGATGTGGTGGTGTTGTGTGGCGTTCAGCAGTGTGAGGCGTGCAGCAGTGCGAGGTGTGCAGCAGTGTGAGGCATGCAGCAGTGTGTAATAGTAATGGGAGTTGTGGGGAGCACTCCAATTTCAACAAATTAATAATCATCAATTATAAAAGTTCTTCAACCGGTGCTATGATTACTCAGGGGAGTCAATCCTGGATGATAAATGAATGAATTATGGTGAGTGGTGGCCCACCTAATCATGCACTGTTCGCTTGGTGCTATGCACCTTAAAGCAATATCAAAAATGTTTAACCACAATTAAATTTGTATGTGATGGTAATAATCACATTTATTAAACAGTTTTACAAGATGAGTCATAAATAATGCAACTGAGTGTTATTGTGTCATCATAACAATTCTCAAATGTGTATGCAAATTAATTATACAAGCATAATCATTATACATCATATTCGTAACATTCTAATATTCAAATGATTGACGTGGAGCCCAATGCATTTCGGCACGCATACGGTGCCTTCATCAGGGGCAGTTCTAAAAGGAAGAAGAAGGAATGTATGTCAGTATCTACATATGCTGGGGGACATGGGGGTGTGTGTATGTTATCGATTTAATCGTACCTTCATGTTTGATTGCTGGAGATCTATTAAAGTTGATAGCCGATTCTACAACCAAAAAATTATAAATGGTAGATAACGCTATAATGTGCTCATGAGATAAAATAAATAAAGAACAGTGATTTATGAACGTCGTACCTGGTGATCTGGTTGCCGGTAGCTGCAACAATAAATGTTGAATATAAGCCGCTATTATTGAAAAATATAACAAAACATGATAGCATCATGTGCTGTGGGATAAAAAATAATAATAATAATGGCCCTACCTTATCTTCGTAACGATGTCGACTCTACCCGGAAGTAAATAATAATAATGATAAGGCACTAGGTAATTGCCAAATATACAATAAAAGCGGTAACGGTGTAATGCGAGAAAGTAATGGACAGTGGTCATTTACCTGACTCCAAAATACAAGACTCCTTTCACGTTAACTCACTGCTGTTCTATCAGTAGTCTTCAACCGGTCTGCTCGCAAACTCCATTAAAAAGTAGCGTGGTGCACATGGCAGTGTAGCCATGAGCATAAAGAGCGGACAATGAAAATGACAAACCCGAAGAATGCCAAAAAAAATACAAAGCGCTTGAGCGCCATCTTAAGAAGGTGAAAAAATATATCGACAGCCCACCAATATTGAGTGACTGGTAACATAAAAAGTCTTATGTGAACATAATCTCTGGCGCACCAAAGTTACGCCCACGCTCAATGTCATCCGTATTGTAGGCTCACAAGCCCAAAATAAAATATCATGTGCGCATTAACTATAACACGTAGTGTTATGATCGAGATACCCATATACCTACAAACGATTGAACAAAGCGGGTGCTATTTCATGTGATAAATAGTGTCCGTATATATACGCTAGGAACGTGCATATACTAACAGCTAATGATAGTATATATATGTGATGGGTGATGCATCCTGGGGTATAGAGTGCTTATGCATTATGATACCATTGCGGAATGCTACCTATTCATGCTAGTGACTGGAAAAAGTGTTAACGACGTGAGTGACGTTTTGTGCAATGAGGTAGAAGCCATGTAAATCATACTTAAAGTATCAACAACAGATATTGAGTCCATGAAATGATATTAAAGTTCATCAAAGATAAGTTTGTCCATCATTAACAATAATATACAAAGTGTTATGTTAATAGAACACAAAAAGGCATAGGTTGGTTGTGTAACATGGTCAACATAAAGCAATAAAATATACTGTACAACAACAACATTAATCATACTTAAAGTATCAACAACAGATATTAAGTACACGAGATGATGTTAAAGTTCATCAAAGATAAATTTGTCCATCATTAACAATAATATACAAAGTGTTATGTTAATAGAACACAAAAAAGCATAGGTTGGTTATGTGACATGGTCAACATAAAGCACTAAAATGTACTGTACAACAACAACTTTAATCAAACCTGTGGGTACATGTAGTGAAAGGTATGCTGGTCTATGGTTGACCAGACTATACTGTAGACTATGTGTGATCGTCTAAAATGAATGCACTATGTCAAGATCATGGGAATTGGACCTATAAATAACACGAAAGATCATATTTGTCATTCAGTCCCGCAGGGATCAGAGTCCCAAGAAATTTGATCCAGAAAATTTCTCTACGCAATAGCCTTTGGTGATTGTCTAGACCTTGTTGAACCTGCACATGTTCTAGAATAAGGAACCTGAGTTGTGAAATAGTATGTCGTTGTTCCTTCCAATGTAACACCAATGGTGAGGTCAGACTCTCATTGCGGATACGGCTCTTGTGCTCTGTAATCCGTACCTTGGTTTTTCGTTCTGTTTTGCCTATGTACATTTTTCCACATGGACACTTTATTGCGTACACAACATTGGTCGTATTGCAATCGCTGGAATGTTTCAAATGAATAAGTTTCCCAGAAGTTGGATGCGTACATGTATTGCCAGTAATTACATTATTACAATTTGAACAATTAAGACAGCGCGTGGTGCCCTTGTGGATTACTGGTCCAGTAAGGTGTTGTTTCTTTTTTAATCTCTCTCTTAAATTTCGTCCTCGGGTGTACGCATGTAGAGGAGGATCTTTAAAGATACCATGAAAATCTGGTTCCAATGTCAAAAGTTCCCATCGCTTATTGATAATCTTCTTGATCTTTTCAGAAAGAGTTGTGTATTTAGTCACAAACACCATCCGGTTCTGTGGGGATTTACTTTTCTGTGTCAATAGATCCTGTCTTTGCATGTGTTGTACCCTATTCAGTTGCGTTGTGAGAACATCCGGTGGGTATCCTCTAGCTTTGTACTTTTGAACTTGATTCTCAAGTGTAGTCTGACAGGTCACATCGTTAGAGCATATGCGTTTAATGCGAATGAATTGTGATACTGGAAGATTCCTGATCAGATTTTTAGGATGAAAACTGGTGAATTCAAGTGCGCTATTCCGATCAGTTGGCTTAGTGTACAAGGCAGTATCAAATCCATCAGCTGTCTTCGTGATTCTAACATCTAGATAGTCAATGGTGTCTTTGCTGATTTTATGGGTGAACTGGATCCTCGTGTCAACTTGATTCAATTTGTTAATCAAAGTTTCCAAAGTATTCGGTGTGTCGTTCCAAATCAGAAATATATCGTCGATATATCGTCCATACATTAATACATGTTTCCATTCATCCTGTGACATAAGGTGTTGCGATTCAAAATGAGCCATGAATGTGTTCGCATACGCAGGAGCCCCTGCAAATCCCATCGCCGTCCCGCTCAGCTGTGCGTAGAACTCGTCTTGCCATATAAAATGGCTGTTGTATAAGCAAAATTTCAGTAGTTGAAGCAAAAAAATTTTTTTGGTGGTGGGTAACTGTTCCATACTTAATAACGCCCATTCACTGGCTTCCAGTCCTGCTTCATGGGGAATAGAGGTGTAAAGAGCCACCACGTCTATGGTGCACATAATCCAATGATCCTGGTACCCTTCTTCTGTCCACTTCAATTTGTTGAGGAAATCCGTGGTGTCACGTATGTATGAACCCCAATGCTGTACGAATTCCTGAAGATGGTAATCAATATATTGTCCGAGGGGGTCAAAAATTGACCCGCATCCCGAAACGATAGGTCTAAAGGGTGGATTAGTAGGGTGCTTGTGGATCTTCGGGATCATGTATATCAATGGTCGTCTTGGGTGTTTTTGCGTCAAAAATGCAGATGTCTGTTCATCTATCCATTCATTCTGTGTAGCTGTTGTCAGGATGGTGTGTAGCATTTGTTGTAAAGTAATCGTAGGGTCAGATGGTAATTTGAAATAAATGTTAGTGTCATGCACATGTTCATTAACTTTAAGTTCATAAAAAGTTGTGTCCATAAGAACCAAGGCGCCGCCTTTATCTGCAGGTTGTATCGTGATATCTGGATTAGTGGCCAAGTTACTGATGATGTTCAGTTCATTTTTGGTCAAATTGTTGTGGCGGGTACTTGTGTATTTTAATGCTCGTAAATCTCTTTTAACTAACAGTTCAAAGGTGTCAAGCATCTTGTGTGAAACTGGAGCTTGGAAAAGACTTTTGGGTTTAAATTGCCTACTTGAAGTTTCCTGATTCGAATCTGAAGGTTCCACTACATTTTCAAAGTAGTGCCTGAGTTTCAGTGTCCTCATAAATCTGAAAAACACTCCTTCTGTTTCAAGCTCATTGGTCGTGATTGTCGGAACGAATGTAAGACCTTTATTTAGCGTTCTCATTTGTTGTTTAGTGAGGGTGATGGATGAAATGTTGATAATTAGGTCAGTGTTCGACCGCTCCTCAATTCCTTTCCCACCACTTCCTCGCCTGGTTTTCCTCTTGATGTTGACAGTTCTGTCTGGGACGTTGGTGGTTGTGCTGGAGTTTGTGCCTGTGACAAAAAATCCACCTCTCTACTGGTGGTAGCTTGACTGGCCATCTCTGTGGCTATTATGTTGCCATCTTGAGTGGTTCTCACTGGTCCCCTGCGGATCGATATCTCCTTGTCAGTTACCAGACTTTCCTCTGAAGATCGTGCAGAAGGTGTTGTTTTTTTGGGAATAAATTGTCGTTTAGCATAGATGTCCGCCCACGTGTACACTTCATTTAATTTATAATCTATAGTGTCACGTTTGTACTTCCGCAATTTACCCTCCTGCAGTTCTTTCTCATATTTATCCAGTTTGATATTGATGTTATCCAAACTAATTTTCCAAGTGTCTGCCTCCATCCTGGCCTCAAGTTCTGATTTCAAAGTATAAATTTCTTCTTCTAGCTCTCGGATGGTTTTAGAAAGCTCCTCAATTATCAGTAAAATGAGATCTAGTGAACATTTGTTAAGTATGCTATACCACTTGTCCATGAATTTCGAGTTAAGATTAAATCGGAAAAGCATAGGTTTGATAGATAAACGTAAACCTCTGGGTATCCTTTTTGCCCGATGATATTGTATCAACGTGGAGGCATGCATTCTCTGATTAAGTTGGCGTCTGGTGATGTATTCTAGTTGTTTTAATTGTTGGCTGATAGATCCCCCATGCGCATCCATGTTTCTCACTTCCTTTATTAAAGAATAAATTTGATCCGCCTGATCATTGGTGTAGGCCATCGTGGTGGCCCTGTTGTCCGTCATACCACTAATGGTTTCGAATTGCATCTTCGTTAAATGGTGGGTGCCTCCTCACTAGTGACTGGGTAAAGTAATAGTAATGGGAGTTGTGGGGAGCACTCCAATTTCAACAAATTAATAATCATCAATTATAAAAGTTCTTCAACCGGTGCTATGATTACTCAGGGGAGTCAATCCTGGATGATAAATGAATGAATTATGGTGAGTGGTGGCCCACCTAATCATGCACTGTTCGCTTGGTGCTATGCACCTTAAAGCAATATCAAAAATGTTTAACCACAATTAAATTTGTATGTGATGGTAATAATGAGCATAGTTGGTGGCAACACCTATTGGCACAGTAGTCAAACCATTAGCATAAACAAGCATTTGCAATGCAATAGGTCTCGCATTAGGAAAGTGTGAGCTATTGGTATTGTAAATTACAATATTTTTTAATATGTGTTGGCTTTGAAAATATATAAATTAATAGCATTGTTATTCACAAAGCCACTAGCTTACACTTTCCTAATGCGAGTCCTATTGGCTATGGCAATGCTTGTTGGTAGCAAGCAAGGACAGTGCTGTTGTGGTGCTGGGTAATGCTGTTGTGGTGTTGAGGGATGATGTGGTTGGGCTGAGTGATGTGGTGATGTATTAGAGTGATGTGGTGTTGTCCTAGAGTGATGTGGTGGTGTCCCAGAGTGATGTAGGGGTGTCCCAGAGTGATGTGGTGGTGTTCCTGAGTGATGTGGTGGTGCCCCTGAGTGATGTGGTGGTGTTCCTGAGTAATGTGGTGGTGTTCCTGAGTGATGTGGTGGTGTCTGTGAGTGATGTGGTAGTGTTCCTGAGTGATGTGGTGGTGCCCCTGAGTGATGTGGTGGTGCCCCTGAGTGATGCCCCAGAGTGATATGGTGGTGTCCCAGAGTGATGTGGTGGTGTCCCTGAGTGATATGGTGGTGTGTCTGAGTGATATGGTGGTGTGCCTGAGTGATATGGTGGTGTCCCTGAGTGATGTGGTGGTGTTGTGTGGCGTTCAGCAGTGTGAGGCGTGCAGCAGTGCGAGGTGTGCAGCAGTGTGAGGCATGCAGCAGTGTGTGGCATGCAACAGTGTGTGGCGTGCAGCAGTGTGAAGCGTGCAGCAGTGTGAGGTGTGCGGCAGTGTGAGGCGTGCGGCAGTGTGAGTCGTGCGGTAGTGTGCAGCATGCAGCAGTGTGAGTCATGCAGCAGCAGTGTGTGGCGTTCAGCAGTGTGTGGCGTGCAGCAGTGTGTGGCGTGCAGCAGTGTGTGGTGTGCAGCAGTGTGTGGCGTTCAGCAGTGTGTGACGTGCAGCAGTGTGTGGCTTGCAGTAGTGTGTGGTGCAGCAGTGTGAGTAATGCAGCAGTGTGCAGCGTGCAGCAGTGTGATGCGTGCAGCAGTGTGATGCGTAAAGCAGTGTGTGGCGTGCAGCAGTGTAAGGTGTGCAGCAATGTGAGGTGTGCGGCAGTGTGAGGCGTGCGGTAGTGTGCAGCATGCAGCAGTGTGAGTCATGCAGCAGCAGTGTGTGGCATGCAGCAGTGTGTGGTGTGCAGCAGTGTGTGGCGTGCAGCAGTGTGTGGCGTGCAGCAGTGTGTGGCGTTCAGCAGTGTGTGACGTGGAGCAGTGTGTGGCTTGCAGCAGTGTTTGGTGCAGCAGTGTGAGTAATGCAGCAGTGTGCA
Source organism: Lissotriton helveticus (assembly GCF_964261635.1). Lineage (NCBI taxonomy): Eukaryota > Metazoa > Chordata > Amphibia > Caudata > Salamandridae > Lissotriton > Lissotriton helveticus. The sequence continues at coordinate 37,259,693 of NC_136058.1, forward strand.
GCGTGCAGCAGTGTGATGCGTGCAGCAGTGTGAGTAATGCAGCAGTGTGCAACGTGCAGCGTGCAGCAGTGTGAGGCGTGCAGCAGTTTGCGGCGTGCAGCTGTGTGCGGCGTGCAGCAGTGTGCGGCATGCAGCAGTGTGATGCGTGCAGCAGTGTGATGCGTGCAGCAGTGTGATGCGTGCAGCAGTGTGATGCGTGCAGCAGCGTGCAGCAGTGTGAGGTATGCAGCAGTGTGAGTAATGCAGCAGTGTGCATCATGCAGCAGTGTGCAGCGTGCATCAGTCTGAGGCATGCAGCAGTGTGAGCATGCAGCAGTGTGCGGCATGCAGCAGTGTGTGGCGTGCAGCAGTGTGTGGCATGCAGCAGTGTGCAGCGTGCAGCAGTGTGAGGCATGCAGCAGTGTGAGGCATACGGCAGTGTGAGTCATGCTGTAGTGTGCAGCATGCAGCAGTGTGAGTAATGCAGCAGTGTACAGCAAGAAGCAGTGTGAGGCGTGCAGCAATGTGTGGCGTGCAGCACTGTGTGGCGTGCAGCACTGTGTGGCGTCTAGCAGTGTGAGGCGTGCAGCAGTGTGAGGCATGCAGCAGTGTGTGGCGTGCAGCAGTGTGTGGCGTGCAGCAGTGTGCAGCATGCAGCAGTGTGAGTAATGCAGCAGTGTGCAGCAGTGTGAGGCGTGCAGCAGTGTGAGGCATGCAGCAGTGTGAGGCGTGCAGCAGTGTGAGGTGTGCAGCAGTGTGAGGCGGGCAGTAGTATGAGTAATGCAGCAGTGTGCAGCGTGCAGCTGTGTGAGGCATGCAGCAGTGTGTGGCATGCAGCAGTGTGAGGCATAAGGTTAGGGTGTGTGAGGGTGAGGGGGTAAGAGGGTGTGAGGGTGAGAGGGCATGTGAGGGTGAGAGGGTGTGTGAGGGTGAGAGGATGTGTGAGGGTGAGAGGGTGACTGAGGGTGTGTGCGGGTGTGATGGTGAGGGGTGAGGGGGTGTGAGGGTGAGAGGGTGTGTGGGTGAGAGGGTGTGTGAGGGTGAGAGGGTAAGGGTGAGAGGGTGTGTGAGGGTGAGAGGGTGTGTGAGGATGAGAGGGTGTGTGCGGGTGAGAGAGGGTGAGGGTGTGTGAGGGCGAGGGGGTGACGGGGTGTGAGAGTGAGGGGGTGTGAGAGTGAGGGAGTGTGTGAGGGTGTGAGGGTGAGAGGGTGTGAGGATGAGGGGGTGTTGGGGTCTGAGGGGGTGTGGGGGTGTGAGAGGGTGAGGGGGTGTGAGGGGAGGGGGTGTGAGGGTGAGGGAGTGTGTAAGGGAGTGTGTGAGGGTGAGGTTGTGTGAGGGTTAGGGGGTGTGTGAGGGTGAGGGTGTGAGGGTGTGTGAGGGTGAGGGGTGTGAGGGTGAGGGAGTGTGTGAGGGTGAGGGTGTGTGAGGGTGAGGTTGTGTGAGGGTTAGGGCGTGTGTGAGAGGGTGTGTGAGGATGAGAGGGTGTGTGCGGGTGAGAGAGGGTGAGGGGGTGTGAGGGCAAGGGGGGTGACGGGGTGTGAGAGTGAGGGGGTGTGAGAGTGAGGGAGTGTGTGAGGGTGTGAGGGTGAGAGGGTGTGAGGATGAGGGGGTGTTGGGGTCTGAGGGTGTGTGGGGTGTGAGAGGGTGAGGGGGTGTGAGGGGAGGGGGTGTGAGGGTGAGGGAGTGTGTAAGGGAGTGTGTGAGGGTGAGGGTGTGTGAGGGTGAGGTTGTGTGAGGGTGAGGGGGTGTGTGAGGGTGAGGGTGTGAGGGTGTGTGAGGGTGAGTGGTGTGAGGGTGAGGGAGTGGGTGAGGGTGAGGGTGTGTGAGGGTGAGGGTGTGTGAGGGTGAGGTTGTGTGAGGGTGAGGGGGTGTGTGAGGGTGAGGGTGTGAGTGTGTGTGAGGGCGAGGGGGCGTGAGGGTGAGGAGTAAATGTAGAAGAAGAGCAGAAAAATACATATTAGAAAGTTTCAATAGACATTGTGCAAGACGAAAGAGCAGGAGAAAGTAATATACAAAGGGAGCGAATAAGGGTGCATGAGGACGAGAGAGAACGAGACAGTGAGGAGAAAAATTGAGGTGGGGAGAAGGAGAGAGAGCGAGTTCTCAAAAGAGAGCCGATATAGGTGAAGGAGAAATCTATTCACACTGTGCATGTTGTCTAATGACATGTACAGCACACTGCAGGGAAAAGCATAATAAAAATATATTATAAAAACCTGAAAGAGCTCCGATTGAGAAAAGTTCTACCCCTTACCAACAGCTCCCTCAGCACTACCAGGAATAACCTGAAGGAGAGGGGTGGGGAAGGGGGGCAGAATGCAAGCAGCACCTTGCCTGTAACAGAAGCCAATTCCAGGCCGGCGGCCCTGCGGGCACTTCCGTCACGGGCCAATTTTCTTGCTGGGAAGGCAAAGAAATAAGTACACACATTACCCCTCCCCCGCTATCGTGCAACTAACTCCCCCCTCCTCCTTATAGTACTGGGAGGAAAAAAAAGAAGTAAAGCTTCGCATGTAAATGGTGCTACTCCAGCGGCACTGTGAGTGGAGCTGTCCCGGAAATCGGGATGAGGTGAGGCGGACAGTGCTACTGCCACAGCGAGGACGGTCAGATGAGCTGTGCGATTGTTTCCTGCCAGGGCAGGTACTTTTGCCAACCTGTCTACTTTGGTGCATTGCTGCCCATAGTCAACATTAACCGGAACAGCGAACGTACCGCCGGCCAGCATGCGTGTCCGTTTAAGACTGGTAATTAAAAAAATGAAAGTCCCTGTGTCAGAGAAAGGAAACGAAAGCTGCCCCCAGGAGGGCAGCTGGTGCCCGCAGCACGACGCGGCATCGTGGAGTTTCCCCCGTGATTGGGCTTGTTGCGGCGCGAGTGCCCACCCCGCACTGCCTGCCGCTTATTTGCCCATTTTGCTAAATCACGGGTTCCTACCCCGCTTCTGTGCTTTGCGTTGCAGCAAGAGCCTACCCCGCATTGCCCAGAGCTGAAGAAGTTCACCGTCGCGGCTCGGGTGCCGGGCGAGACACAGGAAGACAGGCGGGACTGTCCGGTACTGCCTGCTTGAGGGCGGGGCCACCAGCCCAGACAGGAAGCAGACGGAAACCTACCCTGCGCTCCTGTGACAAAGAGGGAGCTAGCGTGTGACCCAGCCTGCTGCTGGGCCTGGACCGCTGCCGCGAGGAGTCTGGGGAGAGAAGCAGAGGGGGCTCGAGGCACATTGCCGGTGCCTGCCCCCGCCGCCTACCAACCCCGTGCAGCCGCCACCACCGAAGGACGAGAGGAGTCCGACAGACCCGGTGAGTGGGACCCCTGTGTTCCTTTGTGAAGAGGGGGGGTGTCGGGGCACATTGCCGGTGCCCGTCCCCCATTGAGGGAACCCCCGCGTGTGCCTGGTGAGTGGGGTGGGGGGGTGCTGTGTGTGTGTGTGTGTGTGCGTGCGCGCGCGCGTGTGTGCGTGTGTGTGTAATCCACTTACTGGGAATCTGGGACAGGAGATGTGCACGGCACGTGGGTGAACGTGCGCGCACACACGGTAAAATCACCGACGGCCCTGCGCGTGCCCATCCCCTCTCCAACATTCCCAGCAAGTGGATAACAAAAGAGGCTTCGCTGGATGCAGCGCTTTGCGATGCTAACACCAGCTCGACCTAAACAAGACGCGCGGGTAAAAATGCATGCACCTGAGTGTAACTGAAACACACAATGTATCCAGAAGTATCTGTGAATAAAGTGTGTGAGATTTATATTAGTGGGATGTGCATACAGTCCATTACAAAAGTACAGCATCATGGGGAGTGTGACAGTGCACGGTTAAGTACCTGTGCTAGTGAAAACGCGCCTGTCGGCTCCTGTAACTCTTAGCGTCTGAAAATAAAAACGAAGGGAAGAAAATTCAGTATGTTGAAAGATGAACCCTGAATAACAGTTTTACATGGAACACGGCATGTGCGGGGGGTCAAAAGCTCCAGTCCACTCACCTCTTCTCTGTGTAAATGCCCCCGTTCGAGTAGAGCGAACCGGAAGGCTGGGAGACAGCTGTTTATTTGGAGCCAGTAAATACATGTGTCACCAGCGAGCGTGCAGCAGCTCAATGGTTGGCGATGTGCAGAAGGACGGATGGAGTCAGGGAAGAAAGACTCCCCTCTTGACGCTAAAAACATCTCATGGTGATGTCAATTTGAAAGAAATGTACAAGTGAAGAATGGGGCGGGTGGAGTCAAGCGCAACAGACGTATTATACGCGCCGTTTATGTGAACAAAGTACATGATGATGTATTGGCAAAAAAGGAGCTGGCATAATGGCCTCATTCTCAGGGATATTCTTGTCAGGATTGGTTCCGTCGTGCCTACCTAGAGATTGGACTACAACTCCCATAATTCCCTGAATAGAGGGAGGTACTTAAGGACGATAGGCGAGGGGGCGGATGCGCGTAATTCTGTTCTGTTCCTGGATGCTGTGTTGGGGTGGCTTGTTCCTAAACTCTGCGGAGTTCCTTGAAGCTCTCCGAACGGAGAGTGTTTCCTGCAACCGACAATATCGGTAAGAGGCCGTTTGGTGCAGAGCGCAGTGTGTCCGCTGGGCCACGCGCTGTCGTCCAGTTCCTTCGTCTTTGTTTAGTGCAGAGCGAGGTGTGTCGGCCGACCACTCGTGCCGTACACATTTCCTTTTTGGCATTTAGTGCGGAGCGCCATGTGTCCGCTGGGCCATATGCTGCCGTGTCTTCCTTGGTTGTTTTCCTTCATCGTTTATAGCGGAGTGCAGTGAGTCCGCGGGGCCAAGCGCTGCCGCTTATTCCTTCGTGTGCACTTGGAGAATTAGCGAAGAGCCTTCTTGGCTGCTCATACTCTCTTGGCTGGTTTTGGAGTGGATACTCTCGTCTGGAACTTTGAGGGGCAGCGGAGCACTTTAGTGACAGTCAACTATATGTTACCGTGCGCCTAAATTACATTGGATAATTCAGAGAGGGTGGTGAGACCCCAACTCTCTTCTGTTTCTTATATTCAATTTCCTTTTCTGGGATCTGTGGTTCTTGCTTATTCCTCTTGTCGTTGATATCTTTGGAACACTGTGAAAGCTCGCATGGCTGAATTCCTGCTTACCATTTCTTCATTGAGTTATGGAGTTCACGCCTTCACAAACTCTGCTCCTTAGTGGTAGTTTATCCTACAGACAAGCTTCATTGATTTATTAGAGGGCCTTATGGTATGTGAATACATTTTGCACCTATGGAATGATTAAGTGTGATTGAAGGGTTGCAATATATTTACCTGTATGCCTTCTGTGTTTGCAGATTTAGTTCTGATGACAAGAACTATGTTGGCGTCTCTGGTGTTTAAGAGTTCCCTAAGACACACTACAGGTATAACTGTTTCTAGTGAGACTATATGAGAGTAGATATATATGTATGCCGTTTCTATAACATTGTGTTTGTGTTTGTGTTTGTGTTGTTTCAGATCCTTTTCCCTGCTGTTCCCTTCCCCTTCCTTTTTTCCCTCGCCTGATGGTTCGAACACCCTGTGTTTATACTTCAGGGTGTTGATAACATCTGGAGGTGGACCCCTTTTAGCAACGACTGGATCCTGCGGAGCATATCTGACAGAATTACACATCCAAGAATACTGCTCCGCCCGATCCAGTGGTTTAGGGGTCATGGCTTCTATGGAGGATGTTCTCCAGGCATTAGTGCTAGTACAGCAGGAGCTAGCTTCATCAAAAGCAGAAACTGCCACGTTAAGAGACAAGGTAGATAAATTAAATAGGAATCCATTTGATGCTTCCTCCTCCTCTCCTCAAATACAGGTCACAGTTCCCCCACCCATTCCTCTGGCCAGTCCTGAAAGATATTCAGGAGACCCTTCTAAAACCCAAGTATTTTTAACTCGGATCATGTTGCATTTTTCATGCAAACCCGCGTCCTTCCCCACCAATCATTCCCGAGTGGCATTCGCCATATCGTATCTGAATGGAGACGCCGCTAATTGGGCGGTTCCATTAGTAAGAGGTAACAATGCTATTCTCTCGGATTGGGCAGCTTTCAGGGCGGAGTTTGAGAAGGTTTTCGATAGAAGGGCCACCACATTTAGTGCTTACAGAGAACTGCTAGAACTTAAACAGGGAAGACATGATTTGATTACATACCTTACTACTTTCAATAGATTAGTGGCGGAGATAGCTTGGCCAGAAGAGAAGAGGATGTCTTTGTTTTATCAGGGTTTGAGAGATGGGTTGAAAGACATAATAGCTCAAATAGACCCTCAACCTGTCACCTGTGTTGATATGATTAACCTATCCCTACGTTTGGATGGGAGATTAACTGAACATAGTGGGGAAAGAAGAAAGTGGGACAGAGGTTATTACAGGTCTGACATCGCTCCTCGTAAGGTTGGGTCTGCCACTGAAGTAGGAAGTGAGCCCATGGAGATAGGAGCAGTTAGAGCCCCTTTATCCAGAGATGAAAGAGAAAGTCGTAGGGTGTTAGGCCTGTGTATTTACTGTGGGAAGAAGGGACATTACGTAAAGGAATGTCCGGTTAAGCCCAAAAATACAGGAGGTTGGTCTTGCAATAAAAAGATGACCGCAGCATCCCTATTACCTGTTGAACCCAATAACTCCCTTCTTTATTTGCCTTGGCATTGCAGGACAATGAATCTCATATAGTGATACCCATGACTCTGGAAAACAAGGAACAGGTTCATCAGGTGTTGGTCATGTTAGAATCTGGGGCCACGGGCTCGTGGATAGTGGGTTGGTAACCAGTCTTGCTCTGCCGAGAGTAGCCAGAGATACCCCAGAGGAAGTATGGGCGGTAGATGGCAAGCCTTTGAAATCAGGCCTTATCACTGAGCAAACAAAAAACTTGGTATTGTCAGTTCCGGTTTGTAAGGGCATGCATAGAGAGGAAATATCCTTAAACATCATAGAGGCTCCACAGTATGAAGTTATTTTGGGAATGCCCTGGTTATGCCATCATAATCCCATGATTCAATGGAAGGACAAGACTATACAATTCTTAGATCCTGTATGTCAAGATCACATAGTGAGTAATCTGTTCACCCATGTGATTGCCTTGACATCCTCTTACAGGATAGCTACGGCAGCCGAAACGGAGGTGGTCCTGCCCTTACGCTACAAGGAATACAGCGATGTATTCAGTGAGTTCATGGCAGAACAGTTGCCTTCTCACAGAGAATACGTCTGCCGTATTGACCTGATAGAAGGGGCTACTATTCCTATTTGTCGAGTATATGCGCTATCAGTTCCGGAGACAAAACATCTGAAGGAATACTTAGAGCATTACTTGGACATTGGATTCATAAGACCTTCCCATTCTCGTGCTGCCACCTCTTTATTTTTCAATAACAAAAGCAATAACAAAAGCCAATGGTGATTTGAGGGCTTGCGTTGACTACCGCATGCTAAATAAAAATACCATACGCAACAGATATCCCTTTCCCCTTATAACAGTCCTGCTAGATCAAGTTAGAAATGCCAAGATATACACAAGGCTGGACTTAAGGGGGGCTTATCATTTGGTCCGCATCAGAGCAGGGGATGAGTGGAAGACTGCGTTTAAGACTCACTATGGTCTGTATGAATATTTGGTGATGCCGTTCGGGCTTTGCAACGCCCCTGCGGCATTCCAATTTTTCCTGAATGATGTTTTGAAAGAATAAGTGGACGTCTGTGTGGTGGTTTATATCGATGACATCTTGATATATTCAGAGAAAGTGGAAGCACATACAGCACAGGTAGTCCAGATTCTTCAGAAGTTAAGAGAAAACCATTTGTATTGCAAATTGAGCAAATGCGAATTTGGTGTGACGGAAGTAGAATTCCTGGGGGTCATGCTTCACCCCGAAGGGCTACGTATGTCTGAGCGTAAGTTGTTAGCGGTACAGGAGTGGCCAACACCCAAGAACATGAAGGAAGTTCAGTGCTTCCTGGGGTTCGCTAACTACTACAGGAGGTTTATATTAGACTTATCTCAAGTAGCAGTGCCCCTGAATAGATTGCTTAGGAAAGGAGTATCCTTCCAATGGTCTTTAGGATCGAATGAGGCTTTTAGTTATCTCACACAAGCATTCACCTCGGCTCCTGTGCTTGCCCATCCTAAACCTGAACTGCCATACATAGTAGAAGCGGATGCATCCGATGAAGCAATAGGGGCAATCTTGTCTCAAAGGGATCAAACCACAGGTCAACTGCATCCGGTGGCTTATCTATCAAAGAAACTAAGTTCTTCTGAAAGAAACTACACCATCTCAGAAAAAGAATTGTTAGCCACAAAGAAAGCCTTCGAGGAATGGAGACAATATCTGTGGGGGGCGGTTTTTCTTGTCACCGTATATTCCGACCACCGCAATCTTCAATATATGAAGACAGCCAGACATCTCACACAGCGTCAAATGAGATGGATGCTGTTTTTTGCGGAGTACAACTTTGTAATTACCTATAGGCCTGGGAGTGACAACAGAAAGGCAGACGCTTTGTCCAGACAGAAAGAAGGGGAAGAGACCTCGGTTAGACCTGCTCTGGAATCCATAGTTGAACCATCTAAAGTAATTTGTGCATTGAATGCTGATAACTTTTTGAACAAAGTAAGGAATGCTAAAACTGACTCCAATTGGGTGGCCTGGGGAGCTGAAGGAGAAGGCAGAGTCATAAAACAAAGTCTGCCTGTCGTACGAAATAAGTTGTTTTTGCCTAATATGGATTTACAGAAGAAGGCGTTTCACTGGTGTCATGTTTCACCTGTAACAGTTATCCACCAAGCACTCTTCTTGAGTTCAAGTAACACAGAATCAATGTTCATATATCTTTAATTTCATCTGTTCATCAGATTCGTCATCAGATTTCTTCATCCAATGTATAACAGTATAACAGCCAACACGTGTTTCGTCTAGTCAGTCTATGACATACAGACTTCTTCAGGGCTGTAATTAATACAGTAACCAAAATTACATAACATAAACCTTAACTTAATATTCACCATTATAGACACCGAGTAAGTGTATCCAGAAAAGTACAACAAGAAAGTACTAGTCACCAAGAGTAAAGCGAGAAATACCCAAAGTGAAACACTAATACGTTTAATGCCCAAAAAAAAGAGCACTCATTCACACTAGATTGAAGTATACGTAAAAAGGTAACATACCTAACTTCAATCCAGATGTTGTCAAAGTTAGTAATAGTCATTAACCTGAAAGACCAAATAGGACCCAGTCACCAACTGTACCAACAGATGGGTCATCGTAATCTATACAAATATATCCAAGCGGACTCACCCATGTTGTAGGGGTGAAACCATGTGGTACGTAATCTTCAATGTTCAGTATATCTCCTGAGTCCAATCCACAATTTTCTAATCAAATATAAGGCAACTGTCACTTCACGTGAACCATATCTTGTCCAAAAATAATCTCTCATTGCTGGTATGTACATTATATTATTAAAGGAAGAACTAAACCACATATGGCATTTGCCATCAACAAATATATGCTCTCTTTAAGCAAATGCGTAATACATTGTAGTATATTAGTACTCGCAGTACATAAAATACTCCACTGTGTTCAAAGTATGAACCCTATATATTTCATCATGATCATTGCGTAATGTTGTAATTTCCATATAAGTACCTTTAAACAGTAAATCGTAGTCCGATTAATGGTTCCCATGTAAATCTCAACTCCAATTTGAAAATCAGCAATATTCCAAGTCCAAATAAATCATGAGTAAGTATTTGCAACTCTATAGTCTCTTAATGGTAGGCTGCAATCAAAAATAAAACAGTATTATAGTAAACACTAAATAAAAGCTCAATTATAGTGTGTAGCTACTATTAAAGCACCCGGCTCACCTTGTATCTGCTCCCTTCGTGTTCAAAGCGGTCGCGTTCTACACGCGCGCCATCTTTGAATGGCAATATATAGCCTAAACCGCGGGCGCCATCTTTGAGTGGTGATTCTCCGTTTTGTTAAACAGTCTGTGTAAACAGTATATCCTCGCAGATATATCTACTATATCATCAATAATAGCCACTCATACCCGTATATTCGTAGAGTTTGAGAATTATAGAAGCTATTATTATTTCGTACAGTCACAACAAACAACCTGTTTAGCGAGTGATATTATTAAGGTCCATTAGTGCTTGTGAATACGCGTAAGTAGTCACAAATTTTACCGAAATCTATAAGTCATTCAGGGTTCTCATGATTCTCAAGTGTATGATTGCACACCAACCTAAAGTATTCAGAACCATATCAGATAGTGGTTTAATCAACCTGCATATGTATTCTTAAACCAAATGAATACTATATGGGCCTTTACACCATAATAAATCAACTCTATAATTGCTACATATCCGCATATCACATTATATGTGAATCTAGATATCAAAATCTTTATAGTGGTAAAGTAACCCCACCTTCATCTGACGATACACCTCAGCACACGGGGTCCAAATGGTCTTTCATTTCTGCATGAATATAAGCAGAAAATCTAATCGCACATTCAGGATACCGAGGGAGAAGGAAAGGAGGACAGGGCACCAGATACAGTTACATCAAATAAAACAATATCATTCTATCTCATTAATCCTTTTTGGCATATTATTCTAAGGACAGTTATTATAGTACATTGTGATACAGTACATTAGTTGATGACATCAGAGCAATACCAGATTGTATACAGCATCATCAGGTTATTCTTGCCCTAAGTAATATTCATATTCATGGTCAATGTTCAGACCACGCTCAACTGCCTTAAGTTTCAATAACCACATCACTTCTCTGCGCCTTAACTGTAGTTGTCACGTGAAGTGACAGTTGCCTTATATTTGATTAGAATATAGAAAAGTCCAAATAAATCATGAGTAAGTATTTGCAACTCTATAGTCTCTTAATGGTAGGCTGCAATCAAAAATAAAACAGTATTATAGTAAACACTAAATAAAAGCTCAATTATAGTGTGTAGCTACTATTAAAGCACCCGGCTCACCTTGTATCTGCTCCCTTCGTGTTCAAAGCGGTCGCGTTCTACACGCGCGCCATCTTTGAATGGCAATATATAGCCTAAACCGCGGGCGCCATCTTTGAGTGGTGATTCTCCGTTTTGTTAAACAGTCTGTGTAAACAGTATATCCTCGCAGATATATCTACTATATCATCAATAATAGCCACTCATACCCGTATATTCGTAGAGTTTGAGAATTATAGAAGCTATTATTATTTCGTACAGTCCCAACAAACAACCTGTTTAGCGAGTGATATTATTAAGGTCCATTAGTGCTTGTGAATACGCGTAAGTAGTCACAAATTTTACCGAAATCTATAAGTCATTCAGGGTTCTCATGATTCTCAAGTGTATGATTGCACAATCTTACTGATCTTACTAAGAGATTTCTCAAACGTGGATATCAGAGCAAAGTGGTTGAAAATGCAATAACAAGAGCAAAGAAACTCAAAAGGCCTAGTACTCTTAAAGACAAATCTGTTGTACTGAAAGAAAATCAGATTCGCTTAGTAACTAATTATGGTACTGATAGTGCTCAACTGTTCAAAATCCTGAAAAGACATTGGCATCTATTACAGATGGACAAAGATTTGACACCTTTCATTGGAGATAAACCGGGACTGACTTTTAGAAGGGGTCGTACCCTCTCTAATTTCATCAGTCCCAGTTACCCGCTGAAGACGACTGTTCCTGATTGGCTCACTGGGCGATCTACAGGCTTCCACAAGTGTGGAAGGTGTAGCTCCTGCAGATGGGCAGTGAATAAGATCAAGACTTTTAACTATAACAATACAGGAGAACACCTAATTAATATGTTCATAAATTGTGATACCACTTTTGTTGTTTATGTTATAGTTTGTTCTTGTAAACAGATTTACGTTGGTAGTACCATTAGGAAACTTAAGGAGAGAATGGTTGAACATTTTAGAGCTCTGAAAATAGGGGATACACGTTATCCCATTGCCTCCCACATTGTCAGAAACTTTCAAGAAAAAGAGAAACATACGTTTAAATATCATGGAATTGATCATATTAAACGTGATGTTAGAGGTGGGAATAGACAACTACAGTTAAGGCGCAGAGAAGTGATGTGGTTATTGAAACTTAAGGCAGTTGAGCGTGGTCTGAACATTGACCATGAATATGAATATTACTTAGGGCAAGAATAACCTGATGATGCTGTATACAATCTGGTATTGCTCTGATGTCATCAACTAATGTACTGTATCACAATGTACTATAATAACTGTCCTTAGAATAATATGCCAAAAAGGATTAATGAGATAGAATGATATTGTTTTATTTGATGTAACTGTATCTGGTGCCCTGTCCTCCTTTCCTTCTCCCTCGGTATCCTGAATGTGCGATTAGATTTTCTGCTTATATTCATGCAGAAATGAAAGACCATTTGGACCCCGTGTGCTGAGGTGTATCGTCAGATGAAGGTGGGGTTACTTTACCACTATAAAGATTTTGATATCTAGATTCACATATAATGTGATATGCGGATATGTAGCAATTATAGAGTTGATTTATTATGGTGTAAAGGCCCATATAGTATTCATTTGGTTTAAGAATACATATGCAGGTTGATTAAACCACTATCTGATATGGTTCTGAATACTTTAGGTTGGTGTGCAATCATACACTTGAGAATCATGAGAACCCTGAATGACTTATAGATTTCGGTAAAATTTGTGACTACTTACGCGTATTCACAAGCACTAATGGACCTTAATAATATCACTCGCTAAACAGGTTGTTTGTTGTGACTGTACGAAATAATAATAGCTTCTATAATTCTCAAACTCTACGAATATACGGGTATGAGTGGCTATTATTGATGATATAGTAGATATATCTGCGAGGATATACTGTTTACACAGACTGTTTAACAAAACGGAGAATCACCACTCAAAGATGGCGCCCGCGGTTTAGGCTATATATTGCCATTCAAAGATGGCGCGCGTGTAGAACGCGACCGCTTTGAACACGAAGGGAGCAGATACAAGGTGAGCCGGGTGCTTTAATAGTAGCTACACACTATAATTGAGCTTTTATTTAGTGTTTACTATAATACTGTTTTATTTTCGATTGCAGCCTACCATTAAGAGACTATAGAGTTGCAAATACTTACTCATGATTTATTTGGACTTGGAATATTGCTGATTTTCAAATTGGAGTTGAGATTTACATGGGAACCATTAATCGGACTACGATTTACTGTTTAAAGGTACTTATATGGAAATTACAACATTACGCAATGATCATGATGAAATATATAGGGTTCATACTTTGAACACAGTGGAGTATTTTATGTACTGCGAGTACTAATATACTACAATGTATTACGCATTTGCTTAAAGAGAGCATATATTTGTTGATGGCAAATGCCATATGTGGTTTAGTTCTTCCTTTAATAATATAATGTACATACCAGCAATGAGAGATTATTTTTGGACAAGATATGGTTCACGTGAAGTGACAGTTGCCTTATATTTGATTAGAAAATTGTGGATTGGACTCAGGAGATATACTGAACATTGAAGATTACGTACCACATGGTTTCACCCCTACAACATGGGTGAGTCCGCTTGGATATATTTGTATAGATTACGATGACCCATCTGTTGGTACAGTTGGTGACTGGGTCCTATTTGGTCTTTCAGGTTAATGACTATTACTAACTTTGACAACATCTGGATTGAAGTTAGGTATGTTACCTTTTTACGTATACTTCAATCTAGTGTGAATGAGTGCTCTTTTTTTTGGGCATTAAACGTATTAGTGTTTCACTTTGGGTATTTCTCGCTTTACTCTTGGTGACTAGTACTTTCTTGTTGTACTTTTCTGGATACACTTACTCGGTGTCTATAATTGTGAATATTAAGTTAAGGTTTATGTTATGTAATTTTGGTTACTGTATTAATTACAGCCCTGAAGAAGTCTGTATGTCATAGACTGACTAGACGAAACACGTGTTGGCTGTTATACTGTTATACATTGGATGAAGAAATCTGATGACGAATCTGATGAACAGATGAAATTAAAGATATATGAACATTGATTCTGTGTTACTTGAACTCAAGAAGAGTGCTTGGTGGATAACTGTTAATGTTTAGTCATTTGACGCTGAATTAAGTAGTGGTAACCTACTTTTTCCACTTTGAGCACCAATTATACTTTATTTGCATTTACGTTTACTTATACACGCTGTGCGCTCCAATATAACTGTTACCAACTCAGTAAATATGTTTCACCTGTAGCCGGACATCAGAGGTGCTTAAAACCATTCATTTAATACAACAACATTTTTGGTGGAAAACACTAACATCAGATGTTTCGTCCTGGGTGGCGCAATGTGCTGATTGTGCCAGATCAAAGACCGACTATGGAAAGAAGAAAGGGAAATTGATGTTAATGCCGACCCCTCGCAAACCCTGGTAAAACATCAGCCTAGACTTTGTGACAGGGTTGCCACCTGACCAAGGTAAAACAGCTATTCTGGTGGTTATCGATAACCTCACTAAATTAGGTCACTTCATTCCCTGTGCCAATCTTCCAACTGCTGGACAAACAGCTCAATTGTTATTTTCTAATGTCATCCGTTTGCATGGGTTGCCGGAAGTGAACGTGTCAGACAGAGGGCCTCAATTCATAGCCAGGTTCTGGAAATTCTGGTGTCATGCCTTACAGATCTCTTCGTCACTGTCCACGAGTTTCCATCCTCAAACGGATGGTCAGACTGAAAGGCTGAACCAAACTCTGAAATATACCTACGTTGTTATGCTGCTACAGCTCAGGACTCATGGGTATCATTGTTGTGGATGGCAGAGCTGGCATACAACGCTTGGCATTGTTCTGTGGGTGTATCTCCTTTTTATGCAACTTACGGATTTGATCCAAGCATGCTTCCTCTTCGTATTCCTCAGTGTGTTTCTGAACAACCAACGGTTTACAGCAGGATGAAGAGGTTACACACCGTTCATCGTCAAATCACTAAACATTTACTCAAAACTAAACAGACTTACAAAAGATGGGCGGATACACATTTTGCCGCTGGGCCTATCAGGTGGCTGATAGGGTGTGGCTCTCAACTAAAAACATTTGTTTCAAGTTACGTAGTGTGTTCCATCCTCGCTACATTGGGCCCTATGTCATTGTGAAGAGGATTAACCCTGTGGCTTTGAAATTGAAATTACCAGCGGCTCTCAGGATTCACCCGGTCTTTCACTGTAGTCTGTTGAAACCTGCATTGTCCTCCATGCGTAGGGCTCCTCCACCTGTGATGGTTGATGGTGGCTATGAATACGAAGTGAAGTGTATTCGTGACTCCAAGTGGAAGCGTGGAGTGTTATGGTACTTGGTTTCTTGGAAGGGTTATTCCGCAGAGGATGATTCCTGGGAACCGTGTGCAAACGTCCATGCCCCTGCTGCGCGTACTTTTCATGTGCGGTTTCCTGGTAAGCCTGGCGCTAGGAGGCGCTGAGGAGGAGGGCCTACTGTCAGGATTGGTTCCGTCGTGCCTACCTAGAGATTAGACTACAACTCCCATAATTCCCTGAATAGACGGAGGTACTTAAGGACGATAGACGAGGGGGCAGATGCGCGTAATTCTGTTCTGTTCCTGGATGCTGTGTTGGGGTGGCTTTTTCCTAAACCCTGCGGAGTTCCTTGAAGCTCTCCGGACGGAGAGTGTTTCCTGCAACCGACAATATCGGTAAGACGCCGTTTGGTGCGGAGCGCAGTGTGTCCGCTGGGCCACGGGCTGCCGTCCAGTTCCTTCGTCTTTGTTTAGTGCGGAGCGAGGTGTGTCAGCCGACCACTTGCTGCCGTACACATTTCCTTTTTGGCATTTAGTGCGGAGTGAGGTGTGTCGGCCGACCACTCGCTGCCGTACACATTCCCTTTTCACATTAAGCGCGGAGCGCCGTGTGTGTCCGCTGGGCTATACGCTGTCGTGTCTTCCTTGATTGTTTTCCTTCATCGTTTCTAGCGGAGTGCAGTGAGTCCGCTGGGCCACGCGCTGCCGTTTATTCCTTCGTGTGCACTTGGAGAATTAGCGAAGAGCCTTCTTGGCTGCTCATACTCTCTTGGCTGGTTTGGGAGTGGATACTCTCGTCTGGAACTTTGAGGGGCAGCGGAGCACTTTAGTGACAGTCAACTATATGTTACCGTGCTCCTAAATTACATTGGATAATTCAGAGAGGGTGGTGAGACCCCCACTCTCTTCTGTTTCTTATATTCAATCTCCTTTTCTGGGATCTGTAGTTCTTGCTTATTCCTCTTGTCATTGATATCTTTGGAACACTGTGAAAGCTCCCATGGCTGAATTCCTGCTTACCATTTCTTCATTGAGTTATGGAGTTCAACTGCCTTCACAAACTCTGCTCCTTAGTGGTAGTTTATCCTACAGACAAGTTTCATTGATTTATTAGAGGGCCTTATGGTATGTGAATACATTTTGCACCTAGGGAATGATTAAGTGTGATTGAAGGGTTGCAATATATTTACCTGTATGCCTTTTGTGTTTGCAGATTTAGTTCTGATGACAAGAACTATCTTGGAATCTCTGGTGTTTAAGAGTTCCCTAAGACACACTACAGGTATAACTGTTTCTAGTGAGACTATATGAGAGTAGATATATATGTATGCCGTTTCTATAACATTGTATTTGTGTTGTTTCAGATCCTTTTCCCTGCTGTTCCCTTCCCCTTCCTTTTTTCTCTCGCCTGATGGTTCGAACACCCTGTGTTTATACTTCAGGGTGTTGGTAACATCTGGAGGTGGACCCCTTTTAGCAACGACTGGATCCTGCGGAGCATATCTGACAGTTCTCATGGATAGCATACAACAATAATGTTACCTCTCCCATAGTGGCGAATGTATTACCAACAATTTGTAAAATGCACATCGATGTTACAATGGCCTATTGTACAGAGTGACTTGCGCATCTCTGTATTGTATAGAAAAGAGACAGCATATGAAAACATTTTCTGTCTTTCATGAGAACATAGTAACACAGTAGTAATGTACATTGATTTGACGTTAGTCTATCAGAGTTATAAAAAGATAGACATCGGTTAAAATTTAGCCTATCGCAAATATAAGCAGAGAGATGAAAGTGCCATAGATCAGCCCTAGTGTAATTGCATGTTGCTAAGTCCATATGTCCACATTTGTTAAGATACAGCCCATTTATAAACACTGCAGGGGAGCCTTATATGTACTGGGCATGTGTAGATTGATTGTTAGTCAGATGTCAGACAGGCAAATTGAGTGTGGCTAATGTCGGATTCATCCAAGCCATTCCTAATAGAATCAAGTAAGGACATCCACTTGCATTCCCTTAGGTTAAAAATAGCACCAATGTTGCCTACCCTAGGACCAAGGGAAGCTCTCTCTAGTACTACCCGTCGTATTTCATCTGGACTGTGGTTCATAGTAGCAAAATGTTCCACAAGTGGTGCTCCCTGGGTGCCACATCTTATCCGGCTACAGTGCTTTGTAGTCATTGACATTCTGCGCCACAATTGCACCCCCCCTTGTCCGCTGGCTTAATAACTATGTCCTTATTGTTCTTCAGTGATCTCAAGCTTGAGATACTTTTTTCAAGCAGTCGCCGTCATCTGGTGCACCTTCCCAGACGGGGCTGAGGATTCCTTCTATGTTTGTCCCACCAGCAAACCGCATGACCAACAACATTCTTACATACAAGAGCGTTGTCCTGAGAGACATATCCAAGATACTGAAGGATTACAAGCACACCAAGTATAACATCACTAAGCTGTAGAAGGATGCTTTGACATCACTGAAGAACAATAAGGACATGGTTATTAAGCCAGCGGACAAGGGGGGGTGCAATTGTGGTGCAGAATGTCAATGACTACAAAGCAGAAATCCTGAACCAACTTCAAGACGGAATAAGCTATATGAGGATCGATTCAGACCCTTGCAAGGATCTAGCTCAAGAGATACTGACAATTACCACTCGAGGCCTTGACGATGGCTATCTAACAAAGCATGAGTTTATGTATCTGAATCAGAAGCAACCCCGTTTACCTACACTTTATACACTACCAAAGATACATAAGGACCCATTGAAACCACTGGGCCATCCGATTGTCTCAGGTTGTGGGTCAATGCTAGAGCCTTTGAGTCGATACATTGATCACTTCCTCAAACCCATAGCAGAGGCAACACAGTCTTACCTAGGGACACAATGCACACTATCAACCTTGTGGACAGACGCCCCCTGGACCCCACAGCCAACTGCTTGTGACATGCGACGTTGTGTCCCTCTACACAAGTATACTGCAACACACTGCCCTTGAAGTAATTGGTGAAGTACTTGATCAACGAGTGGCCCAATGACAGTACCAACAGAGTTCATCATAGATCTTCTCCGCATTGCCATGATGAAGAACTTTTTCTTCTTCAATGGATCCTTCTGCTTTCAGACGAAGGGAGTGGCAATGGGGGCTGCCTTCGCCCCAGACTTGGCCATTATTTTTATGGACCATTTTGAAAGATATTTCATAATTGTTGGATTGCGGAGGGGTAAAACAATTAATATTCCCACTCGAGTGAGTGCAACAGTGGAGTAAAGTGTTGGATAGCGGAGGGGTAAAAATTACTATTCCCACTCCAGTGAGTGCAACAGTAGTGAAAGTGTTGGATAGCAGAGGGGTAAACATTTATATTCCCATTGGATTCAGTTCAAAATTAAAAACAAACAAAATATCAGCTACAGTACAAAAGATTTTAAAAACCAAAAAAAGAAAACATTTAAAAATAATAAAAATGTTCAAAAGATAAAAACATATTATAATGTTAAAAAGATCTAACAGGGGGGGCGTGGCTTCGGCGGCAATGGAGTAGGCTGTGGACCTGCAGAGCTCCGGTGCCCTGCTGCCTGTATTAGCAATTTTGAGCGGACCTTCTGGGCTACTTACTGTCCCCGGGTCTGAGGGGGATTCCTGGTCGAGTGGGGCGCTGAAAGATTGGTGTCCGGACCCCCGGGAGCTGTTGGTGCAGCGGTGGTGAGACGGCGGAGTCCTGAAGGGCGGTCGAGCCCGCCATCTTAACTGAGGAGCCGGCGGCGGACCCTTCCTCCCCTCTCCGGGGTGACGCTGGGCGGCTCGGCGCGGCAACGTGGGCTCCGCTCCCACGCTACAGACCCGGAGCCTGGTGTGGCGGACGGCGCTCCCGGACAGCAAGAGCCTCGCGTCCCTGAGGCTGAAGCGGGCGCCGGACTTGAAGGCGGGCTCCCCCTGGCTGCGGCGGTGAGGCCTGGTGCTGGCCTGCCGGGGGGGCTGTGTTGATGCCACACGCTGAGACCCGGGCCGGCCGCTCCCGGTGACGGGAGGAGCGGCTCGTGCCCGCGGGGGCCCTGGGAGCTGGACTGTTTGGGGGTCACGGCGCTACGGTGGCGGAGAGGCCCGGGGCGGCATTGCGGTCGCCATCTTGGATTCCTGGTCGCCATTGGGGACACAGCTGGAGGTGGTGTCGCCGCGTGACTGCGGAGGCCTGACTCATTGGAGAGGAGAACGGAGGTGAGTTGCATCTGCTGGGGGTTGCGGGGGGTGCGGCTGCACGCGAGACCGGCACCTTTGGAGGGCCTCGACCTGTCATACGGCACACCCCTCCCCCCTGCGCACTGGGGCCTAATTTGGAAACTGCACCCGGCGGGGGAGAGCTGAAACCCTGCGGCCCGGCGGCGAAAGACATGGAGCACCCATAAGCCCTTACTGTCTGCTGACCAAACACCCGTAGGCCCACGAGACCGGGGACTGCGGTGAACTGTCTCGGCTGGGGGCCTGGAGCAGCGGCCTGTGGGGCGGGTGGCGGTGTGACGCAGCGAGCATCCTCGTGAGGCCCTGGGTCTTGTGCTGGCCCTCCGGCCGGTGGGCGCTAACCTGACTGCAGTGGCGGTGCACCGGGCCATTCTGTTGAACCTCACCTACCTGCGGCCTGCCTTTCCCGGTCAGTGGCGTGCAATTAACGGCCGGAGAGACTATTGGCGCCATTGGACTTGAGCCCTTTCCACGGCCTACCAGAACGTGCTGCTTCTCCCTATTCCGGTGCGGGGGATGCTGTGTCACTTGGGGCCTTGTCTTCTTGAATTGTGTGTGCCCTAACATCTGGTCCCCTGATTTCTTACCTCTCTGCCCTGGGTGCGGCACCTTGACCTCCGCCCTGTGCTGCTGGACCCCATTTTCTGCCAGCACTGTCCGGGGATATTTCTGGCGGGCTTCCCACCTGGGCCTGTGGTGGACGAAGGCCTAATCGCTGGACGGCTACCGCCTGGAGACACGAGCGCATAGCTCTTAACTGCCGGCCTGACGATGACAATATCCAAGGGGGGCAAGCAGGAGCAGGCGGCGACGACCAAAGGCACGTCGGTGATGGCTATGTGGGGCAAGACTGGAGCGGCGGTGCCAACTGAAGACCCCTCGTCGATGGCTGCGGACTCGCCACCGCTGACCCAAGCCTTTATGGCCTCTTCATGTCTGATCTCAAGACGGAGATAGGCTCCTTGCGCACGGAAGTCCAAACATGCGTTAAGGAGATGCGCAAGGAGGTCACTGAGCTGGGCGATAGAGTGGACAGCTTGGAGAAGCTGGTTGACATGCGTACGGAGGACCAGGAACAGCTGTGGCAGAGGGTGGCGGCCCTGGAGGAGCAAAACGTTAAACTGCAGATTAAGCAGGAGGACCTTGAGGACAGGAGCCGCTGAAACAACCTACGAATCCGTGGCATACCGCTCGACGAAGAAGGGACGGACATTCTGACCTATGTAGAGCAACTCTTGCACGAAGTGTGGGGGGACGAGGATGCCTCCCCTCCGACGCTGGATCGTGCCCATCGAGTGTATGGACCGGCGGGCAGAGCGGGCCTCCTTCCAGACATCCTGACACGGGTGCACTACTTTACAGAGAAGGAAGCCATCTTGAAAGCAGCCCGGGACAAGCCTAACCTCACCTACGGAGGCCACAAAATACAGATTTTTCAAGACCTGGCCCCTAACACACTGCAACGGCGAAGAGCTTTTCGGCCGGTGACGGAGAGATTGCGGGCTTTCAACATTGCCTACCAGTGGGGTCACCCCTTTGCCCTCATATTTCGCCCTGGTAAGCGTAGGGTTCTTCGGTCCTACCGGGAGGCAGCGCAGCTTCTCAAGATGCCGGACTCGCCGGCCCACAGCCCCTCAAGGTCACGTCCACAGGAGAGAGTACCTGCCCGCCCGGACTGGACCCAGGTTCGGCGGCAACGGCGACCCCCTCCAGTAGATGAGAAGACTGCGTCACAGGCCAAGCTGGACCTCATAGCACATATTCGCTCCCTTGAGGGTGATCGCGATGGCCAGACCTCCCCTTCGCCTTCCCCATGATCTGGGCCGCGTTGCAGCATACTCTTCAGTGACCCCCTCCGGCGCTCTGGGGCGCCCTTCTGACTGTCACCTTGCAATCCTGTCTTGGCTTGCTGCCTGCACGGCCGCCCTATGAGATGCCTGGGCTCCTACACCTTGCTGCTGTCGATAGTCGGAGCGCCAGTTCCCTTGAGACGCGGGCGACCTACGCCCCATCGAAGCCTTGTTCTGGCCTACGCCTGGTGACTCTGCTGCTCCTGGCCTCGCCAGGCGGATTCCCCCGGAGCTGCTTGCGGGATGGGCGTGGCCCCAATGGGGCCCTATTCGCATTGCAATGCCTGGTTCATCATCAGGGGCTAGGCGGTGGCCATTGATATGCCCAACTGCTCCACTTAGTCACGAGATGCCCCTGGTCCTGGTTCGAGCAGCGGGGCTACCGGGGCTGAGATCTCCTCTCCTGCCTGTGAGTGCCCCCCCTACTGCCCCATAGGGAGTGACATTCCTGAGTGCGTCCAAACCCTTGGGTAGAGGATGCCCGGTGACTGGGGTAGTCCGCTGTGGCCCTGTTAGCCTCTGTTGTTCTTGATATATTTGAGGCGTGCTTGGCCTCCTGCTGTTCCATCTCTCTTTCTCTTTCTCTTCTCTTCTTTGCTTTCCCTTCCTTGGTCTTTCTCTTCTTCCCTTTCCTCTGGACTGGCGGGTGGTGGGATGGGGATGGGGGTGGCGACTGCTGTCTGGGTGGGGGGAGTGGACCCTTCGGCGACTTCCTATGGTCTCCTTTTCTTGCATTGGTGGGAGCGGGGCACGTGGGCGGATCTTGCTCGACGTTTGCTATGGCTGCGACTGTCCCTAATACCTTGAAGGTCTTATCACTTAACGTTAAGGGCCTGAATTCCCCTAATAAGCGCAAACAGGTTTGGCGCTACCTCCTCCAACAGCAACCTGACATTATTTATCTTCAGGAAACTCATTTACTGCAGGGGGGGACACACCGCATGGCCCACCCCAAGTACCCTCTTCAGTTCTGGGCAGCAGCGGACACTAAAACTGCAGGGGTGGCCATATTGTGCAGAGCTGGCTTCAGGCGGGGGGACTCCCGGCCCTATAAGAGTGGGGATGGGCGCTTCCTCAAGGTTACGGTATGTGCGGGAAGGCGCAGGCTCACTTTATGCAATGTGTATGCTCCTAACCAGTTACAAGACCGCTATCTCCAGACATTATTGAGGGAGCAGATACCCTGTGGAGACCCGCACTTGATACTGGGTGGAGACTTCAACCTAGTGTGGGAATCGGACTTGGATCGATGTGGTACTACCTCCAACGCTTCAGGGGTGATATCCGCTGCCCTGCGCAAGCAGATTGCAGACTTAGGACTGCTTGATGTGTGGCGCTATCACAACCCGGACCTTAGAGATTACTCCTTCTATTCGCATACCCATAGGTCTTACTCCCGTATCGATTATCTCTTTGAGTCGCTGGAGTTGCTCCGAGACACGCTGGGTGCTTCCATTTCGGACATTTCACTGTCGGATCACGCTCATGTTGAAATGCGTCTTCAGAACCCGGCGGTGCGTCCCATGCGTGTCGCCCGTTGGTCTTTCCCGCCGGGTGTCCTGCGGGATGCTGACGATGTAGATAGCATCCGGGAGGCCATAGACGCCTACTTTTCTTCCAACGACACCCCGGACATTCCTTTCCCAGTGGTTTGGGATGCCTTCAAGGCCACGATTCGGGGCCACATCACCTCACTGGCGATTGCACGCAGGCGTGCTGCCAGGAAACTGGAGGCTGAGCTGCCAGCGGATATTAAGAAAGCCGAGATGCAGAACCGGGAACGGTCGCCTCGGGACACTAGGAGGAGATTGGCCACTCTTAGGGGGCAACTCAGACTGCTGCGCACAAACAAGGCGGAAGGTGCCCTGTTGGCCTTGAAACAAAGGTACTTTGAAGGTGGCGACAAGGTAGGCCGATTACTGGCGGGAAGGCTGAGAGCACGTGCTGCCAAGGCCCACATAACTAGTGTCCAACTGCAGGACGGATCGAAAGTGGTTACGGAGACATCCAAACAGGCCGCGTTTATGGACTACTATACATCCCTGTATAGGAGTGAGCCTGTATTGGTAGACGCAATAGCAGCCGTTCTCGACGATTATGAGGGGCCGTGGATACCGCCTGGGGACACGACTGTGCTGGAAAACCTCATTACGGAAGACGAGGTCACAACGGTGATTAAGAACTTATCCCTGGGGAAAACGCCGGGCCCAGATGGCCTGCCGTTATCTTTCTATCGCACATTTCAGGCCCAGTTACGGCCTCACCTCCTCAGGTTGTTCAACTCTTTCTCAGATGAGGTGGGTCCATCCCCTGACATGGGCATGGCGGAGATAGCGTTAATCCCGAAACCTGGGAAAGACCCTGCACTGTGCGCGTCCTACCGCCCTATCGCCTTGCTTAATACGGATCTCAAAATATACACTAAGATCCTCGCCCAACGCTTAGATCCGTATATGCAGTGGCTCGTGGACCCCGACCAGGTTGGCTTTATCCACGATCGCCAGGGGGCGGACAACGTGCGCAAACTTGCGCACCTTGTAGGGAAAGCGCGGCATTGGAAAATCCCGGCCTGCCTTCTCTCTCTGGACGCAGAGAAGGCGTTTGATCGGGTGGACTGGGCCTTCCTCAGGGCAGTACTTTGTAAGCTCGGGCTGGGTCCAACGATGATGGCTAGGATTATGGCTCCATACATAGGCCCCACGCTCGCATTCGAGTCAATGGTGCCTTAACGCAGCCCTTAGCGATTCACAGGGGCACTAGACAGGGGTGCCCCCTTTCACCCCTCCTATTCGCTCTAGCAGTGGAACCCCTTGCGGAGCTTATACGGCGCGACTCGAACATTCACGGGATAGCACACTTGGGACGGGACAACAAGGTGGCGATGTTTGCGGACGATCTGATCCTTACTCTCACGCGCCCGCGAGACTCCCTGCCGGCTGTCCATAGGGCGCTTTGTCTCTTCGAAAGTGCCTCCGGCCTCAAGATCAACCACGACAAGTCCTGGGCCCTGAACCTTACCATCCCGGCGGAAGACCTTTCCACCCTGAGAGAGATTGTGCCCCACCAGTGGGCTGAGCACCATATCAAATACTTGGGTCTCACCCTGACCCCCTCCCTCGATGACTGGAGTTCTGTTAATTGGCGGACCTGCCGAAAGGAGGTCTTAGACGATCTGCGGCGGTGGAAACCCCTGATGCTGTCCTGGTTAGGCCGCCTCCACGCAGTCAAAATGTCGATCCTTCCCAAAATCCTGTACGTGTTTCAATGCCTCCCCACTCCAATACCGTTGCACTGCATACGAAGTTTGCAACGTGAGCTCATATCCTTCATCTGGGGTGGCAAGCACCCCCATTTTTCCCAGAAAATCCTCATGGCTCCGCGCGACAGGGGGGGACTAGTCTGTCCCAACTTGGTACACTACTATTGGGCCGCACACCTCCAATTTGTGATAGAATTGGGGGCCAGGGAAAGTGAAAAAGGGTGGCTACACATGGACAGGGCGGTGACGGGATGCACTGTTTGGGACCTGCCTTGGCTCCACCGAGCGGCCCTATCTAGAAGTGCGTACCTCGCAGTGCCCACAAAAACGGAACTGGACATCTGGGACGCCACTACTGTCTCCAGGGGCCTTACTACATTCCCATCCCCGCATACCCCCATAGCGGCAAACCCTCACTTCCCGCCGGCCCATCAAACCCGGGCATTTGAGAACTGGGTACAGGGGGACTGTCGGGTGCTTTGCGACCTGTTCGAGGGGGCTCTTTTAAATCGTTCAGTCAATGCTGTGAGGAGTTTCGCTTGCAGCCTGCTGCGCGGTTGCATTACGCCCAACTACGACACTGGGCTTCTGAAGATAGTGTATATCGGGCGGCTACACGGGCCTTCACCCCCTTTGAGCGTTTGCCCGTACCCTTGGGGGTTTGAAGCGATTGATCTCCCAGATCTATCACATCCTACAGCACCCACCACTCATACCCACTCACCCGTATCAGCGTCGATGGCAGATGGCGGTCGATACGGATATCACGCCTTCACAATGGGAAGCGGTGTGGAGAGATATCCCCAAGGTGTATCGGAGCATCCCGCAGAGAGAGAACGCATATAAACTTTTGACCCAATGGTATTACACTCCCCTGCGACTTCACAAGATGTTTCCTAATGTCTCGCCATTGTGCTGGAGGTGTCGGGCTGCGACGGGGGACTTTATGCACATATGGTGGGCGTGTCCGCTCCTCACCGTCTTCTGGAAGGAGGTCCTTAGCCACATCAGGGGGGTCCTGGGGTTCCCTTTGCCTGAAGCCATAGGCACGATCCTGCTTGGTGTCAGACCATCTAACCTTAAGGCCCTCACCCGTAATGACTGGATTGTAACGTTACAGATGCTAGGTGCGGCCAAGCAACTCATAGCCTTGTATTGGAAGAAGACTGAAACACCTCCCATAACATCCTGGTTTGTGCGGCTGTGGCACGTCTTGGCAATGGAGCTCCTTACGGCGTGATTCCAGATACGCCACACCCGCTTTGAGGCAGTTTGGAAGCCCCTGGTGCGCTACTTGTGCTCTATGGAGCTTGCACGACACATGCCCACTAGACTCAGAACCCTACATCTCTTTGAGGATGCTATTGTCCCTACAGATCCTACTAGGTTGCTTCCATAGGCGACTCCTGTAACAACTGAGTCCCGCAGGCTGGCCCTCACTGCCTAGTGCTGCTTTCCATCCACGGACCAGCCCACCACACCTGCTAGCATGATCCCTTCTCTATCTTCTGTTTCTGGCTTGCTTCCTCTTCACTTTCCCTTTTTCTCTTTCCTCTGCAGCTCCTTTCTGTTTTCAAGAACCCCTGTTGGGTGGTTAGTACGTAATGGGCTTGTTGCTCCCTCATTCCCCACCCCGATTCCCCATTGGGGTTCTTTCAACACTGAGCGACTTTAACAGCTTCTCCTGAGCCACGTGGCCGGCCCTTCGGGGTTGTTGGCAAGGCGCTGTGTTAACTACTTCAATTGAGCAAATTCTGTTGCGCATTCCTCGCGGCCGGCCTCGGATAGAGGTTGTAGGCTTCACGCTGTGTTCTTGTTCCCCTCCAAGGGGTGTTGTTTCAAAATAAAACAGACTTGTAATAAAAAAAAAAAGATCTAACAAACACCTAGAAAGATTTTTCTTTTTAATTTAAAAATAATTTACAAACAA
This sequence comes from Lissotriton helveticus, assembly GCF_964261635.1. Lineage (NCBI taxonomy): Eukaryota > Metazoa > Chordata > Amphibia > Caudata > Salamandridae > Lissotriton > Lissotriton helveticus. Next base: position 37,286,304 of record NC_136058.1, read on the forward strand.
ATAGCTATTTTTAATATAAATTATTTATAATCAAAAGCATTTATTATAACATAAATGTAATCTTTTTTTCCTACCCTATAAAACCACCACACAATTCACAACACACAAACATGTTTTTTAAATGTACCTTCATAATTAACATGATTAATTATCAATTAAAAAAATATAATGAATTACAAAACAAATTAAAACAGATACAAATTAATTTACTGCCTAAACAATACCCCAATAAAACCGAAATCCACACCCAACATAAAAATAAACAATTACCATAAATATTTATGAATTAATGAATTATTATTAATGATCAACTAATTATTAATTAATTAAACATAAATAGCTTTCCACCCTCTACCCCAATAAAGACCACAACCTACACCTAAAAACCATTACACAATTTCCATAGCTAATTCAACATTAATAAATTAATATCAATTAACAACTTATTAATTAATTTGAAAGGTATTACTTCCCACCCTTGGCCACTATAAACCCCACAACTCACATCTAAAATGTATCACACAATTGCAATATTTACATTTTAATTAATTAATTAGCATTAATTAACAAATAATTATTAAGTAATTATAAATAAATTACTGACCACCCTATTCCCCTATAAACCCCACCACCTGCTCCTGAAAAACAGAACAAAATTAACATAATTAATTACCAACTAATTAATCAATAATATTTAACACACAATTAATAAATTATTAATAATACATTAATTTCCACAAATAACACTATCAAATATAAATTAAATAAATATAAAATAATATTAAATTGATTGTAATTAAATTACTTCCCACCGTATTCCTCTATAAACTCACAACCCACTCCTAAAACAATGAAACAATTAACAGACTTACCTATTAATTAATTAATAACAATTAACAACCAATTAATAATTAATTAATAATGAATTAATTGCCACAATTAACACTATAAAATCTAAATGTAATAAATATGAATAAATAAAAAATTATATTTAATTTTTTACAATTCAAGTTACTTCCCACCCTATTCCCCTATAAACTCACAACCCGCTACAGGACTAAATAATGCAAAATGTAATTAAAATAAAATTAATAACGACTAAAAATGTAACATACTTTTAAAATACATACTAAAATACATAACACTAATTAAAATATCGATATTCTAAACAACTATATTTTTGCAAACGATATTAATGACCAATATTTTCAAAAACTATTTTTCTTACCTCCAAGTTTAAATTCTTGATCACGATATTCTTACTGTCGATATTTCTGCATCACGATATTTCCAACTCGATATTTGTGTATGTCGACATTTAAAACTCAATATTCTCTCTGTGGACCCTACACAATATGTGGGTATGACTAAAAGGCGGGTCAAGATAAGAATTATAAAACACATGAGTAATGTGAGGTATAAATAAACAATGACAAAACTTACGGTTCACTTTTTGGAAATGAATCGTAGCGAAAAAGATCTCAGGTGGCTAGTAATATCAACCAGGCAATAGGGCACAATAACATAAACACAGTGTATTAGGGACTAGTTTAGTTTCCATAATGAATATTATATAATCTAGATAGTCTAATATACAGAAGAAACCTAATAAACCGATATTTAGAGCAATTGACTGCATATCACCTAAAGTAATAAATAAATAAGTAAAAAATGTTAAGCCCAGTATCCATACTTGTATATTCCCCTTGGGCGTCTGTTTTCCCATTTGAATTGAGAGTTGCGGTACTCTACCAAGATGGCCACCAAGAAAACCATTACTCAACCGCATTCTATTTTGAGTCAGTGGGAAAGGCAGGCCAGAGGAATACACATGACTGGAGGAATTGAGACTCAGCAGTTAAAAACTCTGTCTTCGGAGAAATGGCTGTATGGCCTGTTGGAGAGGAACAAGAATAAGTAATAGAAGAAAGCAGGGAAATAGCAGGGCCAGCACTGAACAGACATATCAAAAGAAAAGGAATATATATCACATGCATAAAACAATGCAGCTAAAGAAAAGGAAACATTTTCTTTCCCCGCCCCCTTAGCAGGTGCTACTGATAATGCAGACTGAACAATTTGCAATGAACAGGTAGCCCTAGGCTCAGGGAGACATGAGTGCGCCCCTGCAGCTGGTTTCACACATATTGTAGCCGGGGGTTGGAGTTTTAAAAAAGAAAAGACACGTTCATAAGATAAATTTTCTTTATTAATCAGATAAAATGCGCGGACATATGCTTGTAATCAAGATGAGACTTCTAAAGCATCCCTCTCATACATGAGGCCTCTCGAACTGGTATAAGACACCTAGGTTGTTTGTTTTAAATTTCTTGTTTAAAAATATATGCATGTTTTAATTTCTTAGAGAGTTACTACAGGGAGGTGTCCTTACTTTAACCCCGAGTTTGGAGAATCATTGATGGAACTCGGGTAAGGATGGTGTCAAGCAGGCTGTCAATGATTGTGTGGCAGAATTTGAGTATATATTACTTCAACAGGGTGTTCGTTATGAATTAATGGAGAAATACAGTGTGGCAGCTGAACAAGGTGATCATGATTTTTTGGTGTGTTAACTAACAAAGGGGGTTATTGCAGTGGAAGGGAGAAGTGGAAAATATAATATTTTATGGTGTTTTATTCCTGTAGGTATGCTGACGATGTCTGTCTGCTAAGGACAAGTATTTCCACCAAGAGGTTCCCTATTATACAGTGATAATACTAGGAGGGAATAACTAATAAAAAACTTATAAGGGATCTGTATCCTGATGAATTCCATCAACCCAATTGGTGCGGCTTTTAAGGGCTGAAACATGTTGGTACAGCAGATAGGGTAATGGAGACGTTGTCTCTCTCATATACCCTTTAATTCTTTTAATCCTGCCAAGTGGGACCCAAAATAAAATATAGTAGGCTACCTACTTAAACAGTTTTAGCATTCTTTTCTGCAATAGGGATCCCAGGGTGTGTTAGCGGACCTATGATGAAGCATGCCACTGTTTAGTGGGTGAGGGCAGTCTTTACAACCTTTTGGGTTTTCCCAATTATATTTCCTTTCTTATTTTCCACTGTTTTCTCCTTTTTTTTCCTTTTACCCCCTTGGGGAAATCCTGCGCAAATGCTTTGGGACCCGTTTTTTCCCCATGTCTGGAGTCCTTCTTGTGTAGTGAGTTATATAAATAAAAAATGTGTGTCTGACAATGAGTAATATAGAAGAGTTGCAAAGAGTATGTGTCCCAGTCTGAAAATTCAGAAGTGCCAACGTGGTGCAAAAAGCACAAAGGGCGATTATGTTCCCATGGAACGTGTGTAACGTAGCCCCACTTTTTGAAGGTCATTAGTGGATTAGTTTATCTAGGGTACATTAAATCATGTATGGGAATGTATAAGGTTCCATGCATACTCTTTATTAACTTTTAAAGTCGGGACAGTGCAACACAACCTGTGCCATTATTTTATTAACACCATAATGGTAGAATCTTCAAAAACATTATTTTCTTGGAATAACAGACCGTGCACCGGGAAGGTCGAATGTACCCAAATGATCTAGCCCAGCATTTCCCAAATTGAGCCAATTTTTGATGAATCTGGAAAGTGGAAGCAATAAATAAAGTTGCCTTTACATTCTGTGTTTAACTTGTCTCCCAACCGGAGGCCACTGAGAAATGGGTACCCCGCTAGGGGTCCCCTAAGTCACATTCCGACAGGTTTTCCATGTCGGAAAGCCAGACATGGAAAGTGTGTCCAAAACCAACATCATAATCCTGTATGTTGTGGTTCCCGGCTGCCCGACGGGCTCAAGAAGCTAGCCAGAATGACCGTTTGGTTTGACTTCTGACTGCTGTAATCATAATACAGCGGCCGGAAGTCAAACCAAGGATGTCGGTCAGAAAGCCTTCAACCTGCGGTCGGAGGCATTCCAACCGACATCCTAATGAGGCCCATATTGTTTAACCACAGTATTTTCAATCAACTCTAAGTACATTGGGCCGATAACTGTTGTACTTAGCCCGCTCTGCATGGTCAGTCCCAAACCTTTTGCCTTACTCTTCCTGTTTTTTCTGAATTAGCTTTTGTTGGCCTTAGGACTCTGCACACCTTACCACTGCATGTCAGTGCTAAAGTGCTTGTGTTCTCTCCTTTGAAACATGTTGAAAGTGGCTTACACCCAATGGGCACATTTAATGTACCTAGTAAAGTGGTACTGTACCCAGAGCCTGTATATTAAATATTTCTACTGGGCCTGTACCACTGATTGTGCCACCCAGGTTCAGGTTCAGGTTTCAAGTCTTTATTTCGATTTTTAGCAAATCATAAAAGACACATTAAAATACAGATGAAATATGACAAAATCAAATAAATTTAAACAAAAACAGCAAAGAAACTGTCCAAAAGATTTAGAAAAAATAAGCAACAATCAAAACACACAAGGGGACATTTAAAACCAAAGAGTAAAAAAGAATTAAATGTCAAGTAATGAAAAGCCTGAATGGTTTATAAGACAATAAAATATGTTAAGAAGAAACATTACTGTTCATATTCGTTATCAGTGGGCCCTTTTCTTAACCAGTTTACAGGAAATGCAAATGGGAAAATCTAATTGAAATCCCAGATCGATAAACTAATACATTATCAAATCAAATTATCAAAGATTATGAGCCATATTTAGTTGGCCTGAGCAGCATGACATGTTTTATTTCTTATTTTTCAGCCTTAGGAGCCAAGCCCAGCCCAGATATTTTGCCAGGCTTACGACAAAAAGTTCAGAGGTATTGGTCCTAAGCACCCAAATTGCTTCCATAGATGTTTTGAATGGTAGTTTTTGAGAAAGAGGCTTTAGCCATTTTTTCCGAGGTGCAGCATAGCTAGGGCAAGCGAAAAGAAAATGTCCTTCAGACTCAACATGACCTGGGCAACATATACAATAGGGCGATGACCCTGTAGACCATTTGTTTGAGAATGGGTTCAAAGGCAAGGAACCCACTCTAAACTGATGATACAGTTTTTTATCTAGCGGTCTAGTTATTATATCCCAATAGGGCTCTCGCAATTGGCCAAGTTTGAATGTTAAGAACCTGCCTGTGAGGCTATTTTTACTAGAGAGTAGGACTCTGTTTTGGCGGGTCGTGGCCCAATACAAAGATTTGAACTCATCTTTAGACGGAAAGCCATTGGATTTGGGGGAAGACCAAAGATGTTCTAGGCCCATATCAGTAAGAATAGTTTTGACAGCTGAAAGCCATGGGATTTTCCCCGAGCCAGTGATGGACCTAACTTCGGGCAGCTCTCTTGCAAATAAAGCTAAATCTGGGGATGTCCATATACGTCTCCATAGAGCCACCAGCCTAAATCTAGCCATCTCGTTAATCGGAGGGGAACCAAGGTCTAGGCAGAGGGGGATCAAAGGGGTCGACTGAGGTAGCCCTGCCAAGTTTCGGAGGAATCTACATTGGATTTTAAACAAATTAAGCAAGTCCATATGGCCCCAAAGATCCGCGCCATATAAAACGGCGGTACAGATTTTAGCATCATAAATTTTAAGGGCAGGTAGGACCCGCTTTGTAAATGATTCCTTTTGTTCTTTAATAAGGCAACCAGTCAGCCTTGCAAGTTTAAGGTGTTGGATGTTAACCTGGTCCTTCCATCTCAAACGGCTATCAAGGGTAACCCCCAAGTAAGTCATGGTATCGACCTGCTCGAGGTTTTCCCCATTTAACCTCACAGAACTCCGAACTGGATGATTTTTAGTAAAAACCATGAACTTCGTTTTCCCTACATTTACCACCAAGTTGTTGATGGCACAGTACTCCTCAAAGCGTTCCAGGGCCCGTTGGAGTCCGCTACGTGTTTTTGAGAGGATTAAAGTGTCATCCGCGAAGATGAGAAGTGGAAATCTCATCCCCGCCAACATTGGGGCATCCGTGGGAGTGTCCATGAAGAATTTGACAACTTGGTCAATAAAAAGGAGGAAGAGTGTTGGGGCCAGGACGCAGCCCTGGCGGACACCTCGAGACACAGGGAAAGTCTCCGTCACTTGTCCCTGGCCCCCCCACCTCACCCTCGCATAGTTGTCCTCGTGGAGTCTAATAATGAGGTCTAGCAGTTCTAATGGGCACCCCAAATTTTTTAACACACCCCACAATTTATCCCTTGGCACCAGATCGAAGGCGGACTTCAGATCAATGAACGCAGCAAAAATGGTACCGCCGCCGAGCCAGACCACCTTCCAATAGATCAGGCAGAGTCTAAACACCTGATCTATGGTGCTCATTCCCGATCTGAAGCCCACCTGCATGGGAGATAGAATACCCTCTGTTTCGATCCATCCCTGGACCCGTCCCAAGACCATACGTGCTATTATCTTTTGGATCGAAACGATCAAGCTGATAGGGCGGTAGTTTCCTGGGATGGACTTATCCCCCTTTTTATAAATCGGAACTATTTCCGCTCCCTTCCAGGATTTCGGGACTGTGGCTCCACAGGCTAGGGTGTTAGCTATCATAGTTATGTACGGGAGCCACAGAGCGGGATTCGATTTAAATAATTCCGCCGGGATCAGATCCATGCCTGGAGCTTTCCCTCGAAGAGTCAACGCCAGGGCCAGCTCGGCCTCAGCAATTGTAAAAACTAATTTTTCCCCTTGAAGGGTCTTTGAAGGTGTAATGCCAAGTAGGTTCGTGGCTTCGGGGTCATCGGCTCTGAATTGGGCAGAGTAAAAAGATACCCAATCCTCAAGGGGCACATTATTTCCTGGAGTAGAAGAGTCAGAGTTTTTCCCCCATTTAACTAAGTCCCAAAACCTTTTTTGATTGTTAGAGGAAGATGCCTCCAAAAGGTCTGACCAGAACTTATCTTCCCACTCCCGTTTAGACTCTTTGAGGGTTTTCCTATAATTGAGCCTTGCGGTCTTCACTGCGGCCATGTCCCGTATTTTAATGGCCGAAATGAGAGCTGTGTGTGCCTCCCTGCACTTCCTATTGTACTATTTCTGAGGCAAGGGATTTTTTGTAGGAGCATTTCGACACGGAAGGGAGAGCAGAAATTTCAACTGATCAAAACATTTAATATGTAGTCCCATCACATTTTTAGCCAAACAGGGATCTGTCCCCAACAAATCAATTTGCGACATTTCATTAAACGCATTTTTTGCCACAGTATTAACATTGTCCCATAGACACTTATCCTCCATAACCCGGGACCATTTCAATTTCCTCCTATCGTTAGTAAGTTGTACATCCCCAGTGTAGGTGGCAGTGGCCTCCTCCTGCCTTTTTAGGCCTGGTATCTCTAATGACAATGACAGCGGATTATGGTCACTTTCCGGACGCTGTAACACTGCCATGTCAATTAATAACTTCCAGTGATCCATATTCAACAGGATATAATCAATACGGCTCTGCCTCTGCCCATTATCAAAAGTACAATTTGCTTCAAAGTCCGAAATAGAGCGGCCATTACATGCACGAAAGCCCTTTTGTAGGCAGAATGCCATCCAAGACACTGCCGCCTCTGTTGCTTTTGCCCTCTTTGCCACTTTTAAATCGGGTATACCCCAAGCAGAGTCCTCAGCCATGCTCCAGGTGTCTTCCATGTCAAACAGAGGTTCTATGGTGCAATTGAGGTCTCCAGCAAGAATAGTAACATCGCCGCTGTCCATTTCCGAAGTGATCTGGTCGATTAGGTTCAACAAGGGCGGACTTCGACCACCCGGCAGGCCTCTAGCATAAATATTTAAAATGTTCATATTTTGCTGATTCCCTTTGCTTAATTTAATTTGTAAGAGATCCGGATGCTCAGCAAAGAGTTCGGTTGGATAGAAACCCAAAGACTGTTTCACCCAGATCGTCAGGCCACCTGAGGCCCGCCCCTTAACCCCTTTAATTGCAGGTTTGAAAAAGTTAATGTAACCCAACTTGTAGACGGGCTCAGTTGCCCAAGTTTCCTGCAACAGAATGATGTCATAGTTATCCACAAAGTTCGACCAATCAGTAGAGGCAAGGCGGGCCTTAATACCCGCTATGTTCCAGGATAAAATTTTTAAGGTTTTCGGATTGTCATTCAAAATGACCGTGGAGGGGGGTTGCAAAGGTAGGGGCTGTGAGACTCCCTTTGAAAACCCTTTATCATCTTTAACCTTTATGTTCATGGCATGGTCTATTAACACTATGGAGTTATCCTTAATCGGGATCTCTTTAGCAGCAATGTTGGGAGAACGATTGAGTTTCAAAGGAGCTGGACCTTCAACCTCGTTTACTAAATTACAAGGTTGACATGGTCTTACCATACTACACTCAATGGGCTCTTGGGCTACTGTTTTAGCAGGAGAAAGCTTACTATTGAGTCAATCAATAGCCTCAAGGCCAGAGAGAGGACCAAAATGGTTGAAGAGAAAGGGGCGCTGGCAGTCGAGGGGGGTCAATGCCAGGGGGTGTCTTGCTACTGGGACCTGGCGAAATGAGGGGTAAGAGTGGGGGGGGGTATTTGCCTATGTGGGTAAAAATACGATAAGGCTAGTGTTTGGACATCCCCCTGTCGTGCAAACCTCGGTTCTCGTTTAATGGCATCTACCACCCACGTGTCCTTAAACGAGATTAAAATACAATCTCCCTCCAAGTCCTTGGCCCCGTGTCCCACCCATTCTACTCTCCTTACGAATAAAATCTCCGTGGGAGTGGAGGGGGGTAACGGGCGATTTTTATTTAGCCAGAAAGTGACTTTGTTACGAAGGTCCCCATAAGACTCCCTGGAGCCAGGTTTTAGCGGTGCTACACCAGTCAGAACGATTGTGTGTTGAGCTGCTTCAGGTGGTAAATCAACACAAGGGGTAGGTGGCCTTTTGCGTCCTCCTTCCCTGTGGTTAGTGGTGGCAGTGCGTTGGACTCTTTGCGTGATGGGGGGAACAGGTTTTGAGGGAGGTTGCGGGGGGGGTCCCATAGGTTGACGCCCACCAATATTGTGTTTGTCCAGAGTATTTGAATACAGCATAGGTGCCTGGGCATGAGTACTAATGCCTGGTTTAGACGATGTTGTGTTGTATTTCTCTCCCCCTTTAAGCGTGGTAGTATTCGGCCCTAGTGCTTTATTAGGAGATAGTTTACTCCTTATCATTTTATTGTTACCAGGGGGCTTGGTCGTTATTAGTAGTGTTTTGCTCGCACCTGTGTGGTTTATATCAAGTAATGTTTGTAACATCACATGGTTTGAATTAATCAAAGCCTCCATGCTATCTATTTTTGAGGTCATCAGCCTTGTCCGCTCCAGGACAGGCAGAAGTAAAGTTTTAAACATGGCCTCCATTTTAGCTAGCAAAACTTCATCACTATTAAGGCACATGGGGCAGGTACTTGAGGAGCCCAAGGCCGAAAGGGAGGGGCATAGCATGTTAGTAAATACAGAGGGTATTAGAGGGTCTAGGAGGGGCTCAGGCTCATGTCTTACATCATCTTGGACTCCATTTACTTTAACAATTTTTCGATCTCTCTCCCCCGACAATCTAGAGTCCAGCTTTCTCTTTTTAGTGTTGGGACCAGAGTTAGGTACAAGGTGGTTGGGGGTTTCAGCGGAATTAGGATTGCTAGAGTGATTAGTGGGGAAATATCCTGAATGCTGGCTTTGATCAGGCACCCCACTAGACAATGAATCATTCTCATCCTCATCCCCCTGGCTACATTGAGATGTTTCTATACTGTGCCTTACTTCCTTCAGGGTATGTACTGATGGACTCACCCCTATACTTTCTAAATGGACGATTGCGTCTGTAGAAGTAGTATGGACGCAATTAAAGGCAGCATGTGGGGCAGTGGGCACAGGGGAGGTCGAATTAGCTAAAGCCCCCAATGATGACCGCTTGCCACTAATGAGGTCTATTGAAAGTCTCTTCTCAACCATTTCTATTTCCTTCTCCAGGATTCCAGTAGCCCGTGTTATAAAGGCATCAAGGGGGCTAGATACAACTCCCTTGGAAGTGTGGATCTGCACAGATCGTTCTTTGCCTGACCGTAAAGTCATTGCAGGCGGTACGGATGGCAAGATTAAACAAATATGTCGGGATGTTTCGGCCACACCAATAAACAGGAGATAAAAATGCGAATACCACCGCCTACCTTATGGCATTACACTTGGCCAGGGGGGGTGGGCCTAGGCCGTACTCTGCCGTACTCGAACGGCCTCAAACGGCCCGCTCTTTGCCCGGTCTTCGCCCCCGGTCTTCGCTCCCGCGCGCTCCTGCGCAGCGGGTACTCCGCCCAGAAAAAGAGGATGGCAGTGGGCGTTGCCGGCGGGGAGAGCGGCCACAGGTGTTGCACGCAGGGACTCCTGGTCACTGGAGTCCCTGCTAGGCAGCTCGCAGCCCCGCCGGTGTCCAGAAAGAGCAAATAAACAGAGGGCTCTCCCTCAAAGCCCCACGAGGAGTCTTCACGCAGCGGGACCCGCGCAGCGGGTCCGGCAAGTCGTAGCTTTCACAGGCAGAGTTCCAGGGCTTCTCACACACGCTGCTAAGGTCACAGGCTCCCGCAGACCCAGAGAGATGCTGGGCTTTAAACTCCGGATGGCAGTGGGCGTTGCCGGCGGGGAGAGCGGCCACAGGTGTTGCACGCAGGGACTCCTGGTCACTGGAGTCCCTGCTAGGCAGCTCGCAGCCCCGCCGGTGTCCAGAAAGAGCAAATAAACAGAGGGCTCTCCCTCAAAGCCCCACGAGGAGTCTTCACGCAGCGGGACCCGCGCAGCGGGTCCGGCAAGTCGTAGCTTTCACAGGCAGAGTTCCAGGGCTTCTCACACACGCTGCTAAGGTCACAGGCTCCCGCAGACCCAGAGAGATGCTGGGCTTTAAACTCCGGATGGCAGTGGGCGTTGCCGGCGGGGAGAGCGGCCACAGGTGTTGCACGCAGGGACTCCTGGTCACTGGAGTCCCTGCTAGGCAGCTCGCAGCCCCGCCGGTGTCCAGAAAGAGCAAATCAACAGAGGGCTCTCCCTCAAAGCCCCACGAGGAGTCTTCACGCAGCGGGACCCGCGCAGCGGGTCCGGCAAGTCGTAGCTTTCACAGGCAGAGTTCCAGGGCTTCTCACACACGCTGCTAAGGTCACAGGCTCCATTGTGCCACCCACTTATGTAGCTTTTTAAACATATCTACAAAAAGTTCAAAAGAACAACTGACTGACCTCCTGTTAGAGCTATGGGAATTTAACAGGCTCCAGCTGCCCAGCTGACTTGCTGCCTGGACCTGCAACTCGACCTGCCTGAGGTCAGCTTGCCTCTGCTGGATGAAGCTCCCCATCCCCAAGAGGTGTCCTTCAGGTCCTGGTACCTTGGTGTGACATCAACTGAACTCTTCCTTATATAAAAAGATAAATCCTGAAGTTTTGGGCTCTTCGTGACCACAAACAGTCCTGTTTGCGCCAAGGTATTGCTGCCGCACCAGCCACCAACCGGAAGCTCTGGTGAACCCATCTCTTCACACTCCAGCAACTGCCAGTGACAACCGGCAACACAAGACCTGAACTTTGCGCTGAAGCATCGACAGCCCATGGTGAGCGCCATTGCAAATCTCCAATAGCGATCTTTTGTGCTACAGCGACGACCAACTGTGACACTCTCCCTTCTCCTCACGATCTCCTCTTTTGTAAACAAAACTCTTCATGCTGAACTGGTCCCTGTATCGAGCCTGACCTCCAACGTGGTTGGTCTGAACTTATGAATTTCAACTGGTCTCGCATAACAAGATAACTGCTTGTGGCACTTTGTACTTTTAAGTGCTATATTTACCTTTTAAAATTGCATATCTCTGTTCTACTGATTGGAGTTTGTCATTTTGGTTTAAAATAATGTTTTACATTTTACTCTATTTTTCTAAATCTGTGTGGGATTTATCATGTGTAGTGTTTTCACTTTATTACTGTTTAAGTACTGCAAATATTCTTTACACATTGCCTCTAAGTTAAACCTGACTGCTTTGTGCCAAGTTCCCAGAGGGTTAAGCACAGGTTAATTTAGGGTTTTCTTGTGTTTCATCCTGACAAGAATTGTGGTTGGTACTTGACTTTGTCTTTGTAGGTTGCAAGGGACAGATCTCCTGGTCCTGAAATCATTCTAAGCAGCCCAGATTCAAGTATTCTCAATCCTTCCACAAGAATTCTTCAAAGAGGTTGTCTTTTTTTCCATTTCTGATCTAGTCACATTTTTGTTTGTGGGTTGTGGTAGTCTTAGATTTTTGTGATAGCTCACTAGTTGTTGGCTCTAAACCTACAAATGAAAAGAAAAGTTTATCTGCTGTTTGCTCCTAGCTTTTGCAGCACTGTTCATGCATGTTCAGGTAAAACAATCACAGAAAGCACTATTGCTATGTTTTTTAAACTGCAAGATGACTTACCCATGTTATTCTTCTCAAGCCCACTCTGTTACTATACACCCTCTCAAAAAGTGCATCCCCTATGTAGGAGTTGTCCCCCAGTGCACAGCGCGGAGTAACAAATAAATGTTTAAATCTGATTTTCAAATAAATCCAACTTTAACAGTCAATCCATCATCAAAGTTCGTTTAATGATCACTTCCAATCAATGATCATCTTTTTCAAGGAAATATCAGTTCATCCGATGTTACATCATGATTCTTGATATAATACAAATTTCATCAATGATCCCAATGCATTTCGGGCATAATGTCTGCCCTTCGTCAGGGGTTGATACTATAAACAAAACAATAAATTGGTCTTAGTACAGAGCACCTCACAAAGTCTGGCATACCTTCAATAACCATGACAACATAAACGACAGAAAAGCTAAATGACATAAGTGTTAACCCCAGTGCTCCTGAATAAAACGAGCCAAACGTAAAAATAAAGTTGATGATAGAAAGTGAAAAAGATAGACTTACAAATTCTCCATGTAAAAGGGTTAAAATGAAAACCAAGAGAAAATGCATCCATACCGAGTGCAAATGTAAAAAAGAACTCGTGTTATCCAATGTGGCAGTGTAATAACGGTGTGAGCCTCCAAAATCGCCACAAAGACCTGTATATAAGAGTGTTATTCTAAGTGCATGCCATAGTTATTGACCTAGTGGTCGAGTGATAAATCATGCCAGGATTAGTAAAACAGCCACAAACGGCCAAACAACTTGTCAAAATCTCACGTGAATAACGGTGTTCGAAACCCAAATTGGTTTACTAGAAAAATGACGGAAAAGTTGTTGCTCGTCCACCGAACATCGGGAACGTTTGCTGACGTAACAGTCTCGTGTCCTCGTTGAGAGGTACTTACAGTGAAACGGCTGTGCGAATTCTTCAAAGAAGTGCCAAAAGTTACGTGAACTGGTGCCAAAGAGTGTCTCCACATTGTGAGTGGGGCAAATGCGACGGCGTGTTTGTATGTACCGGTGAAGCCTGATACTAAACATAGAAAGAGTGCTTGACGGCGGACACCGATTACGGGCGCCATCTTGAAACATAGTGTGTTAAACAGAGTGACAGACAAACATAGGGAAAAGAAGACGTGCTCACGTGCTGCAAAAAACAATAAGATGCCATACTGATAATAATAACTCACAAATTATGAACAATGGATAACGTTGTCAAAAATGAAAAAAGATCTAACAAAAAACATTACTGAAATCGAGTATTCTCAGATGCCATACTGGAAGAATATCAAAGATAACATAAAAATTCCATTCTGTCATTGAGCCCGTTAGATTGCATCGTGCATAGGTAACGGATCCAATAGTTCTCTCTTCGCAACAAATAGTTTTTGTTGTGAGTACCATCTCGGCGGTTGATGACTTCTAATATGAGGAATTTAAGTTGTGCAACACTGTGTCTGTTGTCAACAAAGTGTGAAGCAACTGTGGATTTCCGATTTTTTTTACGAATGTTGCTCTTGTGTTCCAGAATCCGAGTACGGATTTTTCTCTCAGTGTGTCCCACGTAGCAAGACCCGCAGGGACATTTCAGCATATAGGTAACGTTAGCAGTATTACATGTAGCATTTACTCTCAATTTGATCTTTGTTCCTTTCATTGGGTGATTGATATAATTCCCTGTTATGAAGTTATGACAATTGCGAAGTCTTTCTCTTAGCAGAAGCCTTGAAGAAGTCCCTCTTTGGGACGAAACGCGTCGGCTGTATGGTGCTTCACTTTTTTGAAATAAAGAAATTAAATCGAGGAATTTCATTCTCCGTGACTTATTGGAATTGTATACTAAATGCTAAATGTTGTGGTGCGCATATGCTGTTGATGTTTTATTATATGTAAATTATCCTCCTGTATCTTTATGGATTATTCTTGATGTTATCTGACAGTATGCAGACGTATCCGGTTATTCTTTGAATATCACTAAAACAGAGCTTTTTCCACTTAATCTTTGTGATTCTATAATGTTAGCAAATACCACATTTACTCATTGTATTAAAAATACAATTGAACTCAATTGTTCTAACATATTAACCACCACCAAAGAGAGACTTGATAAATGGTCACCCTTCATGTACATTGGTGGGGACAAATTGAGGCACTTAAAATGACTATTACTCCACAAATTCTTCATATGTTGTCTATGTTACCCTATGTTTTCCTTCTATTTTCTTTGCAAACCTCTATAAATTGTTACTAAGTGTATTTGGAATAACAAACCTGCACGCCATAATCTTAAAACTTTACGGATTCCTAAATGTGAAGGAGGGGTTGGCATTCCTAATTTTAAGAAATACAATGTGTTCAAATTCCTCCTTCTACCTCACCCAAATGAGTTACATTAGAGAAAAACATACTGGCACCGTATCCTCTTCCTGCCTTCCTAACCATGACTATTAGTACATATGGGAAATGCTCACTCAGTATGCGGCCTCAAATATTGCCTTTCTTAGCTTTTGATGAAACATATTCTATTACTATTATGACGACTAAAAAAGTTTCCCTTTGGTTTAACCCTAAACTCTCATTACATAAACATATTCCTTTCTGAAATTCATGGACTACTGCTGTTTTTTTTATATTGCTGATATATGTCAATGAAATATGTTTTATTCATTCGATGAACTTAAAGCCAAATATCATTTACATTCATCAGAATTTTCTAAATATGAATTAATCTGTAACACCATTCTTAATACGTATACTGATTTGCTACCTTCCGCTAAGTTATCAAATTTGGAGTTTTATCTAAGCATGGTTAGCCAAACTGGACATATAGCCTCTAAATATATTAAAGACTTTCTGCTCATCCTTCCCCCTTTATGATTCTTACTCAACAAATGGTCATCATACATATGTATGTGATGGTCAAATGTACAATAGAGAGATATTTGGCGATCTAATATTGCTTGTTATCTCCCGGCCACTCTTATACAAACTAATATTTATTTGTTATACCATCGTTTTTGGTCTCCAGATAAATTATTTATAACTAAACTTTTAGGCACACCCAACTGGTGGCATTGTAATGTGATGGTTGGAGATTTCCCGCATATACTATATCATTGTCCTGTTATTTTTACATTTTTATCTGAGGTGTGGAGTATTATTACCCAGCTATTTAAACTCCAAATTTCTGTTTAATATTTCCTATATTAACCCCTTGGACTCTGGTGAGGGAACCACTCCGTCACCAGCCACGGGTGGGCTGTGCTAATGACGGAGTGGTTCCGTCACAGCCCCGCCGCCGTGCCTGCGTGGCATTAATTCCGCGCCTGCGCTGAGCGTTCCATTGAGCGGGCGGGGCCGTGACAGAACCACTCCGTCACAAGCACAGCGCGCCCGTGGCTGGTGACGGAGGGATTCCGTCACCAGCATGGTGGCGCCGCGCGGCCCCCCTCCCCACCAGCGCTGCGGCAGAATTACCGCCACGGCCAAGGGGTTAATTGCTAAATCTTTTTCCCTTAAAACTGAATTATCTTCGGCAGATTGTAAAGTTTTTGATTTATTTAACTCTATTGCGATTAAATAAATTACTTCAAATTGGAAGGATGCTAAACTACTATTGGTTACTGTTTGGTGGGAATAGATTATTGTTTTGACAATCATCATTAATACGTACTCATAATGACTACTCTGTTTTTAGGCCCACTATCTGGTCCACATTGGACTCTTATATTTCTGCATGTAATTCATTATGAAATGTATGCTGTTGTATTTTTTTGTCATACTTCTCATTGTAGCCCTTTTCGTTTTATTCTTTCTATTGTGTTCTCATTCATGTGGTTCAATGTTTTGTTGTAAATTGATGTTTCATATTTCCCCTATAACTGGTATCATATTTAATTCCTCACGGTACTGTGTTATTTTTTGAACTGGTGTTCCTTGTATAATCTTCTTACATTCAATAAACATTTATGAACATTAATAACAAAGTCCATCTTTGGGAGTTATTCAAAACCAAAAAAGTTTGCTGTGCTGAATCATTAAACAAGGTGTTTGCTGTTTGAACAATCAGTTTGAAGAGGATTTTATTTCCTCTTTCTCTAAAAACAGAAAGAACAGAGAAAGTACCAATTCAAAGCATGATATATGTCAGGGTTTGGGGCTAATTACTGGTATGAAAAGTTAAAAAGCTAGTTTTTTGGTTTGTTACCATCTTAAGCAGTTAAAAATGATTGTTTCTCAATGAACCTTAATACAACATGGTGCTGTTTACTGCAAACGTAGGTCACAAAGGAACTACGTAAAAATTTAAAGACTAACAACCCAACGACAAACCAAAACCATACACAGAACACGACAAAAACCACATAAATGTCATTAACAACATGACAACACAACCACAATACAATACAATGATAGCACAACGAAACAATAATGCAACTGAAAAATCAGACGACATTGCAAAAAAAAACATACTGCCAAAATAACACAATAAAATGCAACTCAGCTAAATCAGAATATCAAGGCAAAGCAAAACAACAACACACCACAATTCAACACAAATCACAGCCTGAGACAACACAAACACAGCAATGCAAACATAAAAGCACAATACAATAACCATAACAGTGGAACCACATGGACAATGATGGAACAAATTACAAAAACAACCATAATAGAATAAAACACAAGAACGACACCAACACAAAATAACACAACTAAAACTCAAAAACACATTACAACAGATGAACATGGGAACACAAAATAGAAACTCAACACACTATCTGGCGCATGCATCAATATTGCATTTTGCGATTCCTTAATTGCGAAAAATAAGGAATCGCAATTAAGGAATTGCAAACTGCAATGCATCGAGAAATTGCTAAAAAAATAGCGATTTCTTAAAATTCCTTAATTGCGATTCTCTAATTGAGAATCGCAATTAAGGAATACCTCCCCATCCATTCCTATGGGCCTAGAGGCCCATAGGAATGAATGGAAAGACATTCTTAATTTGCAATTCACCATTAGAAATTCGCAAATTAAGAATGCAATTTCAAGGGTGCAGGGGTGTCCAAAGGACACCCTGTTGCACCCCTGAAATCTGCTTAGAAGTACATTTTGCACACTCACATGCCCCAAGGGCATGTGTGTGTGTAAAATGGAACTTTGAAAAATGCACTTTAGTGCATTTTTCTAAGTTTTCACAAATTACCATGAAGGTCAACTTCATGGTAATTTGCTCCCCTTATTTGGGAATTCGCAAATTTTTAAAGTTTGATGCATTGCATTTAAGGAATCTCAATTTGAGATTCCTTAAATGCAATCGCAATTTAAGAAATCGCAATTTTGCGATTTGTTAAATTGCGAAAATTACAAAAATGATAATGCATCCCAAAAATGGGAACGGACGAATTTTGCGATTCGCACCATTTGCAAATGCAATTTCTATTGATGCATGTGCCCCTTAGTCAATATAGCATCAATGTAAAAGCACTTACCAAAAATAGTTTTGTGATCCGGCGCTGCTGTTGAAGTATCATGGAGGCTCATCAACATTAACAATTTATGGAAGGAAGACAAAGACGTTTCAGCCACAGAAGTAAACATTACAAAAACTCATGTTTAATTACTCGGTGGAAAATGATTTCCATTTGGCCAGTTAGTAATACCTTTATTTAATTACCCATAGGAAATTGATCATCACAATTTGTAACTGAAAGTAATTAGGAGTTCTCCATCTCCCAATATCTAAAATATCACTGAAACAAAGAGATTTCTCATCTCCAAAATAAATCAAAGCAATCTTGTGCCATATTGCTGGCAAATTATGAGTTCACTCTACAGGTATTTCTGTTTCTGGTATTTGTTGCCAACTGCAAAATTAAATGTAGGCTGCCGGTATAAAAAGCTATACCATGGGTTAGTGTGTATATTACACAAAAGCAGTTCTAGGTTCCCTCTTTCTGATACAGTGAGATCAGTGAAGGCTAGCATGTACTGCAATCCTGCAGCCTAGTGGTAAAGGCGAATGTTGGTACAAGCTAATATGCCTATCTCCTTGAATTGACAGAGCTTTCAGACAGACATGTTCACAAATCTTGTTAACTCAGATAAAGAATGTTAAACAATATTGTACTTTTTATAGAAACTTTCTAGGGACAACAAATGGGATCTCCTCAAAGAAATATGATTGCTATGGCTACCATTTCAATTATTATCCTGTCAATATGGTTCATTTGAGCTTTAACTATATATTCAGATTTCTTTTTATTTGCTCAAAGAGACTAACAAATAATGACACCAATTATTTATTGAAAGTCATTTCTGACCTTTTTGCTTAGATATTTAAACAGTTTTATTAGAGGAAATTTGAGAAAATAAGATTAGTGCTTTCACTGCTATTTTTGTACATTACATTTTGTACCTCCAACTCGGTTGTGGTGGGTCAGATCAGTAGGTTATTTCATCACTATATAGCAATATGCCCTTTTGTTGTATGAGTTTATGATAGCTTATATGTGTGATTTGCCACTTATTGCCCAGGACAAAGGGCAAATAAATAAAAAACATAAGAAGGGGGGGGCAGGCCTTCTCATTTGGTACTACATGTAATAGCGGTCTTGGATACCTTCTCATTAGCCACCATCTTTGAAGGATCTTACCTATGCATCGGCCATACCCAAATTATAGACTAGGAAGGGACATCATATCTCCAGAAACTTTCCAAAAGAAAGCCCAATCCCCTCTATCAAATGCTTTCTCTGCATCCATGCTGTCAATAAAGAGTAGACGTGTTTTCTGATAACAAAAATCATTTATCCTTATCACTAAGTGCTTTTGAATAAAAAAATGTCAAATAGGAGGAAATCCCAGTTGGTCCTCATTTAATAGCTGAATACCTTTGTCAATCTCTTTTAGGAATATTGAGATTATTTTAGCATTTATGTTCAGTTTGGTCTTGAAAATCTAGCACATATCCAATTACTACCATGTTCATGAAATATTTGGAGCTATGGACTGCCCGTTCAAACTACTGGTACTAATCACTGGAATCATGCAGCATTTACTAGAGATCAAAACTACAACATCCCTAAAGTGCTTTGGCACAGGACCTAAACTCACAGAAAATGGGGCCCCTTGAGTCTCTGCAAATTAATAGTAGCCAAATTAAAATGAATGCTACATCAACCATAGCTTCCTCACAGTAAAGTAAGGCATTTGATTAGCTTTCGGCATTATTTTGCTTGTTATCATTCTAGCTAAAGACTGCAACTCACTCTCGCTTTACCAAGTACAAATGGACCAGGCCTCATCGATAAGATTAGTAATTTTGTATTGGTTAATGTAGCATCATAACTTGTGACAAACGGACCTTCCCTATCCACCTCTCTTTTAACTCCTGTGAACACTCTTCAATCTGTGATGGTCCTTCTCCCATGTTTACTATTCTCACACCTTCCCCTGTGCCAGATAGCTTATCTGCTCTAACCTCCTTTGGGAAACCTCTCCCACTCTGGACTTTTACTCTGTTGCTGAATATTATTCTGCTCAGTGACTCTCCGACTGCTGTATGCTTAAGCATAGAAAATGCAGGGATATAGCCATACATTTAATAATACCACCTCTGACTTTCTGAACAACTCTGTAAAAAGAAGATGGCAAGATGCACCGACGTGGAGCTTTTCAGTTACTTAACATTTAAGAGGACACGTTCTACTAAGTGATTGTTTTTATGGTCTTAGTGTGTCCGTGACTTTCTACTTCTTTACACAGAGCCCTGTGTTGCTATTCCAAAACATTTCAGTTTACTTTTTTTAGTACGTCAATGTATCACCATAAAGTCCATTGTCGCTGTGAAGTTTTACAGCTATGATAAAAGTAGAAAACATTTATGATTGCTGATTTCAATGAATTTCACATAACAGGACGTATAGAGCTCCTCACTTCCACCCCAAGTAGAACGGTGTAGATGTCTCTCGCAAATGGCCTGGCAACCTGATGTTTCTTTGATGCTGAATCTGTGTTCTCATGGTATATCAGTGGCAAATATCCATTTCTTTCAATCTGTAAAGAAATAATTACATATTTTAACAATGAAATCTAATGCATTTCCTTGTTGGTTTCTTTCTCTATGTCAAAGATTCAAGGATTATTATCATACTGCTGGTAATCAAGTTTTTGGGAGTTCAAATTCAGCTCTGTGATCTTAACTTGGTCAATTTCTGAACAAGAGATAACACATCTTCATTTTTTTCCATCCTAGATTCAGTTACTCTTCCATGATATGCCTGGATGCTTATATTTTTAAATTCAGCCGTATCAAGGACTTATACAGATGGATTTATTCTTCTTCTTATAGACTGACATTATATCACCATAACGCACCATGATTGGGAGGTTGTGGATTTCCTTTGGTTGTACCTCACGATAGGTTTATCTTTTCTTGTGCTATTATCATCATTATTAGTGTTTTGTATAGCTCGTGACTACCCATGGATGTATTGGCACTATAAAACAATGCAGCACTTTAAAAAGCCATTATACATTAATCTAAGAATATGTCATTTTAAAAATATTTCATATAGAGCATGGGGAAAGTGGTGAGCAGTTCATTATATTTGTCATTGCAAAACAGAGCACTGGCCACCAAACTACACCAGAGAACCTTAGGAGGAACTGGCAAACAGGTAGGCATAGAGCATTGAGGGTGTGCATCGGTTGATGGATTTATGGCACATGCAAAGACTTTTGGATGCAATGCAATATTGATGGGAAGCAGATGGAGCCATTTAAATTGGTGAGAAATAGGGGCCCGTGGAGGGAAACCAATATCGAGTCACACTGCCAAGTTTTGAATAAGTTGTACTTTTTGGAGATGGTGTTCAAATAGTATCAGATAAAGGTCATCACAATAATCCAGTCAAGAGCCCACTATTGCGTAAATGGCCCTGAAATGAAAGTCTGATGGCAAAAGAAAGTTTATTTCCTTAACAACTTGAAATAAACAATACAGGAAGAAGTAAGACCTAAATTACTACTGATTCAGATTCTGAAGAAGAACCTGAGAAAAATCCAGATCCTGAAGATCGACAGGAAAGTCGACATCATGAGAGTTCAATTGCGAATGAGGCATTGAATGAAAATCCTGAAGAAATTGTGATAATAGACTCTGGAAATGAAGAGGATCTGTTAGAAAAAGAGGCAGAAAAAGAGTCTGATCAAATTGTGATTAAAGACCAGGAGAGTATTGAAAAGCAGAATAGATGCCCTGAAAGCAGGAACAGGAAATCTAAAACTCGGAAGTTGGAGGTAATTGAAGAAGAAGACGAATTACCAAGTACCAGCTATAAGGATGATGATGTTCCTAACAGAGTAAAGCTGCCAAGTAAAGAAAGTCCTAAGTACAAATTTGAAGTCTCAGATACAGAGTCTGAAGAGAGTGATGAGGATTCTGATATAAGAAAATTCAGAGAGAGAGCTTGGAGAGCAGAGTGTAATGTAACTGAGCCAAAGAAGAAATTACCAAGAAAAGGTGATAACTGGCGAAGTGAAAATGAAAGTTTAAAATACAAATTGGTGAACAGATCTAAAGATCAGGTGAATGAGGTGTCAAGTCAAAAAGGTGACTCTGAAAAGAAAGATGAAGCAGGAAAGAAAATAGAAGTCATTAGTAGTAGGGCAAAAAGAGTTGTAAAATCTAACCAGAAGTACAAGTCCCCTGAGTGGACTTACATAATCATCCCACCTGTGGTGGAGGTGAATAGCAGTAGTCAGGAGGAGTTAGATGATGCAAGTGAGAACAATTGAAGTGTTTTCTGTTAAAATTTGAAGTTTTGTTTTTGGCATAAGGCTGAAGAAATTGTGTTAGGTGACACAAGGTCGAAGAAATTGTGTTAGTTGGAAAAACACATTGATG
The DNA here is from genome assembly GCF_964261635.1 of Lissotriton helveticus. Taxonomy (NCBI): domain Eukaryota; kingdom Metazoa; phylum Chordata; class Amphibia; order Caudata; family Salamandridae; genus Lissotriton; species Lissotriton helveticus. The sequence goes on from NC_136058.1 coordinate 37,308,565, forward strand.
TAAGACGCAAGGTCGAAGAAAAGCTGTTAGAAAGTGGGGTTTTCTTTTTAAAAAAAATCAAAAATAGGGGGGTATTAGAAATTTAAGTAATTTTAGAAATTTAAAATTTTTGAATTTTGGTAATTTTTTTATTTTTGTTATCTTTGTAAGTCTTTTGTTATCAGAGTGAAAATGCCTTATTCTTTTACTAATACCAACTCTATATGATCCATTTTAAGGAGATGTTGTAAAATGTCTTTAATTTGTGTGGTTTTAATAATCCTGCTCCGGTTAATTTTAGCTGTCATCTTCCCTTTTGGAGTTGACAAGGAAGGGTACAAGCCTAACATGACGAGTAAGGCTTTAGTTAAACAAGATAAACATAGTGCAGCAGGTAAAACTAACAGAGTTATTGATCACAAACCAGAGATCCACCAAGATAGATCTGTTGGTGATTTTTCTAGCAATACTTTTTCAAGGCTTCTAGCTGAGTATGTAAAAGTAATGGAAGTCAAAGACTGCTATATCTGTGTAAAATTGCCTGCTTCTGTTTCAGAGGGAGTAACATATAATATGCTTCCTCCTACTTATGGCATAAGCTGCAGTGTGATAGCTAGTTTATTTTATCAGACAGGCCGTTTAGAATACTACTATTCGAACCATGACGAGATCTTTGCAAACTTGAAAATTGACAAAAACCTGAATAAGCATAAACATGCTAAGCAGATGAGGAAATTCTTTATTGTTACTAATGAACTCACTTATGAGTATGCTTTTAAAAACAATTTAACCTGTAAGTTGGGAACTGAGGAAAGGTCTTTCTTGAATTTAGTTGAAGAGAGAAGAGCAATTTATAAGAGAAACGAAATGCTTAAGCAAACTAAATCAAAGTTTTGGCAAATAGAGGATGAAAAGCTTAATGGTAGATCTTTTGAAAATTTTGCTATTCACATAGATAAACCTGTTAGTGGAAATGTATTAGGAGAGATAATACACTGTTTGACAATTACTTTGTGGGTGCTAGTCAATGTGAGGACACTTATCAGATCATGGGGGGTTGGGGATTCAAAAGGTGGCAAGTATCAAATTTTCCCTGGAATGTATTTTGTGTGTGGAGACAAAGCTTACTACAACCTCCCAGACCACTGGTATGGGACTTGTTTTGTTGGATTAGTTTTTCCAAAAATATTTCATGTTGACAGAAATGCAGAAGGATCATTTGAAATCAGCAATCATCTGAATAGATTTAAAAGAGAAAGTTTTTCAGAAATTTTGGGAGATATTTTCGAAGCAGTAATACCTTTAGTGGGTATAACCCTGAATGCAGTTAAAATCAGAAAACTGTCCACAATTGTTTTTTTTTTTAAACAGATTTTATTAGTTGCATGACAGAAATACATTGCGGAATTCTCTGAGCACCACCAGAGACAATCACTAGAGCAAATGATCAATTATACAGCATGCAAACATTTTCATAGGCGGTGAATCAGGAGAAGAGTGTAATCAAAGAAATGTCCAATAGTACCAGAAACCCCTCTGCCCTCGTCCACCCACCCTCAACTCCCCCCCCGCAATTGTTGACAGGTTGTCAACTGATACAGCTAGTGGCTTCCAATTCGTGGATACTGAGCTTATTGCCATAAGGTCTATGGTAATGCAGAACCGTCTTGCCTTAGACATTCTCCTAGCTAAAGAGGGAGGAGTTTGTGGCATTTTGCATGTCCAACATTGCTGTACTTATATCCCTGACAAGAGCCAGAATATTGAGATGTACATTAAAAATATCACTGAGTTGCAAACTGAAATAGAACCTTTAGAAGTTGATGATTTTTCAGAACGTTTGAGCAAAAGATTTGCAGCAATCAAAACCTGGTTTCAAGAGATTGGTAATTCAATTCTAGGCAAAATACTGACACCTTTATTAGTTATAGTCTTTGTGATACTGTTGTTAAAGATCAGTTGCATGCTACACAAGAGAAAGAAATACTTGATGGAAAAGAAGAGAATCTATAAGCTCAGAAAGGAACAGGAGAGAGAAATAGAACTGGAAGAGTTTCGTAGAACTCAATATGAGAGTTGCAGACAAACAGCTGAATCAAGACTTTAGAAAAACTAACACAGTGAAAATCAAAACATGTTCTTTAAGGGATACAAAATTTGCTACATTTTTGGGTGTAGTTTGGTGATTTTGAAATCACCAGATGAGGGAGTTGATGGAGCGAGCTTCAGAAATATATTTTGTTTTGACTCGCAAAGTTAAACTTCCATAATAAAATAATTATATTAATCAGCATGAAGTGAAATGTATTAACCAACCTAGATTAAAATGCATACACGACATGAGGGACTAATACATGTGCTCTTTGTTGCAAATGCATGTTTGTAAAAATAATAAACTAACCTTGTCTATTGTCTTTGTCAGTATTAAATGCGGCTGTTTTATTAATGGCAAGTACTTATTTGTGTTTGCTTATGTTTTGTCTTTTCGTCTTTATGTGGCACAAGAATCATGTTTGATACTAAACTGCTTTGGCTAGGTAACATTTATTAATGGGTTAATAATTAGCAAAGGGGGGTGGGTAACAGAATGAATTCTAATTCTTTCATTAATTATTCTTTTGTGTTTGTTTGAATAATAGTCATCAAGAGAGAGGTCTGAGGCCTAACGTTTTAAAGATGGTATTGTCGAGTCCTGTCCAGAAAGAGCAAGAGCCCTGTGTGGAAAGTTTTATATTTGCAAGCTCAATTGAAAATTGTATTATACGTGCTCTTGGAAGGACTAAACCACGGACTGTCATTTGCAAATTGTTTCTTTTTGAGGAAGCTGCGTGACTTGTGAATAAGAGACAATAGACTCTAAGAAAAGTTTGAACTAGGCTTCGAAAAGATGATGACACCATGTGGACTGACGTCTGTCAGCCAATTAAAACTTTGGATGGCAGGAGAAAAGAATACTTTTTAGTGAGATTAGCCAGGGAAAAAGGTATAGAAATTGCCCCCTTGGGTAGGAGGGCGCTTCTCGCTTTCCGATTCCTGTTGGGCGTGTCGTGTTGAAGAACTTTTGGAGCACGTAAGGATAATAGGGTTAAATTACTTTTTCCTTTAGGTGAAATGAGTTTTAGACATGGAAGTCAGAGTTTAGGTAATGGAAACTGTTTATTCTTCTTTAATCATGCTAATTGATTTTGCTTGAAAATGCCAGTCTAATTTGCTGTTCCTGAAATAAAAACTGCTACTTTTATGCTAATAAAGAGAAACTTTAAAATGCACTTTCTTTGAATAAATAGTTAATAAATAAGATTTTTGAAACGACAAGCTGGTCTTGTTTGTTCATGGTCTTGTTACCATCAGCAGATCCATTTGCCTAAGTGACTTAATTAAATGATAAGGAATTCTAATAACCATGGTAGAATCATTTATACTGCAGTTGTATATAAATGTGTATATATTTTGTGAATAGATTTTATTAATTAGGTCACATGATTCAGTTGCCCAAAAATATGACCTGTTAGTTTATGGGCCTTGTGAGGAGTTTATTGAATTATGGTGAGTTTTATGGAGTTAGGTAGTGTTGTTGAGACATATTTTCTATGGGGGCGCTGGATCAGCCGTCGGTCAGTCGGATCGCCGACCGCCATTGCATTGGACAGGAGACCGTCCGGCAATGAGTCAGCTGTCCCACCCACCCTATTATGATGGGACTGCCAGCAGGGCAGTTGGTAACTGCTTTTTTCTACTGTAGCTTGTTTCGCGCTCCAGGAACAAGGGCAGCAGCACAAGCCGCAGTAGAAAAAAGCACTTGGTGCACATTCATGCACCGTGTGACTGGTACCATGTGGTGCCTGGCACCTGATGCATGGATATGTGGGGGCACATGTAGTGCCCCCCAGGCTCAGCAGTGCCCCACATGGGATGGGGCCCTGCTTGGGGCCCTCAAAGTCAGTTTCCGACTGCCTTTTCATGGCGGTTAGGGCAGTCGGAAAGGGACATCCTAATCCCTACAGTGGGGCCTGCTCAGACACCGCCTCCACTGAAGGGATAGGTTTGGGACCGCTGCCCCGACGGGATCCTGGATCCTGTCGGAGGTGGCAGACTTTCCCCCTGACTGCTGCAGTCTGACCGTCTGCATTGTAAAGCTGTGGTCAGACCGATGGCCTGCATGTTGATGGAACCGCCACCAAGGGCCTGTTGGTAGCAGTCACACTGACATCTTAATGAAGCCCTACGTTTTTCCTTCTGAGCATTGCAATTCAACTTACCATTAAAAATTGAACCCAGATTCCATGCTATAGTCACAGGGATGGGCCAGGAGCCCATTGTAAAGCCATCAATCATTAGACCAATTCGATGATGATCATCCCATTACTAGAACCTCAGTCTTGTTCAAGTTAGGTTTCAGAAACTTTCTACTCATCCATGAATCTGCTACAGACAAGCAAGAACAGAATTGTTTCTGAACTGGGCATGTGTCCCCCTCTAGCCGAAGGATAATCTGAGTATTATCAGCATAGGTCATAAACTCCACATAAAATGATCTGATAAGTTTGGGTAGAAGTGCTGCATAACTGGTCAATAGAATGGGGCTTAAAGAATAACACTTGGTACCACAAATTCTCTAAATGCCGAAAAATATGAAGGAATGGAAATCAACCGGGGCCGGTCCCTGTAAAAAAGATCACATCCACCAATGGGCCTCATCTCTGATAGCGACCTCCTGAGGGTGGGAGAGGAGAAGAGAGTGGGACACGGTATCAAAATCTGTAGATAAAAATAATGTAATAAGGGCAGAAACACTGCTGACATCTTGGATGATCTGCAGCTGATTATTTACTGCTAGAACAGTGACCTCAGTTCTGTGCCAGATATGAAGTACTTCCTGTCTGTGTGGTATCCAATATTAAGTGTGCGGGATGATATCCACTCCGCCAGCGGAGTTTGCAGAGTTTTCACCAAACTAATCAAAAACGCAGATTCCGCTGCGTAGCGGAGTTTGCCCCTGCTGCCCACCCCTACAAGTTGGGAAATTACCTCCTTTCTACGTTGCTCACTTAAGCTGTACATTTGGTGTCCAGAGGTGACCCTAGCCACCTCCACATATTATATAGGAAATAGGTCAATCAACTAATTTTATGTGCTGTGCATGTTTTGTTTTTTTATCATATTTTTTTAGCACCAAAGGCCGTATGAATGAAAGCAATTAATAGAGTGATTATATTTTCAGCATTGATACAAACGAGTGTGACACCATGATACTGATCACACCAAACAAGAGCATACACACACCCCATCAACACTCAGACATTTTGAGGCTGCACTGGCTGACAACACAAAGGTGTTGCGGTCGGGGCCTGCGCCAATCAATGAGCACCCCTCACAAATAGTCCTCCGCACTGACCTGTATCTAGGGGCTGTGAGTATGGCAGTGAACAAGTGGCTTTGTCGCCGTTGCACAAAAGCGACAGGCCTCCTGTTGGCGCGGTCAGGTCTGGGGAAGGTGAGGTGGGTAGTGAGCAGTGATGTTCAATCAATGGCTCCAATTCATTGTAGTTACTGTGGCGGTCGCATGGCCACGCCCAGGTCGAAATCAGCAGGGCGGGCCGGGCGGGCGAAAGTGGTCAGCGATGTATGGCAGCCCCGATTTGTCGGCCCTTGTCCCACAGTCTTGTGAGAGGTCCAGTGAGGTCTCTATAGTATGCCTCAGGACCAGCTGCATCTATGGTGCCTCGTGGGAGCTCCAGCCGCAATCCGAGGAACAAGCTGTAGTTAATGGGTGGATAGCCACCATCTTAAAGCTGCCCAACACGGCCAATGCCTGCGGTCGCCTCTGGCAGCAACAGACTGCACCCACCAGGTTTTCAGGATATCGGGGTTAGTAGCCTCAATGGTTGCGGCAGCCAGGCGCCCTTTCAGCAAACATCACCGGGGACAAGAGGCAGTGCTGAGCACTAAGTGCAGGGACCGGGGATGATCAGTGTTCATAATGTAGGGCAGAGCGGAACTTCGCGGAATTCCACTGAGGGTTTTATGCAACTACGCGCAATTCCACGTAGCGCAACTCCGCAAACTCCGTCCACGCTTTTCGGATATAGAATGACATTCTTCAAAGGCTGAACATTGCTTGTTTGCTACTTTTCCCACTACTTTAGCTAGAAACGGCAAGAACCAGATAGGACTAAAATTACTGAAGATGACTAGGTCTGTACTGTTTTTTTCCACAACTGGGTAACAATGGCCTCTGCCCTGCAAGCAAGTACTAATCTTGTAGCGAGAGATGTGAAATAGAATACAGTGATTCCCACAGATTCCTCTCATAAGAGATAAAAATTATCGGAAGCCAAAAAATGCACCCCCTAAATCGCAATAAGTGACAAAAAAATTATGTTTTTCATATATAATAGTTATATTAGGTGTAGATAGCAAGGCATCAATTACTAAACAAACAATGCATTCATAGGAGGTGTTCCATGTAATGGGGCAATGCAAGTGAGAGAAGTGATCAGGGATAATATAAAGGTGCACAGTGACAGAAAGACAGATACTCTTGATTTTAGGATTGTTCAAATATAGCAGAGGCTGTAGTACAAGTGTAGGCCCTGAATAAAAACACTTAGAGCCAGATTCTAATCTTGGCAGTCGGGTTACTCCCTCACAACAACGAAGGATATCTCATCCACCAAATTATAAATCTCACAGGATATAGTGGCATTTATATTTGGGCAAATGGGAAATCCTTCACCATTATGACGGAGTAACCCATCCCCCAAGATCTAAATCAGGACCTTAATGTCCAATTGAAACAGAAAAATTGTTGGCGTTTCAACCCCTAATGTTCATTTGATACATGGTCTTCACAGAACATATAGATTGTAACAGCCTCTAAGTTCAGAATGCTATCATCTGGGCAATAAGAAGTATACTGCTCATGAGAGCAAGCATACTGTAACATCCACATGTTATGATTACTGTGTTTATTTTTTATTAATTGATGCCTTAATATCAACACCTGATATAACTCATATATGGGGCATTGCTGCTAAATGTTTAATTTCTCCCATTTTTCTCTGTGTTTACAACTGGCAATACCAGAAGACAGTGCTGTCTCCTTTGAACAGTAAATATCATAGGAATCATAGACATGGAGACTGCATGAACATTCCCATGCATGCTTTCTGTACTTTTCAACCTTTCACATAAGATCCTGAGCAAGGCATCCTATTTTTATTGAAACAATTGAAAAATCCCCCCAAACCGATATGGGGCCATTAAGTAGAAATTATAGGGAAAATATGAGGCAAGGGTTATTGCAGATGCAAATAGCAAATGTAATAATGTATTGAAGAGGAGCAGGAGCATTTGACAAAACATGCTGTGCACAAAAACAGCAATAAGTGGTACAAAGTTTGATAATTTGGGGATTTAGTTGTCTTAGCTGTGGTAAGACATCTAAATACTAATCGCTCTAGAACTATGGAAAGAATGGAAGTTGAGAGAATGGACAATGGTTAGCAGGGTATGCATTTTCTGCAGTGTTATTTTTAATAGAGTCAAGACCACCATGTGAATGAAAACACATCAGGTAGGTGCCATTGTGAAGGCTAAAGAGATATCAGGCAGCTCAAGGCATGAGTGGACTGAGCAAGTGGTTTAAATATTTGGAGGCTGAAGGTGCTGTATGCGACACATGACAGCTTAGCAGAATTGAACATACAATTAGGACAGAGGGTGCTCTCTTTGTGATATCTGAGAGTCCACAATGTTCAGTGGGAAGAGTGTGCATGTATGTATGTGGTGTTTGCATAGTGCAAAAGGCAAGAATACAATCAACACATGATAATCAAGGGAGCTAGTTATTGGATTGCTTCTACATTGTTATATAATGTTCTGTAAAGAGATGTGTCTTTAGCACCTTTTTAATTTGGAGAAGCTTTCCTTATACATACAGTTATGCTGTTCCAGATCCTAGTAGCGCCAATGCAAAAGGAAAGCTGCTTAAGTTTTTTACTTTTTTACACCTCTTAGTCTCGAGTCTGATGGTGGTCTTGTTGTGGGTGTGCTGAGAGCCACCAGAGATGGTGAACAGCTGGGATGCTGGTCACAGTGGTGCAAGATAAGCATGGGTTCTGGGTATGATTGCTTTGTAAGGATCAGGACCACTGAAAATATGCAGCAGGGGAGCACCAAATCATGTGGAATAGTTGACTAAATTAAGCATCAAGAAAAGGAAACTTTTGTGGTGGCACAATTTCTGAGAGCACTACTTCATTATTTTGTCATTTTCACACATGGTAATAATACAGTCTGGGCAAACCTTTCAACTCATTAGTCCCAGTTTAACATCAAAATATAAGCAACTGGAAGATGATCAATTAACCTTTGTGAAGGATCCTCGACTGCACTGGAACACATCGACATGTTTTTAGTTAATATGTCGAAAATGCTGCAAATACAGAATTAATAATAAAAAGGCACAGCCACACAGTTACATAATTCTAGTGAAATGGGTAATAATGCAGTCGATTTTGAAGATGGCGCAGCCCAGCAAGGGGAAACACTGAAGTTCCTTGAGCATGGGGGTAATGCAAGCATGAGGGCTTGAACACCAGTTCGGAAGTCACTATCTGGAAAGAATGGTTTCACAGTCTTTAGAAGTGAGAGCTGGTACCAGGTCAACATTCTTTTATTGGCAATGCATTTCTCGCAGGTGAAGTCGGTGCTCAAAGTGAATCCAAGACACTTGGGGCCACATTTATGGCATTTTAGCATGGGGCAGCACAACAAGGCATCTTGCTGCGCTGCCCTACAAAAAAGTAAAAGGGCATAAATGCACTGTATTTAGGCAATATGGTGCATTCCTGCCCTTCTACCTGTGCTGGCGCCATTCTGGCAGCCTAGCTCCAATATACTCACCCTAACATCATGGTGCAAGGGTGCCTCCATTGCAGGCATGACTTTTCAGTGCAGGAAGGGGCACCTATCAACAAAAACAATCCTGCAAGGTGTTTTCCTTTTTCTGTGTGTGCTGCAAAATGAACATATTTCTCCTCGTTATGCCTCACCCTGGGAGGCGTATGGATTTGACACTTCCCCAGTTTAGATCACTTTGTAAAAATGTGGCAGTATCAAATTCCATGGGTGTTGCATAGGAAAGCCCAGTGCAATGCCCATTGAACACCGTGCGGGCGCAGAGTAAGACTACACAGCATTTTGCGGTGCATCACCTTATGATTTATGAGGCCACTCAAAGCCAAGCAGGGTGGCTTTGCCTAGCTTTATAAATCTTTTTGAAAGCTCTGCATCAAAGATGTACCAATTTACGTGATACAAAAGTGACACAAGGCATGGGAGACTGAAGCCTTCAAAGTTCTTGTCATTGGGCCAAGTCTGTACTATTTCTTGCTTGTTGCTCTTGGCAAATTACAAGAATTCTGTCCTGGCTGGTTTGAGATTCAGGTAGGAGCCAGACATTCAGGTCAGGATGAGGTTCAAGCAGTGTTTGAGGCATTGGATGTCTGGAGAAGAGGAAGCTTTATAGGAGAGTTGTGTACCAATGTCATACTGGTAAATCTTGATGCATTTATCTGTGAACAGAGCCCTAATGCACTCCAAGTAGAGGTTGAGGTGATAGGAAACAGTTTGGAACCGTTGGGGACTCAGCAGGTGATGGAGTCTGTTGGGATCTGAAGGTGCCCAAGTAGGCTAACTAATGTCAATTGGAAATGCAATAGGAGAACCAGTGAAGAACCTTGCCGGAGATTCTGATTCAAGACTCCAAAGGGTAGATGAGGATTGAATGGTCATCCATATCAAAGACAGCTCAGAGGGTCAGCAAAATCATTAAGCAGTATTTCTCTTCAACTCTGGTCAGGAGGGCATTTCAGTGTGTAATATGTGGTCTCTTTCCTGCAGCAAGATCTGAATCCCCTGTAGTAGTCATTTAGGAGATGGTCAGCATTGGTGTGATGTGACAGCTTTTTCAATGATCTTGCATGTGAAGAATAGGTGAGTGATATGCTGATATTTGGTGAAGTCATTTGGGTGAAATGTAGGTTCCTTTAGTAGTCGGATGCATGGACTGTCTTAAGAGCTTCCGCGAAGATGACTTGAGTGAAGAAGGCATTAACAATGGTGAGTAGAAATGAGAAAGTTTTTGTGGAGAGAACTTTGATGAAGGGTCAGGGTACGACATCATCTTCATAGCAGGTGGCTTGAGGGAGTTGTGTATGTTGGACTAACAGGAGAGACAGGTTTTTATAGAATGGCCATTGTTGAACTCGAAGATAATGGGTGACTTTAGGAGGAAGAGCAGTCATGGTACACTCTTTGTGCTTTTGGATCATCTATATTTTTTCACTGAAGAAGAGGTTGATGGCATTGCACTTGTCTGCAGAGTGAAGGATGGGTGGGTCAGGCCAGGGATTAATGCAGTGCTTTATTGTCTTGAATAGCACTTTGCTTCTTTTTGTTGCTTCATTGATGGTGTTTGTACTGTAATTTGCTTTGGCTGATGTGATGAGCTGTCTGTGTGTTGTTTAGAGGGAATTCAGTATCATGAGGTCATCTGAACTTCTGTTTTTTCTTTCTTGTCTTTGGATAGTGGATTTATTTTGAGGGAGGTCTTTTAGTGTACCAAGGTGCTGAAGGTTGACCGTGTTTTCATTGGAGCATCAATGTTCACATAGTTTTCCAAAATATTGTTGGAGTCATTTATAGAACATTAGCATTGTACGTGAAGTTGATGAATTAGGTTGTCGATGGAGAGGTCTTTGAATGATCTGAAGGTTTGATCTTCTCTCTTGTATGACCTTGGTTTGTTGTAAGAAGCTGAGTAGAGATATGGGATGGCAAGGGGGTAGGCCCACTCCAGTGATAGAGGTGTCTTGCATTGGCTTCTTGGTGATGTTAAAAGCCACGGTTGAGGATGGTGACCAATGGAGTGTGGTGGCTGGTTGATGTTCAGTACCACATTGTGGGTGTTGGTGAGGCTTTAAAGTATGTAATAGGCAGGAGGCATGCAAAGATTAGCATTTTAAGGATTTAACTAAGGAGGAGAAAAACAGAGGCAACGTCTTTAGATGAGAGGGAAAGCAATTACTATTTGTGCAAATAGTGGAAAGATGTCCTTAAGAAGAGAGCTTAATCAAAGATTAAATCTTGGAATTAATAGTATTTAGCAGCAGTGAGGGTATAGTTGACGGTTCTTAAGGAATGTTTGTAGGATTAAAGGTGGACAAGTTATGTTTTTTCCTTCATGTACGAAGAAGTGCTTGTATAATGTTTTTCAAAGTTTTGATTGTTGGATTGTTCAATGTCTGGGTTCGAGTGGACATTAGAGGGAAATTCCAAGGAGTATAATGAGATTCAAATGTTTCCAGTGTGTACAATTGAGCAAAATAAAAGTATTTTATTAGGGGTGTAAAGCCAGTGTTTGTGTGATTTAGGAAAGTTCGTATGGAAATAGGAAAGTGTTTTTTTTTATATATGTCTTTGATTGAGGGGCAGGAGTAGAGTGATGCAGACAGGCATGTATACAATAGCTTAGTTGGAGGATGAAGGAGTAGTGGTAGTTGGAGAGTTTGCTAATGATTTAGGGAACAAATGAAATTCATTTGGTTGGAATTACAGCCGTGGAGGACAAGGGAGTGTTTGGTAGCAAGTGATCAGCAAGAAATGTGTTCAGTAGTTGATCACTTTTGTTGGAGAGGTGAAAGAAATAAAGGAGAATCAAAACAAGATGTATGACAGCTTGAGGTTGAAATGGTGAAATTATGCATCAGCCAGGTCAGTAGAGTGGGATGAACCCTGTACAGGGCATAGTTTTCCTCACTTACACTTCATGTTTTGTATATTGAAATTACAAAGGATTTCTTCCAGAACCATGGAAACTATAGGTCATTACATTTATCTTCTCATACATTGGGTATCACACAAGATAAACATTAAATTAATTTCACAATCACACACTTTCTTATATTATTATGCAAACTAATGGATCCTTAGACGATGAGCAGTGTCTGTCTTGAAGTCTAAAAAGAATAAAAAAAGAAGACCAGGTAAAAAAAAGGTTTTTTTTTGTCTCAATTGAGCAATTGTACTATTTAAGCCTGTGTCACGGCTCACTGTATGACAAGACAAAGCTATACCGTTACCTGTCTCGTTCTCAGAGACTTGCGCATTTCCACTTATGTCAGGATGTGATTAACTATTGTGTTCAGTTGTTCCAGGTTCGCTTTACGAATGAGATGCTCAAAAGATCCACTTTTTGACCATTTGTTTTTCTCACTTTAAATTGTATCTATAATACACACAATTCCTTGAGACAAATTAAATGGATTTTTTAAACTTAATGTATTGTCTTTATGATAGGCCGTCTGTTTACTACCTGCTCACTCAGTCGCCTTCCTATTCATACATTTTGCACGGAACATTTGTTGACAGGATTGTACAAAAAGATACAGCTTATGCTTAGCGATAAAGTTGCATACACGAAATAGACTAAGCAGTCGAATAAAAATGCACATGGACAGAAATGCCTGAATTTGCCTGGAGGCCACCCAAACAGGCCATCATCAAATTAATTGCAGTGCAAAGGGTATGTTCTCTTCCTGGAAGTGAAATTGAAGGAAGGATGTCATGATCAAGTATAATTTAGGGTCGACTTTCAGCTGCCCTTTACCTCCTGAATGCAATTGAACTAGTTATGTGCTTTTCTTTCTTACCGTGCTTGCTTGAACTATGCTAAGATGCACTGCTGTGTCTTCCGATTTGCACTTTTAGCCCCTTGGGAGTTGCTTGCAAAACTCGTTTATAAGTTTGTTCCAAACTAATAGCTTCGGATTATTTTAAAATTGAGAAAGAAATCCATTGTACAAAATCCAATGCATAAACTGGTTTAAATCCAACAGAGCTTTCTGTCATGTTCTTTAACCTATGACCCTCTACTTCTTCCCCAATGTTTAACCAGTCATTTGATTGGACTGAATGAATATGCCTTTATCCCAGGCAGGTGAAGTCAATTAAACTCTGGACTTGAACTTCTCAGAACTGACAAGAAAAAGTGCAAATGGTTATGACACGTTCACAAATACACTGGTCTCAGAAGTGCAAGCCCTTCTGCCAATAGCTCAACCCGCAGACAGTAGAGAGGTGCAGAGTCTCGATTCTTGATGTAATACTAGTTAGTGTTTGATGTGCGGAAGGAGCTGGTGGGCAGGGGTGACATAGGGAGATGGCCAGTGGTATCACGAAACTTGAGGGCGCCCCCGTGCAAAGTACATGCAGGAGGGCCTCCTACACTCCAGAGCCAGTCCGGACACCTCAGGCCAGGGACTTTACAGTGCAGGAGACGGCAGGGGCTTCTGATATGCCACTGGAGATGACTTGAGAGGCAGGACAGTGGTAGATGTAGGGCCATACTGAGAGACATGAGGTTAGATATGCTTAGGGGCAAGAGACACCAGGAGAATAAGGGGGTGCCAGGAAGAATACAGAGAGAGTAGTAGCAGGTAGAGTCAGTGGATGAAAAAAACAGAGGTTAAATGAGAAACGCAATGGGGAACAGAGGATGAAGGATGAATGTCTGAGCTAGCCATGCCTAATCATAACTCGTGATCTACGACTCACATACAAATATGAAGCAGTGAATTCTCACCTCATTGAGCCATGTTACTGCCTATTGTGGAACATTTGCAGGTACAATAAATATAGATTATAACATTAAATATGTGTTTTGGGCTAAATAGCCGACCCTGTCAAATAAAAATTCCAATGTTGACTTTTCTGTCGCGAAACAAAATTATGCCTCAGTTTCCTTATTTGTCAATATTGAAGGTGTTTAGAAATGGGTTGAATAATGTTAGGTGCTAGGTATACACTAAAAAAAGGCATAATTACTTTTATCTGCAAATATCTAGGAATAGCTGAGTTTCTGGTAGGCGCTATAAAAGTCTCTTCACTCGTGTAAATCTTTTTGCATTTTAGAGTGACATGCCACTCCCACTCTCACACACACAAACACACACACACTACTTACTGTTTTCTGTGATGAAGTTTTCAGTGATTAAGATGAAGATTAGGCAGAAACATCTCTAAGTCCACAAATTCCTGCATCACACAATGCAGGCTGGTGGGGGTGGTTTCGTTTATCAGTGTAATTCATAATCACATTATGAAACAATCTTAAGGACAAACCGAGTAAACACAGTAAAAAAAGACTGTCCACTATATTTTGCATTAAAAGGAAGCATTCTCTATGACCGTCAGATGTACAGCACAGAGCCCCCATGCCCTGTAGCTATTCATCAAGAGATTTCAGTCTAGGAGTGAGGAGCAGACAGGATCGCCCCCTAGAATCTTCAACAGTTATTTGAAAAATCTCAGAGTCGTGCCATAAGCTACTATAGCAGTGTCACTTTACATATGAGATTTTGACAGCCTAAGAGTGGCATCTCTCAAAGATGATCAACCATCACAGACGTGTTCTGCCCTGTTTGGAGCTCTTTGCTTTGATGTAGTTGACATGATTGCAGGATAATAAAGAGACTCGATGGACATTAATGCAGGAAGAAAAAAACACAATGGACATCAACTGTAAGTATACTACATAGATTAGACTGTCTTTTGAAAATCTGACGCAGTTCCTGGAGAAATTTCACCGCCACGCACTCTGCTCTGGAGACAGACGTCTGCCATGAATAAACAACGTAATTTACTAAATGTATTAAAAGTGTTGAGCGTAACGCGATTTCAACATTCAGTATGTATTTTTTGCATTTAGACTAATTAGTATGCACATGTGATCGCTTGCCCTAATTATATGTTGACACCAGTTAGATAGAATCAAAGGTCGCCTGCCTACTGAGATCTTCGTAGTGAATATCCACACAGAAAACAGCGCAAGTGATCAAGTTGTTTTCCCCTCCAGTTTCTTGCTAGAAAACACCCACAATTAAATCGCAATTCATAAAAGAGAAAGGGGAACATAGTGAGAGAAAGAATAGCAGTTAGATTTTCCCAAAATGGGGTGTAATCGTGAAAAAAGCACTTTTTATGAAGATTTCTTTTTTTTATTGATCTTAGAATGTATGTACAACAATGGCTTACACATAAAGCAATGGTACCCTTACAAACGTCCTTTACGGTGCTCTAACCCAAATGAAACAATGAGAAACACTTTTCTGGCAGTTGGAAGAAGAAAAAAGAACACGCTTGTAACGCGATAAAATGAAATAACCCAAACACAGAATGAGTAAATGAAATGAGGGTAAATGCTGTAACATACACCAGGAACCCCCACAAAGACATAAGTACCCTTTACATTCTGACTGCCTTCCTCTCAGCACAAGACAAGGTTCGTCAAGTGATCTTTTCTTTGTGCAAGTGAAATTTAGTATGCAATTCCGCTAGCTCAGCCACTGCATACTTTCAGCAGAATTCACAGGCTGGGGGATGGGTGGGACCTGCTGATTTGATTTCGCCACGATCAGCTTAGGCCTGACTTTAGCCTTCATACCCATGCGCCTTGAAAAAAACACAATTAGGATTTATTTGTGTCAGTGATGTAGCTGGCTGTGGGTGCCGCTGTCATGGGTACGAAGCTTGTTTTCTGCCAGCTGTGTGTGATAGTGGTGTAGTACTGACATGGAGGGATGGTGAGAGCGCACTTTTTAAAAGCAATAAAAAAAAGCCTGTGTACTGCTGCCAGTAAAATATCCAGTAAAATATCCAATCCCAGTGGGCGGGGCCAAAAGTGGACAGTGTGGCAACAAGGAGGGACTAAAAAGCCTCCTTAACAATAGAATGCCAGCGTTTAGTCTAAGCTATGACGTGAGGCAATGGGAAGAGGGGGTTGGTCTTCAAGTCCCCTTCCTCAACCGTATTGATTTCAAGAAGCACTCGAATGCCGAGAGCAGCGCATGTGCGCTGCTATCGCCAGCCGAGACCTAAAAAGGAGATACTCCTGAAGTATTTGTATCATTAAAAATTGCATTTGAGAAGAAGACCTTGCAAGTTGGAGATCGAATGTCTCTTTTGCAGATGTCAAAGAAACTTCGTTCTGAAACAATAAGGATTTCAGTCTGCTCAGACTATCAAACTTCACATTAAAAATAGAAATTAAAGGCCAATCCAACACTCCTCTCAGTGTGCGAGCAGGTGGAAAAAGCATATTCATACAACAGGTCACGACCCTGGGAACTCATACCACACAGGGTACTCCCGGTCTAATCTCCCAGCTACCTTGGTCATTCATCATGAATTAACTTTCATTAGAAAGTAATCTGACTTCCAGCGAAATCACAGCAGCTGGGGCACCCTTCAGATAAGAAGCTAAGTTTGCCATTGAAGCGTTACAAGCACCATAAAGTGTGATCTCCTTACAAACTAAAGAATGGCCAAACAAAGGGGCCCATTAGGATGGCGGACGGACTTTGTCCGCCCGCCATCCTGTCGTGGGAAGGGACCGTCCGTTGCGTGGAATTAGGATGCACCCACCACAGTAGCGGGTGCATCCCGCATTTTTAACATTGCGGTGGGCGGTGCTAAAAGCACCGCCCGCCGCAATGCTAAAAATGCATGTTGTGCATTTCAAAGCACAACATGACAGGCACCGCGCCGTGCCTGCCATGTTGTACTTTGAAACGCAGGGAGGTACCATAGGTACCCCCCATATGCACCCCCCACCCCCCTTCACCCTGGGTGCCCACAATGGGCCCCCAAAGCAAAGACCGTATGCCTTTCCACGGCGGCAATGCCGCAGTGGAAAGGCATGCATAGGACCGCAGGCATCGTAATATGGTTGGCGGTGTCTCGCAGACACCGCCACCATATGTACACACTTTTTCCGCCGGTCGCAAAGGCGACCGGTGGAAAAGCGGCGGACGCACCCCTTCCCGTCCGCCGCGGACCCCCCAGCCATCCTAATGTGGCGGGGGGTCATTTCAGTGAGGATGGCGGGCGAATTGCCCCCGTCAGGAGCATGTTAAATTATATGACAAAAAACAAATCAGTGACGTTCAAGTACTTTCAAGGCAAGCAGCACTTTTTCGAAGTCTGCAATATCCAGCTTAATAGCGTGATGGAGCAAAGCTGACTTTGCCCATGTTGTAAGAGGGACATGTCACTTTGCATAATGTTAAATGCTGATGACACAATGTTATACAGAAAATAAATCCCAGTTGATGATGTAGTCATGATGTTTTCAACTACTGCTAAAGCCTTTTCTAAATTAACTCTGGCAATTTCAGATATCAGTTCAGCAGCTTCCTGCTGGGAAACCTTCCAAAGTTCATTGTATACAGCATTCAAAAAGCTTTTACGACATAGCTTTCTAGGACCTATCAAGAAATCCTGTAAATCAAAGTCATCGGGAAAGCGTGACAAGTGTTCTTTCACCTCATCTAACGTGGACTGTTGTAACAATTGATGGTATAACTTTCCCATGCTGTATGTTGTAATCACTCCCGATGGATGTGTTTGCACATAACGTGGGTCTGATCTGTTTGTTGTAAAACCCTTTGACTTGTTTAAAAAACGTGCATGACAACCATTAGTATCTAATGGCCACATTGTTTGTACCATTTTATTTCTTGTTAATGAGCTATTCCTCTGCGTAATTTGTAAATTGCTGCCGATTGTCAAATTGTGCAAATGCAGGAATGTTTGATGTGTTCATATCCTTTATCTTAGCCAAGCCTAGTCATGATGTTTGCTGTACAGTTTTGTTTAGGAAAATCATTTGTTGTGGTATTAGACACAATCTAAACAAAGCTTTGTTGCCTTTACTTGCCAATCTTTCTTTACCAAACTGATTTTAAATTAATATTGTCCTTTCAACAGTCAAAACCCTGTACAGAGAACTGGAATATACAGTAAGTCAAATAACTTCATTTTGTTTTAGTCACCATATTTTCCTTTGCTGGGCAAGGGAGACGTTTAAAATGTAAGACACTGGGTTGTTGCCAGAAAAATGTGGAAACTTTTATATGTATGTTTTGGAGCTACCCAGAGGTGGTGTTGGGCAATGTTCCCATTGTGTATGGTTAAATACTGCACGTGGAGTACTATCTCTGTAAATAATGGTGTGCATAGTGATTGTAACAAAACATTTCATCTTAATTAGTTGTACCACTTTACATCTCTTCACTTTAAAATACAGTATAATGTTCTAGCTCATAGAATGCACTGTGTTAACATCCGAATCATCAGAAAGGCTGCCATGAGTGATCACATCATTTAGAGAGATCTTAAATACATATGATATCTGTAAATTTTCTATGGGGCCACAAATATCAAATGGTGTCTTATTCCAAACAATGCCATGGGACAGGAACTGCATAAATGTTCACAAGGGATAGGTCTCTTTGCACGTCATGTGATGAAGAATGAGGCTTATACTTTGGTTACCAGTGTGATAGCAGAGCGTTTTGGGAGATAATGTCCATTCAGAAGCAAGAAGAATACTGTCCCAAAAACCAAACTAAATGAAAAGGAAAAGCAACAAAATGTAAATCCAAATGTAAATCCAATGTGTAACAAAAGAAGTCTTTTTGAGCCGAAAAATAAATGCAAGAATTTCATGCAATGTGGATCTGATGAATCTGATAAAAAGCCATCGATGTCGGCAAAATATCCAGAGGCAGTCTGTGCCAAATCGGGGACCTCAATGGTAGATCATAATAGACAACTTTGTTGTTAGCATGGGCAGTCGAAGACTGTGAATTCACATACACCATGTTTATGGCGTTGGTAGTTGGAACCGGAAATAGCGAAACTTTAGTGTCAGATATCCCTTGCTGGGGAACAGAGACTTCTGTATTGGTTAATGCTGCTTGTAAAGGGGTTTTCTGTATGGTAGTGAGAGGAGACAGGGAACTACCTAAGAGCCCTTGTGGCCTACTGAGTGTGACTGGCACATGATTGATGTTATCTATGGATACAAATCTGTTATGTGTGAAACTAGCAAGGGGCAGTAAAAGTACTGTTCTGGTATCTTCCATTGCCAGGACTCGCACCAGTGCTCTGTAGGATGGCCAAATCTCTTTCTTGTCCACAATCTTTTCTTGAAATAGATCCACGATCTTCAGAATCCAGAGGCACAACGTTTTTCTTGTACGTTAGAACAGTCATCTTGTAAATCTTAGAGTTCCGTTAAGACAGCCAAACATTAATTGATGTCAAAATTCATTTTCACCTTCACTGCTCTAGGATTATCAAGGTCTGGAACCAAAATCAGTACACCATGCAGGATGCCATAGGGAGTCCATCCAACTAAGGATCTTCTAGGCAGATTATTTAATGCTCTCTGGACCCCATACATGTGATGGATTTAACTATAACCTGAACCTAGTACTCTAGATGTTAAAGACTGCTATAAGTCATGGTTTTTCCTCTCAATAATTGAATTTCCCTCAGGATGATTCATAGGAGAGGAATAGTGCACAGCCACAAAAAAGGTACCCATGACTCCCTGGTAAGCCTTAGAGACATACACTGGTCCTTGGTACTAGTAGAATGCAGCTACTCCATATGCCCAGATGAAGACTTGAAGATCTTTTGTAACAGTTTGATCATCAGCTGATTGTTAAGACAACCCCCATAGGAATGTAGAACAAGGATCCACTGCTAAAAGGATGTATTTAAAGCAACCATCATGGTTTACCAGTCCACAGTGGTCCAGATATACACATGCCAAAGGCTTGTTAAAAATCAAGGTGGGAGTGCTGCGGTGGAAACATTTATTAGGTGGTAAATGTCACAACTAAGCACATACTGTTAAGTCCTCTTGTATAGACCTGGCGAAACTGTAGCCGTCACACCAGCATGAGAAGTAGTTAACCCCTCATGAACAGCCATGATTAATTCTGGCCTTCAATCTTAATTTAGAATTACTGTATCCCCCACTCAGGAAGATGAACAAATGGTATGTTTTGTGACTCACTAGGTAAGAGTATTTTGCTGGATATTTTTTAGGTAATGGTGTGCCAGAACACAAAGCATGATGTCTCCAACCACTCTTGTCTGTGAACGAGTAATTGCAGCTATGGCAGCAGTTTGCACTGCTGCCTTTGTGGCTTCATCAGCCAGTGAATTCCTAGCAACGTGTATTCCAACACGTTGATGACTCAATGTATGGATTACATGAGCCTGTGGCAAACTTGCTTTAAGATTTGCCACCTTTACCTAAAGCTGTTTGTGCTTAATAGCATAGAGTCTCTGAAAACATTCTGGCTCCAACAGTGTAAGTACTCGTGAGAGCAGACACAAAAATACAAATCGCACACTATCAGTGTGAGGTATTCAGGATCCATATTCTCTAGTGCCAGAATTCGAGCTCTCAGCTCAGCCAGCTTTGCAGTCCAATCACCTAGTGACTTTGTGAATGGTTTAAGAGGCTGAAAGATTCCATCTATCATTTTACCCCTTACTGCTGTGCAAGTGGCAGAGTATTGGTGTTTAGTTCCAACTGCAGGATGGGCAGAACCATCAGTGTAGACAATGAAGTCATACTGATCTAGAGGTATTACTTCACTGAGCCCAGGGTATTCTTGTATATATTGTATATATGCTTTCAAATGTAGCGTAGAGTCTAAGACATAGTCTACGTCAGTAGCTGTTAAGGTAGTGGCTCCCTGTATCCATCTAGGATGTAAGGGTGTCACATTCACAATGGTGGGCTTTATAACAGCCCCTAAGGTTGAGATGGGAGTCACAACAATTATGCATTTCCCCTGAGCCATTGATCCTTCCTTCACAACAGCCATCTCACTTGCAGTCAGTATTTTATCTGTAGGTGCAAAATGCATCTCTGAATTGGAATATAAATGTGACTTATATGCACGTGGTACAGTGTATCCTTCATTGAAAGTGATGGGTAGCCTGTGCACCCCGTGATTAAGTGGATCACCAAGTTATGTTATGTTATGTTATTGCAACTAGTTAAGTGCACAAATAACCTGGGGTGTTTTGGCGCCGAGACTCTAAGAGAACATAACTGAAAGAAAGAAACTAGTTCAGAAAAGCCACTTTTTGAGCTTCTTCCTAAAGAAGATCAATGAAGGTGACGATCTAATATGCAGAGGATGAGTGTTCAACAGCTTAACCGTTTCATAGGACAGCCTTTGTCCACCTGAGTAAGTTTTTTGAATTCTTGGAATAATCATATATTTTGCTCCATATTTAGCTCCAGTGGAATGTATAATCTACTTGGTTGTTTTTTTTTATTTTATTTTTTATATTTTATTTTTCCTTCCAACCAGCAGTTATATATCACATAGTACATTACATTTATCAAGCAAGTTGTTACATATGACACTTATGAGTACAGTAGATATTATACACATTACATTTAGGATTTGCTCTATTACGTCCGCAGCCATCCATGATCAAAGTACCTGTGACTACCGACCCCAACTTGTGTTGTTGTTATACACCTTATCTTATATCTAGTCTCTGTATAGGGCATTTGATCAGGTGATACGATAATATTGTAATGCCATTAGTCAGCTCATAGCTCTGTCTCAGATGATGCCTGTAGGTATTGGACTAGTGGTTCCCAAAAATCCCTGGGACTCGAGGCTTGTGGGATGCCTTCTGCATAGGTTTCTAGCGTTTCTTTGCAGTAGGTCATGTCCTTGACCCAGTCTTTGAGCCTGGGTGGCCTTTTGCTACCCCATCTTATTGCTATGCGTCTTTTTGCAAGCAGCAGTGCCACTGCTAGGAATTTCCTATGTCTAGCGTGCTTGAGCTTTTTGACCCCAAAAATTCACACCAAGGAGGTGTTAGCGATCTGTTCCGACAGCATATCTGTTAGCGTGGCCGTGACTTCTCCCTAGTATGTCTGCAATTGTGGGCATGCCCATGATATATGTAAGAAGTCTGCGTTCGGTGCGTTGCATCTTTGGCAGGTATCTGACTCTCTAAGGCCCAGCTTGTGCAGCTTAGCCGGTGCGTAATATATTTGGTGAATGAACTTGAAATGTATAATGTGTAAATTACAATTGGACGTGAGCAGAGTGAGCTGTGTGCAGCTGTATTGCCAGTCTTGCTCAGTAATTGGTTCGCCTAGCGTTCTTACCCATCTGTCTAGCGCTGCCAAAGGTTTCTCAGCCTGTTAATCCTGTGCCGCGTTGTATAGTCGTGTTACCAGGTTTTTCCGAGTAGAAGCCATCAACAACAACTGTAGCGTGTTCAATTGCTCTGGTTCGGCCGGGAAGGTTGGGTATAAAGACCTGACCGCCGTGCGTAGTCTCAGATATGCAAATTTCTTCAGGGGAATTTGGTGAGTGCATACCGAGGGGTCTGATCAGTTAATGAATGTGTTATGGGGGAACATTTGTCCCATAGTGATTAGTCCCATGTCTATAAGCAACGTTTGCATGTTCTTTTCCTGAGTTACTGTTAGTTTAGGGTGCCTCTCCGTGGGCAGCGCTCTTGCGTATACTGGTAATTTATGTGCCTTGTGTGCTAGCGTATGCCATGCCCTTGAGGAGCATTTGACTGTGTGGATCTTAACTCTTGGCGTGTAGCGTACTGGGTCGGCAAGGAGTGCCAGTAGTGGCGTAGGAGAGATACTATCTTTTTCCACTGCGATGTGAGTTATGTATGTGTGTGGTTGTGTCCAGTAGTGAGCATGGTGTGCTTGCGCGCAAATGAAGTATAATTGGAGATCTGGTGCCCCAAAGCCCCCCATGTGGTATGGTTGTGTAAGTACTTTCCAGCTCGTTCTTGCCTGTCTGCCAGCCCATGTCAGCCTCTGCAGGAGAGAGAGTAGTTTGTCAAAAAAAGCCTTGTTTAGCCATATCGGTATATTCCAGAACAGGTGCAAGAATCTAGGTAATGCTATCATTTTCTGAAGGGTTATTCTGTCCGCCATTGAGAAGGGCATTTTTATCCATCTATCTACTTGGTCTTCTAGCCTCGCCATTGCCTTACCATAATTCTCCCTGATAACTAGCTCTGGATCTCGGTGGATCCAAACCCCATAATATTTAACTGGGTCCATCTGCCACTTCAGTGGAAAGTCCAGTTCAGGTTCCGATGTGATGTGGTAAATGGTATCACGACAGATTTATCCCAATTTATACGGAGGCCGGCATATTGTTCATATCTAACATATTCTCTAATGTACGGGTTTAGATTCCTAGCCGGATATGTGGTGTAGAGGACCATGTCGTCAGCATACAATGCAGTTCCAATTGGGCGAAGGCCAAATTGCAGTGCCGCGTCGGAATGTTTCTGACGTATTTTACAGGCCAGCGGTTCTAGGATTATATCAAAAAGCATTGGTGACAGTGGGCACCCATGCCTAGTGCCTCGTGTAACCTCTATGGGGTTGTATGTGTAGCCATTTATCCTGACTTGTGCCTTGGGCGCTACATAAAGTAAGGAGAACCATTTTAAAAAGGATTCGGGAATCCCATCTTGTGAAGGGTGGCAAATAGAAAGTCCCACTCCACCGAGTCAAACACCTTGGCGGCATCTAAAAAAGCCCGGCCCGCTGGCACATCCTGATCTATCTGGTGAAACAATGAGAAAATGGTTCGTATATTGTGAGTGGTAGACCGTGTCGGCATGAACCCTGCTTGGTCCGGGAGTGGTTGTAGTCTGTTCGCGATTATTTTTGCTAGGATCTTAGCGTCTATGTTTATCAAGGATAAGGGCCTATATGAGTCACATTCGGTTGGGTCCCTTCCTGATTTCGGGAGTGCTATCAGTAGTGCCTCGATAAGTGTGGTCGGCAGCGTACCTTCCTCGTAAGCTTCTTCAAGCATTTCTGTGAAGTGTGGGACTAGTATATCACAGAACTCTTTATAGAACTCACCCGGGAGCCCGTCGAGCCCTGGGGCTTTGTTCATTGGGAGGGAATTGATGGGGTCTATTATCTCATCTTTTGAGACAGGGATGCAGAGGTACTTTCGGTGGCCGTCCGACAACCACGCCAACGCTATGTCATCTAGATAGTCTCTTATGTCTGATGTGGAGGACTTTGCCTGGGCATTGTATAACTGGGTATAGTATTTGGTTAAGCATTCTAAAATAGTTGGGGTGTCATATACTGTGTTGCGCTGTGCATCATGGATCTGTGTAATATATGCCGCGGTGGGATTGGGCCTGAGTTTATATGACAGTGCTCTGCCAGGTCTACCCCCTTCTCCATAGCTTGTGGCTATATATTTGCGTGACATGTATTTCACCTCCTCATATGCAAATTCATTATATTTGTCTATTTGAGCTCTAATGTTGGCCAGCAACGCGTCATTTTTGGTATCAGCAAATTCAAGCTCCAACCTTTTAATGTTAACCTCTATTATTTCCAGCTGTCCCTGTATATCCTTTAGTATGCCTGCATGTTTGCTTATGCAGTGTCCCCGTATAGTGACTTTGAAAGCCTCTCAGAGGGTCCTCGTACTCTGGACCGATCCGGAATTGCACTCAAAAAAGTTTAGTATTGCCTGGCAGAGCTCCTCTCAAAACACCTGATCTTGCAGTGCCGTCTGTCTTAGTCTCCATGTGAACTCTCTTGGGGTATGAGTCGGGATTTCTAGGTGAATTCGAACTGGGGCATGATCAGACAGTGTTCTAGGTAAGTGCGCTACATCAACGGTCCACGTGCCTACATCACGCGAGACCAGCCAATAGTCAAGTCTGGTCCATGTGAGGTGTGTTGAGGAAAAGCATGTGCCTTCCCTCATCTCCGGATGCCTTTGCCTCCATACGTCCACCATGTTCCAGTCTGCCATCCCTTCCCTGAGCACTTTGGCCGAATATTTACCATATCTGTCGGTTCCAGTTGATCTGTCCAATGTGGGGTCTAGGCAGGTATTAAAGTCCCCCCCCCCCAGAGTATGGTGCCAGTTTGGAGGTCGGTTAACTGTGCCCAGATTTGTGCATAGAAGGAGGGGTCGTCCGTGTTCGGGCCGTACACATTCACAATTGTCAACATCGTACCCCCGAAGCAGCCCTGTAGTATTGCATACCGTCCCTGTTCCTCTCGCACAGATTTTATAAGCATGAAGGGCACTGTGCGTTTTACCCATATCAGGACTCCCCTGGCGTAGGAGGAGTAGGACGATGCCAGCCTGAAAGAGGCCCACTTGGCCCCAATTTGTTTCTCTCTAGTGTCAGTGAGGTGTGTCTCCTCTAAGCAAGCCACATCTATCTTATGTCTATCTATGTACGCCACTACCTTGCGTATCTTTTGGGGGTTGTGCAACCCTCTGTTGTTCCAGGATAGGAGCGTCAGTGGCCTATGCTGTCTCAAGGCGTCATTCATCTGTCGTTGTTCCGACATCTATCCAATGTATGTGTCTATGTTGCTTGAAAGTAACTGCTTTGAGTCAGGTCGTAAGATCGCCGCTGGTCGGAATTTTTTGTTTACCCCCCATGCCGGCCCCTCGCACTCCACTTTCCCGGTACTAGTGGAGACACTCCCCATAATAACAATCAACATTTACCCAAACAATAGAAAAGGAAGAAAAAGTATAAAATTGGTGTGGTTCAGTCGTGGGGGTCAGAGCGGGCCTCCCGTTGCTTGCAGCGTAAGCCACATGGGACAACGCACTACCAAACATGAAACAACTTCACTACCTGATATCAGTATTGCTTCTAATTAAGGGCGAGCTGCCGTCCAGCAACAGGCGCTGGCCCCTTAAGTACAAGGCATTCACCGTTATTGTTCCGTAGTAAAATTATAAACGATACATATTAACTGGAAGCTTATCTGAATCAGCAAATCGTAGTCCTTCCAGTGTTCAAGTTTTATAGTCCAGCGCCACCCATGGGATGGCACTCACAACAGCACGTGTACTGGTCTCTGCGGTGTCAAACATGTGTCCATGTTTTATAGTTATTCAACATCGGACGTGTTGGACTGATCCCCGTGTGCATTTCTTGGTGATCTTCTCCACGCGCCCAACTGGCCTCGTTGCTGCAAAAACTTAATTATTTCCGATGGTTCAGTAAAGGTGCGTGCCTTATCATCCATAGTGATTTTAAGCTTGGCTGGGTATAGCATGGCGTATGGAATTTTTAGTTCCCGCAGTTTCTGTTTCGCTGTGGTGAATTTCTTCCACGCCTCTCGTACCGAAGACGTGAAATCTGGATATAAAGAAATGTCCATGCCTTTGTGTGACAATTTACCCATTTCTCTGGCTTTCCTAAGCGCCGCGTCATGGTGCCTGTAATTCAGTAGTTTGGCAATAATCGGTCTCGGTCTGGACCCAGTCGGTGGTTTCGGCGCTAATGATCTGTGGACCCGCTCGACGATCAACACATCCAAGAAGGTGTCCCATCCCAGCATGGAGATCAATAGCTTTTCCACATATTGTTCCATTGGGCCCGTGTTGATCGTCTCCGAAATTCCCATCGGACGATGTTGGTTCTGTGGGACCAGGCTTCCAAATCCTCCGTCTTTGCCGCCAGTTGTTTCTCCATCTTCGTTTGCTTTGCGTCCAGTTGCACTTGGCCATCTTCTGCCTCTGATATTTTTCGCTCCTCCATGTCTATTCTTTCTGTGTGTTTGTCAAGTCTTTCAGACATCCTGTCCACCCTGTATGTCAGGGAGTCGATTTTCCCGTCGATGTTAGACAGGGCGGCATGGATTGTAGTAAACATGGATTGGATGTCGTCATTCGTCACCCCTCCAGTTGCTCCCACTGAATGTTATATCTGATCCTCAAGGGCAGGTTATGAAGGATATTTGGGCGTTTTGCGAGGAGCTCACCTAGCAAGCGGCAATCTCGCTCGTCAGCTATCTCCGCCCCCATAATCTACTTGGTTGTTACCAGAAAAAAAGACAGGACTATTTAAGGCTTTGTAAGCCTGGTATGAGGCCTTAAACTTAATACAGCTCCCTACTGAAAGCCAGTGCAGTTTTTGTATTTCTTCAGAAACTAGCAAGACTCTAGTGGCTGCATTTGTGTCATCTGCCATTTTTTGAGTGTTGACTTTGAATGTTCAAATTCAGACCATTGCAATAATCTAATTTAGATAACACGAATGTAGTCGTAACAGTTGTCCTACTATTGGAAGGCGGATAAGGGAGAATTGTTTTTATTTTCTTAATTATAAAGAAAGAAGAAGAGACCTTTGCATTTATTTGATTTACATATGTCGATTTTTTTTCAATCTGCACACCCAGATTCTTAGCTTTAACTATGGGTTTAGAAAAATCGCCCAGCTCAACGTGCCACCAGGAAACATCCCAGTTTGGCAAGAAGCTGCCAAATATTATTACCTCTGTTTTAACAGAGTTGCGTCTTAGGCAATGATTACTCATTCAGATACTTATTTCCCGCTAGATAGGTGGCACGTTTTTAAACGCTGAGACCACAATTTGTGTGTCATCAGCATATGATGTCAGATTAAAACCACATTTTTGAATCATAGGTGCTAGCTCAGACACATAAATATTGAATAGTGTTGGACTGAGGGAGGAACCCTGTGGAACCCCACAGGGCAAACAATATGGGGCTAATTTAAAATGATCCAGAGCTACTGACTGTTCTGTCGGCCAAAAAGGAGGTGAGCAGCGCCAGGGCTAATTCTTTACTGCCTAGTATTTTTAGAAGTTTTCTCCGCAATCTATGGTCCACATTATCGAAGGTGGATGACAAGTCGAGGAGAATCACGTCTTCTGCCCCGCCCTTGTCCATTAAAGCCCTTATCTGAGTGAGAATGGGTGGCCGCGCCTTTAGTTTTACGGCCGCCACAATGTGGAACACTCTACCTCTAAAACTGAGGAGCAGTCCAAATTTGATTTTATTTAAAAAGGACCTTAAAACTTTTCTTTTCCCTAGAGCAGATTAATTTGTAGAATTGATGGTGGAACTGATCTCAGCGCCAGGATACCCGCTGGGTGACAGCTGCGCTTAACAAGCATTAAAATACATACATACATACATACATACATACATCTGCTCAGTGGCTTTAATCAAGGCAGTTTCAGTACAGTGTGTCGAGTGAATATATTGTGCCAGCTGTTGGTTCAAGGATTTTTCCAATAATTTTGCAGGCGAAGGCAAACAAGATATCGGGTGATAGTTATTAGAATTAGTTACATCAAGTTCCGATTTTTAAAAAGTGGCAAAATAGAGGCATTTTTCATCTGAGTAGGGAAAACTCCAGAAAAAACGTGTCATTAAAAATATTTGCAAGATTAGTACCTATTAACCTGGCAATAAGAGTGGAAGCTGGACAAAGGTCCAGTGGAGAACCCGATTTTGCCGCAAGAATATGTTTTTCTACCTGTTCACTAGTGACAGGACAGGAATTGGAAAAACACATTGTCTGTTAAATTGATTACAGGAATTTTGCCACGGGAATCACTGGATTTTACGGCCTCAAATTTATAATACATTTTATTTACTTTGTCTCTAAAGGTGACTGCAATACTATCGCAGAAGGATTGGCTGCTCAAATTCAATTTATTTTGCGATAGTGTGGTGAGTTTATTTACTACCTCAAATATTTATTTTGAAGGGGGGCGTGGCTTGCGCGCCGCTGCAGCATGGCGTATCGCGCTTGAGCTCCCAGGCGAGTGTGGCCCATCGGAGACTTTCAGCCGCTTCCTGACTGCCCCTCTTCACCGGAACGACATATCTAGGTGCCGGATTATGCCAGGAGTTGTTTGACCTCATTTTCGGCGAACCCTGCTGACGGCTGCATACCTTCCCCGTCAAGCTGCTGTGACGCTGGGTCTCTTCACGGGCGGCCGCCATCTTCCCGCTTGTGACGGAGCCGGCGCTTTCTCTTCAGAGGTGCCGTTTTTGATACATTCTTGCCGATTGTGGGGATATCCAGGTCATTTTACACACGGCGCTTGCAGCTGGTAACATTTTTCTTCCTTTTTTTCTGCTCTTTGTGCTGCTTGGCTAGATATTATGTTGCCTACGCTCTCATTACTTCAGTGCAGATCTTTGTTGCTGGTACTGCTTTTTCCTCACGATGTATTTGCTGTAACCTCTTGCTATATATGAGGCTCTACCATACATTTTGGTGCCTGCTCTTCATATAAGCCCGCCGCTGTCATTGATTTGGCGCTCCTTACGCTCAGTGTGCTGTATTTCACTTTTTTTGGTGTGAACTACGCAGTTTCTGTCCTCTTCTTTTCCTCAAGTGGCTGTGTATTTTTCTTGGGGACTGTCTCTCTATGGCTGCAAGTATGAGCCGTTCCTCAACTAATAAAGACTCAAAAGATGTTGGCGCCTCGCTTAAACGACTTAAGTCATTGTCTCCTACGCCTGAGTCTGCTCAGTCAGCCACCAACTCTACTCTTGACACAATATTAACGCGCCTTAATGAGGTGCATGATATTGCACAGTCTACAAAGACTAATACGGATTTATTACAAGTGGAGGTGTCCGCTATTAGGAATGACTTCAAAGCCCTTTCTCTTCGTGTATCGGCCACGGAGTCACGTATCAGTTCCACAGAGGATAATATACAGAAGCAATCCAGGTCTCTCAGCCACTTGGAGCGTTCAATGGCGGCATTGCGTAAAGATCTCACTGAGCAGGAGGACCGTAATCGTAGATCTAATCTACGCATTTTTGGTCTGCCAGAAGATGCAGAGAAATCATCTTCCTCTATGATTGATTTTTTATATCATTGGCTTCCCGATACTTTACAAATCTCATTCCAGAGAGAATTTGAGATAGAAAGAGCACATCGTGTTCCAACTTTTCGTTCTAAGTCTGCCACCCAGCCCAGAGCAATAATTTTTAAGCCACTGCGTCATCAACATACAGAACAAATTCTTTCTCATATGCGTAAGACTAAAAATGTCTTTTGGGAAGGACATCGAATTTCAATCTCTCAAGACTTTGCCAGGGATACAGTCATAAGGAGGAAGGGCTTTCTTAATCTTCGGAAACGTCTTTCTGAGATGAACATTCCCTTTTCCTTTGCTGGTCCTTCCAAATTCCGCATTACTTACAAGGGACGTTCCAGAATTTTCGATGAGCCGGCTGATTTAGCTACCTTCCTGGACAACCAGATGGAGATACAGATGGAGATTCAAAGGGCGACTTCCCAGGATCCTGGTGCCTCGGGCACTTGAAATGTCTCCTTCTGTCTCCTTTATGGTGGCTTTCTATATTCCTATGTTTCATCTTCTCTCTCTTGCTGATAGTATATTACATTATTGACTCTTAACTCCGTTACTGGAGTTTTTCTGTTCTGTTTCGTACTCTTTACCTTCTTCATAGTCATGTTGTTTACTCCGTTATATTTCTCTCATTTTTTTTTTTTCTCACTCTTTACTACTCTGTATATTTTGATTGCTTCTCAGTCGATCACTATTTAAATCTCATTATCTCGTGTTCACCTCTGGTGGTTATATATTTTATGTCAACTTTCATCTCAGGACAGTTTCTGTGTTTGATGCTTGTATATTAATAATAGTTGCCTCTCTCTAGTGTGTATCACCTTTTCACTTTCTCTTTTGCTTTCTATTCTCCTATTCTCTTCCTTTCTTTTCTTACACTTTTTCTAATGTTTGTGCTTTTTCAAATTTACTCGCATTTCGTACGTTTTATGAAATTAAGGATTGTTCATTAATTGACTGGTTTTTTTTAGGTTACACATAGCTATCTTCATGGTCTTTTGTATTCCTTTTTACTTTACCATATTATATTTTCAATATTGGACTCATTAGTATTACTATTACTCTGTATATATTGTTTGCTTCTTAGTCAATCACTATTTATGTCTCATTATCTTGTGTTCAGCATTAGTAGTGATATTTGTTATGTCACTATTCATCCCACGATAGTTTCATTGCTTGCTGCTTGTCTATTAAGACAGTTGCCTTTCTCTAATACATATCACCTCTGCACTTTCTTCTTCGCTTCCTATTCTTTTATTCTCTTCCTTTCTTTTTTTTTATTCTACTCCTCTCCTTAGTATATCTTCTTTCTGTATTCTTTCCTTCTTTATGAGGTTTGTTGTTTACTCTATTGATCTATATAATCTCTCCTCCTTGTACTTTTTACTACTCTGTCTCTATTGCTTGCTTCTTAGTTGGTCACTATTTTTGTCTCATGTTCTTGTCCTCAGCTCTAGTGGTTATATCTTTTATGTCAATATTCATCTCAGGTCAGTTTTCATTGATTGATGCTTCTCTATTAATAATAGTTGCCTTTCTCTGATATGTATCATCTCTTCTCTTTCTTTTTCGCTTTCTATTCTTCTATTCTCTTCTTTTCTTTTCTTATATTTTTCATGTGCTCGTGCTTTTTCGATTTCAATTACATGTCGTACGTTTTTGACAGTTAAGGATTGTTCATTAATTGATTGTTTCTTTTAAGGATACACATTGTTATCTTCATGGAATTGTGTATTCTTTTTTACTTTACCACATTGTATTTTTTCAGTATTCAAATAACTCATATTATTACATTTTATATGTATGACACTTGATATTAGATTATTAACTCAGTGTGACCTTACAGATTTACTTGTTGCATTGTTCTTATTTATACTATTATGCTGATATTTGTTTATATTTTGATTGTTCCCTTTTCCTACTTTATTGTCATCAACTGGGTAATCTATTGGGGCTATTGATATCAATTATTATACCTCCTTGTACGGGTCCCTTGCTCGCCTCTCCACGTTCTCCCTAGTATGAATTTGGTCTCTTTCAGGCCTTCCCTGCTATTTCTTCTCTCCCTTCTCTTTTCTTCTTCTCTGTCTTTTTTCTTCTTTCGGATTTCCCACATGGATTCTCCCTCTTCGTTCTTTCTGTTTGCTAATTGGTTGCTTGTCTCTGTGCAGATGGTTGTTTCTCTGTCATTTCGGGTGTCTTTTCTCTTTTTTTTCTATGTACTTCCATGCCGGGTTTGAATGTATTATCCCTTAATGTTAAGGGTTTAAATCATCCGGTGAAGAGGTCAAAAGTCTTAGATTATTGTAAATCTCTTTCTTCGGACCTGATCCTTTTTCAAGAGACCAAGGTCTCTACCAGAGAGGCGTTATTTTTGAAAAAAGAATGGGTTTCTGATGTCTGCTGTTCTGATGCCTCTGGCAAATGAAATGGGGTCATTACATTAATTTCCAAGACTTCAGGTTTATCTATAATTTCTTCTGATCACGATTCTGATGGTCGTTGGCTGTTAACTAAATTGTCTGATGGTCATAACGATCTTAATGTGATGAATATCTATGCCCCTAACATTGACGATCCGACCTTTTGGAAATCGATTACCAAAAAATTAAATGATACCCCACATGCTGGGAATCTTATTGTTGCCGGTGACTTTAATTTACCGATGGATCCCATTTTAGATAGGAATTCAGCTTTTCTGTTTCGTCCTCCAAAATCCCATAAACAAATGCTTAACATGTGTTCCCTCACTCAGCTTCAAGATATATGGCGTCTTCACAATCCCACAGGTAGTGACTTTTCTTTCTTTTCTTCACCTCACTCTTCCTTTTCTCGTATTGACTATCTACTTGTTCACTCTTCTCTTGTTTCGTCCTCCTCTTGTCCGCTTATTCATCCTATTTTGATTTCTGATCACGCGGCGGTTACTTTTACTTTGTTGTCCTTTGCTCCTAAATCCCGTGCTCGCTCCTGGAGATTGAATACAGACGTTTTGCATGATACTGCTCAGGTTAATGAATTCTCCAATGCAATTGAAACTTTTTTCCATGAGAATGAAGGTTCAGTCTCTTCCCCAATTGTCCTCTGGGATTCGTTTAAATGCACTTTCCGTGGTCAGGTTATTAAATGTATGTCCAAACGGAATTCTGATATTAAAAAAGAGCTTACAGATTTATCAACTGAAATTAAAACTTTGGAATCTACCTTTAGACAATCTAGAGATGCATCCTGTTTACAATTAATAAAACAATTAAAATACAAATATAATACTATAGTTACCAAAAGAGCCCATATTGGAGTACAAGCGCAGAGATCCAAAAGATTACTGTTGAAGAATCGAGCTGGGAAGATTCTTGCAGCTACATTAAAAATTCAAGATTTCTCATTTAAGTCCTCTCAAATTTCTTCTATTACGGATCACTCGGGCTCTAAAAAATTTCAGACTGGGGAAATTCTTGGAGTTTTTCGTGATTTTTATAATAACTTATACACTCCTTCTAATCAAACCTCTTTTGAGCATTGTCAAGATTTTTTAAAATCTGTTCCGGTGCAGATGGTTTCTGAGGATGATCGTACTTTTTTAAATGCCCCGATTTCCCCTGAGGAAATTGTTACCGCAATTAAAGCTACTCGTTCTGGCAAAGCCCCGGGCCCTGATGGTTACCCTATTCTGTTTTATAAAACTTTTCTCCCTGCGCTTGTTCCCAAATTACAATTTGTCTTTGATTCTTTTGTTAAAGATGGGTCTGTCTCTGGTACTGCAGCTGAAGCTACTATTGTAGTGATTCCAAAAGAAGGGAAAGATCATTCAGATCCCAAAAATTTCCGCCCTATTTCTCTTCTCAACATGGAAGCTAAGATTTTTGCTAAAATCCTTGCCAAACGATTGGAATCCTTTATTCCCCAACTTGTCCATCCCTCTCAAACTGGTTTTGTGAAGGGTCGTCTTGCGCGCGATAATATACGTACTTTTTGTTATATTCTTGGATCAGCTAAACGATCTCAACTCCCTGCCGCGGCCTTGGCCCTTGATGCTGAAAAGGCCTTTGACAAGGTCTCTTGGCCGTTTCTTCGTGCTGTCTTGTATGCACATAACCTTGGTGACTCCTTCATTAATATGGTAATGTCCTTATATTCTCAACCTAGAGCTAACATCAGAGTTAATGGTGCTACGTCGTCCTTTTTTAATCTTTGGCAGGGCACTAGACAAGGTTGTCCTTTATCTCCGCTTTTGTTTTTACTATCTATTGATCCTCTTCTCAGATTGATTGAGTTACATCCAGACATTAAAGGTTTTTCTTTTGGGCCTCACTGTATTAAAACTGCTGCCTACGCGGACGATGTTCTTATTTTCTCAGACGATATCACCTTGGCAATCCCTGCTATTTCAAATACCATCTCCCTCTTCTCAAAGGTTTCAGGCTATACTTTAAACAAAGATAAGACGGAAATGTTCCCTTTGAATGCCTACTGTTTCCCTTCACATATGGGCTCTGCGGGTTTTAAATGGCAGTCTACACATTTAAAATACTTAGGTATTTATTTCTGTTCTACCTTATACGCCACCATGGCCTATAACGAATCCCAGACTCTTCTTAAAGTGCGTCGTCTTTTGGATACATGGTCCCCGAAACACATTTCTTGGTGGGGTCGCCTCCAGACTCTTAAAATGATGATAACACCTATTATTAATTTTGTATCATCCATGCTTCCGGTTAAGTTATCCGATTCCTTTTTTCGTGAACTTGATGTTCTGACCTCTAAATTTTTGTGGAATGACAAACGTGCTAGAATTGCTTACAAATTCTTGAGACGACCTTGTGATATGAGAGGTTGCAATTTTCCTGATTGGGGAAAATACCAAACTGCCTTTTTGGCTTCTCAAGGTGCTCTATGGTTCTCTCCTCCACCTCTTCCTGTTCCCTCTTGGTTGTTAATAGAACAGGAATTAGCATCTCCTTTGCCGACTGCCTCTTTTTGCACCACATCTACTTTGCATATCCTGTTTTCTCGTTCTATAATTCTTGATACAATTGCTGCGGTCCGGAGTGTAGACAAGAAAGTGGCAATCCCATTACATAAAACTAGGTGGTCGTCTATTTGGCGGAATTCTAAAATTAAACTTAATATTACTCCCACTCTCATGTCCTATTGGGCGGCTACAGGGATTTCCCTTGTTAACCATCTTTATGGTGCTAATGATGAGCCATTACCCTTTTCCACCTTGGCTCAAAAGCATTCTTTAACTAACTTAGATTTTTATACTTTTCTTAAAATTAAAGTGGCACTCGTTAAGGTACATCTTCATCCTACCTCTTCAACCATTTCTCTTTTTCATATCTGGGCTAAATCTGGTCACGTAGCCTCCAAAATCTATAATTTTTTATCTTCTGTTTCACTGCCCGCACATACGGTTGCTCAACAAAAATGGCTACATCATTTTGATCATGGAGTTACGGATCATATTTCTTCAGACACTTGGCAATTGATTGGTAAACTTTCTCTTCGAAATAAAATTGCCCCATCATTAATGCAATCTAAATTTTTCTCTGTCAACCTCCTTCATTGGACGCCTGTTCGTCTCCATTCGCTCAATCTCAAAGATGACAATTTATACTGGAGCTGTGGATTGTTGATGGGCGATTTTCAGCATATGTTTTTTGAATGTTCCCTTCTTCAGCCTTTTTGGAACCTCATTCATAAACATCTCTCTCTCATCTTTGGTATTGAGTTCCAACTCTCTTTTCCATTAATATTATTGGGTCCATTGGCTGCCCCTGTTCCTCTCCCCTTGGATCCAATGGAATTACAGTTGATGGATCTCCTTTTGACTGTTGCGGTGAAAGTCCTACTTATGGAATGGAAATCCTTTTCCTCTGTTTCCTACCATACTTGGTGGGCGTGGGTCTCCTTTTTGCGTAGTGCTCACACCTCGGTTGATCAAGCTCACCTTCCTCCATCTATCTCTAGTAGGGTCTGGGAAGCTTTGGATGATTATATGGATTTGTCATCAAAAGGGTTGGTTGCTCAGTTTCCTTTTGATGTGTCTGTTTGAGTGGCGTCTTGTGTTCTGCGTGTTTGGTTAGTCCGTTGGGAATCCTTCTTTTTCTTTTTCTTCTTCTTCTTCTCTCTTTCCTGTCTTCTATCCCCTTCCATCTTTTCTCTTGTTCTCTCTTCCTTTCTTCTTTCTTTAGCTCTATATCCTTCCCTGCCCCCGATTATAACAACTGATAGTGATACATTTGTTTATTGATTTGATATTAGCCGTTACCCGATTAGTTCATATAACAGGGTACTATTATCTAGGAATGCATTTACTATACTTACGCTTCAAGTTTAGCCTCTGATTGTTTGTTTATCTTGGATCAAATGTATCACTTTTATTATATTATGTACTTCTTATTCTTGTTCACTTCTTTATAAAACAAAATGCTTTGAAATCAAAAAAAAATATTTATTTTGAAGAATATTTGACCATTTTAATTTGTTTTGTAAAAAAAGCACTTTTTTAATAAACTAATAGGGTTTTGTATTTGGATAGTGCCAATTTGTAGTTTCCTGTTCTAGGTTATCATACTGTAACCTCCATTCTCTTTCTAGTCTCCTGCAATTTAGTTTTTTTGCCTCAATGCTTCCGAGAAACAAGGAGAAGAAGGAGGCTTCCTAGTTCTCCCTACCTGTATGATTGGTGCTTCCTTACTGAAAGCCAAATTAAGTCAATCTATATATTCCTTAACAGCTATCTCAGGATTCGAGTTTAGTGTAGGCTGAGAATAATTGAAGTGTTGCAATAAGTGGTTGGTATCAATTCTGTTCAATTCGTGAAACCTACAGGCCAAATGCTATTATTATTATCTAACATTGTCGCATAGGTCTCAAATTCATACAGGAAGGCTGAATGATCTGTACAGGGTAGTGGTATTACATCGTTCACTAAGATAGCAGAATTGGATGTAAATATTTCATCCAGTGTATCCCTGCCCTATGAGTAGCTTTGTTAACAGATTATGGCAGTCCTACTGTCTCCATTATATCAAGTAGGGCTATTGTCTCTTTATCAGTGCCATCTTCTAGAGAAAAATGAAAATCACCCAATATGGTAAACTCAACCTTATTCTAAAAGTGAGTGGATGTTGTTAATAAACATGCTCTTGGACCCCGCAGGACACTATCCAAGAATTCCATTAAAACATTTTTTAGAATTGAGTTCTAGTGAAAAATAGAGTGCTTCACATTCCGTATTAACAACAGGAGATGTGGCTGCATAAGTTGCTCAGTAAATTACGACCAGTACTCCACCTCATTTAAGAAGTCTATCTTACCTAGATGCCTCAAATCCAGCAGGAACCACAATAACAAAAACGGGATGAGAGGCAGAATCTGCCAGGTCTCAGTCAGAAACAACAGATGCAAATACAAAATTTGTAATAAAATCTAACAATTCATATTTATGTTTGGCCAAGGATCGAACATTATTGAGGGCCCAGTGAATATCCAATGTCAATCTAACCACTGGCTGTCTATCTGCAGGCCCTAAGTCAGAGGCCCGGCCTGGCTTGTGGTCCTGAGCCTCTAACAAAGAAATTCACAGCTGCATCTACATAGACTTTGCGGGCATGATTGACCTTGCAGGCTTGTATTGGCTACAGTTAATGCTAAATCAGTTAAACATTTTAAGTCTAGGAGTTCCTTACCTGTATAGAATCTGCACTCAAAAATTTCTTGACCAGGGGTCCTGGCGCTTGGTACATTTTGGCTGCGGACGGGCGCAGGCGGGCTTGCCTTAGGCGTGCCTTTGGTGCACCAGCACAATTTGCTTCCTTAAATGACCCTCCATATGAGGGGGTGTGTTCAAAATTTAGCTGTGAGCGTGATTCTTAAAATGAGGTGGGGGGGCAAACCAGATGTGCAATACTGGGGTCCAGTAACCCTGCCGACCCTCACAGGCTCCCCTGTGAAGGAACTGCTAATGGTAAAGTAATTCTAACAAAATAAATGTGCAGAAGAAAACACATAAATGATTAAAATAGGGAGTCAGTCCCTTGTAAGATGGGGCCCAACCTACAGGAGCCAGTAACATCCCAAAACTGGCAAGACAGTTGTCTACAAGTAAATTAATAGCAGGGCGTTTCTAGTCATGCTTAGAGAGAGCTTTGCGGACATGCAATTTGCTTCCTTAAATGACGCTCCATATGAGGAGGCATGTCGGAATCAGCGCTGTGAGGGCAATTCTTAAAATGAGGGGCGGCAATCCAGAGATGAAAAACTGGGGTCCAGCAGCCACAGAGAATCTCACAGGGTGAAGGAACTGCTACTCGTAAAGTAATACTAACAAATTAAAATGTGTGGAAGAAAACACATGAAATTATTAAAATAGGGACTTCTAAGATGGCAGCCAACCTATGGGAGCCAGGCACCTCCCAATAATGGCAAGACAATTGCCTACAAAGAAATGAATAGCAGGGAGTATCTAGTCATGCTCAGAGAGAGCTGCACGGACGCACAATTTTCTTCCTTAAATGACCCTCCATATGAGGGGGCATATCTAAATTAGCGCTGTGATCGTGATTCTTAAAAAACTGGGGTCAAGCAACCCTGCACACTCTCACAGGCTCCCCTGTGAAGGAGATGTTGCTGGTAAAGTAATTCTAACAAAATAAAATGTGCAGAAGTAAACACATACAATTATTAAAATAGGGACTCAGTCCCTTCTAAGATGGCACCCAACCTACGGGAGCCAGACAGTTCCCGAAACTGGCAAGACAATTGCCTACAAGGAAATGAATAGCAGGGCATTTCCATTAGTGCTCAGATTGTGTAAGTGTTTGGAAGCTAGCATGTCAGCTGGTACTGAGTGCAAAATCTGTGAATGTTCTGGTATACAATTGTACTTGGAAAGCCTGGACATATTAGTTGATAAAACGGTTTTACCCCTTATGCAGACTATGATATGTATGTTTTACCAAAGTTGAAAAAGGCCAAAAGTGATTGTAGTTTTTTTAATCGTATTTGGAGGTTGTAAGATTACACATTTCTCTACGAAATGAGGTGCTAAGCTTTTGCATTAATTCAATAGCTTGTATAGGGACTCAGTACCTTCTAAGATGGCGCCCTTCTAAGACACTGAGAAAGGCAATTTTTGATTTCTGGAAATAGAATTTGTATCCGTTATCAGTCAATCCCATAATAATGCGATCGACTTTCTCTAAATGTGTTTCTACGTCATCTGTAAGATATATGTCATCAACCTAGGACAATGCTTCTTGTTGAAAATTTTGTAACAGAGATGTTACATGGGCAGAGAACAAGCCTAGCCTGTCATACCCTCATAGGGGTCAACAGAATTGTTTTTGTGACCCCAGTGTGGTAAATGAAGACAAATACCTGCTTTCAGGTGCAATGTTTTCGCAGAAAAAGTCCTTCGACATGTCTAATATTGTTTTGTATTCTTTTG
Organism: Lissotriton helveticus; assembly: GCF_964261635.1. Taxonomy (NCBI): domain Eukaryota; kingdom Metazoa; phylum Chordata; class Amphibia; order Caudata; family Salamandridae; genus Lissotriton; species Lissotriton helveticus. The sequence goes on from NC_136058.1 coordinate 37,347,597, forward strand.
TGCACAATATTCTTCATTAGTGCTGTGCTTTGTGAGTTTTGTACTGCCAATGTGCGAGTATGACTGTTTAATTGTCTGTAGTCTATGACTACACAGTCTGAATGGTCTGATTTCTGTACCCGAAACAAAATATTGTTCACTGGTGAGATACAAGCCTCAACTATGCCTTGCTATTCAAGTTATATAGAATTTCTCTAACTGTCCATTTTGCTTCTTGTTTAACGGGGTATTGTAGTAACACTTGCAGGCTGCAACTAATGGGTATTACATGATAAGGTGATTCTTCATCCCAGCCCACATGTTTCCAATGTAATGCATGGGCTTGTGCAAGGGCCCACTCCTCAGCATACTATTGTTTGACCGCTTCAGAAGCAGGGAAGGAGAGGGATGGTAATATCACATTTTCCCCTGGTGGGACTTTTCGTACAAACTGAAGTGCCCAAACTGTTTTGGCCAAGAGAATGCCATAGACTAATATTACGTTTAATGGTGTGGGGTATATCTAACTCAATTTGAGTTCCAAATGATACAATCTATCAGGAGCACTAACTCTCTGATCCGGAGTTTCCACCTGAACAAAATCACCAATTCCTCTCTCCATCAGAAACTCTTAAAGATTCTGGCAAACTATCATGACCTCTGCTCCGTTATCTAGCAGAGTCAGAGTCCATTCATTGTTCAGAAGAATTTCATTACAAGACCGGAGGCTACCATTATGCATACAACTTTTAATGCAGTCCAAGCATAGCCGCATATGTCACAAAGCAAAAGTTCCAACTTAGAATACATATGAATCAACAATAGCATGAATCACTAGGCAATCAGCCTCTTTTAAATGCGGCTCCAAGCAAGATAAGTCACCTCCTTACTTAGCTCTTTATAATATTGTAATTTCATGTTTAAGACTTGTATTTTATTATTAATCTATATTTGTTACTATATACTGATTAACCCCTTAATCCATACAGGAGTAATATTTATATATATATACAATGTACCTGTTTTATATACCATCTTATAAGGTAGAGTAACACTTTTTTACTCCTTATACCCAGACCCCCAACCTCCAATTTACGGAGGTTGGCTTCCGCTTTCCTTTCCTGTAGTTGTCTTTATTTTAAAGTTATAATTCTTTCCTCTCGCGCGCGAATTATTCAAAAAACACAGTGACCCGCTTTTATTTTCAGAACAATCTCCCAGACGTTCATAATTGTGCCCAATACCTTAGACTTTGTCAAAACCTTGTGAGGTACGACGCTTTGTGAATTTATCTAATTATTTATCCGTGTTACCCTCGCCTCCCTCCCATAATCAGTCTATTAGGATTGATATTTACAAACTAATTTGAAGGTAATATTAAGAAATAAAAAAAAAAAAATTAAAAAGGGAGAGGATATATATATATATTGAAAAGATTACCATAAACATATTAAAAAAAAGGCTGTACATATATAGAAAGTTTATAGAGAAAGGTTAAGAATTCTATATAAGCTTCAGACATTCTTATATATTTATTTTTTCAATTCAAAATATGTCTGAGTCAGATTCTGATTCAATTCACAGTATTACTGTTGAATCTGATTTTAATAATGATGCCATCAAAAAACGTATCCACAAGGAGATGAGATCATGTATGTTTTCTACTCTCTCCCAAGTTATGTCATCTAAGAGACCCTTGATCCATGATAATGATGACCTATCTGACTTGGACATACCTGAGATTAATGATCTCACCGAAAAAAGGGGTAAGAGGCATAAAAAAAGTAATAATATTGATTATACCCCAGAGAGCACGGGAGGTCCTAGCACCTCAAATTTTACAGGAGGTCCTCGCACCTCATTTGCCTCAGGTGTCCCTCGCGGCACAAATCTGAAAGGTGTCCTTAGCGGCACAAATCTGAAAGGTGGAGGAGGTGGGGAGAAGCGTGGCTCAGTGGTTAGAGGCGGCAGACCCGGAAGCTGAGATCGGCCGTGGACCAGGGTTCGATTCCCGCCTCGGCGGGTCTCGGGCTCAAAATTCCACGGACTCGACAATTCTCGCACTGGTGCCTACTCGACTCACGGGGTCACACTCTGCGACTCTGGGCAATAGCTTGCTTAATCTCCACTACGGCCCCTCGCGGCGGGATGCCTGGCTTTCACCTTGTGGATACCCTGCCGGGGTATCTCACAGGGGAATACCAGGACGGGTTCCCTAAGCAAGCGCCTTGAGACCCCTGGGTGATTCGTGCGCTATATAAATCGAAATACATTTACATTTACATTTACAGGTGTCCTTAGCGGCACAAATTTGATGGGTGTCCCTCGCGGCACAATTCACCAAAGTGCTCTAGATAATGATCCAAGTGATATTGATGGCTCAGAATTTCCTGACGAATATATTCTTGACCTAGATGAGGACGATCAAGATATTGATTCCTTTCTCTTGAATGACGACAATGGTCCTTCATCTTCTAAAGATAGTATCTTGGACCGTTTAGGGGAAGAAATGTTCTCCCCCTTTTAACATTAAACATCCTAGAAGCTCAGAGTGGACTCCACATGAGCATGTTTCTAAATTCATATCTAAATGGATTAGGAACCCTTTAGAAAGGGAAACTTGCAATCTTTTGAGGGCAGAATGCACCAGACCTTCAATTGAAGGTAAAGTCTGTCAAACTCCTAACCTTGATCCGGAACTAATTACTTATCTTTTTAAATTAGGAAGAGACCCACGCAAAGGCTTGGAAAGGTCGCTTAAGCTCTGCCAAGATAAAGTTCTCGACATCCTAGGTCCACTTACTAAAATAATCGACGCAGCTGAGGAGAGTTACCTTAATGGTTCCCCTCTTGACACACACTCCATTCGAGGATGGAGCCAAAGAGCACTTGTCCTCTTAGGAAATGCCAACGCAGGACTTAATTGTGAAAGAAGAAGAGTAGTCCTCAATAAAATGAGTCCAAAATTAATCGATATGGCTGAAAAAGAAACCTCCATTAATCCAAAAGGTTTACTTTTTGGAGAAGTTTTAATATGTATCAACCTTTACCGCTTTAGATAGAGCGCATCAAAACATAAAAAAAGTTTTTAACTACAACAGCAACCTTTTTGGAAGGGCTGGAAGAAGGGGGCAATCTTCCGGCCGCTTTAATCGATGCCCCTTCCCAAGAAACAGAGGCAATTTTGGTAGAGGGTACCAACCACCCAACTAAGCACAGTTTTATCCACCCAGAGGAAGAGGTTTCCGCTCCAGAGAATTCCGAGCACGAGGAGCACCTGCTGACTCCACCCCTCAAGTGAGTACTCCTTCCCCTTCCCTTTCTTTGAATCCAAAAGTAGGTGGCAGACTAAGATTCTTTTACCACAATTGGAAAATTATCACACAAGATCCCTGGGTTCTGAACACCGTTCAAGGTTTTTGTATAGATTTCACCAAGACTCCAATACAGTACTCTCTTCCAAGACCGACACCCCTTACACTAGATCAAGAAAAAATCATAGAAGAAGAAATTTCCTCAATGCTAAAAAAAGGAGCAATTCTAGAGGTACCCATGGAATTTATGACATTCATAAGTACTCTCTTCCTTGTGGAAAAGAAAGACAAGGGTTGGAGACCGGTTATAAATCTCATGGAACTCAACAAATTCCTTGTCTACCGTCATTTCAAGATGGAGGGCATCCATCTTCTCAGAGACCTCTTACTAGAAGGAGTCTGGCTAGTCAAATTAGATCTGAAGGACGCCTACTTTACAATTCCCATGACAAAGGAACACCAACCCTTTCTTCAGTTCATTTGGAAAAAACATCTCTTTCAATTTCAGGCTCTTCCCTTCGGCCTCTCTTCTGCCCCATGGTGTTTCACCAAGGTAATGAGAGCAGTTGCCTCATGTCTAAGAGAAAAAGGGATTTGTCTCATCATTTACTTAGACGACATCCTGATTCTTTCTCAAGACTATGCTCAAATCATCAAAGATCTGAAGACAGTTATAGACCTCTTAGAAAGTCTGGGTTTTATCATAAACTGGGAAAAATCCATTCTAGTCCCCTCAAAGAAGATGGAGTTCCTGGGCTTCACAGTAGACACAACAGAATGTCTTCTCCTTCTCCCTCCCAAGAAGATTGCCAAAATAAGAAAGGAGATAAGACATGTATTGAAACAAGAAAATCTCTCCCTAAGAGAACTAGCAAGACTTCTAGGCCTTCTATTTTCCTCCATTCAGGCCATTTTTCCGGGACCACTGAATTATCGAGCCCTTCAGAGAATAAAAGCAAGAGCTCTCAGGTCAGGTCTTTGGTACGGAGATCGAATTTCCTTAAACCCAGATGCAATCTTAGAACTAACATGGTGTTTAGACAATCTAGATGCATGGAATGGGAGAGCGATCTTTGGTTCAGTACCAGATTTTATTCTAGAATCGGATGCCAGCCTTCATGGCTGGGGTGCTTGTCTACAGAACCAGAACACTGGAGGAATTTGGTCCCAACAAGAGTCCCTGCACCACATCAATTATCTAGAATTAACTGCAGGACTTTATGCTCTAATGAGCTTCAAACGCTTTCTTCAAGGAAGATCAGTCATATTGAAAATGGACAATATGTCTGCCGTTGCTCACATAAACCGTCTAGGAGGGACCAAGTCAGAAGACCTCTCCATTCTAGCAAAGAAGCTTTGGTTTTTCTGCCTAGAACACAAAATCTCTCTGAGAGCAGAATACCTTCCAGGGAAATCCAATCTTTGCGCAAATTGGAATTCAAGATTCATCTTGGATTACAGCGACTGGAAGCTCAACACTTTTGTTTTCAACTCCCTCAATCATTTCTGGGGCCCATCCCAAATAGATTTATTTGCGAGCAGATTGACTACCCAATTGATATCTTATTTCAGCTGGATGCCCGATCCTGGTGCTCTAGCAGTGAATGCCTTTCTCCAACCTTGGGTAGGGATCAACGCTTATGCCTTCCCTCCATTTGCAATGATCCAGAGACTCCTTCAGAAAGTGAGACAAGAACGATCCTCAATTGTCCTAGTAACTCCTTTTTGGCCATCCCAAGTCTAACGATCTCGCTAGACTTTCGTCAAGAGCTTCAACTCTCCTTGGAGAGTCATGGGCCCCTGGAACACATTACGGGTACAACAACGTTTGGAAAGTCTGGTCACGTTGGTGCTTGGAAAGGGACTTGGATCCCGTGGAGGCACCTATTGTTGATATAGTTAATTTTCTTGGAGAACAATTCGATAGAGGTTCAAGTTACAGATCTCTCAATTGTTTTAGATCTGCTATTTCTGCAGGACATTCTCTAATTAACAATAAAACGGTAGGTAAAAATCCTAATATTTGTAGAATACTTAAAAGTATCAGACTTAGAAGACCTCCTCAACCTAGCTATCAATCTCTTTGGCATGTTAATTTAATTCTTGACCTTTTTTGTTCTTGGCCAGTTAATTCTCTTCTCAGCAGGAAGAATCTTTCTATCAAATTAGCTACTCTTCTTTGCTTAATTTCATGCATTAGAGTCTCTGATGTTAAAGCTCTAGATATTTCTTTTAGATCTTACGATATGTTTGGAGTCAAATTTGAAATACATAGAAGAACTAAAACCATGTCAGATTCTATTTTCTATCCTCGTTTTGATACTTGCACTAAACTCTGTGTTGTTCAATGTATGAAAGAATATGATGTGAGAATGAACTCTCTTCGTCCTTTGAATGTATCTCAGTTACTCCTCTCTTTTGTTAAACCCCATAAAGGAATTTCTACTAGCTCTATTGCTGGATGGGTTAAAACAGTCATGAAACTTCCTGGAATCAATCTGAATATTTTTAAACCACATTCTATTAGAGGCGCAATGGCCAGTAAGTCATTCTGCTCAGGTGGTAAGTTAGATGATATTCTAAAGGCTGCTGATTGGTCTAATTCTAGAACCTTTGCTCATCATTATTGCAAACCTGTTTCTCACATGTCTAATGTTGATTTACATGGCTACCAACATGCATAATGGTAGCCTCCGGTCTTGTAATGAAATTGTGATTCTCCTATTTACATGACCAGAGAATCTGGATTTCATTAAAGACACGGAGGCTAACATTATCCCTCCCACCCTCCCCTGGGTGGTTGATTAAATGATATAATATATATATAATATATATGTTATGATATGCTTATTTAAATTGTTTACTTACAAACAAACATTATTTTCCTTTGCAGGATTACTTACATCCTTTCCTTTGTCAGGAATTGTTATTTAGATGATTGTTTATTATCCTTGTCCTTAATACTTTTATTGGGATTTATTAACAACCTTTCTTTGCCTTGCAGATAACTTGTCTTCTTGATTTCACACCTGTGGATCAATCGTGGATGGTGTATTCTTCCGTCATCCTTCTTCAAGTTTGATGTTTCATTGGATTTGTTTGGACTTTTCCTTTTTCATTGTCACCACATTTAAAAGAGGCTGATTGCCTAGTGATTCATGCTATTGTTGATTCATATGTATTCTAAGTTGGAACTTTTGCTTTGTGACATATGCGGCTATGCTTGGACTGCATTAAAAGTTGTATGCATAATGTTAGCCTCCGTGTCTTTAATGAAATCCAGATTCTCTGGTCATGTAAATAGGAGAATCGCAATTGTCCTCAATAATTGTGGCACATTTAAGTGAAATACCTATCACTTTCTCCTTGTTGAATTAGGGCTTCTGTTGCAGAAGTTTTTCTTCCTTTTTTATGTCAGAAAAACATTGTGAATCCTTCTATGGTTTCACGTACCACTCCGATCTGCGCTCTGATCGTCCTCCTCTCTCTGAGGGTTTCTTGCATATTTGTGGAAAGGAACAAGAAGGATATGTATCAGTATACTGATATCTATTAGGCTGTTTAATTGTTTCAAGCTTATGCAGATTATAGCGTTTTTCAGAGGACTCCTGTTGAGGAGATCCACCCTGTGATTTAAATATCTTTATTTTTCTGTTTATCCCATCACTTTTTAGAAGACTCTGGTACTTGCCTCTGGTTATTCTTTTCAGAATTACCCTTTAATTGAGGATTATTAGGTCTGGCTCCCAAAGTATCTTGATCTATAGAAGTATATGTTTCAGCAATAATTTCTGGTAGTTCACGCTCTTGATCTGCTAATGCAACATACAAGAGATGGTGCAGAGCAGAAATATCGACGGAGAAATATCATGGGCCCTAAATATCGCCGCAAAAATATCGTGGGGAAGAAATATCGACAACAAAAATATAGTTGACAAGAATATGGACTGACAGGTATGTAATATCGATTACAAAAATATCTTTGTAATAAATATTGTCTACAAAAATATTGATTTATTATTAATGTTATGTATTTTAGTATTTTTAATGAGACTTGTTTGTCACTTTATTATATGTTTTAGAATTTTACTAGTTATTCATTTATTTTAAGTTTAATTCTGCGTTTTTAGTTCTGTAGCGGGTTGTGGGTTTATAGGGGAATAGGGTGGGAAGTAATTTAATTATATAGATTTAAATAATAATTTATAGTAGTTAATTTTGTTTTTTTAAATTAGAATATTGCGTTTTTAGTTCCGTAGTGGGTTGTGGGTTTATAGGGTAATAGGGTGGGAAATAATTTAATTATATAAAATGTATTGAATAATTCATGTGTTAATTGATTAATTAATAATAGTTTAATAATTAGTTGTTAATTAATTTCAATTAGTCAATTATTAATTAAATATGTTAATTGTTTAATTCATTTTGGTTGTGTATTGTGGTGTTTATATGTGTAAGTGGTGTGTAGGGTGGTAAGTAATTAATTTTTTATTGATACATTAATAAATAATACATTATTTTGTATTAATGAATTAGTAATTATTACATTTAATTGTGTAATTAATTTTAGGTGTGTGCTGTGGATATTATAGTGTTAAATAATGTGTAATTAATTATTTTGTATTATCTTTGTTAATAATAATATATTTACATTTATATAATAATGATGTTAATATTGGAAATTAAATTTAATAAACATGTTGATGGTTTTGTTTTTTTAATGTTTTTTGATCCAACGCTTTCCCTACTGTTGCACTCACTGGAGCGGGAATAGTAATTTTTACCCCTCCTCTATCCAGCGCTTTCCCTACTGTTGCACTCACTGGAGTGGGATTAGTAAATTTTTACCCCTCTGCTATCCAATGCTTTCCCTACTGTTGCACTCACTGGAGTGGGAACAGTAATTTTTACCCCTCCACTATGCAGCGCATTCCCTACTGTTGCACTCACTGGAGTGGGAATAGTAATTTTTACCTCTACGCTATCCAACGCTTTCCCTATTGTTGCACTCTTAGGAGTTGGAATAGTAATTTTTATCCCTCTGCTATCCCGCGCTTTCTCTACTGTTGCACTCACTGGAGTGGGAATAGTCATTTTTACCCCTCCTCTATCCAACGCTTTCCTTACTGTTGCGCTCATTGGAGTGGGAATAGTAATTTTTGTACCCCTACGCTATCCAGTGCTTTCCCTACTGTTGCACTCACTGGAGTGGGAATAGTAATTTTTACCCTCTCACTATCCAATGTTTTAACAACTAATGTTTTTATTTTTGTATTAAATGTATGTATTATTCTACTTACCTGTTTAAATAGAGGGAGTCTATTTTTTTGTAATCGATATTTTTACATCAATATTTTTTTCATCTATATTTTTAAATCGATATTTAAACATGGAACCGCAAGAGACATTGGCGTACTGCCAAAGCTGTTGCTTCCCCTTTTATATTAGATTGTTGAGGGACCTGTGGCATATTTGCCAATAAGTTACATCCCCAAATCCAGGGTAGGGGATGCCCCATATTCGTTTTGAATCTGTTTTAGCACATCTGGCAAAACATCTATGGATGGTGTACCATACATGAAGGTATATAGTGCAGCAAAAACTGTACCCCAAGTGGCACAGTCTAACAAGGGAACCATCGCACATTGTGCACATGTGAAAATTCTGTGTTTGTCTTGGGGTCTCATACAAGGAAACACGGTTTCAATCAGATTTTTATGTAATCTGGAACAGAGTCACTTCCCATTGGGTGAGAACCTTACCCATAGTTGCGTTTATAGTAACTGGTCTAAATGCAGGTATTGCTAAATGCAGCTTCGCAGCTTAAGCAGGCCTCATTGGGTTTGTTGTTATTGTGTTCATAACAAACTGTGTCATACACCTGTATAATCTTACTAGATCAGTGCAAAGAGTGCAAATCTCTCCTGCTGTGAATGATCCTAATTGTGGATTTGGTGTGTACCCGTATAAGATTGTCCATGTTGCCCTGTCACTGATGAAGGGACCCAGTCTGACATTTGCTGGTGGAAGTAGTTGGGCTCCTTGGAACCAATTGCTGTGTTTCTGAAAGGTGAGTGCTATTTCTAAATCTTTACAAGCTTTGTAACTGTTTGTTATGGCTGCTTCAGTACATGTGTGAAAAACTCTAGTGTTGGCATCTGCTGCCGGAGCTGTTACCCATGAACAGAATACTTCAGTTCTAAATGCTTTGTGGGTCTCTACCACGAAGGTAACAGCTCCTCCCATAATAGGACACCCACGAAGTTGTAACATCTGTATTACTGCATGTCTGCACTTATGGGAGATATGCACTAGCCAGTTTAGTGAACATATTTTAGAGAAGGGAAATTATAGTGGGGTGATCCTTTGAAAGATTCAAGCCTGAACAACCTACAGTCAGAAAAAAGGGTTCCCTAATTAGTTGAGGAGGATTATTCCCTAACACCACTGACGTCTCTCTTAAAGGTGACTAGGGGCTTTTGGCCAATGTAAGAAGCTGCTCAGTAAACCCATTAAAGTACCTGACCTATAATGTTATTGGCGCATTGTAATATTGCTCCTACTAATTCAGTAAGACTGTGCGTTAGGAGAACATATGCATCAAAACTATGGGGACTGAGTCAACTCATACTGTCAGAATATGTTGGCCTGATTCCTGGCTAGCACACAGTGCACCATCTGGGCCCCTAAACCTGAAGGTACTGGAAGGTATCTGCAACCCTAGAACATGACTACCCTAATTCTCCCAAGGAAATTGTGGAAACAGATCTACCCTTTCATTGTTATCTCAGGCATGCCCAATGGAAGACACAAGAAATACACAAATTGGCACTTCAAACATTTATTAAAGCAATTGGAATATTGCGTAAAATGTGTGTGCTGCAATTATTAGCAGAAGGAAACAAAGCTTTGTAACACGCAATGAAAGAATGGTGAAAAATATGAATAGTTCAACCATTATAATTATTGCAGTGATTATATAAATACTTATAATTGTACTCCTACCTAGCACTACATATCCTAGAGTGCATAATGAGAATGCGTTTCCGCCAGATACATTCTAGTGGTCTAACCTCCCATTTACCTGTGTGTGGAATTCATCCAGAAGCCAGTCCAGTGTAGAACAGGCTGCTATCCCTTGCAGGATAGTTATGAGAGTCAGCAGGGTTGGAGGTCAGACAAGTGTAAATGTCCAGAATAATCCAATGAAATACACCGCTGCTGGACAATGGCTAGGGACAGTTCACATAATAAAAACTGGACCCATTCGCACTGTGTCTCAGTTCAGATGCCTGTCTATTCTACTGACTCAGCGTGGTCTACTAACGAACAAAAAATGCAAGGGCAGAAATGTGTTTGTAAGCAAAACACTTTCTTATACCATTATCGCAAGCAAGCAAAATGTGCTAAAAGTCACCATCTAAAAAGATGTCAAGTTTAGACATGAGCATGTAAAATGGGAGTGTTTGTGCACAGGCCCTATTTAGCCTCACAACAGTACAATCCATGAAGGATGTAGAGCTGTGCAATGTGTGAATGCTGAATGCACATGCAATGTGCGTTCTTGTGAGGGGTACAATATATGGAAGCCTCTAGGTTCCATGTTGTGAGACCCAGAGCTGCATGGTCAAACAACAGGAGAGGAGGCAGAGGGTAAACAACCTTTACAACGCAACTTTTACATCGCAGAGCCTTTACAACGCAACCATTACAACGCAAACTATTACAACGCATTGCTCTGGGGGGAGCTCTAGGATAGGGAATAGGTTAATTTACTATCCAATAACCTTCCCTAGTGTCCACGGGGACTGGAGTTGGAATAGTAAATTAAACTATTCACTATCCAGCACCCCAAAGCACTATGCGTTGTAATGGACTGCGTTGTAATACTTGCGTTGTAGAGGCATGCGATGTAAAAGCATGCGTTGTAATGTCATACATCCGAGGCAGAGGAAACTCCTCCAGACAGATATGTGTATTATTGAATTAGTATAAGCTGTGTGGGACACACTGGAGGAGGGGATAGCCAGGAAAGTGTGCTCTTTGATTCAGAGAATGGTTAAAAGGAAAGGCCCAAGACTCATCTTAGGAAGGACATTGGGCTGATAGGAGAGATGTAAATAGTAGAGCTGAGGCCCTGGGATAACCCTTTTGTATACATATTACTGTGGCAGACATCCAGGTTTGAAACTGGAGTCACTCCCATTGCCTGTGCTGTGGAGCCATCAGATGTAGAGATACTCCTAATGGGACTGACTGCTTGAGGGAGGAAGAGAGAATCGAGGAGTGGGCACTTCAAAAGGAAGCATACCTCCAACATAAAGTTCAAAGATGTGAAAGTGTCCACTCACCTTAGTCAGAAAAGACTTGGTAGGAACCTCAAAGTATCCACAAAAGAATGTGGTAGACTATGTGATTGGCCTTAGGAAGTTGACGGAAGAATAAATGATTTAGGCAAAGGAAACCTTCAGACCATCCAAACACTCATGAAGGAGTGGGACGACCAGAAAGCTATTCTGACTGGGTATCAGGGAGGTTACAAGGTGTTGGTGCTAAAGCATATTTGTTTCAGGGCTTTGGCGGACAAATTGTGTGAACCATAGGGATTATTTCAGCTGCTATTTGAGATCAACTACTTGGTGGATACTGGTGCCACGAAGGAACCCAAGAGGGAATCCCAATGTGAACAAGCTGAGGTCTTACCTCCAGGGAGATTAGGCAGTGAATGTCATGTTCACGGCATGGAAATGAGAGGACAGTGAGCCCTTCCTGACTTGGTGCACAGTGACATAAAGGAATGAATTGTGGAAGGGGTTCAGCTAGCCTCTGAATTAACACCAAATCAGTAAAGGGAATTCAGAGAGGTGTTAGGATGGTTTACCTCCCTCTTATTACTGACTACATGGTTGACGTCTCTCTGTGTGCATGACAGACACAGGAGGCAGTATACCAGTGAAAGGCAGTGTTAGATTTGGGGGTCTCTAGTTGGCAGAGGTAGGTACTTGTGACAAATAGGGACCCTTGCCTCTAGTCAGGGTAAGGGGGTACACTCCTAAAATAACCCCTGCTCACCCCTTAGTAGCTTGGCATGAGCAGACAGGCTTATCTCAGAGGCAGTGTGCAAAGCATTTGTGAACACATACAGTAATCAAGTGACAACACTACAGATGGACACCACACAAGCTTTGTATCAAAAATATGTATTCTTTATATAGATTTAACACAGGACCACAACCGACCAAAACCCACAATACTATACTTAAAATGGTAGGTTTAGCTTAGTTCTCTTTAGATCTTAAAATGCTACACTTTGAGTCAATGTACCTTACGATGCGTCACGCTTCTACAGCGAAAGTGTTGCAGAGATGGAGATGCTGCAACGATCTGGTGCAATGAAATAAAAACATTGTTTCCTTTGTGATGGGACACGCACCTCCGATGTTGTGAGAGGTCTAGGCTCAATGCGTCAGCTGCAGCAGCAACACCCTTGTTCCGTGATGCGGCGACAGCGGCTTTGGCGGTAACCCTCTTCTCTGACGATGCGAGACGCTTCCGCTCGATGCGGCAACTGCAGTGGCGACAACCTTGTTCCATGATGAGACAACAGCGGCACGCTTCTCCGTGGATGCGAGGCGCTTCTTGTGATGCGGTGCAATGTGACAGCTACAGCGGCGTCATCTCTGTGATGCAACGATAGTGGCGGCGATGGCGACACACTTCTTCGAGGTTGCGAGATGTTTCTTGTGATGCAGTGCAAAGCGACAGCTACAGCAGCGTCATCTTCGTGATGCGACTGCAGCAGCTGCGACGGCAACATGCTTCTTTGGGGTTGAGTCGCACTTCCAGCTCCTTGTGACACGCAGTCCTTCAGAAGGCCCAAAACAGCAGCAGGCACTTCCAAAGAACTCTTGGGGAGCTGGTGGTTGAAGTCTGTTGTCCCTGAGACTTCAGCAGGAGCAGGAGGCAAGCTCTTTTCTCAAGCCCTTGGAGATCCTTACAAGTTGAATAAAGCACACAAAGTCCTTTCTCCTTTCTTTGGCAGTCAGGCAACCACTGCAGGCCAATACCCCAAGCACCACATCAGCTTAGGGATAGTCTCTCCTCAGTTTCTTCAGGTTCCTCTCCTCAGCAAAGGTTTCTTCTTGTTGTCCAAAGTGATCTAAATTCTTGGGATCAGGGTCCCAATACTTATGCCCCAAAATCCTTTGTCCTCTGAGGCAGAGGGGCCTTTGCCTAGTCCAAACCAGTTCTGGTCAGTCCTGGAGCACTCTGTTGACATGACTCCTTCTTCCCTTTCACAGTGCAGGGCAGAACCATCAGACACCCCACAGGAGGTGGAGCCAGCATTGTGGGGGGAAGGCGCAGTCCTGGAGCACTCTGTTGACATGACTCCTTCTCTCCTTCCACAGTGCAGGGCAGAGACATCAGACGCACCACAGGAGGTGGAGCCAGCATTGTGGAGGGAAGGCATAGCCCTATTCAGGTCCCAGGCGCAACTCCTCCCTCCCATCTAGAGGCAGATCTCTCTATTCACCACTGGGCTGATTCACCCTATTTACTGGAATCCCCCAGCCCTGTCACTCAAACTCCAGACAAGGAATACACAACCTAGCAGAGGCAGGCTTGGATAGTTAGACAAGAAAATACCTACTTTCTAAAAGTGGTATTTTCAAACACAGAATGTTAAAATCAAGTAAAAGATGTATTTCATCATTCTGAGTTCAGGCAAACTACACTCGATTTTCTACCATGTTCCCTGAGTCAGTTAGGATTATAAGATGTAATAATCTAACTGTCCATTCTGTCCTATGGAGAACAGGTAGCCTTGCAATAGTGAAACACGAAAATGGCTGTAATTCACTATTAGGACATGCCACACACAACAGGGCATGTCCTACCTTATCACCTTGCCTGCAACGCCGATTCTCCCCCGGTGCTGAACATTCCAATCGCGGGTGTGGTCATGATGGAACGGTTCCGTCATGAGCACAGCGCGACCGATGCTCATGACGGAACCGTTCCGTCATGAGCATCAAAGGGGTTATACTTACAATGCACCCTGCCCTTGGGCCTACCAAAAGGGTGTCTCATATGAAGAAAAGAGAAGGTTTAAGGAGTGGCAAGTGGGTGCACTTGCCCAGTCAGCATGGCAGTACCAGACTGCACACAGGCTCTGCAATGGCAGGCCTTAGACACACTTTTACAGACTGCTTCTGTGGTTGGCACAACCAGTGCTGCACGCCCACTAGCAGCATTTGGATTACCAGCCCTGGGCACTCCTGGTGCACAGTACTAGAGTCTGACAAGTAAACCAAACCAGCCAATCATGGAATCACTAATCCATACATCAATTTACAATAGGGAGCACTTGCACTGTGGCACTGGACAGCAGTGGCACAGTCCCCAAGGCATCTGACACCACCAAAAACACATGAGGCAACAGCAAAAATGAAAGGGAGACCCACGCCAAGGTGCCAGGCCTAACAGGCAGGATTTACAGAATATCTGACTGGTTTCAAGGATGCATTAAGGTGGAAGAAAATGATTGCTAAAATGTTAGTCCTGGATGCATTGATCTTATAGTCTGTGGCTAGTCCTGTGGTGCCAATATCAAAGCAAGGTTCTTGCGGTTTTATGTGGACAACTAAGCCCTCAATGATATAACTAAAACCGATGCCCATTCAATTCCCTGAGTGGATGAGCTTGTGAATTGGTTAGGTGCTGAAGTATTTTAGCACCTTGGATCTGAAAAGTGGATATTGGCAGATTGCTTTGGCACCAAATGCAAGGAGCATTTTGTACGCCAGAGGTCTTATATCAGTTCAAGTTGATGCCTTTTGAGTTGATGGCTACTTGTCAAGTCCACTCAGCTGTAACTCTAGGACCTCCCTTCGAGAGACGACTGGACCCGAATCCTCCCGGAATCCTTCCCATATACAATGCTAGAGTAATACACTGAGCCAAGAGTGACACCAAGGTGAAGGGGTTTGGGGTGAGAAAGAAAAAAGAAGAGGGACTGCAGCACTGGAAATCAGATGTTCCTTGTGTTAATTCCTGCGTAATTTCTAGAGGGTGTTGCTTGAGGGTATGGTGCTGAGGAATGGGACCTGTATATGACTTTCAATGGTTATTGAAAGCATACCCTAAAAGAAAACAATGATAATCACTAATTGCACTGAAAATAAGGAGTATAACTGACTCTGACAATAAATAAGAGTTAAATCAGTTACTACATAAAGGCATACCAATAAATGCTTCTTTGTAATCTGTTTTATGCCAAAGGACCATTCATCAAGTTGTCTAGCTATCATCCTATTTTCTTGATATTAAACATTTAAGCAATCATATTGCATCTGTAAAAGAAAATAAGAGTATTACAAAATGAGTATTTTCAACATTACACATGTGGATGACAAATGACCCATTCTGTTTGTTTTATATTCACCTTTGAATTTTGCTATAGTATTTTATAAATCAAAATAAAGTTATTTGAGCTGGAAATAGAGTCTGTTGAGGTTTGACATCACCTCGTATCTCTAGTAAGTTCAAGGTCAATATTTGACTTCCTTCGTTGTTGACCGATTTATCCAAAACAAACCGTGTACTTTAAATGAGTAAAACAGAAAGGAAGTGTTCCAAGGAATTATACACAGAGTGTAGTCTTTATAAAATGTATCTCATTTCTGAAGCCGATAATGCATGTTCAAATGACTCACAGGTTTTCTTTCTATTATTTTTTCTGTAACGGAAGCTGGGAGAGTCGAGATTGGAAGAGAAAACTCCTCCGGAAGACAGGCAGTGACTGGCAATAGCAGGCCGTCTGGAGCTGGGAAGACGGAAAATGAAGACAAAACCAGCTGCAGCCAAAAATGAAGACGTCCGAAGATCTTGTCACTGGAATGCAGGAGCACAGTACAGTGAACTATCTGCTCAGAGGCCAAGCATTGCTTATCTGTTTTTTGCCTCTTTTATAGTTCACTGCAAAGTGTTTTGAAGCACGTGTTGCAGCTGAACCAACGGCAGTTGACTCGTGTTGGTGACAAGCGTCCTGTGCTTCCAAACATGCTTCTAAGTTAGGTCAACGTGTTTGGGAGCACTTGTAGTATTTCCAAGACTACCAAACATCCAATTTGTATAAATAACAAGAAAAAGAAAGGAAGAAAGAATGCTTCCTATGAATACAAAGTAAATAAACTAAAACATTGAGTGCATACATACATAGTAAATAAAGTAAAATATTGTGAATAGTGGAACTCTGCATGCATAATGAGACCCATGATAAAACTATTTTACAATTTTCAGAGGGTCAAACATGTCAAGACATATTCTATGTGCTATGCCATTGGGAGGGCAGTTAACATCATAACAATACTACTGCCACTTTTCAGTGCCTGGTTACTAGGCTGAAGAAGTTCTGGGTGGCCTACCTGGATGACATTGCAGTGTTTAGCAATTCATGGCAGGACTTCCCGAGGCACCTAGAAAAGGTGTTGATAAGGATACACAAGGTGAAACTGGTGATCAATGCAATCAAGTGTCAGGTGGCACAGTCCTCTGCAGTCTACCTTGGGCATGAGGCCTAGAACAGGATGATTGTCCTGGTGGATGCCAATATTCAGTGTGATGGAGTGCGAGGTGCCTACTACTCAGACTGAAGCCAGGGCCTTTTAAGAACTCACCGGGTATTACAGGAGCTTTATGGCGAACTATGGAAGTATAGTTGCCCCATTGACTGTTTTGACCTCCAAGAAGCAGCCTAGTAAAGTGATATGGAGTGAAGAAAGGAACAGAAGAAGGGACTATGCACAGCACTTGTACTGAACGCACTTGACTTTAGTACAGATCAAAAAAGTGGAGGGAAGAAGAAGCACGGAGACTGGATGTTGACAGTGGTGAGTATCTCCTATCCTTTATGTGAATCTTAATGGGGGTAAAGAGTAGGATATAGATAAGTCTAAAAACAAAGCGGTGTCTAGTGGATGAGTCACTGGTACATAACACCCAGTGGTTGGTTTGAAATGTTTTGGCCTGGAACAGCACCTTCGTCAGCACCAAAAAAATATAATTGGAGGCCTTATACTTCAGGGCTTGCCGGATAGTGTGTTATAAATGAATGGAGGCATTCATCTGTCTTTGTCGGTGATCACACTTTGCTCCAAATGGAAAGTGGTTATAGGTACATTCTTGAGGCCTATAACTTAAATATGTATTTCATTTGCATTATGCTATTGAGAAATGTAGGACAGGGGTTTAAGCTTGCCTTTAAACCCTCGTGTGCAGTGCTTTTTCATGCATCTATCCCCAACCAAATGTGCTCTTGACTTTAGTCAGCCTTTCATTGTATAGACAGATGCCTCTGACAAAGGAGTTGGACCGGTATTAGCAAAGCTAGATGACAAAGAGAGAGAGTGTATGGTAGCTTTTATTAGTAGGAAGTACCTACCCGAGAACAGAACTTGACGGCCTTGCAGAAGTTCCAGCTTTATTTGTTTAGCACTAAGTTTGTGGTGCAAAAATATCATAAGCCATTGAAATGGTTGATGGCTATGAAGGGAGAGAATCTCAAAGTGTTGAGATGGTCTATTTCTGTGTAAGGGTTAGACTTTGTAATGGAGCATAGAGCTGGATTGAGCCACAGGAATGCTGATGGATTTTCCCGCTGGTTTCACATATAAGACTACCTAACCTCTCCAGTTTAGGAGTTGGTTCAGGGTGTTATGATGTGGGAGGGGTGTCTGTTCGAAAGGATAAGCCCCTAACATGGTAATGGATTTTTACCCCTGCTTCAGTGCCCCAAATGTACTGATGGCTGGATCCCAAGGGCTGATTTGTCTTGTCATAACCAAACAAGTTTAATGCATTTGTACCATGACATAGGCCTGTCTGATGGTTTGTGGTCTTGTTGGTCTCAAACTGCTACCCTCATGGTGATAGGCTACTGCATTTACTAATAGTTAGGCAGCATGAGTGTGTCAGTGGCAGTATACCATGCAATGATCAGTAGGAATGAACAGGTCTTTTATCCCTGTGTCACTTGAGTGAGGCCTACAGGCTCACTCATTTGAAGTTCCACTCCTGTGTGCTTAACTCACCCAATGTTTGTGTATTAACAATATAATTAATACAAATAAAAAAGTGTGTACTTTTTTATAGTTCCAATAATGTTCAAGTTCAAAATAGCTTTATTCGACAGTTATATCATAAAAGCACAACAATAACGATTCATCGATACCACATCGCACAATGTTAATAATAAGATACAAATATAAAAGCATGTTCAGATAGGATAAAAAAGTATTAAATTACATTATTAACTGACGGATATATCATATTAAAAACGTAGGGAAAACCCATAAAATTCATCCATGAACGCCCAGCACCAATTCATAACTCCATTTCTCAGCAGCCTTACTGGGGCGATTATACAATAGTAGGTTATCATTTTTGCTATACCTAGTGTAACACCTTTGTTCGAATGGACCAAGCCCAGCCCAGGCACTTGGCCATTGCAATGGCTATAGGTAGGGATGTGTCCGTTTTAAGGACTCTTAATGCTTCATCATGCCTTCTAAAGCCTAATAACTTGCAAATTGGTTTAACCCACGCATTACGGGGTTTAACATATAATGGACAAAAAAACAGTAAATGACTTATCGTTTCCTGACTGTTGGGGCACCATGGACAATCATTATTAGTGGCTCCCACCCACTTGCTAGTAAAAAACCTAACGGGTAAGGTTCCCACCCTTAACTGAAAATACCGTTTTAGATCGAGTGGTTTCTCAATGGCATCCCAATATTTTTCTCGAACAGACCTTGACGTAATTTCCAAAAAAAGGCCTGTTAGATGTTTAGAAAATCCATTGGAACAAACTGAGGCCGTAACCATTTCCCAGTACCTTTCCTTCAGTATCTTTTTTGAAGGAAAGTCGGCATTGGATGGGTCATTCCACAATTCACTCATGCCCAGGTTCGTCAGAAGTGATCTAATCTCCTTCAGCCAGGGTATCTTGTGAAAGTAGTCTACGTCCATTATGTCTTTGAGACCTTTAGCATAATGCGATAATTTGTCCGTACACCACAGCCTTATAGCCAGTATAGTAAAGGGCGAAGTTTCGCCATGTCTTCTATTGCTTTCCTTCCCAGATCTAGCAATAGCGGACGCATGGGTGTACTCTGTGGGATTCCGATCATCTTGCAAAGAAAGGAGTTCTCAGCTATGGTTAGATGGTTTAGGTTAGCAAACCCCCATAACTCGGCTCCATAAAGAGCGGAGCTTAGCACCTTCATGCCATAAATCTCCAACACCGGGCTGATTGGTTTGGTGAAAGAAGATTTGAATTTGGCACTAAGGATCCCTGTCTGTTGTTTGTGTTTTAGGACAACCACATCAAGTTTGTTAGACCATCTCATATCCATCTGTAGGGTTACACCCAGATAAATAAAGGAATTAACTTTTTCCAGGGGGGCAATATACATGTAGACATTGCCCCGAAATGATCTATGCTCATTGAAGGACATAAACCTTGTTTTTGCCGTGTTAATTTCTAGGCCTCGAATATGGAAAAAATCTTCAAACCGGTGCAAGGCCCTTTGCAGGCCACTTGGTGTCTTTGAGATAATTAAGGTGTCATCCGCGAACATGAGGATGGGAATGTGTTCACCTGCTAACACAGGTGCATCAGTGGGGAGTGAGGAGAGGAAGTCAGCCACCCCGTTGACGAAGAGTGAGAACAGGGTAGGAGCAAGAACACACCCCTGGCGCACTCCCCGGTCAACGGCGAAGGACTCAGTGACATCTCCCCTGTTTCCCCACCGAACCCGTGCATGGTTGTCCTCATGTAGGCGGACAATCAGGGACAGCAATTCCGGGGCCAATCCCATCTCCCTTAAGACGAACCACAGCCTGCTACGTGGCACTAGGTCGAAGGCTGCTTTCAAATCAACAAATACGGCATACAACGCACCTTTCCCCAGGACTACTACCTTCCAATAAATTGTAATAAAACGGAAGACCTGATCTATGGTACTTGTGAGGGGTCGAAAGCCAGCCTGCAGAGGAGTTAAAATTTGGTTTTTCTCCATCCAGGACTGGACTTTGGATAATATTAGCCTCCCCATAATCTTTTGACTGGAATCTATAAGGCTTATTAGCCTATAGCTACCAGCCACAGATTTTTCGCCCTTCTTAAAGACTGAGATTATCTCCGCCTCCTTCCAAGAATGCGGGATGGGTGCGCCACATGCAATTGCATTTGCAACATATCTAATATATAGTTGCCAAGATGATTTATTATTTAGAGAAACATCCGCAGGAATGCAGTCTATACCAGGAGCTCTTCCAGGAGTGATTGTATCTATTGCCCTATCCACCTCATCTAAAGTGAATATCCCGCCGGAGTAAAATTTATGCGGAAACGGGTCAGTGTTCTGCTCATCTGCTTGGGAAGCATACTGAGGTTTAAAGTGTTCTATCCAAAAATGATGGGCGACATTTTTCTGCGGTGGATCTGGTCGTCCACCCCTGTCCCATTTATACTTACCCCAGAATAATTTTGGGTTTCTGGTCTCGCATGCTTCCTTCAGCTCCTGCCATCTTGCCTCATCCCATAGCTGTTTGGCTTTCTTAACAGATTTTCTATAGAGGTCCCGTGCCTGCCTTACTTTACCTGAATCCCCTACTCCTACGGCTACCCCCAACTCTACCCTGGCGTGTTGACATTTCTCATTAAACCACCCTTCTGTTTTTTTGTTCCTAACATTCCTCTTATTAGCGGGTTTACAAAAGTAAGACTTAAGTCGATCAAAAAGTGATATATGCATCTCTACTATTTGCGACTTTGAGATCAGGCTATCCTCACCGGTTCCCAGGACTTCAAACACTTTATCAACATCATTATTTATGGATGTCAATATTTCCGGGTATGCAACGACATTACACCATTTAAGGTGGCGTGTGTCATTGGTTAACACTAAATCGCAAGCCGATCCTTCTTCCCTACTACGTGCATCTATACCAAGCAACCCATCCATGGTTATAATAAGAGGATTGAGGTCGCTTTCTACACGAGTAGTTACAACCATGTCTTTGAGGAATTGCCACAGGTTCAGGCTGACCAGCACATAGTCAATGCGGCTAGCCCTGTGGCCATTGTTATATGTGTCTGCCCCCATCCTATCTGACAATGTGCGGCCATTGGCGGCCCTCAGCTGATGGCCTAAACACAGCCCCTTTAACTGGATGGCTGCCTCAGTCCATTTTTTGATGGATGGTATCTCAAGGGTAGGTATGCCCCACTTAGCGTCTTCCTCTTCCGTAAGACACTGATCCTCTGGCCCTAGAGGCTCGAACGTGGTATTGAAGTCCCCCGCAACGATCGGCCAGGTATTACTAGGCATGGCATCCAACAGATGCTCTACAGCTGTTAGGACATCCGATCTTCGCCCTCCTGCAATACCTCTAGCATAGACATTAATGATGTCCAGACAAGGGCCCAGGGTGGGAGTAATTCTTACTGCAAGGATGTCATTGTTGGATATAACTATTTGAGTTATTTTACATAGTAAAGCCTGTCGGACCCAAATCACCAAGCCCCCCATTGGCCGACCTTTCTCTTTCTTTGTTGCTGGGGCCTGGAAGCTAAGGTAGCCCGGTCGGAACACAGGGTCTCCCGCCCATGTCTCCTGAAAGAGACATATATCGTGTTCATCAATAAAGTTGGACCACTCAGGGAGGGGTAATTTAGAGCCCAGTCCTGCAATGTTCCAGGATAATAATGACAGGCTATTAGACTGTACAGTTGCGGGAACCAATGTTACAGCACAACCTGCAAATATGTCAGACTGCCCTGGGCTCCTAATCACTTCTGTGATTGGTAGGTATTCAGATTCTGTTTCCCCAGATCCTACGGCAACTATTAGATTACCATCTTCTGGAGGTAAACCAACTCCCCCCACACGATGTAAGACACTTTTGGAAAGGGGATCGGTTGGCCCAGTTTCGGTGCTTACCATATCGGTCACCATTTTCCCGCCCTTACGAGGGGTCATACTAAACTGTGCACCTGTGGGGACTCTTTGTTTATTGGCAATCTGACGTCAATCACAGTCCTCTAGGCCTGATAGCACATCATACCTATTCCGCATACTGATACCCCCCATGCTCCCTGATTCTGGTCTCCCCCTCCCGATAACAGATTGGCAGGGGCCAAATAATTAACAGGGTAAAAATATGGTAAAGGGAGTGATTTAATTTGGGTTTCCGTGCAAGACTGCACCCATCCACAAACATGCTCAGCTGCTCTTCTATCCCTGAAATGGATTATAACCGAATCACCCCCAACAATTTTCTCCCTAGTCCCCACCAGGGCCATCCTTCTTGCAAATAAAATTCCGGCCGATACCGTAGGGGGAAGGGGCCGGTTCACATTGAGCCAGTGAATACACTTGTTCTTTAAGTCCACACAGTTCTCTCTCTGGCCCGGTTTCAAAGGTGGAACCCCCACTAGTATTGTCACATAGGGTGCAGATGCCGGGGGAAGATCAATATACGGAAGACTATTTGGGGGGGGTCATTACACACCCTGTTACTTGTACTTTGTTACTGAATTACAGGCTGTAGAAAAACCTCCCTTTCTAGACTGTTGCTCGGGGGCCGTACTCCTGGGGCACGACTCGTGCAAGGTTGCAATTGGGGGTTGCTGGAAATCAGGGTAGGTCGGCTGATAGTGCTCGTAGCCTTAGTTGTCTGAATGGGGGGATTCTGACTTAGCATGGCCTCAGACCCACTTTTGTGGACATCATGTCCCTTGGCCACAGCAGCTACCACATTCTCCCTGTTATTTTGACCCTGAGTCATTGCTGACTCTAGGCTGGTAAGTCTAGATTCAATCTTATCCAGTCTCTTGTAAATAGGGGTGCATGTCCTTTAAAATAGGTGTTCCAATTTATCCCACATATCCTGGCTCCATTCAGGGGGGGATTCATTTCCAAGGTCCGCTACTGGGGTAGCCACAGTAACTGATGGTTGTAATTCTTCAGGGCTAGTTTTTGATGTTTTCGATCTTGCCCCAGGACTTTCAATAACAACGTTAGTTTTCTTGACTAGAGTAGAATTTGACAGGCCAGTTATGGCTAGTACTGGTTGTGTCCCACAATCAGCCCCGATACATTCGTATAAAGATACGGCAGGTCCTCGAACGGAAATGGGTGACTCCACCTGAGCCAACCTTCCCATTGAAGACCTTTTGTGGAAGGCGGGGTCAAGAGACAGTCTCCTTTCTGTTAGCTCTATATCGTGTGCTAAAACTGAGGAAGCACGTACAATGAATTGATCAAGCGTGCCCATAATTGTCCCGGGATTAGTCGTTTTGGCCCCTCTTGCAGCTTTAGAAGCCATTCCGGGCACACAAGTAGAGTACCTTTGGCCACTTTAACTAACACAAAACCTT
This sequence comes from Lissotriton helveticus, assembly GCF_964261635.1. Lineage (NCBI taxonomy): Eukaryota > Metazoa > Chordata > Amphibia > Caudata > Salamandridae > Lissotriton > Lissotriton helveticus. The sequence goes on from NC_136058.1 coordinate 37,371,339, forward strand.
CGTGAATCGGATTTTCGAGGTTGATAGGCTGACAATCAATCAAACAATGACAACACTAACCTCGGAACGTAGATGTTAAGGGGGGCCCCGTCCCGTCCTCAAACGATCTCGAATGGGCTCAAACGGGCCCACCCTTTGCCCGGGCTTTGTCATGCGTGCGCCCGTGCGGGTCCCGCGAAGCGGGGGCCGCGAGCAGTTATCGGCGGCAGGCAGGTGGACGGGAAGAGGACCCAGCTGATAACAATCTCCAGGGCTGCTGGTCCTCGCAGTCCCGCAGCGATAATGGTCCCAGGAAGCAAAGGAGTAATATCCGGCAAAACTGCTTGCGAGCGGCACCCCATAATGTTTTCAATGCATGTAGTTTGTAATACATTTTGAAAATATTTTTCAAAATGTATTTTTGTTAATTTTATGTGTTTTTTTCACAGAATTAAGTTTATGAATATTAATAAATGCTTAAACAAATGGTATTTTAATAGTTATTGAAATATTACTTTTATAATTTAAAATATAACTATGAATATAAAGGTTTGTAGTTAAATTAGGGTGTTTTTACATATTTTACAAAATGTTATACTAGACAAAAAATGAGATAATATGTTGTAGTGATTGTCTTTGTAATATGTTTCTTTTGAAATATGTCATGTAAAATGTTCTATTTTGAAGTGGATATTGTAACTTTAAACTATTTAGTGTCCAACACCTTCCCCAATATGGTTTAGATCGGAGTAGGATTAGTAAATGCCCCCCCCTTTTAGTGTCCACCACCTTTCCCAATATGTTTTATATTGGAGTGGGAATAGGAAATGTCCTCCCTTTAGTGTCCAACATCTTCTTCAAATTGGTTTAGAATGGAGCGGGAACAGTAAATGCCCCCCCCTTTAGTGTCCAGCACTTTCCCCTATATGGTTTATATTGGAGTGGGAACAGGAAATGACACCAACTTTCAATTCGTATTTATTATTGCTAACAATTTTATAACATTCATTACATTTTTTACATATATTATTTCCTAGATATTATTTTTTTGTCCTCATCTCACCTATAAGCATATTGCAGAACTTATACAGCCGTGGAGTATTGCTGGTGGCTTTTCTGGTTCATGCATCTTCTCAAAGTGGAAATAGGTAGTAGTTGCCCTGTTATGTGTTTGTGGATTCTTGGTAAAATATCCTTGAAGGTAATGCTTTGTGGGATCCTGGGAGCAAGTGCTTGACTCTTATATCTTGCAATATTTTTCAGACTTCTATTTCTGTCTCATTTAGGGGGTGGTTATGCTCTCTTAGATGAATTACAATATCATATTTTGTAGTTGCCCTCCCAGAGCATGCATTAGAATAAAATTTGGTAAATTTCCAGTTTATAGCTAATGATAATGCACTTTCTTGGCTGTTTAACCACTGCTGTCTTCTCTGTGATACATTTAGTGGCCTCTGTCATTCTATAGTGTAAATATATAATATCTTTAAAGTTTTGTGCATTAATTATTGGCATGTTTAAAAATACATTCACTTCTAATATATATTTTTACATATATGTTCTAGTGAGATGTTTCACCCGGTTTTGCAAGGTGTTTTAGTGTGCAGCAGGTGCTTTTATTTCTGTTGATTGAAAAAGAACAATTTAAGTTACATTTTAAATGGTACTTTGTTGATAGTTTGTAGGGGTTGGGATCATAGGTTTGTTTTTGTTTGCTATGCGAGTCATTTTAAGATCAGTTATTTATTAATGTCTACTTACTTTAGTAATTCTTTTTGCAGGTTTGTGATAGTTTATATTTTCTGGTAGTTTATTGGTTTTCAAGTTGAAGATTTTTCTTTTTGGAGGTCAGTGTAAAAAAGGTAAATGTTGAAAAGTGTGTTAATATTTATTTGCTATTTTATATTTTTAAATACTTCACTGCTAGGCCTCCCCCCAGTGCTGCGCCCTTTTTTGACTATTTGGCGAAGTTCGCGCTGATGGCTCCACAACTTTTTTCTTGAAATCCACGCCTTATTTGTGTCCTTTTTCCAACATCTTGGCTATTCTTGAGGTACCAAGGCTTGTGGATTCCCTTGAAGAAGACCATGAAAATATGCAAAATATAGAAAAACTTTGAGCTTTTTTATAAGTGCTCCAGATAAAGGTGTCTGTTTCCTTTCCTAAAAATGTTATCCACAAACAGCTTACTGTACTAGAGTCACCTGCTATGCAGAGCTGAATAAAAAAATCTCATTTTGTAACACAGTTTTTGCATTTTTCTGAGAGGTAGCCTATATTCTCTATTTGTGGTGCTCTCAACCTAATTCCATTTTGTTGTGGAAAGCACAGTGAATTCTATGGGTGTTCCAAAAAAGCTAAATAGTTTTGAAAAGTTGGCAACATTCACAATTCAGCCTGGGGTCATATGTGTAGTTCCCTCAACTTTTTTCGAAGGAAAATATTTGTTGAAATAAAGACATATTGAAAATGAATAGGAAAAAAGGGGTATTTGTGTCAACATTTTCTGCTGTAACTACTGTCAGGATGGATCATTAACAAAAGCATTAGACCATTATGTTCACTAGACCCTTCTGGTTATGGGGATATGCAAGGTTTGTAGGTTCTCCAAAAACCAAGGGTGCGCAGAGCAAACAACTGAGCTGCACTATACAATAGTTTTTCATTGACTACAAAGTATAAACTAATTCTTATAGAGAAATAGGAAGAGTCAAAAATCAGTATCAAGGAAACCTATGAATTTCTGAAATGGACACAAGGTATAGAGCTTAGTAGCAGTGGTTATTTCTACTTTTCTAAATGTGTGGGTATCTATACTAGCGTATGATTTGGGGGGTATTTTTCAACATGACATCTTTCTCATACACTGGCTTACATATAGAAGGCACAAAGGCATCAAAATCCAATTAGTAATAACAAATGTTCTACTATTCTATTCTCCCATAAGTCTTTCGATAAAAATGTTACTCACGTGTGTGGTAGGCCTAGTGCCGCAACAGGAAACGGCCCAAAACAAAGCATTTTTCCAACAAAAAAAGGACCTTTTTTTAATATAAGTCTACACTTTGGACCCTAGCTCAGCTGACCCCTAGGGAAACCTAGCCAACCTGTACATTTTCTAAAACTAGACACATAGGGCTATCCAGAGTGGCCTGACTTGTTTGACTTTCACCATGTTTTATCACCCAAAGTCCCTTACAAACCTCAAACTTTGACAAAAAACATTCTCCTCACATTTCTGGGATGGAAAGTTTTGGAATCTGTAGGAAGCCACAAACTTCCTTCCCCCTGCCATTCCCCAAGTCTCCTTATTAAAACTGTACCTCACTCCTGTGGGTATACTTAGTGGCCGCAACAAGAAACAGCCCAAAATGCAACATGAACGCAGCGCCTTTTTCCACCAAAAATTGACCATTTTTATCCAATGTGGGTAGCTCTACATTTTGGATCATAGCTCATATGGCGCCAAGTTAAAGCTAGCCAACCTGTACATTTTTTAGAACTAGACACATAGGGCTATTCAGGGTGGGGTGACGCGCATGGCTCTCACCATGGGTTTTTTACTCAGAATCCCTTGCAAGCTTTAAACTTAAAAAAAAAATACTCACATTTCTGGGATAGAAAGTTCTTGAATCTGCGGGTACCCACACACTTCCATCCACCCGGCATTCCCCCAAGTCACCAATAAAAATGCTACCTTGCATGTGTGAGTGGACTAAGTGTCTGTGACAGGCAAATTAAAAAAACATTTATATAGCACAATAGCTACCCTGAGGCATCCCAGCGCTGTAGACAGACGCAGACAGAGGGAAGGAATCAGCGGTTATTACAAAGTAACATTTGTAGGAGTTTGCGTATGGGTAGGAGATTGGGCACCGTCCGCATACGGAGGGGGAGAGCATTCCAAAGCTTGGCGGAATGGTAGGAAAAGGAACATCCACTGCATCTAGCTCTCTTTATTCTGGGCACTAGGGCGAGGGAGGAGGATGTTGAGCGGAGGTGCCTGTTTGGCTGGTAGGGTGTTATCAAGGGCTGACTGATTAAGGAGCCGTTCTTCCAAAAAGTCTTGTGAGCGATGCACATGGCTTTGAATTGGATTCTCTTCCTAACCGGAAGCCAGTGTAGGCTCCTTATTGCTGGGGCTGTGGACTGTCGATGAGGGGTCTGGAGGAGCGTTGGGGCTGCACAGTTTTGGATTATTTGAAGCTTGCGTTAGGTGGATTGCGGGCCCCTAAGTACTGGGCGTTCCCATAATCCAGACAGGAAAGGATAAGACCTTGATTTTCTTTGCTTAAAATGGGAGAAGGGAGAGTATCTTATGTAGCATCCTCAGCAGACCATAGCAGGCAGACAAGAGTTTTGCCGCTTGGTGATTAAAGCTGAGGGAGCTGTCCAACCATATGCCAAGGCTTTTGATTTGGTCTTTGGGTACTGGAGCGGGGCCAAGGCATTTCAGACAAAGTTGCTCCGAGCAGAGAGAGGGGGAGTTTCCGAGAAGCATAATCTTGATTTTGTCCCCGTTGAGTTTCCGTCAAGAGATTTCCATCCATTTGGCCACCTCTTCAAGACAGCTTCCAAGATTACTTGATGATTTTTTGGGGTGGTTTAATGCTACCACAAGCAGAGTGTCATTGGCGTAGGTGATGATTTTTATGCCAAATGGGAGGACAATCTCTGCCAGGGGACTCATGTAAATATTGAATAATGTGGGGTTCAGGGAAGATCCCTGAGGGACAACACAAATTAGGGGCATCCGTTTATAAACAACATGGCCTTCAAAGACCTTTAAAGATTGTTCACCTAGGAAAGAATGTAGCCAGGCAATGGCATTGCCTGGTACATCCAGATCCCTTAGTCTCAGAATCAGCGTGTCGTGGTTTACAGTGTCGAATGCGGCACTAAGATCGAGAAGACTGATTGCCCAAGATCCTCCTTGCTTCCTCCGTTACAGCAAGGAGGGCAGTTTCAGTCCGGTGTTGGAGATGGAAACCAGTCTGTGAAGGATGGAGTAGGTTGTTGGTTTCTAGAAACTCTACCAACACTGAGTTGATATGTTTTTCCAAGATCTTACTTGGCAGGGAAGTAGAGAGATTGGGTGATGGTTGCTCAGGTTGTTGTGGTCTAGATTTGGCTTTTTTAAGAGGACCTTTACAATGGCACATTTCTATGCCAGGGGATCACTCCAGCGTAGATGGAGGCATTCAGCAGGTCGAGAACAGTTGGTAAAATGTTTGCTATGACTGGTAGCAGGGCGCGGGGAGGCGCGAGGTCTATGGGGGAGCCTGACTTTACCCGTCTTTGCTCTGCATGTATTGTGGGTGTGCACTATGGGAAGTACAACATCTAAGGAGCTCTGGATCCAGTGATTAAATTGTTCGTTGGCTAGGATGGGGTTGGGGTCACTGTTAGGTCTGGAGGTTTTGAGAGCTGAGATCCAGCATTCTCTAGGAAGCTTGGACGAGTTGTGTTCCTGGCGTGAGGTTGAATTCGAAGGAAGGCGGTGGTTTGGGATTTCCCAAGTCATGGGGATAAGGAAGTGGTCAGACCAGGGAAGCGGAGATGGCCCCCCTGACGTAAGATCGGGGCAGTTCCTAAAGATGGGGTCAAGCAGGTGGCCTTTAATGTCGGTAGGTTTAGATTCTAACTGCTTCAGCTGAAGTGTGGAGAGGCTCAAGTTTAGATCATTAGTGGTGTGATCAGAGGAATTGTCTAGATGAATATTCAAATCTCCCAATACAGTGAAGTTGGATGGCGAGCAAGCTAAATTGGCGATGGTTATCAGGAGAATGTTGAAGAATTGGCACTGGGGTCCGGGTGGGTGAGAAATTAGTAACCCAGTGAAAGTGATTGTGGGGGAGAAATCTATGGAAAAGAGGAAACTCTCGCAATCTGAAACAAGATCTGGAGAGATGCGACACTTAAATCGGTCTTTGAAAATTATCGTTAAGCCACCACCTTCTGCTTTTCTTACGGTCCTCTCATTGTATGAGGTAGCCACAAGGGAGATTTTGAGCGAGAACTGGCTCGGACTCATTATTAAGCCACGTTTCCGTCAGAAAGAAAGCATCAGGTTTAAGGTCCTCCAGTAGTAGGTCGACTTCAGTGGCATGCTTAGGAAACGATCTGCAGTTTAGCAAGAACATCTTCATACCGGCATGATTTATGGGGATGTTCTGTACCTTGACCACCGGCAGAAAATTAAACCCACAGTGGAGACAATCAGTGTGTTCATCTGCTACATTCCACAGGAGGCGGCACTTGTCAGATGTCATTCTCCTTAGGTTACGTAGGTTATATGGGCTATAGGATCTAATGTGGGACGGGGAACGGACAGGGGTTCTGGCCCCTGGCCCCAGCCGGCAGCAGACGGCGCAAAGGCGCAAAGCTTGTGGCATGTGGGCTAAATAGTGGGAAGGTTCCCCCCTGCCGGTCTCGTGCCCGGAAGTGGGTGGGGAATATTGCTGGATACTCCCTGCACGCAATCGGGACAACCCGTGGTGGACCGGGCAGCAGTGTGGTTTAAGGAAGAAGGTGAGTAAGAGTAAATGTGGCACAATTAAAACAAGGATTCTTCAGTTTTTAAAATAGTAATAGCAGCAATGTATGTTTAAAAGTAACAGCGCTTCAGCTTGACTTCAGACTGCGCACGTCCTCTGCGCGAAGCTTGTGGCATGTGGGCTAAATAGTGGGAAGGCCCCGCCCCCTCCGGTCTCCTGTCCAGAAGTGGGTGGGGAATGTTGCCGGATACTCCCTCCACACACTCGGGACAACCCGTGGTGGACCAGGGAGCAGTGCGGTTCAAGGAAGAAAGGTAAGTAAGAGTGAATGCGGCACAATTAAAACAAGGATTCTTCAGTTTTTAAAATAGTAATAGCTGCAATGTTTGTTTAAAAGTAACAGCGCTTCACCTTGTCTTCAGCCTGCGTGTGTCCGCTGCACAAAGCTTGTGGCATTTGGGCTAAATAGTAGGAAGGCTCCGCCCCCTCCGGTCTCCTGCCCGGAAGTGGGTGGGGAATGTTGCCGGATACTCCCTCCAGGCAATCAGGACAACCTGTGGTGGACAGGGGAGAAGGGGCCGAAACATATTGTGAACACATCAAAACTATCTATTTCAAAAGGACTTGTTTCTGCAAGGAGGCCACTTGTATTTTTGGTCCCAGGATTGGCGGCCATCTAGGGAAATCTACCAAACCCAGACATTTCTCAAAACTATACACTCGGGGGTATGAAGGGACGTGTGGCTTGTGTAGATCCCCCAAAGTTTTCTCACTCATATTCCCCTGCAAACCTCAAATTAATCTAAAAATTAAAAAAAAATCACAGTTCTGTGTGTGATGACCGGGTCGGCACAAATTTTCTACCACCCAGTGTTCTCCTTGGTCTATTGATAAAAATGATTGTGTGGGTGGGCCCAGTGGCTGTGACAGGGAAGGGCCAAAATCGTGTAGAGTTTGCCCTTTTGGACCCACTTTGGTTCCCCCCAGTTTTTCATTTTAAACATTTTTACGTTGACTCTGCTTTGGGTACCCACACAAGGGAGGTATCATTTTTATCGAGACACCGATGGGAATGCTGGGTGGCAGTAAATGTGTGCTGACACATAGATCCCACACAGAGGTTTGCAGGTGATTCTGGGTTAGTAAACGTTGGGGGATCTAGGCAAGCCACTCCTCCCTGGACTCCCCCTGGGTATCTAGTTTATGAAAATATCTAGAGTAGCTAGATTTTCCTTACAGACAATGTACTCCCTGGCAGAAAAAGACAGAAAAGAGAAATATTACTGCACAGCTATCTATTCTTCGACTACACACATAAACTGTGTAATGGGTGAAAGGATTAAAATGCACATTTTATTAACAAGAGATTTCACAAAAATTAAATATTCTGTTGATAATTGAAAGTTAAAAAAACTGAACCAGTGCCTCACAGCTCATGAGCTGTAAAGCTGCATCAAGACACCAACCACTTTACAGACCTTTCATGCTTGGCACACACAAAACCATTCACACCGCCAGCCATGGGTCCAGGACATTACAACATTCTCATCAACAGACAGCATCATTCAAAGGCCTATCACTTTCATAAGCCCACATGACTGACACAGCAATCACACCGGCTGGCAGCTGACAGTGTGTACTGGCATTTTCCTGGCAATGTGTGTGTAGTGACAATCTGCAAGTCATTGCATACACACTGCAAGCCAAATTCCTACTTACTCACCACCAGCAAGCAATCGTCCACACACACTGCCAGCTGAGCACCAGTCCAAGCACACCACCAGCCAAGCGCCATCCACACACATCACCAGCCAAGTGCCAGCCATTGCACACCACCAGTCAAGTGCCAGTCCAAGCATATCACCAGCCAAGCGCCAGTCCACACACTACCAGCCAAGCACCAGTCCATGCACACCACCAGCCAAACAACATCCACACACACCACCAGCCAAGCACCAGTCCACCAACACTGCCAACCAAGCACCAATCCACGCACACCACCAGCACATTGTTTCACCCAAAAAAACACAAACCAATTTGACAGGGATAAAAAACACAACTATGACCGCAAACACAATAGATCTTTCTAAATACATCAAAGTACTGCCAAACATGAAACTGAACAAAAAATGTAAAATGATACAGACTAGCCAGTTGACTTTTATGCTCAAAGTTGCTCCCAAAAATGTTGTTGCATGTGGTACAATTTAAAACATGCGGGCACACCTACCCCAGGCTTAGAAGGACACTCGGGACAGTACATATAACTCTCCTTCCGCACGCCTCTTAGGACACAGACTCTACATCTCTCACAGGGCAAATATTTTTTTGGGTGTGGGAGGAATGTAATCAGGAAAGTGGAGATCTTTCAATCTAGCCTCATCTACCAGCACTCCAACTCTCGGAACACTTGCCTGCTCCACTAAAACAAGGCTACCTATCACAGCCTTCTGAAACTGAACTAAAGTCATCTTTGAATCTGGAGAACAATCCTTGAATGCAACAAAAGCATTGAAGGTTGCCAAATGAAACAGATGGACAGCCAACTTCTTATACCCAAATGTATGACATCACTGTAGGGCTCCAACCTCTGATCTACTCTATCTACACCACCCATGTGCTTAATGTAGTCTAAAATGCAAACAGGTTTGCTCACTTCATCAACCTGACCCAAACAGTCATAGGTGAAGTACTTTCAACATGAGTGGTAGTCAACATGTAGACATCTAGCCTGTATGACAATTTCACAGCTAGACGTTCATCACTACGCAAGGCACTGCTCTGTCCCCTCTGAAGTTTTTACAACTAAGCTCTTTAAGGTAACCTTTATGGGTAGATTGGATTGTGCCACTTGCAACAGTGCCCACTTTAAATAATTGCTTGAACAGTTGCACACCAGAGTAGAAGTTATCCATGTATTAATGGTGGTCTTTGTTAAAAAGTCCTCTACCAAGTTCCCACACTATTTTCTAGGGGTGGGCGGAATTTGCGTAATCGCGTTACGCAAATCTCCGCGAAACGAAGTTGCGGAACCCAGAATTTTGGGCAATTACCCAAATTCCGCAAATTCCGCGAGCAGAACAGACTTTACCACCCAGGCCTACTATTTTCTCACTGACTGTAAAAGTGGACGGACAGCCTTGGGGATAAATAGTGGAATCTCTACCAGTGTACACCCTGAAATTAAAGACATATCTAATACTACTCTCAGACATCATGTACATCTTAATTCCATAACATGTCCTCTTGATAGGAATGTACTGCCTAAAAACAAATGGCCCTTGAACAGGACCAAACACGTGTCCACAGCTATTTCTTTCCCTGGAACAAAGATCTCTGAAAAGCAATCTACAAAATGGTCAAGGACAGGCCAAATCTTAAAGAGACGGTCATTATCAGGGTAATCCCATGGCAATACTGAGGCATTATCAACAAAATGCAGAATTGGAAGCAGAAGCAAATACCGATCACAACTCATGGTTGCAGGAAATATAGGCAGTGCTATCAAGGGACTAGTAGTGGACCAATGGGAAGCAAGTGTCTGCTTTCTTATCAATCCCATAAAAAAGTTAAACTCCAGGGGGCCGATTCACAGAACTAACTTAAGACAAAATCCTAATCTTGCTACTTTTGGTATTCACAGAAGTTAGGATTTTGTCTTAAGTTTGTCTTAAGACAGACTTAAGACTGACTTAAGACAAAATCCTAACTTAAGTCTGTCTTAAGTCTGTCTTAAGACAAACTTAAGACAAAATCCTAACTTCTGTGAATACCAAAAGTAGTAAGTTTAGGATTCTGTCTTAAGTTAGTTCTGTGAATCGGGCCCCAGAACTTCTTTGGCTCATCCAGATTTGCCGAAGTCTACAGGGTAGCTCTAGAGCTGGGCTTAAGTTTGGCACTGTTGTCCCTCAAATACTGTTCAGCATACAAATTAATCTGTTCAATAATCTCATCCAAAATGCATTGTCCATAAACAACTGAAAGAAATGTATAGTCAAAATGTTTTCAGTATTCACTTTACACCCTGTGACACCACTAAAGGCAGGCAACACTGGCTGCACCATGTTTAGCAACCCAGAGTTTAGCACTTCCAAAGGGAAGCCTTCCAGTGCTGAGCTGCAATCCAGATGCCTCATGCTGCACTATCGGCACATCAGTGTCCTCCTCCAATAGAAGCACTTCCTCCGCACTGACAGGGGCTTTAACTTCAGATGATTCCTCTCAGACAGAAAATTCACTGCAGGAATCTTGGACTTCTTCCTCTGCCTCACATGCAGAGTCAGTTTCATAATCATGGTCAGAGGAAGATTCAAAAAGCATATCAACGACTTGCTGAGTGATAATCCTGCAGCTATTTGTAATTCTTACTAATAAAAGTAACATGACAAATAAGGCAACAAAGATCAACACTGTGTAAAAGAAGTGATAAACAAAGCGTGGCTTTATCAAACAGAAGGTAAAACTACTGGCATATAGTAATCTTGAAGGAAATGTCAATAACTACAAAACACACAAAAACCTACATACTCAACTACGATACCACTCACTTGCCAGAGACAACTAGACTCAGGATCACCTGCACCTACTCTGCACAGTTACAGCAAGCACCAACGATATCCCACTAGAAAGGAGAAACAAAAAAATTACACATAAGACAACACAATACACATCGTGCACAAACCCAAGAAGAATTTCTCACACAGTAAAACAGAAGCAAAATATGCTGCTATTATTACACCATTTACAAAAAACGCATTCATGTAGAGCAATAATACTCATTTGGAATAAACAGTACACACAAGTGTTTCTTGCCAAACACATGCAACTATACTAACTGAAGATCTAGCAGCAAAGGAAAACAAAAGCTTTGACATTACGATAACAAATGATGACAAGAAATAAAAAAGGTTAACATTATGTATGTATGTATGTATGTATGTATACTTGTAAAGCGCACTGTTACCTCGTTACGTGGCGTCCTGGCGCTGTATACCGCTGGGGAACCCGTCCTGGCTTTCCCTGTGAGAGGGCACCCCAAGGTGAAGCCAGGCATCCCCGGCGTTGCTGGGGCCGTTGTTATAGAACACTAGGAAGACTGCCCAGCACCATCCAAATGCCAGCCACACACATCATGAGCCGGAAGTCAGCTGACACACCACCAGAACAATTCCCAATTCAAATACACCATCAGCCAAAGGCCAGTCCACAAACACCACCAGCCAAGTGCAATTCCACAAACACCACCAGCCAAGAGCCAGTCCACATGCACTGCCAGCCAAGCACCAGTTCATGCACACCACCAGACAAGCGCCAGTCCGTGCACACTGTCAGCCAAGTGCCAGTCCATGCAGACCACCAGCATAGTGCCAGTCCACACACACCACCAGCCAATGGCCACTCCACACACACCACCAGCTAAGTACCAGTCTACACACACCTCCAGCCAAGCACTAGCCTGCACGAATCAAGTACACGCACACTGTAAGCTAAACTCCTGTTCACACACACACAGAGCAGCTTTCCCTGGTGTCTAGTAGTTTCCTGCCTCCCCTGGTAACAGATGTGCCTACAAATAGGCTGATCTGTCCCCATCGGGGGCAGAAATGGCCAAAACGCATGCCCCAATAAAGGGGATCGACCCTTGCCTAAGAGGCCGCTCCATGACACATCAATAAATAAAATCCCTGGTGTCTAGTCACTTTCTGCCCCCCCTTCAGGTAGATGGGCATAAAAATATGACCGATCTTCCCCCACTGGGGCATAGATGGCCAAAATACATCCCCCCAAAAAAGGGAATGACTGTGCCAGGCGGGCCACTCCCAATATGGCCAAATCAATGATTCCCTGGTGCCTAGCAGCTGCTGCCCTCCTTGGGTTCAGATCGGCCTGAAAATATAACTGATCCGGGGGCAGAAATGGCCAAAATATATACACCTAAAGGGGAGCAACCCTTCCCCAAGCGGCTGCTCCCCAAAACAAGAAAACTAAGGGTGGGCGTAGTTCACGAAGTAGCGCTTAGCGAAGCTACGCGAAGTGCACTTCGCACTACGCGAACTTCACGCAGCACTACGCGAGCTGCGTAGTAGCATGTTCGCACTGTGCAAGATGCATTTTCAATGATTGCACAGTGCGAACAAGCATCCGGCACTGTGCAATCATTGAAAACGACATCTTGCACAGTGTGAGCTGTAGTTTTCTGCCGCTCGAGTAGATTTTTACTCGAGCGGCAGCTTTCTCAAGGCGAACTGGTAGTTTCTCATCGTGAGCGGTCGCGAGCATTCACGACCACTCGCAATGAGAAACCTGACCTCCCCGCGTTGAAAGTCTTGCCGGGATGTCATTTTGCTTGTTCGCAGTCGCGAACATGACGTTGAGGACCGCGAACAAGCAAAAAATAACCGCTACGCTGCGCTATGCGTGTTCGCACTGTGCTACGTGCAGCTCGCGTAGTGCGAAGTTGCGCAAACTTCGCAAACTACGCGAGCGTAGCGTAGTGCCTCGCCCAGGGTTAAAGAAAACAACCTTCCAAAAAATCAATAGTGGCCTAGTGGGCATTCCCTCTGCATGATCGCAGCCTTACGTGTGATTGTGCAGCAGGAATGCACTGCAAAGAGACATCGGGGAAAAGGAAAAACTATTTCCATTCCCCTGATGTCTCTTTACCCTCCCCAAACCTGCCCTGAGGAGAAACGTATCTCCTTTACCGATGTGTGCTAGAAACAAATGGCTTCCAGCACTTCCCCGGCAGCTTCTAATGACGTTGGTGAGCCGTGCGTGCGGACGTCATTAGCTGCTAAGGGGGATTTGGGGGTTACAGCGGGAGCACTTCTACTACCACACCTAGTGGGGAGGGTTAGGGGGCAGCCCAGCCAGGGAGCACCAGCGCTTGCCCCTTTGGTGGGTGCCAGGACTGCTTGAAGCTGCCCAACATGTGTGCAGACAGCTTTGGGATGTCCTGCACCCACAAGCGGTTAAGATTGTTTACAGTTATGTTTTAGTTTAAATATAGGTGTTGCTTACTTGGTTATGTAGTTAAGATGCATATTTTTCTTCTTTCATGCTTTGTAGAAATATTTCAGCAGAGTTTCCTCATCTTAATGGGTTTGTCATTTTTGAAGTATTTAGTTGTTCTAATTAGTGTGCCTTTTATATTGTTGATTTGAATGTATGTTTGATTCAATTGGTTAAAGTTGTTTATAGTTCAATTTTATTGGATGGATTACTATAGTTTGAATCCTTCTACGGTAAACACTAATTTGTGTTTTAATATTCATGCTTAATATATAGTTCATATTAGTTTTTATAAAATTAATGACTTACTTATATTTAGTCATATTTAGGTTGGTGTTTACTTGTTTATAGTTCATTGTAATTTTTGGAGGGTTTATGGTATGTATATTAAATTTGTAAATTTTTGAGTTGAATAATAAATATTTTGTTGACATAATATATTTTTATTTAAATAAAAAATGTGTATAATAAGTTGTGGGCTTATTGAAAGTAATTGGTTGATGTGAAAAGTGTTTTTTTAGAGTTTAATTAATGATCATTTAATTTTTTGGGTGATAATCTTGTACTCGATATTGGGTAGGTCAATATTTTTGACATACTCTATGTTTAATTATAGTTAACAGTATTTTTGTTTTCGATATATGTAAAAATCAATATTTTTAACAAACAATATTTGTGTTTTCGATATTTGTTATTTTTATAGTTAAGTATACGGAGTCGATATTTTTGTTATTGATATTTCAATTTTAATATTTTCCTGTTTTGATATTTTTGGGATCGATATTATGTCAGTGATGCCATGTGCTGGGTTTATGTGTGCCTGTGAATAGTACAATACATAGAAGAGTCTCTGTTTCCTTTTTGAAAACCCAGGGCTGCATGGTTAAACATGAGGAAAGGGGATAGAGAAATTCCCCCAGACATATTTGTGTAATACTGCATTCCTGTATGCTGGGTGGGACACAGTGAAGGAAGGGAGAGCCAGGCACTCTAGTACACTTCCAAGGATGCTCTTTGATTCAGAGAGAGGTCACAAGGAATTGGCCGGGATATGTAATAGTAAGGAGATGGGCCTGATAAGAGAGCCATAAAGAGTAGGTCTGAGGCACTGAGGCAACCCTCTTATAAACATATTTGTGTGGCTGACATCCAGGTGTGAAATTTTAATCACTTTCATGGCCAGTGTTGAGGGGCTATCCAATTTGTATATGCTCCTGCTGTGACAGACTGCTTTCCACAGAAAGAGAGAGCATAGAAGTGGGCATTTCAAAAGGAAGCAGACCCCCAACATAAACTTCAAAGACACAGACCCTAAATCACATTTGGTGTTTGAAAATTAACTGTAAGAAGGTGAGGTGGAGACCCCAAAAATTGTCAACTGTCAATCAGCCAGTCAGGTTGTGCGAGGAGGAGAATCTCTGCAAGATGTCTACCTGTGACCAGAACTGGGGCCAAGGCCTACTAATCTCCCAGCTGAGTGAGAAAACATGGCAGTGCTTGATTTGAAGAGAAAAAATAAGTGCCAGGGTCCTAATCATGAGTCCAGCTCCGATGGTACCACCACTACAGCGGTCAACACTGCCAATTACAGTAACAACACAACTTTTAACCATCACACATCTGTGAGAATTCTGACTTTTCCTGGACCCAACAGCTATGGCTTTGATGGCAGGTGTTAGTTAATTTTAATTTATATTAAATTAATAGACAACTGTTGTTGTGCTCATCTCTGAATTAGACAAAGAGCGACACCATGTGGCAGACAGTCATAATTGCCAGTGTTGACAATTAAGCGCTGGTACAGTGCACTGGAGACCGCCAGCTCAAATTAAGCACCACACCCAGAGAATCCAAGACCACTTGCCCTGGAGCACCATTGCCTGCCTCCTTGGCAAGACCAGTGTGTTCTGTGAGGAGAAGGAGAGCATTGGAGGGAGCAGGATTCAGAAGGGAATCCTGACAAGGAGATTTATGTAGTGCTCCGTGAGGAGATGGCTGTTGCCATGATTGGGTCATTGCACTTGTGCAGGGGAAGTCGGCGACCCTCGTATGCCACAGGAAGGCTGCTGTGAAGTGAGCAGTGATCATTGCTGCACTGAACAGGTATTTGCTCATGAGTAGGATAAGCTGGTGATCCTGTATGCCAGGAAGGGTTGCTGGTTGAGTATTGCTGTGCCCAGTGGGCCGTCACCCATGTGCAGGGTAAGTTGGCCCCCCGTATGCCAGGTGGGGCCACCGTGAAGAATACTGCTGTGCCAAGCGGGCTGTTTCCCATGAGTGATGATAAGTCGGTGACTATGTATACCAGGTGGAGCCACCAGGAAGAGAGCGGCTGTACCCATAGGGTCCGAGAACGTATGCAGTGGAGGGACAGTGACCCCATATGCCAGAAGGGGCCACCAGGACCAAGCAAGAACTGCAACCTGGTCAGCATTATCATCAGACGATAGAAGCCACTGTGGTGACCCTAGTGGGCCTGAACTGTGACTGAGGACCAGTACCATGATTTCCTGCCACCTGTGGGAAGGGCTGAAGAACTTATCCATCTTGGAGGAGCATTAATAGCCCCATTGTCGTTACCTCTACAGAACCGCACATATAGAACTCGAGGACAGCTGCACACAGACAACTCGGCCGCATGTGAAAGACTTACCAGAGACAGCCATTGCAGCTCCAGGAGGTGGAGATGTGCTCAGAGACTCTGGTTGCTCTATTCCTGTTGATGTGGGTAAGACTAATTTTGGGCCAGCCGGCCCCAGGGGAACTTGTTTGCCAGATTGAGCTTTGCCACTGAAATACTTTGGACTTTAATACAGAGTCAAAGTGGGTCTCTGGCGACTCAGATTACTAGTGAGGCACAACTTAAATGACGCCTATGGTGAATTGGGAATAACGACTGTTGCTAGCTCGACTGTAGTAGGGCTCAGGGATCTACCTATGAAACAGTAGGGCCCTGACCTCAGGGGACAGTGCGTCTTGTTTATGAATATTCTATTAATATTTTTTGCTGTAGATAAATACTTATTTTATTGCAAAAACAAATATTTGACTGGACAATCATTTATTGCTGCTCTTGTGTGTATTTTGAGTTGTGAGCTCGTGTTCACCCCCCTGTGTCTACTGCCCCCACCCAAAGAAGCCTTGGGGAGCTCGATCCATGCCACCACTGAGAGTCAGGTGCTGAATGGGTACTTAACCCAGTTGCTCAGGCTCCATAGTAGGTCAGGCTGTGGGAGATCAGGTGTAAAAGGCTTCCAGCCCCAAGGTTGGGCACAATATCCCCTAGATGCCCTGTGGCTCTTTGAATAAGGTTCTGTTCGAATATGACTGTGAAACACTGGAGATTACATGTGGAAACAGAAACAAGATATGAGTGAGGGCGATGAGAGAGGGAGAAACTTGCACTAGCAAGTAGAAGGATGGTAAGATTAGAAGAGCAGATGGCAAAAGAGTGTGATAGAAGCCAGAAGGTGACAAGAGAAGCAGTGGGTGAGAGGCAGAAGTAAAGCCAATAGCTTTTAAGGGTGAAAGACAGAGAGCAGAAAATAGGGAGACATAGTGTACGCATCTGCGTCAGAATGAATTGGTAATTGGTAAAGAGAATGATAGTGTGACACAGCAAGAGAGTTCGAATGAGAGGAGTGGGAAAGACAAATGTTGAAAAAGAATAAAGGACTATACAGTGTGTGTGTGTGCCTGAGAGCGGAGGTGAGAAAAAGCCTACGGCAGAGGAATATGTGAGTTATTAGTTTGCATGTGAGAATGGAGGGTGCACAATGAGGAAGGAAACAAAAGGAACTGTTAAGGAACAGAAAACTAACACTGGTGTGTGTGATAAGACATTTGTTATCATTGTGATGGTTATCAGGAGTAGTGGGAACATCTCTTCTGTTCAGCCTACCCTTACAGTGAGGAGAGTTGCTGCCCTCTTACTTATCTTTTGTTAGCCTGCCTGGTGCCACTCACAGTGGCAATGCCAAGACAGAGCTGGATATGCCCTTCCAGGCCTCCACAACAGTATATGTCTCCTACTAGTCCCTGGATCACCTTGTATGCACTCTGAGAATGTCAGGTGAGTGAAGAGGATTGATGGATATATCTTGGGGTTTTCCTTTTTTTGAATATCATAGAAGCCATTAACACTCAACCACATCATGTGGAGAGTCAACTGGGTAGAACAGTTAACTGGTGCTGAAGGCAATATCAAAGATGGGGTATGGGATAGCTGATGTGACAGTTACAGCCTTAAGAGCATATGTGAGGTGTGAGAGGAAGGAAGGTGTAAGAGGGGAATATATAAATACAGTGAGAGGGGAAAGGATTTTAAGGGGAGGGTGGCATCTGACCATGACCAAAAGACATAGAGAGTGTGTGTTTGACTTGGGGGTAAGATCAGGACTGATGGTATGTATACAAAAGAGGATGCAAGTAGAGGGAAAGTCTAGAATGTTGGAGAATGATTATAGAGGAAATATAGAGCAAGTGAAGTGTGAGAGGAACTAAAGATGTGTGAGCAAGATAAGAAAGTTAATGAAGGGTGAGAGTTAAGGGCAGGGTAAGTTAGAGGATGTGAACATAGTAAGACATATAGGTGAGGGTACTCAAGAGATAAGAGCTAGGCATTGTATTCTTGCATATCTTCCTCTGCTCACTACCAATATCCAGAAGGTAATGATACATGGCTCCTATGCACTGTGCCACTAGCAGGTAACATTTTCCAGGCTGGGTGTCGGATAGCTATGGGTGGGCTGCTCTCACCACCTGCAACAGCCAGGTTCTCCAGTCTGACCCCAGTGATTCCAACTGCCCATCAGCAGGTGATTTCTAGGTTTTGGACTGGTAGACAACAACGACACTGCGTGTGGGGCTAACACAGTACAAATTTCAACTGTACCACTTGAAACTTAACCTGTGCTATGAAGTATGTTTAATTATGTATGAGAGAGGAGTGGACAGATGTGAGCCTACTGCAAAGGCCCTTGTAAGGGTATGTGAAATTGTGTAATAACAAATTGGCAAACAGATAGCTCCAGTCTTTAAATCGTACACTTAAGCAAATTCACTGTGAACCAGACATTTCCTATGGACACAGATAAAAGACTCTATGAGAGGGCCTAAAGCCTCAAGATACATGTATCTGGGAGTGAGGCCTTGACACTACTTTGCTGGTGCTTAGAGTCAGGCAAAAGTATCAAAAGAGGAATGGATGACTTGTACCTGAGTAACCAGGGTTCAATGCACTTGCCATCTTTCAATAAAAACCCTCATTCACGTACACAGGCTGTGCGGTGGTATATCTTGGTTCTACACCTTGTTAAAAATGTGACAGCATCATCATACAGTACCTTTGAGTGCTGAATTACAGACTTCCTTGGGCACCGAAAGGAGGGCGAGCACACGTTGCGCTGTGCATTCAAGTCAGCAGGTCAATATCCCTGCCGGCACTCCAAGGAAGTTCGTAATTAAGGACTCAAAGGTACTTTATGACCTTTATCTATTTAGGTGAGCCAATGTTGCACTCACCCATGCTGTGACAACTCGCAGCCTCCACATTTTAGGATCCTGAAGAAGCCTCCGGACCAGTGATGGCAATTTTTTGGGGCTGAAACATGTCGACCGTTCACATGGACAATTCAGTGCGTTAGACAAATAATTTGTCTTCCCACGCACAACACTGTTTTTACTTGCCTCCATTCCAAACTGAATAAAGGTAGAGTTCAGGTAATGCGAGGTTTCGCTCCTTTTTATCTCACCTCACTTGAGCACTTCCATGTTTTCATCACTGATCACTATTGTAATAACCAGTGGTTTTTCCTCCTGGTGCGGGAAAGCATATGAGAAAAGAAACCCTATGATGATGCTATCATGTTTTTAACAAGGCAGAGAACCAAGATATACCGCCTCTCAGCCTGTGTATGTGAATGAGGGTTTTCATTGAAAGACGGCAAGTACATTGAACTCTGGTTACCCAGGTACAAATCATCCATTCCTCTTTTGATATTTTTGTATTACAAGAAGAATGCTGAATGGATCACAGTTCCTTCTTCCTCCCCCTTTTGGATTAAATATAGCTTAGAGTCAGGCACCAATAGGCATGGAAAAGAATTGTGGAGGAAGGGATCCAGAGAGAATGTTGTATTTTCATTGTGGGAGCTGGCTGCTAAATAGAAAGTGTTGAGTGCTTCTTGCACATTGCATTTCAGAAAAAACGACTGTAGAAATAGGTTCATTTTTATATACAAAGATTGAGGACCTCCAGCTAGACCATCAACACATTTCAATATCACTCAATTTCAATCCATGAAAGAGCGATTATTCCTTGTCAAATTACAGGAATCTTCAATGCAACAGTTTAATTCTGGACATGCCACTTGCCTTACCAACAATTTTTATGGTTTTATACCTGTTCAGACATATGGGGTCTTATTACTAGTTTGGCGGTTTTCCAATGAGACGACCATTGTGGCAGCCTCAGGAAGACCGCCAAGTCCATGATGAGTGCACCTGACGGATTACAACTTGAATCCAGGGCTGGCAGGTGGTGCTGTGGCATTGTCACTGTGGCAGTCTGTTAGGATCATAGAAAAGCCTAACAAGCAGACTGCTGCAATGAGAGTGCCTACTACATGTTCCTGTACAGTGTGACATGCAACATACCGTGCATGCCACACAGTTCAGGAATAAGGGTGAAATTCCAAGGGTGCCACAACATGGGCCCCCCGCATGCACCCTCAGGCCCAGATACGGCTGGGGGCCCTGTTAGGGCTCCCTTGCCTGCATGTCCACCACCCTTTTAATGGCGAGGTCACCCCCATGAAAAGCAGTGCCGGCATTCTCACCGCTAGCACATTCAGGCCATTTGCAGACCACGGCTGCAACAGGATCCTTGATCCCAGTGGAGGCAGGGTCTCTTGGCGGTCCCGCCGCCACACTCATAATATGGCAGGTGGACCCGCCGTGGCTGTGGTGGTCTGACCGCCACCACGAGTAGGGCGGTCCCAGGACTGCCCTACTTGAAATAGGCCTCCTGATGTTGGTATGCCATTTGATGTTCCTCCTTAATATCAACGCAAGAATATTATTGGGCAATGATATTGTTGCAGACCTTTTGTGGTAACCTGAACATCTTGGGATATAATACTGAAGACAAGAATTTACATTTTTTACTTTGTTAAAAAAAAGTATGCACATTATGTTGTTCACTCTATTATTGTTGTAGGTAATGCTGGTTTTAATCTTTATTTTCTAGATGTAGTTAATCCTTTCATATTTTTATTACTGTTGTATGTGAAGTTTTATTTTTTGTAAATTTTTTATAAGGTCTATTGTAACTATTTTCATTTTGATATTTTAATTGTTTTACATTGTTTTAAATAAACTTTTCAATAGTATCTGATATTTGTTATTTTTCAGATTGTTGGGTTTCTAGGGGAATAGGATGGGAAGTATTTTAATATATAGATTAGTTTTGTGGTGAATTAATTAACTGACTAATAATTGATTAATGTGTTATGTAAATAGAGTATATTGTTTTTTTCTTTCAGTTTTTCTGTTGGTTTTTGGTGGATAGGGTTGGATGTATGTTTGAATATGTTCTTTAAAATGTGGGTTATTTGTTGAGAGAGGATTTAAAAAGTAAATGTTCACAACATTGGTCAAACACAAAAGGCCTGATTTAACTGTTGGCGGATGGGTCACTCCATCACAAACTTAATGATGTCTCATCTGCTTTATTAGAAGTGCAATGTAGCCTATGGCACTTATAATAAGGCAGACAGAATATCTGTTAGGTTTGTTATGGAGGACTGATTTGCCAGAATCTAAATCAGACCCAAAGTTCACTAAATAAATCTGAGCTCACACTTCCTGTTAGCTTTTGACACCAAACCGCCAGGCCAAACTTAGAGAACATGTACAAAGTATTTAGCAGTAGATATAAATATGAATTCCTCTAAGTTAATGCATGAACTTTAGACAGAACAACTCAGAAGTTGAGAGTGACAATCTTTTGTCACCATTTTGGACTGCTAACATTCATTATTCAACTCAGACAAATTCGAATTATATGTATAAATATGGAAAGCCTCAGACCCAAAAAAACAGTGCTCAGCTCTGCCCTGAGTCAATGCACCCAATTTTTTTCAGGTCCTCGTATGTGTTCTTGGGAGCTGAGGGTGAAGTGCCATAGTTGTACCACACACTAGCCAGTCAGTGGAGATGACTCTTGGACGCGCCCTGTAAGAAAATGAACTATTAATCGGGGTAGATGCTAATCCACCACAGGTAATAAAGTCACCTACCAGTTAAGTCCAGGCAAAGGTTTCAGTAATTTAAACCTGAGCTCCCTCCATGTCGGTAGGACATAGAACAGACAGTTTTAACTTAAAGAAAATTTGAAAATTAGGAGTACAATTATAGATTTAAAAAAGTCCAAAACACAACACAAAAAAATCACACTCCAATCTATAAAAATAGAGAAAATTTTAAAAAGCGAATTGAGATATAAATTTCTAAAGAATTAAGAGAAAAAATGCCAAGAAAAGGAAAAGTGCCCATTAGTAATCACTGTTCGCTGTGACCTGGACCTAGGTTGATTGGAGTATGACTGTGCTGGAGTGTGGGTTGCATACATCAAGCAGGTTTGTCCCAGTAAAAGATTTTACCCTAGGACGAAAGGCCAGATTACTATCTTGCTAGAAAAGCATTCCTACCGACCCGGTCCCGGAATGCTTTCCAAACGACTAAACCACGAGCTGACCGATCGAGTTTTTTTGTCATCCCTTCTGGGTCCAAAGCACGGAGCATGCCATTTACCTATGCGCATTGGCCACTACCTATGTATGACTACTCATGCCAGTCACCATGTGCTGCTGGTCACTCAGCCATGCTCTGCACCCAGTACGTCTGCAGTAATAACAATTGGTCATAACACGTGGCTATGTCCCGTCAGCACTTTTTAACACTTATGTTTTTGAGGTGCGATGAAAAACCACCCCTGAGATTTACACCAATACCTTCATGGAAAGTTTAGAGCATTTGCGTACAGAATTTCTTGAAGCGTAAACAAGCAAATCACCTAGACAGGATTTGGATTTTATCTCTGCCCTCATCCAAATAAGCTTGTTAAAACCTCTGATCACTGTGTAATATCAAGTTTTTTTTAGCAATTGCTCTTGATGCGATCCACTATAGTTTGCTGATGTAAGATGTGATAAATACATGCCCTGGCAGACACTCAATATCATTTTCCCATGTTAATAATACAATTGACCTATAGCAATTTTGTTGAGGTGTCCTTCATAGATAGCTGTTACTACAATATTGCAAAAAATCTGCAGACAATAGTAGAATGCGAAGTACTGTATGGAAATAGGGAAATAAACTGCTTTTTTCAAACCAGTGTAGCTGAAAAGGGACCTTTGTGAAAGTTAAAACATGATACAATTTGTGCAGCTCTTATGCCAGTCCAAATGAGTTACAAAAATGACAGCATACATAATTATTTCTCGTATTATTATGATATTAAAGAAGCATTGTCGATTGCCTACCCAGAAATGAAAAAATGATGTTAAGTTTTACTTTCCATAAAACTCTATAACAGAAAAAGCAGGAGGAAATAAGTACAGGTCAAGAAAGTAGCAGTTACTCTCCTGCTGGGTCTGATAATAGTAGTGCTATAAATTGCTATGCTAGCAGAACCGCATAGTGAAAGTTAGGTATTAGCTCTTTCAAAACTCCAAATGGACTGCCTGGAGGGGCAATCACAAAGAGCATTTTCACAACTGGGAAAGTAGTGCAAATGTAGATTTAAGCATCTCTTTTATGTGATATTATGCAGGAAACGCATGGTTCTTATCCAAGATATCCGTTCTTTGTGTTAGATGAAAAACGAGAAGCCTCTTCATTTTGTCAAATGATGTTGGGTTGCTAAAAAGCATCAATCAGTTGTGTTACCTAGTTGAACATATGTTGGAAATGCAGGTACAATGCTTATTAAATTGAACATTCAAGGAATTTGATATAAGTGTTGCAGTTGCAAGAAATATACTGGTAGGTGATTGCTATTAATTCAACGCCAGATGCAAAATCAAAATTCGTAATCTTGTTAAACTTGGTCAGCATTTTTCATCATCAGATATAAGTCACACAGTCACCTTTGCACTAAAAACAACCAGCCACTAATTAAACTGGGCTGAAGCAGATTCAGTATTTAACAACATGAACCACATCAAAATCACCCTAACTTGGTTACATTATTTATTAAACCAAAAACCTTTTTGTTAAATAAACCTGAAGATTACTAATTGGTTTTCTCGAACAAAACTCTACTTGCTTTATCATTCTTAAAAAGCCACCACCCAGGGAGTGGCATTTAATCCATTTGTTACCAGTGCTTCTAACCATTTCCTGTGATGCAAAGTTTCTCCCATAAGCATAGGATAAAGAGAGCTTATATCCAACTTATCCTATTGTAACTTTCTCCTGAGGTTATTAATCGCTAGTTGTCCTAGGTCATTCCTTATAATGTACTTCTCTTGATTGAGCGTATTAGCCCTAACAAAAATGAGGATTTGCACATGAATAGCATTGTGGCCACTTTCGACACGTGACTTCTTTCAAGCCCTTTACCACACTCTATCTATCCATCATGCAATCATAAAACCAAGGGATCCCTGCTTTCCAGCTGAAGAGCATATAGGCCAAAGTCGGAGTACTTTTAGAAGGAATCAGAGTAAGCTCTCCTGGGGTTTATGGATTCCAAAACTCAGGGAATTTGCTGTGTTTTTTTTAAAGGTGCTTGGGGGCTGCTTCATTCCCTGCAATCCCTTCAACATTAAAAAAGGTTGGTGTAGCCACTGCCCCTTCTAAGGCTGCTATCAGGATGAGAACAAAATTAAATGAAAACATCCCTAGGGCATTATGGGGCACTCCTTGTGTGGAACAGAGACTAATACATGAGTGTCTCCTGAGAGTAATGTATTAGTCTTTTTTTTATTTTTATGGGTGCCACGGAGCCCACCTGGGGCACCCACAATGTAGCCAATGTTGGAGGCTGTGTCAGGAAGCCCCAGGCTCGCAAGGCCCCTACCAGTTCCAGAGCCAGCTCCCTTCGTGTATGCCATGAGAACCATTTGCATTCCTTTGCTGTCCCACGGGCAGGAGCTCCTTTTTCTCCGCACCCTAGCTGGCTGGAGTAAATTTGTGTTCCCAGCCCGGGGGAAAATGCAGGCAGGGAATTAAGTTTATATTCATTGCCTGCATTTTCCTGAGCAGGGAACATCTGTGTCCTGGGGGTTGTGTTTTTAGGGGCCTGAGGAGGCTCAGCTTTCCCATCTACCCTTTGATAATGTGGCCTAACGGCTAAGGCGGTCGACCTTGAAGCTGGGGAACCAGGTTCAAGTCTCGGCAGGAACGCTCAACATCCTACAATTTTGGCCAAATCGTGCTATATAAAACTCCCCAAAAAATGATTCTACCAGCCCTAGGTGATGGAGTCCTCAGGCGTGAGGAGGCTCCCCAAAAGACAAGCATTGCACTGTCCCCCTGGGTCACCTCAGGGGCTCATTGTTGAAAAGGCTGTGGATCTGTGCTACAGGTAAAAACAAAGTATATTATTTGACCCTGCTGGGTCCCTCTGGACTGGCCCCACCAGGCCTAGTGGGGCCAGGTATCCCTTACCCAAACACCTCAATACGTTTTTTTACTTTTTCTTAAAACTTTTTTCTCAGGACATTTGTTTTTTTCAGTGATATATAATAACTGGAAGAAAGCAAACGTTAACGTGGTTTTATCATATAAAAACTAAAGTTAGATGGCAGTACGATTCGTCAGTCATAGTTTACCGAGCTAGCTATAATTTGAGCCTCTGCCATGCCATCCTTATGACCTCACATATTATGCCACGCATGACATGGTAAATGATAATATCAGCTCAATTCTGTAATGTTTAAGGGAATATGCACTCTCATTTGTGTTGCTACTAGGCAACTTATTTCTGCCATTCTTCAGAACAATTTAGAACAGTTTCACTTTTGTTGCTTTTCTTGGTTCCTAATGTATTGTTTAAAGTGAAAAAAAAATCATGTAACCTAATCCTATCATCCAATTCATTTTTTGGCATTTGTAATTCAAGTGTAATGAATCTAACAAAGAGATTGCACCTTTACTTCATACAAATTGTTATATCTATCTGTTTCTCCTAATGAGTCATATCCATTTCTATGCATGTTGTCCCATCTTATAAATTAACCAGTAGCACTTTCACCTCACAGATATGTCCACACTTTTTTTGCTCATTGCACAGTGATTTTGATGATCTAATATTGCACTCAACTAACCTACACTTTAGTCATTCCTCATGGTCAAGGAGGCAACTTTCTAGTCACTCTTTCTGCTAGGTATTTCCCATGTTTATGCTGTATATTATTAGTGTATCTAATAATATCAATATTCTTTATGCATCTGATATTGAACCCCCAAAATTAGTGCATGCAAGGAGACCATAATTTTCCAAGCCTATCTACACATTTTTTAATCTTCCGATAGGGAGAGAATTCAATAAACAGTGCAATAACCCTTATATGCACAATTGTAACAGCAAAAAACTCCTGGTATATACAGAAAACCTGAGTTTTGCCTCTACAACATATCCTCCAAAAACAAAAGAAAAGGAAAAAAAGCTCAAGGAGACCTCATTGAGAAGCACAATTGATGGCTGGTGACACTCCTATGATTAAGAATACCAACAAGTTTGGGGAGGGGAAAATTGGTATTTTTAATAGCAACCTACCTATGTGCGACTTTTCAATTGCCTCTTGGTAGGAGCTTGTGTCCTAGGTGCCATCTTCTTCACTACTCATGTTGGTCAGCGCCAGCAGTAGCATTTAGCAGAGAGATCTAGGATTCTGTTTGTAAACCTCTCTCCACCCCCATCCCAATCTTGTCAAACTGAAGGGAATTAGATTTAGAAAGTATTTTGCCCTTTCAGTCAATGCAATACAAGTCAACAAAACAATAATATAAACATGTGTGAACTAATAAGTTTGTTAGATCGGACATTAGTTAGACACACTTTTGTGATAAGCTACAAAAGTAACTAATATGTGGTGTCTCCTCTGGGCCCCTGAAACATTTATGGGAGATGGGGTATAATGGCAAAAAAATATTACATTCATTAATCAATCATAACCATGGTGTAGCGTCCCTATCAATGTGGAAAGAAATATGAGAAAAATGTTAAAACAATAACTAATCCCTGGTGTCTCTCCAAGACTCACGGAACCCCTATAAATAACTAAGATTGACTTTTGACAGTCTATCCTCCTGGAAAGGACTTAAGATTTTCCAATGATCTGACTGAATGAATCTGATATTCTTCCTTTTAGGAAACCTTTTAGGGATAGCTGACATTTACATTTTAGATCATCTGCTGTTTAACCATTTGTCAGGCTTCTGTTTGTCTTGCCCCTTCTCTTCTATAAATCTCTTGCTCTTACTAACATCTCTCTGCCTCCCACCATCCTCTACCCTCACCTTCCCCTTCTCCTTATTGATCCATCTACCTTGCAACTTGCTTTATCTTTCTCTCATCCCCATCTCCTCTAGACCCGTCTATCTGTTGCTAAACTTGAATTTATTTCTGTAAATATATCTTGCATATGTAAATACAGCTCTCTCTAATATACTTAAATTGCTTCCGATCTGGTGGTTCTGTATAAGAACACATAAATAAATGGATTAAAAAGAACAATAACCTTCAGACTGTTACAAACAGACAACTTTAATAACACAAAATAAACATAAGAAAAATCAAAAATAATTTATGCTCTCGGTATCTAAGTAGTGTCCTATGTTTGGCCAAAGGAACTTTTACTCCTGTTGGCCACTTTGATACTGTAGGACTGAAATGCATCCCATTATATTGAACAATCTGATTGCCTGGCCGCAACCAAAAAGAAAATGTGCAGCCACCATTAAAGGACTTAGGGTTCTCATCCCAATGTCCTGAAAATATTTATACAACAGGGTATAAGCAGGGTCACTGGAATTATGCAGTTGTGGTGATTTTTGCATAGTTATAGATTTGATGCATTTGTTACATATTCCAGCATCTGCTGCAAAATATGTAGATCTTATAAAAAAAAACTTTTCTAGCTCAAATGGGCCAAAATTTACTAAAAATGCAGCAACATGTGTTGCCACGCTGTGAAAGGCATTTAGCGAAGGTTCACTGGTCACCTTTCTGTTGCTTATTGCTATAGTTGGATGTGAAAATGGTACTACTGAGGTGCACCCAATGCCCAGACAGTGTTAAGTGTAAAAAGTACAAAATAATGAAGTAATACCATAAAAAAGTGCCTCATTACATCGCATAATTAGCTTTTTCTTGCTGCATAATTTATTCAACCTGCCGCATAATTTGGTCCTACCCTGCTGCATAATTCCAGCGTTAACTCTTATGTTAAACTAAGCCCAGATATTCACTGAAAATACCAGAGGTAAAGTGACCCTATACTAAGGTATGGTAATAAGAACTTAGCTTACGTTAAGAAAGAAAACTAGAAATTCACTGAAAAACGCAAAAGGTGAAAGTGACCAATAGTTAGGTGTTGAAAAAATATAAAAACAAATGTTTACAAAAAACAAAAAAAAGAAAACTGAAATTCACCAGTTAGAGTTTACTGGCCTGACTATTTATTGTGCCACCATGCATGCATTGCTTCTGACCTCACATACTACATCACACTTGACATGTTAAATGACAATATTGGATAGCACTGATGACATCTTAAATGCCATCTAAATGTTCTGAAATATGTTTGGTAACAGGCCTTTGAAGTAATGGACAACCAATTTGAAACACTCATCTGCAATTCACAGATGTTGCATAAGTCTTTCCCTTGCTTTTCTGAAGTACTTCTTGCACTTAAACCTTCATTTGTAATTAATGTGTGGCCAATAAATATTTTACTAAACCAAATGAAACTAGTTTTCAGTACTACACTCTATTGATTTGAGGATCAGTAGTTTGGATGATGTCATCAGTGATGTGATCAGTGTTGTCATCAATTATATCATTTAGCAAGCCACGAGTGATGCAATATTTGAGGTCACGAGCAGTGTTTGGCGGGCGTAAAGGTTATAGTTAGCACTTTAAACTGTAACTGGTGAATTTCAGTGGTTTAAAAAAAATATATATTATCATAGCAAGACCTAAATATAGCGTCATTTTAATCGTTGTTATTTTCAGTGTATATATATTTTTTTCAGTTACTATATATTAACTGAAAAAATATATAAATATTTAAAGAATAGATGGTAAAAAATTAAGGAACGTTTTCGAATTCTACTGCAAAGCATTTCATTGATGCCAGGTTGCACTCTGGACACCTTGCCCCACTAATATTTACTTTTCATATCCGTTAACCCTGACTCTCAATGATTCTAGGTTACGCCTGACATTTACAGCATCATTCATTTTGAAGGCAAGACATTTCCAGTTCTATTGTTTATCTAAAAATTGGTCTGTACATGGGCACCGCAGTAAGCATCTGGCACCGCATCTGTCTCCCATGGTTTTGTCCCAAGAGATGGTCCTGGACAGGTGCTGCAGCTGCAGGGTGCTATACAATTACTGTTCTCCTGAGGCTGCAGCTGGGCATACTCTTCCTTTAACTCCTAATACAATCTCGCAGCACCCATAGCTGTAAACCTAGGGAATGCTCCCTACAACTTTGGAAATGTAAGTAAAACATGTGATCAGAACGCTGCATGTACAGTCCATCATTTTGATTTTATTTTTAGGAGAAGAACTGTGAAAAAAAGTGTGCAATGAGTTATCCATGGTAGATTCACACTAAATCATCCATTAATCTGCTGAGTGATTAAACTCACTAAAAATGAAAAATAACTGTTGACAGAAGGTATTTTAATATGCATTTTTGTATTTCGTTTACTAGTCCCAAAAGAAACAGAAAGCCAACAAAAGATGCAAGAATAAAAAATGTATTCTTGGCAGAAGCCAAAAGGTAGCAGCTGTGAAAAAAGTAGTGGACTCTAAATCGCTGAGCAAAAAGGAGTGGGGAAGGCTTTGATTGCTCACAGTGCAGTGGTGAATGTGCTCTCTTAGCGGCAAATCAGGCAAGCTAAAAAAAAGACTCAATCAAGGCACTAATGGCTTCCACTTCACAATCAGACAAGTGCTTCTTACCTCAGAAATCCAACCATTTAAGGTTGATTGCTAACCCTGGCCGCATTTCTAATCTAAAGGGTGAGTACTAATTTAGAAAAGGAATTATAACAACTTCCCAACAATTTAGCAAATTGTTATTATTTTAAGAAAGATGTGGGGGCTGGGAAACAGTTGCTGTTTGTTAGATATTTTGATTTTAGGGCGTACATTTGCACCACATCACCCCTGGACTTGCAGTATCATACAAGAAAAAACAATGTGTTCTAGAAATGTGAAACAAAAAAGTAATATATTACTCTACGGATCACTGAATTTTCTATTGCTTTTAAGATTTTTACAGCTACAAGCAAACACTATTCACACAAGTACCAAAACCATCACTGTGACCAAACTGTGCATTTTTTACATGCATAGTAAAGATAATCTATATTCATGTTGACTATCTGATTCACATTTTCTTTTCAATTTTATACTCTTTTGTCTAGGAAATCATGTGGAAACGAGTCATTTCAGAATATGAATTAAACCAATTATTTTACTAAGCCCACAATGACTTACTTGTCCATAATTAAGTAAATGTAAGCATTTTCACAAATACAATCACTTAGAAGACGATTCTGAAACTGCATTCTGATGGAGAGCACAAAATAACAAGGCTTTCAAAGCTGGGATATATATGTATGCCTTGCCAATCAAAAGAGATATGGCTCAAGAGCACTTGTCATTTGGAGCAACTGTACTAACAAACACATATGCATCAGTACAATGCAAAATTCAAACTCCATGTTACGATGCATGCACAAAGAAGAGCTCTCTGTTGCTACTTATGTGGTTTATTCAGTGTGACTTTACCTCAACCATCGATTCACGTTTACATCCTGGTTTAATACCTTTGTTTATTGTTATTCTAAAGAATGTATTGTGCATGCTTCGAAAATTAACACAACTAAAATACAATTCATATTGAATTTCGACAAATACCATTACAAAATCTAAAATGAAAAATTAAAAGCCTCTGATCTCTGCAATTAAAACATATCTATATGAAGTTTAAAATACACATTTATTTCCAAAAGTAAGAAATCTATACAAAGCTCTGTAAACTCCCAAAAGGAAGTCAAAAAACCTACAATCTGTTTTGCTATCATGATCAAAATTGTCAGACATTGGGCCCGATTACGAATCAGGAGGAGCAATATCCTCAAGTGGGATATAGTTCCACCTTATTAAGACCGGCTCAATGTTCCTGCATCCAGTTTTCCCAATGTATTGGAACTCCAAACCAGACCAGTAATTTCAACTAGTAGAATCGCATGAGACTTTGGCTACTTTCTTAATGCCCTCGCTCCACCCTCGCTCAACACAGTGGTCCCTATATCATGGCCTAAGTGCAAAAACATGTATATTACGAGTAATAGAAGAGTCATGAACAAAGATTTCAGCATTTTTTGCAATTAACCAGTGAAATAGGAACAAGTACACATTAAATTAACACATTTTTTTGTATACAGTCTAGAAAATCGATAATGGTTGGTTGGAGCAGGGAAATTGGCCCACCTTCACTGTACCTCATAAACAGTTTTAAGTATAAGTGAATTTGTTACATATAGAACTGAAGGAGCTAAGCAGTAATTTTTCAAGACTTTAAAAACCTCCTTAGGCATTGTGATTTTATTATTTACTTGAACACATTCAGAGAAACACTGGAGTCACACTACAGGGGACACACGTGTAATACCTTTAATCTATCATGTAAGTATGCCATCTTTTGGAAAGGGCCCTTTTTGCAGCATCACCCTCAAATATTTTGCCTTCCTCCTACTACTTTTTGCTGAATTCATTTTTGCTGACCTTAAGACTGCTAAGCAGTGCTAAAGTCATTGTGCTCTCTCCTCTAAAGATGATAATATTGGCTTATCCCCAGTTGACATATTCAATGCACTCATATGACTCTAGTAAAGTGCACTACATGTGCACAAGGCCTGTAAATTAAATGCTACTAATAGGCCTACAGCACTGATTGTTCCACCCACTTACGCAACCCTTTACACATGCCTGAGGCTTGCCATATCAGAGCCTGTGTGTGTGTAGTGTTAAACTGCCATTTCGTCCTGGCCAGAAAACCTTTTGACAGCCCTACCTTTCCTATTGATAGACGTGGGTCACCCCTAGAGTAGGCCCTGGACAGCCCAGAGGGAAGGATGCCATGTATTTAAAATGAAGGACATGTACTTTTGGGTTTTACATGCCTTTGTAGTGAAACACTCAAGTTAGTGTTTCACTACTGCAAGGCATTTTCTTTAAAAGGATAACATTGGAGTTGCCTTATTGCATTTTAAAGGAGTAATTTCCAAATGGGAAGGGATAATTCCTTCAAGTTTGGTGTCTCCGGAATCACAATTTAAAATCTTAACTTATAGTAAAGTTGGATTTTAAACTATAAAAGTAAAAATGCCTGTTTTAGAAAGTTGGCATTTTCTTGTCTTAGCCATTTGGTGCTTGAAGTCAGTCTCTGGTCACATGACTAGGTGCAGTTGGCTGTTGGGCCTTTCTAAGCCGGGTCTGGTGGCTTAGTGGACTAATACATCCCCTATGAGGGCCTGTGTTCGACCTCATGGTAACAGGTTCAGATCCTGGTGGTTCCACTCAGCCTTTCTTCCTTCTGGGGTTGATAAAATGAGTACATTTTAGTTGGGTAACAATAAACATCTGTTATTCAGCGCCAAGATACCCATTCTGGGTGAACGTGCACTATACAAATGCACATGTTATGTTATGTATTCCTCCTAGACAGCCACACACAATGGGAACTTAGGAGTGACTTGATGGATCCATGGATGGGTGGGAGGAGCTGGACACAGCCTCACCTACACTTGAATAGGCTGTATCCTATCCACACAAAAAAGGACCTAACAGCCCTGTATTGATACTACAGCCATCTTGGAGCCGGGGCAGGGGAAGCAGGAATTCCTTGCACTACAAATCCACTGCCTAGAAGTTTCTCCTACCTTCTAGAACCAGGGCGGGACCTCAGGCCTCTGCAAGGAAGAAGGAGTGCTGTGCTGCTGAAGGACTGCCACTCTGCTGGACTTGGTGTGCTGATACGCTTGGTGCCCTCTTGGCTGGATGAGAAGGACTGGACCTGCTTCTCTTGAACCTAGAACCCACAGTGACTCCAAGGTCCAGTATGCTGGCCTCCTTATGTGAAGTCTCAGGGAAATAACAGGCTTTCAACCTCCTTCCATCTACACCTGGACTCTGCCATCTGTGAGTCTACACTGCCAAGTGGTGCCACCCCAGTCCTGGACCCTTGGAAGAAGGCGCATCCCTGAACAGAACCGATGCATCACCACTGCTGCATGGAGATCTGCCACTAAGGCCTTCATCGGCCACTTCAGTCCTTGAAACTGACGCTTCGGCTTGGTAGAGTGGCGCATTCACAGCTCAGGTCCTTGCATCTTTGACACAAATCAATGGAACACTCCGCAACCCAGATTTATGGTACTCCTTTCAGCAGACCTAACTAGATCCCTTTAGCTGGCCCATGCTCCATTGCAGTAGGTATGAACTTGTGACGTTCTCCCGCTCCGTGATTTTTGGCGCTATTTTCATTATAAACTCTCAAATTCCATATCTCAGCTTCTACATATTCATTTTTTGTTGTTTGGTCTTGTTTTATTTATTGAAATCTACTCTGTTTCTAAACCTGTTGTGGTGTTTTACTGTTTTTGTGTTTGAAGTGCTACCCAAATACTTTACACATTGACTGACCGCTCTGTGCCAACCTACCAAGGTGATGAGTGCAGGTTAGTTTGGGGTCTGCTTGTGCCTTACCCTGACAAGGATAGTGGTTGCTGCTAGACAAGGGCTTACATCCCAGTCAATCATCAACCCAATTTCTTACACAATCCATAAACTCCCAGGGTTATATTGTGAGTCGTCTCTGTCTAAGTTAAGATCTTTAATGTCACAGGTTTTGTAGCCCTCAAACATAAAACTAGCAAGAATAAAATGTTTCTTTACATTACATAGTGTGTATGTAGCGTAAATTCTAATATGATTTGCACTTAGTGGCAGGACTGAGGCAGCTGAAAAATATAGCAGAAGTGTAAACATTATGTCATATCAAGTGAGGAGCATAATTTACCCAGATATGCTAAATGACCATACATCCGTGTCGGATTAACTTTCGTGTAAAAAAGGGAGCAGTGCTTTCAGGGAAGAATGAAGGTACCTTGGAGCATAGGTCAGGGGGTTTCATTTAGATTTTAGAATTCCCTGGTCTAAGTTGTAGCCTATTAGTAAATATTTTCAGAGACAGGGACATTTTTAATAGTTTAACTGCAACAGTGCGAAATCCAAGAGGCCTGGGTTTCAGCTTTGAAGCTTTGAACATAGTAATTCCTAGCCACCCCCCATGAATGCTGTCTTAAACTTAAATGAGCAAGCAAGAAGTGTGACTTTTTTGCCTGCTAAAACTTAATGCATCATTATGCCAGTGCCACAATGCTATCTGTCATAGCACATTATGGTCGAACCTCATTAAATGAAGAAGAAACAATAAGCTTACAGTTAGAAGGGAAGATTGTAGGATCTTATATAAAGGTTGGTTGTAAGAGTTACCTTCTTAAAAATGGCATATTTACATGAAACACTAAAGAGGTTTTAGACATCAGCGATGCCCCAAACTGCACATCTTCTTAAAATAGACTATGTAGGAACCCAGTGCCCCATGGTGCACAAAGCACCCTCAGGGCCTCAGTAGTGTTCATTACATCTTCCTTGGAAAATTCACATTTTCCTGAATTTCCAAGGGCTGCATTAATGGTATTTCAGTGTCCATGTACAGTAGATTAATATGAGCTTCTAGTGTAGAGTACAAAACGGACTTCCCTTTTCCAGACAGTGCACTCCCATACAACTTGTTAATACATTTCCGAATATCTTTTTGGGTAACGGGTTTTTCATATTTTAATTATCAGCACATATGATATGCCTTTAACGCCAAGCATGGCCAATTTGAGTTTTTGGGCATGGACTATACATTCCAGAAGATAGTGGAAATACCTATAAAAAACAAGATCTGTTCAGAACATTTGCAACGAATAGATGTGAAACCCTTAACCTCTGGAGAAATCTCACAAGCTACTTTACCCATTTTAATGGTCACTTCTGAAGGGCAAGTGGCATCTTTGACCTTTAATTTGATGGATGCCCCATCTTTTCCCATTGTCCTAGAAGTATTGTAGCCATGAATTCATAATCCCACTATCGACTCATGTCATTGAAATCACCTCTAAACACGGCTAAGAAGAGTGTTTTCCAAGGGGAGACTTTCTGAAATCATGCCTGGCATTGCACCAGTAAGATCTGTCATTATCTGCCATGCCAAAGTTGTAGCAATCCTTTGCAGGCATCTTTACTAAAGCTCAAACTGATATCCTGTCACCTTATACAGAGTAAGATTGTCACAGGGTTTGTTCCTGGGGAAGTGGTTGCACATGGTAGGCATTCTAGATCTCCTGCCGAGGCCCCCATCTTTTTCATTCCTTAATCAGAATAGGCCTACTGTGAATTTGTGAATTCAACAACATCACTGTTCGCAAACGATATCCTTCACCTTTAATTATGGTCTTACTCAATCAAATTAGATCTGCCGGGATCGTTTATTAAGGTGGATTGTGTAGGACAAATAA
This sequence comes from Lissotriton helveticus, assembly GCF_964261635.1. NCBI lineage: Eukaryota > Metazoa > Chordata > Amphibia > Caudata > Salamandridae > Lissotriton > Lissotriton helveticus. Next base: position 37,406,714 of record NC_136058.1, read on the forward strand.
TCATTGAGGATCAGGGAAAGTGAATGTTGGAGCCTCAGCCTCAGGGTGATTTCTCCCCAAACCTTTTGTCTTTTACTTCTAATTTTTGCTGAAATTCGTTTTTGTTGGCCTTAAGACTCAGTGGTAAAGTGCTTATGCTCACTCCCCTAAACCTGATTTGATTGGCATACATCTAATTGGCATATTTAATTTACGTATAATTCCCTTGTAGAGTGGAATACCATATACACCTGGACTGTAAATTATATGCTGCTAGTAGATCTGCAGCACAAATTGTGCCACTCACTTAAAGAGCCCTTTTAATACATGTCTCAGGTCTGCCATTGCAGCCTGTGTGAGCAGTTTTAAACTGCCATTTGGACCTGGTAAAATAAACCTTTTGCCAGGCCTCAACCTTCCTTGTTATTACATATAGGTCATCCTTAGGTTAGGCCCTAAACAGTCCATAGGGCAAAGGGTGCAATGCATTTAAAAAGTTAAACGTGTACTTTTAAGGTTTACATGTCCTGGTAGTGAAAAACTCCTACATTTGTTTTCACTATTGTGAGACCTACACCTCCCATAGGATAGAATTGGGGATTCCTTATCAATTAATCAATCAGTCAGTACTTGTAGAGCGCAGCTTATCACCTATGAGGGTATCCAGGCACTGGGATGCTGGGCTTAGTCAAACCGGCAGTTCTTGAGTTTCTTCCTGAAGTCGGTCAGCAAAGGTGAGGTTCAGAGGACTTGGCAGTGAGGTGAGAAAAGAAGCGTCCTCTGCTGTGGCTACGGTGGATATCCGATGTCTTCGCTTGGGCGAATGAGGTGGATCAAAGGATTCTGTATGTTGGTGAAAGTTCAGGCAGTGGCTCTTGTTTGTTGATCCTCGGTCATGGAGGGCGGTAGAGGCATATGTCAGTAGCTTGAATTGGCATCATTTCTGGATGGGGAGCCAGTGGAGGTTTCCCAGGTCCTGGGTGATGTGGGTCCTTTTGGGCAGGTTAAGGATCAGCCTGGCCACTGTGTTGTGAACCGTCTGGAGCATAATTACGAGTTTGTTAGTGGTACCTGTGCACAGTGCATTGTCTCAATCCAAACAACTGCTGATTAGAGCTACCATGACTGTTTTCCTTGTGGTAGTGGAGAGCATGCAGAGCATGCAGAGCATGTGGAAGGAGGCCCAGGAGACAGTGTTTGGTTTGTCATTTCGTGGAGAGTTTGCTATCCAGCATGATGCCCAGGTTGGGGGTGTGGTTTTTTGGTGTATGGGTGGGTCTGAGGTCCACGGGCCACAAGTTGTCATTCCAGAGGGAGGTATGGTTGCCAAAGATCAGCACTTTAGTCTTGACCATGTTGAGCTTCAAGCAGTTGCCCTTCATCCAGGCTGTGACATTCTTCCTGCAGTTGTGGAAGTTGTTCTTCCTTGTGGTGGGGTCTGCTGAGAGTGAGAGGACGAGCTGGGCGTCATTGGCGTTGGATATGCTGTTGATGTTGTGGTCCCGATGATGTCGGCTAGTGGCATCATGTAGATGTTGAAGAGGGTGGGGGTGAGGGGTGAACCGTACTACATTTAATAAGCTGTAATTCCTAATTGGAAACAGGGAGCTATGTCATATTTGGTATCCATGAAATTGTAACAATAAACCCTCTTAAATGGTAAAGCTGGGTTTTTATTACAATGGTAAAAATTCCACTTTTAGAAAGCTGGGTGCACAACGCATTGAATACTGTTGTTATTGACAAGTTTGTTGTTTCATTTGTTCTCCTTGTGTGCAAAGCAGCTGTTACCTTATCTTTCTTTGCATTTTGCTGCCCATAACCCTTTGTGCCAGTAGCCTGTCTGAGTCACATGACTGGGTCACACAATATAGGGATGAGGTGTGCCTCAATGGGCCATCTGCTGGCTGGATGGGAGGCAGAGCTGAGTACAGCCCCACTTGCAACTGAATAGCTTGTGCTCTGCCTTCCCACAAAGGGCGTAGCAACCCCACGTCATCACTGCAGTCAGCTTAAAGCCAGGGCAGGGGAGTCGGTAAATTCCATGCACTTCAAAGAGCCTTTCTAGAAGCTTCTCCTACCTTCCAGAACAAGCATTTGCAATGCATTAGGTCTTGCATTTGCAAGACTTTGAGCTATTGGCATTGTAAATGGTAATGCCTTTTATTTAATTGTTTTAAAAACCAACGCATATATTAAAGGCATAGTTATTTAAAATACCAACAGCTCAAACTCTCGCCAATGAGAGACCTATTGCATTCCAAATGCTTGTTGTGTAGTGATACCAGAAGCTGACCCCAACAGATTTTCTATTCTGCTCCACTGGGCAGGCGCTTGCAGTAACAACTCCAGTTTGTCTAGCTCAGCAGTCCACTTTTCTAGGCAGACTCTCAGCAGCAAGATACAGTCTAGGGTAATAGTCCCTCATACCCTTGGGGAAACTGGTAGTCGGAGGCTCTAGCCCTGGATCATAGAAGTCCTCCTACACACTATTGGGTGCAAGCTCCTTTGGTCACGGATGGAAAACCTCGCAAACACTTAATGGAATCTAGAGCCATACTTTATAAAGCCCTTTCAGACATGTTTTGTTGATGCTGGGTGACTGTCCCAAAAAGACTTTCTGTGATGCTTCTTCTCTCAGAGCTAACCAAAACACTGGCACACAAAGGAGTGGACAACCTGTACACTTGCCAATCAGCTAGTTTTGTCTGTATCACCTTTAGCGGACAAAAGTCAGGACAGGAACAGGAAACACCCTTGCTCTTCAAAGACACCCCTGTCACCTATCCTTGCACACTCTGTTTTAATTAGTTACCAAAAAGCTAAGTCTGTATCAGGGATCTGCAATTCACTTAGCCCATCTGCAAGGCAACTCCTGTTTCTCCATTTTGTATACAGTACCTACACAGCGATATCAAACAAGGAACGCAACAATGTGACTTCTGTAGAGAGAGCGACCAATGTCCCCTCACTGGATTGTAAGATATTGCCAGAAATGGCAGCCTGTTTTATTACAAGAAGGGAGCAGAGTCCCTTTACTGATACTGAGATGAGTGGTCTAAGCGAAAAACTCACATATGCGCAAAGTAAGAGTAGAGGCTTGTGCCTGCAAATCATGGATGGGACATTGCCTGGCCAACAGCCCGTGTCAGCAGCCTCCAGCCCTTGAACTGGAAAGGACCTTTCAGCACCCCACCCAAACCTGAGATCACTGCATCCAGACCCAAGAGTGCCCTTGTGCGAAACTCGTTGAATCCACTCAAGTTGGTATTACTTTGAACACCCTTCCTGACCCTGTAGCTCATACGTCTGATATATTCAATTCCATACCTGCGGTGTGGCCGAGCCCCTTGCTGCACTTGGACTAGACGTGTTCCTAGCTCGTCTTGCTACAACAGTGATTGCTCCTTATGACGTACCTCCTGCTCACATACCTGTTCCAAATGTTGCTCATTGTGACACGTCTCTGACTCATGCTGTGGCAGCCTTTGGGGCTCACTGTGACGTGGGTCAGACTCGGGCTGTGGTGGTCGTTGATCATTGTGATGGGTTTCTGAGTCAAGGTTGGGGCGTGGTTGTTGGCTGTGGGGTGATTCTGCTCCTCACTGCGGGGTTAACTTCACACTGGGCTCTAGCTGCACTTGGCCATGACGTGCTTCGAGTCAGCGCTGCTGTTGTGATGCCTCTTGCAGAGTCTCCTTTGCTGGCAGTGTCATCAAGCCTACGTCGAGCTGGCACTGGGGTGCCTCGAGCTGCTGCAGCGGACCCTGACATCTTTTGTTCACCTCGGGCTCATGCAGCTTTTCTAGCACTTGTCCAACCTCTCCCTTCACCTCATCGTCCACAATAACCACCTGGGTGGCAGGAAGACTGACGGAGGGCACCCGGCACGGGTAAAAAATAGTGCTCATGCAAAACTCCAAGTAAAGGGGCCAGTAGCCATGAAAGGATACAAATGATGACATGCCGTCATAAGGCAGGACTAACAAGCCTATAAACCAATCAGAAGCCAGCATTTAGAAAGGACAAAGACACAAGCCAATGAAAAAGATGGGTGGGTGAGTGGGCGAGGCTTCTCGCCGTACTCCACTACCATAGATCAACCCCAGAGCAGCGCTTGCGCGCTGCCTCAGGGCTCGATCTAAAAATGACACCAGGGTATAAAAATAGGACCTTCAGACCCACTCTTCTCTACACTTCTGGACGTATGGATATACTACCAGGAAGATAAACTGCTGTGCTGCTAAGTGGTTGCCACTCTGCTGGTCTGCTGACCCTCTGCTGCCTTACTGAATTGCTTTCTGCCCTGCTGCCCTCTTGCCTGAGGAAGAAGAACTGGACCTGCAACTTCACCTTGAACCCAGGGCTACAAGAGTGCCTTCAAGGGCTAGTCTGCTGACCTCCTGATATGAGCCTCGGTGACATAAAAGGCTCCCCAACATCCTGCAACAGCACCTGACCCAGCTGAAGTAGGTTACTGACCCCCAAGTGGTGCCCCTCAGGCCCTGGACCCTTTGGGTGCCTCGGAGAGCTGTATTCAAGCTGTTGAGCTCTTCGCAATTACTAACGGGCACGTTTACAGTGATACTTCGCCACTCGCACTGCGATGCGATGTAATGCAAAGCGCAGTCAGCCCGACCATTCACGCTACAGCATCGACTGCTCGTTGGGACCACCAATGCAAAGCTCAGCCAACGCTCATCCCTGACACCTGACCTGCTCTTTTTGCTACCTCTGCAGCCACCCACAATGCTCTTCCTGCTTCTTGAGGCACCTACACCACAAACGAGGCTCTTGGCATGAATCTAATGTACTGTGATGTAATGTAAAAAGCATTTATAGAGTGCACGGCTTCTCAAAAGAGTGTCCTGGAGCTATAAATTATAGTGAAAAAAGGGGGGTATTGATCACTACTGCATAAAAAGCCATGCTAGAAAAAGGGAAAGATTGAAGACCGCTACTGCGTGAAAAGCCATGTCTTGAGCTTTTTGCTGAACAATCATTAACCCGTCGCAAATCCAACAGGAGTTTAAACCAACCCACTGTGCCCAAGAAATAAAATGAGCGTCTGCCAGATTTGGCTAGAAGAACTCTTGGGATCCGGGCCAGATGGTTCCTGGAGGGCCGTAAAACTCTTCAGTGTTGTTGTAGGCAATTCTGGAAGATAGGTAGTTTAAGAAGGTTAAACTTCAGCTGGCCTAACCGGATGACTGCAGCTGACCTGCGCTCTGTTGCGATTAACCTGAATTTGTGACTTTGACTCGGTCCAGTGCAACTAGATATCCATAGTTGGAGGCTTGTGCGTTTTGCCACTAATTTCACTCAAATCTTCATAATTTCGTTTTTACTGATTGGATTGTTGTTGTTTTGGGGTAAAATACTTTATTAAACCTTACTTTATTATTTTAAATTGGTTTGGGATTTTTCTTGTGTTGTATTTTCACATTAGTACTATTTGTCTGCTGCATAAATACTTTACACATTGCCTCTAAGTTAGGCCTGACTGCTTTTTGTGCCAAGCCACCCGGAGTTGAGCACAGGTTAAATTAGTAACTTTTTTGTGCTTCCCCCTGAAAGAGATTGTGGCTGTTGCTTGACCACAGCTCACACCCCAGTCAACCAACATCCACATTTGTGACAGAGAAGAATGAAAGGTTGCCTTTAACATCAAGCATGGTCAATTTGACTATTTGCACATGTCGTTAGATCTGTGTATGATGTTCTCTATTTCTGTGAAAGCATGTCAAGGACATGCCAAATGAGGTTTGTTATGAATCAGGAAACTGTCACGTTCTGTAAAATAGAGAACTGTGTATGTGAGAAATTTCAAGTCAGTCTTTGGGATTTATTATCTCTAAATAAGGCATTCTTTTAATGTTATGGCAGTTTTGAACTGAGCTGGACCCAAAAGTGTAAAAGAGATTAAACAATTGTTGGGTTTTGCCAATTTTTTAAGGAATTGAATCCTAACTTTTCAAAGATTGTGTTGCCCATTACCCACCGCACAAAACTAGTGGTCAAATTTAATTATGGATGTGGATGTGAACAAGAAGAAGCATTTCATCAATTAAAGGAGTTGTTTATATCAGTAACCATTCTACAGAAGTCTGATAACAAACTCCTGTTTGTCGCAGAGTCTAATGCTTTAGCTTATGCCATTGGAGCCATCTTGTCCTAGAAACATCTAGTGATGGAAGAGTTACATCCTACTACCTTCTTTTTAACCCCTTGCATGCTCATTACGGCCCCCGGCCCTCATGAGTCACGGTGAGCGTGTGCTCATGATGGTCGGGGGTTGTCCGAATCCTGCCCACTATGTTAATGACCCGCACAGAGCAAAAATATACCACGAATGCAAGGGGTTAAAACCATTCTCTTTCAGTGAGAAAAACTACATTATCCATTGTAGAGTTACTGGCAGTTAATTTGGCATTTAGTCAAAGGGCCAACCATGAAATAACGGTCTAAATGGTTCAGGAGAACCTGGGGTTCATAAAATTCATGCGATTCAGAAATGTTAAGCATATCAGATAGACACTCTTTCTTTTTCACAATGATATCTCCTATTGTAAAGGGGAAAGACACAGGAAAGCGGATGCCCTAAAAGAAGGACTCAATAGAGTTTTACCCCCTATGAAATTGGTAGTACATGCTAGTGGTCTTAGTAAGAAAGAATTTCTACAACAGATTCGGGATGCACAGACTAAGCTTAATGTAAAAGATTATTACAAGAAGTCCCAGGACAGAGAATGAGGAAGCATAACTCGGTATTTCAGAACAATAGACGTTTCATTCAATCGAAGGCATTGCGGAAATTGCCTTTTATGGACTAATGATTGCATAGCAGCAGGGCATTTTTAAATCCTAGGTTGAAGTTGGTACAACGTAATTTTTGGTGTCCTTTGCTGTGAAAGGATGTCAAGAGTTCTATATGTTCCTAGTCCAAGAGTGAACATCAGAACACATTGGGAGTGCTGAAACCATTACCCATTCCTGAGGGGGGCGGAGCTAGCCAGCGTCGATGGCGGATGCCTGAAAGAGGAGCTCCGCGCCATCACCCTAAAAATCCGAAAGTGATCCTGTTTGCACGGAGACTTGGACCTGTTGAAGGCACGGTGGGGCCCCCGGAGACCACGGACACCAGCGAAGGAGATAGTGGCTGCTTCCCGTGCACCTGGTAGGGAAAGGCGAGCGGGCAGCGGTCCCGGCAGACAAGGCCACAAAGCCGCGAGCTTGCCCAGCACGCTCCCTGGCGTGCGTCACCCGACGTGCAGTCAGACCGGCGGCCTTCGGACGGAGGGCCCGGACCTCCGGAAACAGACCTGAGGGAGCGGCGGAATCTGGGGGACAGTGTACATCCACCGATAATAGCGGAGACTCACAGTGCCCAATGCGATACGTTGGACTGCTGCATTATCCCCCAACGACTGCCGACGCTCGGGAAACGTCTGTGGGCCCTGGCGCTGCTGGCCCACTGCCCCTTACACTATCTGAGGCTGCTGGCGGGTGGAGATCCGATACCCAACCACGAGGGACACATGCTGGCACATACTACAGAGAGGCAAGTGAGGAGAGCTAACCTGGTGCATCCGGACACCAACAACGAGGCCCCTGGTTTCAAGGCAGTTTGACCAGCCCTGTAGTTTTATCCTCTGTCTGCAGCTGACCCCCTCCCCTCCCCCGCGCCTGTCCTATCACTCGAACGGACTGCGGGGGAGTTTACACTGGTCGACGGAGTGGGACCTGGCTGGGCAACCATAAGCCGCTAACTGTGTAGCACAGCAGTACGGACCAAGCATTCCCGAAGGAATAAGAGGCTGAGATCCCGCAAAAAGTAGCGGAGTGGTCAGGCGGGCAGTTGTTGGCTGGATCATTGTGCCACGACCTCCTTCTGGTAGCGGGCTGTGTCGCACTGTAATTTAACGGCCTCACCTAACAGCATGGGGAAAGGTGACAGAACACAGACTAAACTTACCTTTGACCAGCAGAAAACGAAGGCCTCGGAGTCCAGGGAGCCTGAGCGGGCGCAGCGGAGCGGGGGCGCAGAGGGCTCGATATACTCGGACATTAAAGAACTGTTGGTTACAATGGAGAAGGGCCTACAGGACAGCATGGCGTTGATAGGTTCGAAGATCGATGCCCTCTCATACCGCATGGATCGTATGTTGGAGAGAGTCGACAAACATGCGGAGCGCCTGGATATGTCAGAAAGACGCCTGACCGAAGTCGAGGAGGTGCAGATGGAACTGGATAAAGACCACAAACAAATCAGTAAGCTGCTCCAGATAATACAGGACAGGTCAGAAGATTTGGAAGCCCGCTCACGGCGCTCGAATATACGCATAACGGGAGTTGCGGAGACGACGCAAACCGGAAAAATTTAGCTTTTTGTGGAATAACTGCTGACCTCACTACTGGGACTGACGTCTTTTCGCCAATGTTCATTGTGGAGAGAGCGCACCGCTCGCTGGGCCCCCGCCCGCGCCCGGGGGCACCCCCGAGGCCGATTATTGCGAAACTTTTAAATTATAGAGACAGAGACACGGCGTTACGGATTGCCCGTGAGAAGGGGAGGCTGCAGTTCGAGGGTACAGCAATCTCATTATACCCGGACTTCACAGCGAAGGTGCAGGAGGAGCGTCGACACTTCGCCCCGTATAAACAGCAACTCCGCGACCTGTGACTGGATTACGCCATGCTGTATCCGGCAAAGTTAAGGATCAACCGCCAAGGGCATTCCCACTTCTTCACTGACCCGAAAGCCCTCCAAAAGACACTGGAGGAGTGGTCCAAGGAACAAAGAAGCAGTCCCAGAGGCCACAACGGGGAACAGGAGACTGACAGCCATCTGGAAGACCAGGACTAGGACCGCAGCCTTATAAGTGGGACTAACCCCTGGTGGAACTGCAGTTAGGTCAAAACTTTTCGGGGGTCCGGAAACACTGTGGTACAAACCCCTGCTTGCTCGAAAGTTTGGGGCAGTGAGGCTCCAGAACATCCTCGTGTGATCGAACAACCTGTGACTGGGTGAGACCTCTCCAACATATCTTATAATATGTGCCGACTAGGGATTGACATTAACGGGTGCTCCGTGGGATCTTTCATTTTGTGTGTTGGGGTCCTGAGGCCCGCTTGTATGAATGCAGGGAGACTGAAGGCTCTAAGAAGGGGGGTCGCCTTGAGAGGCGTACTGACTTGTCTCAGGCTCCCGTTTAAAGATACTGAGAGGGTAATGGTGTTTGGGGTGACCAATGAGGTACACATTTGTCTATAACTGTTACTTGTTGCTACAGGCTACCTCTGCCCCAGCGCTGTAAGCACTAATGGCCCTCACGAGGGACTGTTTGGGTTATGTAGGAATGTACAAGGGAGGGAGTTATTACATGCTTGGCCGAGTTGGGGTTGGTCTGCTGTGGGTGGGGGGAGGTGGAGCAAGGGGAGGGGAGGAATGTTACTGTTCTAAGGCAGATGCACTGAACTCTAGGCAACCAAGCTTATGCGCCACTTGCTACGGCACAGCACACATTAGGGGTCACACCTAGGTTCCGCGCGCACTACAGAAGAGGACTCAAGACGATGGCGGATAACATAGACAGTACACGCACTCCCAGACTTAGGGCGCTCACGTGGAACGTGCGGGGTCTTAATGACCACAGAAAAGTGCGGAAAGTGCTAAGCTACTTGCAGCGCCATAATATAGACCTGGCATTGATACAGGAGACTCACCTCCCTATTGAAAGTAAGATGCTGCGCTGTAGGGTTATCGAAGGTAACGCGGCGGTTGCGGGCTTTACTACACATGCCAGGGGTGTCATGACATGGGTGAATCCAAAAGCCAAGCTGGTACAACAAACCCTAGATGCAGACCCGGAGGGTAGATACGTAATCTCTAGATGCACTGGACTGGGCTTGTCCTTAGTCATTGTCAACACCTACAGTCCCAACTTTAACTCCCCCGATTTCTATCGAGCTTTTGCGAAAAAACTCCGATGTTATAACCCTAATGACCTATGGTGGGGGGGGAGATATGAACCTCACCTTGGACCCTATCCTAGATAGGTCGGCTGGCCCGCTCCGTAGGCTGGCAGTGGCGGCAGTTGAGCTACATGGCACTATGATGTGCCTGGGTCTTGAGGATGTTTGGCGATCACGCAATCCGCAAAAAGGAGGCTTTACTCACTATTCAGCGTACCACAACATACACACCAGGATTGATTATTGGTTTGTCCCTGATTCCAGATTAGGCTCGATTAGTAACTGTAGTGTCCTCCCTCGGACACTCTCGGACCACTCGCCAGTGCTCTTGGAGATGGAAACTCAAGGAACTGCTATCCCGCCCTTTACATGGCGGTTCCCGCCATACTCGCTCTTGGATCCGGTGTTTAGGGGCGAGCTGGCTGAGGCTATAGATATGTTCTTTAGCACTAATATAGGCTCGGTAGAGAGTTTCCAGACGGTCTGGGAAGCATTCAAATTATATATTCGGGGGTAGCTATGTCCAAGCACTCAGGCGTACTGAAAACTATTCAGAAGCGACTAACAGACCTTGAGAAACAACTAGAAGCCCTGGAAAGGAGGCAGAGAGAACGGGCAGACAGCGAGGTGTGCGAGGAAATTAAAACATTACTCACAGAATATCATGACGAAGCAGACAGAGAAGTCAAGCACATGGGAAAGTATGCCATAGCTAGAGTATACGGAGAACGCGACAGACATAGTGCGCTGCTGGCTAGGGCCATTGGGGGCGGGAGGAAACGCCAACAAATCACAGAGATAAAATCAGAGACAGGTGAGGTCCTCACTGACCTAATTGACATTGCAAACGCGTTTAAGACATACTACGCGGACCTCTACACGACACAGGGTTGGGATCTTAAAGATGACATAGAGGATTACCTGGGACATATTGACATTCCCATGTTATCGAACTCGGACAGGGAATTTCTCATGCACCCAATAGAAAAAAATGAAATATCCGAAGCTCTAACGAATATGAAGTCGGGGAGCGCTCCAGGAGCGAATGGCCTGACAGCGGGCTTCTATAAAGCCTTTAAAGAACAACTAATCCCACACCTGTCAGCCCTCTTTGACGACATTTGTGTTGAGGGCAAAATGCCGGAACCAATGAGAGAGGCACTTCTAGTGACGATCCCGAAACCGGGCAAACCAAGGGAGGACTGCAGTTCATACAGACCCCTGTCTCTACTGAATGTAGACGCAAACCTATTCGCTAAGGTTTTGGCCACTCGGCTGGCTCTACTGGTGCCCCAATTGGTCGCCCCGGAACAGGCAGGCTTCATTCCAAGCAGGAACCTGACATATAATAACCGAACTGTATTAGGTACGATATAACATACCCGACCAGACAGGAAAGCGCTGGCAGTCTTCCTTGATATAGAGAAAGCTTTTGACTCAGTGGAATGGATGTTCATGAGAAAGGTGCTGCAGCGCATGGGTCTGGGACAGCCTTTTCTTCAAATGATAGGAGGTTTGTACTATTTGCCGCGCGCTAGAATCAGAATTAACGATTTGGTGACAGACTCATTCCCGATCACTAGAGGCACCAGGCAGGGGTGCCCACTCTCGCCCTTGCTGTATGCACTGGTGGCTGAGCCTCTGGCCTGCGCCCTACGGGAATACCACGGCAACGAAGGCATATGCTTTCCGAACTACAAGATAGTGGTGTCAATGTACGCGGACAATACACTATTATATGTCCGAGACCCAGATACCAACTTGTCATCGGTCGTTAGGGAAGTAGTTCGCTTTGGTGCATTATCAGGTCTGCGAGTGAACTGGTCGAAGTCACTGGCGTTTCCCCTGACTCCCATCACACAGCCCACAATCATGGAATACCCGCTCACCTGGACCACGGACACGGTTAGATACCTGGGGGTCCAGCTGCACACAGACCCGGAGATCTTATTTAGAGCCAATTATGGAACTGCCTTTAGTAAACTGGAGGATGACGTAACTGCCTGGTGCAAACTATCGCTCTCTCTAATGGGGCGGATTGCCATCATGAAGATAGTAGTACTCCCCAGATTCTTATTTTTATTTACCACCATCCCGATGGTGCTCCCCAAGATGTTTTTTCAGCGGCTGCAACAAGAGCTAACGAAGCTAGCGTGGGCGGGCGGACAACCCAGGGCAAAGTGGTCGCTTCTCACAATGCCATACAATATGGGAGGACTTGGTGCGCCGAACTTAGAGCTATATAACAGAGTGGCGCAGGCCGCTCACCTGCACACTTGGGTACATGGCAGCCGAGACATACCACACGTAAAAATAGAGACCCTGTTTGCCCGACCGCTGTCCCTCCCACATATGATTTTTGAATCTACTGACTGACGGACGGGATCTCTAGATTCACTGACTGCCACGAATCACGCGTGGAGCAACCTTCTACAGAGGCAAAATAGCGCATTGCTGTATTCCCCTATTATGCCCATTGACTGGACCCGTTGGCTGCCCCCACTTCGCGAGACAGGGATGCCTATGCGGAAGCTTGGGATTGAGACGGCAGGAGATCTGTTCAGGGATGAGGTGGTTAAGACTTGGGAGCAAGTGTTGAAAGTTGGACTGAGACCGTCAACATTATCGGCGCCCTCTTGCTCTCCTTAACCTTTTTGTGCGCGTAAAACAGCCGCCATTTTGAACACCATGGCTTCCCTGCTCCCGCCGAGAGCCAGCGCGCCTCTCTCCCACTCCTAGCTTCGCCGGCATCCCCCCGCATACTGACAACCCCCCCTGCCTGCACCTGCCGCGAATCATAAAACCCCTCTTCAGCGCTGCTCTGCCCCAGGCCCTCGTCCTGTTCCCAGCGCGACACCTCCCTTCTTCCCATTTATGATCCCCGGCCCTTTGATGCAAACCCCTTTTCCCCGTGTGCCCGTTCGTCTTCCTCGTTCCCAGGCCGACACCCAGCTCTGCCGATACTGTTCCTTGCCCCTCCCCGTACAATAGAAAGTTTCCCCCCCCGCAAGGGATCCCCGGGTTGATCAAAGCCCCCCGCCCTACGAGACCCGATCAAACCCCACACACTCCGTGAATCGGCGGAATATCCAGCTGCGCGATGATCATCACCTGTTGTGAACGGGGCGGGGACTTCCACTGTAACCTTGCGTGGGAACGGGCTGGAAAAGGGGGGGATTCTGAGGATGTCTTTCCGTACATCAAAGTATCGACGAGAATGTGTTACATGCAATAAACAGATAAACATGTGTATAAGAGGCCAGGCCTCAGGGATGCAGTTAGAGCACCTCAGAACGATACCTTCTGTCCGTTTCGTTGTGTTCTCCTCCGGAGAGAATAAAAACCTTGTTTCCTGCCTTCCAGTCTCCAGCGCCTGCCTCTTCAATAGTTTAACTTCTTTGTGGGTTCAAGAGGCGACACCGCCGGGCAAATACTTAAGGATCTTATATTCTGGTTGGTAGTGCCCCCCAATTATTTTCTACAATTGGCGTCCCAAGCGTGGGGCCCATCAGCGACCCATGGATCCAGTGGGAGAGGTCCTGACGACAAAGTGAACGACTGCAACGATCGGGAACGCGTCTGTCCGATAGACCCTCGTCTGACAGCCGATCATCCGAACTTCACTGGTTCCGAACAGACCTCTCTCGAGTGATCTACGGTCCTGACTGGGAACCATCAGGAGTGCCGTGAGGATAACGAAGAAGAGAGGACGATCGGGCGCTGGATTCGGAAGACAGGAAATTGTCCATGCGGTCCGGGTAAGGTCGTGTAACCACGACAAGTCGCGAAATAATTGCTTGATTGCTTGTTTGTTTAAAAATACTAGTATTGCTCTTTTTATTTATTTGGAGATTCACTGTCTGCAAACGGAGAAACAACGGGCTCTCTCTTTGCAAGCAGTGGAGGATAGGTAGGGCAGCAGCCGTGCTTATTTTTTCTCCCCCACTCAATATTCACTTGAAACTGAACTGTTGTTCGCAAAACTATTGTTTCCTGGAGATTCCCTGTCTGCAAACAGGGAAGAGACCACCCTTTTTGCAGATAGTGAAAAGGGTAGGTAACGCAGATCTTTGCGGACCTGCTCATTCTCCCCATTGTTATTTATTGGTCTTTTGTTATTTTTGATCCATGAGGTATTCACTGCCTGCAAACAACGTAGAATAGAAATATTCTGTCCAGTCTTTGCACCTAGTGATAAGATAGGCAGTGCTGACTTTTTAGTCCCTCGTTACGAGCCGTCATGTCTGTCTTCTCCCCACTGATTAGTAGCCTGTTTAGCCCGGACCGCCTATTAGAGATGGACCATCCAGCCCCACTGGAAGGCACCCCTAATAAGGACATGTTCATGAAGCATGGATTGACCGCTATAGCCTATAGTAAACTATGGCATAAATATACAAAGAAGGGTCAAGAAAGTCAATGGCCCCTGATAGGATCCTTCGATGATGATAAAATAAAAACGCTAGAAACTGCCCTGGGTAAAAACAAGACAACACCTACTATGCTTGACAGCTTCGGCATGTGGCGAAAAGAAACTGAACAACGTAAAAAGAAAACCGAGAGTAGGTTGGAAAAAGAGCTGCGAAAAGCAGCCCACCTAGCTGCTCAGAAACTAGAAAAAGAGATAAAGGAAAGAGAGAAAGCTAAACAGAAACTAGAAATGGAAACGCCAAGCCAGTGTCCGGTTAGAACCCCCTCCATGCTCTACCCTGATTTACCCTCGAAACGACAAGCCAATGAGGACCTGCTGTTAGGTCCTCCTATCATCTACATGCCCCCTCCATATGCCCCTTCTCAACCCGTGGCGCAGCACGCGCCACCCCCAGGTACAAACGAAGGTACCGCCACAGCGTCGGCCCCAATGGCCTCTGTGCCAGCCGAACCCCTTGTATTAAAACCCGCATCAACAACGACGTTAGACGACCATGAGACTCGAGGGGCTGGCCCTGCAAGAACAAACAGACTAGACAAAGATGAGCGAGCGGGGATCGACAAAATAGCAAGGACACTGGTAGAAAGGAAGGATGATGAAGAGTACATCACAGATATGTTCAGCTCGTATACAGGGAGTCACAGACGACATTTTACCGTACGACTGTGTTATCATGTCTTGAATGCATACGAGGACCGATATCGAGACAAAGGTCCCGAGAGCCTAAGGACTCTGTACCGGAAGGTCGATATCGGGGATGAGGGCGAGTGTGATGTGTCGGACCTCCTTACGCGTACGCTTGAGGTTTTCCGCCACCTCACTGAACGAAAGCCGGGAGCTAAATCCGCAGCCCCCGTAGTGACCGAACCACCAACCGAGCAATCTAACACCATGATGCCGATACGTGAGGCTGCCCCTTACTGGGTTCCTCCTCGGGGTACAGGGACTCACGATGATGCAAACAACCAAGATGCGAAGGGAAGGGTAGTATACAACTGGGTCTACCAGCCATGGGACCGGCAAGAGATACTGACATTCCGGAAATCTCTACCCGACCTACGTAAAAACCCCACTGCCTTCTATACTGAATTGGGTACAGCCCTGGGTTCAACGATCATGACCCTGGCTGACATCGACTTGTTCTTCGGGTTATGTCTACCAGCTGATGTGTGGAAGCAAATCCGGAAAGTCGACCACCTTGAGCTGTTTGGGCATACCTGGTCACAACTCGATGACCTGGACAAACAACGGGGACCAGGACAAAAGCCGTTGAAATCCATTCTAGACCTCCCAGATAAAATCGTAGAGAAATTAAAAACCCTAATCCCAGAAAAGAAAGTGGACTGGTCGATAGTAACAGCCTGTCGCCAAAAACCCCAGGAGGATGTATCGGAATACTTCTCCCGGTTTGAAACGGTGTTCTCCGATTACAGCGGCCAGGACATGACCACTGCAACCGGACACCATCTGTTTGTCCAGAATTATGTTAAGGGCCTATCATCGGAAATCTCCCAGAAACTACAGGCCAGCGAGAGTAGTTGGGCAGCCTCCAAACCTACAGCGATTCTCCAAATGGCCCAATATTATGAGCATCAGAAAAATGAAAACGATAGGGCGACAGAGAAAAAGAAGAAGGACTTAAAAGAGAGGGTGATGATTGCCAAACTGCAAGGGGTGACTATAGGACGAGACCAATACCGGGGAAACTACCAGACAAACGTCCCTAAGACTACATTCCCCCAGGACCGCACTCTGACTTCCTACAGTGGACGCACAGACCTTAGAGAAGACCAGTGCGCTTTCTGCAAAGGGACTGGCCATTGGAAATCCCAGTGCCCAGTTCTTCTGGAAATGATCAGAAACAGAGACCCCAGGGATGTAGCAAACGGACCGAGACCTAAGGGACAACAACGAGGGCCCCCAAATGACGCGACTAATGACAGATCAAGCAGACCAAATACGTTCGATCGACCCAGGCAGAACCAATATCAACAATCTGACTATGACGACACTCACACCTTCGCATAGGACAGCCAAGGGCGAGGGAGGGATCCAGTCGAGCTCTATGTTGACCAGCAGGGCCCTTATGTCACTGCTAAGGTCCTGGGTACCAAGTCTCCATTTCTGGTAGACACTGGCGCAACACGTAGTGCGTTATCTAAACGACTGATTCCAAGGGCACCCTTGTCTGGCTCACTCATAACATCGACAGGTTTCGATGGAACGCCCTCCACCAACCCTTTGTCTGCCCCGATTCTCTTTGACGTAGAAAACAACACCACCGACACCACGTTCTTGCTTTCCTCCAATAGCCCTGACGCCATTATGGGACTTGACTTACTGAAACACTTCCGAGCGACGATTAGGTGTTCTCAAGATGGAGTTCGAGTGTTTCTTTACGACAACCCCGTTCTGCTTAGACATTGTTCCCCCCGACACATGTTTTCCATCACCGACGTTGACGCGTCCCTGCTTGACACTCTACCTCCGTATCTGTGGGCCAAAGCGGATTCGGACGTAGGGCGTATGTTAATTGACCCAGTGCACATTACTGTCCGACCAGACGCAACACTCCCAAAACTCCCACAATATCGGATATCGCCAGAGGGCGAGAAGGCATTGGTAATGATTATCCAGTCACTGATAGACGCAGGAGTGGTAGAGGAAGTGGTTAGCAACGTTTGCAACAGCCCTATCTTGCCCATTATCAAGAAGCAGGGAGAGGGAGATGAGAGAGCATACCGTTTCATCATCGACCTCCGAGAGATCAACAAAGTGGTGGTACCCCAGTACCCTGTGGTCTCAGACATCACCACCATCCTGACCTTGATTCCATCCACTGCCACCACCTTTTCCGTCATCGACCTCAAGAACGCATTCTTCTCCATCCCCATCCACCCAGACAGCCGATATCTCTTCGGCTTTACCCTAAAAGCCCGCTCATATAGGTTTTGCCGAGCGCCTCAAGGCTACACGGAAAGCCCTAGCATCTACAGCCAGGCCCTCAAAAGACAACTAGACCAAGTCCAGTTACCCGACGGGGTGGTGTTGGTACAATATGTCGATGACATCCTTTTGGCAGCCGACACCACCCCTCTAGCGGTTACCGCCACCATTCAACTCTTGCACTTCCTTGCGGAAAATGGCCACAAGGTCTCCAAGAAGAAGTTGCAATTCTGCCTACCCCAGGTCACTTACCTAGGCCACCTTTTGTCCAAAGATGGAAGAAAACTCACCCCTGATCGAATCCAAACCATTCTAGATACCCCTGTCCCTAAAACCCAGAAGCAGGTTCGCTCCCTATTAGGCCTCACCTCCTTCTGCCGACAATGGTTACCAAACTTCAGCCTCGTTGTAAAACCACTGCTTTCTCTGCTAAACAAAGACGTCCCTTTCCCACTCCCTTGGACTCCTGAGTGTCAAACTTCCTTCACAGAACTGCGAGATGCCCTTTGCTCAGCCCCTGTCCTGGGTACCCCTGATTACAGAAAGCCCTTCTCCCTTTACACTCACGAAAGGGAGGGGTGCGCTTTATCTGTCCTGACCCAGGCCATCGGCCCTAAGCAACGACCGTGCGCTTACTTCTCTGCCACTCTTGACCCTGTCGCCAGAGCCTTGCCTGCCTGCCTTCGAGCTGTAGCTGCTGCTGCAGTCTCTATCCGACAGAGTGAGGGGATTGTACTCTCGAATTCCCTCACGGTACTGGTACCCCATGCAGTCGACACCCTCCTGAACCAAACCAAGACACAACATCTGACGAGTGCACGACTGACTGGATACGAACTGACCTTGCTTGCCCCCCATATCACCCTGAAAAGATGCACCACACTGAACCCAGCAACTCTGTTACCCTTGCCAGAGAACGATCCCAATGTGCACCCCGTACATGACTGCGTGACTCTTACGGACGAACAGACCAGGAGTAGGGTCGATCTCAGAGACACAGCTTTCCCTGACCCCAATGGGGAGTTGTGGGTGGACGGTTCTTGCATCAAACTCTCCGACGGTACCACTTCCGCTGCCTATGCAGTCACCACGGCTCGAACTGTAGTAGAAACAGCCCGCATCACCCAGCGATCTGCCCAGGCAGTGGAACTGATTGCTTTGACGCGAGCCTGCATCCTGGCAACAGGAACCACAGCGAACATTTACACTGACAGCCAGTATGCCTTCGGGGTGGTTCACCATTTTGGGCTCCTCTGGAGGGAGAGAGGATACTTGACCTCACACGGCACACCCATTTTGCACGGGGATTTAGTCTCCGCCTTAATCGAAGCTGTCCTCCTCCCCAACAAACTTGCCGTTATCAAATGCCAGGCACACAAGAAAGTGACAGACATTATTGGACAGGGAAATGCACTAGCCGACATCACCGCCCGAACGACAGCTGAAAATAGAACGACAACACATATGTACGTGACCAGGTCACAAGCAGAAAACTGGACTGACGCCAAGGACACAATTAGAGACATACAAACGGCTAGCACACAACACGAATTGACTGAATGGACACGGGTGGGATTGAAAGACGATGAAGGCTGCTGGCGGACAAAAGACACGAACAGATGGTTGCTACCTGATTCGTACTTGATTCCCATATTAACCATGGCACACTCCCCTGCCCACATAGGATCAGCCCCCATGATCGAACTTGTCTCCAGGGTTTGGCACAATGACAAGATCCCAGATTCCGCCAAACGCCTGGTCCAACAATGCTTAATATGCCTGCAACACAACCCCGGGAAAGGAACTGTAGTACCCCGGGGGGGATTTGGGGTCCCAAACCACCCATTTGAAGTCCTGCAGATGGACTACATCCAGCTAGACAGATGCCAAGGCCTGAGATATGTACTCGTCGTGGTGTGCGCATTTAGCAAGTGGGTGGAAGCATATCCAACCCGTGACAACACCGCTATGGCCACTGCAAAGGTTCTGTTAAAGGAGTTTTTCCCCCGTTATGGCCTCTGTCGTGTTTTATGGAGTGATAATGGCCCCCACTTTGTAGCCAAAGTTATCCAGCTCATCCTAAATGGGCTGGGTATTAAACAGAAATTCCACGCAGTCTTCCACCCTCAATCTGCTGGGCTTGTCGAACGACACAATGCCACACTAAAGCTTAAACTGGCCAAAATAGTGGCTACGACGGGCCTGAAATGGCCAGACGCCCTCCCATTGGCATTGCTATCGATGCGCTCTACCCCCACCCGACATCACTTAACCCCTTATGAAGTTGTCTTCGGTCGACCCATGAGCGTCTGGTCTGCCCCGAAACCAACTTCCATTCATGACGTTCCGGATGTCCTAATGTCTGATTACCTGTACAAATTGACTGAAACTTTGTCTGTCCTTCATCAGCAGGTGCAGCAGGCCATCCCCGATGCTTCCAGGGGTCCGGGTCACGCCATCCAGCCGGGGGACTTCGTGCTGATCCGAAATTTTCAGCGATCAAAGAGTTTGGAACCCCGGTGGACGGGCCCCTGGCAAGTGCTGATCACCACTCGGACCGCACTTCGAGTGGAGGGGAAGAAACACTGGCTGCACGCTCATCACTGCAAAAAGGTCTCTCCAACCCTGGCCACGACAGACACCGTCAACACCCAAGAAGAGCTCCTGAACCAGGACCGACCATCGTTGAACTGCTACCCTGATACTGAGACACTTGAACTTTCAAAACATCCTGACCCCACTGTGCCATCTCGAGAAGGGTATTTCCTGCGTCGAAAGGAGGGAGCTTCGGCTAAGTAGGCCACGGACTAGGTTAAAGGATCTCAGAACGGTGACCCAAACTACCAAGGGTTACCCGGAGAGAAGCTAAAACTAAGTCTGTGGTCCTGCCCACTACCGAGCACCTTGAAGACGAAGATGATGGAAGCGCCAGATAAGAAGATGATGGAAGCGCCAAATAAGAAGCCGACGGAGACAGCAGGAAATACCCACTACAGAAATCCGAGAATAGACAGACTCCATAGCTCAAAGACAATTGCACTCTTCATCGTAATCCTCCTCATGACTACGCTCTGGATTATGGAAGAACACGCACCTGCTCACGAAACATTCCTAACCACTGCTCAGCCTACCACCATGAAGGAACATTATCTAATTTTGCTCTCTCCTCAACTAAGAGAGAGGCGAAAGGAGTTTTGGAACAACTCTTTCGTGCAGCTACTTCACCAGCACAATCTTGCCACCAATACCACCAACTGCTGGATCTGTGGGTTGCTACCCCATGCCACTGGACATTCAATACCATTCATCCCTTCACCCTTCTCTGTCCACGGCTCCTGCCTTGCCTGGCTGATCCTCCTGCAAGAGAGCTATACGGGCAATGCCACCTCCAGCAGAACTGCAGCACATTCTTCTCATGGGGCCGGGCGAAACAAGACAAAGACACACTTCTGCCCGCTGACCCCCAGCGACTCGAACCAAATGGACATCCCGGCTAAAGAACGAATCGAAATGCAGGTGTTCAACAATCCAACCAGACCCACCTTCTCCTATCTGCGGAAACGAACGGCTGCCACTCTGACTGTGGCCCTGACGGTCATCAACGTCACAGGCCACATGTGTGTAGAAGGACTTGGGACACAGCTGGTGGGTCGCAGCGCTTGCCGCTTTACCAGAACTCTGGATTCCACGGATCCACCTTCCTTTGTGTCATCCCCAAACATGTATTTCATCTGCGGCACGAAGGCCTACACCTGGCTCCCCAAAGGCTGGGGGGGCACTTGCTACATCTCCTTCGTCCTTCCTCCAACTTATGTGGCCCCAGCGAATCACCACAGGCAAAAACGAGCCAAAGACGTTGAGCAAGCCGACTCAACAGGGGCGCAGTTCCTCGATGCTATGAAAGGACTCGTCCCCCTCTGGGGCCCGATGGCAAACAGCCGTGCCATCCGACATTTGACTCAGGCAGTCGAGACAACCATGAACATCACAGCGGGCATCTTTGCCAACAACACTGCCGAGCTCCAAGCGGTCCGTTTGGTGGCTCTGCAGAACCGCCTCGTTCTAGATGTGGTTCTGGCGGACCGTGGAGGAGCATGCCGCATTATTGGGTCCAGCTGTTGTACATACATACCGGACAACTCACCCTCAGTGTACAAAGCCATCGAACATCTTCACAGACTCTCTTCGGAAGTTCACCAAGAGCAAGAAGAATGGTCGCTTGGTGGTTGGTTCTGGGACACCGTCAAAAGCTGGGGCTGGAGACTGCTCACCATTATCCTGATTCCCGTAGTTATAATATGTGGCCTATGCTTAGGAATTCAATGTTTGCCACCTATGTGTTCTTTATGTGCGAGTTGTATTTTTCCCAAAACTGTGGACATTGGAAGCGAACATATGAGAGCATTGTATGATACCGAAGTTAGGAATTTGATGAAAATTGACATTGAGTAAAGCAAGGTGGCTAGATATGTTGAAAAGGGGGGACTGTTGAAAGTTGGACTGAGACCGTCAACATTATCGGCGCCCTCTTGCTCTCCTTAACCTTTTTGTGCGCGTAAAACAGCCGCCATTTTGAACACCATGGCTTCCCTGCTCCCGCCGAGAGCCAGCGCGCCTCTCTCCCACTCCTAGCTTCGCCGGCATCCCCCCGCATACTGACAACCCCCCCTGCCTGCACCTGCCGCGAATCATAAAACCCCTCTTCAGCGCTGCTCTGCCCCAGGCCCTCGTCCTGTTCCCAGCGCGACACCTCCCTTCTTCCCATTTATGATCCCCGGCCCTTTGATGCAAACCCCTTTTCCCCGTGTGCCCGTTCGTCTTCCTCGTTCCCAGGCCGACACCCAGCTCTGCCGATACTGTTCCTTGCCCCTCCCCGTACAATAGAAAGTTTCCCCCCCCGCAAGGGATCCCCGGGTTGATCAAAGCCCCCCGCCCTACGAGACCCGATCAAACCCCACACACTCCGTGAATCGGCGGAATATCCAGCTGCGCGATGATCATCACCTGTTGTGAACGGGGCGGGGACTTCCACTGTAACCTTGCGTGGGAACGGGCTGGAAAAGGGGGGGATTCTGAGGATGTCTTTCCGTACATCAAAGTATCGACGAGAATGTGTTACATGCAATAAACAGATAAACATGTGTATAAGAGGCCAGGCCTCAGGGATGCAGTTAGAGCACCTCAGAACGATACCTTCTGTCCGTTTCGTTGTGTTCTCCTCCGGAGAGAATAAAAACCTTGTTTCCTGCCTTCCAGTCTCCAGCGCCTGCCTCTTCAATAGTTTAACTTCTTTGTGGGTTCAAGAGGCGACACCGCCGGGCAAATACTTAAGGATCTTATATTCTGGTTGGTAGTGCCCCCCAATTATTTTCTACACAAGTGATAGCTGGTCTGGATGTGCCATCGCCACTATCGAGGTTCCAATACTTTAGGATACGCTATGCTCTTTCTGACCTTTTGGGGGGGATATGGCGGAGGTGAAAGAACTCACGTACGTCATTAAGGTCGCAACTCCACAGAAATTGATATCTCATTTATACACCCTATCACAGTCCCACAGGGAAAGTACATACACCAAAGCGCGACTGGCGTGGCAATCAGATTTACAAACGGTACTAGACGATGACACTTGGACATACTGCTGCACCAGCACTAGGAAGATCTCGCTGAATGGATGACACAAGCTGGTCCACTTTAAATTCCTCAATCGGATATATTATACACCGGCTAGGCTTTGCAAGTATGGTCTTAGAACCACAGCGGAGTGCGAGAGGTGTCATTCTCCCAACGCTGATTTTATGCACCTTGCGTGGCAATGCCCGGGGATAAATGATTTTTGGGTAAAGATTTCCGCAGAACTCAGCTCCATAACTGAGGTTGTCATTCCCCCAGACCCTATGATGGCTCTGATAGGGTACACCAAGAAATTGCAGAGAACAGTCCGTAGGCTAGCTGACATGGGATTATTAATTGCGCGCAGAGTGGTGGCATGCTGCTGGATGAGAGGACCGAGGCCGACACCTAAGAGATGGGCACATGACATGATGTATTGCTGCACGCAGTCCGAGAATTATAGTGAGCTCCTCTCTCCTACCAGTAGACCCAAGAACTTTTGGGGGCTATACCAAACCTACTTGGCGGCTAGGGAAGAAAATAACCCAAATGTTGAACTGCTAGTGATCTGAGTGGGTGGGGCGCAGCGCCTGGTGCACCTGGGACATTGAGAAATCGCCTCATTTGAGCGTCTGGGTCGCGAGTCCCGACGCTGCTGCTTCCCTGCGCTGCCTGCTCGGCATGTGTATGTATCAATACGCGCTCTTAACGCCGCCTGCCCTACTGACTGGGTTGTTGGCTAAATGGCTGTGTAATCATTGGAAAATGTCTGGATAGGTGTCTGAAGCCAAATTGATGTGCTACACAATTGGTGGGTGGGGGAGGGGGCATGTTGGAATGGTTCATAGCTTGCCTCAAAAAGTTCTATAAATAAAATAAAAATAAAAAATAAAAAATAAAAAAAACATTACCCATTCCTTTTCATCAATGGGCAAACATTTCTATGAATGTTATTGTTAATCTGCCAGTATCTCAATGCTACACAACAGTGTTGGTTGTAGTAGATTGTTTTACCAAGCTTGGTCATTTCATCCCTTTAACTAATTTACCAGCTGCCCCAGAATTAGCTCAACATTTCTTGTCACAGTATGTGCAATTACATGGACTCCCAGAAGTTTTCATTACAGACAAGGGATCTCAGTTCATGAAACTTTTTTGGAACACTTTGCTACAGTCTTTGGGAACAGGAAATTAAAAGTCCACCAATTGCCACCCCCAGATTGATGTGCATACAGAGAGACCCAGTCAGTCTTTGGAACAGTACCTGTGATGTATTATAAAGGATCATCCAGAGAACTTGACTTCATGGGTTCCCTTTGCTGAACTGGCCAATAACAATTCACCACATAGCGCTTTGGGTAGTTTACTTTTCTTTTGCAATTGTGGGTTCAATCTAGGATTATCACAATCCACAGTATTGAATACCAAAGTACCTTCTGTAATAGCATTACTTAAACAGCTTCATTAAACTCACATATCACCTATTGCTAATTTGATCAAAGGCAAGGCAGACTACAAAAGATTTTTTGCCTGTTATGAGAGACTTGCCTGAATTGAGTAATCTATCAGATGAATACAAAATGAAAATGGAATACATCTATCTCCAAAGCACCTCTACTCTACAAGGTCCCTGCAAAGTTTTCACCCTAGTTTGTGTGCAATATTCAGATCAGGAAAGGGACTTCCATCTTACTTGATAGATGGAAGGACCATCCTATAGTTCATATATAATAAATAATAGCTGTTTTACCAGTACCATATAAACCTCCACCATCTGTACTAGATGGGTCACAAGTATTTGAGGTTAAGGTGGTTTTAGACTTATGGATTCACCAAAAAATCAGCCATTATCTTGGAAGAGGCACTGGATGATTCAGAGCTGTCATAGCATGCAGAGCTTTTGTACATGTCCCATATTAGCTAAGGATTTTCCTACAAGACAACCAATAAATGAAACAAAGTACAGGCTGCAAAAGTAATGTCAGGAGAAGCGGAACTATCACAATTTCATTACAGGGGTACTGTCACATATATGAATAGAGACACAAGTGCAAGACTGTCGGATTCTGTTGGAGAAACACATAAATGACAGGGAAGGGTTGGAGGCTTTAGAGCACTGGTTCTTGGTGGCTGGTTCACAAACAAGACACAGAGAGCCAAGAACAGGCACGTCCAGGTTAGGGTCATTAGCGGGAGAACAGTACCCTCTGGTTCCCATAAAAGTGTCTCATACTAGTAAGATGGGGCCTATCAACTTTCCATGTGCTGTATGGCTTCGCTCTAGCCTAGTTCATCACAGTTTTGGTGCAAATTCACATTTGCTGTTTTGTTCCCTTCCCCTGGTCATATTTCCCCTAATCTCTTGTTGCCTTACTTCCTTTGCCATGTAAGTATCCTAGATTCAATGATCCTTGAGCATATTGGTTACATTGCTACAGTTTCTTTGCCTAACATCCCCCTTGCCATTCTAGATCTCTGGTTTTCATGGTGGCTTTGGGGCATACTACTGCCATCTCCTCTAAGGTATCTGGTGAGTTCAAACTGCCTTCCCTCCCTGTGTATGCTTTCATATATGTTACCCATATATATTTCCACTGTGCCCTATGCTATTACAGGGCCTTCCACCTTGACTCCTAAATCACTAATTCCAACACCATCCACCCTAGATATGCAGAGGGATTTTCCTGTGACTTATCTTCTCTAGTGTGGTGTGTTCTCTCTCTGACATTCTCTTACCATATGCCCTTCTTTCCCTATTTTAGACTGATCTAGGAGATTACTTTAACCATACTGTATGTCAGAAAGTTCTTAATGGGAGATTTGTCCAGAGCCTAGCTCTCCCTTGTAGAACAGACGTATCCCTGGCAGAAGTGGTGTGAAGTAAATATTTTGAGGTTCCACACATTGCTATTAGTTATGGTTGCATCATGTACTAAGGTGTTTGAACTCTGGTTTGCTGAGCTAACCATAACTGGGAAATTTCTTATGGTTTCAATTTTATTTAAGGAGCATAACTGCTCTTTATCTGTGTTTTAAAGTTAATTTTACCAGTTTGTTTTAACATAAATGAAAGGATTGATTAAAGCTATCCATAACTTTATTTAACTCTGGTTATTTTTAGATAGCAAGATAAAAGTGTTTTGCTGGTGGTTGTCTAGATATATGTGGTAGGTGTATTAGGTGTGATAGTGAATGATAATGCCTCTAATTGCCTATGTATCATGTTACAGGCTACACTCATCTTTATAGTCTTCAGCTTTGTGCAGTGGTGACTGACTGCACAACCTGGTCACAAGCCAGGTATTGCGCAATCCCACCGTGCAGCTCACCATTGCTGCATGTAACCTCATTACAGTTTTAAATGCTCTGGATCCAAGTCACCGAGGCATTTAAAAGAATGTAAAAGAGTACTACAGGTGTACTACTTTACTTAATCCAAAATGCCTTCATGAATAGGTTGCTTTGTGAGAATTTATCAATGGGATTCTCAATTATAAGCCCTGTTTAACTATGTCGCCTTTGAAAAATATGCATGAACCTCAAAATATCAGAAGTAAATTAAACTTTCCAAGCGCCTCGTTTCAAGCCAGTTCTTTGTAATGGCACCAATGTTATTTGCAAACAAAAAAAATGTGGACCCCTCTCCATTTCTCTAACCTTTATCCATCCTTATTGGAGCTCAATAACATCAGAACAGGCTGAAACATTTCATACAGATTCATTACACTGCACCAAGGACTATAAATGGAGACCTTGATAAATTTTTGGGTGAATGCCGATGATCTGGATCTCCTCCAGTACTTGTAGATAAGTGTTCAGTATCAGAATATTTGTCTCCATGCTGACCCTTTTTATTATAAAATGATGGGCCTGGAGCCGTATTACAATAAGTGCCCCGGGAGCACAATGGGCGTTTGGCCAGCTTTGCGCGCGACCAGGGCACTTTGTTATTATACAAAGGGAAGCAGATGCTTGTGTGTCCCCTTTTATAATACCAATAGTGCTGGCATTTTAAACAGAGGGTGTTTTCTCATTTGCATAGGGGCGTGCCCTATTCAGATGAGGGAATTCCTTTGACTCTCAGGAGGCACCCGCTTGTCAGCAGTGGCTTATGGGCCCCAGATTTTGAGGCCTACTACCTGGCAGCCCAACTGCAGTAGTTAGCCTGATGGCATGATGGGAGAGGGCTGGATATCCTATCGGTCACTCCCGACATGGCGAGGGGGACCCTTCTGCCTGGATTGCTTGATTGGTGGGGAAAGGGTAAATCTGCGGGGGTGCTACTTTCTGTGGCCATGACATGTTGGGGTAAATGCGTGGCAAGGTCTAAAGACACGAGACTCTACTCTCCTTGTATTCCCCTGGCAGGTTTGCCACAGACAGGTAGAGGCCCGCTCCTTTACCAGTCGTCATTGGCAGGGTTGGGAAGATGCAGGGGTCCAGAAATTGGGAGACTGTTACAGAGATGGGGAGCTGCTACCTCTCATGGATTTCCTGGAATACCATGAGCTGCCTTCCGGACAGTTCTTGAATTACAATAAAATATGGGGCGTGCTAGCGGTGCTTTGGGGAAGAGAGATGACTGAACCAGGCATGCACCCGGTCATGAATGCCATGGTAACCCTGGGCTCGGCCGGTCACCTGGTGAAATGGTTCTATCAGGCTATCATAGAGATCTCGAACCGCCCACTAAATCAGTTAAAGGAGAGATAGGAAGGGATACTTACCAAGCAGCTCACAGATAAAGAATGGGAAAGGGTCTTGGGAGGCCCCAAAAAAGTGTCCCGTAACGCGGCCTTTAAGTATTTGCAATTTAATTGGTTACAAAGAACTTACCTCACACCACACTGACTGAATGTAATATTTGGACGCACGGATCAGGTATGTCCACTATGTACTCTTAGAGATGTAGGCTTTGACCACATGGTCTGGTCCTGCCCAAAGATTGGTGTTTTTTGGACAAAAGTGGACGAGTTGATAAACACAGTAATGTCTCTGAGCATGGTATGTACACCCACAGTTTGCCTCCTGGGAATATTCTTGAGGCCTAAAGCCAAACAGCTGAGGTTCAAATTTGTAGACCTAGCCTTGCTCTTAGCTAAAAGATGCATAGCACTTGGGTGGAAAGCACAACAGACCTCGTTACTGACCAAATGGGAGGATGACTTGACATGTTGGGCGAGAGCTGAGGAACGGGATCTGCTTAATGAAGATAGAGTGACTAAAAGACGTAAACCGCTTGCAGAACCCTGGGCTGATCTAGTGAAAGTCTGGGATAAGGGTCATGCACCACCACACTCATCCGATATAGAGCTGTCTGATTCGGATGCTTAGAGCTGGTTAAAGTACGGTGGTGATATGGGAGACATTCACGACCGGACATGAGCATCTATGACACTCTCGGGCGTAGGGAAGGTTTGTTCCCCACTGTGTTTGTTTGGCATGGAAGGGGGGTTTGCAGCCCTTCACCGCCTGTGTTTCCCGCATTGCCCCACAGATGATATTAGCCCAAGACTAAAAAATCGTACAAGATATACTGATCTAGACCCCTGGTAGTTAGTTTTAAAGTTTTGTTCACAAAATAGACAGAGACACAGAGAACACACTCTTGGGTTTCATTAATTATCTGCTGGATTACATTGGCGCCAGTTATCGTACACAACTAGACTGTACTTCTTTTTATGTTTATTGGATACAATTGGGAAATTGTGGGATTGATAATGCAGTGCCCTATCAAACCCTTGATACGTAGCATTGCCACTACTGTATGGATAATGGCCCCACACAAATGGAATTACTTAGTCTTCCTTACTGTCTGATGTTTTGATTGTCCTTTCCTTTGTAATGTGGCAGGGGCAATAGTAAAGTTGGAAACATCACACAATGGTATGGTATACCTTAAGAGCTTAAGAATTCCGATGTAAAGATGAACACATGCATGCCGTTTCGTTTATGCAAGATCTATGAATCTACATGCTATACCCAGTGATAATTACTGTAAATATGTAATATATGCATAATAATGCAAAAATTGTGAACTATATGTTTGTGAACATAACAAATGCCAATAAAAAAGATATATTTTAAAAAAAAAGAAGCTCTCAGGAGGTGCACTGACAGTGTGCCATTTGAAAGGTGGTGCACTATCAGTGCACCTCCTGACAGCAGCCCTCTGCAGTGGTAATGGGGGTCCCATGGACCCCCCAGACATCCCCTTGCAGGCGGGTGCAGTCACTGACTGCACCCGCCTGCAAGGGGATCTCTAAACCCCTTTGAAAGTGCAGGCGGGTGCCGCCTGCACTGTGAAAACACAAAGCGGCTGCTCCGTGTTTTCATATGAATGCGCTGCCACGGGCGATGAGGTCCTCTTGTGTCCTGAGGACCTAGGGACTAAAGTGGACCTGATCCCCTGAGCTGCAGTGCACCAGGAGGCACATTTGCAGAGTGGTGTGAAAAGGGGGCATGGCCTCAGACCAGACTCAGCAATCCAGCTGTGTGGGGCTTACTAGAGATAACCGGAGGGCTAGTTGGCGCCCAGGGACCCTCAGGAGGCAAGGAAACTTCATCTCCCAACTAAGAGCGCGCCAGGAGGCTCGTTTGCAGAGTGGTGGAGAAATGTTAAGCATGGTACAGAGTAACAACACCCCACAAGTACATTGTGTGGAAGGGACGAACTAAGAGTGAGATCTCAGTTAGAATGTGCCATATCTAAAAAGCCTGGGGTGTACTTCCTGATCGGAGTGTGTAGGGCTGGTGAGCTCCTTGGTGTAGGGAGAAAACCTTAATTTCAAGTAAGCAAAATGTTTACAAATACAATTAAGAAGAAGTTCATTAGCTTGGATCTCAGGTCTTGTCTATCGGTCATGCATTAAGGATGTATACTGTTATGTAGCAGAGTTCTTTTATAAAGTGCATTCGTTGTGACCTTACCAATGTCATATTGAGCTGTGCCAAAAAAGTATAGAAATGCGCTTTATAGGTGGAGATCAGATACAGTTAGATAATACATCTTAGAAAGGTACCTTTATGAATGATATATAGATTCCTTTTATGAATAGAGATTGGATGTCTTTCAGATTAGCTGCTTTGATATAAAGTTTTGTACAGTTCTGTTATGTTGGAAAATGTGGAGGGGGAAAAAGAAGTTGAGTGATTCACTAGGTGTGTAGGTTCATGAGTGCATCTGCAAGGGGCTGTATGGGTGAGTGAGTGTACGTATGGCTGTTTTGGTGCGTGAATGGATGTCTCAGTGGTATGTGTGTGAGTAACTACATATGTGAAAGGCTGTATATGTGAGTATTGGAGTATATAAGTGAGTATATGTGTGAGTGACTGATTGTGAGAGTGGCTCTATGGATGAGTGTGTGCTTGTGTCAGTGACTGCATAAGAGAGTAAGTATGTGTTAGAATCTGTATGAATAAGCGAAGTGGTGTATGTATAAATGTATAGGTGAGTAAATTGCAGTGGATTGATTCTTTGGGTGACTGACTAGGTGTGTGAGTAACTCTGTGGATGGGTGGTGGTATGTGATTGTCTGTCTGGGTGTATAAGTGCATATATCAGTGGTTGTATTGAGGAGTGACTGCGTGTATTAGTGATTGTATGGGTTAGTGAGTGGGTGTGTGTCTAGATCTCTGATGGTGAGTGGGTGTGTACTTACTGGTATTGGTGTATCTATGGTTTCGAGAATGGTATTTTAGAGTGGGTGCATCAAAGGTTATATTAGGGTCTGAGACGTCAACCAGATATTAAGATATTAAGTGGATGATGCCATCAGTGGTGTCATTTGAGATGTCATCAGTGATGTCAACAGTGATGTCACTGACCATGTCATGAGTGATGTAACATGTGACGTCATCAGCAGTTCATTGCGTAGGCGTAAGTTATAGGTAGCTCATCTAACTATAACGGCCACATTTCTCTGGTTTGGTTCGAGTGAAATGTCAGCCTAACTATAACGTCCCTGAAACCTGTGGTTTTTCAATGAATTTCTAAGGATTTTTAAATGCTAATCCCTAACTATACCGTCCCTGAAACCTGTGTGTTTTTCAGTGAATTTGTAGGGTTAGTTAAATGCTAATCCCTAACTATAACGTCCCTGAAACCTGTGTTTTTTTCAGTGAATTTCTAAGGCTATTTAAATGCTAAAACTAACTATAATGTCCCTGAAACCTGTGGTTTTCTCAGTGAATTTCAAAAAAATTTCAAATGCTAAAACTAACTATAATGTCCCTGAAACCTGTGGTTTTTTCAGAGAATTTCTAAATGTTTTCAAATCCTAAAACTAACTATAATGTCCCTGAAACCTGTGTTTTTTCAGTGAATTTTCAAGGAGTTCAAAATATAATTCCTAACTATAACGTCCCTGAAACCTGTATATTTTTCAGTGAATTTCTAAAGTTTTTTAAATGCTAAAACTAAGTAATAATGTCCCTGAAACCAATGTTTTTTTCAGTGAATTTCTAAGGATTTTTAAATGATAATTCCTAACTATAACGTTCCTGAAACCTGTGGTTTTTTCAGTGAACTTTTAAGTTTTTTGTACACGTTTTTATTTATGAAAAGATGTGCGTAACAATTTTTTTATATTCTGTATATGTTTTTTAAGTATTTTATTATGTTATAAAATAATTATCTGTTTTTAAAAATATATATAACAGCTGATGAAAGATTTTTAGTGTTATCTACTTAAATTAACACAGTTTTATTGTTTGTAATTTTGATCAGTGTGATATAATATAATAGAATTTTCAGTTTGAAAATATTTTTTTTACATGTATGGGTTTTTTTCCAATTATTTTTTGCTAAGTTGAATTTTGAAAAGATTCTAAAAAAATACAAACGCATATTAACAAAATGGTATGGGCGGGGAAGTAGGCAAGTATT
Organism: Lissotriton helveticus; assembly: GCF_964261635.1. Lineage (NCBI taxonomy): Eukaryota > Metazoa > Chordata > Amphibia > Caudata > Salamandridae > Lissotriton > Lissotriton helveticus. Next base: position 37,438,546 of record NC_136058.1, read on the forward strand.
AGCCGGGTCACGCTGGCACCCCCCTACAAACAAGGAGGGTTTTGCCGCTCTGAACTTTAAACTCTATTATCTGTGCACGCAGGCACACTATGCGAACTAGTAAGTAAGTAAAATGTTGTTGTATGATTAGTTAAAATCTTATAATAAGATTTTCTTTTAATACACACCCAAGAAAACATTTCAAATAAGTTTAAAATTCTTAATAATCTAAATCTGATGTTTTTTCCAGATAATGCCACACAATTATTAATTCAATCCATTATTTTTAAAACATATAGGAAAGACTTGATATAGATAATAGCAATAATAATGCATTACTAATGAGCAAATTTACTTAAATAATACAGAATTCATCCCTAGCTATCCAAAATTTCTAGATTTACTAGACTCATCTCTCTGACATCCAATTTCTTTTTTCCAACTGTAAAATTAGCATTCATTATAATGTCAGTTGGACTAAAACAAACTACCATAGTATGTCTACATGTGCGAACACCTTTTTTGATGAAGACGTTTTTCAGGTATTTCCTTCTTTCAGCTGTCATTGCTGCACATATGCACACCAAATGTGTGACATTTTCTTCCCATAAATTGCATAGTCTGCAGGGAGTCGATGTAGATGGTCTCAGCCAAGGCATCGCATGCTTTAAGCCTGGCAGGTTGTCGAATCTTTCTTTCATAAATATATTTTTGGTTTGTACTATCTAAGGTATTTCTAAGTACGACTGAACTTTAAGCATTGTATATTAATTGACTATCATCCATGCATGCGACCGCAGAAGAGATAAATGTTTTACTAATTTGTTATTTATTTTCTTAAAAGCGTGTGGGGTTAAGGGCATTTCCCAAATCTTGTGAATTGAAATTCTTTCACAGCCATATAAAGGTATTTAAAAAAAGACAACTTTTGATTCTATTGTATCTCTTGTCATAGCAGACAGCACATTGGATTATTAATATTGGTTTTAATTTGTTTCTATGTCTTTACGTATTGACCCATCCTTGCGATACGTTGATACAGAAGCCAAATTCCAGCCTGATCTGAGCAGGCGATGCATTGGCTGGCAGTCGAAACAAATATTTAAACATTGTTGTGACAGCATTATTTAATAATGTAGAGTCTGAACCACAAAGAACTTCACTTCCATAAGAAAGGCTGGGGAGCAATTTTGCTGTTATTACTTTTAGTAACGGGAGGTAAGTTGGGCCTCACAGAGAACGGTAGAGTAATCGAAAGGCCCCCTGTAAACAGTTTACTCTTTTTTCATCTCTGTTTTATGGTGTAAAAAGGATCCATTCTTGTCAAACAGTATACGGAGATAGTTATAGCATTGCACTTTTTCTAACTGCCGTTTTTATAGATACCATTGACATTGATTATCATTTTACTCTCAATTGAATATATTAAAATGTTGTTTCTTAGTCGCTGCAGCCCTATCCTTGTTTGACTGAGCAAGACGACATCGTCAGCATATAATAAATTCGATATTTGTTTATCCGCCAATTTTAGAAAGTGTGCTACCTCATTGTCCAATTCTGCTGTGAGGTCGGATAAAAATAAATGTATTAAATACGGTGCTAAAACACAACTTTGCTTTAAGCCTTGGGATGTCTTCATTTTTCTAGAAAGTCTTGAGCTATTGCCTAGACGAACCCTAGTCCAGGTCTCCATATATAATAGCTGAATTGCTCTTGAAAGACATGGACTAATACCGTAATGAGCCCATTTCCTCCATAAAATTTGCCTTTCCACACAGTCAAAGGCTGATTTAAAAAGGCTTTGCTTCAATGTCTTGCAGCGTGATTAATCTATAGTTGGCCGGAAGAGACCAGTCGCCACTTTTATAAATAGGTGAAATTATAGAACCCTTTCAGGACTCTGGGATGGTCCCTGTTTGCAGTGATTGGTTGAATACTGGTGTTAAATAGTTTGACCAATATGATACTTTCTCCTTGTAAAAAACAGCTAGAATCCCATTTGGTCCAGGGGTGCCATTGGATCTCTGTTTCTTAATAAGTTTACAGACTTGACTTTCCCTTATTGTTATTTCGGTATTCCTATTTTCCTCTGTTCCATATGTACTCTCAATTATGGGGTTCAAAACCATGCCTAGATCGCGATTCAGATGCAAGTGTAAAAACGTCACCCAATTTGCTTCAGCGACTGTCGAAGAGGTGGATTTCCTACTAGTTGTGTTTAAGTTATTGACTAGAACCCAGAATTCTCTTGCACTGCTCCTTTTACATGTATATAGAGGACCACCCTGTACCATATCTGCCACAATTGGCTGTGGAGGAGGGGGACTCCCATCCAATACCACTACATCACATTTTACCACACAAGAAAGGAAGTCCCCGCACTGAAATAAACCCAGTACAGACCACTACTGAAGCATGGCGACAACTGGGAGGTATGGTCAGTAAGCTGCCCTTATATGCCCCTACCATGCCGCTTGCTAATCACCCCGCACTGTCAGTGACACAGGATGCTGGTAGTATTACCACGTTAGGCGATGTGGGCATACGCACAATGGGTGACTTATATGAGATGGGGCAATTCGTAGAAGCATCCACGCTACACCATATCACTAATCAAACACTGCTGTTCAGATTCAACTATCGTAGACTGAGGGTGGCCATCAAAGCCCTGTACCCTAAATTCCCAGCGGAGCCCCCAGCACTGGCCCCACTACAAATGATAATAGCAGAATCTAACAAGAAACACCTGGTGGCCAGACTTTTTCGCACAATGCAAACAGAACGTGCCCCACCCACCACCAGAGCCCTCGAAAGGTGGAACCAGTCACTAGATACACCTCTCACCCAGGAGGACTGGACGGCCTGCTGTAGCCTCACAGACATGCTGACACCAAATGGGAATTTACGCATCATCCACCTAAAATACCTACATCAGGCCTACCACACACCCCAGAAGCTATGGAAACATGGCCTGAGGGCTGACTCTAACTGCCGTAGATGTGGAACACAGGAGGTGGACTTTGTACACCTAGCACGGAGTTGTGAGAAAGTTAGAGAGTAATAGGTGCAGATAGTAAGCATTCTGCGTGGGGCTACGCAGTGTGACATAGAGTGCTCTGTGCAGGTGTGTCTTCTGGGTCTTCTCCACAAGACACAATCAGCCAAAAAGAAACTGCTGGCAATGGTATTACTAATAGCAAAGCATAGGGTGTCGCTGCATTGGGACAGTAAGATCCATCCAACGACTCAGAAATGGGTAGCAGATCTAGTGTACTGCAGAGACACTCTAAAGACCTTCGAGGAAGAATTGCCCGCCAGGTCTCGCCCACAAGATTTTTGGGCACTCCTTACTGCGTACTTACTGGAACATAGTGACATTATAACCCCGGCGCCTGCCCAGGTCTCTGAGAACCCGGAATAAGTTTTGTACTTGCACTGTATATGATTTACCCTCATGTGTATATCTTCTTTGTGTAACACCGCCAATCAATGTACTATGTAAAATGACATGACACCGTTTTGTTGTATATGGTATTACTGAAAATCAATAAAAAGAACTTTAAAAAAACATTTTGTAAGATTGATTTTAATACAATAAAAGTTGTTTTGTTCTATTCTTATGATAACTATCTTTTGTACCTATTTTTTTTTTAATTTGCAAAAAAGGCTCGCGCATCCTAAGCGATCCTACGCGATGGGTGTGCGGATCCGGTATACGAATGTCAATCTCAAAAACACATTTTTTTAACAAACTAATATATGTTTTAGACATAGAGGTTTAATACTGACTACATATAAATAGTAATAAAGGTGTTATAAATTTGTTTTTAAATGTTTTTGACAGATTTTTGTGGACGCGATGGTATCGTGGACGAGACACGGTTCTACGCGGTAAGTGCGCAAACCCTGCCATCACGTATTTCCAGGTTCACGTAGGAGACGCAACTCCAGCGTAACTTCAAAAGTCTTTAAATATCGGTTTTGCATAAAGAGTTTTCATTGAAATACTTTGGAACACAATGTCCTGATTGCAAATTACCGTTATATATAACATTTAGTACATTTTACGGTTAAACGTCGAATACACCTAGGATGTGTGACCCCATGTAACATAGAAAGAAAGCTTCTCATTGATTGAACAGCTTTTCATTCTCTTCATGGGTGGAACCAACACCTGTTACAGTCCTTTCTTTTTGGGTGTGTCTGGCTTGAAGACAACCTGTTTTGGAGGCTCTGTCATTTTTAGGTCTCGGCTTAGAGACGCGCAAAGCGCGTTCTCGGCAGAGAACTATAGCAATCGTTTCAGCCGACAAAGGGAGACAAGAGATGGCCACGCACCCAGCATCGTGAATGGGAGAGGGAGCGACAAGAGCTGGCCACGCGCGGATTTGGTCGCGCGTGTGAGATGTGCACGCTCACGGCGACGGCGTCTTCGCTCCCACCGCGTTTTCACTTTCCCCGTCGCCATGAAGATCCTCAGCCCCCAGAGCAGCACCAGCGGTAAGCGTGCTTCGGGGGCTTCAGTTTGTTTGTTTTTGTGTATTTTCTTTGCTCTTGTATGTGAACCTGCTGCTCGCAGTTTCTTCCGTTTGAAATAACAGCAGTAACTGCGTCCGTGAGAACCTGCTGCTCGCAGTTTCTTCCGTTTGAAATAACAGCAGTAACTGTGTCCGTGAGCGGTATGAAGCCCCTTCTTTGCGCTATTCTGGACATGAATAATGTGCCCAGGCTCACAGGGTGTTCGGCCACGCCAGGATTCTGAGTTCAATTCCCTGCTCCAAAGGCTGCAGGTCCGAGCCTCGGGCCCCCTGGTAGAACCGCTCTGGTCTTCGTGACAACCACGCGCTCCTACACCCCACTAACACTTGCACCCTCTTCAAATGTCCCTTCTGCACCCCCTCTCTGCCCCCATTCTGATACTCGGTGCGTCGCCAAAGGTGGTAACTCACGCACTGTTTTACATATCACAAATACTTCACAGGTAACAGCCACCACTTGCCTCCCAACATGTGCTTCCGGTCCTTTGGGCGAGTCTTGCAATGTCCCTTTGTTAGGGCGACATTAGCGCCCTACAGCAAAGTGTTCTCTCCTTTTCGCCACATGCAGGCACTTTTAACACCGCCCTATCACACCAGAAAGGTCTTCTTATCAACGACGCCATCGACACTTTAAACACAAGTTTAAAGATGCCCTCTGACCTTTCCTTTCAATCCCTGACCCCCTCAAACACCCTTTGATCCTCAGCAAAACCCTCGCACCTACTTCAGACACAAGGGAACCCCCTCACACCGTCTCTGTCTTACACAAGCCAACAGCGCTACTTTTCTTATTCAAATACAGGCCCCTGTTAGCTCTCCCAGACGCTTGATTTTTAGCACTTGCAAACATTCACGGCCAGAGCAGGATTTCATTGGTCCTTTGATCCGTAGGGCAAAAGCCACTTCGTTTGGTTTAAAATGTGCGCCTAGCACCTCTGTGCAAATACACTCTTGCCAGACATTTTCCAGGTGCGCTATCTTTTTTCTTTTCTTTACTAACTCCTATCTAATTTCTTTATCAAATAATACGTTTCCATTAAGTAACCATAAAAGCAAGCCAGCAGCATCCATACTAGTATCTACATTACTCCGCAATATTATTAAAACACCTTAAATATACAATTACCAGTTCATTTAAAATTAGTCATGCTATTTAATAAAATGCTACGCTAACATTGTTTTACAACATATTTGCCTGCTTGTATTCCTGAACTCAAAAACATCTATTCTACCTTCCTAGGACCGTTAATCAAACCAGACAATTCGCTTTTTCAGGCTCCTTTTATATGCAATTTATGATTTCCACAGGCTCTTTAATGGCACATGTTCACGTGTTTTATTAGTCCTAAAAGACAAGATAGCTATCTTATGTTCCTGCTCCTCTACTTAAAATCAGGAAGAAAAGCATTTCCAAACTTCATTCCCATTCCAAACGGAGCTGTTGCTCTACATTGTAGGAGCCCGACGCATCGCTATCTACTGCGCTCCTCTGCTTAAACTCAGGAAGAAAAGCATTTCCAAACTTCCTTCCCATTCCAAACGGAGCTGTTGCTATACATTGTAGGAGCCCAACGCATCGCTATCTACTGCGCCTTAGGAGTCTCAAGGCGAGAGCGGCATGTCCTGTGCCCTGCCCCAGCACAGTCTGTGTGTGTGTTTGTGTGTATGTGATGTGAGAGTGTGTTCGTATGGGTATGTGTATGGGTGTGTGAGAGCACGAGACAGTATGTGTCTGTGTGCACACCCAGAGGCGCACACTGCACCAGTGCACGCGCCTCTCCTTTTATTTAAAAGGATTCCCAGCTCGAGGCGCACACACACACACACACACACACACACACACAACCACACACACAACCACACAACACCACACACACAGCCACACACACACAACCACACACAACCACAACCACACACAGCCACACCCACACAACCACACACATACAACCACACACATACAACCACACACATACAACCACACACAAAACCACACACACACACAACCACAACTACACATAAAACCACACATACAACCACACACACAACCACACCGTCAGTGCGCACTTTCACCAGGCACAGACACCATCATTTGTCAGTGCACGCTTTCACCGGGCACAAACACCACCAGCCATCAGTGCACGCTTTTACCAGGCCCAAACACCACCAGCCCTCAGTGCACGCTTCCACCAGGCACACACCACTAGACATCAGTGCATGCTGTCACCAGGCACACACACACCACCAGATGTCAGTGCACACTTTCAGCAGACACACACCAACAGCCATCAGTGCACGCTTTCACCAGGCACACACACCACCAGCCGTCAGTGCATGCTTCCGCCAGGCACACACACCACCAGCCAGCAGTGCACACTTCCACCAGACACAGACACCACCAACCATCAGTGCAGAATTTCTACAGGCACACACACTACCAGCCATCAGTGCACACATCAATTGTTAACGCATCCACAATTAACTATTGTAGCAATCGCAGTATGGCGCACTTTACTTTTAAACATATTCATCTAAAGCGCAGCATGCCCACCATTGCTACAAAAATAAATACTAATTTTTTTGGCCTACAATTTGTAGACTTTTGTTGCAGTTGGTGTTGCAATATTTAGCAATGCCAATAGCTCAAACTTAATTAACCCAAGACCTATTGCATTGTAAATGATTGTTCTTTCTTTTCTGTTGTTTTTTATTTTCTTTCAAGAAAAATGGATTCAGCATTCTCAGAGGAGCACGAGGAGGAGATGGAGGACATGGAAGAGCCAGTGAAGAAGAGGAAGGAAAGCATTGTGTGGGCCATTTTCACTGTGCCTAAAGGTGAAAAAAAAGTAAATGCCCGTAAGGTGACATGTACCATCTGTCACATAATCCTATCGAGAGGCTCCGAGAAGAAGTATTCTTGTTGTACTTCTTCAATGAAAAAACACCTAAAAACAATGCATCCTATTCGCCTGGCACGTGAGGTGGAGCGTCGTAGACAAGAGGAAGCAGCCAACAATAATGGACAACAACCATCAACATCCACACAACCCTTGATAGTTCCAGAGTTGGCGGATGCTGCCATCGTCTGTCTCCACTGACTTACAACACTATGTGTGGAAGAGTTATGCATTGATGCCGTGAAGACACCCCTCAAGAGTCACAAATGTTAATTTTTTTTCTTATGTTTCTAGATATACAGAAGGAGCAAAGTTGGACTGTTGAACTTTTCTTTTTTCTTTAAAAAAAAAAAGAAAAACACCCCCAAAAACAACATTCAGAAAATACAAAAAAATATATAAAATGGTTCTAAAAAAAAGGTTCTAATGGAACCACCTAAACTGGTAAAAATAGAAAATGTGTACATAATGAAAGTCAATGATTATATGATTGTGTGTATGATTAATGTTAGAATTGTGTATAAGTAGTGTCTCAGTAAGTGGATGAAGGTATGGATCTGCTCCACTGGCTTGACGAGGCAGGGATCACCGATCTGGCCCTTGCTTGGTTCAGATCAAGGAGGCTTGAGGAGGCAGGAATCATCGATCTGGCCCTTGCATGGTTCAGATCTTTTCTGACCAAGAGGTCCTTTCGTGTGTCCACTCCTCCTTTCCTATCTCAGGCACACTCTATTGAACAGGGCGTACCTCAGGGCTCGGCACTGAGCCCCACCTTATTTAATCTTTATGTCCAGCCACTAGCTGTTGTCGCCAGACAATGGGACCTTACCATCGTCTCATATGCTGACGACACTCAGCTAGTGGTTTCCTTGACTGAAGCAGCAGCCCCAAATGTCTCTAGGTTTAGAAGTGGCCTCACTGCTGTGGCAGAGTGGATGACTTATAAATGTCTGCAACTAAATGCAAACAAGACAGAGGTGCTATTGGTTGAAAAAACGTAGATTTATGGGGTGATCATTGGTGGCCCAATACTCTGGGTAAAGTCCCGGAACCCAAATCACAAGTCAAAAACTTGGGAGTGTGGCTGGACTCCTCCCTTAGTTTTTGCTCTCAAAGTCGCTGCCACATGCTTTGGCATTTTACGAGGTCTAAGACCTATTTTAAAGCTCTTCGATTCATCTACAAGGCAGTTGATTGTCCAGGCCACGGTTCTTTCCCGGCTGGATTACGCTTGTTCCTTGCTCCTGGGAGTCAATCAAGCTGAGATTTCCCGGATGCAGCGCATCCAAAATGCGGCTGCTAGAGCCTTAGTAGGCCTTCCCCGATTTTGCTCTTTCTCCAATACCATCCGGAAGCTTCATTGGCTCCCTATGGCTCAGCGAATTCAGTTTAAGACACTATGCCTTTCCTTAAACATTTTAAAATTGGCAACTCCTAAAATGCTCTGCAACCTTTTGTTCCAACTCGCGTATTACGCTCTGCAGGTCAACATTTGGTCAGGGTTCCCCGGATCAAGCGCTGCCGAGCGGGAGGTCGTTCCTTCTGCTATTTAGCAGCTAAATTGTGGAACTCACTACCAGCACACATATGTGAACAGGAAAACCTGTTGGACTTCAGAAAGGCTGTTAAAACCCACCTTTTCCCTCGAAACTAAGCCTGTCTGGTACTACGCCCTGCTAATGTTCACTGGAGTCAGTTATTTTTTGCTGCTACAAAGCGCCGGGACGCCCCTTTGCTGGGGCAGCTGAGCGCTATATAAACTATTGTAACATAACATAACATAACATATTTGAGGGTATGGATGAATGCAAACAGTGTGCCTGAGTGATTGCATGACTGCATGGATAGTGCCTGAATGATTGCATGAGTGCAGGGGTAGTGCCTGGGTGATTGGTTGAGTGCATATGTAGTGCGTCTGTGGAAGCATGGATGCAAAGCTAATGCCTGTGTCATTGAATGAGTACGTAGGGACTGCCTGAGTGAATAAATGAGTGCATGGGTACTGCCTAAGTGAATCGCTGAGTGTAAGAATAGTGCCTGGGTAATTGCATGACTGCAGGGATAGTGTCTGAATGATGGGATGAGTGTACGAGTAGTGTTTGAGTGGAACGATGGGTGCCAAGGTAATGCCTGCGTGATTTCAAGAATGCATGGGTGGTGTGTGACTGAATGGATAAGTGCATGGGTAGTGCCTGAGTGTATGGATGAGTGCATGGGTAGTGCCTGAGTGAATGATTGAGTGGAAGAGTAGTATGTGAGTGATTGCATGAGTTCATGGGTAGGGCCTGGGTGATTGCATGAGTGCAGTGGTAATGCCTGGGTGATTGGATGAGTATATGGGCAGTGCGTGAGTGATTGCATTAGTGCATGGATAGTGCCGGGGTGATTGCATGAGTGCAGGGATACTGCCTGTGTGATTGGAGGAGTACATGGGTAGAGCCTGAGTATATGGACGAGTGTATGGGTAGTGCTTGAGTGAATGGCTGAGTGCAAGAGTAGTTCCTGAGTAACAGCATGAATGCATAGGTAGTCCCTGGATGATTGCATAAGTGCAGAAGTACTATCTCAGTTTTTGGAGGAGTGCATGGGTAGTGCGTAGGTGAACTGATGAGTGCATGGGTAGTGTTTGATGGAGTGAATGAGTGCAACAGTTGTGTGTGAGTGACTGCATGAAGGGGTACTGCCTGAGTGATTGAAGGAGTGCATAGGTATTGCCTGAGTGAATGGATGAGTGCATAGGTAGAGTTGGATGGAACGGATGAGTGTAACAATAGAGCCTGGGTGATTGCATGAGTGTAGGGTTAGTGCCTGGGTGATTGGATGAGTGCATAGGTAGGGCCCCTGTGGAAGTATGGATGCAAGGATAATGCCTGCATCATTGAATGAGTGCATAGTTAGAGCCTGATTCAATGGATGAGTGCATTGGTACAGCCTAAGTGAATGGCTGAGAAGAGGAAAAGGGCCTGAGTGATTGCATGAGTGCATATGTCGTGCCTGGGAGATTGCATGACATCACACCACATCTGCTGCAGCAAGATTGTTACGTGTGAAACTTGGACTTATTCTGACAGAACCAGTCACAGGTATTTGTAACGTGCAGAGTAAAGTGAAAAATGCCAGTATAGAGTTGAGGGTTTAATTTGTCGCCCAAATCCAATTATTTTCATATTATCAACTAATCGTGTGAGTGGGTGTGGAGCTTTGAATACCTTTGCAAGGCATTTGAGAATCCCATTGTTTTTACTGTAAAGAGATGTACATGGCACTTTAAGCTGCGGCGATCGCCGGTCGTTTTTTTTTATCGAATTGTGTGGAGCCTTAGTTTTCATTTCAAATTCTTTGGGTGAAATTAATGGTATGAATGGTGCAAGGCAAATATCTGAAACATGCATACATAATGGAGCAAAGAAAATATGTCAAACAACCATAACAGTACGAAGTACGACACTTCAGTCCATGAATATCTTCTTTTGAAGTACCCACTGTGGATTTTACTTTGTCTAAAACTGGAGGTCAATTTCCAACCAAACTTGGCAACATTTTTCGGTTTCCAAATTCCATTTTACTATTAAAGAGTGTCTTCTTGCTCAGAAAAAAAAATGTGGTCCATCAGGGCTATCTTATGCTATGAAGTGAGGGATACTTTTAGAAATATAATTAACAGATTCTGCAAATTAAGACTTACTTAAGCACTTCTATACTCCGATTGGACAAGTTGTTTACCTCTTCCTTATTATCCATAATGTTTGTTATATGCTGTTGCTTTTATTTTTGTCACATCTTGTTGATATATGTAAAGCGTGCTGACCCTTGCTGGCCTCATACGTGTTACAAAAAACTGCTAAATAGTAATGGGACACAAAGTTGAAAGAATGTGGAGTATTGCCAGCTATACTCTGGGGAGGTGCTCTTTGGGTTTAGCATTCCAGTTTGGTCTGTGATTGAGGCATGTAAGCCTTGTATCATGGAAAGGCAATGATAGTAAAAGGGAGGGGGCAGCATTTTTCAATTCTTGCCTAGGGCGGCAAAACACCTAGAAACAGCAGATGGGGGTTACATTAATATCATGGAATGTTATGAGCCTTAACTCCCCTAACAAGAGGCAACACTTCTTGAAGTTTCCCAGGGATCGAGGTCTCCAGGTGGTGGCTGTGCAGGAGACTCATCTTAAAAAGGGAGAGGAAGCGCGTCTGAAGCACAGACACTATCCCTTGATATTTCGGGCAGCTAACCCCAAGAAGCAAAATAGAGTTACACTGTTGTTCCATTCCTCAGCCCACTTTCACCTTGAAGCCTTGAAAAGCAACAAGGAGGGGAGGTTTATTATGGTTAGGGGTTTGCACTTGGGTAGGCCCTGCACGTTAGCCGCAGTGTAAGCGCCTAATTTAGGACAGGGAGAGTTTCTCTTGGCCTTTCTCCAGTCCCCAGCGGGTTTTGCATGGGGGAAATTGTTCTCAAGGGTGATTTTAATCTCATCTGGGACCTACAGCTGGACACTACCAGCCAGGGGGAGGGGTTCAGCAAGGCACTGATAGCATCCATGCAACAATTGGACCTTCTTGACATCTGGAGGACCCTTAATCCCAACATGCATGTCTTTTCCTTCTTCTCACTCGCCCATAGGACATACTCGAGAATAGACCACATTTTTATTAGTCAATCTCTTGTTCAGGCATGTACGACCTCTCTCTTCCTCCCCATAGCTATCTCAGACCATGCTCCTGTGACCTGGGTATTAAATTGGCCAGCTCCATGCTCTAAACTGACCAGATGGTATTTCCCAGAGGTGCTGTGCATGGGATAGATTACACAGAGATGACATCCGCAAAGCTATTTCACTATCAACAATCCTGCGGATATATTCACCGCTAACAATTGGGACACTATTAAGGCGCATATACGGGGTTATTGCATCTAAATAGCCACCTCCCTCAGGAAACTCCAGACGAAGGAATGGTTGGAGTTGAAACAAGAATTGCTCAAGGCGGAAGACACCCATTAAACCACACCCTCAGCTCCGGCCCTTAGAAGGGTCACAGCCCTCAAAGGGAAAGTGAACGCCATCTACACTAATAGAGTGGAAAAGACGATACTGAGGCTCCAGGTCCGTGGGTATGGGGGTGGGGAAAAGGTAGGCTCTCTCTTGGCGAGGCAGCTAAGGGCTAAACAGGAAAAAGATTATGTAAAGCAAATCACTGACAGGAATGGGGTCCCACACACTAGTGAGGAGGGGAAAGACAGAGCGTTCCGCGATTTTTATAGCCCACTATACCAGGCATGAGTATCGGACCAGACGCAATACCTAGGTGCTTCGGAACTTCCTCAGGTCCCAGCATTAATCAATGAGGACCTGGGCTAGTCCATATCCGAGGAGGAAGTGCAGGCAGCCACCGACTCACTCAAGCAACATAAAGCCCCGGGTCCAGATGGGTTTACTGAGCAATTCTATTGTACCTTTGACGATGACTTAGCCCCTCAGCTCACCATCATATTCAATGATATTGCAGTAGCCCAAGCGGTTTCACCCTTTATGGGGGAAGCCCTGATATCGATAATCCTGAAGGCGAGAAAAGACCCTCAGCAGTGTTCCTCCTATAGGCCTGTCGCTTTGTTAAATCTAGATGCAAAACTTTACTCCAAAGTCCTGGCCACTAGACTAGAGAAAATTCTACCCACTCGTATTCACCCCGACCAATCAGGGTTCATCAAAGGGCACCAGACCCACGACAACCTTCGCAGGGTGTTTATCCTTATAGATAAGGCCCAGAAAAAGCGGATTCCGGCGGCCCTTTTATCACTCGACGCAGAGAAGGCCTTTGACCGGGTTGACTGGGCTTTTTTAAAGCTTTCCTGTGCCGATTTGGGGTCGGCGAGTCTTTCTTGGGGATGGTTAAGGCTAACTTTAGTCCCCCGAGATCTAGGGTTTTGGTGTGGCCTCTTTTTTAACTTAGCTAGAGGTACCAGACATGGCTGCCCCCTTTCCCCGATACTCTTCGCTATCAGCATCAAAACTTTTGGGGCTAGGGTGAGAGTCAACCCGCAGATTAGTGGAATTCAGTTTGGAACAGATGACCACAAGATTTTGTTGTTTGCTGATGATGTACTACTGCCAATAACTAACCCGGTAGCCTCCCTAACCGAAATACGCCACGAGCTAGTACAGTTTGAAAGGGTTTCAGGCTTCAAGGTTAACCTCTCTAAATCCTTTGTACTAAACTTAACATTGCCCCCAGAGGTGCAAAGAACAGTTAAGGGGATGTCTTCCTTCCGGTGGGCATGTAAGGCAATTATATATCTTGGGGTACAAATCACCCCCAAATTGCGCAGTTTATATAAAGCTAACTTCCCTCCGTTGCTTAGACAGCTTAAAACCGACTTACAAAAATGGAGCGTAGCCTACATCTCTTGGATAGTCTGAATCAACACAGTATAGATGAACCCCTATTGTGCCTAAAAAGGGTTCTTTCCAGAATTGATGTCTATGATTATCAACTTCATATGGCAGGGGCAAAGGGCACGTTTTTCTCACCGCCTCTTGACGAGGCCTCTCCTCAAGAAGGGCCTTGCTCTCCCAGACTTTTTTAATATATTACAGAGCGGCCCAGTTGCGGGTCCTGGGCGAATGGTCATTGAGGGAGTCGTAAAAAGTTGTGGCTTCACATAGACAGGCAGGTGACGGGTAGAACCATCTGGGGCTTGCCTTGGCAACAAAGAACGGACAGATCAGCCAACGCTTATTTGAGCATACCCACAGCAACGACCCTCCAGGTGTGGGACACGGTGACCAAAACCCTACCGGTAACCACATATCCATCACTCTATACTCCCATACACTTTAGCACTGCTTTCCCCCCAGCTCTACATGAAGGGCCCTTTGATTGTTGGAGGGAGGGGGGTTACCTCATGATTTCTGACCCCTTCTCTGGAGAGAGGATTCACTTGTTTGCAGACTGCGTATACCATTTTCAGCTCCCACAAACAGAAGACTTCCATTATGTACAGCTAGTACACTCTGTCCAGCAGCTGCAGATACTTCAGGCAGCCACTAGAGAACTGCTCCCATTGGAAAAATGTGTCCAATCTGGCAACACAGGGAGGGGGTGCATCTCCTTTCTCTATACACTCATGCTTACATTGGGTTCCCAATGATCATTGTGCCACAAAGCATTTTGAGAGGGCATTCTGCCAACTGCGCCATCAGACAAGCAATGGGAATCCATGTATAAAGATATTGCGACATACAATCGATCCATGTTCCTGAGAGAGGCCCGCTATAAAACGTTGTATGACTGGTACCTATACCCACAAAACTACGCTCAGTTTTTCCCAACACAACCGATCGCTGTTGGTGAGGTTGTGGCCTTCTTGGGGGCCTTAAACACATATGGTGGGATTGCCCGGCTATACATCCCTTTTGGAAAGAAATACTCCTTCAGATTAAGCTAACACTGGGGTACACGACTGGCGACTCCATGGAACATATACTCTTGGGAGTTCGCAATCCAATTCTCAGATACCAGAATCAGGGGGACCGGTCCATCATGTGGGTATGTTTAGGTGCAGCCAAGATGGCTGTGGCGGTAGCCTGGAAGAAGCAGGAAGCTCCCTCACTCACATAATGGCATGCCTGCTTATGGCACGCATTGGCCATGGAACGATTGTCCGACGTCGTTGATGACTCTCGCAAGGGCTTCAACTATGTTTGGAGCACGCTAGTGAGCTACTTATCGGAGGGACTCCCTCTGTTTGCATGCAGTCCCTGGCTAAGGGCATTACATCTCTTCCTGATTTAATATCAGATTCCCCTTCACCAAGGTTTGGGCCCGGGTGTCTCCCCCCACATGTGAACCCTCCTGCGCTGGTCGTGGGAGGTTTACGTCTCGATCCCCCTCCGCATACAAGACTATAAGTCTATGTATTTTCCTGTTTTTTTTTTAATTTTCTTTATTCTTTTTTAATTTCTTTCTTTCCACTTAGCCGGTGGTGTTCTGTTTCTCAACAAATGCAGATGTGCAAAGAATTTAGAGCTCAGCTTTTGGACCCTGTGCTCCACTGGTTTGGAGGGTCATATGTTCCCATTCAGACTTAGCGCAGGGTTCTCATCTCGGATTTGTTTGCAGGAGCAATCCGGACCTTGATACAAAACTGTGCCTGTATTATAGCTATGTACTGTATGGATGATGCTCCTGCGCAAAAGGATTGAACACATTATGGTTTTAACAAAATGTTTGTAACCTTTGAATAAGATTCAATAAACAGATTTTGACGAAAAAAATTCTATTCCATCTCTGTTCTGAAATCTCACAAAATTAATCCTTTTTACCATTGCTCCATTTACCAAACCTTCCTCTACATTCAAATTATGCAGTAAAATGACCCGACAGTTTATACAAACACGTAAAGTCTTTTCTAAGACTGCAGTTTTAGATACAAACTTTTCCAAAGAATCAAATTTAACCTGTAGTTTCCTGTAAGAAGAATAGTCACTCCCTGGTGTTGAATGTTATCAATAGATTCAATTTCCACTATTTCCTGTTTTTCCAGTTTCAAAAGTTCCTGAGTAAATGTAGAACACGCTTGCAGTGTAGGCATTAGGCACATTATAGACTTGTTTTCTCCAAGCTTATTATACATTAATTCAGCAGCTGTGTTTCCAGTTGTAAACAAGTTCCTTAGTAGTTGACTTTCTAAAGTTTGTTTACCATGTTTTGTCAAGCCACCAATTCTTATATCTTGAAGAATATTTCCATAATCTTCATCACTAGCTTGTCGCATATTCTTTACAAGTTCTTCATATTCAAAATGTAACCAAATATTTACATTTCCAATACTTCTTAAGGATATCCTAGTATCTTCATGAACAAGTGTTTTAAAAACAGGTTGTCCTTTTACAGGAGTAAATTGTAGTAGATCTCCGATTACAATTAAGTGTTTTCCTCAAAGCAGAATATTGTAATCTGTTTTTTAAATCTGGTGCATTCTTAAATGTACAAAGGCAAGCATTAAGTTTGAGACAATGCTCACCTTATCAATGATTGGAGGTTTCAATTTCTTCAGTACTCTTGAGACTTCATAACAAGATTCTCCAAAGAGCTTCTGATATTCCAACTTATTATCATGTTCAACTGGTAGCATAAGTAATCGATGTAAAGTAATGCCTTTAATGTTGTGTGCTGCTAATCCAGTTGGAGCTGTTACAACACAAGATAAATGTGATTCTGTAGTTTTCTGCAGATAACTGGTCAAAACATTAATTAAGAAACTTTTACTGTTCCAGCTTGATGTACATTAGAATAGGTTTAAATGATGAACATTGGCATTCTTTTTTTCATGTAGCAAACCATGTTGTATCTGTTTTTTCACTTGTAGATATATTTTTTTCTCTTCAATATTTAGTTGTTCTTCTAAGATTTCCAACAGAGTAATATCTTGTTGTGCTTGTTGCATGGCAGTTTGAATCTCATTCATTGCTATTGCTGCTTCATTATCGAAAATTGATTGTCCCAGTGGATCTTTACTTAGTGGAACAGAACTTTGACTGTCTTGAGAACTGTCTCTAGCTATTTCAGCTGCAATTGTACTTTCTTCATTTAACATTTGTAGATATGTAGGGGAAATTGTGCGTTCAATGGTATCTTTACATAAATTTAAAAAGTCTCTTCATAGCAGTCAAAATGTCCAAGTAATTCCGTTTCACAACTCTAAGGCTTAAACATTTGTAGAAGTGCTAAATAGAAAAATTCCCTCTTATCTGAACTTTTGGAGCTGATTTTTCTGTGGTTTATTTATTTGATTTATTTATTTAGTGTTTTCTATAGTGCGAACATGACCCTGCGTAGGGTATCAGAGCGCTTTACAGGAGCGTTTCAACAAACCAAGACCTTAAAGATAACAGGTCATTACTGTTTTACGACATTATACTTCAGGAGAGCATATAAACATATATAACAGTCAATAGTTAAATTACCATAACGCAGCTTAAAAACATGGATAAACTTATATACAAACCCCAAGGCTAGTGGAACCTTGAACACAAATGAAAAGTTTAATGACAGAAGTTCTGCTATAAGGCCTCATGGGAGAAATGTACTCATATAATATGATTATGCTTGATGTAATTCTTCTAATGTTTGGGGAGAGTGTGTTCCAAATTATCGGTGCTTCCCCTGAGAACGCTCGGTCATAAGTTATTTTCTTGCAGAAGCGAGCCGGTTTCAGTAGTAAGTCTGCTTGGCTCCTGGAGATTCGGTTACCTCCTGCAAGCGTGAGTTTCTGTGCAAGGTAAACTGGAGTTTTGTGGTGTATTGCTTTATGAGTGAGGCATGCTAACTTGAATTGAATTCTTGCTTCGAAGGGCAGCCAGTTGAGTATTTTCAGGTGAAGGGAGATATGGTCGAATTTTTTTGATCCCGCTATAAGTCTTGTGGCTGCATTAAGACATGGTTTCAATGGGGCTGTTGAGATCTTGGGGAGCCAAGCCAAGGTCGTGCACCCATATTCGATCCTTGAGATGACCAGTATCTGAACTGCTGTTTTAAGATCTTTTTTATTTAGGAATGGTTTTAGTTTTCGCAAGTAATTTAAAAGCAACCAGGCGTTTTTAGCCATTGTATTGATATGTGCTAACATGTTCAGGTTTATGTCCAGAGTAATTTCCAGTGATTTAGTGGAGTCGACAATCTTTGGAGTACAATTTAGAGCAGTGATAAGGTTGGACCATTCTGCTATCTTTAGTTTGCTTTTCTGGGGTGTAATCAGTAGGAATTCGGTTTTCTGAGGGTTTTGCTTCAGGTGATTCAAGGTTAGCCATTGGAGGGTTCTCGATAGTGCTTGGTTCATGGTCGTTATCTCTTCTGTTGATGCGACCTTGATGTACAGCTGAGTGTCATCCACGTACATGTGGAAAGCGATGTTTGCTTTTTGTAATATTACCGTGAGTGGTTCAGCTAATAAATTGAATAGCGCCAGAGATAGCGTTGACCCTTGTGGAACTCAGATTGTATTACTGGTTGGGCCTGAAAGGGTTTGGTTGATAAAGAATTTTTGCGATCTGTTCTCAAGAAAGGCGCTGAACCAATTAAGGACTGCCCCTCTAGTCCCATTCTGTTTTTCAACCGATCTAGTATTTTGGCATGGTTCACCGTGTCGAAAGCTGACGAGAGGTCCAGCAGGGTTAGGAGGCAAGTTTTTTTGTGGTCAAGAGCCAGTAATCCGTCATCTACTATGTGTAGAATTGCAGTTTCTGTACTATGGTTTGGTCAGAAGCCAGATTGGCAATCATTTAACAGGTTGAAATCAGAAATGTGTAGACTCAGTTGCTGTTGGACACATTTTTCCAGAACTTTGGCTAACATGGGAATGTTAGTTACAGGTTTGAAATTGCTTGGATCAGAAGGGTTCTCTGTTGTTTTTTTTTTAAATATGAATGACTTGCCCTGGTTTAAGGCAGGCCGGGGTTTGGCCTTGTGATAATGAGGCATTTATGACCTTAGTCCAAAACAGGTTTAACAGGTGGTTTATGGAAGACCAGCACTTTGCCGGTAGGGGATCGTTACAGTGGTTGTTAGGTTTAGTGGTCGACATGATCTTTGAAATGTCTAATTCACTGACCCGTTTAAATCCAGACCATCTGGCATTGTTTTTAGATTTGATTAATTCTTGTTGATCCAGTCTTCATCCCCCGTACCCTTCACACTTTCAATGTCTTCGGCTGCTTTTTTGAGTTCCCCCTCCAATGAGTTAGCTTTGTCTGTAAAGAAGACCAAGAAATCTTCACTATTTCGGCTAGTTTTAATGATAACTGGTGCCATTTAGCTGATTTATTAGATTGTACTTTAAGTAGATCGAATAGTTTGCTGGGTCTATTTACTGCTTTATCCAATTCTTTCAAGAAAAAGTCTTTTTTAGATTTAATAACGCTTTTATTATAAGCTTTCCTGGATTGTCTCAGTAGGGTTAGGCGGGGCGAAGAAGGGTGTTGTCGCCATTTGCGTTGTGATAGTCTCAGAGACCTTCTTTCTTCATTGAGGGCATCATTGAACCACAGGTTTTTGTCTTTGTCAGAGATCCTTTTCAGGTTTAAAGGGGCTATGTCCTCGATAATGCTTGACATTGTCTTGTATAGTGCAACATGAGGTCCCTGACGTCAACCATGCTCTTGGGTGGCTGCAAATCTAATTCACAGCGTGCGGCTATGTTTTCCATATTAATTCCTCTAGTGTCCCTGGTCCATTTTTTGGGTTTAATAGCTTGTGAAGACGATTTGTTTTTTTTTAGGGGAATTTCGAATGTGATTATGTGGTGATCAGACCAATTGCAGGGTGTGATTACAATATTCTCCATCGCTTTCTCTTTAGCTATGATCCAATCTAAGGTGGAGCCTTTGGAGTGGGTGGGGAGATGACATCCTTGGTCTAACAATTGCTCTTTCAGGAAGGTTTTAAGGATGCTGATTTGACTGTCAACCTGATCCTCCCAATGAATATTGAAGTCTTCTAAGAAGATATCTGTAGTAATGAAGGTCCACACGTGGTAAGATTCAAGAACATTTATTCAGTTCTATTTAACATAGGTGCTCCCAGCTTGACAGGATCGTGAGACTCGCTAACATTCTATCGCTGCCTTAAGGTGACAGCACGGGCGATACCAAGGGGGGAAAGAGGCGAGGGGGAAACGGAGGGGATGGAAGGGACCAAGAGGAAAGTTACAACACATCATCCTTCCTAGGGAAACCACGGAAGGTTGGGGAAGAGAGGGGGGGAAGAGAGAGAGAGAGAGAGAGAGAGAGAGAAAGAGAGAGAAAGAGAGAGAGAGATGGTGGGAGGAAGGAAAACAGGAGAACTAAGGTGGGGGTGGTAACAACATATGCGCAAAGGAACGCAACAGTGGGTCTAGCATAAAAGGCCCTAACCCAGGGACAGCACCTGGGTCAACCTGATGGGAGAGGCCCAAAACCAGGACCTAAGGTGGCGAGGGATCCCATAGTTCCTCTTGTACAGTCAATGCCAGGACAGTTTAGAGTGCCAATGTAACAGAAGTCCTTCCATGGGAAACGAAGGATGAATAGTACTACGTATATCAAATGTGACCTGGGATTATTTGGCTACCAGAGTCAATGCATAATGCGGCCATGTCTTTACGGATAAATGGTTGCATTCTACGCAGTCATAATCTGCGTTTAGTCCAAACACAGACGTATAGTTGTCACCCATTCTCAATTCAAAAGTAGGGTTGCCTTGAACAGTGTTCATTTGTTCCATGTGGGCCCATCCCCAGGTCTGTCCATTCCCCCCCCCAACGAGGAAGAATGAATTTAACAAAAGAAACAGGTGAGCCTACCGATAACCTGAACTTGAGCTCATGCGCAAATCCTAAAAGCAAAAGAAAACGCCCCCTAAGTATACTTCATGGTGTGGGCATAGAAGGGGAGGGATGCCAACTTCTTCTCTTCCCCTAATTCCTCAGGGTGCCACTAGCCACAGCAATCCCCTTCACTATTGTGCTCTAGTCCACAATTACTTGTACCACTTCTCCACCCAAGTGTGTGACCTCATCCTTATAATTCTTTTTCTTGGGAAATTTCCTGGACCATGTAACGCTGCGTCTACGCCTACTCATATAACCGGTTTCCTTCCCATCATCATGATCAGCGTTGGGTCTAACGTCAGTTCTCTTGTTGTACTCTGAACCAGAGCCACTTGTAAATCCTTCGGTACGTGCCTCATCAAAGACCGGTCTTTCTTCAGATTCCTTCAAACACGATTTACTGGAGAATGTGGCTGAGTCTTCTGTGTCTCTGAACACATATTCTCTCCAGCCTACTGTAAGCATCCTGTTCCCTCCTAACAGAACTTTGGGGTGCGGATAACGTACGTTATTGTGTGCCTCCTCACTTTCCATCTCAGACACTTCGCTATATAGCCAGTCCAAATACTCTCCTTGCTTGTTGCACTTTGATTCAATCAGACTCTGACCATCAACTCCTCCTAGGTCAATGTCCTCAGAACATTTCTCCCTTGTCAAAGGTTTGGACTCGGCCAGTGCAGTAGAGCGCCACGCTTTCTCTTCTTTGTGGCGGGTGGACTTACCAAGGTCCTCCTCTGCCCTCGTGAATAGTGTTACCGCACAAGTTCCCTTATAAACAAGTTCTTTTATTTTCCTTCCTACATCCTCCTCACTGATCTTTTCACCGAAACTTTTCCTTATATTTCCTTCCCCATCTTTCCGCCAAGATGTATTTTGATTTCTTTTGAATTTGTCAACTGCTGCTTCATTCCTCCAAACAGCCCTTGTCCCTCCAACACCGTCCATGGATACTGGTGTTCTCACCATCAACATCTCCAACTTGGTCATTTGTCTACTTTTGATTATGGGCAGCCTACCCACATGTTCTGAGATTTTGGGAATTTGCGTTATTCTTAATTTCAATTGTTCATCCCATCCTAGTACGGAGAACTCTTCTGCCGATATATACACATTACTCCATGTACTTCTATCCCTGTAAATCAACATTATCTCTCTCCTTCCAATCAAGATAATGCTTTCACCAGTGTATGTTTCCAGGGACGTGTCAGCTTCTTCCAAATCATTCCCTAGTGTTATAGCCAAATGACTCCTCCATATTCTTTTGCTTATTACTGTACAATGTGACCCTGAGTCACCGTTAATGTCAATATCTACTCCACCTATATTGATGGTATACTCATGTTTAGTTTCACACTTGTTCACTACTATTTTGATATCTCCCTCTTCTCTGTATATTTTGTTCCTTTGTGCATCTCCATTCATTACTTGCTTATAATGTTCATCCAAAATATGCATGACATTCTCAAATGCATTCCTGTCTGTTCCCTTATAGATTTTCTTTTTTATGTCATAGTACTCTTTCCGTCCACCGGCTCCTAAACTGTGTAACAGTATTCCTACCTTTTCCTCTGGTTTTAAAGGTTCTTCCTCCTCATCAAAAATGGAAATATAATTGTAAAAATATTCCTTCCACTCTTCCCATTCAGCAATATCAGCCTCACCTCCTTTTATAAATGGCTCAGGTGGCGGTAATTTAAACATCATGCATTTATCCATATTCATATCGCAAAAACCAAAACTCGTACTATTATATTTTCTTCTATGTTTCAACAGTACAGTACTATCTTCCTGTTTTTATATATGATCAGCGCGAAAAAAAACAGTCTCCGTACTCTTACTATTGAATTTCCATATGACAAGCTACAGATGATTAGCTTAGTTTAGTTGTTCCTTCTCACACTATTAAGCACAGTTCATGTTCTTCTCCCATAGCTCATTTAGTTAATTTTCCTCAAAATTTAACTTAGAAGTGGGTGTTCAGGCTTTTAACTAAACTTGGGTGTATTCTCCTTAAAATTTCCTTCTATATGCCATTTTTTTGTGTATCAAGTAAACTTTTCCCAAAAACATTTTTTTATTTTCTGAAGTGCTGCTCATAAGTTCCACCCAAGGAAGTACTAATCTTCCCCACCCTTGTTTTCGCTCACCACGCTTTTATTAGATAATCCTTTGCTGTACCACTCGATTGAATTTTTGTCAGGAATTGTCGAGAGAAGGTGCAAATGCGGCAATCAACAGTAAGGTGGCGCCACTACGTGAGGTGCGTCTCTCTCCCTTTCGCGCCAAAAGCTGAGGAAAGAGCAACGCTCGTTGAGCGCCGCCAGGAACTGTTAACCGTGTTCACCTCAAGTTCCTGGAACTACTGCTTCAAGGTAAGATAATTATTTCTTTTAAATCATTCAGAAGAAGTGTTACAAGAACAGTCGACATTCGCTGATGCTGATTTACTCTTATTGTGTGGTTGAGTTTCTCCGCTTAGAGCTGAGGAGAGTCACACTTCTTACAATCAGTCTGTTAACTCATCCGAGGGATTCCACCGCTCAACATGCGCCACACATTCCCTTAAAACACGGCTAAATTGTAATGCGCTGCTCTATTAAAAAGAGTCACCTAAGTCCAAGCATCGACGCTGTGGAGAATTTCACTTTACTCGCTAAAGT
Source organism: Lissotriton helveticus (assembly GCF_964261635.1). Lineage (NCBI taxonomy): Eukaryota > Metazoa > Chordata > Amphibia > Caudata > Salamandridae > Lissotriton > Lissotriton helveticus. The sequence goes on from NC_136058.1 coordinate 37,461,982, forward strand.
ACCTTAAATCAGCACAAACGAGGTAACGCTGTTCCAAATATTCGTCAATATCTCCACATTATATCTCGCCGATACATTTTCCTTGCTCAAGTCTTTTGAATTGCTCAATCTTATTTTCCCTCTTCACTTTAAAATTTACATAAATATTAATGATCAGTGCCACTTTTTATTCCTCCACTTGCCATTCATTTCAAAATAAGTCTTTATCCCTCCTTACCAGAGTATTTTCATGTGGTTTCCTTGTCAAAATGGCCACACCGCGACAGAGCGTTATCCCGTCTGCTATTGAGTTTGCGCTGTAGATCTGTAGAGAATCTCACTTCACACGCTTTAACGTTAAAACGTTTTCCTTGGCTGCACACTGGAGATCTGGGGAGAATTTTACTCCAAACGCCGTTTGCGCTGATTCACAACAAATTCAAATGCGGTTACAGACAACACTTCGTCCCCTTTTTCGCTCACTTCTCCTCGAATTAGTCACCAAGGCTCTTCACATAGGTCTAGTACAGAATCCAGTATTAAGCTACAAAGGTTCCTTATCATAACCTCAGCTTTTCTCACGATGAATCTAAGTCCACTTTTATTCACAGGTCACGCTCCTTATGCAACACATGCAAGGCTCCATTTATCAACTTCAAAACGCGGTGTCAGAGATTTAAATTCGTTCCCTGCTCCGCTAAATCTCCTCACACAGCTAAAACTAGCGCTTATTCCAGTGTTCATCAACTTGGGTCTTACTTCTCTTTAATATTTCAGTTTCACAAGAACGCCCAAGGTAAGTCATCACCTCATTTCCTCATATTTTCATTTTCCTCGTCCAAGCTCATACCATTCCAGGGGGAAACACCACACTGACCCTGGCTCAGCTCCGTCACCAAAAGTGTAGTAATGAAGGTCCACACGTGGTAAGATTCAAGAACATTTATTCAGTTCTATTTAACATAGGTGCTCCCAGCTTGACAGGATCGTGAGACTCGCTAACATTCTATCGCTACCTTAAGGTGACAGCACGGGCGATACCAAGGGGGGAAAGAGGCGAGGGGGAAACGGAGGGGATGGAAGGGACCAAGAGGAAAGTTACAACATTATCGTTAGACTGCGGATTAGAGTTGGTGGTAATGATTTCTAACATCTGGTCTATGAACTTGGTCTTTGTACCAGGGGGGTGGTAGAGTGCATGGAGTTTACAGTTTTGGTTTTCTGCTGATCTTAAAGACATGCCCATATATTCACAAGATTATAATGGGTCAGCATGTATTTTTGTGATGGAAATGTCTGATTTGTGTATATATGTGATGCCTCCAGCCCTTCTGTCATTTCTGTCCTGTCTCATAATCTGATAGTTTGGGGGGGACTAACAGGTCTAAGCACGGCGAAGACGAGTCAGAAAGCCATGTTTCAGTTAAGATGGTTACGTCAATTTCATGGCTTAGTATGAGGTCGGCTATGTCAGCAGCAAGTTTATTTGCTGAACAACAGTTAAGTAGTATGCACCGAATGTGTTCCTGATAATTGATCCTAGGCGAAACAGACTTTTCAGGCATTAATGACACATTCTTTAGGTTGTTGGCATTAAGCCTTCTATTTTTGGACTGAGAAGTTCTGTCAGCATTCGTTATGATTGTTTGGATGTGGTTTTCTCCTATCTTATTATGAGAAGTAGGAGTAGGTTCATATGTAGACAGAATGGATAATAACTCACTATTTGTCAGATAGTTCAGTTGAGAACGTGGACGGTAAATTCTATTTGATGCCGCCATGGGGGTGGAAGGGTGTTTAACTTGTGTTTCCAGTGAGGGAACCTGAAGAACCTCCATTATTGCAAGCCATTTCTCTGATAGGCACAGCAGGTTTTTCATATCTCTAATAGCGGATAGCATTGCTTTGTAAGTCTTGCTAGATTGCGAGCTGAGTTTATAAAATCCCCATTTGTTAGTGGGGTTCTGTTTTTTCCCGAGTCTAATCTATGAAGTATACTAGTGGGTTGTTGTGTAGGTGCTCCTATTGGAAGGCTAGCTTAGACTATCTCTGCAGTATCTGTGCGTGTTTTATTGTGCCTAGAAACAGATCCGCAACTCCCTGTGATGTTCACATGCGTGTCCCTCCCGCTATCATGTTCAACTAGTGAGTTTTCCAACCTTCTGACTGTTCCCATTAGAGGGTCAAGATCAGAGTTAGGGGTAGGATGGGAGCCAGAATAGAAGGGTGAATCGAAGGGTGAAGAGACTACTGAACGTTTTGTGTTGATGCCCCTACCTTCTAACTTGCTGAATTCATGATACAATTGTTGGGGCTCATCGTTGGATGAAGTACCTTTTAATGACAAGGCAGGATCCATCTGTTGTAGTTCTATAGTCCTGGTGGTTCCAGTTTTGCTATTACTCGAAGAATTGACTTTCTGAGGTAACATTTGGGGCTCGACATTTGCGTTTATGCAAGCTAGCCCACTAGCGCTACCATTTGCAATAGCCTGCAAAATACTGGTTTCCTAATACAATGGTTGGGGTTCTTCGTTGGTGTTAATGCAACCTAACGATATAACTTGATTAGACTTTTTTGAGACACTCTCCTTGCCTATTTCAACCATAGCCGGGAGGTTCCTATGTGGGACTATGGCTCGAGGGTTTGGATTTGGATTATGTCTTCTTGAGGTGGAACTGCTAAGGAACTGTTTTTTTAATTTTGAAAAGAATTCTTCAAAGCGTTACAGATCTTTGTTGGTCGCTTGGATGAGAAGCGTGCCATTTTTATAACGCGTAATATTTAATGTTGCTCTCAGTTTTCTAGATGGAGTTATGAGCAACTTAGTTCCGTAGGGAATATTTTTTGATTCCTGAATTTTCAGTAAATTATTTAGTGTGTTTCTCCATCTGGCCATTCTAGTAGTAAAAACAATAAAGCATGTTTTACCAAACAACCATCACATCCAGTTATTGCATATTTTTCTTCTTTTATATTTCTTTAACTTTTCTTTTAAAGCTGTAATGTTCTGGTTCATTCACTGCTAAGTATTCAAGTCAAGTCAAGTCAAATTAACTTTATTCGGCACACAGCCATAAACGTTTTGACAATCAAGCAATACAAATTTGAAATACAAATTTTTCTAAGGAAATAATAATAAGAGAAAAGTTCCATTATAAGCTAAAATCATACTTATACATAGATGTAAATATAGCCGTAAAATGTGAACCAATATTAGATAAAACAAGGAATAGAGATAATTTCAACTCCCCACCCATTTATTGCACTTCATAGCGTTTCCTAATGCCCATTGCTGTTCAAATAAAATTTAAAACAGCAGTGCAAATAACATGATTGGTAAGTGTATACAGATATCTGTACCCCTCAATATGTGTACATGGGCGAATACTCAATAGTAGGGGTTACAAAAATCTACTCCGTGGCTCTTTATGAAGTGCACAAAAAGTGTAAAGTGCAAGGTGTTCTGAGAAGTTCTATTGTCGCATGGGAAGGCAATAAGGTTGTCCGTTCACCCAGATTGTTTGGGGAACGCTACCAAAAAGTGGAGAGTGCTCAGGCAAAATCTAGTTAAAAGAAAACGCATCTAGCTATTCGTTGTGAATGATAGGTAATATTGCTGTTTGGGTATGAAAGGGCAACTAGGGCCGGGAGCCTCCAATTGTAAGTGATGCAAAATTTTCCCAGACCCTATACTCCTTTTTAATGATACCCTTTGCGTTTAAGGGAATACTCGATGGAGTGTCAAACTACTCACCCAACCCAACTTCTTCATTTAACATTTGTAGATCTGTAGGGAAAATTGTGCATTGAATGGTATCTTTACATACATTAAAAGAATCTTCATAGCAGTCAAAATGTCCAAGTAATTCCGTTTTACTATTTCAAGGCTTAAACATTTGTAGAAGTGCTAAATAGAAAAATTCCCTCCTATCTGAACGTTTGCAGCTGAGTTTTCTGTGGTTAATAAGATTTCCTTTGGCATGTTTTACCAAACAACCATCACATTCAATTACTGCATAGTTTTCTTCTTTTATATTTTCTTTAACTTTTCTCTTAAAGCTTTAATGTTGAAGTATTTAATACAGACATAGATTTTTGAGATGTGGACTCCTTTTGGGATAGTATGTATCCAACATATTAGTTTTAACAATATCAGTACTTTCTGGTTCATTCACTGTTAAGTATTCATTTTTTTTGTGATGTATTCAATACTCTATTTTGTGTGGCAGCAAGATCTAGACTTACCCCAATGATTCCTCTTGACTTTCAATATACACTTGCAGAGCTCAACTGATCTGAACATTCATAGGCCACAATCTCTTGATGGGAAACATTTTCAAGCTGAAGCTGTACAATTACTTTCTAAGACTCTTTTGTTGTGAAATTTCTTCCCACATTTCTTTGATCTCTGTCTTTTCAGATTTGGTTATATATGATAGAACATAGCGAGGGACAGCGATTGAATTATCTGCAACATATTAAATATCCATGTTTGCATTCCACATTTTTCAAAATCACTGGATTGTAGTCATTAATATACTTTGAATCTTCTGTTCTTTTTAAGTTGTATGTTTTCTTCAGAGATTTCCGAGTTATTGTATGCCTTACTGTTGACATAAAACTATTTACTCTTCCATTAGAAATTATTGGGCATCGGAGTCCATAAGGACATTTTGTATAAAAGTTTCCTTTAGATTTGTATTTTCATCGACAGTATTTTGCACATCGATGACTTTGAACCCGTAGAACGTGTTGTCTCAATCTTTTTTCTCTTCCTTCTTTTGGAATCACACAGGGAACATACTGTTCAATGAAAGACAAAACACTTTCATCAGTATCAGTTCAAAGATTTTGGAGCATTGTTGATCGATAATAGCATGTGAATATGAGGAGCACCTCTTCAAGAGGTGTAATTGTTTATTACAGATAAATTACATCATAGCTTGAAACCTATGGTTAAAATACCTACAGACATTTACAGGATCCAAGGAACAGAGTTCTCCAGCTACCCTCAGTTCAATATTTTTAATATTTGAATTTGCTTGTCGTAGAAATTCAAGTAAATCGCCCCATGCATATTCAGCACAGCTAAGTGTCACAAACCATGTAGGAGTACCTACATTTCCTAACATACATTTAACTTCTCCGTGACAACGATGCCAATACTCATTGGTACCACGTTAACATGTCATCACATTAATTAACTGCTTTCTAACTGTACATCTCCTTGTTGAACTTTGTCTATGCATTCCTTTGTAGAAACATGTGGAAGATCAATCAATCAATCAATCAGAGTACTTGTAGAGCGCGCTACTTACCCTTGAGGGTCACAAGGCGCTGAAGGGTGGGTGCTGCTACAGCTCGAAGAGTCAGGTCTTGAGTAGTCTTCTAAAGGTGAGTAGGTCTTGGGTCTGCCGTATGTGGGTAGGGAGTGTGTTCCAGGTCTTGGCGGCGAGGTAGGAGAACGATCTGCAGCCGGAGGTCATTTGTTGGATGCGGGGGACAGCGGCGAGGGCGAGGCTGGCAGAGCGGAGGTGGCAGGTGGGGGTGTGGAAGCCGAGTCTGCTGTTCAGGTAGGCTGGTCCGGTGTTTTGTAGTGCTTTGTGTGCGTGGGTGAGGAGCTTGAAGGTGATCCTCTTGTTGACGGGGAGCCAGTGTAGGTTTCTCAGGTGGGGGGTGATGTGGCTGCGGCGGGGGATGTTGACAATCAGTCGGGCAGAGGCGTTTTGGATGCGTTGTAGTTGTCGTAGGTGTTTGGCTGGGATTCCTGCGTAGAGTGCATTTCCGTAGTCCAGTCTGCTGCTGAGGACCTGTGTCACCGTTCTTCTTGTTTCAGTCGGGATCCACTTGTAGATCCTGCGGAGCATGCAAGAGGGTGTTGTAGCAGGAGGAGGAGACAGCGTTGACCTGCTTAGACATGGAAAGGGAGGAGTAGAGGATGAATCCTAGGTAGCGTGCATGGTCGGTGGATGCTGATGCTGTTCCCAGTGTGGTCGGCCACCAGGAGCCGTCCCAGGCTGAGGGGGTGTATCCAAGGATGAGGACCTCCGTCTTGTACAAGTTCAGCTTCAGACGGCTGCTCTTCATCCAGTTGGCGACGGCCTTCATTCCTTCGTGGAGGTTGGTTTTGGCAGTGTGTGGATCCTTGGTGAGGGAGAGGATGAGCTGGGTGTCGTCGGCGTAGGAGATGATGTTGTGTCATATAGCTCCTGTATATCCTTATATCGTGTTAAGTTAGCATAGGTACATTTGAGGTTTAAACGCCATTTTTCTTTCTTGCAACTTCTGCACACGACACTTGATTGTTGACTTAGCTTTCAACCTAGTAGTTTGCCGTGGTTTATGTGAGAATAATATGTTATTGCTCTTATATCAGCTTTGCTTAATAAACTATGTCTGCACGAAGAGTGCTGAAGTTTCAGGAACAACACGATATGGAATTGTTATGAGGTCTGATCTTCACGCCTTCATAGTCATAACACAAGTGCAGCCTTTGCCAACTCGGGCTTCAGGCGGGATTGATATTGCTTTGCACGAGGCACATAGAAAACACTTGATGCGGTGCACATGCAGAGAGAGCTGGTGTATGCTGATGTGATTCCTTCATGCTAGGACACTAAGGTATGGGCCCGCCCTAAAACAACCCAAAGAGACCTTCTTAGCTAATAATATAATATATGTGTTAGGGAGGGTGAGATATAAGTGTTGTTAACTCTTATTCATTACAGCATGTTAACATGCTGTCACCATTCGCTTTTTATGTCTTAGTAACTATGCTGATAATTTTGATACTGATAATAAGTATACTCGTATTATCTAAGATACTGCGCCTGAGAAGACGGCATTAGTAAATAAACATTTCAAATGCACATGTGTCTTCTTTACTCCATGTTCTGGTTTGTAATGATAATATAACAAAAGAGTGTTCATGAGTTCCACGTACCCTGAGGTACTGTAAGTTCATGTTCTGGTTTGTCTAAACATTGGGAGTTTGATATGTCCAATGAGACACTGTAGCTAGCTCGGTAAGGGGTGAGTTGGTTGCTAAGGTAAGTTTTGGGACACCCTAATTTGCCGAGGTTCCGCTCCTCTGTGCACAGTTCTGTGTGAGTACAGAAACCCTGCGACATGGCGCCCAACGGTTTCGGTGGTCTTATATCATGACACTCGAGTAGTTTATCGTTCATACCTTAACCCCTTCACCTCCGTTTCCAGAAAGCGGGGTGTCGGTGAAACCTACCTATTTTTTGAAATAGGTGTTATTCAAGCTTGATTCTTTCTTAAACGGTTTCTTTGAATTACTACCCAGTTGTGCTACAAAGTATACTTTGTGTTTTCTTGTTTCCAGTGTTGTCATGGCGGCAGTAGCCATTGCGCAGCATAGTCGCGTGGCGGTGCGCAACCATCTTCAGACGTACCAAGTACCGGTAGATGGGATGGCTGTGATTTTCGTGGTGTGTGCAGATCCGGCGTTCCCTTATGAGTTGTTTTACTCTTGGGTTACGTTTCCGGCTGTGGACGCTAATTTTGGTTTGTTCCACTCCTACACCGCCTCGGCTGTCCCGGCTGAGTATACACCGTACAGGGCATTGGAAATACCTATTGATCATTGGCAGCATCGAGTTTGGTTTGATGGCGCCCTCCCCCACTCTTTGTCCGCAGCGAGGTTAGGTCCACTCTCAATTCCAGGTACAAATTGGCCTGCGTTGGGTGGCTTTACCCCGCACCCGAATCACGGCGCTTGTACCCTGCAGGTGCTTGTTGACTGTGAAAGCTGGGGAAAAACATTTGCGGCAGTTTATACAAGGTGCTTCGGCACCCCGTCTATGACTGCCCTGCCTGACATCATTAGACGTGTTCAGAATGATCACGGTCCAGAGGCAGCGGTTCAATTGGGTATGCGCCTGTGTGGTTCTTTTGAGATTGTATGTGATCTCATTCTCTCCAATGTTAAAGGAGATGCAGTTAACTTTCAGGTGTCGAATGCTTTGGCTGCTCTGCCCGATGCCGACAAACCCCGTCAGTTGGCAAAGATTGTAGTGGCCGCTTATAAGACGATTGGCCGCACAAGTAGAGGTCTGAAATATTTTACTGTAATGGAGAAAAAACAACCTCAGGGACAATCTGCAGTTGCAGATGTCCAACCCAAGTCCAAAAAACAGAATTGGCCTACTAAAAAGACACAGGGGAAGCAATATAAGCAGACTCAGGATTCTTTTCCTGCACTTCAGACTCCTGCGCCGACAGAGAAAGTTTATGATTTGCGCGATCGCGCGATGATTAAATCACCTGATCGATTTCAGGGTTCTGATCAACGCTCTCCTCGTTCCTTTCAGGAAACATCGGCCCCGAAGACCGGTGGAGGAGGGGGTGGACGTGGACGTGGAGGCCAACAGGGACGTGGTCAGTCCCGCCAAGCTGACGGCGCAGTGAAGCAGGAGGATTCTACGCCTAAAAGACCGCAGTTTGCGAAAAAGAAAGTCGCAGCCTTAACAGTGCATCGATATGCCACAGATAGTGAGAACGCGGCTTCGGAATGTGACGTGGGCTCTGACATTGCTGGACAGCGCGGCGGAGATAACCATAGTCAGAGAGGCGCTGCGTCCACTACTGAGGGTGACAGCGACTGAAGTGTTCGTTGTAATTGAAACAGCCGATACAAGACTGGCTCCCCCTGAAAGACTTTTTGAAATTGTCCTGTTAATTGAAGGTGACATTCAGCGTACTGTCAGAGGGGTATTTTGGGAGAACCTTTCGTCTACGTACGACATTTTGCTTTCTGAGGCTGACTGGCCCCCACCTTTTGTGCTCGCAGCGCCGCGAGGGGAGGAGGTAATCCTTCCCGGTTTCGCGCACACTGTCTCGACTGAGCATGCGCAGCATTTTGCAGAAGAGTGGGCTCGGGCTCTTGCACCGGCTCTGTACCGCAACCAATGTGGTTGGGATAAATTGTCTCCTTCCCACGAAATTCCTTTGCGGTCTGAGCCTCAGCCTCAGCCTCAATATCCCATACGGCGTGAAGCTAAAGCTGCCGTCGCTGAAATCCTTGAACAATTAGAATATCAGGGAGTTATTGAAACGTGTGTGTCACCGATGAATAATCCCCTTTTTACTGTGACCAAACCTGACGGATCATATCGTTTGGTATTAGATTACCGTCATTTGAACTCGCATTGCCGTAACTGTGCGGTACAGAATACTCATGGCTCTGCGCTAGTGGATAGTCTAGTGCGTAAGCGTTTCAAGACAACGCTTGACATATCCAACGGTTTTTATGCACACAGACTGGATAGCTTCAGCTCCCAATGGACAAGTTTTACGTCCGCTGGTGTGCAAAAACGCTTCCGGCGACTTCCAATGGGCTACAAAAATAGTCCTGGAGTCTTCACCTCAAGAATAGTCACTCTATTGGAGAGTATCGATCCAGATGCATGTTCTTATGTGGATGACATTTATCTCACAGACGACGAAATTTGGATGCATCTGTGTCGGGTGAATTCAATAATTTGTAACTTTGCAGATATGGGTTACAAGTTTAATTTTGCAAAATCGCACATTGCAGAACACACAGTGTTGTTCCTCGGCTATGAGCTGAACAATGAAGGTCGAGGATTGGCTCCTCACTTCCTGGAGAAATGCGCACAGTTGCGCGCTCCTACCACACTGAAGAAATTACAGTCTTTACTGGGCTTCTTGAATTTCGGCAGAACTTATGTTCCGGAATATGCCCAGCGTATCAAGCCTTTGTATGCTTTGATACAACCAACTTTTTCAAAATCATGCTGGCTGCCTGAGCATTCGGCCATTTTGCAATCTTTGCAGGCCGATCTGCTCGCTTCTAAATACTTACTGACTCGTGATAACCACACCAACCTGGTAATAAGAATAATTCCTGGGACAGTGGGTTTCACGTACCTCACTTTTAATGAAGGAGACACAGTACCTATTGCTTACAAGTCACACTTGTACACTTCGGCTGAATTGCGATTTCCCACTGTGGAAAAGGTTTTAACTGCTGTACAGATGGCGATTCTTAAAGAACGAGCTCTGTCACAGGGGAAGCGCATGTTAGTGGTAACACCCTGTCCTCATTTGGAGGCAGTCACGAAAGCCAGTGTACCAAATTCGAAGGCTTTGCACCCACGGTGGATTCAATGGGCAGCGTCATTGACGTCCACGGATGTCACGTTTATTTTTGACGCCTCTTTACGGTCGCAAGAGTACTTGCAGTATGAGTTCGTTCATCCTGCTCCTCTGGCTATGCGACCTTTGGAGGACTTCCATTGCATCATTTACACTGATGGGTCGGCGCAGGTTGCGCATGGCTCTAAACATGCCTACGTTTCCGCATGCGCCATTGTGGTCGGTGCTATGTTGAATGATGAGTTCATTTCCAGGGAGGTGCACACGTTGCCCCTGGGCGATTGCACCGCACAATTGGCAGAGCTTCGTGCTCTATTACTAGCGTTAGAGTACGCGGATCCAAGTGTTACTACTCTGATTGTAAGTGATTCTTACTACTGTGTCCAGTCTTACAATGAAAACTTGTTCTTTTGGATTCAAAATGATTTTCATGATTCAAAGGGTAGCACAATAAAACATAAAATGATCTGGGTTCGAGTGGCAGAGCTTAAGGCTAAGTTACCACTCGTTTTTGTTATTCATACTCTCGGTCATCAGCGCGTAGGAGTTCACGCTGTTGGCAACTCGCTTGCTGATGAAGCAGCGAAATCAGCAGTATCTACATACTTAGTTGCAGCGGTTACTAGGTCTAAAACCAAGATTGATAGCGACATCTTGGCAGCGATTACTGCCTCTGAGAAGGGAAGTAAACATCCTGCGGGATTCCCTTCGAAGTACAAATACCACTTAAGTCCCGAAAAGGTTCCTTTTGTGACAATTCCTGATGTTGGGGAACGGCTGATTCCCAACTCGGATCGCAGAGCAGACTTGATTACAGCGGCTCATGAAGGTGTGGCGTCTGCGCATGCGGGCGTCTCGGCCACTGTAACGCAATTACAACAACGTTTCTGGTGGCGGGGACTGTACAAACAGATGCGTGATTATGTCCTTCTTTGTGACATATGCCAGCAGATTAAACCTTCAACTGCTACGCGTCCGCCACAGACTCAGTTGTACATTTCTAATAAACCGCTAGGCTGTGTTTATTTAGATCACTGCGGTCCTTTTTCATCTGATACTGCGTATAAGTACATCTTAGTAGCAGTTGACTCATGCACACGCTTTGTGTGGGTATGGCCACATCGCAGCGCTGATTCACGGACTGTCATTAGAGATTTGCGTATCTTTATAGGGATTTTTGCCTGTGGTACCTTCCATTCGGATCAGGGTCCGGCTTTCGCCTCTAAGGCGTATAAGGATGCCATGACTTCAATGGGGGTCCAAGTCAAGTTTTCGTCACCCTACAGACCTGAGGGTAATAGTGTAGTAGAACGAATGAACCGTGATTTAAAGCAATCTTTGACAGCCCGAGTTATAGGCACTGGCAGAAACTGGCTGGCTCATCTCTATGGCGTGCAGCGTGCTCTTAATAATCTCCCTAGAAGGTCTCTGGGTGGGCGGACCCCATACGAAATGCTCTTTGGCATCAAAATGTACGTCCCTGACCTTGACGGTCTAGACTCAGTGGTTCGCGCCACTTCCTTTGACGCAGATGAACATTGCAATGTTTTACAGAATCTACAAAAGACCAGAGACAGTCTTGCAAAGGAACATTTGCCCTCCACATCGGATGATGAGTTGCAGATCCCGGTATTTGGCTGGCTACCCCAGGTTGGAGAACTGGTTCGAGAGAAGATCGACAACAATAAAGAGTTTGGTCCCTCCTATCGAGCTCCAGTCCCAGTGCTTGGAGTGAAGGGCACAAGAACAGTCGTATTACCACCACTTCCAGGTCGTAAGGAAAACAGGTTTATTTCTATTGACAATGTCAAGATACACAGAGTGGCCGATTCTTCTTAGCATGACACCAGCTGTTTCCTGTCCTTCCATTGTGAGAAATTCAATTATGCCCACTGCTTCTAATATTGAACCTGAAGTGGCCATCGAATTACCTGCTGTTTCCAGTCCTTTATTAAATAATTTACCGGGAACTAACATTGATGAGACAGACTATGCCTATCCCACTGATTTGTCCATACCTGACCTGCAAGCACGTTTAGCCACAGAATCCAGATTTTCTTTTGACTCTGTTTCTCTTACCTCAAAGGAACCCTCTCGTGTTGCAGTTTATGCAAGCCTGTTTAAAAAACATTTTTTGATACCACCTTGGACTTACATTTGGCTCGTCCTTGTTTCGATTTACCTTTTTATGTCAGTTGGTTTTGTGTTTTATTTTTTTCGAATCATCAATGGACATTATGTCGAGGAAAGAACATGCATTACTCATTTAAATGGAACTTTGGCCCCACTTTCCTCTTCACATTCTACACACAGATTAAAAAGAGACTTGACTTTGGTTAACATCACAGCATGGCCTGTCCTTGATGGAATCGTGTGGGATGCAGTTCGGTTTCAGATTCATGGCCCAACGGAAGTCGTTAATGTTCCTAATGTACTTAGAGTGAATATGGGGGATGTGGTGAAACAAAACATTCGTTCTGATGATTGGGATGTTAATGCTGTGGAAAGTTTGTTTTCTGATTTGAAATACTATGCTGCTTTTGATGCTGAGGATTTATATTTAGAATCTGCTAATTATGGTGAATTGTTCTGTTACCAACATTATGGCAATCACTTCTTACACAAAACGTCATCCCGAAGGGAAACTGTTAATTTCACTCAGTGGGAACATTGCCCAGCACCTAAACAAGGGAGTTCAGAAACATTTCTGAAAAAGTATACTTATTTCACTGACTTTAACCAGTCCAATCCCGAGTCCTTTTATTTTAAATTTCACAGACAGCCACTGTCCAAGGTTAGACTTACCGATACTAAATTATTGTATTCAAAGGCCTTTTTAGATCAATTGGTTACTGGAGGCTATGAGCTGTGGAAGGAAACAATAGACCTTAAATCGGTTTGGGGTTCAAGGGCCTGGCAGGTACAAGGCACTGAGGATTTGCACCGTGCATGTCTCATCCCGAATCATATGTTGTTTTTGAATGAAACAATTTCCCAGACCACATGCTTTGGATTGGCTACATCTAAAAGGTTAAACACTCCGTCTTTCCCGGAGTTGGAGGAATATGATGGTTGGAGTAATTTTACTCAATTGTCAATTAGAGAATTACAGACTCTGCTTCTCAATTCCTCCTTTAACATTTCCAGTATGAATCCTAAAGGTTGGCTGCTTTGGCACCGTAGTGCAGATTCTTGTCAAAGTAGATTTTTAAATTTAACTGACGGTTTTAAGACTGTTAGATCTGATCCCCGGTTTGACTTGAGTCATACTGTTACCTCTTACTCTGTAGGCAAGTTGTGTCAAGCTTGGCTGAAACATTCAACTTTACCTGCGGTTAAGTATCACCTTTCCAAACTGAATTCAGACGTGGATTTGAATGATTTCATTAAAGGCCCAGCTAGTGGCAGGTCGAAATGGTGGTTATATGGGGTTTACAATGAAATTTGGAAACTGTCACAGATTGAGGCTGCTACACGCCTTAGGGCTATTGATCAGGCGAATCTTGTGAAAGTGCTTGCAGTTGTTGACAATAGCATAAACGTGCTTTCCTCTAGAATTTACACATTGGATAATATTGTGTCGTCTGTTGTTGATATTGTGCATGATGAGGTGTCAGTATTATACCATGGTCAAAATCAATTACGGTCAATAATGCAGTTTGCATGGACCCTTCAAACTCTGAAAATGGGTAAAGTTCCCTGGGGATACATGAACGTTTCTTCTTTATTTGCACCGTTTAATTTGACTGACAAACAACGCTTGCTTTCAATGCGTGATGCTTCCTTTTCTATGTTACATATTGAAAGGTTAGAATCTTTACCTTTTTCCGTGGCTGAAGCCACTGCTGCAACGTGGCTTATCCACGGTTTAATAACGCTGCCTTTTGCTTTATATAAATTTTCAAATTGCATGAAATATGTACCCATAGGTCGTTATGAGCCTTTAGGTAGCGGTTTTCTTCATGAAGTCTGGTCACTCCCATACACATACAGATGTTTCAAGGATGAACAGGAGGTTTATCTAACAGGGGAGGAGTGTACTGAGACGCCAGATCATTCTTTAATGTGTCGACACATACAGTTACACGGTTCATGCAATAAGGACAGGCCGAATATGGCTTGCGTTTTACAGGGCACGCCTGTTCCTGCTATCATCCCCACGTTTAAATTATTAGGGAATGGAAGTTATTTAATGCTCAATAATGAAGACTGTTGTGGGTTAATTAAAGGTATCCCTTTCATAGTTACAGTAAGTGAGCGGGTTATTTGCTGTAGAAATGTGCTTTACTCTCCCACACATGAACATGGAGATTCTTCCATCTGGCCAAGAATACCAACCTTGGGAGCAGAATTCAGCGGCATGGCAAGAATAAGAGCTCTTTTGTCCCAGAAAGAGGTGGCCTTGAGCTCGGCCCGTGAAACTTTCGTGCTCCACATTGCTAATACACGTACAGAAGTTCAGGCTCTATTAAATACTGATTTGCCTTTGCATTTCGGAGCCATGGTTCGTACTATCTTTAACGCATCCTCCACAAAGGGCCTATCACATTTTTTTAAAGTTGTTAGCAGTGGTCTCGTGACTTCCTTTGAGAAAATTTTTGGAGTCATCCCTGCTTTCTTCCATTCAATCTTTTCATCCTTGTTTGGAGGGTTCCCGTTTTTACTTGCACTAGCGGCTGGCGCTCTGGTGGTTTTCTGTCTTTTTAAATATGGATGCCCATCCTGTGCAAGACCACGCGCAACTGCTGCTGACGCGGTTCCGCAATCGCATGCTTGAATATTATGGCACACTGCCGTTGGCGACTTTGAGCACGGCATTTGGATTATCTTTTCGATTCTCCTATTTCACCTGTGTCCAACCTGTTTTTCACTGCCTGACCTGTGATTTCCAGTGGGCCATTGATTTGTGTCTCTGCGGACCGGTTTCTCCTGACGTCGATTTTAATCAACTGATGGGTCCTATCATTGCTCACGAGTTGGTTTGTTCTGACGAGAGGATTATGGCCTTAGCAGTGGCGCATGGACTAATTGGTCCCTGGGATGTGTTGTCGGCAGCACGGAATTTCTTGGAACTGAGTTTTCTTGAAAACCCACCGAGCTGTCCTCTGATGGTTATAGAGGATCCGGTGCTGGAAGAACACGTATGTTCCTTTCATCTTTTAAATTGGATGGCTGAACTGTTTTCGGATGAGGACAGTGACTTCCTATTGGAAGCGGTTGCTACTTACTTTTCATATACAGTTTTGTCATAGACACTGCTTCGGATTGACGTGCTGATTAATAGCATTTCATTGATTTTATTGACTTATTTGTCAAGAACTTTTTGTTTTCGTTTGCCTATTGGCTTGAGCCACGTTATATTTTTGGGCTATTTTTTAGCATTACTTTTTAAAGTTTGGTTTCAACTCATGCTCGTTTACTGTTGAGTTCTGCTCTCATGTGATGGCACTTCTGTTATCATATTTAGTCCGTTCTCGGATCATGGGGGGGTGTCATATAGCTCCTGTATATCCTTATATCGTGTTAAGTTAGCATAGGTACATTTCAGGTTTAAACGCCATTTTTCTTTCTTGCAACTTCTGCACACGACACTTGATTGTTGACTTAGCTTTCAACCTAGTAGTTTGCCGTGGTTTATGTGAGAATAATATGTTATTGCTCTGATATCAGCTTTGCTTAATAAACTATGTCTGCACGAAGAGTGCTGAAGTTTCAGGAACAACACGATATGGAATTGTTATGAGGTCTGATCTTCACGCCTTCATAGTCATAACACAAGTGCAGCCTTTGCCAACTCGGGCTTCAGGTGGGATTGATATTGCTTTGCACGAGGCACATAGAAAACACTTGATGCGGTGCACATGCAGAGAGAGCTGGTGTATGCTGATGTGATTCCTTCATGCTAGGACACTAAGGTATGGGCCCGCCCTAAAACAACCCAAAGAGACCTTCTTAGCTAATAATATAATATATGTGTTAGGGAGGGTGAGATATAAGTGTTGTTAACTCTTATTCATTACAGCATGTTAACATGCTGTCACCATTCGCTTTTTATGTCTTAGTAACTATGCTGATAATTTTGATACTGATAATAAGTATACTCGTATTATCTAAGATACTGCGCCTGAGAAGACGGCATTAGTAAATAAACATTTCAAATGCACATGTGTCTTCTTTACTCCATGTTCTGGTTTGTAATGATAATATAACAAAAGAGTGTTCATGAGTTCCACGTACCCTGAGGTACTGTAAGTTCATGTTCTGGTTTGTCTAAACATTGGGAGTTTGATATGTCCAATGAGACACTGTAGCTAGCTCGGTAAGGGGTGAGTTGGTTGCTAAGGTAAGTTTTGGGACACCCTAATTTGCCGAGGTTCCGCTCCTCTGTGCACAGTTCTGTGTGAGTACAGAAACCCTGCGACAGTTGAGGTCGTGATGGCGGGCCACTAGTGTGAGGTGTGCCATGTAGACATTGTACTGGGTCGGGCTGAGCCCTGTGGGAAGCCGCAGATGATGTCGGTGGCTTCGGATCGGAAGGGTGGGAGGCGGACGCTCTGGGTTCTGCCGGTGAGGAAGGACGTGGTTCAGTCAAGGGCCTTCTCTTGGATTCTGGCTTCTAGGAGGTGTGTCTTTAGAGTGCGATGGCAGACCACGTCAAAGGCGGCTGACAGGTCTAGGAGGATGAGGGCTGATGTTTCACCGTTGTCTAGTTGGCGCCTGATGTCGTCTGTGGCTGCGATGAGGGCTGTCTCGGTGCTGTGGTTTCCTCTGAATCCGGACTGGGACGGGTCCAAGATGTTGTTGTCTTCCAGTTAGCGGGTCAGTTGTATTTTGACGATTTTCTCTATGACTTTTGCCGGGAATGGGAGCAGGGAGATGAGCCGGAAGTTCTTGAGTTCCCTGGGGTCTGCTTTGGGTTTCTTGAGGAGGGAGTTGATTTTGGCGTGCTTCCAGCTTTCCGGGAATGTCGCTGTTTCGAAGGAGATGTTGATGACCATCCGTAGTTGGGGTGTGATGGCTGCGTCTGCTTTGTTGAATACGTGGTGTGGGCACAGGTCAGACGGCGATCCTGAGTGGATGAAGTTCATGACCTTGCGTGTCTCGTCGTCATTGACGTTGGACCAGGAGGACAGGCGGTTGGTGCTGGTGGTGTTCACAGGGGAGGTGGAGTCTGGCGTAGTCGCGCGGTCGTGGTGTTGAAGCTGTCGTGGATGTCAGCGATATTGTGGTGGAAGAAGATGGCTAGTGAGTCGCACCGTTCTTGTGAGGGCGGGTGTCGTTGGTGTTGGCGCTGGGGTTGGAGAGTTCCTTTACGATGCTGAAGAGTTTTGCTGTTGTGTGCGTTGTTATCCAAGCGATCTTTGATGGAGGATCTCTCGGCTAATCTGATGAGGTGGTGATGTCTGCGGGTAGCGTCCTTGTGGGCTGCGTGGTTGTCCGGTGTGCGTTAGTAGCGCCATGTCTTCTCCAGTTTTCAGGATGCACGTTTGGAGGCCTGGAGCTCTTTGGTGAACCATATGGCTCTCTTGCTGGTGTGGCTGTTGGAGAGTTTCTTAAGCGGGGCGAGTGTGTTGGCGCAGTTGTCGATCCACTGTCTGAGGTTGTGAGCTGCGGCGTCAGAGTTGGTGGGGTCGATGGGTGGGTTCTTGGCGAGGGAGGTGAGTAGCTGGTCTTCGGTGACCTTGCTCCAGCAGCGGCGAGGGAGTTGTAGGGTGCGATGGTGCATGGTTGGTTTTTTGAAGCTGAAGTGGACGCAGCAGTGGTCGGTCCAGTGGAGTTCGGTGGTGTGATCGAAGGCGACGTGGGAGCCAGTGGAGAAGATGGGATCAAACGTGTGGCCGACAGTGTGGGTGGGTGTGGTGATGAATTGTTTGAGGCAGAAGTTGCGAGGTTGTCGATCAGGGTGGTGGAGTTGGCGTCGTCGTTGTTCTCGAGGTGGAAGTTCAGGTCCCCGAGGAGGATGTAGTCCGTGGAGGTGAGTGCGTGGGTGCTGGCGAGGGCGGCAATGGAGTTGCTGAACTAAGCCTGGGGTCCGGGTGGTCTGTAGATGAGTGTTCCTCTGATGGTGGGGTTGGGGTCGGTGTGTATTCAGAAGTGCAAGTGTTCGGCGGTGTTGAGGGTGTCGTCTGCATGGGTGGCGACTTTGAGGGTTGACTATTTCAAATTGAGAAACACATGTCTATTGGTTAGACATATTAACCCTTACTAACTGTCTACTAAAAGTGCTCTAACTGGTTCAGTAATTTTCTGGAGTCGCGACTCCACCACCCTGCCTCAGTACAGTATTGTGATGGAGCAGCGAATCCATACGGCAGTTCATAAAACTATTACTAATAATACTAGTATTATTTTTTAAGAACACACCACTTCTAAACATAGTACTGATTTGGGAAATCCTACGTAATAACATTTCACTTATATATATACTTATATATAAATTACAATTTAATATTTTAACACCACAGTTAACTTTCAACCCTTCCCCGTTCTGCTTAATCCCAGTTTCCATAGTAACAGTTTCTGCAACATGCAACTGTGCTGGCAGGTCACAAGTTCAACATATTTTCAAGTTCAGCACAGTAGCTTACAAATGCAAATAGAAGCTGTAGTTGACTTTTGCAAAATATTACCTTATCCTATCTACTGTACATTTCAATTTTTTTTAATGACTATTAAGAAACCTGTTTCTTTAGGAAAGTAACATAAATCCTATTTTTGAGTGTACAATGTTCATGAACAGCCAATCAGTTATCTGCTTCTTTTTAAAAACAGCATATTCTCCACCATTTTAGATACCTCTCATTCTACCAACTGACTACCTCAGCTACAGACATCTTTTCATTACTTTCAGACATCCCTTCAAGAGGCTTACATTATGGATTGTAGGGCACATCTATGTTTTCTAGTGCAAAAGGTATGCCTAACACAGAGGTATTGACAAAGACCTAGCTTTGCAAAATGTGGATATTAATTACCAGTTTTCATCCGCACACTGGAGTTTGGATTATTCTTTTGGTATATATATATATATATGACTGTTCCTCAACAAGAATGAGAAAGCAAGGCACTCTGTGGAATATATTGCTCGAAATACAGGTACGGCCCCTCTCCATATTATTTGGGATTCTTTAAAGGCCTTTATACGGGGCATAATCATTAGTAAAGATGCGGCTGAGTGGTCCACTGTGAAAAATATTAGGAACTCTTTGCTACAAAAAAGTTCAGGACCTAACATTACGACAACATTGTAATCCAACTTGTAATGTTTTAAAACAACTGAGGGAGGCCAAACGTGAGCTTAGTGCCCATTACTTTGTACAAAGTGAAGAGGTCTTTCGTAAACAATCTCAAAAAGTTTACGAAGAGAGTAATTTTACTGGGAAATTTTTAGCCTGGCAAGTAAAAGAGCAGGCGGCTTCAAATATGATTAATTCTTTAAAAGACCCTGTCACTCATATCAATACATTCGTTCAGGCTGAAATAAATGTTATTATGCTCCAACATTAGGACAGAATTTATAGTACAAAACACATCATTGACCATCAAAACTTGTCTGATTTTTTGGGGCGACACGTAATTCCTAGTCTATCCTCAGAAGATCGATTGAATATGCAAAGACCATTTTCTAATGTAGAATTGGAAGAAGTGGTAAAGGACCTCCCATTGGGCAAGGCTTGTGGCCCTGATGGCCTCCCTTCAGAGTTTTTTAAAGTTTTCTTTAGCTCTTTTTGTGATTTGTTTCTGTCATTATTAAATTCAATGCTTGATGGAGGACACATTCCTGAATCATTTCATAAAGGTACAGTAGTTAGTTTCCTGAAAAAGGGGAAAGAACCCAAAGACCCGAACTCATATAGGCCAATTACTTTACTAAACTCAGATTATAAAATTATCACTAAATTGCTTTCACTTCGTTTCAATAATTTTACGGCGGAGCTGATCCATCCCGACCAAAACGGCTTTGTTATAGGCAGACAATTATTTACAAACACACACTTCTTAGCTGAGGCATTAGATTATTTTGAGTCACGTGGGATACAAGCTTTGGTATTATTATTGGACGCAGAAAAATCTTTTGATTTGGTGGTATGGGACATCCTTTTTTTATTTTAAGTAAGTTTGCTATTCCACAACATATTATTAATTTGATACAGAATTTGTACACGGGTGCCATAGCAAATATAATTATAAACAAATCATCAGTTGGTTCAATAGTAGTTCAACGGGGCACCCGGCAGGGTTGCCCCCTGTCGCCTATTCTTTTTGCTTTTTTCATTGAACCACTTGCTATAGCTATTAGGAACTGTGTCCAGATCACTCTGCCGGTTACTTCCATGGCCAAGATAAAACTTTACGCAGACGATATTATGCTACTAATTAAACCAGACCTTATATCACAGACACAGATTCTTAACATTTTTGAAGAGTTTGAAGCCTTAGGAGGCTATCAAATTAATAAAAAAAAGACAGAAATACTGGTTTGCGGGGGTGCAGACCCAGTTTTACATATAGATCTCCAAGGTTGCATTAATTCAAAACCTAAAAGATATCTGGGGATCTTTTTCTCTTCTACCGTCCAGGACTTATATACACTTAATTTTGTCCCTTTAATTCGAAAAGTTCATTTAATGTTTGCCCGCTGGGATCCTCTGCCTTTATCTATTCTTGGTCGAATTGCTTTGATTAAAATGTCAATACTCCCCCTCTTTAATTTTTTATTTTCAACTATTCCAATTTTTTTGCCTGGCTTTTTTTTTCTAGAATAGAATCTATGTTTTCCACATTTATTTGGGCGAAAAAAACGCCTAGAATAGACTTACGGACTTTATCTGCAGAAATTGAATATGGAGGTCTTTCTTTACCAAATTTAAAAGACTATTATTACGCATACTTTGCGCAGTACCTAATGAGATTTAAAAATACAAATCCAGGTACCAGGTTTTTTATAAAAAAATATTTGATTTAATATGTTTAGAAATTCAGATTCCATCCCCTTTGCTTGTGCCGTAATCACCCAAATTCGTCCGTTATAAGACCCTAAATTGGTTCTTTAAACGACGAGATGCCATGCATAAGAGATATTCCCTCCCTCTTTTTCATTTAACAACTCCTTTAATTGGTGTTTTTGCTTTCTTAAGGATTAAGATTGATCCTATAGTTGTAGAAAATTGAGGTCAGGCAGGGTTTAAAACGTTATCTGATTTTCTGGCGAATGGGACCTGGTTTACTGTTAATGATATGATACGTTTGATCCATGGCAATTTTCTGCTAATCGGGTCCTATATTAATCTGACCTATCATACTTTGATGCAATTAGACCCCAGTATTATTATTAATAATTCTTCTTCATTAGCATTAGATCTTTTTGTTAATGATCTTAGGAAGAAACCTGGGGCATGGAGCTATACGCAAAAGGCATACACAGGAAAACCTAGTATTATCAACTGAAATATGGAAAACTATCAATCAGTTTAATTTTTGTTCACTGCGCTGCGCCAATTGGCGTCGAATGCTTTACTTTAGCAAATGGCTGTTATATCGCACACCAGTAATCATTGCCAAAATTTATAACAATACATCCGCTATCTGTTTTAGACGATGTAACTGCGATCAAGGTAATTGGTCTCATATTATGGCGTATTGTCCTAAAATTAAGTCTTACTCGGAGGATATTTTCGCTTTTCTTAAAACTTATTATATGATATTAATTCCATGTAATGCAAAAATCCTATTATTTGGGTATGATCCAGAATGTACATTTATAAGCTATTTGGCAAAATTGATTTACATTATAATGGCCGTTGCTAGATCTCTATTATTACAGAACTGGCGTTCACCACAAGTTCCGACGTTTCAGGAATGGTTTGAGAAAATGAAGAGGGTTAGGAAATATGAACAACAGTATGCAAAAAGAGTTGGGGGTTTAAAAAAGTTCGATCAAATCTGGGGGTGTTATTTTGAGTAATTTGTTTCATACTATGTTAAACTGAAAATGGATGTATTTGTATTTATTGTGAAATTCTTATTTTTCACATTTGCTGAAAAATACTGTATACAACTTCAATAAAAAAAAAGAGAAAGCAAGGCACTCCACAGTGGATTTCAAGAATGCATTTCTCATTTCACAGGAAATTACACATCTATGAGTTTCGGTTGCAGCCTGAAACCTTGTTCATGATGGCGAGCACCGTTTTCTCTCCAAATTAAATACAGCATACAAAGTAAACACAAAGAAGGAATGTGCAGTGCAAAACACATCAGACTGGTCAGCACCATCTTTTAACATGCAAAATCCATATGAAGGATGTTAGACACGGGATCCCTGGTTGGCTGAGGTAGGTACCTTAGGCCAAATAGGGACCCACGGTTCCACGTCAGGGTAAGGAAGGTCACCTTCTGAGATAGCCCCCGCTCACCCCCTTGGTAATTTGGCACAAGCAGCCAGGCTTATCTTCAAGGCAAATTTGTAAAGTATTCGCAAACACGCTCAGAGTAACCCAATGATGACACAACAAATAGACTCCACACGAGTTTTATAAAAACGAGTATACATTTTATATAAAAAGATATACGATAAGAACACACAATATAAATCCAACATATGAATATGTGTACTTTCTCTCCTTGCTGGTTGTTAGGTCAGCCAGTCCTTGTAAGTTCTGGTGGTATTAATGAGCACTTCTAAACATTCTCCTGTAATCCTAATATCATGTTATACAGTTCGAAATACTAGAATCAGGCACTTTTGCAATGTAAAAATAATGTGAGGCATGACGCAGCAATCAGACACTCTGCAATGTAAAAATAATGCAATGCGTAACACAACAATCAGGCACTTTGCAAGGTAAGAATAATGCAATGCTTAATACAACCACCAGGTACATCTTTATGCAGAAATAAGGCAATGCGTAATACAGTAATAGGTAATTCGTTATGCAGGAATAATGCAATGCGTAATAAGCTAATCAGGCAGTTCGTTATGCAGAAACGATGCAATGCGTCATATGACAATCAGGCACTTTGTTATGCAGAAATATTGCCATGCGTCATACACTAATCAGGTAGTTTGTTATGAAGGTATAATGCAATGCGTATAACTCTAATCAGGTACTCCATTATGCAGAAATGATGCAATGTGTAAAACAACAGTCACGTTCTCCGTTATGTAGAAATTGAATAATGCATAATACACTCAGGTACCAACCACTGTGCCTTAAGCGGTCTCTCCGCCACTCCTTCTGAATTGCAGTCAGCCTCTCAACAGTTGCCCCCAACACGGGTAAGACGTAATCAAAAAGTGCAGCTCCGCACTCTGGCCCCTGTACTGCCACTTCCTTGGCAATACGGGCCGCGATAAGAGCTGAAGCAGAGGCTCGCACTGCCGGAATGAGAGAGAGGCCGGGAGCATCTCCATCTGAGCTCGCACCCCACCCCTGGAGTAGACACACATTACCTGGGGGGGCTAACTCACTTTCCTCTCCTCGTCCAGCGGCTGGGTCTCCAATGCAATCCTTGTGAATAGGCAACTGCGGGCTCGGGCCGGTGGCTCAGCTCCTTCGGGGCTGCCAGTCCGGGCCGCTATGATTACGAAGATCTCACACTGCCACAGGGCACACGCACACAGCATCGCTAAGACTTCCTTGAGCTTCGGGTTCACGATCACTGGGCACTCCACACGAAGGTCTCAGGCAGCACGTAGATCATGCGCACAGCGTCGCTGAGACTCAAACTCTGTGTGCACATTAACAAGGCAAATCCTCACAAAGGCCTCACAGTGCACAAAGCACACGCACACAGCGTCGATGAGACTCACTTGGATTCGGGTGCAGACAATAACAAGGCAAATCCTCACTAAGGTCTCATGCTGCACAAAGCACACGCACACAGCGTCGATGAGACTCACTAGGATTCCGGTGCACACGATAACTGGATAATCCTCACAAAGGGGTTCAGGCTGCAAAAAGCACACGCACACCGCATCGCTGATCCTTGCTTGGACTCCAGGTGACCATGATCACATGGCACACCTTAGGAGGGTCTCAGACTGCAACAAACACGCACACACAGCGCTGCTGAGACTCTCCTGGAAACTTTTGTGTTCCTGTGTTTCCGCAACAGGAGCCAGCTCACCTTGGGCCCTTGTGGATAAGTTACTTCAGGACACAGCACAGCAAAGTCCTTTCAAGCAGGGGGACACAGCACACAGCATGGTCCCTTTAGCCTTTCCTTGGTTAAAACAGCAAACTGCAGGCCAGCCCCAGAACACACAGCAAGAGTCAGTCCTTTCCTTCAGTCTCTTCAGTTGTTTGTTCCTTGGCAAAGGTTCCTCTTGACCACGAAGTAGCTCCAGTCTTGTTCAATCTTGATCAAGCCATTCTCCAAAGTTCTGGGGCTTCGGCTCTCATAGTTATACCCGACAATGGCTTTGACGTCTTTGTGTTTCAGGGGGCACTGACCCCTGTTCAAACCAGTTCTGGGAGCCTCCCTGACAGTGACACCTTCTTCCTTTGATTAGTGGAGGTCTGGATTCTCAATCACTCAGTAGGAGATGGGACAATTGTTTTATAGCAGCAACCCAGGTCTCTAGGGGCTATTCCTCCCCCTACACTCCAGGTGCATGTCAGCCTGTTGCTGTCTCGCTTCCTCCCCTGGGTCAAGACATTTCCCAGATCCTATCGCTTTCAAATGCAGACAGTCACTCCACAACCAGGCAGAGACACACAGAAATGTTAGAGCACAAAAACCCAGCCACTTCTAAAAGAGTGGCTTATAAACACACAATGCAAAAACCACCTTCATAGAAAGATGTGTTATTACATTGTGAGTTCAGGCATACTAAACTTCACCATTCCATCTTAAGCCTTTGGGAAGATAGGCTGGAAAACATATTACACAGCCTTCCCATTCTATCCTATGGGAAAGATGGCCTTTCAACAGTGAAAAGCAAAATGGAAATCATTTCACTGTCAGGACATGGTACACACCTTAGTACATATCCTACCTTTCACATACACTGCACCCTGCCCAGGAGGTACCCTGGACCTACCATAGGGGTGTCTGATGTGCAAAGATAGGGAAGGGTAAGGTCTGGCAAGTGGATGCACTTGCCAGAACAACATTGCATTTAGTCATCAATGGAGCGCACACCACTAGCCCCTCCTACGGGTCGCCCCTCGGGACTCTGGTACTTGTCGTTCTTTAGTGGATCACCCAGGTGGGTGCAAGTCGGTACTTGTTGGACTGATGAATCTCTAGACCCGATACATGTCCCGGGTTTTAGAATATCGCCCGAGACATGTCTCGGGTTTCGGGATAACTTCCCTCATCAGTAGAGAAAGATCGTTAGGGGTGGAAGAGAAGGCCGCCACACAACCGTCAAAGGCCTCGATGCCAGAACCGGCACGCAGGTGCGTCGTCCAAGAGCCCGTCGGCCCAAAGCTCAAGGGAGCCATATTGTGTTTAGTCATCAATGGAGCGCACACCGCTAGCCCCTCCTCCGGATCGCCCCTCGGGACTCTGGTACTTGTCGTTCTTTAGTGGATCACCCAGGTGGGTGCAAGTCGGTACTTGTTGGACTGATGAATCTCTAGACCCGATACATGTCCCGGGTTTTAGGATATCGCCCGAGACATGTCTCGGGTTTCGGGATAACTTCCCTCATCAGTAGAGAAAGATGGTTAGGGGTGGAAGAGAAGGCCGCCACACAACCGTCAAAGGCCTCGATGCCAGAACCGGCACGCAGGTGCGTCGTCCAAGAGCCCGTCGGCCCAAAGCTAAGGGGAGCCATATTGTGTTTAGTCATCAATGGAGCGCACACCGCTAGCCCCTCCTCCGGATCGCCCCTCGGGACTCTGGTACTTGTCGTTCTTTAGTGGATCACCCAGGTGGGTGCAAGTAGGTACTTGTTGGACTGATGAATCTCTAGACCCGATACATGTCCCGGGTTTTAGGATATCGTCCGAGACATGTCTCGGGTTTCGGGATAACTTTCCTTATCAGTAGAGAAAGATCGTTAGGGGTGGAAGAGAAGGCCGCCACACAACCGTCAAAGGCCTCAATGCCAGAACCGGCACGCAGGTGCGTCGTCCAAGAGCCCGTCGGCCCAAAGCTCAAGGGAGCCATATTGTGTTTAGTCATCAATGAAGCGCACACCGCTAGCCCCTCCTCCGGATCGCCCCTCGGGACTCTGGTACTTGTCGTTCTTTAGTGGATCACCCAGGTGGGTGCAAGTCGGTATTTGTTGGACTGATGAATCTCTAGACCCGATACATGTCCCGGGTTTTAGGATATCACCCGAGACATGTCTCGGGTTTCGGGATAACTTCCCTCATCAGTAGAGAAAGATCGTTAGGGGTGGAAGAGAAGGCCGCCACACAACCGTCAAAGGCCTCGAAGCCGGAACCGGCACACAGG
Source organism: Lissotriton helveticus (assembly GCF_964261635.1). Lineage (NCBI taxonomy): Eukaryota > Metazoa > Chordata > Amphibia > Caudata > Salamandridae > Lissotriton > Lissotriton helveticus. The sequence goes on from NC_136058.1 coordinate 37,488,520, forward strand.
TGCGTCGTCCAAGAGCCCGTCGGCCCAAAGCTCAAGGGAACCATATTGTGTTTAGTCATCAATGGAGCGCACACCGCTAACCCCTCCTCCGGATCGCCCCTCGGGACTATGGTACTTGTCGTTCTTTAGTGGATCACCCAGGTGGGTGCAAGTCGGTACTTGTTGGACTGATGAATGTCTAGACCCGATACATGTCCCGGGTTTTAGGATATCGCCCGAGACATGTCTCGGGTTTCGGGATAACTTCCCTCATCAGTAGAGAAAGATCGTTAGGGGTGGAAGAGAAGGCCGCCACACAACCGTCAAAGGCCTCGATGCCAGAACCGGCACGCAGGTGCGTCGTCCAAGAGCCCGTCGGCCTAAAGCTCAAGGCAGCCATATTGTGTTTAGTCATCAATGGAGCGCACACCGCTAGCCCCTCCTCCAGATCGCCCCTCGGGACTCTGGTACTTGTCGTTCTTTAGTGGATCACCCAGGTGGGTGCAAGTCGGTACTTGTTGGACTGATGAATCTCTAGACCCGATACATGTCCCGGGTTTTACGATATCGCCCGAGACATGTCTCGGGTTTCCACTCAAGAACTCCATGTACCAGATTCCCGAGGGGCGATCCGGAGGAGGGGCTAGCGGTGTGCGCTCCATTGCGATTGCTTATACAAATTGGCTCCCTTGAGCTTTGAGCTGACGGGCTTCTGGACGACGCACCTGCGTGCCGGTTCTGGCATCGAGGCCTTTGACGGTTGTTTGGCGGCCTTCTCTTCCACCCCTAACTATTTTCTCTACTGATGAGGGAAGTTATCCAGAAACCCGAGCCATGTCTCGGGCGATATCCAAAAACCCGGGACATGTATCGGGTCTAGAGATCATCAGTTCTACAAGTACCTACTTGCACCCACTGGGGTGAACCACTCAAGAACTCCATGTACCAGATTCCCGAGGGGCGATCCGGAGGAGGGGCTAGCGGTGTGCGCTCCATTGCGATTCCTTATACAAATTGGCTCCCTTGAGCTTTGAGCTGACGGGCTCCTGGACGACGCACCTGCTTGCCGGTTCTGGCATCGAGGCCTTTGACGGTTGTTTGGCGGCCTTCTCTTCCACCCCTAACTATTTTCTCTACTGATGAGGGAAGTTATCCCGAAACCCGAGCCATGTCTCAGGTGATATCCAAAAACCCGGGACATGTATCGGGTCTAGAGATCATCAGTTCTACAAGTACCTACTTGCACCCACTGGGGTGAACCACTCAAGAACTCCATGTACCAGATTCCCGAGGGGCAATCCGGAGGAGGGGCTAGCGGTGTGCGCTCCATTGCGATTGCTTATACAAATTGACTCCTTTGAGCTTTGAGCTGACGGTCTCCTGGACGACGCACCTGCGTGCCGGTTCTGGCATCGAGGCCTTTGACGGTTGTTTGGCGGCCTTCTCTTCCACCCCTAACTATTTTCTCTACTGATGAGGGAAGTTATCCCGAAACCCGAGCCATGTCTCGGGCGATATCCAAAAACCCGGGACATGTATCGGGTCTAGAGATCATCAGTTCTACAAGTACCTACTTGCACCCACTGGGGGGAACCACTCAAGAACTCCATGTACCAGATTCCCGAGGGGCGATCCGGAGGAGGGGCTAGCGGTGTGCGCTCCATTGCGATTGCTTATACAGAAAAACATTGCAGTTTAACCAAATGTGCGCAGGTCCTGCAATGGCAGGCCTGAGTTCCCTTTTTAAGGCTACTTGTGTGGGGGCACAAATCGAACTGCAGGCCCACTAGTAGCATTTACATTACCAGCCCTGGCACACAGTCCACTTTACTAGGGACTTTACTAGTAAGGCAAACATACCAATTATGGACAACCAATTACTACTACACTTTATACAGGTAGCACTTACACTTTGGCACTGTTACGCAGGGTCCATAGCATTTAGGTTGGCAACACCATATCAGAAAAAAGGTCTAGGGGAAAAGCAAACAGTTTAGGGACTTTAGCCAAAAAGGGCTAAGTCCTATAAGGGATATGAAATTCATACACGAGTAAATAATCTCTCCTGCAATGGCCTTGACTAATTCTATTTCCAGCGCTGTAGACATTCTGGCTCCTGCCAAACAGTATTACTGTGCCCGCAAGAGTCCTTCTATGCCTTGGTTCAATGACCACCTTGGAAAACTAAGAAAGGACTGTAGGAAACAGGAAAGGAAATGGCATGCCCATCCTGACTCTCCTGGAAAGGCACAACATAAAAAGCTTCTCACGAAATATAAGATAGCAATAAATGAGGAGAAAAAGGCCCATTATACCAATTTGACGGCATCATTAAAATCATCTAGAGATCTTTTTAAGATCATAGATTCTCTCTCTGCCCCTAAGAGCATAGATCCCATTGTAGAATCTCAGGTACTCTGCGATGCCATTTCATCTTTCTTCCATTCCAAAATCGGCGATATTTATAAATCCCTCAAACTCCTTAACACAGAATTGGACTTTAGTGCCCCTTTGTCCTCCTCCTACAAGTCCATCCCTTCGGTGGCTAACTCATCACGTAGTCTTTTGGATTACCCCCTTCTTACGTATGAGGGCTTAAACCATCTGCTAGATAATATCAAGTCAGGTTCGCTCTCTTGACCCATGTACCTTAAGAACCTTGAAATCTTGTAGGGAGTTTATTGTTCCCCCCCCCTCCTTGAAGTGATGAACCAGGCTATCACAGAGGGAACTTTTCCCTCTGTATGGAAATTGGCGGTTGATAAACCCCTCCTGAAAAAGGCCTCTCTGGACCCTGGAGTTCTTAAAAACTTTTGCCCTATCTCCTTACTGCCGGCCCCTGCTAAGATTCTGGAGGCTCATTTAAATCGCCACCTTACCACCTTCATGGAAGACTCCAACCTTTTTGACATCTCGCAACACGGTTTCTGCAGTGCACATAGTACAAAATCCGCCCTCACTGTCGTTGCCAATAACATTCGGTCCAGGGTTGACAAGGGCCATACCACCCTTCTCGTCCTACTCGACCTTACAGCGGCCTTCGACACCCTTTCTCCTTCGGTCTTGGTCTCCAGGCTGGGGGAGATAGGGGTTGGTGGCTCGGCACTTAGCCTCCTGACTTCCTTCTCCATCAAAGGGAGCAACGAGTCAAGCTGGGCGAATTTTTGTCACCTTCCATGCCTTTGCAGTGTGGGGTCCCTCAGGGGTCTGCTCTAAGTCCCCTTTTATTTTACATTTATGTGACTCACCTTGCTTCGGTTGTGAGAGCGTTTGGCTTTGAGGTGCTGTCATACGCTGACGACACCCAAATCCTTGTCTCTCTCACTCAGTCAGCGGCCGAATCCGCCTCCAAATTTAGATCCTGTATGGAAGCGGTCTCCCAGTGGATGATCCGAAATTTCCTAAAACTCAATGGAGATAAAACGGAGGTTCTGATCTTTGGGGGAGTCAGGACATCTGGTCCAGTGAATGGTGGCCGCCCTCCCTCGGGGACTGTCCTGTCCCCTCTCGCTCTGCCAGAAACCTGGGGTTCCTGATTGATACCACCCTCTCCTTCGACCTTCAAGTCAGTAGGATGGTGTCCACCTGTTGTGGTATCATCAGGGTCCTCAGAAAGATCGCCTCCTACCTATCTCCGGGTGCCAGGAAGCAAGCTACAGTGGCTCTGGTCTCATCAAGACTAGACTATTGTAATGCTTTATATGGAGGTATGAACAAATCGGCGGTTCATCGCCTCCAAATGGTACAGAACGCCGCGGCCAGGATGGTCTTGGACCTCCCCTGGCTTGCCTCTATATCCCAGGCCCGGTAGGCCCTTCACTGGCTTCCTGTTCAGGCCAGGATATCTTTCAAACTTCTTTGTCTCGCCCATGGGGCCTTCTATGGCTATGGTTCTGATGGTGTCAATTCCCTTCTTCAGCCTTACCGCTCCTGTAGGGTGTTGCGCTCCTCCTCTAAAAATCTCCTTGCTGTTCCAAGATTTGTCAAGGCTAGATGGGGAGGTAGAGCCTTTTCCACTTTGGCGCCCAGACTCTGGAATTCCCTCCCCCCAGAACTGGCCGCCCAATCTTTGCCGGGGCCCTTCCGTATACAACTGAAAACCTGGCTTTTCCGGGAGGCCTACTCGTAGATCTTGGACTTGGTGCTAAAAGACTCCTGTGTCTGTTTGTCTGTCCACTTTTTATGTTTGGCGCCTTGATGCCCTTGGGCTAAGTAGCACCTTATAAGACCTATTTCATTCATTCATTCCTTTGGGGTCCCCTCTGTCCCCTGAATCAGTAATAATAGAGCAGTACTAATGCATTCCTAAGTTTGTGGCAGTGCTGCATTCAATAGATAGAAAGCAAAACAAATATTCAACGTTACGATTGTCTAAAATTACATGAAGCAAAGAGAGGGTATCGCAATTATGATCAATTTCAAGGTCTAATTATAAAACGCAAAATCTCATTATTGCATAAAAATCAATTGCATAATTTCTAACTCACTACACGTGGCAAATGCCACTACTGAACCGGCTCTTATGTGATCAACTCACCATTAAAGTGCCCAGTGCCAACCCATATATTAAAATGCAAGGCTCTCCAGAGATCACATTTTATCAGAAAATACAACATGTATTAACATATTGATATCATCCAGTATAAATGGTTCTCCAACCATATTGTAACATAATTAATCATGCAAAAATGTATGCCATTTTCCCAGATTTGCATTATGATACACAAATAACAGAAATATAAAACCCAAGTGGGTTACTGTACAATCATCATTGAATCTCCGAAAAGTATATCAGAATGGAGTTCAGCAAACCAACTACATCGATGTTAAAATGTAAATGCCTTGTAACAATCAGTGCAAATAAGTGAATGATAGCATCTCCCATACCCAAAAACAAGCATAGTGTGTTTGTAGGTAAAAGTCAGGATGACTATTTAAAGCGCCCAAAGGAAGTGCTGAATATGAGACTGCCCTTTAATCTAGGCAGGTGTACAATTCTTCATCAATGTTGAAGCCATACGGCTCCTTACTATCTAGTTCCAGAATAAAAACTGTTTTCAATTTACATAGCTCTTTCCTGTCTCTGCCTTGCTTCTTTTTGGGTACTTGTGCTATACAGCTGTATCTCAGATCCGTGGGATCACTCTTATGGCATCTCTTGAAATGCTGGCTTTGGTGTAGCTACGATCATTGTTCACAAAAGATCTTATGTGTTGTAAAAAACGTTTATGTACGGGTAGAGTAGTGCTCCCCACATATAATTTTTTACAGGAGCACTTAAGGATGTACGCAACAAAGCTTGAGTTACAGGTGAGATTACCTTTTTATCTTAATGGTCTAAACGGTGTATGTAGTAAAGTAACATTTTCTCACTTTTTACAAGATTTGCACCTTGTGTATTTTCTGAAACCATGCTTGGGGTAAGTCACATCCTATTAGTGGTATCGTTATTGAAGTCATTCAACTAGATAATCCCTCAGGGATTTGGGTTTTCTAAATGTAATCTGTGGGCATTTGGTGACAAGAGTGCCTTTGATTGGGTCAGCCCTAATCAAATGCCAATGCTTTTGTAAAGCCTGATGGACTGTAGCATGCTCTGAGTTGCATGTAGTTATGAATCTGTGCTAAGAGTCTTTATTAGCTTTCTTTTTTGACACAGATTTCGAGGGATTGAAGAGTGCCATGTCTCTGTTCTGTAATCTGGCTCTAAATGAAGCTGCTCTCAATATTCATTATTGGTATCCTCTCTGAATGAAGTGACCTATCATCTCTGTTTCAATCAGATTGCAGTCCTCTTCAGTAATACAGACCGTTTTGGCTTGGTAAAATTTCCCAAATGGGATGCTCTTTATCAAGGAGGCGGGGGAACTTCCAGCAAGCAGAATGGTATTACCCGCAGTAGGTTTTCTGAAAATAGTAGTTTCCAACTTCTCATTCCCCACCCAAATGAATACATCCAAAACTTCTATTGATGTTCTGCTAGTTTTACCTGTAAATCTTAAATTAAGAGCATTATTATTTAATTCTGACATAAACAGGTCTGCTTCTGTTTTAGTGCCCTGCCATAGCACAAAGTGATCATTCATGAACCTCAACCACATTATGGTATTTCTGGACTAATGTTCCATTTCAGGACTCCCGAGCACCTGCTCCTCCCACCAGTGTCCATGCAAATCCCCATAGCTGGGGGCAAAGCAGGTACTCATAGCTGTGTCTCTCTTTTGGTGAAACAACTGATTGTCAAACACAAAGATGCTTTAGTTAAACACCACTCCATCATCTCTAACAGTATAGTGTTATGTGTTGCATAACCTATAGGTCTCGTAGAGAAAATGCTGTGCAGTCCTCAGGCCATCCTGGTGTCTAATGCTGGTATACAATGCTGAAACATCTACTGTCATTAGAAGCATATCTCATTCCCACTATACATCATAAATGTGTATTAAAAATCTGCTGAGTCCTTAATGTGGGAAGTAAGAGTGGTGACAATAGGATTAAAAAAAGAATCAATGTATTTCGATGTATTCTCAAATACACTATTCTGTGCAGCAATTATAAGTCTTTCAGGGGGCCTATTAAGATCTTCATGAAACTTTGGTATCATATAAAATATGGGCATCATCAGATGATCTTGTTTCAGATAAAAATATTCATCCCAACTCAAAGGTTCCTGATCTCTCCAGGATTTGAGCTTGCATGTGAACTCCTCTTTGACAGTCACATATTACTCCATCATAATACGTTTGCAGCATTCCATATCATTAAGTTGTATCAACACCTCATTCAGATACATTTCTGTATCCAACAAGACAATGTTTCACCCCTTGTCTGAGTGTTTCATTACCACATTGTCGTTATTCCTGCCCTGTTAAGGTATATCATGCAGCCTCGCCTCGCCGAAAGAATGTGAGCCCCAAAAATGTGTCTAAGTCGGAACATGAAAATGTTCACTGGGCGAATGTGACAAAAGTATCTGGTCGATGAGGGACCTTCCTTGGGTGCACATTTTGAATTTTACCCACTCAGAGCTTTTCCTCCAAAATCAACAGATTCACTCAGAGCTCGCCCAATAGCCATTCGGCCTTTGGGAGCCCATCTTGGCCACAGCTGCTGCCTTGTCCTACTGAGCATTTTTTACTTTCATTTCAGAGAAGAGCCTGATTTAGAGTTTTGGCACACTGAGTTTACTCCATCAGGTTGATGAAGTAAAATACTCTGTCACCCTGAGACAATACCCGTCCCCCACATTTAGAGATGTTCATAGGCTTTGCAACAGAGTACCCTCTCCACCAAACTCTAAATGCTGCCTTAAGTCAGAAGGGAACATTTCTGACCAGGACATACCTGGTTCCTGCATCCAACTGGAGCTCCATCAAGGTCAGTCTTCAATCGCACGTAGGTACTGGTCAACAGCAACCAGATGACTGCGGTTGGTGCTTAATGCTTTTTGGTGCTATTTTCTTTTAAAACTTTTTTTAAAAACATATATTCCATTCTAATTATTGGATTTTTGTCACTTTGATGTCATTTTGTTCACTAACATGTTTGCTATTTTTATATATTGGAGTGGCGATTGTATTGTGTTGTGTGTTTGACATTTTAACTTTTGCTATTTCTAAATGCTTTACCCATTTTCTTAAGTTAAGTCTGTCTGCTCTGTTCATAGCTGGAAGGGGTCATGCACAAATTTAAATTACTGAAACCTTGAATGGACTTCACAAGAATAGTAACATTATCACTTTTAGTGGACTACCATCCACCCCAACTAATAATCCACTTTATCACAATCAAAATATATTGCACAGGTATTACCACATCTGGGCAACCCAATAACACTTAGGGTGTCGCAATGAGGTCCTGTGCACACTGTGCCACTGAAACCAAGCTACATTTGACTGAAGATCCCCAATCAGATGAAATTGGTTTTGGGTTGCATTTGTTCGTTTCAGGGAGGCCCTGGGCTGGCAGTTCAGGCTAGACTATTTAAATTGAGCAGGGTCAAGACTGATCTGCATATGGCAGGGGCCAAACTGAGGAGCCATGGTGTTTAAAATAAAGATGGACTGGGATGTGGCCCAAGTGATTACCCGTGGCTATGACTAATTCAAGCGGATGTATGACGTTACAACGCATGCTATTACCACGCATGCTGTTACAACGCAAGTATTACAACGAAAACCAATACAACTCATTACACTTGGGGGTGCTGGATAGTGAATAGTTTAATTTACTATTCCAACTCCAGTCCCCGTGGACACTAGGGAAGGTGTTGGATAGTAAATTAAAACTATTCCTTATCCTAGAGCGCCCCCAGTGTAATGCGTTGTAATGGTTTTCGCTGTAATACATGCGTTGTAACAGCACTGCGTGGTAAAAGTTGCGTTGTAAAGGTTGCATACCAATTCAAGCATTCCTTCCCCTAGTCTTTTCCATATTCAATTAATCTGGTATGAGGCATGGCCTCCAAGTCAATTACGTACTCAAGCTAGGTTTACACTTTATCTGAAGCAAAGCTCGGCTCTACTACCAAGGCTATTTATCAAGAAACTTGATATGGCTAAAGAGAGAAAGGTTTCTTAAATTGCAGAAACCTTATCAGTGAAAATAATATGTCAAAAAAAGTAGTGACCGCCCAAAAAACAGAAATTCAAGTAGCACACCATCTACAAATACGTAATATGGTTCTAAATAGCACTGGAGTCCCAGTTAGCTCAAACAGAAAAAAATAGCTCCACCACAAATAGCTCAAGTAATCTATCCCAAAGTGGCTGAAGCAACTTCGATTCCGGATTTGTGAATTCATACTGTAAACTAGAGAAACAACGGCAACTTCTGAAAATAAGAACAACCCTTCAAATCCTATAGTCTAATTTTCAAACATTTTGGACTACAATGCCTCATGCATGAAAGTTGAATTTGGTCTGAAACATGATACAGGCACAACAAATAGAATACATTTAAAATATGCTTTAAAACAAATTGCATTTCATTCGTAATACACCAACATTAGCAATGGCAGTACACCAAAACGCAGAGTCCAGCCTTACAGTTTGTACAAGAGAGCTAGATAGAGTAGAACACACACTGAGAAAAAGAAAAGCAATATTTCACATGCCACATATCCACAATTTAGAAAGCAATAATAATGATCACATCCATATGTATGCTGTCAACATCCAGGAAGCCCAAACCATGACTGTATATAGTAATGTCATTACTACAAGATGCCGCAGCTATCATCAATGCCTTGTTTTGACCAACATACTGCATTTACTAAAATATGTCTGACCACAATGGATCAACAATGTGTGCAAGCAAACACAGGCTTGGCATTCGCTATGGTTATTCTGCCCATGCGGATTATATGTAAATTACAGAGCATCCACTATTTAAAACGTCCATACATGACAAAAAATCTTAGTAGCTGAAAATGTATATCTTTCATGAGCGTAAAAATTCTCAATTACAGAACACTGCAAAAATGACAAATTATGTTTATTATTGGTGTGTTTTATTGACACAGTATTGTCACCTTAGGAAAATACAGCTGGTATTGCTTTTAGCTCTTGTTAATATAAGATCCAGTCTCACAATATGACGCCGTGCAGATATTTTTGCTGTGTTATGCCTGTAGAAAAGCAGGCAGATTTGCGTGTGAAATGTTGTTGTCGTAAACCTAAATAAACCTAAATCCATCCTAAACGTTTGCATTGTGTTGCAAAAAGGAGGCGAAATAACAAAATGCAAGCTGTGGAGGCTATTGTATTCTGTGAGGTTCTGGTGTTAAACAGTGTCTCACATGCAAGCGAATTATGACGTGGATCACGTGCACACTGAGTCTCTGGAACCAAGCTGTACCTGGCTGATGAGCCAGAACTAGGGTGAAACAGGTCCTGGGTGGTTGGGTTCCGGTTAAGGCACGACCTGGCTCTGAAGTTCTGGCTGGACTGCTCCTGTTGGATATTTACATATAGCTGGTGTAAACTGTGGGGGCATGTTGTGCAAAATAAGGATGGATTGGAATGTGGCCCAAGGAATTACCAGTGGTTGATATTAATTCAAGCATTCCATCTATCGCTTTTTTGGGATACTTTGAGTTAAGATCAGCATCAGATGTAACAATTCTACTTCCTTACTTGGCTGCAGAGGGGGTCAGGAACCGGAAGCGCTGTAATGCCGGGTCAAACACAACTCCCTAGTTTATAGAAAGTCTTGTTAAATGTGTATTAATTTACAACTAGCGCTGACATGCCTGCTATCTGAATTGTTTAATTAAAGGCATATAGCTATACTTAATACTCTGGTCACCAAAGTCAGCATTCCCCTCCAAAATACGTTTTAGATGTAAAATATACTACATCATTACACAGAGCTGAGAATATATTTCACCAAAACATGAGCAGTTCTATAAGGGTTGAAATTTCATAGGATCCCATACTAAAAAATGTATCTCTGTACCCAGGCAGAACGGTTTTGCAAAGCACATAAATTAAAGCTCCATGCAATCCCAACCACACAAGGTTTAGGCATTTCTTACTACAGCATCTTACAATAGTTCTTACAATAGTTCGTAAACCCACAATATGGGTTTAGAAATTCATAACAAATCTGTATCTGATACGTTTAGGGCATCCCTTCCAAACATCTAAAGCTTTTGGAATGTGTTAATGTTTTATGACCGAAATCCTGTATAGAAAACAGTAATATCTTACTGACTACACAGAAGTAGTGATAACCCATTTGCAAAGGAGAAGGGGCCCCCAAAGGATCAATTCCCCTTTGTAAATGTTAAAAAATAGTTTTAGGAGTAGGCAGTGGTCCATGGGGCAACTGCTTACTCCTAAAAAATGTTTTTGAAACTTGGCATTTTTATTTTAGGAAAATAAGCTGCATTACAAAAAAAATGAGACCTTTATTTAAAAGCAATCACAGATATGTTGGTCTGCTGACCCCAGCAGGCCACCATCCCTGTGACCGCAACAGTTCGTAGAGAGCTGAATTTGCAACGTACCTCATTAATATGCATGAGTATGGTCAGATTTTGACCCACTGGGATTCAGAATTATTAGAATTGACCTATTAGTAGAAAGTTTGTTTAAAATCTATACTGCCGCAGAAATACTGATCGCAAATTACAGCTAGTATTTTGCCACCATATATTGGTACATATGGACCATAATTCTAAACAGCTGCCACACGTTGTTAAATGTTACCCACTGCAAATATTGTTGCATCCCATAACGCATCGGCTGGAAATATTATTCTCCTCACTTTACTTTAGTCATAAAAATTCCTGGAATCTATTAAATTAAAAAAATATGAAAAACAACTTTGGCAGGTTTCGCAATATGCTTGCTCTGTACAGGAAGATTCCCTTAAAAACTATTCCCCTTAAAAGTACAATCTTTTTAACACCCATCATTAGTATGACTTTTTTGTATAGTATGAGAAAATACTGCACAAGTGCTCGTTTTCTTATATTTTAGTTATGTATATACTGAAAAATCTTGATCCTCCTTTTTCTAATTTCTATTTGTGTATGAAAGCAGTACTTGTGTCATGACCATACTCTCAATCGGTGTTTGCCCATCCACTGTCTTCGTCACACAAGATCCCCTTAGAGAAATCTAGAAAAGTAGGCCTGTTGGGGAAAGAGTCTTTGGAGAAATTATACTAGGGTAAATATAAAAATATAAATCCCAAGTAAATGCATTAATATCACGTCCATTAACTCACATGAGCATCCTCAGTTGTCCAAAGGAGACAAAATAAGTTAAGAAAAGATCACAGAAACTGAATGCAAAATGCAAGGAAATCTATTTTTCATTTCAACTTTAACAACAAAACATGCAACACAACATGAAATTTGATTTCAAAGCCAGGAACATATGGCCTCTCTCACTCATTTTCTTTTTGTTAACTTAGATTGTGTAGATAACTAGCTGTATTGTCCAACTATTAAACTACAAAGTGCTAACTTTCAAATGCACCCTTTATCTCTGCCTCCACATTCTCTTCTTTATCAACGTCAATGTTCTCAATTTCATAGCTCAACTCATTCTGTCAATTATACAATAAGGCCTTTAAACCTAATTTTGGCCATTAAAATGACTATATCCTGGCTATTCTGAAGTCTGTCTTTGCATTACCCCGTGAGGGGACCCATCTATCACAATTTCATTGTTACGCCTTCATTAGCTGTTCTGACTTCACTAAAACTCTTAGAATACATTGGTTAGGATTCTGTCATCTGGCCCCTAGGAGGCGCTCATGTGGGCTGTGTGAGGTTGTGCATTTAAACCTGCCCATGAAAGTACATTCTCTAGCACACAGTACATCTTGTTCCACATTACATTTAGTCCTGATTTCCATTTTTCCCTCCTGCTGCATTGTGGTATATGTATTGCCTTCTGTGGTCAAACCATGATCACCTACTGGTAGTGGTACTGAGTTTAACATCATGGATCCCACCTCCTACAGATACACTGACTCATTCAAACTTGCTTCCTTGACTTGTCACACTATCAACTGCATTCCATCCTCTGATTCTGTTTTCCCTGTTCCTTTTCTTGTGCCTGCTGGGTGAATGGTCTTCCCTTCTCCAAGTTCCTGTGTAGTCTTCCCTTCATCAGTGGTTCCCTGATTCCCTGCAAATGCTTGATAACTCACACCTTGCTCCCTCTCAGCACCTGTGCTCCTCCCTAACGTCCAACTGTTTATTCTCAAAACTGTTTTTCTGCTGAGCTCCCACTCATTCTGGTTCTGTCTTGCTATTCTGATTACAGGCTTTTTCCTTGATTCTTTGTAACTTCGGACTGTTTTTTTCTCGCTCCTTGCTTTATCTTGCCTTCACTGTTTCGTGTTCCTTGTTGTTTCTACCTCTTGGATCCTTTTTAGGTCTGGCCTAAAGACTGCTTTAGCTGTCATGTCAGCCTCATGTTTTCCACATTCTATCATTAAAAGCATACCTATACATAGGCTTTCAAAATTGGTCTGTTGCAATGTCATTCAAATTAACCTTCCCAACAAAATATAGACAAACAGACCAGCCCACACCAGCCTTCCGATGCTGTCACTTTGAATAACTGCATTTTACCCTTACACTGGTATCCTACATTAAAAAAGTGTCCCAAGTATAAAATGTTTCAGATACTAGTACTTACAAATGACTACTAAACCCTATGAATGGTAGGATTTCATCAACTATTTCCATAACTCTAAAAATAAATGTGTATGTTGCAGTGTTGATTCCTCACTATAAACCAGTTTTGGCATATTTATTTATCCTACAGAAAATGAACATGTCATTGGAGTAGCTACAATGTATATGCACATTTCTAGGTTGAAGCCACACCTCCTTGGTGAGTGATTTACATTTCAAACACTTGTATCTGACTTGAGAGGAACCTCTAGGAAATACTTGTGGAACTGCAGCTTCAGGAAAGAATGTTTCTGCTTTGTATTTGTCATTGATGCCAGGGCTTGTCTTTTCCAGCTCTCTTTAACTAGTACACCACTCATCTCATACTGCACATCGGGGCGTATCTGCTGTCTCCTCCTCACTCATTAGCCCTGACACTGGAGCTTGTCTACTTCCTCCTCCTCTCAATAACTTGTAAGAGCCAAAACCTCACATGTGAGCAATTGCAAGTATGTAGAAAGCTTGCTCTGTATATACTATACCAAAGTGAGGTATAGTGTGCAAAGAGTCCAGTGGAACCCCAACGGTATGCAGGGGTAAAAGTAGATAGCACCTTACTCTCTATTTGTGGTAGTGTGGGCAAGCAGTAAGGCTTTATCAGAGGGTAGTGTTAAGCATTTGTTGTACACACTCAATCAGCAAATCAGGAAGGACACAAAGAGTACAGCTGGGAGAATTGCTCTCCACTGCAACGCCAACTTCATGTGGAGTGCCGAAGGGGTCGGCCTTGTTGCCCCTTCTATTTAATATATACCTACAACCGCTGATTTCTCTCCTCAATCAAATGGATTGTCAGGTGTATAACTACGCTGATGACACCCAAATCATCATCCAAATGGATGAGGTTCCAGGGGCGTCAGCAAGGCTGCAAAACATCCTTAAGCATACAGCCAATTGGATGTCTTTGAACTCCTTAAAAATCAACCCTGACAAGACAGAGGTCCTACCAATCACCATAGCGGGTAGTCCCTGGCACGATGGGTTTTGGCCCAGAGAACTTGGCCCATCTCCAGTACCTGCAGTGGCGGTAAAAAGTTTAGGCATCCATGTGGATGACAAACTATCCATGCGGAAGCAAGTCATCACGGTGGTAGGAACCTGTGTCGGACTTCTCCGACAACTCAGGAAAATCGCACCATTATTGTCATTTTCAACCTTGAGACAGGCGGTATCCGCAATGATACTATCAAGGTTGGACTACGGCAATTCGCTGTATCTAGGACTGCCCCAAAAACTTTTGAACAAACTCCAAGTGGTGATGAATGATGCCGCCAGGCTCATTTTTAAGAAACCTAGGAATTCGCATGCGTCCCCACTTCTGCGCGAGCTACATTGGTTGCCAGTGAGGCAGAGGGTGCTCTTTAAAGGGCTTTGCATTGTACATAAATCATTTTATGGCAAGGCCCCAGGATACATCAAGACCTGTTTGACTCCATATACACCGGGTAGGGCGTTAAGATCGGCCGAAGCATTTCTTCTTACCCAACCACGCTTCAGATTAGCCACAGTGGGTGGCCGTGCCATCTCTAATACCCTCCCTGCAGTGTGGAATAATTTGCCGACGGATCTGCGGAAGGAGTCTAATTTGATGTCCTTCCGGAAGAATCTGAAAACTGTTTTGTTTCAGAAGGCTTGGGTGGGGCTATAATTCCCGGCAGGGCTCCTTGGAATCTGTTTGTGCTACCTGACAAAGCGCTTAGAGACCCCTGGGTTATAATGCGCTATATAAATCGAATAAAATAAATAAATAAATAAATAAATGATATCACACACTTAAAGACTGAACTTCAGACCAATTTGGTTTTGTATAAAAATATTCTTTTAGTTATTTTATTTCCTAGAATCAAGCAAGCCTGGCACAGGTAAGTGCTAAGTACTTTGCAGTAATAATACAGTTTGTAAACAGTTTGTATTGCAGATGTATATATACTTTGGTTTGATTACAGTAAAATTAATAGTAATGCAATGCTTTGAAATATTGTACATATTTTGTATAGGCTTTTTAGAAGAAAGTCGAGTAGATTACTTTACAGATTACTTTCCCTGCACAGTGCTGTATACCTGGATACTGCACTGGGACATTTCCTGTAAACAGGTAAGTAAACGTGTTTTGGTTATTTTGTTACAGTTTTAGAGACTATTATAGATTTTCCAACTCCACACAGAAAAACTGTCAATGTTATCCTATGGAGGAAAATAAGGATAGCGTTTTAAAGGTAAGTATTCGATTGTGGGAGTTGGTATTCTGGGGGTAGAATCAAGGGTCCCCCAGGGTCAAGGAGGCACTCTTGTTACACCCTCAGTGGCACTAGTGTGGCCTGGTGCAGAGTGCTGAGGCTCAATGTTATCCAATGGGGGATAGGGGACCACCGGTTGGTGTGTGCTTACGAGTAGGCCACAAGGCTGTGGGAGCAAAGCTCCTGGACTTCAGCTCAGGGCAAATGGGGGTTGAAGCCAGCATAAAAGGTGCACCCTCAGCAGCACTGGGGCATCCAGGTGCAGAGTGCTCTTTTGGCATTGGGCGCCCTGTAACTTTCACTGGGAGTCTCTGGTTTGCAAACACACTGCAGGCTCGGTGAAAAAGGTCTTCTGGGTGCGACCACCACTTGGAGAGGTAAGTTGAGATGCTGGGGGTTGGTAAGACCCCGTCAGTTGGGCCACCGATGGCCGTGGGGCGTTGGGTGCAGGGGTGTCTTTTAGGGTCTGATCTTTTTACCAGCTCCTGGTCGCGGTTGGGGTGACCTTCCGGATTGAGGCTGCAGACGTTGGCTTGAGGCAGGTCAGGGATCACCAGATCTCAGGTCAGGATCGCCGGGGAGACCTCCTTGTGGTGTTGGGCCACTCGAACTTGGGCCGTGGGCGTTGAGTGCAGAGTGGTGCAGGCTCGCGGTTCTTGCCAGAGCTGGCATCTGTTGGGGAACAATTCCGGTGTTCACGGGAGACAGTCTTTTCTTTTGAAGACAGGGTAGCTCCTTGGGGTTCTTGAGGCTGCTGGCTGCAGGACACACCAGAGTTTCACTTCTGAAGGTTCGAGGTGGGGACAGGCCTGTAGGGCTGGGGCCAAGTCAGTGGGCGTCCTCCTCTTCTTAGCTTTCGCACCGCTGTTCGATCCTTCTTCTTTTCTTCTTGTAGTTTCTTGTCTGAGGAGGCATGGTTCAGTGATGCTCCTAAACACTAGATCTAGGGGTGTTACAGGTAGATAAAAGGTTGGGACCAATGGGTCCTCTACCGGGTGTGGGTACACCCTCTATTAGACCACCCTCCAGTGGGGGGCATATGCCTCATTCTGGTTGGCTGGGTCCCCCATCTGCAAGATGGCAGGGACTGAGAGTTGTGCTTCACCTCACCTCCCCCACCTGAGAAGTGGGGTTGGCAAAGGTGGGTACACCTCCCTTCTTTACTTGGTTTTCCCACCCAAAGTGGGTTTCAGAACCGGTGGTAACCAGTTGCTGGGAGCAGCTATAGGTCTGGGGGAGCTCACAAAGGCAGCAAGTCTTTGAAGCTTCCACCTTCGTGGACCTTGCCCCTCCTGGGGGAAGATGCTTTACACCTGGCCCCAGGCTGTGCATTGTTTCAGGCCCCCGAAAGCAGCAGGCTCTTTACCCAGCGGTCCAGAAACATGTCTGGGGGTGGCAGCTGAAGGCAGTCACTCAGCCTGGACACTAGTGTTAGGTCGTTTTTCAGGGGGCATCTCAAAGATGCCCTGTGTGTGCATTTTTCATTAAATCCCGCACTGGCATCAGTGTGGGTTTAATGTGCCAGTGTGGGTTTAATGTGCTGAGAAGTTTGATACCAAACTTCTCAGTTTTCAGTGCAGCCATTATGGTACTGTGGAGTCCGTAATGACAAACTCCCAGCACCATATACTCTTAAGGGCAGTACTGCAATTACAATGTCTAAGAATTGACTTAGACACTGTAGGGGTACAGGGCTCATGCACCTGTACCCTCACCACTGGTATAGTGCACCCAGCTGGAGGGGTGACTGATCTGTGCCAGGGCAGTGGGTTGTAAGCATAGCACACAGGAATGTGTGCCATGTTGACTCTTCACTTTGTTCTGCACCAAAAACACGGGCCTGCAAAGGCAGTGTGTGAGTGTAAAGGTACAGGGCCTCTAAGGGTGGCACAGTAAATGCTGAAGCCCTTAGAGGCCTTCCCTGGGTACAGTGCCCTGGGTACCTGTGGTACTACCTACCTGTGGTCATAGAGTGCCAATTGGGTTTGATCTTCAATGGAGTTTTAGAGGAAAAACATAGGCCCTGGGCACCTGATTGGCAAGAGCCCAGGGCACACTCAGTCAAAACATATCAGCGATTCAGCAAAAAGTGGGAGCACTTTCTCACAAAGTAGACTTGAGAAATTGCAGGTTCATGTAAACATTTGATGCTTTGCATCTGACTCAGGAGGAACATCTTGTAAAGACTTGTGGAACTTCGGCTTTTTGAAAGAATTGTGAGGATTTTGTCTGGGAAATAATTTGGAGATTTGGCATTTGACTTGAGAGGGGCCTTGTAGTGTTGCCAGGTCGCCCAGACCCCTAAGGAATATCAGGACACAGATAAGGGCTTGTGGTTTATTTATTCATCTGCCTTGCAGGCACGTCCTCCTGCTCCTCTGGTCTCCTCGAACTGCCCCATTCCCTCCCCTGACCGGTAGTCATATCCGGTGACTGGCCCCTCCCTTTGGTCTTGTGCAGGGTCCTAGTGCTCTCTGCACTTCGATGCAAAGGACCTGTTATGTTTAGTGCGTTTGTATACTCACCCGGGAGGATATCCTAGCCTTGAAACAAGAGATTTATGGTTCAAGCAACTGTCGGAGCTTGGTGAAGAGCCAGGTGTTCAGGCTCTTGCTAAATTCAAGATCTGAGGAGGAGGCTCTGATGTGCAAGGTCACATTTTTCCAGGCCTCAGGAGTGAGGTAAGAGAAGACATGACCACCGGATTTGGTTCTGCAAATGTGGGTCGAGTGCAAGTTGGAGCCCGGCTGAGCGCAGATGTCTTTTAGGTTTGTCAAAGTTTATGTAGTTGTTGAGGTATTAAGAGTCAATGTTGTATACGACTTTATATGTGTGTATGAAAAGTTTGTAGCTTGCTTGTTGTGGATTGGAAGCCAGTGAAGCTCTTGAGGTGAAGGTTTATGTGAGTGTGTGGTTGGAGTTTGAGGCTGAGCCTGAGCACTAAGTTTTGTATGCTCTGGGTGTCTTCTGGTCCTTTGAGCTTTATTTCCAGCATAGAGCGCATTGCCATAAATCAGGTTGCTGGAAATGAGGGTTTGGGAGCAGTCCTGCGGGATCATTAACATAATATTGAGACAACAAATATGGACTTTCAGAATTATAGAAACTTTAATATCATTAACAAAAATATAGAGGCCTCATACTTAATTTAAAAAGTCACTAATATCGTACACATAAATATCGACATCAGAAATAACATATATCGAAAGCAAAAATATTGGAAACAAAAATATTGTGACATAACTAACCATAGACTATATCAAAACTATCGAAATCAACAAAATCGACTAGATAAATATCATTAAAACAAGTAATAAGTAGCAGTAACAATTAATAAAAACACTATATTTAAACAAACAAACAACCAAAAGTATATGTCACAATAATAACTACAATATATGCATACAATTTAACATTTTACTTTTTTTAAATACATTTAAAATATATCAACAGAAAACCCCTCAAAATTATACATCACACATATTTAAATCATACTTACATACAACACATATTTATATTTACAAACAATATTTGTTTTACCTAAAATAAATACATATCATAATAAATAAAAGAAGTTCTCTTGAATACAAGGATAAAAAAATTAATTGACATTTTCCAAATAAGGACATTACTATGCTCACCTGAAAAAAGTGAAAATGTTGTGTGTCCTGATATTTCGGTTCTCTTCGTTGTGAATGTAATTATTTTCAAATTCACAATACCAGTTTGGAAAAAAAATGATGCTTTGAAAAATGAGCCAGTATGAACCATTTAAAGTATGTTTTCTATGTCTATGGTTTATAAACGTTTTTTAAGGGTGATGGTGTATTGAAGAGTTTGTTGATCGTGAAGAAGTCCGTAAGGACGAAATATGTTGCCAAATAAAGATTTGTTTGAAAGACAATTTGTCGAAGCCTGCAGGACGCGACACAACGTTCGTTTCATTACATATGGATTCTATATTTCAAGGGCCCCTGTGCACTATGGATTTTTTTCATGTCATTGGATTTTGTGCAATAAAACGTACATACACATGTATATTACATGTTTATGTGTTTTAAATGCCCAATATGCAGTAATATGCAAAAATCCACATTTCTCAGGGACCAGTGAGACTGATAAACTACGTCATGGTCCCTGTGAAATGTGGGTTTTATTACCAAAAGAACAGCCCCAAAACAATTATAGGTCTGCAGAGTAATGGAGTACCAAACGATTCCACGTTATCTTAAGATGGTGTAGCAAAAGGCATATAACGCAGCATTATGAGACATATTCTCTGCCAGTATTATTATTTTATCCATTTGAGTTAGAAACAACAACTTTTGTTGAAATCTGCATATAAGGCCACAAATGATGTGGCAAGTCCAGTAAATCAATAATTATGCCGTAAGTGTTTTAGCAATATATTCACATAATTTCACATTTTTTTATCAATAATCTATTCATGAACAATAAACAAAAACTACACATACACACACATGTATTAAATGATTATGACACAGTCTTCACATATGAACAAATATTCTACTGTGCATATTTCCTCTTCCTTTATTTATTCCATGTTTCTTGAATCTAACTTTTTTATCTCACTTTCAAAGACTGCATCCCTTTATTTTCACAGACCCTAATGCTTAAACCCCAAGCCTAGACTGCTTTCAGGTTACAATTTTAGTTGACCAGTTTTGACCCTGGATTCCACCTTAGATAAAGCGTCAATCAGCATTTGGCACGTTTACTTTAGATAACACGATAACCTTTGAAGAGCTGCCCAGGAAGGACAGCCAACTCTGAATCTTGTAAGTAGCGTTGCACTGTTGTGCTTAGGTTGTGCAACCAATTATCAGCGGTTGGCTACCAACGCTCCAGCTAGACACAGGGGGAGAAAAGGCAGGGATTGAAGCATAAAGTCACAAAGTTAAAAAAAAATGATATTCAATCCGCTGAAATCCTATCAAACCATCTTAACATAAACTCGTTTATTTTGTGGCTTTTTCCATTCCTGTGCAATGAGCAATTTCTTCGACTTTTCTTTTAGGGGGTGGGGGGGATGGTTAATCTTAGAAAATGAGCATTTCAGCTTTGGAAAATAAGTAAATGTTCAGGAAGAATGTCGGAAAAGATGGCCGCATCTTGAAGTCTCTGAAACGGGGTATTCGCCCGTCCAGACTCATTCCGACTGGCGTTTGAAAGGGGGTGTGCTTCTTAGACTTGTGTTCTGAGGAAATCACACACAGTGGGGGAGTTGCAAGATTCCTGCCCCTTAAAGAAATGTCACATTCACCACAGCACAAAGCTTCTGAAAAGAACGGAATCCTTCTGTTAGGTTCTTCTGCGCGCATATATTGAAGTCTTGTTTTTATAGGTTCTCACAACCTTGAGAAAATATCAATAAAAATAGATTTTACGTTTTTTCCTCAATCTACTGATGTATGAATACATCATATGTTATTACTTTACGTTGTGTCTTTGCTTGACTTGCATCTTTCATTTTTCAACTAAGATTTCACGTCTTGGATGGCTTTGGAATTGCTTCGCGTCTGGTCTACAGGAAACAAGCCCAGATTGCACAATCACTGCGTTCAGAGGACACGCCTGACAGACAGAAATATCAGTAAAACACATCAGGGTGCAAGCTGCATTTATTTTGCGCGCCGCAATTTCACAAAACAGATTTCAATGTTTGAAAACGGATCCCAAACTCTTTTTCTGGACTTAAGTTTAAAATACAGATGTGTCGTCGTGGCAATAACAAAGCCATTGGTCGCTCGTACTTTCAACATTTGTAAATGAAATGAGAGCACCTTAGCGCTGCATTGCCGCTCCTTGCTCCAGGAGGGAGCGCTATCCAGATAGGATATCGCTTGAAAACCTTAGATGTGCATTTTCTTGTCGGAAGAAGGAAAGTATCGGAATTCAAGTATAAATCTTGGGTTCGCGGACAGTTTATAATCATGACAGAGTAATGCCCTGCGCTAGCATTTTCCACTTAAGAGGTACTGTATGTTTCAGCACCAGTCATAATTTTGTTCGGAAGTACACGTATGCAGTTGTGTTTCTAGTGGTATTTTTTCTAGAGCAAGTGCGTGCAACCGAGGTTTAAATTAACTGAATGATTTTTATACGCAGCGCACTGAAACCCTCGTTTTCCACAACGAGGAAGGAAGAGCTCGCACAAAAACGACAAGAATGTTCAGGCCACGTCTGAATACGAGGACGTGTAGTGCACCACAGTGATTGTTACAGTGCGTGTTCAGCACAAGGGCCTCTGATGTCACTTCTCCTCAGCACACATCACACTAAAACTAGACCGTCTCACTGAGTGACCCTGAAAGAAGATATATTTACTTGTCTGTGTGCAGTACATACGCATAATTATTTATTTTTCAAAATCGTGCCGGGATGTGGAAATCATCTCAGTGCAAACACCTGGTAAAGGATCTCAACGGGGTCATTTCTACCACCAAATAATACAATCTTTTAAGTTTGTCATCAGCTGCAGTCCTAGAGGCAGTCAAGTGAATGTCAATATTACTCGGGCTGTCTGAGATGTATGGCTATAGGATTTCTACTGATCTTCGTATCACATACATTCCCCAGTCGTATGTACGTTGACTAAAATAAATATACCACACCTGTGCAAAAAAAAACAATGAAATCTTCTGAAACTATTATTTGATTCCAGAATAATGTACTAGCATCTTTTGACATTGTTGAGCCTTTACAATTTGTGGCATACGTTGTTAATTTTGTCAATAACTGTTTATGTATTTACTAAAAATTGACATTGTTTGCAAACTTGTATTGTTAATCATTTATAAAGTTAATTATGTTTTACATTTTATTTTAAATAAAATATATTTGACCTGGTCGTTTCTGTCCGAGCAAAAAACTCTCATTCATGAAGCTTTTTTCTAACCATCATATCTGCCACCTGCACATAATTTGTCCTTTATATTTTTTGCATTAATCTGAAATGTCACATGATTTGAAAGCGCTAGTCTAAGCTCGTAGCAAATGACAAATGATTTCCCAACAGCATTGATCTGCATCAGGCGATGGCGTTGCAAGCATTAAGTACCTTAAGCTGGGTTTGTTTATTGCATCCTAAACCTTTTTTCTAGATATTTATTGTGTATCTTAAACTTAATAAACCTTACTTGACACTCGCTTTTTATTTTTCTATAATACAGCCATTTTGTAAACTAGTTTTGCAGTGTTTTGCAATTACATACTTTTAAATTAAAATGCATAATTATGTTCCTTTTTTGATATCCTGAGCAGAGCACACTATTTCGCAATAGCACAAGAATATTTCTAACATTACATTTTACTATAATGGATTGACTGCTGTGAGCTTTGAAGTAGGTGAGTCTACATTCCAACAAAGCGCTTGTGAATGTTTTTAGAGCCTAAGCACCTTTCTATACCATGTTTTCTGTTGCATAAAAGGCACAATACATTATTATGCATTTTGGACAATATTGGGATGCAATGCTCCTCTGCTCTTTAATGACCATAAACTGGGTTACTTGGAGTTACTGTGGGTCACATTTAAACACAGTAGTAGGGTGGGCTTACAAACAAAAAGCTGATATTGGATCTTACACTACACAATGCTTATTTTTTAAATACAAGTAGCTATTCATACTTCCCGGGGAAAATTCTCAAGATTGAGGGATAATTATCGCAAAATTAGCTTAACACAACTTTGCATATCGCAGTCTATTGCGGGAAAATAACACCGTGTTAACGTTGTATTCTCATCACAGTGGTACTATGCGATAGTCTCACGATAACACGTCAAATGACCGTGTTAAAATTAACGCGATGCCTAAAAAATGCGAAACACAAACGTGAAAAAAGGGTCGATGTCCCAAATCGTGATACAAAAATCAGTGATAACCAGCAACAGGCCTGCAATTCCCACTCGTCATGTGGGAAAATGCACTATAAAAGCACTGAAAAACTCAAACAAAATAATTTACACTGCGTAACACCATGGAGGAAGCCGGAGCAAGTAATGAGGACAACCAGAACCCCACAAGCCTCCAGGATGACCAGCTTGGGACCTCAGTGTCACGGAAGGGCAAGGAGAAGAAGAAAAGGAAATGAGGTTCAGTATGCAAGAAAACAGGATCATCATTACGGAGGTGATAGAACACCCCCAACAACTGTTCGTCACCTCCAATATGTCATTGGCAAATAAAAATGCAATATGGCAGTCCATCCTGGACACGGTGAATGCAGTCGGAGTGAGGAGAAGGACAATTAGAGAGGTCAAGAGGCGCTGGAATGATGCAAAGCGCAAAACCATGAAGAAACTTGCTGACAATCATCAGGCTGCAATGCAGACTGGAGGTGGCAGTCCAGCAAAACACCAGGAGCTGGATGAGATGGAGGAAATGGTGTCCACAGTCATCAGTGGGGAGACGGTGGCAGGAGTTGGGGGTCCGGACACTGCTCGACATGACCTGACACAACAGCAACAGGGTGAGTTCCAAGCAGGGACGGGGGGGATGGAGGGAGATGGGCACAATGGCACGCATGCACAATTAAGTAGAGCTCACTGCACACCCACAATGACTCTGGATCATGTCCCTGATCCCCAAGGCACACTACAGCACACGTACAAACAGCAAGTAGGCCCCAGTCCACTATGGGCACAAAGGGGTCCCTCCCCACACAGCACCAATCTCACAACTAACCCATGCACACATGTTAAAACCAGCAAAGCTGCATGTCTGTGAGCCACACTGACAATGCGAGAGACACTGCATGACGAATAGCATGGCTGCAGTCCAATTATCATGACAAGGTGCACTCCACAACACTGAGGTGGCTGAGTGTGGAACACATCCGGAAAGTAGCAGGTCACACTCTGACACATCCACGTACACAAACAACCCTTGACGTCAACAACACATCTGCAGATAAACCATGCCCAAGAGTCCAAAATCCGAACAGAGTCAAAATTAGCCAAGTCTGCAACATCTCAGCACTGTAGAAGCACGGAAGTCAAAGGCACACCGCATCAAAGGGATAACGTGCAGCAAAATCAGAGCTGCAGGTGCGACTCTTCCACAATGCAGCACATACACACATAGCAATAACAGCACATCAACATTGATGACAATGTGGTACAAAGTGCAACACTTTCACTACAGAACAGAGTACACACCTGGTTCAGCTTGTGCGTAGAAACTGGCCAATCACATCTGGATTAGCAGGAAACTGTGAGATGATAATGTACGCGTACAACCTTAAATCCGTGATGTAGTTCAAATGTCCACTGTCCCGCATCAAATAGTCAGCTGCTCCCAAACAGTCACAATGTACATTGTCATGCAGTCTGTATGTAAACTTGAACAATGTGTCAACATACATGTCAACACAATGTTAAAATGCATCTCCCCCTAACATTGCAGAGGGAAAATCAACACCTCCTGCAGGGCAGACCAGACAACTCATCAGTGATGATGAAGAGGACCTCCACACCTTCTACACCGATGCCCTACAACAGCTCATGGACAACTACAGCAACCTACCTCTGGGAGCATGGCAGCCCAGCTGCATCAAGGAGAATGGCTGCCACAGATGCACACCATCGAAAAGTTGTTGGTATCTTCCATGCCCTGCAGATCCTCATCGTCGCATTGGTGCCACTAAGGCAGTAGCTGATGAATGCTGCTGGTACTTCTAAACACACATCTCCGGACCCTGATGTGTCAGTGGTACACAGTGCTGCAGAACAAACATCCCCACCCCACCCTCTTCAGCCAGGATAGCTTGATTCCAGTGGCATGGAGAATAAAGAATGATGATGGATTAAACCCAGATCAGTTGACTGGGGGTGAGTGTTGATTTGCTAAAGCGCTCCGTCCATAATCCCCTTTGGTATCGCTTTGTTCACCCTAAGTTGGCAGGGTATGCCCAGACGTGAGTCCCTTGCTCATTTTGCCACTGGATTCAAGCTAGCCTGGCTGATGATGCTGATGAGCCAGAAAACGGTCCCAGGATGCTTGTTTCCGGTCCACTGACTGATGGGTATTTTCCTCACCTTGGTGAGAATTTTCTGTGACGCATCACTTTGGCTTGTAGGGATTGGTTGGCTCTCTATTCTTTGTGGGCACACCCTTTGAGACCCTCTGGTACCTTCTGTTGTTTATATGCCTTTTGGGGACTGTATCCAGAGCGTGGTCTGTAAACTTCCCCCAGGTCCCCTCCTACCGTAGTGTTTTTGTTGTCCGGTCCAGGGAAGACATGGCTTGGCAGTTCAGGCTGGACTGTCCCCATGAGGCACAGGGTCAGACTGATTAGCATATGACCATGTTTGAACTGCAGTGGTGGAGTGAGCTAAAGAATGATGATGGATTAAACCCAGCTCAGTTGATAATTGATTGTGTTTTTTTCTCCCCCCTTTTTTCTTTTTGTTTAGGGTACACAGTTGTATATATAATGTATATATTGTAATTACAAGCTTTGTTTATTGTATTTATTCTGGCCACCCTTTTTTTTGTGATTCACAATATTGTCCTTCTTTAAACCATATCATTTATTGCTGAGAAAAATATTGTAGAAAACAGGATAATAAACTGTATCCTGTTTTGAAGTAGCTTTTGCTTTATTTGTCCCTCAGTACCATTCTTTCTACTTTTTCATCCTTGTGATGCTCCTTGCCCAGGTATGGGAGGGTAATTTGGGCAGAACCCCTGTTCATTACGTAGGACTGTTCCCATGAGGCACAGGGTAAGACTGATTTGCATATGGCCATGTCTGAACTGGGGTGGTGGAGTGAGCTAAAGAATGATGATGGATTAAACCCAGATCAGTTGACTGGGGTTGAGTGTTTGATTTGCTCAAGCGCTCCGTCAATCATCCCCTTTGGTATCGCTTTGTTCGCCCTAAGTTGGCAGGGTATGCCCAGACGTGGGTCCCTTGCTCACTTTTCCACTGGAACCAAGCTAGCCTGGCTGATGACAGCTGATTAGCCAGAAACCGGTCCCAGGATGCTTGTTTCCGGTCCAGGGAAGACATGGCTTGGCAGTTCAGGCTGGACTGTTTCCATAAGGCACAGGGTCAGACTGATTTGCATATGGCCATGTCTGAACTGGGGTGGTAGAGTGAGCTAAAGAATGATGATGGATTAAACCCAGATCAGTTGACTGGGGGTGAGTGTTTGATTTGCTCAAGCGCTCCGTCCATCATCCCCTATGGTATAACTTTGTTCGCCCTAAGTTAGCAGGGTATGCCCAGACGTGTGTCCCTTGCTCACTTTACCACTGGATTCAAGCTAGCCTGGCTGATGATGGCTGATTAGCCGGAAACGGGTCCCAGGTTGCTTGCTTCCGGTCCAGGGAAGACATGCCTTGGCAGTTCGGGCTGGACTGTTCCCATGAGGCACAGGGTCAGACTGATTTGCATATGGCCATGTCTGAACTGGGTTGGTGGAGTGAGCTAAAGAATGATGATGGATTAAACCCATCTCAGTTGACTGGGGGTGAGTGTTTGATTTGCTCAAGTGCTCCGTCCATCATCCCATTTGGTATCAATTTGTTCACCCGAAGTTGGCAGGGTATGCCCAGACGTGGGTCCCTTGCTCACTTTGCCACTGGATTCATGCTAGCCTGGCTGATGACGGCTAATTAGCCAGAAACCGGTCCCAGGATGCTTGTTTCCGGTCCAGGGAAGACATGGCTTGGCAGTTCGGGCTGGACTGTTCCCATGATGCACAGGGTCACACTGATTTGCATATGACCATGTTTGAACTGGGGTGGTGGAGTGAGCTAAAGAATGAGGATGGATTAAACCCAGATCAGTTGACTGGGGGTGAGTATTTGATTTGCTCAAGCGCTCCGTCCATCATCCCTTTTGGTATTGCTTTGATCGCCCTAAGTTGGCAGAGTATGCCTAGACGTGGGTCCCTTGCTCACTTTGCCACTGGATTCAAGCTAGCCTGGCTGATGATGGCTGATTAGCCAGAAACCGGTCCCAGGATGCTTGTTTCCGGTTCAGGGAAGACATGGCTTGGAAGTTTGGGCTGGACTGTTCCCATGAGGCACAGGGTCAGACTGATTAGCATATGGCCATGTCTGAACTGGGGTGGTGGAGTGAGCTAAAGAATGATGATGGATTAAAGCCAGATCAGTTGACTGGGGGTGAGTGTTTGATTTGCTCAAGCGCTCCGTCCATCATTCCCTTTGGTATCGCGGACCAAACATCAGCACCCACATGTCAGACAGATGACATAGAGGACGAAGATGTGGGTGATTCCACCTGTGCATTAAGAAGGAGGCAGCAGCAATCTACTCCGCCAAATTTCTTGTTTCAGCTTGGTTCTGACCTCAGCATCATGCCCTGTAACAACACCTCTCACTGTCTTCCAAAACACTCTGCAACACTCACTTTGGACTTCTACATGGACTGCCATATTTTGTTTACTTACCAATGACACAGCAGCAGACTGTACTCTTCCTCTTCTGATGTACTTGTCAATCCCTAAATGACTCTGGCAGGCCCTCCACTTGGCTATAATGTAATGTGGGGTTTGCATGGCCATGTACTGGTCCAGCTCTGACACTCCACCGAATGTGAATAAATCGTTCAAATTCACACAGATGTGTCATATCCATAATCTATCAAGTATGAAAGTATGGATGAATGTAAGGACATTGATTGCACAAAAAGCTATACCCTGGGAAATGAAAGCAATGTGCATGTGTGACCGTGAGCACCATCATCTGCTGTGGTATATCTCTCAGGTGGTGCCTGCGGCATGCCAGACCAAGGTCGGAGGTGCAAATTTCCTTCCGCCTTATGTTTTGAGACAAAGGAACTTTTATCCCTAATGTTAGTCTGACTACTGCTTGCTTTCTGGAAATGTGGCTTTCGCACTGCAATTGAGGCTAGGCCTTAGGCTTAGGGTGCACCAATAGTGATACACACACAACAGTTGGCATGTATGAGCCAAGAGCCTGAGCTTTCTTGCGCTCCTTGTACAATCCCTTCGTGCGCAGCCGCCCTCCGGGTGCATGCAACATTGCAACATTGTTGATTGCAGGCCATGTGGCGCCGGCACTGTGACAAAGACACATGCATCAGTTGGTTTCCTGTCCAGCCCGGAAATGAACCACACCCAGAGCCCAGGGATAATTATTCATACCCCTACGCAGGCCTGGCATACGCCGAGCAAGCCCACTCCTCTTACATATAAAGGGGGGGACAATGCTACATGTCCCAGTTCTTCCCAACTGCCGGAGGTGACATGGCTGCATCTGCCTGGAATATCACGAGACTAAATCATAAAGGGTCCATGACTTGCACTGCACAGAGTTGGTGGCACCGGATACACTGTGGCCGGTACAGGCCTAAAACAATGGGACAGTGACTTTCGATGCACTGAGGTAGGGGCCCCTTAAGCACTGAGCGGGTGTGCAGCATGCGATGATGCGCTGTCCTGGAGGACCGACTGGTAAGGATTTGTGTGAGCCCTGCTGGACCGCAGTGTAGGCCTGAGTCAGCTGGCAGCGTGGGCTTACGGCCACGTGGCGTTGCCTCGCGGTTCACAGGGTTAGTGTGGCTGGGCGGGTGTAGAGCCTGCAATGATGCCGAGTGCACTGATTTGAGCTCTGCCATTACAAAATGAAGACCCAGGATCACGTGTGTGACCTGGTGGCCCGTGGTGCATGGCTGCATGATGTGGAGGCTGCCAGGGTCGCGGGCCCCGGACTTGGAGCTTGCACCGGCACGTAGTGAGCCCACTTGGAGACACGCCAGATGCGGAAGGTGAGCAGTGATGCCTGGGTGCACAGCGGTGGGCAATCACCGCTGCGCGGTGCGAGGGGCTGGGGTGCAGCAGCCTGTGTGCGCAGGGGCGGGCAAGTGATGATATAAATTCTGCCATTCATAAATCTGGAGCACCTGGTGGACTGCAGTGTATACCGTCACGTGGTTGGAGACACACCGGTGGCAGCAGGTGAGCAGTGAGGCCTGGGTGCACAGTGTCGGCACTCTTTCTCTTTCTCCCTCTCCTTCTCCCTCTCTTCCTTTCACTGTCTCTCTCTCACCCTCTCTTTCTCTCTCATTTTCTCTCCCTCATTCTCTCTCTCTCTCTCTCTCTCCCTCGCTTCCTTTCACTCTCTCTCCCTTTCTTGCTCTCCCTCTTTCTCTCTCTCTCTGTCCTTCGATGAGCGCATGACACACTTTCTTATCTTGAATTTTGTCTTGCAGGCTGTGACTTACAGATTGTCCAGAGAAGACCCGCCATGACTCTTCCAAAAAGTTGTTTTCAGTTTAATTTTTATTAAAAAATGTGTTAGGAAATTCGAAGTTGAATGAATGATTCTCCTTTTTCTGACCACACATGAATGTTAATTGTTGTAATTGTGCAACATCAGGCGAATTGTTTTGTTCATGATTTCGTAAAGTTGATGTAAAATATCTTTGTCCGGATGGGTCGGGTGCCCGGGGTAGGGCCCAGGAGGGGATCTGGGGGGGGGTGGCAGTGGGTGTTGTGGCCCTCTTGGGAGTCCGAGCTGCATGATCAGTAGCTCCATGGCATCTGTTGTTCTGGTGTGGCTGTGGGCTGGGCTCCCATTTCTGGGGCAGGTTATCGTCCGTCTTAATACCAGGAAAGAGCAGGTGTTAATTCCCTGCTGCTAACCCGCTTTATCGCATGTTTTGTGATCTTATCGCCGATCTGGCTGGTCGTTGAGAATGTTGCGAAGTGGTGTTTTTGTGCCTTTTTGCACGGGAAAGCCTACTCTGTATCTCATTAACATTAGTTGCCTGTCTCATCCGTGGCGATGTTTTTTGCAGCTGCTATCGCTGGAAACCTGGAAATGTTGGCTATTGGCACCAGCTTGTGAGTAGGGCGATAAATCTATCGCCACTTTGGCGATAAGTCCTTGGGAATATGCCCCTGTGTCTGAGGACAGCATTGAATATCCTGTGCATCTTATTCTTCGAGCCTCTGAAGCACAATAAGCTGTCTTGGTGCAGTGTTTGAAGATAGGATTTGGCAGGAAAGAGCCTTGTTCCAGTCTTGGGTTGCAGTTACACTCAGATATTAAATCACAGCAAAGGAATAGAGCTGGATTTGGGTTTGTGAGCCCACATTTCCACTGCAGTTATGTGTTCACTGTTCTTTAAGCACAACTGACACACCAATCATCTAATTTTTAAGAAAAATAATGCTACCATGCAATTTTTCAGTGTGGATTTGGCACACATGTATGTGGGATTAGATCTTGTTTCGTAGCATAGAAACATTGCATTCCAATTGGTTTTTGGGTACCATGTGACACTTCCACGGCACTGAAATATCCATCTCTGATCTAACAATTTGCGGTCTGCTATTTAAAAAAAACATATCAGTCTATTGGTTAACGGCCCTACCCGTCCCTGTCATCTCCACAAACATCTGAGATTGATTTGTATCTACTGGACATTTCCACAGTGTGGGTGGAACTCAGAAAAGTACCCGTCTGTAACACTGAAGTACAACCTTCATAGTGGCATTTGCAGCTGACTCACACAAGCATTTGAGGGTAAAAGAATCTGTACTGCAGGAGAACACTTTTACATACTTGTCCACGGCTTTGGGAAGCAACCCTATAACATCCAACGCCCTACTAGTAAAAGGGCAAGGAGGGCACATTCCTTTCTATTTGTACTAATTGTATTTGACTATCCCTGAATATTCCCATTTTATTCCCACTTGGATATTTTGGGACTAACTTACAAAAGTAGGCAAAAGTATGTAAAACAGTACACTAAGCGTGCTTTTTTTACATACTCCAAAATGCCTCTGTGAATAAGTCCCACATCTTTAGAATATATTATTGACAGCATAGGAAAAGGTAGTCAAAGTTGAGTGGAGTCTGGCATCTATGGGGGAAGCGGTGGGTGCGAGTGAGGGAGCACAAACAAAATAAAAAACATAAATAAAATGAAACACTTAACGAGAAGCACCAGACGCCTTTCTCTTCTTTCTTCATCTGCAGCTCGGCCACCAGGAAACTCCCTTGACCAATCCTGACGCTGCTCTTATACTATGAGAGCAGCGCCCTGATTTGAGGAAGCGGCCTCACTCTTTGCTTCACAGCGCTGTGGAGGCCTGCACTAGCTCTAACCCAGATGTCTTAAGACAGCTGCGTTAGAGATGCTTAAAGTGTGCATGTCTGGCGGGCCCTCGCAAGATGGTTGGCCAAAAAGACATACGCACTTTAAACAGAGCATATACAGCCCACCCTCATCCCTGCTACTGTCACTCAGCGTTGTATTAAAAGTATGCCTACAAGGGATTTTATTTTAAAGAATCAATCTCTGATGACAGACTATATATGTCTCCTTATATGTCTGTTTCAATTAAATTAATATTTATAACAATATTTTGCTAATTATTTAAGCAAATAGTGATAACTTATGAAACAGAAAGCAACACGGGAACTATATGTTATTGAAAAAGGTTTTTATATAAATGCAATAAATGGGGTAAAGAGGGTACATGTGTCTAAACAGTACAAAATGACAAATGTATATGGAGAATTTTACTTTTTCCTATATCTCATTTGTGCCAACCCAAACCAAATACATATAAAAGACAAATGAGACTTATTTTTCATAAATAAAGATCACTTGTGTGATAAACAGTGATTAGGAGATGGGTGTAGTCGTCGACGTTTCAGTCTAGTATGATATTATTCAGTCAGACCATCTTCAGGACAGGGATATTCTTAAACGCTGTGACCCCTTTGTAACATTTTATGGTTGTATCCAATCCTTTGTGAAATCGGAAACGTTGTGAACAATCACGTTTTTGTCGATCTTGATGATCTGAGTTAATCGATTCTTTAGCCATGTTAAGCTTCTAGGCCCGATTAACAAACTTATTTTCCCAAAATTGTCCTGGAAGGGTGACCACCATAGAGCCGAGGGTAGAAGCACTATACTTCTGCCGGGTGGAGGTAGTGGTGGAACGGGTATGGCTTGGACCCACGGGCACTCAATCATTGCCACAGTCATTTACACACTCATGGGCTGTTTTTCTTTCCATGCAGCAGCTGTAATACTTTTTTTAATGGTTGTTCGTGTGCTTGGGCTGCCTGCAACAAACACAAAGCTGAGAAAGGGTTGACCTTGTAAGCACACAGCAGGGCGGTTCATCGCCATGCAGAGTATCAATATGCCCCCTTTAATGGCCCTGGTCCAGTGGGCCCTGGTCAGCTCTACCCAGGCTGGTCATGGCCCACGTCACGCCAGTCCCCATCTGGGGCCTTAATTTGACTGGAGCCTCTCCCACCCCAGCGGTGCTGCATCTAGGTGTGAAAATATTAAATGAAGACAGAGGCAACATGAATCATTCCTCTTCTCTCCTAATATAAAGGATTCTACCAGTTATAATAATACTGGGACCCTTTCTGTATTTATTTACTCCCTGGCAACAACTTGACACACTTTGATAGTTTGATTTGTGGTAATAAGGTGTTATGGCTAGGCTTGTGAGAGCTCAGAAGGACAACAGACCTCCTTTCACAAAAAAACACTATTTCAGTTCACAATTCTGATAAGAGCCAAACAAAGATGTGGACGCTTGTGCTTTCTCAAACCTTGAGAAAATCACTCTGCTTTCCACTCCAAGGTGTTGAAATTCTGTAAAGAACTAAGAAACATACTTTGGTGAAAGATGTGCTATGGCCTGTCTTTTTGGCATGAAGCAAGGAAGAAAGCATGACTCCTGAATGCATAATTCTTACACAGTATTCTAGGTCTGCTTAAACATTTATACTAATGATTACTCTCTATACAGTACACACCACCGGCTCACTTATAATAATGATTTTTTAATTACTTGCCTCTCAATAATATTCATTTCATTGATTTTGGATGAATTGAAGTTGGTGTTAGCTTTGTCAAGATTCAAAGTGAGTCCTTGCTCAATACATGCAAGCCTTTGCGGAGGATGCATAATCTACTGAGCAATTTGATCAGAATTGGTATTGTAGGCTGCATGTTACAAGTGACTCTCTGCAACAAGTGAATGAACCCACTAATCTCACTGAATCGGGTTCAGATATGTTATGTCATGTCAGGGCAGTGCGTCTGGTGCGGCCGCACTTGACTCTGACCTGGAGAGGGACACTGACCTGAAAGTGGGGAGGCGCTGTGTTTAGCATAATTTAAGATTAAAAGCACCTGCTTCAGAGTGACTTAGGCATCCAGGTTTCAGGCAGCAATACAAATATCAAGATAACTCTTGTGATTACTGTGCCTGCTAGAAAGAGAGAGCGAGAAAGACAGCCAACACACGGAACCCTCACCAACCACCCGACATCCTGAAGCCAGCGATCGACACCACCACCAGACACACTGAAGAATGTGAAGTCAATCCATTCCAGGGCACCCACAGACCCCTGCCACCACCACATTTTCAACGACACCATCGCACACATGCTCTGCCACACCATCAACCGTTCCCTGGCAACCGCCTCGTTACCTTACGATTGGAAACACGCTGAGCAACCCCCTCCTGAAGAAACCCTTGGCTGACCCCACCAACCTCAAAAACTACAGGCCCATCTCCCTGCTCCCGTTCCCAGTGAAAGTCATCGAGAAAGCCATCAACAGCCAACTCGCCACATTCATCGAAGAGCACAACATCCTCGACTTTTCCCAATCTGGCTTCAGAAAAAAACACAGTACGGAAACCGCCATCCTAGCCGCAACAGACGACATCCGTATCTTACTGGACAAAGGAGAAACAGCAGCCCTCATCCTCTTCGACCTCTCAGCGGCGTTCGACACAGTCTCTCACGGCACCCTAATACGCAGACTCCACGATGCAGGGATCCAAGACAAGGCCCTCGACTGGATACGATCCTTCCTCTACGGCAGAACGCAGCGCGTAAGACTCCCCCCTTTCCTCTTAGACCCTACACCTACCACCTGCATAGTCCCCGAGGGGTCCTTCCTCAGCCCTACGCTCTTCAACGTCCACATGGCTCCGCTCGCCCCTATCATCAGAACGTACGGACTCAACATTGTCATACGCAGACAACACCCAACTCATCCTCTCCCTATTCAACGAACCCAACACTGCCAGACACAACTTTTGAGAAGGCATGGAAGCCGTCACCGAATGGGTGAAAAACAGTTGCCTAAAACTAAACACAAACAAAACAGAAGTACTCATCATGGGCCCAAACCCAGATGTCTGGAACGACACTTGGTGGCCCCCCGCCCTCAGAAGCCCACCCATCCCTACGGACCACGCACGCAACCTGGGAATCATCCTGGACTCAGAGCTTAAAATGGACCACCAGATCAACTCCGTCTCGTCCTCCTGCTTCCACACCCTCCGCCTTCTACGTAATACCTTCAATGGATTCCCCTCACACACAGAGAGACCGTCACTCACGCCCTGGTCACCAGCAGGCTCAATTACAGCAACGCACTCTATGCCAAAATAAACAAAAACCTCACCCGCAAGCTACAGAACATCCAAAATGCCGCCACAAGACTAGTCCTCAACCTGCCAAGCCACTGCCACATCTTCCAGCACCTGCGCACACTCCACTGGCTCCCCATTGAAACTAGTGTCACCTTCAAGATGCAAACCCACACTCACAACGCCCTCCATGACACCGAACCAGCATACCTGAACAGCCAACTCAAATTCCACACACCCCAAAGGACCCTATGATCAGCCCAGCTCTCCTAAGCCGTGGTCCCCCGCACCAGAAAGACCAGATCAGGAGGCCGCTCCTTCTCCTTCTGCGCAGCCAATGCCTGGAAGGACCTTCCGCTCCACCTCAGACAGATGACATCGCTCCCCATCTTCGCAAGAAACCTCAAAACCTGGCTCTTCGACAGACCACGTCCTAGGATGGACTGGAACCTGCGAACCCCCCACAGCCCCAGTGCCTTGAGACCCTTACGGGTGAGTAGTAGCGCTTAACAAACACCTGATTTTATTTTATTTTATTTGAGAGGTCGAAGTTTTGTCTAGTGGCAGTTTTGACTCACCAGAAAGTAGGGCAGAGTGTTAATATGCCTGCTGTAAAAACAGCCTTTACCAGCGCTTTAAAACAAATGAAATGTATGTGAAAGACAGACTATGGAGAGATGAGGGGCACTTTTGCAAGGTGGTAGTGAGGGAATCCGGGTAGGAAGGTCATGGGGGGCCAAAAAAAGATTGTCGCACCGGGTGCCACCAGCGCTAAAGCAGGTTTTTAATTTCTTTCTGAAATCAGTGAGGGAGCTGGCTGCCCAGACGGAGAAAGGGAGCTCGTTCCAAGTCGTGGCTGATGTTGGAGAAGACGTGCCCATCCCCCCCTCGTTAAGTGGGCCGAATGCTGGGGTTATGGGTGAGGAATCATTAAGTCAATTTAAGGTGCCTTGTAGGTGTTTAAAAATGGATACATTTGTTGAGGTAGGCGGGACTCAAGCTGTGCAGTGCCTTGTAGGTGAGTGTGAGGAGTTTGAATGTAGCACGTTTCTGAAAGAGGAGCCAGGGGAGTAACTGAGGAGTGTGGAGATGTGAACTCGAGGCAGGAGGTTGAGTAAGAGTTTGGCGCCAGTGTTCTAAATCACTTAGTCTGTTGGTGAGCATGGCCCAGATGTTTATGTATAGCGAGTTACTGTAGTTTAGTATGCTAATGATGACTGTTCATGTTACTGTCCTATAGGTGTCCAGGTGGAGCCATTTGAAGATTATTTTTCTGTGCATCTTGAGGATGTGGAAATGTAACAGCTATCATGTGACCACCAGACCGGGGCACATAGAGTGGTCTGCTTGCCGAACAGCACCACTTCTGTTTATTCGCCATTGAGCATGTGGCAACTCCTTTCCATCCAGTCTTCTATTTTGGACATGCATGTTTAGAGCTTGACTTGTGTGGTAGGTGTGTCTTCTGCGAGGGAGAGTATGAGTTGGGTGTCATCTGAGTAAGAGAAGATGCTGAGGCCATGGTAGTGAACGATTGAGGTGAGTGAAGGTGGAACTTCGCAGATCAGCATGGTGGTGTCTGACAGGAAGGGGGTGAGGCTGACAGTTTAAGAGCATCTGGTAATGGAGAGGATCCATGCCTCTGGATGGGCACATGTTGGGACATGGTGTCAAAGGCTGCCAACAGGTCAAGAAAGATGTGGCCTGCCGTGTCTCCCTTGTTGGTGATGCAGCATATGTCATCCATGGTAGTGATCAATGCAGTCTCTGTGCTGTGGTCGGCTACAACATTATATTGGGAGGGGTCAAGGAGAAGGTTTCTTTCAAGGTAGCGAGCAAATGGGATAGGCTAGAAGAGAATGGGCCTGTAGTTGGACATGGTCATTAGGTCGGCCAAAGGTAGTATGGTAATGTGTTTCCAGGTGTCCAAGAAGGTGGCAGTAGAGAGCGAGAGGTTAAATATTGAGGTCAGAAAAAGGGTTCCAATCCTCCTAAAATTATGCAGTGAGAGAAGGGGTCCAGAGGAGCTCTGGATTTGATGGATCACATGGTTTGGGCTATTGCGCTGTTTTCTGCCAAGCACAATAGGTGGGGGCCTGGAGTGGTGCTGGTGGCAGAGTCGGAGAGTTGAGGGATGTAGGATTCGGTTGGGGCAAACTTGTCATGCATGGTGAGTGATTTTCTCTGAGAAGTGGATTGCAAGTTTGTGGCAGAGCTCTTGTGAGGGGGTTTGGTTTTCACCATGGAGCTGAGGGTGGGCATGTGAATTCCTTGCTCATGATGACGATATCTTTGATGGAGTTCTGAATGTGTAAGGACGCGTTTGGTTGCTTTGATGCGTTGGTAATGGATGTTAAGGGCCAAGTTGAAGCGGCTATGTCAATGGTGTTGTGGGTGCAGCACCATCGTCATTCCAGGTGCTTGCAGTGGGGTTTCGTGAGCCGGACATCTTCATACTGACTGGCGTGGGTGTGGACGACCCATTACAGAAGGTACTCTGAAAAATAAACAACGTCCACCTGAGCTATTGTATCAGTCTTGAAAACTGAGACCTGCAGAATATACACAGATTTCTGCAGAGAGTGCCTTAATAAACTGAGCTTCCTAATTAGCTTTTACACATAGCCAGCAGATATAACAGATACGACAGTGCTAATGTTCTACTGTTAAAATCTGCGTTTAACTTAAAAATCACATTGTAACCAGCTCAGCCCTTATCTAATTAGCGTGATTAAATCACTACCATATTTTTGGGTGATAACAACATATATTATTTACATTACTACTTAACAACAAGATAGTTGTAAAGCTGCCCATTTATAAAACGATTACAGATGTGCACCCAAGGCACTTAGATATGTATATATTGCAGGAGAGCAAGGGCCTCTGGCAAATGTATTTTCTCTTCTTCACCACAATCCTCATTGTATCCTTTTGGTGGTAGCAAGAAGGAGGAAAGTAGTTGTTGAGTGAGTTTGGAGGTGTGGGAGCTACGTACGTTTAATATAAATTAGTGTATTGTGCTGAAGACGTGGCATAATGGCTAGAGCTGCCTACTTTGGACCTGAAGAGCCAGGTTCAAATCTTGGTGTGGGCTCAATACCTTAGATTCTGGGCAAATCTCTTAATATCCCTGGGCCTAAAAAAAAATCATGAGTCCTTATGTAATGTAACTGGTGCTCATGTGCAGCGCCCCAATACCTTTAGGTGGAGTTGGCACTATATAAAAACTGCAAACAAACAACACGCATCACCTCCACCACTCTGTGCGTGTTATTAGCACATAGCCATTAGCGTTTTAAGTTAAATGGGGGTACTCTGCACTGACATGCAAGTGCAGCTGCCACTCCAGCAGAGGCGAAACTCAAGCCAAATTTCTGGGGCGGCTAATAAAAATTTCAGGAGGGGGCTAATTCTTCCAGCAATAGGCAGAGTGGAGCTGCAGAGGCTCTAAGAAGGGGCGAAAAAACAACAAAGCTTTGTTAACATGTAAATGGTATTTTAAAGACCTGTGAAGTACTCCTGTTGCGGCTGCAATAAGACGTACGCCAGACCAGCCAGCCCACAGCAGATCAAAAGCTGTCTGTGTGTATGCCTGGGAATATTGTGAAGGTCATAGCAAAAAGCGTTTTTGATCTGAAAATGAATGCAAAATTCTTCTTGTGAGACTAGGACTAGGAGGACGATTACTAAATTTAAGCACAGGGCAGCAACTAAAGTTCTTGCGCTGCTTTGTGCTAGTGGGAGAGACTAGCACAGAACCACACTTAGTAAATCTGTCTGGCTTGCTCCTGCTGTCATCCCCTCTGCTGGTGCACTATCTAGCATAGGTCTTCTACTGGAAGGCATCCCTTCCCCATAAAAAATCCTAAACCTAAACAAACGTTGAGACATTTCACACATTGAATGTGTGCTGTACGGTGCAGTGCATATGCAATGTGTGCTGTAGAATGCAGCACATATGCAATGTGTTTTGGAGAAATAAAAAGACTTCTCCAACTTTGCACCTGCCGTAAAGAGGCATTCTTTTTTTATGCAAAGCCTAGTTTAACAAGTTTAGTAGATATGACTTTGTCAAAAACATGGGTGGTTGTGTCCACCCTTGGATCACCCCTTTGATGCAAAGTAGCTCCATGCAGCACAAAGTATTATTTGCACACAAAAAACAGGGCACTTTTCCAGTGCAAACATGTTTTGGGCTTGAGAGGAAATACCCTTTAACTGCTTTTTTTGATAGATTTACCCCTTGGGGTGCTCAAAATCACCTTTTCTGTGGAGTTTCTAGAAATTTTGAGAAATGAAGCAAATTTACATGAACTTTTGTGAACGGTACATGCCCATATTTTGTGTGAATGTTGAGCTCGAGTGCTTGCATCACATTCAAAAGTGACACAAGATAGTGGGAGGAGACTGGTTTGAGGAAAAAATATCTCTCAGCAGCGGTTTTTACTCTTACTGTAGAACACTTTTAAAATGAGTGTAAAAAGCTGTTCAGAATGCTTAATCTTTTCTATTCAGCACGATATGTGAGGCAGCTCAGGGGTGGGTGTAGGCTGTCTCTCACTCCTCACTTTTCTTGCGGCACGAACAGAGACAGGCACTGCTGTTGGCACGGCAGTGAGTTATGGGCAGGGCACGAGTCAGGGGTACAGGTGGGCACACGGCGTCCACCCACTCTTTTCACAGGGTGGACGCTACTCCCTCCCCCCCCCTGCTAACAAGTGAGGCCCCACAGAAATATGTTGAACTTGTTCCAGTGTAATTTTGAGACACCGGGACACGTTCATCAGCTCCTGCACATTATCTGCTTTCGATTCACAACAGCAACGTGCAGGCAGCGAGCGGGCTTTTTTCTTTTCACCTCCAGCTGGGCACTGATACAGACAGACGCTTAAGGGACCATCAGACCTCTTTTGGTCGAGTATCAGACTGGAGGTGTCCTGGAGATTCACAAATGCAAATGAGCAGGTGAGGAAGCAAAAGGACACAGCTTGTTATCTTTTCACAGGTACTTAAGAGATGCATGCTTTTTACTCTGTTGTACACAAGTGCATACACTGTAAGAATGTCAGATGGGTTGGTCTATCTCAGTAAATACCCTTCATAGCTCACTTTGGTCCACTAGAAAGATTACAATTTAATAACTGCAACTAAAAAAATGATCTCTGTGTTCAAAGCAGTAGTCCAGTTACCAATCTACATAAAACAAAAATCTATGATCTACATGTTACGATATGCTTGTCAGGAGACAATTAAAAAAATATATATTTTATTGCATTTTCAGTTGGCATATGTTATAACATACACATACCAGAGCATCACTTCCATTGAGGTCACTTCCTGTGATGCCACGTGGAATGTCAAGTGTTGTGACGTCATGTGGTTTGATAGCACGCGTCATGATGTCACTTGAATACTGCCTGTCTTGGTCAGTTCCCCCCACTTCTGTTTTTTATGGCTTGTGCCCTGGTTACGGGCACACTACTAGGGCACGCATTTGAGCTTCCACAGCAGGTAAGTATGTTTTATAGTCAGTGAGTTGTTGTTGGGGCCGTGGAAAATAGACAGTAATAAAACACAGGCGTCTGGTGCTTTTGGCTGGAGGAAAGAAGTGGGAGGACCTCTCTTAACAGACATATTTTCCCAGACACTCAATGAATCCACCCCCTTCAAGTTCACTCAGTCACATAGTCAAGGCCCGCTTCTCTTCCCATATTCTTCCATTCAATTTGTTTTTAAGCTTCTCTGCTGTAGCCACATCAGGGACTGGCTTACAGTCCAGTAAGTTTGTGTCCTGTGATATTGATTAAAGGGTTGATGGGACCAGTGGCGCAGCAAGGGGGGTGCGGTGGGTGCGGGCCACCCCGGGTGTCATCACTGAGGAGGGTGACAAAATAGCAAAAATATGTGTTTTAAACATATATGTTTGCCATTTTAAGCTTATATCGCGCGCAGCTACCCACATTTTGTCAAGCCTGGGGTGAGAAAAAAAAATTCTGCATGGGTACCACATGACCTTGCCACGTCACTGGATAGGACAGGGGATCATGATAAACAGCCTGGCTTGGTGTGATGGAAGTGTCAGCACTGAAGCAAGAGCCCGGATGAGGAAGTTAGGGCTGCAGATATGCAGGGGTGGAAGTTTATTTACATGTGGGTAGTGCGGACCAGGGGGGTGTGGTATATTTCTGTGGTGTCTGTCCCTGAGGCGCGAAAGGGTGAGTTTTGCCTGAACCTGAGGACTCT
This sequence comes from Lissotriton helveticus, assembly GCF_964261635.1. Taxonomy (NCBI): domain Eukaryota; kingdom Metazoa; phylum Chordata; class Amphibia; order Caudata; family Salamandridae; genus Lissotriton; species Lissotriton helveticus. Next base: position 37,529,630 of record NC_136058.1, read on the forward strand.
GTGAGCTATATTTCAATCATTTGGTTGATACTTGAGGTTCTACTAGCTGCATAAGGGTCTGTTGGTTATGTGGGTGTCCTCTAAGGACTTTATTCATTAAAGCAAAAGCCCCTTTGACACTTTAATTCAGGAAACTGTTTCCTGTTGAGAATACGTGAATGTAGATGCATGGTATGCTAATGTAATAATTCAAATAAGGAAATCACCTTGCCTGACGTCAGCATACTATAGAAGGTCTGCGAAATTGTGTGTGTGTCTTAGAACTTTACGAAGAATTCGAATATGACCGAAGATCTTTCCATGCAAGGAGAATACCGCTGAAAAACTACAAAGTAATTTCTGAAACCAACAGGCTTCTCACTTGGCAGTTCTATTCATTATGTCTATAAGGTACCTGTAGTCCATGATTTTACTGATGAGATTGCATATGTGGGGGGATTGCCTTAGATAATAAACTATGCTGCTTGCTGCACAAGCCTTGTGTTCATTATTGATTGGTCGTGGGAAGCTTGAACAGGAGTTTGCCCTCTTACTCCAGTGTGTTTTTGCCCTTCTTCTCCATACGCCAGCCAGTTTATTTCTTACTGCGTCCTAATTAGAGATTAAAACCGTTAATAATAAATTATTAAAGATGAATGTTTGTTCTGCAATGGACAAAGTTGTGTCATACATGCCAATAGACCCCATTCAGAGAAGAAACTCCCAATTTTTTAGGCCAAAAATTGCTTTATTTTGGCTGTCTCCCGCTTGAAATTTCCTCTGCTACAATAGAAGTAAATGGGAGAAATACGTTCTCCAGATTACATTTTTAAAATCTTCCTCATTCCTCTTCTAAAATGTTGGCATGTATGGTTGCGTACACATACTTGCACTTACTTGTGTACATATGACCAGGCTGCAGTTGCTGCTTCCGTTACCATAATCGGGAAAGCGTTCTGCGAGCAACCTTCTGCGGCTGAATTCACAAGTAGCATGGCGCCAACTTTTTGAGGTATGTTTTAATTTTTATTTTACCCATGTTTACTCTTTCCAGGGCTGCCCTGCGTGCACACCAACATACAGTCTGTTTGTGTGTTCTACAATTGCTTTATTAACCTTCTTGCTTTCTCAAATGTATCTGAAAATGTACCAACTGCCACTCTTTTTTCAAATTTTTCAGGGAGTAGACCCCTCCCCAACCCTCCTTATGACAGTCGGGCTTCCTCTCTATGCTCGCTTGCCACCGGGGACTCATGCCGAACTTTTACGCCACACCACTTTCAAATGTCTCTAGTCACCGCTACAGGTCCCATCAAAGTGGTTCACATCTACAGTAGGAGCTCCACATCTCTACTACCTGCACTTCAAACACTGCCATGCCATGCTCCCTTCCGGTAAACAACCTTTACAACGAAACTTTTACAACGCACTACCATTACAACGCGGTCATTACAACGCAAACTATTACACAACGCATTGCGCTGGGGGGCGCTCTAGGATAGGGAATAGGTTAATTTACTATCCAATAACCTTCTCTAGTGTCCACGGGGACTGGAGTTGGAATAGTAAATTAAACTATTCACTATCCAACACCCAAAAGCACTATGCGTTGTAATGGACTGCGATGTAAAAACCGCGTTGTAAAGGCAGGCGTTGTAACAGCCTGCGTTGTAACGTCATACATCCTCCCTTTCATCTAGCCCAGTGTGGTCCGCATCAGTGTTCTCCTCATACGCCATTCAGGGGGTATTTAGGCATCTGAACCATAGGGCCTTCACTGCAGGCACCAGAAACAAGGGACTTAGGGGCATATTATCAAGGACCGGTGTTAAAATTATCGCCGTTTTATCGGCAGGAAATTGCCGATAAAACGGCGATAATGGGCTTGATAATACGCCCTTGTTAATTCCCATAGAAGCCCATGTTTTGGTGTTAACATGGGCTTCTATGGGAATTAACAAAGGCGTATTATCAAGCCCATTATCGCCGTTTTATCTGCAGTTTCTTGCCGATAAAACAGCGATAATTCTAACACAGGTCCTTGATAATATGCCCCTTACTTCCTTCCTAGCTGGAATTAACCCCTGACCTCATAACCTTCAGGAAGAAGGTGAAGCCTCAACAAATTATTTTTATTGTTTGCAGTATTACGTAGTGCAACCTCAACCCTAAAGGTATTGGAGTGCTTTACATGAACACCAGTTACGTTACACAAGGACACATACATTTTTGGTAGGCACGGGGAGATTAAGTGATTAGCCCAGAATCACAATATGTTGAGCCGGGACTCGAACCTGGTTCCCCAGTTCCAAAGTCGGCAGCTCTGACAGCCACAGGGATATCACTGGGATATGGTCTGCATGCACTTCAGGGTGGGGGCTTCTTGGCACTGTATCCTCCCAACCCCTATGCAAACAGACACGATTAGAATCCTGATGCTGTGAAGAAAAGTTATCATATAAATGAATAAACACTGAACAGGCGTATTACTGTAGCACTGACACCATCGCAGTGCACTGGCCTGCTGAATAACGAGGTGTTTGAGTGCACGACATTTCGTATTAGTAATGTTCAATTTTAAGAATAAACTATAGTCTCCCAGTGCACTGCGACATCTATCTATCTATATGTCTGTCTCCTGTCTATCAATGTATCTATTTACCTATTTTTCCATCCATAGATCTTTAAGTTAACTTTGTATTACGTTATTTCGCATAAAATAACCTGCGTATTCTGCAGTGCTTGCAAGCCATACTATGCAGAAAATAATTTAAATGAAATAAAGCAGTTTTAAGCGCACCGTTAGAAATGATTAATCACAAAGACACGTCTAGCTGATTTTTTTGCGCAAAGCCAGGCATTAGGTAATGCTTTCACATTAGTCGTTCTATGTCTTAATGAGGATTGAATAATTGTTGATTATGCTTCCCCCAACCCCCGTAAAAAGGGCATAAAGGGAACATTTAATTAAACACGCTGATAGAAAAAAGGAGTGTTATGCTAAATAGGAAACTTTACAGCGGTTGTACAGTTCCGCGTATTTTAAATTATATGTTCAATCCATTGTTGAAGCTGCATGTAAAGGTCTTAACATTTAATCACACTAATAAAGAGCAGCGCGAGCACATTCAAGCAGATTTCGTTAAGCTAAAACTATGCTATTTTACAGGTACTTGTTTATGAATGAACACTTGACTTCTAAGTATCTTTAACCTGCATTTACATTGGCACTTGACGGCTTCTTAAGACCTGCTTTTCATGAAGTTGACTCGCTAAATATTCCGTCTAATTTCACGGCCATAACGGGCCTGTTTGTAGAGCGCACGTGCACCCCGGAGGTGGTCTCGTGGCGGGGTTGGCAGATCACAGGCGTTTGTAATTACTCGCGTGACTCACTGCATCGACCTCGGAAGGAAGAAACGTGAATGCACCCGACGGGGTCGAAGTCTGTGATCCTGTGGGTCGCACACACGTTATTTCAGGGGATTAAGCTGACCCGCCAGGTTTGTAAGATTACACGCTTACAGTATTTACAGCACTTACAAAAATAATTGCATTTTAAAAAGAACAGAAATGTCTTAAAGAACAATTGCATTTCTGAATTTACTTTTCATAAAGCGGAGCATTTTACGATTATTTTAATAGTATAATACATAGTTTACAGTTTAGTCGGAGCGTTTTATAAAATGTAATGCATAGGCCTGTATTTTTAAACTTATTTCAAAATAGGTTGAACTGTTGGAAAGAAATGTCGTAGCGCTTTAGGACTTCATTCTACCATGTTACTTATTGTACGTGTTAAACTAGGCGTTGAGAAACTTAACACTGAACTTCGACGCCTTATATATTTTGTTGCATTTGTATCGTGACAATTATTTTTTACTGAAGAGAAACCGGTGTCTTTGTTAACCAGTCATTTAAAATAAGCACTCAATAAAATTGCATGTACAAAAGAGAATAAAAAAAAGGTAGGGACACGTCAACATTACTGGCATCTTTGTGCCATCTAGTGGCCATTTGTAAATATTACAGGAACCAAAACCTTTTCACAGAAATAGGAAAGCAGTGTCCTTGATGTTTTTCCCAGTACTAAATTAAATTCAAACGGGAAAAAAATCAGGAGTGCGCTGAAGAATACATGAAGGCAATGCATTACGAATATTACTAATAAAAGGCTTACAAGCAAGTAAAGCAGTCTGTAAAGAAGATTATTTTGGATTAAGTAAAAATTGCCGAACACGCACATTTCTCATAGGATGCGGCAAGCGGGGCATGTAAAACTGAATGAAATATGATATACTAGTAGACAACATTTTCAATTTCTGCGCTTTCCGAGGGCGGCAAGCATATTTTTGCCAAATTCTGAAGCTGGGTGCTTGCTCCTCTATTATAAGATTACTTCGTCTGGCTGCATTTCCCTGGCTAAAAGGCAGACCGCCTAGTTGTGTCTTTTTTGTCATGGAAAAAAGGGCAGGAGGTTTCATGCATTTAGTATTTCCCACAAAACGATTCCTTTGCACTGTCTAATTTGAAACAGCTGTCCCTGTAGACAGTTCTGGTAAAATACATATATTCTTGGATACATATTTTTTGACGGCTGGTCTTGTTGCAATGTCTTGCAACCCATTTTAGCTCAGTATAATCTGTTTGAGTCGATTGCTAGGCCATCTAGATAACTTACCAGCGCTGGTTTGTTTTTGCTAAAAAGTTGTAGTTCATATGTAGCCGCATGTCGCTTTAAGGGGCCCACCTGCAGAATGTTGATGTGCGCGGGCCTGAAACTCCCATGTCTCATAGATACTCACTCAAGGGGCTTCGAATGAATGAGAGGCCCGCTGAAGGGCGCCCGCCGCCTGCTTCCTCACCTTGTTTCCTACACTGGTTCCAGGTGAGTTGGGGTCACACCTCTACTTACTTATTTTGAAGGTCATTTTTTGCTGTCGATCTTTGGTAATCCAATAAAAAAAACACAACAGTAATTCACATCACAGTACCATGTGAAGGTAGCCGTCTTGCCTGCATCGATCACAAGACAATAAATGCGCTGGCTCTGGCTCATACATAAGAAACACTTCTAAAGGCCATACGTGTGTGCGAAACCCTTAATTCATTTATTATATTTTCTAGGTAGATGGATTTGACTGTAGTTTTGGAAACTGTTTACTTTTCTGTGCATCTGTATGGGTAACATCTACTTTTTAACACGTTTGTGTACTCGCCAGGCTACAAAACACGAATTAAGTTGAAGTACTAAAAATTATACCATAAAGCTATACTTACCAATAGCCCATATACCATATTTACGAAGAATAAGTCAGTCGGCAATGGAGAAGGTTCAATCGCTTATTTTGCAAAAAGCGCCCTATATAGGGGAGTCTCCTTCTCGACACAACCCTTAAAGGTGCACAGAGGAGACTGCTGGATTACATACAAGACAGTGCATATATACTTTCAGCATACCTCATGGAAACCCTGTACATGGAAAAGTACCACTTCTCATGAGACCAGCAGGAAAACCCATATAAGGCACAACTGATTGATTCGAAACTGAGCTCAAGTTATTCCGGGGATAGGTCAGTGAAGGTGCCTCCCTTTCATTCTGGTGCACGGGAGTACAGGCATGGCGCCTACAAGAATGTGCTCATCCCACAGGAAAGGCAGATGCGACCTTGAGTTTCCTAAGTTAGAATCAACGGTCTGTTCATAGCCCAGGCCGACCTTTCAGGCTCTCCTCACAGTAGCATGTCACGTGTTTTCCTTACTAACGAAAGAGAGGCCAGAAAATGAAACCATAATGGCGTCTGTTCATTCTAGGCCCGATTCTTAATGTATACATGGTATGAGCGTATTTACAAGGGGTTCTTCTAAGGCAGCGTGTTAATATATTGGATATATTAGGCCAACATTATATGACATCGATTTTATATTCCTTCAGACCGCCCTTTTGGCGTGATTTAGCCAATATATAATATAATATAACAGATTGTCTAATCCAAGAACACACCTTCATCTATTTGCATGAGGTCAGTAACCTCCTTCTGCACTAACTGCTTCTCAATTTTCGTCTGTCGTGAAATGGTCAATGAGGAAGCACAATAAGAGCAGCATGCCGGCCCACAATGAAGGCAGAGGCAACAAACAAATACCACCCCAAGTGCTCCAGCCAGGATCATGAAAATTTTCCAGCCCCAGGTGGATAGGAGGTACCAGAACCACCCGGTTAAGGACCAAGTGCTAGTGTCTGCATGAACTTCAGCAGCTAAGCGATGTAGTTTCTGAATGGCCAAGTGTATAGTTGGAGCAGAATCAGGAATATATACACAGCAGGAGCTGCCAATCACGCGACATGCTCCTCCTCGATCCGCTAGGATGACGTCAAGCACCATCTGATTTTGAAGCAAAACGAGTCTTGTAGCCTGAAGCTCTACCGTTAAATTAGTTAAAATGCCAGTAGTGGTTTGAACCACATTTTCCACTACTCTGGAAAGACGTCTGGCATCTCTACTGGTAAAAATAGGACCCCATATGGAAAAAAGGCCCCTTGCTATTTCTACAAACTACTGAGAAGCAGTGTCGGTCTGGTAAGTGCCATCAGTATCAATACTTCTACTAACTCGGTAAGGATCTGAATTTTGTTTAGTCAGTTGCTGTGTCTTCTGATAATTAGAAGGAGCTATATACACTGGAGGGTAAAGGAAGGACAGGTAACACCGCCCTGCCCATCCTCGAGGAAGCCAAGTGTAAGCGTTCTCACCGCATACAAAATACACATTAGGTGGAGTTATCAAGGCCGGTGGTGCTGTTGGTATGCAAAGTGTAGGTGTAGTTACATCTACTGTCTCCTACCATAACATGACCTTTCCCTTGTATACAAAAGGAAGCAGTACTATTCAGAATAAGAACTGGCATTACCTTGTCATCAGTAACATTACGATCTTGGAAATGCTGGAAATATTGCGTGGAGTTAAAATGTTCAAAGTCTAACATTTCTTCTTTCAACCAAAAAGCATTTTCATAAGTGGTATACAGATTCATATAGGCTTCTGGATCTAAAGATCCCTCTCCTTGGTTTCCCTGAGCATCAAATCCCCAATGTTGTTCTATATACTTTAAAACAGCTTCATAATCCTTTTCAGTATATCTTTTGGGGTCAGCCACATAATGCAGATACATAAGAGATAGCAACTGAAACCAGGCTTCACAGCTCGCTAAGTGTGATAATGGCAAGGAAATGAATAAATCATGGCGATGCATTACAGATGGCAAAAGGCTACATACCCAAGAGTTAGTCTTATTCGTTGTACTATGAGCTTCGTGCAACATTTCTATGAACACATTTTTAGCGTATGTTTCTCGATGTCTCTCATTGTAGGGAGGCAAGGTATAAAAGAAATGCTCAGGTGGGGCTGCTGTGGTACCTAATACCTCATGCATAGGGTATTAAAATTCCAAATACATAAACACAATCATTAATATTATCATAATTACTGCAATAGTTATTACAAAGGCTATCTTCACTCTGGTAGCCCAACCGGAAAACATGGGGACGTTTTCAAGAAAAGGTCTGGGAGCAAGGGGTCGCTTGTCTTCAAGGGCAAATCGGGCAAAGAGATACATCCTAACTAAAAGTCCATACTAAACTCCGGAAAAAGGTGCGAGCCTACTGCCAGAGGGTTTCTTCTCCCTGTGTCCATCTAGAGCCTCACAGGTAGGCTCTTATTATTCATCCAAAGAAACAATCTTCACTGTAATTTCAGCATTGCAATTTAGGCCCTTAACATAACACAGTCTTTCTTTCTGAACAGAGCAATGTAACAGTTCCAAGCTCTCAACGGGTTCAGTCCAGTGTCTTGCTCAATACCCCATAAAAGAGCTATCATCAACTCTACAGCTCAAGTCTTTCCCTATTTCCTAAAATCCGAAACTGGGGTACCGTGTTGTTTTCGGGGCCGTAAATTGTATCAAAGATGGCCAGGTTGCTCCTGGTCATGGAACAACACAGCAGCAGGGACATTCGGTGCAACACAGTTTTCAGAAGCCTCTGAGGAATCAGCCTTATCACAAGTTTCAGAAACTGAGGCTGATTCGTCTCCTTGTGGCGTCAACAATCCTTCCTCTTGCCCGATTTGAAGGGCATCCGAGAAAGGCACAAAACTCAACCTCCGCTCTCCCTCTTGTGTTAGAACTCCGCCTTGGTTCTGCTGATCAAAAGGAAGCAGTAGGGGTAATTTCTTCACATGTGAAACATGAATCCAGTGCTTTTTCCCATCTACTTTCACTGCTGTTCGAGTGGCCAAAAGAATGTGGTAGGGACGGCTCCACCTGGGTTCCAAACTCGATTTCCGTTGATAATTTCGAACGAGGACCCACTGTCCTGGTTCCAAGCGATGTCCGGGACCCTCCGGCAGCGGCTGCAGTACTGCTGACACCTGTTGATGAATGGAACGCAGATCTTTAGTTAAAGCGTACAGATAATCTGTCATCATAGGATAATCAAGATCTCGGAAGGATCTAGGTCTTGGGACGCCCCACACATTGGCTGGTCGACCAAAAACAACCTCATAAGGTGACAGCCCAGCACGAGAATGGGGGGTTACTCTTATTGACATTAATGCTAGGGGCAGCGCATCAGGCCAACTCAAACCCGTGCTCTCCTGAATCTTTGCCATCTTTAATTTCAGTATGCCATTATATTTTTCAACCAGTCCTGCAGACTGCGGGTGTCGTGCTGCATGACATTTCTGTTTTATCTGTAACCCATTACAAATATGTTAAACAAGTTCTGCATTAAAGTGTACCCCGTTGTCTGTCCAAATAATTCGGGGCAAACCAAATCGAGGCAGGAACTCTTTAATCAGGGCTTTTGCAGTGGCCTAAGCAGTATTGTCTTTGGTGGGGTATGCTTCAACCCATTTACTAAAAGCACAGACCACCACCAGCACATACTTAAGATTATTTACCCTTTCAAGTTGGATATAATCCATTTGTATTACTTCAAACGGTAAAGAAGGAGGCGCAAAATTTCCACTAAGAACTGTCTCCCTCCCACCGGGATTATACTGTAAACAGACCATGCAGTATTTAACCACATGGGCAGCAGTCTTGGGGATGTTCGAGTTATTCCACATTGGGTCCAATAATGCACAAATACCCTTTGCTCCAATGTGAGCGGGACCATGGGCCATCACTACTACTGCGTACACCAGTGCATTGGGCAACAGCCATCTCTGTTTTTCAGTCAAATCAGTCCAACAATTATTTTTGTCCAACCGCCCTATTTCCTGTTCCCATTTCAATAGTTCGTCAGGAGTGGCTTCTTTCTGCAATTCTCTAACACTTTCAATGGTATTATCAAATACTGTGGTCTCCGCAACCCATCTGGCTGATACACTGGGGAACATCGTGGACATTTTAGTTAGTGCTGTTTCTTTTGCTACTTGATCAGAAAAGGCATTTCCCTCTCCTGTAGTATCAATGATTTTCTTGTGGGCACTACACTTAATGATGGCCACCTTCTCTGGCAAGGTTAAGGCATTCAATAGTCTCTCAATCAAAGGGCCATGTTGTATTCTTTGGCCATGGGAGGTAAGAAATCCTCGTTCCCTCCACAGCCGCCCAAACGATGGGCCACGCCAAAGGCGTACTGGCTGTCTGTAAAAATATTTACTCTTAAACCTTCGCTCAGTTCACATGCTCTTAATAATGCTATTAGTTCAGCTGCTTGTGCTGAATGCTGAGAAACCCGCGCGGTCTCCACTACTGTTCTAAGGGTAGTTATAGCATAAGCAGCTGTTGTCGTGCCATCTGGTAACTTGAAACATGAGCCATCCACATACAACTCCCCTTGGGGTTCAGATAAAGGGGTGTCAGTGAGGTCTACTCGTCCCTTTGTTTCTTCTTCGATTCGAAATATACAATCATGGACATCGTCCTTTTGATCACTCAATGGGAGGGGTAGTAACGTGGCTGCATTCAGAGTGGCACATACTTTAATAATGATGTGGGGTGCAAATAGAGTTAATTCATAACCAGTCAATCGTGCACTTGTGAGGTGCTGAGTTTTTGTTCGATTCAATAATATGTCCACAGCATGCGGTACCATCACTGTGAGGTCGGAATTCAAAACAATCCCCTCCGACTGTCGAATGGCCACCGCCACAGCAGCAGTGGCCCTTAAACAGCTAGGAAGGTCTCTGGCAACATTATCCAATACTGCCGAAAAATATGCACAATGTCGTTGCTTTCCGCCAAAACCTTGTGTTAACGCTGAAAGGGAACAACCGTCCACCTCATGCACGTAAAGTACAAAAGGTTTTCGGTAGTCCGGAGTACCCAAGACGGGTGCAGAGCAAAGAGCAGATTTCAAAGAATTAAAAGCATCCTGACATTCAACCGTCCAGGGCAAGGGTTCATGCACGTCTTTGGTAATCAAGTGCAACAAGGGTTTAGCCAGAAGAGAAAAATTAGGAATCCATTGGCGACAGTAAGAGGTTATGCCAAGAAAAGCATGAACATCACGTTGAGTACGGGGCACAGACATGTTAGTAATAACAGTTATCCGTTCAGGAGTTAATCTTCTCCCCGCTTTTGACAGTAAATGACCAAGGTAGGGCACTTCCTGTCGACAATACTGAAATTTGGATATGGATACTTTATTACCGTTAGCTGCTGAATGGGTCAATAATTTAACAGTGGCCTCTTTGCAACCTTCTGCTGTGTCCGACGCCACCAGTATGTCATCCACATATTGGATGAGAACATTACCAGGAGGTAGGACTAATTCATCTAATACTGCTTTTATTGCTCGGCTATAAATACTAGGACTCTCGGTATAGCCTTGAGGTGCACGACAAAATCTAAAACTGCGGCCAGATAACGAGAATCCGAAAATAGGACGGCTGTCAGGGTGGATTGGAATGCTAAAGAAAGCATTTTTCAAATCTATTACCGAGAAATACCGTGCAGTAGGGGGAATCATAGTAAGGATGGCAGTGATATCTGGAACCACAGGGTATTGAGGAATCACTACTTTATTAACCTCTCTAAGGTCAGTAAGTATCCCATCTAGAGGGGCCTTTTTCAAAATCGGTAAAATGGGGCTATTACAAATATTCACAGCTGTTTCTTCTACCACTCCTTTCTCAATTAAATCATGGATGACATGCAATAAAGCTCTTTCACCTTCTGGTGAAATTCGATATTGGGGAATACGTGGCAATTGTGCATTTGGCTTTAACGTAATTGATACAGGGGGTATTTTCAACAATCCTACATCTGTGTCCCCTCTAGCCCAAAGGGTCTGGGGAATTTTCAGAAAATTCAGGAGGGAGAGGTTTTTTTTTTTACAAAACATTTAGACGCACATTCAGTAGGAGGCTGCAAGGTTAGATAAACACCATCAGGAGAACAATAAATACGAGCATGCAATTTCTTCAATATATCCAATCCTAACAAATTCTCGCCACAACTAGAAGTAAGCAAGAATGGTGAGTCCACAGTAACGGGGCCAATAGTAAAGGGAAGTGGCTTCGAAATGGGGCTTATCACGGGAATCCCTGAGAAACCCACTGATACGTTATTTTGCCCAGACAGAGCAGCCCCTGGGACCAGTGAATGAGCAACAGAACTATTCATTGCTCCAGTATCCACCAAAAACATCTCAGATGTCCACATCAATTGCCCCTGTACTTAAGGCCCCTGTTGGTCAACTAGTACTAATATGTGGCCCCTGCTCTGTCTGTGGCTGTCTCATGCATAGCCGTTTCCGTCATAGCCATCTTCCCAATAATCCTCATTATAATATTGTCTTCCCTGAAGATCATCGAAATAGTTCTTGCCTGACTCACCACCGAACATGTCCCCACGTCTCATACTATTCCGATCAGTACCTCCTCGCCCTCGTCCCCTGTTAAAACCACCCCGTCCATATAATAATGGGCACTGAGCTCGCCAGTGTCCCTCCTGTCTACAATTGGAACACTGACTCATTCCTATATTAGGGACTGGACCCCCTCCTCCTCTTCCTCTCATCATTGCTCCTCTTGGAAAGGAACCCTTTCCTCCACTCCTAGCATTTTGTCCTCTGCTAACCTGCTGCAGCAGTACTCGGGTTTTCAACTCCTTAACCTTTTTATCTGACTTATCCTTGCTCTCGTTTTCTCGATGTTCATAATACTGAGTCATACTAAGAATAACTGAGGGGGTCGAAGTGGTCCATGTACTTTCGGCAGCCTGTAATCGTGCCATTACTTCAGGCAACACATTAGTGACAAATCTATTTACAAATAATCATATGCCACCTTCCGTGGACAAGTCCTGTCCGCTAAAGTCAATAAATACTTTCTCAAATCGAGTGAAGAAATCAGATACATTTTCATCCTTTTTCTGCTTACAGGCTGTTAATTTATCCCAATCCACCTTTCGCGGGGGAATAAGGATTTGCATATATGTAATGATTTGAGCGGGTATAGCTAAAATTTCGTCTTTAGGCTGATCACCCGGTTTCCGATCTTTGTCCCATGCCTTAATCTGATCCCAGGTCCCTCCAAGTTCTGTAGCATGATCTGAATCATGTACCTGCCTCCATATATCTACTGGGATCAAAAGGCCGAAAAATAACTCGATGTCAGCTAAAGTCATAACGGCCGAATTTGCGGCTTCTGTTAATTCTTTATAATAAGCCGTAGGATTTTTACGAGGGTCAGGAAGTTGGGCTTTTAAAGTAAGAACCTCACTTCGCTTCCTAGGGGTATAGACCCACTGCTCTTGGAAACGTGCCTCTACACGATTTCTGGTCTCTTGGCCACCTCCATCTACTACTTCGGGAATCTCTGGGTGGAAGAGAGGGTGCACTTCTCTCATAGGATACTGTGCCCCCAAATCTGGACATATCCTATTCATTCGGTCCCGGTATTGTATCAAAGTTTCGACATTCTGAAATACTTCTTCGACCTGTAGTTCAAATTTAAAAGCTCGGTCTCTGATATCACATAATATCTGAGGGGCCAACCCTTCCTGAAAACTTTGCTCCCACAAGGAAATCAATCGGATTGCCATGTGTTCTAATGCTAATTGTTGCGTAACTGGTTCAAAATCTTTCATAGTACTCCAAATGTCTTCCAAAGTATAAATTGGATTTCGCATCCATTGGGATGCCTGAATCACTATAGCCCGTTTTTCTTCGGTTCCTAAGGACGATCGAGTAAAAACTCGTCGACCTTCCAACCCTTCTACAGGGCATCGTGGCGTGAGATCCAAAGAGGCAGCGGTCATTCCCATAGGGGTGACCGTCGTTCCTTTAGCTGGGGGCGTTAAAAATACCTGGGACAAGGGAGAGGCAACAACCGGCCCCGGTAACAAAGTAAGTAAATCTGAGGTAGTTGAACGAAGGGTAGGAGGAACAGACAATGGGGCCAGAGGGTGCACGGCTACCGGTGCGGTAGCAGCTGTAGGCACTGTTGCTCCAGCCTTCCCTGTCCGATCTACTGGGACCGCCGGGTACAAACCTTGGGGGGCATATGTAGGTGGCGGGCGAGCCTCTAATAATTCCTCTATTTCATCTTCTGCCTCGGTCCGGGTCACATAACTTTTATCTGTCTGTAATCAAAACTGTCTATCCATTTGTTCAATATTCTTTTTTACCTTTTCTTTTTCATATGCCACTGCCTTTTGAGTAACAGTCTGTCCTGCTTTAATTTTTCCCAATTTTTCTTCTCTTATTCATCGCCGTTTTGCCTCCTTCAACCATAAGTTCAGGGAGTCAAACATAGTCTGACGGCTCCTTTTCAAAAACAATTTATTCTGTAAATAATTAATTTTTCTTTCATCAAAAGACCCTGTTAAAGGCCATTGTAATTCTAAGTTATCTTTAGTATATTTGTTCCACAGTGTATTAAACAAAATGGGAGAAATACCATGTTTAACGTACATATCAAAACTAGAACTGCCTTCCGGAGGAGCAGGCTGTCTTTCTTACAGCCGTCCACTCTGCCGACGGCAACATCCAAAACACAATTTACTAAAACACGACATATTGATAAATTCAATAACTCATACCATTCCAGGCAAAGTTACTCACATGGACGTGTCTGCTCACCACATACTCTTTCACTTCTGACTCAAACAAGTCCACTCACTTAACATACATAAAGTGCATAAGTTTCGATCGATAGAAAAGCTTCGGTCAGAAATTCAAAATTCCAAATGACATGTCTTATACTCGAACAGAGCCCATCGCCTCCTGTTCGGGGAATCAATCACGCCGGATTCCAGACCACTTAAAAGAATTCACAAAAGAGACAGTCCAAAGACTGCCCTGGGATCATCAGACAGGCGAACCACGAACCGTCTTACAGACTATCCCGTAGTCCTGTGCTGGTTGGGCCGGGCGTCTGGGCGCATAGCTCCAGAACCCAAGCTTACCCAGTTGCTCCTAGGGCTTTTCCGAAGAGGATTCGGCCGAGTGAGCACCCCTTGTGCAACACTAAGGCGTCCGACGTTGTCCCAACCAATCACCGAACAAGTCTGTGGGGCATCTGCCCGTGCAGTCACTCCACTGCCACGTCAGACCCCCAGATTCCCTGTGGTTCATTAACCACCAAATTCCATACACAGTTAACTGTTTTTCTGAGACACTTCTCCAAAGTGCTCGTTCCAAAGTCACCAAAGGACCTATAATACAATTCACTCACCTGGTGCACTCAGGTCTGATTGCGTGTTCTCCACTGCCGACTCCTTTATAGACCAACACAGTCAACTGTTCCCGGGTTAAGCCCGAAGGACTCCGGCGAAGGGCTATTTAGCAGCTGGGAAGGTCACTGGGCTCGAGAGTGGAATTTCCTTTTCTACCACAAACTGGTTTCTCAATCAGGATCCTTTTTCAATCCACCCACTCGACCAGAACCCCTCCGCGTCCCTCTTCTCCTGTTTACAGGGGGGAACAACCCTATCACGGAGTCCCGGCGGAGTCGCCAACTGAAGTACTAAAAATTATACCATAGAGCTATACTTACCAATAGCCCATATACCATATTTACCAAGAATAAGTCAGTCGGCAATGGAGAAGGTTCAATCGTTTATTTTGCAAAAAGCGCCCTATATAGGGGAGCCTCCCTCTCGACACAACCCTCAAAAGTGCACAGAGGAGACTGCTGAATTACATACAAGACAGTGCATATATACTTTCAGCATACCTCATGGAAACCCCGTACATGGAAAAGTACCACTTCTCGTGAGACCAGCAGGAAACCCATATAAGGCACAACTGATTGATTCGAAACTGAGCTCAAGTTATTCCGGGGGTAGGTCAGTGAAGGTGCCTCCCTTTCATTCTGGTGCACGGGAGTACAGGCATGGCGCCTACAAGAATGTGCTCATCCCACAAGAAAGGCAGATGCGACCTTGAGTTTCCTAAGTTAGAATCAACGGTCTGTTCATAGCCCAGGCCGACCTTTCAGGGTCTCCTCACAGTAGCATGTCACGTGTATCCTTACTAACGAAAGAGAGGCCAGAAAGTTAAACCATAATGGCGTCTGTTCATTCTAGGCCCGATTCTTAATGTATACATGGTATGAGCGTATTTACAAGGAGTTTGTCTAAAGCAGCATGTTAATATATTGGATATATTAGGCCAACATTATATGACATTGATTTTATATTCCTTCAAAGGTTTGTTTTTAACAAGTGTAGGTGCACTGATCAAGTCATACGTGTTGAGCCAGTAAGGCATTATGGTAGGTGCACCCATGTGTATCAATTTAACATACTTTCGAGTTCCAGTGCAATTTTGTTTATTTCCACCAGTGCTTGCAAAGTTCAGAAATGTCCTTACAGACAAGAGGAAATGTTTGAAAGACTATCCTTCTCTGGTAATATTGGTAAAGACCATAAACAAACTTGTAATGACTATTTTGTTTAACTTTGCCAGCGCTGCCTTAAACTTTGCAAGATACAGAAGATAGCAAGTGACGTGGATTGAAGCTACATTAAGGCGTTGCTGAGGTGACTTATGACATGTTTATGCACAGTCGGAAGCTTTAAAAAATAAATAAAGGAATGCACAGGTTTCTTTCAGAATTAGTACTTAGTTATGCTGTTTCTTTGTATTTGGAAGTCACAAGCTTGATATACAAAACAATAAAGGAAGACAAACTCAATTATGTATGAAGGCGTGAAACGGAACCTCGTTTTCCATTCATGGTTCCCAAGGTTGTTATTATGTTAAAATTATTATGATGAAAATGTGAAAGAACACTTAGGCTTCCATTTTGAGATCCATGCCGGTTTTTAGGTCAAGCCTGAGCCATCGCGCAAGCGCTGCTCTAGTGATCTGTTGTAGGTAGAGTACTGAGGAGAAGCCACGCCCATATTTTTTATTGGCTTGTGTCTTTGTCCTTAGTAAATGCTAGTGTCGGATTCCTTAATAGGCTTGTTAGTTCCTCCTTAGTACGGCCATGTCGTCATTTGTATCCTCTAATGGTTACTAGCCCCTTTACTTTGGTTCATACACGGTATGTGTTATTTTAATGTTGTAAGCACTATTTTCTTTATTGAGTATGTCCTATTTGAGGCACGGCGACGTGATTTATTTGCATTCAGCGTGATGTGCGCACTTTCACTTTCAAAGCTGCCGGGACAATCGCAACCGCTTTTTTTTTTCCATACACATTTTCTCTTCCTTCTCCTCTTGTTACAGCTTTTTCTCATTTTGTCTGTCTACCTTTGTTTCTATGTTGTATTCACTGTTCATTTTATTTAGCTCATCTTACTTCCTCTTGTATATTTTCCATTATTTTCACAGCCTCAGTGTCTTCCTTTTGTTTCCTCGTTCATTTCTAACCCCTCTGTCTGACTCTTCTCAGCAATGCAAGCACCAGTAACTTCGAAGTTATTTACAAGCCTCCTAAGCTGAAAGAGGATATAAACTGAAACCATTCAGCACATTAGATGAACGTTAGCTTGACAGCCAAATGAAGGGAACAAACAATGTGTTTGGAGGCGGCTCATGTTTTCAACAGCAGCCAATGGGAGCTAGTAACATACCAGCCAATCTGAGCCTGCGTTGCCTTCTCCCTTCCTTTACCAAGATGGTGGATAAAAAGCAGAGCACGTGTAAGGATATCAGAGGAAATGAGGAGGAAGAAGACGAGTTTATGGATGGGACTGGTAGCGAAGATGATGAGGACAATGGGAACATCATGGAGGAGGAGGAAGTGGATGGGGGGGATAAGAGCCCAAAGAAGGTGTATGTTCCTGGCCTCGAACCCCTCCAGGATGGTGAAGAGCTGGTGATGGACCAGGAGGCATATGTGTTGTACCACCAGGCGCAGATAGGTGAGGGGGGTCAGCGGATTTTCTCCTGTGTCAAAGCATCTTTAATGTGTACACATGACAATGATATGGAGCTCTGCAAGGGAGAGTTGACTCTGGTCACTTCTACAGGAGGTGCAAATAAGTACTTCTGAGTGTCGATAGATAATGAATATTTGGGGAGGCGGGGATTCTGCTAAGCGGCCCATCCTGGTATTGGGCCATTAACCTATTCAGGAAGACATGTACAGTATTTGGCGCAGAGGAAATGACCATTTGAGTCTCCTATCCATAACTATTTAATAAAGTTAGGAATTGGAAATTCAAAACTGAGATGTCCCTCTTATATATAAGAAAGGCACGAATAGTAGGCAATTGGTGGGAAGTTTATTTCTGTAAAATGGGGGTATATTTCAATCTTATGTTAGCTATATATTATAAATTGTGGAATCAGGAATCAGATAGAGTTTGTTTGAGAGGCCTGCACCATAGCATATGTTGATAGTGAAAGCCTCTTGGCTAGAGCGAGGTGTTGAGACTGCATGGCTGAATCAACCATGCTTGCAGTTTGTTAATGCAGAAAAAAGTGTGATTACACAGACTCTATGTTGCAATTTACACCCCATGCAGCTTATTACAAGAGGCCTGTGCCGCCAGAGCATAACTTTTTTTGATGTTCCGGTGGATCAGGCTTCTCAATCATATCTATGAGGCCACGCAAAACCACCCTGCGTGGCTTGGCATGGCCTCATAGATACGGAGTAAGGCAATGCATTGCCTTACTCTGCATCAAGGAGGTGTTCCGTGGGTGTTGCAATGGTTTTTTCCACGCAACGCTCATGGATTCTGCCCCAGATTTGCAAAATCACATAAACCTGGGGCAGCGCCAAAACTTTACTCCCCTCCAGAGCAGGCGTAACAAGGAGAAATGTTTTCATTTCTCCTCCTTTTTTACCTCTTTCTATGTGTGCTGCATTCTACAGCACACATAGACTTAGGAAAACACCACTCGGGATAATGTTTGTGCAGGAAGGTGTCCCTTCCTGCACAAAAAACAATCCTGTTAACGACGCAGATGCATTGGCACTAGGCATCGAAATGTGCACTGGCGCTGGCTGTAAGGACAGGAATGCACCATATTTCGTAAACACGGTGCATTTCTGCCCTTTCAAATTGCCATAGGCTAGCGCAACAGAAAGACTTGTGGCGCTGCGTGAAGGAAGTGACCGACTAGGGTCACCAGGGTCACTTTTGACCTCCTCTTGCCTGACAAAGAATGAAGAGTCGATGATGCAGTTGAGAATACAAGCAAATTAGTTTATTCACAAAGTACACCATAGTGGAGTCCAATCTGACCAGACTCCTATGATGGCTGATGAGGGACTGGCTCTAACAAGCATATAGTTACATCACGTAGGTTGCGGAGTCCACAAAGACCCGCCTATTATGGAAGAGTACTGGTAATACAATGGGGGCATAGAACATACGTTTCGATTCCACAGCCTGGTGCAAGCTATCTACTATCCAAGGTCATCTGGCCTATCCGCCCTTCTAGGCAGGTGGGAGAAGGCCTCATTGTAACAGAAAAGGCAGGCAATAATGAGTGAGTTTTGACGTTGGAGAAACAAAATTTACCAGAGAGCATTTCTCGTAAATGAGCAAGTAACAGTTTCGATGATAATCGAAAAAGTTGTCTTCAAAAGCTAAAATGGTGGCACAGATGTCAACCTAACTAAGCATGGGTGTAAAATCCGTTCCGCTCGCGGAATTTGCGGATTTTCGGCAATTTGCGATCTGCGAATTCTCGCGTATTTGCCGAAAATTCGCAAATTCGCACGCAGCAGATTTTTTTGCTTGGTCACGCTCGACAAATACAATATTGCGGCGCGCGGCGTTCACTTACCGTCATTCAGCATTTGAAGAGTTGTTTTTCTCCATGTTTGCGTGTGCTGTGCCATTTTGGATCTTGCTGCGTGATCCCGCGGGAGTTTGTCGACCGCGATTACGTCATCGCGGCCCGCCACCTTGCACAGCGAGAGTTTGTCAACGCGAGTACGTCATAAAGGCCCGTGATCACGCATCGCGGGAGTAAACAATTGCGAACACGTAGATGCGGCGGGCAGCAACAATCTCGCGCTCGCGAAATTGCAAAATTTGCAATTCTGCACAAGAAATCCACCAGCAGGCAGCATAAACCTTCTGAAAATGATGATTTTTATCAGAATAACTCCTCAGGTTGACATTTGCCTGCACTTTTTTTTGCAAGGAGTCCATTTTTGGGGGGTGGGAAGAAGGAAGTGCCCCACAGTCTCCAACTTCCTGTTCCTGTCCAGCAGGCTTTTCCCAGTGCTTTGTTCATGTCCTGGTCACTTTGATTTGGATCTTGACCTGGAAGGATTACTTTTTGTGGATGCTGCTGGATATTTGGATTTGAGGCCTTTTTGACTTTCTTTGGATCACATTTGGATTAGAAATTTCACAAGTAAGTTTGTTTGGGGCATTACAGTTGCTGCAACTACAATTTTGGAACTTTTTCAGAACATTAAATAAAATATACTGTGGGTAGCCACAGTATCCAGTAGGACCAGGGTTAGTTATGGATGCATGATACAACTGTTTTGTTGAATTTCAACATCATTTAGGGCATGGATGGCATTAGATTGTCGTGATTTTTGTGTGTTTTTTGATTTTTTGGCTGTTGTTGGGGCCTTTTGCCCAGGGGTACTCAGTGGTGCATGGACTGAGTCTTTCTGTGGCGTCTCTTTAATGTAAACATCATGGAGGGCATGGATGGCATTGGATTGTGGTGATTTTTGTGTGTTTTTCACTTTTTTGGCTGTTGTTGGGGCCTTTTGCCCAGGGGTACTCAGTGGTGCATAGACTGAGTCTTTCTGTGGGGTCTCTTTAATTTAAACATTATGGAGGGCATGGATGGCATTGGATTGTGGTGATTTTTGTGTGTTTTTCGACTTTTTTGGGTGGGGTGGGGGCCTGTCCATGTGGGTGGGGGCCATTTTGAGGCCTGGTCCAGGCAGGGCCTGGCCATGTGGGTGGGGGTCTAGGGGCCATTTTGAAGCCAGGCAGTGTGCTTTGTTGTGCCATAGGCCTGCACCCAGTCTGCCATGCTTTCATCATTATGCCCAGGGGTACTCTGTCAGTGGTGCATTTTATTGGTCTTTCCATTTTGGGGGGTGGGTATAATAAAAATGCTTACTTGCAAACTATTAATTGAAGCGCTACATATGCAACATTTATTTAACTGATGTTCCTCTGGCGTCGTTTGCTTTTATGTGCAGAAAGACGAATCATCAGCCTCATCGTTCCTCATCAGTGCCAGGAAGAAGTCCTGCTGCGGTGTGTGCAGCACAACGTCACGTGTGGTCACAGACAACTCTGCAACTTGTGGAACTGCGGCCTGCTGTTCTGACATCTGGAGAAGATGGCCCCAAAAAAAGTTGCCCGTAGCTCCTCTAGCAAGAAAGCTGCCAGTAAGGAGCAGAAGAAGCAAGTGGCGCCACTTACCAAGGAGACTGGTGTTCCGACCGCCACATTTTTTGGGGAAAAAAAAGGTACGCCTGCAGCAGCAGCGGGGTCTGCTGGGGACCAAGCTGGGAGCAGCACCTCTGCTCCATTGGGCTCAGTGCCACCACCAGCACGCCAACTTAGGTCCAAGCCCTTGAGTGCTGCAGAGGCAGCCAGTATAGTTGTTCAATCACCGTCGACCAGTGATGTTGGCTCATCGCAAGAAAGTAGCAGCATCCCTCAATCAACACAGGTTGTTGTAACTCATCTGACGAGTATTCAACAACCACAGCCGCAACAACAACCACATGTGCAAGTATAAGCCCAAGTACATGTGGAAGGAGAGGCGGCGCAAGTAGAGGCGCAAGCAGATGTGCATGGAGCGGCACAAGTGCCCACAATAGTTGTTCCTCCCGAAGTAGGGGCACATCAGGAAATCGACATTCAAGCCGAGGTATCATCTGAGGAAGCCACTCCTCCTGATGATTCATTGTCTTCCAGATCCCCAGCAAGGAAAAGATCAAGGATGGTGTCTACATCTTCTTCAAGCCCCCTTCCTTCTGATGATATGGATCAAAATTGGGAACCACCAGTGCTGTCTGAGAGTGAGGCACACCATGATCTGACAAAGGTAGCTAAGCGTAAAAGGAAGGCCCCCGAAAGTCTCATAGTTATGGAGTGTGATGATGACGCTGAACAAGAAGTGGCGTATACTCCGGCTGATGAAGACGCTCAGGACGACGACGCAGTCATCATAGACGTCACTCCAGCCTCAGCGGGCATGCAGCGAACAGACATTTTTACCCTATCCCGAAATGCTGCTGAGCGTGATGTTGGCGACGTGTCAATGGGACCACCACCAATGCAGTTAACTAGTACACCACCACCTACAGCTTCCATATGTTCTCGCCAGAAGGGACCTCCATCCACCTCGACCTCCATTTCCTCAATTAGTGGTGCTGTAAGTGCACAACGTAGTAAATTTCGGCAACACACATCCTCCACTTCATCTGGCATTAGCATTCCCAGTATCGCCTCCTCCGCCCCCCACAGACATTTGAAGTCCGCAGTTTGGGACTTCTTTAGTGTTAGCCCAACAAGGGAAAACATAGCCATTTGTACCATTTGTAAGGTTCGAGTTAGTCGTGGTAAGCTTGGTACCAACGATGGTACCGGAGGCCAGAGAGGTCATCTTGAAAGACAGCACACTGTCAAATGGCATGCGCACCTAAGGGAGATCAAGGCAGCCCGAATTGCAAGTCAACAAATTGTATCCGTTGATGTTTCATCTGATGATGACGAGGAGGAAGAAGCGTCAAACATTTCTTCAGTTACACCCAGTACCCCTGTCAGCAGCACACCCCCTGCAAGATATATGAGCCACACTAAGAGTGTGGAAGAGAGTGAGACACCAATGCGAACAAGTTCATCATCATCACTGAGCGTAACTGGGTCGAAAAAGTCATCATCATCCCGTAAAATGGTCCAGCCCACCATTAGAAGCATGTTGTTTTCAGATGCGCCATTTGAACGCAACCACCCAATGGCGCGTCTGTATAACACTAAGCTGGCTAAAATGCTAGCGCTGGACCTTCTCCCTTTTTCTTTTGTGGAAGGGGTGGGTTTTCTTGAAATGGTGGCAACGCTCTGCCCTAAATGGAAGGTTCCTAGCCAGTTCTATTTTGCCAGAGTTGCGGTTCCAGCACTACATGAAGATGTGCTGGAGGTGATTGGGGCAGCTTTGCAGAAGAGTGCTATTCACACTATACATCTGACAACAGACATGTGGACCAGTTGCCAAGCCCTTGATTACATGTGCATCACTGCACACTGGGTCTCTTTTTCAGGGGTTAAAGCAAAGCTAAACGCAGGTGTTGACTCGGACAAAGTTTATAAAGCTGCTCGTAAACATGCAACAGTAGCCATGTTTGCCATGGAGAAAACTCATACAGCAGAAAACATTTTGCATGAGTTTAACACAAAGGTCTTTCAATGCCTGTCCCCAAGAAAATGCATGATTGGTTATGTTTCCACGGATAATGGCGCCAATGTAGTTAAGGCCATGGATAAGTGTAACTATTTCAGAGTGCCGTGTTTGGCACACTGTATAAACCTGGTTGTTAAAAAATCCTTGCATGAAGAAAGTCCAGTCTACGAGTTACTGACCACCTGCCGAAGAATGTGCACACATTTCAACCATTCTTTTAAGGCCCGGAAGCAGCTGAGGTGCCTGCAACATGAACGTAAAGTGCCAGTGAAAGCACTCATCCAGGACGTGGTAACACATTGGAACTCAACCTTCTACATGCTTGAGCGTCTGTATGAGCCAGGTTCTGAGCTGGGATGGTGCAATGAGCTAAAAAACAGGTGATGGATTAAAACCATGATCTCTTGACTTGGTAAGAGTATTCTGCATCATTCAGAAACTCTGTCCATCACCACCCCCTTTTCCAAAATCGATTTTATCCACACTATGTGTGGGAGGGTATACTCAGACGTGAGTCCCTTGCTCAGGGCCGGACTGGGAACTAAAACCGGCCCTGGCAAAGTGCTCGGCTGTCCCCCCCTCCCCACTCGGGGGGGTTGGAGGTGCCGCCGAGTGCTTCGCTAGGGCCGGTTTTTGGCCGATTTTTTGCAGGGCCGATTTTGCAGCTATGCTGCAAAAACGGCCCTGTAACAATATTGGCCCCCAGGGGCTCAAAACCGGCCCCCACCCTTGCGGCGCACCGGGGGATTGCCCGGTGCCCGCTATGGCCAGTCCGGTCCTGCCCTTGCTCATTGCACCATCAGGATTCAAGCAAGCAGGGCCGACGAAGGCTGTGATGCCAGAAACCGGTCCCCGGAAGCTTGTCTCCTTCCCAGTATAAGAATTGGCTTGGTAGTTTGGTTTGCCCTGTTCCCATCATGCACTGGGACAGGAACAGACTAATTTGCATATAGCCAGGTTCTGAGCTGGGATGGTGCAATGATCTAAAAAACAGGTGATGGATTAAAACCATGATCTCTTGACTTGGGAAGAGTATTCTGCATCATTCAGAAACTCTGTCCATCACCACCCCCTTTTCGAAAATCGATTTTATCCACACTATGTGTGGGAGGGTATACTCAGACGTGAGTCCCTTGCTCATTGCACCATCAGGAATCAAGCAAGCCGGGCCGACGAAGGCTGTGATGCCAGAAACCGGTCCCCGGAAGCTTGTCTCCTTCCCAGTATAAGAATTGACTTGGTAGTTTGGTTTGCCCTGTTCCAATCATGCACTGGGACAGGAACAGACTAATTTGCATATAGCCAGGTTCTGAGCTGGGATGGTGCAATGAGCTAAAAAACAGGTGATGGATTAAAACCATGATCTCTTGACTTGGTAAGAGTATTCTGCATCATTCAGAAACTCTGTCCATCACCACCCCCTTTTCCAAAATCGATTTTATCCACACTATGTGTGGGAGGGTATACTCAGACGTGAGTCCCTTGCTCATTGCACCATCAGGATTCAAGCAAGCCGGGCCGACGAAGGCTGTGATGCCAGAAACCGGTCCCCGGAAGCTTGTCTCCTTCCCAGTATAAGAATTGGCTTGGTAGCTTGGTTTGCCCTGTTCCCATCATGCACTGGGACAGGAACAGACTAATTTGCATATAGCCAGGTTCTGAGCTGGGATGGTGCAATGAGCTAAAAAACAGGTGATGGATTAAAACCATGATCTCTTGACTTGGTAAGAGTATTCTGCATCATTCAGAAACTCTGTCCATCACCACCTCCTTTTCCAAAATCGATTTTATCCACACTATGTGTGGGAGGGTATACTCAGACGTGAGTCCCTTGCTCATTGCACCATCAGGATTCAAGCAAGCCGGGCCGACGAAGGCTGTGATGCCAGAAACCGGTCCCCGGAAGCTTGTCTCCTTCCCAGTATAAGAATTGGCTTGGTAGTTTGGTTTGCCCTGTTCCCATCATGCACTGGGACAGGAACAGACTAATTTGCATATAGCCAGGTTCTGAGCTGGGATGGTGCAATGAGATAAAAAACAGGTGATGGATTAAAACCATGATCTCTTGACTTGGTAAGAGTATTCTGCATCATTCAGAAACTCTGTCCATCACCACCCCCTTTTCCAAAATCGATTTTATCCACACTATGTGTGGGAGGGTATACTCAGACGTGAGTCCCTTGCTCATTGCACCCTCAGGATTCAAGCAAGCTGGGCCGACGAAGGCTGTGATGCCAGAAACCGGTCCCCGGAAGCTTGTCTCCTTCCCAGTATAAGAATTGGCTTGGTAGTTTGGTTTGCCCTGTTCCCATCATGCACTGGGACAGGAACAGACTAATTTGCATATAGCCAGGTTCTGAGCTGGGATGGTGCAATGAGCTAAAAAACAGGTGATGGATTAAAACCATGATCTCTTGACTTGGTAAGAGTATTCTGCATCATTCAGAAACTCTGTCCATCACCACCTCCTTTTCCAAAATCGATTTTATCCACACTATGTGTGGGAGGGTATACTCAGACGTGAGTCCCTTGCTCATTGCACCATCAGGATTCAAGCAAGCCGGGCCGACGAAGGCTGTGATGCCAGAAACCGGTCCCCGGAAGCTTGTCTCCTTCCCAGTATAAGAATTGGCTTGGTAGTTTGGTTTGCCCTGTTCCCATCATGCACTGGGACAGGAACAGACTAATTTGCATATAGCCAGGTTCTGAGCTGGGATGGTGCAATGAGCTAAAAAACAGGTGATGGATTAAAACCATGATCTCTTGACTTGGTAAGAGTATTCTGCATCATTCAGAAACTCTGTCCATCACCACCCCCTTTTCCAAAATCGATTTTATCCACACTATGTGTGGGAGGGTATACTCAGACGTGAGTCCCTTGCTCAGGGCCGGACTGGGAACTAAAACCGGCCCTGGCAAAGTACTCGGTTGTCCCCCCCTCCCCACTCGGGGGGGTTGGAGGTGCCGCCGAGTGCTTCGCTAGGGCCGGTTTTTGGCCGATTTTTTGCAGGGCCGATTTTGCAGCTATGCTGCAAAAACGGCCCTGTAACAATATCGGCCCCCAGGGGCTCAAAACCGGCCCCCACCCTTGCGGCGCACCGGGGGATTGCCCGGTGCCCGCTATGGCCAGTCCGGGCCTGCCCTTGCTCATTGCACCATCAGGATTCAAGCAAGCAGGGCCGACGAAGGCTGTGATGCCAGAAACCGGTCCCCGGAAGCTTGTCTCCTTCCCAGTATAAGAATTGGCTTGGTAGTTTGGTTTGCCCTGTTCCCATCATGCACTGGGACAGGAACAGACTAATTTGCATATAGCCAGGTTCTGAGCTGGGATGGTGCAATGAGCTAAAAAACAGGTGATGGATTAAAACCATGATCTCTTGACTTGGGAAGAGTATTCTGCATCATTCAGAAACTCTGTCCATCACCACCCCCTTTTCCAAAATCGATTTTATCCACACTATGTGTGGGAGGGTATACTCAGACGTGAGTCCCTTGCTCATTGCACCATCAGGATTCAAGCAAGCCGGGCCGACGAAGGCTGTGATGCCAGAAACCGGTCCCCGGAAGCTTGTCTCCTTCCCAGTATAAGAATTGGCTTGGTAGTTTGGTTTGCCCTGTTCCCATCATGCACTGGGACCGGAACAGACTAATTTGCATATAGCCAGGTTCTGAGCTGGGATGGTGCAATGAGCTAAAAAACAGGTGATGGATTAAAACCATGATCTCTTGTCTTGGTAAGAATATTCTGCATCATTCAGAAACTCTGTCCATCACCACCCCCTTTTCCAAAATTGATTTTATCCACACTATGTGTGGGAGGGTATACTCAGACGTGAGTCCCTTGCTCATTGCACCATCAGGATTCAAGCAAGCCGGGCCGACGAAGGCTGTGATGCCAGAAACCGGTCCCCGGAAGCTTGTCTCCTTCCCAGTATAAGAATTGGCTTGGTAGTTTGGTTTGCCCTGTTCCCATCATGCACTGGGACAGGAACAGACTAATTTGCATATAGCCAGGTTCTGAGCTGGGATGGTGCAATGAGCTAAAAAACAGGTGATGGATTAAAACCATGATCTCTTGACTTGGTAAGAGTATTCTGCATCATTCAGAAACTCTGTCCATCACCACCTCCTTTTCCAAAATCGATTTTATCCACACTATGTGTGGGAGGGTATACTAAGACGTGAGTCCCTTGCTCATTGCACCATCAGGATTCAAGCAAGCCGGGCCGACGAAGGCTGTGATGCCAGAAACCGGTCCCCGGAAGCTTGTCTCCTTCCCAGTATAAGAATTGGCTTGGTAGTTTGGTTTGCCCTGTTCCCATCATGCACTGGGACAGGAACAGACTAATTTGCATATAGCCAGGTTCTGAGCTGGGATGGTGCAATGAGCTAAAAAACAGGTGATGGATTAAAACCATGATCTCTTGACTTGGTAAGAGTATTCCGCATCATTCAGAAACTCTGTCCATCACCACCCCCTTTTCCAAAATCGATTTTATCCACACTATGTGTGGGAGGGTATACTCAGACGTGAGTCCCTTGCTCATTGCACCCTCAGGATTCAAGCAAGCCGGGCCGACGAAGGCTGGGATGCCAGAAACCGGTCCCCGGAAGCTTGTCTCCTTCCCAGTATAAGAATTGGCTTGGTAGTTTGGTTTGCCCTGTTCCCATCATGCACTGGGACAGGAACAGACTAATTTGCATATAGCCAGGTTCTGAGCTGGGATGGTGCAATGAGCTAAAAAACAGGTGATGGATTAAAACCATGATCTCTTGACTTGGTAAGAGTATTCTGCATCATTCAGAAACTCTGTCCATCACCACCCCCTTTTCCAAAATCGATTTTATCCACACTATGGGGCTCATTAGGATGACGGACGGAAGAGCCACCGCGGCCCTGGAGTAGGCGGAAAAACCCTTTTCCGAGTCCGCCTGCCGCGGATACTCCGTCCGCCATATCAGGATAGGAAAACGTGTCCAATTTCCGTCCGCGACGGAAAAGCACGCACCGCCGCCCAACTACACACGACCACGTGGCGGACGGAACACATCCGGAGGCCCCGCCGTACGTACTGACGTCTAAGACCGTCCCCCAAATCAAGATGGCGGAAAACACACATAAAACCGCAGCGGAAAAACAACCTGTCTGAACACGGCGGAATCCCCACAGCGAACATAGGTGACATAGCAGAGATACCCACCGCAAGCTGACCACCACCATGGACCCAGCGCTACACGCTTTCCCGATGCTCTTCGCGATCCATCACGTCCTAGTCATGGCCCACTATGGACGACGACGCAGGTAAGGCACAAACCATTGGCTGTCTGGAGAGGAATACCAGCAAGGGACGTGACGTAGGGAGGGGGAGTGTCATGTTACCTAAACCACTGATGAGAAGCATATACGAATACACATTTGTAGTACGCAAGCAGGAATGACAACGACAGACCACGAGACTTGATAGACTACCTTTATTGTACAAAATAGGGGTATAATCACAGTGTATGCGTGAGCATGGGCAAAGTGGGCACCAGAGCAGCCACATCATTGGCAGTGAACGAGAGGGCAGAATGCAGTATCAGAGCATCAACAGGGCAATGTGCAGTACAGAGCAGGTACATCATAGGCAGGTAACGAGAGGGCAGAATGCAGTATCAGAGCATCAACAGGGCATTGTAGAGTACAGAGCAGGTACATCATAGGCAGGTAACGAGAGGGCAGAATGCAGTATCAGAGCTTCAACAGGGCATTGTAGAGTACAGAGCAGGTACATCATAGGCAGGTAACGAGAGGGCAGAATGCAGTATCAGAGCTTCAACAGGGCATTGTGCAGTACAGAGCAGGTACATCATTGGCAGCACATTAGAGGGCAGAATGCAGTATCAGAACAGCAACAGGGCATTGTAGAGTACAGAGCAGGTACATCATAGGCAGGTAACGAGAGGGCAGAATGCAGTATCAGAGCTTCAACAGGGCATTGTAGAGTACAGAGCAGGTACATCATAGGCAGGTAACGAGAGGGCAGAATGCAGTATCAGAGCTTCAACAGGGCATTGTGCAGTACAGAGCAGGTACATCATTGGCAGCACATTAGAGGGCAGAATGCAGTATCAGAGCATCAACAGGGCATTGTGCAGTACAGAGCAGGTACATCATAGGCAGGTAACGAGAGGGCAGAATGCAGTATCAGAGCATCAACAGGGCATTGTAGAGTACAGAGCAGGTACATCATAGGCAGTGAACGAGAGGGCAGAATGCAGTATCAGAGCATCAACAGGGCATTGTGCAGTACAGAGCAGGTACATCATAGGCAGGTAACGAGAGGGCAGAATGCAGTATCAGAGCTTCAACAGGGCATTGTAGAGTACAGAGCAGGTACATCATAGGCAGGTAACGAGAGGGCAGAATGCAGTATCAGAGCTTCAACAGGGCATTGTGCAGTACAGAGCAGGTCCATCAGAGGCAGCACGTGAGAGGGGCTAAGTGCATCAACAGTCCATTGCACAGAACAGGTCCATCAGGGGCAGCACGTGAGAGGGGCTAAGTGCATCAACAGTCCATTGCACAAAACAGGTTGATCAGAGGCAGCACATGAGAGTGCAGAATGCAGTATCAGAGCATCAACAGGGCATTGTGCAGTACAGAGCAGGTACATCATTGGCAGCACATGAGAGGGCAGAATGCAGTATCAGAGCATCAACAGGGCATTGTGCAGTACAGAGCAGGTACATCATTGGCAGCACATGAGAGGGCAGAATGCAGTATCAGAGCATCAACAGGGCATTGTATAGTACAGAGCAGGTACATCATAGGCAGGTAACGAGAGGGCAGAATGCAGTATCAGAGCTTCAACAGGGCATTGTGCAGTACAGAGCAGGTACATCATAGGCTGCACAAGTACGTGTCCCTACCAACCCGTCACAGGAACCACAAGAGTGCCACGCAGTTCTCAATGGACACACCATGTGAAATAACATTTTAGTGAAGTGTTCAGCACCTCACATCACAGAATCAGGGGGACTGCGTGAACTACCTGCCTCGGACACACTGGCAGCACCAGCAACAGGAGTGTGAGACACAGCCACAGCCCGAGTGACACACACATGGGCCACGGACCCAGACACACTGGCAGCACCAGCAACAGGAGTGTGAGACACAGCCACAGCCCGAGTGACACACACATGGGCCACGGACCCAGACACACTGGCAGCACCAGCAACAGGAGTGTGAGACACAGCCACAGCCCGAGTGACACACACATGGGCCACGGACCCAGACACACAGGCAGCACCAGCTACAGGAGTGTGAGACACAGCCACAGCCCGAGTGACACACACATGGGCCACGGACCCAGACACACTGGCAGCACCAGCAACAGGAGTGTGAGACACAGCCACAGATGTAGTCACTGACACGTGAGCCACTGACCCAGACAGACTGCCAGCACCAGAAACAGGAGTGTGCAACACAGCCACAGATCTTCTAACTGACACGTGAG
This sequence comes from Lissotriton helveticus, assembly GCF_964261635.1. Taxonomy (NCBI): domain Eukaryota; kingdom Metazoa; phylum Chordata; class Amphibia; order Caudata; family Salamandridae; genus Lissotriton; species Lissotriton helveticus. The sequence goes on from NC_136058.1 coordinate 37,559,924, forward strand.
CCATAGACCCAGATACACTGCCAGGACCTGCAACAGGAGAGGGCACAACTGACACTGTGCCACCATCTGATACATGAGAGTCAACTGCACCAGCGCCACTGGGACAACTGAAATGATGAGCCACAGGGCTGTATGGGCCAGGAGGCAGGGTGGGCCTGGGAGCTGGGGATAGCTGACCTTGAGCCAAATCGGGGTTGGCAGTAGTCAATGGTGTGTGTCTGCGTTTCTTAGGGATGTGTGAGTGCACCCTGGACAGGACAGGACTGCCAAGTGGTGTGGACTCCAAAGAATCACCACCCACCATAGGTGGAGCATCTGCTGGCGGGGATCTGGTTTCTGGGGACGTGCTGGAGCCTGCTTGTCGTTTGCTCTGTGCCTGCCGCCTGGACTCGGAATCATGTGTAATGGGGGATGCAACTACAGGGGACACCCTCCTCTGCTTCTGACTGGCCTGGATGGGAGTGGAGGTATGGGGGGACTCCGCCGCGGAGACATCAGTTTGGCGTTTAGTAGAAAACATCAGCCTCAGTGCAGCCAGGGGTGAAGTATGCCTGTCCTTGATTGCGCCATTGTCCATGCTAGATGCCTTGTCCGTAGGATGTGCCTTATCCTTAGGTGGAGTGTTGTCTCTGGATGTAGCCTGTGCCCTGGTCGCCGCCCTGTTCCTGCCAGCAGACTTGTCGTCTGTGGTGCACCTGTCTCCAGTATACACCTGCTCTCTGTGTGTGTCCCTGCCCTTGGGAGATGGACCTTGCTCTGCTGTGGGCCTGCCCTTGGGAGTCTCCCAGCTCTTAGTAGGTGCCTTTGTCTTGTCCCTGCCCTTGGGAGTGTCCCCTTCCTCTGCTGTGGGCCTGCCCTTGGGAGTCTCCCTGCTCTTAGTAGGTGCCTTTGTCTTGTCCCTGCCCTTGGGAGTGTCCCTTTCCTCTGCTGTGGGCCTGCCCTTGGGAGTCTCCCTGCTCTTAGTAGGTGCCTTTGTCTTGTCCCTGTCCTTGGGAGTGTCCCCTTCCTCTGCTGTGGGCCTGCCCTTGGGAGTCTCCCTGCTCTTAGTAGGTGCCTTTGTCTTGTCCCTGTCCTTGGGAGTGTCCCCTTCCTCTGCTGTGGGCCTGCCCTTGGAAGTCTCCCTGCTCTTAGTAGGTGCCTTTGTCTTGTCCCTGTCCTTGGGAGTGTCCCCTTCCTCTGCTGTGGGCCTGCCCTTGGGAGTCTCCCTGCTCTTAGTAGGTGCCTTTGTCTTCTCACTGGCCTTGACAAGGTACAGTCCATGGACATGTGAGTATCCCTTGCCTTGGTAGTACCTTTTGTGTTGAATGCCTGTGTAGCTCCTGAAGGCATGTCCCCCAACAACACTTGTGGATCCTGTGTGTGTACTCCAGTGTATCTGACGTCGTGTACGTGAACAGATTTAGCTGATCTAGGGGATGGGGTCTGTGCCCTGCGTGCCCTGACGTGCTGTCTGACGCTGCTTCTAGTGCAATAACCTGTATTTGAGTCCTGCGCAGAATAATCACTACCCCCTGAGACATCCAGTGGTGTAGATGGGGAAACAGAAGTAGCACCCTGTTCATGCGACTGTACTATTGCAGACGACACACTGCTTGCCAATGACTGCACTGTCCTGTGTAGACCTGCAAGATCGGCATGCATCCCTTCCATGAATGCCACCACCTGCCCCAACTTCCTATCATGGTCCTGGAAAGCATTTGTCATATTGGTCTGCCCCACACACAGCTGTCGCAGCAGATCAACTGCCTCAGCACACAGTGCATTTTGGCTCACCGTGGCAGGGGCAGCGGTGCCTGCACCGAACGCCACTCTGCTCCCCCTACTCCTCCGGCCACGAACAGTACATGGTGCAGTTGGCGGAAGTGTGGGCCCTGTGTGCTGTCTTCCGACAGAAGGTGATGAGTGCCCACTCCCAGTCTGTGACAACAGTGCAGGCTCACCAAGAGTGTCCGACGAGGAGGACGATGGTGTCTCCACATGCGAGTCCTCAGGGACGGTCCTGTCCCCCTCTCCGGCGCTGGCCTCCTCTGTGTCAGTCTGCGTGTGTGCGAAGTCTGAGCCGGACTCATTTCCTCGACGACTCTCCACCGTCTCTGGCTGAGTGTCCTCTGCCATAGCTGAAATGCACATAAAAGATGTGTGAGTCATGGGCACACTGACGTACAGAAGGACCAGGATTGCCAAATTACATAGCTGACAAAGATTTTGTAGCCCTCATCCTGCACATGGCCCACCTCTACCAGTCATCCTCACATTTCCTGCCATGGGGCCATGGACCACTAGGGGATGTGCTTCAACACTCAACTACTAAGCAAGTGGCGTGTCAACATGGCGGACCTGGATGTCAAATGAGAACCACCCAATGGGACCAAAATGGCATCACAGACATACATACACAACACGGAACTCAATAGTGTGTCTGTGCACCAATACATGCATAGCACTCACAGGTTTCCTACACAGACAGTATGCTCACCGCTAGTTTGCTGTTGATCGGCACTCAGACGTTCGGCCAGTTCAGGATGCGTCACTGCAATGATACGGTGCATGAGAGGGGTCATGGAGCGTCGGGCCAGACGGGGCGTCCTTGGAATCAGGCCCAGTGTTACTTCCGCTACATTCTTGCTCAGCCTGGAAATGTCGTCCCAGCGTTTGTGGCAGTGTGCATGTCATCTGTTGCACACCCCCAATGCCCGTACTTCCCGTGCTATGCTCCTCCACAGGTCCTTGCGAAGGTGCAGCTTGACCTACCATGATGGGAGACAAAAGGGTTTAAGTCAGTGGACAGGTGGCCTGTCACACACATAGGGGCAAGACGTAACTGTCAGCAGCCATGCACAATCATGAACATATGTCTAGCCCACACTACACAGCTAAGATAGAAATAGGCGTGATTATTTGGCCCCCTCATGCACACCAACATGTCCCACACTGCACTTACCACCCGTCCTGGTGCGCCGTAGAGGCGTCCATAGTTGCGGAGTACACCGTCCACGAGGACATCAAGCTCCGCGGCGGTGAAGGGTCGAGACCGGATCTCTTTGCCTCTCGACATGGCAAGATCACGGAGTATGGCACTAGAGCAGCAGTCGGTGGTCAGCTCAGCAGCAGCAGCAGCAGGTCGAGGTGATGGTCACAGGCAGCACTCGGTGGTCAGCTCAGCAGCAGCAGCAGGTCGAGGTGAACAGGCAGCACTGGTCCCCAGGGTAGGAAGTGTCATTTTGGCCAACACACATATATAGGGCCCTCAGCACGTGTCAGTAGCATACGTCGCCACCAATTGGTCAGCCCTGGAAGCGTGATCGTGAAATGGGCCAATGACTGACCCTGTTGTTGCGGTGCACTGCTTCCGCTACTTGCGATTGGCCATATGCGGCCAGCGTCCCTGAACACAGCCGCATGGCCGGGCACGGCGGTTGTGTTCATGGCCGGGCACGGCGGTTGTGTTCATGGCCTGGCACGGCGGTTGTGTTCATGGCCGGGCACGGCGGTTGTGTTCATGGCCGGGCACGGCGGTTGTGTTCATGGCCGGGCACGGCGGTTGTGTTCATGGCCGGGCACGGCGGTTGTGTTCATGGCCGGGCACGGCGGTTGTGTTCATGGCCGGGCACGGCGGCTGTGTTCATGGCCGGGCACGGCGGTTGTGTTCATGGCCGGGCACGGCGGTTGTGTTCATGGCCGGGCACGGCGGTTGTGTTCATGGCCGGGCACGGCCGTCCTAGTCCCGGCCGCTCCGGCCGGTGTACGGTGGATGATGCAAGGTGACTGTAAGGGGGGTCATGAACTGGCATGTCCATTGAGTACATCTACAGGGTGTATAGGCCTGCACCTCCCCCGCTGAGTACGTGCACCGCCATGGAGGCGCCAGTGATAGAACATTGTTGCAACTGAAGCATCCGTGCCTGAGGCTTGCACGTGCGGTTGCCGATGTGTGCCCGTGACGGTCCCTGCACATGCAGCCAATGGGAAGAGGGACGCTGGCCGCGTATGGCCCTTGGGAAGTAGCGGAAGTTGAGCACCGCCATGGCGGCGCCAATTATGTTATCTTGTCAGACGCTGCACCGTGATGTGTTGTGTGCAGTTGCGTCATGAGGGATGTGAGCGTGATGGGGAAAGGTCATATGTCATACAATATAGCATGTGTGTCCATACAATGCCCATCGGTCGGCACACAATGGGCAACAGATGTGCATTTGTACGTGTTGACGTCGGGTGTGACCCTACAGACGTTCTTACATCTTCACAACTACACAGTACATCACGGCTGTGTGGCCAAATTATGCATCTGTTGTCAGTGTCTTGTTCTGGCGAGGTGACTACAGTGGTGGTGGTACACATGCATTCTGTGTATGTGTTTTGTACGTTGTGTCACCATGCATGTAATTACCGTATGCACATCATTATTGGTGTTGGCATTTGTGCTTGATGACATGGCGTGTGTATAATATACGTTTGTGTGCATGCAGTTGCATGTGTGTCTGTGATGTGGCTACTAAACATTAGGGTGAAGACTGAAGTTGTGTCAGTAAGGTTCACATGTGATGGAGTTGTACACGTATGCGTCGTTTGTAAGTTGACCTAAGTTACATCTCTCTCCCACACAGGAGGGCTCCAAATGTGCATCGGCCATACACTGTGCTGGAGGATATGGTTGACGAGGAGGTGATTCGGAAATTCCGGCTGGATCGACGTCGGTTGCTGGAGCTTGTGGCTCAATTGTCTCCTCATCTGCAGCCACGTAGGACGTATCCTGGGTCGATTACACCCACTGCAAAGGTCATGGCGGTACTACATTTCTTCGCTACTGGCACATTTCAGTACACAGTTGGACATGCCGGGGGGATGTCACAGGCCATGTTCAGCACGGTTCTTCGGGATGTCTTGACAGCTATGATGCTGTACAAGAATGACTACATACATTTCCCACGGCCGGAAGAGTTGGCAGCTGTCAAAGCTGATTTCTATGCACTGGGCCACATACCTCACGTTGTGGGCTCAATTGATGGCACACACATCGCTATCATTCCACCACGGGCACGGGAACAAGTGTTCAGGAATCGCAAACACTTCCATTCGCTGAACGTGCAGGTGGTGTGCCTGGCAAACAACATCATCTCCCATGTGTGTGCAAGATTTCCTGGATCCGCACATGACGCCCACATCATGCGGAGCAGCAATGTCCCACGACTCATTGCTAATCTGCGACCCGGTCAAGCGTGGCTTGTTGGTGAGTGTGCAGTGGGGACTCTTGTGATCTCTGTGTTGCATGGGGTACCCACCATATCTTGTTGTGATGTTTGTCTCTGTCATCCCCCTACATAGGCGACTCGGCTTACCCAAACCGGCCCTGGCTCCTCAGTCCCCTACGTAATCCGAGAACAGCGGGTGAAATGCGGTACAATGAAGCACATGGAAGGACACGGAGAGTCATCGAACGTACTTTTGGACTGCTAAAGTCTAGGTTTAGGTGCCTCGATAAGACCGGAGGGGCCCTGCCTTACTCACCAGGAAAAGTATGCAGGATCGTGATTGCCTGCTGCATGCTCCACAACCTGGCAGTACGCAATGACATTGAACTGCTGTTGGACCCTGAAGACGAAGGAGTTCCTCGGCCTCCCATCCCACCCATGTCGACTGATGAGGATAGTGGTGAGGAGGAAGGTGTGGACCAGAGGCGCCAGCTCATAGATCGCTACTTCCCTTGAATGTGAGTAACTACCTCTAGTGGCGGTTGACAATGCCTCATGTATGTTTGCTGGTGTTGTGTGGATGTGGGGTTAATCAGCTGTGTGTTGTTTGTGATGGTTGCATATGTGTGTCTTCATGTCTTTGGACATACAAGTCTCCATGATGTGTGTGCTCTCATCCCATGCTTTTGTGATGGTTGTCGTTTGTGTAATGTTGCTGTGCATTGTGTTGTGATGTGTGTGAATCTGTTTCCTGACGTGTGTTTGCTGTCTCTGATTTTCTCTAGGTCACTCCCGCAGCGCCATGATCATGTACGACTGTGATCCCTGAACCTGTTTACGTCTGTTTCTGAAGGCAATCATGTGAATAAACATGGAGGCAAAACATCATTGTGTGAGTAAGTGCAATTTATTTACAGGTTGTGCTTCTGTGCTGGTGAATATTTACAAGTAAGTGGGGTGGAGGGAGTTGGAGTTGAAGGTAATGGCAGATGAAATGTCCGTGCTGACACCCCATTGGGGGGTGTCAGGGTAGTCCAGCAGACCAGTGGGAATGATTGTCTGTGGGACAGGATACTTAGCTGGGTGAATGTCTGGCACAGGCAGTGACATTGTCATGGTCGTCCCCTCTTGGAGCGTGTGGATGGCGCTCCAACACTGCTCTCAGCCACTTCCTGCCTCGGCCGGCCCCTCCGTCTCTGAGGTGGAACAGAGTCAGCTGGGAGGGCAGGTTGTTGATGGGCCACATCCGTCGCCAGGGGCACAGGTGGTGGTGGCGGCGGTGGAGGCGGAGGTGACGGTGGCGGGGGAGGAGGAGGTGGCGGTGGAGGCGACGGTGGCGGTGGCGCTACGACACTTGGTGGAGGGGGGGGGGGTTGTTCCGGCCAACCCATTCCCTCCACATCGTTGCCTGCTGGCCCATGATCTGCAACATCTGGCCAAGGATGCCACAGATTTCGCGCTGGACGTTGGTGTTGTCCACTGAGTCCTGGTGTGCACGATCTGCGTTTGCCTGGGACAGGTCGTATGACGCCTGGCACCTGGCAAGGGCTTGTAGGGACTGTGCCACTGGATGGGGTAGCTGTCCTTCCTCTGCACGGCGGTGTGTGGCTCGCCTGATTGGCTGATGTCCCGTTGCCTGTGTTTGTGGCCCACTCACCCTGCCTGTGTGTGAGGCCGATGGACCAGCGTCGTGCGCTGGGTTATGCTGGGTGGCACCGGCAGGAGTCGTGGTGCCGGTGGTAGTGGTGGTAGTGGTGGTACTGGTGGTACTGGTGGTACTGGTGGTGGTGGGGACTGTGCAGATCACAGAGACAGGTGTCGCTGGAGTCACACATGCGACGTTGGTCGGTCCCGGGAGTCCCTGTGAGCCAGATGGCCCTGGCTGCGTGCTTGGTCCCGCTCCATCCTCCGCACCGGAGCTGCCTGTGTCCTCGTCACCAGAGAGTCCTGTAGGTGTGGGAGGCGAGGCTGGCGGCCGGGTACTGGTTTCCCCAGTCAGTTGACGATCACCTGAGGGACAAGATGGAGCTGGTCAGTAATGTGGACATTACATGGTTATATAGATTTGTAGACATTTCTGTTTCCTGTCGCACACACCCCACCCTCCACCACCACCACCCTCCCCGTGAACATGGGGGCCTGTTGGGAGTTGTAGTTTGGGCCTCTCACATGCCCCACACACCCTCCACCACCACCACCCTCCCCGTGAACATGGGGGCCTGTTGGGAGTTGTAGTTTGGGCCTCTCACACGCCCCACACACCCTCCACCACCACCACCACCCTCCCCGTGAACATGGGGGCCTGTTGGGAGTTGTAGTTTGGGCCTCTCACACGCCCCACACACCCTCCACCACCACCACCCTCCCCGTGAACATGGGGGCCTGTTGGGAGTTGTAGTTTGGGCCTCTCACACGCCCCACACACCCTCCACCACCACCACCCTCCCCGTGAACATGGGGGCCTGTTGGGAGTTGTAGTTTGGGCCTCTCACATGCCCCACACACCCTCCACCACCACCACCCTCCCCGTGAACATGGGGGCCTGTTGGGAGTTGTAGTTTGGGCCTCTCACACGCCCCACACACCCTCCACCACCACCACCCTTCCCGTGAACATGGGGGCCTGTTGGGAGTTGTAGTTTGGGCCTCTCACATGCCCCACACACCCTCCACCACCACCACCCTTCCCGTGAACATGGGGGCCTGTTGCGAGTTGTAGTTTGGGCCTCTCACACGCCCCACACACCCTCCACCACCACCACCCTCCCCGTGAACATGGGGGCCTGTTGGGAGTTGTAGTTTGGGCCTCTCACACGCCCCACACACCCTCCACCACCACCACCACCACCCTCCCCGTGAACATGGGGGCCTGTTGGGAGTTGTAGTTTGGGCCTCTTACACGCCCCACACACCCTCCACCACCACCACCCTCCCCGTGAACATGGGGGCCTGTTGGGAGTTGTAGTTTGGGCCTCTCACACGCCCCACACACCCTCCACCACCACCACCCTCCCCGTGAACATGGGGGCCTGTTGGGAGTTGTAGTTTGGGCCTCTCACACGCCCCACACACCCTCCACCACCACCACCACCACCCTCCCCGTGAACATGGGGGCCTGTTGGGAGTTGTAGTTTGGGCCTCTCACACGCCCCACACACCCTCCACCACCACCACCCTCCCCGTGAACATGGGGGCCTGTTGGGAGTTGTAGTATGGGCCTCTCACACGCCCCACACACCCTCCACCACCACCACCCTCCCCGTGAACATGGGGGCCTGTTGGGAGTTGTAGTTTGGGCCTCTCCCATGCCCCACACACCCTCCACCACCACCACCCTCCCCGTGAACATGGGGGCCTGTTGGGAGTTGTAGTTTGGGCCTCTCACACGCCCCACACACCCTCCACCACCACCACCCTCCCCGTGAACATGGGGGCCTGTTGGGAGTTGTAGTTTGGGCCTCTCACACGCCCCACACACCCTCCACCACCACCACCACCACCCTCCCCGTGAACATGGGGGCCTGTTGGGAGTTGTAGTTTGGGCCTCTCACACGCCCCACACACCCTCCACCACCACCACCCTCCCCGTGAACATGGGGGCCTGTTGGGAGTTGTAGTTTGGGCCTCTCACACGCCCCACACACCCTCCACCACCACCACCCTCCCCGTGAACATGGGGGCCTGTTGGGAGTTGTAGTTTGGGCCTCTCACACGCCCCACACACCCTCCACCACCACCACCCTCCCCGTTAACATGGGGGCCTGTTGGGAGCCATGGACATGTTAGTGAGTTGGTGTCAAACGTGCATGGGTTGGGGCGTAGGAGATGTTTCTTCTCAGTTGTGTGAGCCTGACCATGTCGTGCTGATCGTGGTGCTTGGTTTGTACTCACCAGTCTCTTCTCCTTCGTCAAGTCCGTCTAGGCTCTCTGGGTGTAGTATCACCAGCACCTTCTCCTTCCAATCGGTGTAGGGTATGGGCTCCGGGGGTGTGCCACCGCCAGTATGATTGGCTCTAGCAAAGTTTTTAGCTCGGATGCCCTTGACCCTGGTCTTCAGGTCATGCCACCGCCTCTGAATGTCATGCTTCGTCCTCGGCACAGTCCCCGACGCATTCACCCGAGTGACGATCCTGTCCCACATGTGGTTCTTTTGCGCCACGGACGTCTGCTGGACTTGGGCCCCGAAGATGTGGGGCTCAACACGGATTATTTCATCTACCATTACCCTCAACTCTGTCTCCGTGAATTTGGGTTTTTTTTTGGGTGCCATGGTGTGTGGTGCTCAGTGTGTGAGTTGAGTGAGTTGGGGGGTGCAGGTGTGTGGTGTGTGATGTGTAGGATTTGTGTGGTGGGTGTTTGTGTGGTGGGTGTGGTAGGGTGGTGGTTGTGTGTCTTCTATGTGAGTTTGCAGTATCTCGAATTGGGCCTCTTGCTGGCAGCAATGCTGTGATGCAAAGGATTGTGGTAGCGTGTGGGTGTCATTTTATAGTCGTGTCTCAATGGTTGTTGGCAGTCAGGTGGTAGGTGGGCGTGTTGACTAGTGTGCATTATTGGATAATTGGGACGTGTCATGGTGGCTTGTGCTTGGTGTTGGGGGGGGGGAGGGGCGTTGACAATGTTCGTATGTTTGCTTTGGACTTGCGGTACACTTTCTAACATTTGTTTGCCGCTAGGGATGTTGTGCGTGTTGGCCTTCCGCAGTGATGCTGTGGTTATCATTGCATTCTTTCCGCCGCGGACGTGGATGGCTGTGCGTTCCGTGGTACGGGCGGATTTATCCTAATTGCGGCCACGGAGTATTCACAGGTATGGCGGTACATGTGTTATTTTCCGCGGTCATTTCCGTCCGCGGCAGTGGTTGTTCATTGGACTCCGTCCGCCGCGGACGGAGTTGGATGTGTTCCGTCCACCGCGGACGGTGTTGGTTATGATCCGTCCGCCGCGGTCGGAGTTTCGTGACATGATTATCCTAATCCCAACCGCGGAATCTCCGCGGCGCAGGCGGGAGTAAAATTTCCCCCACCATGGCGGACAGTACCCATTTCCGTCCGCCATCCTAATCGACCCCTATGTGTAGGAGGGTATACTCAGACGTGAGTCCCTTGCTCATTGCACCATCAGGATTCAAGCAAGCCGGGCCGACGAAGGCTGTGATGCCAGAAACCGGTCCCCGGAAGCTTGTCTCCTTCCCAGTATAAGAATTGGCTTGGTAGTTTGGTTTGCCCTGTTCCCATCATGCACTGGGACAGGAACAGACTAATTTGCATATAGCCAGGTTCTGAGCTGGGATGGTGCAATGAGCTAAAAAACAGATGATGGATTAAAACCATGATCTCTTGACTTGGTAAGAGTATTCTGCATCATTCAGAAACTCTGTCCATCACCACCCCTTTTCCAAAATCGATTTTATCCACACTATGTGTGGGAGGGTATACTCAGACATGAGTCCCTTGCTCATTGCACCATCAGGATTCAAGCAAGCAGGGCCGACGAAGGCTGTGATGCCAGAAACCGGTCCCCGGAAGCTTGTCTCCTTCCCAGTATAAGAATTGGCTTGGTAGTTTGGTTTGCCCTGTTCCCATCATGCACTGGGACAGGAACAGACTAATTTGCATATAGCCAGGTTCTGAGCTGGGATGGTGCAATGAGCTAAAAAAAACAGGTGATGGATTAAAACCATGATCTCTTGACTTGGTAAGAGTATTCTGCATCATTCAGAAACTCTGTCCATCATCACCCCCTTTTCCAAAATCGATTTTAGCCACACTATGTGTGGGAGGGTATACTCAGACGTGAGTCCCTTGCTCATTGCACCATCAGGATTCAAGCAAGCCGGGCCGACGAAGGCTGTGATGCCAGAAACCGGTCCCCGGAAGCTTTTCTCCTTCCCAGTATAAGAATTGGCTTGGTAGTTTGGTTTGCCCTGTTCCCATCATGCACTGGGACAGGAACAGACTAATTTGCATATAGCCAGGTTCTGAGCTGGGATGGTGCAATGAGTTAAAAACAGGTGATGGATTAAAACCATGATCTCTTGACTTGGTAAGAGTATTCTGCATCATTCAGAAACTCTGTCCATCACCACCCCTTTTCCAAAATCGATTTTATCCACACTATGTGTGGGAGGGTATACTCAGACGTGAGTCCCTTGCTCATTGCACCATCAGGATTCAAGCAAGCCGGGCTGACGAAGGCTGTGATGCCAGAAACCGGTCCCCGGAAGCTTGGCTCCTTCCCAGTATAAGAATTGGCTTGGTAGTTTGGTTTGCCCTGTTCCCATCATGCACTGGGACAGGAACAGACTAATTTGCATATAGCCAGGTTCTGAGCTGGGATGGTGCAATGAGCTAAAAAACAGGTGATGGATTAAAATCATGATCTCTTGACTTGGTAAGAGTATTCTGCATCATTCAGAAACTCTGTCCATCACCACCCCCTTTTCCAAAATCGATTTTATACACACTATGTGTGGGAGGGTATACTCAGACGTGAGTCCCTTGCTCATTGCACCATCAGGATTCAAGCAAGCCGGGCCGACGAAGGCTGTGATGCCAGAAACCGGTCCCCGGAAGCTTGTCTCCTTCCCAGTATAAGAATTGGCTTGGTAGTTTGGTTTGCCCTGTTCCCATCATGCACTGGGACAGGAACAGACTAATTTGCATATAGCCAGGTTCTGAGCTGGGATGGTGCAATGAGCTAAAAAACAGGTGATGGATTAAAACCATGATCTCTTGACTTGGTAAGAGTATTCTGCATCATTCAGAAACTCTGTCCATAACCACCCCCTTTTCCAAAATCGATTTTATCCACACTATGTGTGGGAGGGTATACTCAGACGTGAGTCCCTTGCTCATTGCACCATCAGGATTCAAGCAAGCCGGGCCGACGAAGGCTGTGATGCCAGAAACCGGTCCCCGGAAGCTTGTCTCCTTCCCAGTATAAGAATTGGCTTGGTAGTTTGGTTTGCCCTGTTCCCATCATGCACTGGGACAGGAACAGACTAATTTGCATATAGCCAGGTTCTGAGCTGGGATGGTGCAATGAGCTAAAAAACAGGTGATGGATTAAAACCATGATCTCTTGACTTGGTAAGAGTATTCTGCATCATTCAGAAACTCTGTCCATCACCACCCCCTTTTCCAAAATCGAGCCAATGTAGTTAAGGCCATGGATAAGGGTAACTATTTCAGAGTGCCGTGTTTGGCACACTGTATAAACCTGGTTGTTAAAAAATCCTTGCATGAAGAAAGTCTAGTCTACGAGTTACTGACCACCTGCCAAAGAATGTGCACACATTTCAACCATTCTTTTAAGGCCCGGAAGCAGCTGAGGTGCCTGCAACATGAACGTAAAGTGCCAGTGAAAGCACTCATCCAGGACGTGGTAACACGTTGGAACTCAACCTTCTACATGCTTGAGCGTCTGTATGAGCAGTATGCGGTAGTCGATCAGTATTTCTTTAAACTGGGTGCACCTATGATAGACCTGAGGATACAGGTGGAGCAATGGGAGCTAGTTAAAAGCCTGACAGACATGCTTCGTCCTTTTGAGGTCTTCACGCGTGCAGTCAGCATGGAGGACTGTAATTTGGGAAAAGCTATCCCATTGTTGCGCATGCTAGAGCACCAACTGAAGGCGGTGTCTTCTACGTTTCAAAAAGATGGAAAGCAAGAAGCATTTGAGTTGGCGGAGAAGTTATTACAGCACCTACTCCGCGATGAACGTCTTGAAAAGATCCACACAGAACAGTATTACATTTCTGCTACTATTCTGGATCCACGGTACAAAAAGGCAGTGGCAGGCAGAGTATTCTTTCCTTTTGATGACGCAGATGTTACAAAGTACAAACATTGGCTAGCTGTGTCAGCCACTCGGTTTGACAAAGAACGGCAGGAAATTGAAGGAAAAGGCAGTACATCAGCATCAGCAGGCCATCCGGAGTCAAAAAAATCCACTTCTGCATCTGTGGCTGTGGCAGAAGTGAGTGATTTTCCCTGTCAGCCGTTAACGACACCAGCAACCGTATCATCTGCACCAGACACAACAGTAATATTGTGTGAAGAAGAAGATTGGCTAACTCAGCTTGGGTTTGCTTCTCAAAAGGTCCTAGAAAAAAGTAAGCAAAGTGGAGGAACCCTGGAGAACCTTGAGTCGATGGTGCAGGCCTATCTGAATGACTCAACAGAGGTCTATGTTCATCATGACCCATTGGCGTATTGGCATGGGAAAAGAGATGTGTGGCCAGTGATCACCAACCTGGCTGTAAATTACTTGTCTTGCCCACTCGCAAGCGTGTCTTCTGAATGTGTTTTCAGTGCTGCTGGTAGCATTGTAACTTCCAAAAGGACCCGCCTCTCGCCCAAAAATGTGGAGAGGTTAACAATGATCAAGATGAATCAGCACTTCATACCACCAGATTACAAAATACGAGAATGCATGCAGGAAGAAGACGAGGAGGACACCAACTTAGATGCGGGAAATTCTTCTCTGTTAACTGACCTACTCCCGTCTGAATTCGCAGAGTTTGAGGATGAGCTCTTCTTCCCTGACACCCAGCCCTGAAAATGAGTCAATGAATCACTAACTTTCTTTTTCGTCCTTATTCACTTTTATTCCTGTGTGTCTGTCTTTCTTTCTTTTGCAAAATCTATATAAAAAAAACTTTAATCACCTAATCACAAAAACAAGCCCATCAGCAGAACTGTCTTCACTTATTTGCTTATTGATTTGAAGGTGCCGCAGTCTGCATTCCTCAGGTTCACAAGTTCACAAGAACATGCTCCTCTATCCTCCTCCTCCAGACTCCTATTTCCCTCAAAGCAGATGGCTGGATTACGCCCAATGAAGAAAGACTCTGCACTTGTGGGGGTGTTCTACTTCTTTGCGGGTGAGTTGACGGATCTGGAGCATTGCTGTGAAGGTCTAATACTGGATAAAAGTGGTTTGGAGAAAATCGAAGGTGAAAAATTATATTGCGTTTTTTCTCACTTGCCTGTCTTTGGGGTACTGTTTGGGGGGCTTCCAGGTTTTTGGGGGTGGGTTTTGGGGTCTGGGAGCACTGCTGCCACAGTCTAATGTTTATTGCATTTGTTTTTCAGAAAATCCGTGGTGGAAAAGGGGAGTTAGGGCCTAGCTGCAGAGCTCATTTGGACTGCATTCCAGGTAGGCCCAAAGTTTCCTAAGTGTGGCTTTTCCCGGTTTTGCTTTTCGGCTTTTTTTGGGGGGGTGAATCTTGTTTTTGCCCGGGTTTACGGGTCTGGGGGCCTTGCTTGGAAGGTGTAATATCGGCTAAAAGTGGTTTGGAAAAAATCGGAGCAGAAAAAGTTTTTGCGCTTTTGATCACTTGCCTGTCTTTGGGGTGCTGTTTGGGGGGCTTTTAGGTAGTTGGGGGTGGGTTTTGGGGTCTGTGAGCACTGCTGGCACATTCTAATGTTGATTGCATTTGTTTTACAGGAGATCCATGGTGGAAAAGGGGAGTTGGGGCCTAGCTGCAGAGCGCATTTGGACTGAATTCCAGGTAGGCCCAAAGTTTTCTAAGTGTGGCTTTTCCCGGGTTTTGCCTTTTGGCTTGTTGGGGGTGTTAAACTTGTTTTCGCCCGGGTTGACAGTTCTGGGGCCATTGCTGGGAAGGTCTAATACCCGAAAGAAAGTGTTTTGGAGACAATCCCTGGGGAAAAACCTTTTGCATTTTCTGAGATTTCGCTCACTCTACCGTTCTCGGGGGGCTGTTTGTGGGGGTTCCTGGTGTTTGTGGGGGGTTTGCGAGTCTTGGAGTAATGCAGGGTATGGATACTTTTGCTTGCTTGCAAGTGGTTTGAATACAATCCATGGTGGGTAAGGGGGGATTTGGGCCTACTTTACTTTCAAAGTACGTTTTGTCACCATTTTCTACTAGGCCTCTGACAGGTAGCAGTATCGCACGTTTTTTGACATCCGATTGGGGGTCTTCTACATTTCTGCGACTGGGTTTAGTAAGGGAGCACTGCTGGGAAGGTCTAATTTTGTTCTAAAACACAGGTTACAGTACACCGAGCTTGAGGGGAAAGATCCGCTAAATTAATTCGCCCATACTTATTTATCCTTCAAAAGGAGACTCAGACAGAGTGCGCACTTTAAAAAATATTGTACTGTCTATTAGGAAACTCAAAGTGTGACTTTTTGCACTACACAGCGTACATACCTTATATTTATTTGTCAGTGGTGTTCTAATATCACTTCCTGTTTTTCCATCAATAATTACAGGCCGGGTTTCAGCCTGTGCAATGGGAAAAAAAGGATAAAGTCAGGCATCACATTAGCGAGCCGCAATTCAGCATCCGCCAGGCAGGCAGTGGACAGGGTGTCTTCTGGTCACCAACATTGTTGGACGGAGCGTCAGATGGAATGGAGGAGTCCCGCTAATAAGAGGAATGGTTGGATGCATGCAACTTCCCAAATTCAACAGGACAACTACAACAACATACAGATACAGTATCCGTTCTTTTCTAATTATCTTTTAAGTAATGTTATTGCTGTGAACTTCTATGAGTGTGACTCTGCATTTCTTATCTCTGCTTCTAAATTCATCCCTACAGCCATTGTATAGGGTTTACTTCTGCTATTTTTCAAACCTAATTTAATGTACGAAGTGTTTCTCTGAGTGCAGAGATAGGCAAGTGAAAACGCATAATTACTGCAGCCCTGTACTGTCACATTCTTTCATTCACGGTTGTCGAAAGTACTACTTACTTTTCAGTAACCATGCATGCAGTAGTGCATGCACTTCCTTTATGTCACTTAAAAGATTTATGGATAGCTTTGTACTCAAAGATTTGTTTATCTTCAATTATTGTTTGTCCATGCTGTGCTTTTTTTTTCTTCTTTCAACAAAACTTTCCCAAAACCCCCCATTCCCAACCATTTTCCAAACCCTAACCCTCTTCCCCCGGGCTGTGTGGTTTTGATTGATGTGTGACTAAATGACAGCAATAATTCCACACACTTGCTGGGGAAGATAAGGTCATAGCAACAGGCTGGTGAAGGAATCCGAGGATATATTCTTACTCAGCTTGACACAGACCCATGACTATTGGCAAATGAAAGCAGATTTTCATGTGCGCCATCAACTTGATTGATCATCAAGAACATCCTCCTCCTAGACGTGGCAAATGATTACGCTTCTGTGTCCTTCACCTTCAGTACTATTTCTTGTAGTAGTAGCCAATGTCAAAGAAATTCAAAGCAAGTAGTAGTTATACTTTCAATACTATACCATTTGTTAGGCTACATTGTGGCACTGTTCTAGTGTACTGTCACCTGCTATATTCTCTATCGTACCGTTCTAATGCTACGGTAAGGACAAACAAGGTTTCATTTTCTTTTTTTTCATATGCTGCAACTGCCACTGTGTAACACCACTAGTACCACCGCAATGATGACATTTCATCCGCCCAGGATTGCCAACCGTAATCGCCATTTCCCGTGCAGCCAGCCCTGTGCCTAGCCCTATTTCCAAAATAGGTGTGACCTATTCTTAGGACACCCCCGCGCCGCACGGCCACCAGCTGTCGCGTGTGCCCCCCGCCTGCCGCTGCTCTCAGCCTCGCTGAGCCTTCCTTCCTCCTGGCCACGCCCCCCGCCGTCGCTCGTTCTCCCGCATTTCTTGTTGTTCTGCTTAGAGTGTAATTGTCGCCATTTGTAGTGTAATTGTATTGTATTTTGTATTTTATTCCAATTTCTGTCCTTGCTTGTATTGTTGTACCCCCCTGTGCAGTTTCCCCTGCGCCCACCCGCCCCGCTCCCCGCTTCCCGCCGCCGGGAGTGTGGACAAGCCCCCCTTCCCTCTGTACCCCCCCGCTCCCGCCTCCCAGCTGCTCCTCCCTCCCTGCACTTGGCCATAAAATGGCGACCGTGCGGCACAGGTGAGTGTGACCTATTCTTAGGACACCCCCGTGCCGCACGGCCACCAGCTGTTGCGTGTGCCCCCCCGCCTGCCGCTGCTCTCAGCCTCGCTGAGCCTTCCTTCCTCCTGGCCACGCCCCCCGCCGTCGCTCGTTCTCCCGCATTTCTTGCTGTTCTGCTTAGAGTGTAATTGTCGCCATTTGTAGTGTAATTGTATTGTATTTTGTATTTTATTCCAATTTCTGTCCTTGCTTGTATTGTTGTACCCCCCCTGTGCAGTTTCCCCTGCGCCCACCCGCCCCGCTCCCCGCTGCCGGGAGTGTGGACACGCCCCCCCTTCCCTCTGTACCCTCCCCGCCTCCCAGCTGCTCCTCCCTCCCTGCACTTCGCCATAAATGGCGACCGTGCGGCACAGGTGAGTGTGACCTATTCGTAGGACACCCCCGTGCCGCATGGCCACCAGCTGTCGCGTGTGCCCCCCGCCTGCCGCTGCTCTCAGCCTCGCTGAGCCTTTCTTCCTCCTGGCCACGCCCCCCGCCGTCGCTCGTTCTCCCGCATTTCTTGCTGTTCTGCTTAGAGTGTAATTGTCGTCATTTGTAGTGTAATTGTATTGTATTTTGTATTTTATTCCAATTTCTGTCCTTGCTTGTATTGTTGTACCCCCCTGTGCAGTTTCCCCTGCGCCCACCCGCCCCGCTCCCCGCTTCCCGCCGCGAGTGTGGACACGCTCCCCTTCCCTCTGTACCCTCCCCGCTCCCGCCTCCCAGCTGCTCCTCCCTCCCTGCACTTCGCCATAAATGGCGACCGCGCCCACGCGCAGCGTTGACGGGCGTGCCGATTGTGCGCCGAAGGCGCGCCAAAGGTAAGCCCGTCTGCACCCATCCGCGCCTGGACCGCGCCCAGTGCCAGGACCCCTGGCTCCCACAGACACCAGCCCACCCGCCGGACCTACGACGCCACCGAACTCTACGCACTCAACGCCGGTCGAATCCCGGGCTGCTATCGAGCCACCCCGAGACGCACCCACGGACCCTTCAGCTGCCACTCCTGCAGGTTCACCTGCATCCGGACCTGCATTACACCAGCACCGACCAAGCCGAACACCAGCAGCAACCACCTCAAGTGCATCCTGCTCAACACCCGCTCCATCCACAGACACGCCGTCGAGCTCTGGAACCTGCTCGACACCACAGCCCCAGACGTCGCCTTCCTCACGGAAACCTGGATGAACGCCTCCTCAGCGCCAGACATCACCATCGCCATCCCGGACGGCTACAAGATCATCCGAAGGGACCGCGTCAACCAGACAGGAGGAGGCATCGCCATCATTCACAGGAACACCATCCGCATCACAACCAACACCGACGACACCCTCGCACCCGCCGAACACCTGCACTTCCAGATCCACATCAACCCCAAGACCACCCTCAGAGGCACCCTCATCTACAGACCCCCGGGACCACGCACACAATTCAGCGAAGACATCGCCGACTTCATCAGCCCGCACGCCCTCCTCTCCGCTGACTACATCCTCCTCGGGGACCTCAACTTCCACCTGGAGAACAACAACGACCGCAACACCACCACCCTGCTGGCCAACCTCGCCAACCTCGGTCTCAAGCAGCTGGTGACCACCCCCACCCACTACGCCGGACACACACTCGACCCCGTGTTCTCATCCAGCGAGGACATCACCTTCAGTCACGCCACCGGACTCCACTGGACGGACCACAGCTGCGTCCACTTCAGCTTCAGAAGGACCACTACCCACCACCACCAGCAACAGGTTGCACGCAGAAGCTGGAACAAGATCACAGCCGACCAGCTCGCGACTTCCCTGAGCATGAACCCTCCCACCAGAGCAACGAATTCAAGCCAGGCGGCCACCAACCTCACGAAGTGGATCAGCAACTGCGCAGGCGTCCTCGCCCCTCTGAAGACCACGACTAACAGACCCGGCAGCAATAAAGCCCCATGGTTCACCGACGAACTCAAGAGCTCCAAGAAGAACTGCCGAGCCCTCGAGAAAGCCTGGCGCAGAGACCCAACACCGAACAACATGACTGCCCTCAAGCTCGCCACCCGGAAACACTACCAACTGATCCACGCCACCAAGAAAACTGCATTCAAGGAACGACTGGACAACAACGCACACAACAGCAAGGAACTCTTCAACATCGTTAAAGAGCTCTCCAACCCCAACGCCGGAAACAACGACATCATCCCTTCACAAGACCTCTGCAACTCCCTCGCCGCCTACTTCCACAGCAAGATCGCGAACATACACAACAGCTTCAGCACTCAACCGACGCACGCCACGACCACCCTCCGCGCCTGGACCCCGATCAGCACCGAAGACACCGTCCGCACGATGAACTCCATCCACTCCGGATCTCCGACCGACCCCTGCCCTCACCACGTCTTCAACAAGGCCGACGCTGTCATCGCACCCCACCTGCGGGATATCATCAACACCTCCTTCGACACCGCTACCTTCCCGGAGAGCTGGAAGCACGCCAAACTCAGCGCTCTTCTGAAGAAGCCATCATCCGACCCCACCGACCTCAAGAACTACCGCCCCATCTCGCTGCTCCCATTTCCTGCAAAAGTCATCGAGAAGACCATCAACAAGCAGCTGGCCGCCTTCCTCGAGACGAACGGATCCCTTGACCTCTCGCAGTCTGGCTTCCGGGCCAACCACAGCACCGAGACCGCCCTGATCGCAGCCACCGATGATATCCGAGCCCTGCTCGACAACGGAGAAACAGCGGCCCTCATCCTCCTAGACCTCTCCGCAGCCTTCGACACTGTCTGCCACCGTACCCTAGTGCAGCACCTCAGCAACGTCGGAATCCAGGAGAAGGCACTGGAATGGATAATCTTGTTCCTCGCAGGAAGGACACAGAGAGTCTGCCTCCCCCCGTTCAGATCAGAAGCCACCGAAGTCATCTGCGGCGTTCCTCAAGGCTCCTCGCTCAGCCCAACCCTCTTCAACGTCTACATGAGCCCCCTCGCAGCCATCGCACGCCAACACAACCTCAACTTCACCTCCTACGCCGACGACACCCAGCTGATCCTCTCCCTCACCAACGACCCCGCCACCGCCAGAGCCAACCTACACGAAGGCATGACAGACGTAGCCAAATGGATGATGAACAGCCGCCTGAAACTGAACTCGGACAAGACGGAAGTCCTCATCCTGGGATCTTCACCCTCCGCCTGGGACGACTCCTGGTGGCCCCCCGCCCTGGGCAGCGCACCCAAACCAACAGACCACGCACGCAACCTAGGCTTCATCCTGGACTCCTCCCTCTCCATGACCAGACAAGTCAACGCCGTCTCCTCGTCGTGCTTCAACATCCTGCGCATGCTACGCAAGATCTTCCAGTGGATCCCCACCGAGACCTGGAAGACGGTCACCCAGGCCCTCGTCACCAGCCGTCTGGACTACGGCAACTCCCTCTACGCCGGAACCACCGCCAAACTCCAGAAGAGACTCCAGCGGATTCAGAACGCCTCAGCACGACTCATCCTGGACATCCCCCGTCGCAGCCACATCTCCGGACACCTGAGAGATCTGCACTGGCTCCCGGTCAACAAGAGAATCACCTTCCGTTTCCTCACCCACGCACACAAAGCCCTACACAACCAAGGCCCAGGATACCTCAACAGCCGCCTCAACTTCTACGCTCCCACACGCCAGCTTCGATCGACCGGCTACGCCCTCGCCGCCGTCCCCCGCATCCGAAGAGCCACCACAGGAGGAAGGTCCTTCTACTACCTGGCCGCCAAGACTTGGAACTCCCTCCCGACCCACCTCCGCCAGACCCAGGACCACCTTGCCTTCAGGAAGCAGCTCAAGACCTGGCTGTTCGAGCAGTAGCGGACCCCCCCTCCCCTAGCGCCTTGAGACCCTCCGGGTGAGTAGTGTGCTATATAAATGCTTGATTGATTGATTGATTGATTGAACACAAATTACAGGTAAGATAAGCGTTTGGGGGGAGGTAGTATAATGGAGGATTAGGAGAGACGAGAGACTGATGGTAGTACTAGTAAAGTCCTAGGACTATTGAATTCACTTACTCTGTGAGAGGCACTTAGTTTTGAAAACATTTGGGCAATTACTTACACAACTTGAATCAAGATGCCACTTAAGTTTCAGGAAAACAAACTTACTGTTAAACCCCCACCCACCAGCCTCAAAAGCAGTAAAAAACACGTATGCTAAGATAAAGTTTAAAGTATATTTATATCCCTAACATAAATAATCTCCCACAAGACCCAACCCACCCCCCCTCCCTAACCCCAACGAATGTCAGTGAAAAGTCCAAAAAACCCAACTCCCAATTCCCACCCCCCAGAAGTCTCCTCCTACTGCTGGCTGCTGTTCACTTTTCGGGCCAGGTCGGCATGCTCCTTGCGGAGGGTCTCGAGCAGGGTTTGGTGTTCAACAGCTCCTGTTCGGGGTAGGACACCCTGAGTGAAAGGCGGTGCAACCTTTTTTTGGTACTGCTGTGGGGGGCAGCTGATTTTTTTGCTGCTTGGCGGTGGTGCGTGGCTCTGTACCGCTGGAGACCTGCTGCGCTGACTGGCTGACCTAGGGAGCGCGGAGGAGGATGCAGCTGTCCCGGTCGATGTTGTGGTCGACTGCGTGTCCTCCTCCTCCTGGGCCACCAGCCGCCGATATTCGGCGACAGTTGTTCTCCAGCCTCCGTTGCCGGGCCCTTTTAGCCAGCTCCTTCCGTGTTGGTTTGGAAGGAGCATATATATGAAGAAAGAAAGACATAGTCTGTAACCAATGCTCTTTAAGATTAACACAAAATGATTCAGCAGAAAGTTGTGTCACAGTAGAACTAGCAACTTGCAAGCGCAGTACATAACTTTTGTGGCCAGTATCTATCTAATCTCCCACTTCTTCATCCTTGCTCTAACATTAGTGGGAGTTTAAGGAATCAATTCTACGAGCACTATGGACTCACTCCATTAGAGTCGACTATGACAGTACACCAGTCTTATTCTTCTTCTTCTCTCTTGTTTAGCAAAATTGGTACGTTAACTTCTGCAAGCCGGCATAATGCCAGCGCAGTCAACTTGCACCCGAGAAAAACAGACGCCCGCCTTGATGAGTGAGACAGACTTGCGTTACTGTACCGGTCCAGTACATGCAGGTGGTGATGCTCTTACTTTTCTATTACGGGTGGCTCTGAGAATACTCTGTTACAAGGGCTACTGCTTAATTAATTTAACTTTCACCCTACAGTGCCAATGAATACTAGAAAAGGAAAATGAAGAAGATAAATAATCTGATTATCTATCACTGCACATGGTATGTATTTGCTTACATATGGGATGGCTTTAGGTGCTTTGCTTTTTATTGAGTGAACAGTGAAACATACACACATGAATGACCGAGTTCTACTAAACTTATTAACAGAGGTAGTGAGTGGCCATCGTAATAGCCCGATATATGCTGTGCTTGCAATACAAACTACTGCTACTATTCATGGTAGTATTCGGACAAAATTAAAACTTCTTTTCCTTGCCTTTCCTACACTGGAACAGACGTGCGGGTGCGGTGTTACATGCTCTTCAAAGTAACACTTAGTTCATCCAGTGACCGTCTACTCTCTCTAGATACACATGTGCTATCTAAGAGTCAGATAGTACCATGATCCAGGCATCCATCCATTCAAACTATATGTCAATCATTCTTCTTCATGTCTCTCATCTGGACAAACCTTACGTTTTCTCACGGGAAAACAACCTTTTCATTTTATTTGGGAAACCGCAAGCCATACATCCATGCTTGACTTGCATTTGAATTTCAACCAATGGATATATTGCGCACACATACAGTTTCTGTTTCACCCACCCAGGCTGTTCTCATTCCACCCATCCTTGCTTCATCCTTCACCCAGTCATGCATCATATTCCTTCCCAGCCACCTCGGGCACCAATCAAACATGTATCATTCTTCTTTGTCAGCCATCATTACTTTTAACTTGCTCGTCCTTCCACACTTACTTACACCCTTCTTTCGCTTTTCGTTCATCCCATCCATCAAGTTCATCTCAGATCGGATTTGGCTTCTCGAAAAAAAAATTCACAGCTGAGTTGAAGTAAATTTAGAGGAGGCTACTACCTGGTTGATAAAAACTTTGTTCTAAATTTGAAAGTCTTCTTAACAGTATAGTAACTTAACTGTATAACATATATACTACACCGGTGCAGAGAGCACACTCTGCAGTCTGCAATCTCAATAAGTAAGGAATATAAGAGCTTACCACTGCCCGCCACTACCTTGGCAACCCTCACAGCAGTTTCCTCCGGCACTTGCACCGCCTCCTCCCCAGAAGTGTCCTCCTCCACCTCCGCGCTGGCCCCGGCACCAGATGTTCCACCTACCAAGTACATTTAAGAATGTTAGATGTCATAGACATACACCACTCACTAGTATTTTGTCTAGGAATGAAGAAATGTGAATACAGAAACCAATCTAATAATTTGTGATTGTCTACTCTATCTAAAGTAAAAAATTCCCTTTTTCCAGGGAGGGGTGTTGTCTTGCTGCACTTTTTGGCACAACTGATGAATGCTTGCTTTTTAACACGCACCATTTTTCTCATAACAGACAGAGGCTTCACTTCTAAGAACAAGAGCAAGATCAGATCATCATCACTAGGACGGAGTGACCAACGATTCAGCACCAAAAAGAACAATTAAAGTTCAAACCAGGTGAGGATTCGGCTCGCCCACAATAAATGTGTGAAATAAATCACTAAGCACTTTTCCATTTTTAATCAACCGTTTATGTTTTATGACAAACTTGATTTTAATAAATGTTTTTACTTTTAATAAAGCTTTAAAACTTAAATAGACTCTGTGGTTTTTGGTCAAGAGTGACTGAGCAAAAGGTTTTGTAATTTGCAAGCATGAGTCCGTGCCTCTGACACTTCTGGACTCTGACTCCGTACTCTTGCCCTGCGTTGGATAATCATCCTTGGGGATCAATCATTGATGAATTCGGGAGCTAAATGACTCTGCCACACTATCTAGTAAGTAAGGAGATTGGGGGTTCTTCAAAGTCTGTTATCACTGAGGTATGTGGAAAGTCTACCTGCGCCTATTATAATTGATAAACAATGCACTATTTAGTGTCCATAGTTCTGTTTGTGCAGATTTGTCCCTGCAACAGTAGTAGTATGGATTGTCCTCCTATCCAAACCAAAAGTAAAGTAGTATCTTATTCTTTCTTGGTGGTCATTCACATTTTATTGTTGGGAATTGTCAAAGCATAAACATTTAGAAGACTTGAAAAGACATTATGGACAATCCCAGAAGACTGCACTCAGTGCATAGAGCTATTGCTGACTAGAATGGGAGTTTTGTTTAACACCTTTTGCCAACTGTGCAATCTTAGTTAGCTACACAGACAGACTAATAAGAATAATCTAGTAATACCACAGGGAGTCATAGTAGAGGCAGGATAAGAATTTAGATACAGTCTACAAGAAGATTAAAGACGATTTAGAAAAAATCGAATGAGGAACGCTAGGAAAAAATAGGTACTCTATATTAAAATGAAAACTTACCGCGGCCAGCAAAGGAGCCCTCGCCTGACCGATCCTGGCCTTCTACAGCAGCAGCAGCCGATACCACTTCCTCCTCTGTCCTCTTGCCCCTGGGGGGAGCTGATGTACAACATGAAAGAAAGAAAGACCCGAAAACATGGATGATTGTTGTCAACCAAATCAAACATTTCAAAAGAACAATAACAAAATATTTTGGCGAAATAGCAAATAGACAACTATTCCACGGGATATATTGACCTATCTCATGTGGTCTACTACGATATTAGTATTGCTTGATTTGCGGACCGTCGACTTGGAAAGTTATGTAACTTACTAAACAAACTACTAAAAAGGTTCGCCTAGGACTGGCAGGCAGCAGTCCGTAGCACGCGAAGTGACAGACAAACTCCATCGTGATTGCAGATCAGTGACAACACTAAAAAGTTTCCTACTACATTAACCAGTCATTAAAATACTCAAACTATCAATCCACCACCACTATTTCTTCTTATTGCCAGGTGTACAAAGGAAGGACTGGACTTGAGTCGGTAGGGGCAGATTTACAAGCCCCTTGCGGCTCTTTTGCTCCGTTGTTGCGTGACTTTTGTGACGCAGCGGCAGAACAAAAGAGGCGCTATGGTGCGGCGTATATTAACAACGTGACGCATATGGGAGATGCATCACGTTGTAAAGCCCTGTGCCATCAGATGGCGTTCCTGCGCAGGAACGCATCATAAAAGTGGCTGAGGGAAATCTACAAGATTTCAATCAGTCACTTTTAGGACAATGATGCGTCACTCAAACCCTGCGCCTGCTTGAAGCAGACGTATGGCTTGACGCAGCATTGGGGAGATAGGGCACCCCAGAGCATTGCTGGAGCTGCGCCATCGTTGCGGCGCAACTCCAACAATGCGCCGCCTTTACGGCACAGATGCGTAACGCTTCGGTGATGTTTTGGGCCCATGGTGCGCCGTATTGTAAATACGGCGCACCATGGGTGGTGGTGGACGGGCGCACAATTACTGGCGCATCCCTGCTACTTTGCAGGGATGCGCCGGTAATTGCAAATCTGCCCCTTAGTGTCTAGCATTACGCAGTTCTGTAAACTACACTCATACATAATTTCTCAGGCCAATGAAATGAACACAAAATCGAAAAGAAATAAGCATAGTAGCAACGCTGAGAAGGAGAGAAGTGCACCTGAAATGCACAGAAGATTTTGAAATATAATTTACCTACAATGTAATCGGCAGCATTATTGCTCTTGGTAAAAAACAAAAATGTGCAATATAATAACACACAGAGCAGGAGAAAACAGAGTAGTGATGAAATAGCTACTACTACTCACCAAGCCCGGGGATCCCGACGCCGAGCAGGTCGAGCAGGTCGCGTTCCCGGTCCAGGATATCCGTCCAACGGTGGGTGGCCTGGTTGTAGGTGCGCCGGACCCGAGAGTGTTCATACATGGCCCGGCGCACCTTCTCCCACCGCTTCCGGCGCTCCCGGATCCCGTAGCCGCTTGCAATCCTGCCGCCTGCCGCAATGGTCCTGGGGAGGTGGCGCTGTACATAGTACACTAGTGCGGCCACCTCCTCCGCGCTAAAGATCTCCCGTGGCATCACTAGCTCCCCCCTCAAACGCCCGCACGGGAGCCGGGCACGGGGTGCGGGACCCTTCCCCTTCTCGGGCTGCTTCCCGTCTCCCTTTACCATGGTCTGGGCAGAAAGGAAGGTAAATAATAAATAATAAATATAATAGGGAAGAAGAAAAGAAAAGAGTTTAAAAAAGTAGTTTAAAATTAACCAAAAGTAGCAGAAAACACAAAAATATAGAGCTAGAAAAATAGAGGGATAGATAATAAGTAAAATAGATCAAAACACTTCAAACAAGCAAAGGATGGCAGAGATTGAGTGAGGATACAAAAAGGATGCCCAGAACCATAGCAATGAATGAAAAACAAGATGGCCGCGCCCGTTCACGACCGCGTGGGTAAGTTCGCGCGAGATTTCCCCCGCGATCACGCGCAAACTTGTACTAGCGAGCCGCACACTTCGCGAGATTACACATAGCGCCCGGAAACGGAAATATGTCGCGCAAACAAGATGGCCGCGCCCATGTACGACCGCTAGGGTAACTTCGCATCGTTGCGCTACAAGCGGCTCGCAAAAACGCAAAAAACCACGCGAACTGACACGTCGCAAAAAACAAATCGCATATTCGCACGAATTCGCGGCTTCTGAATTCGATCTCGCGCAAATTCACACCCCGCGAATCGCGTGAAATTGCAGAAAAATGATTTTTGCAAAACTGAAGGCACTCAGCAGGTGCAAAAGTTCAAGCTCATCATTAGTAACCATTCCCTTTAGTGCTTCCTGAGGTGCCCCTCCAGAGTTCAGTTGCCTACTTGCAACTATTCTACGACCCTGCTCTGACCCTCACAGCAGGCTCAGAGAATAGCTACAAGTATGCCACAAAGGTCCTGTTAAAAAAAATTACACTGCAACAGAAAGAAATTACAGATAAGGAAGCAAGTGCCAGACTGGAAGTTCAAATTTAGTGACACATTAATCAGCCCCTAATTCATTCATGTCAGTTGAGGCAGGGCAGGTGTGCTAACGAATTTTGCAAAACTGAAAGCACTTAGCAGGTGCAAAAGTTCAAGCTCAACATTAATCAGGAAGCACTTACAGCTAAGGAAGCAGGTGCCAGCTCAAATTCAGTGACACATTAATCAGCCCCAAATTAATTCATGTCAGTTGAGGCAGGGCAGGTGTGCTTTTCCCCCCATAATCTACAGTGATGAACCAGAGGGTGGCAGTGATGAACCAGAGGGTGGCATGGGTGAACCAGAGGGTGGCAGTGGGGAAACAGAGGGTGCTGTGATGAACCAGACGTAGAAACAACATGGTCGCGACAGCTGCGACCCGACAAGTAAGTTCGCATTTGCGAACTCGTAAAAAACCCTCACGAACTTGCAGAAACCCTTGCAAACACACAAAAAGAAATCTGCAAATTCGCGAAAGTTCGCGAATTTTGCAGATTGCGAATTCGGAAATACGCAAATTCGCGAATCGCGAATTCGTAAAATTCGCCCATGCTTAAACCTAACTAACGTAGCATCTATATTTACTGGTTGCGTCTGCACACAATATACGGATATAACGTATTAGCCATATAAACGCTAACTTAATACTCGAATAAGATGACAATATTACGTTTCAATTCTATCAAGCCCTCCTTTTAGCATTTTTCTGCTAATTTTGATAACCCTTATTCTTGCTATCAGGTAAGGGTCTTTACAATTCTAACAGAGCAAAGGAAAATATAGCTATGCAGGCGATAATATATCTGGTATGAAAATATATGAATATAACCAATTTAAAGAAATTTTAGCACTACACATTTTCGGTACAGGTAACATCAGTGACAGAACCTCTAAGGGAAGTAGAGGAACCAAAAACCCCTTTGTCCAATTGCATAAAGGTATCAAGCTCTTTTTGAAGCATTATTGTTTCATTTGTATCATGAATTGAAACTCTTTTGGGAGTGAGATAAGTAGTACAATACAAGCAACATAAGGGAAGGCATTGTATCAAAACACAACAGCATATTAAAAGAACAATGAAATATATATCACCTTTTCTAAAAGCCATCCCCAAACACCGAACAGAGACCAGCTCCAATTTCCGCTCTCCATTCCCTTTACATTTTCCAGGATGTCTAAAATATGCTGTGTAATATTCTTTTACATAGTCGTAATACCGACCACACACTGCTCTCCTATTATTGCGCATGCACCAACGTTTTTGGCTAGAATAAAATCGACTGCAATATCTTGTTTGGTCAGAGAATAAGCGCATAGTTTCCAAATGGGTCGTAATGTCTCGTAAAGCTGCCACTGTAGAATTAGATAAAATTTCCAGCTTACACCCAAAGTACTCTCTAGCTCGTTCACCCCAGGCCATAGCGTTACCACCAAATGTAATATTAGAGGAAAGAATATATCCAAAAGTTATACCGTTACTATAATTATTCACTTCCAAATCGGTAACTCCCTCACAGAATTCCTTTGTCAATGTTCTTTTTACCCATCTTATATTTGGTCTGCTGTACTTACAAGGTACCCAAAACACCATTCCTAAAGCCACATCCTCTGTACAGTTGTACATATTAGAATATGTGCCATTTGATAAAAAAGAAAAACCCGGGTGTGCATAAAGCGGACCTTAATAATCTAATGAGGCATATCTAGTATTCATTCCTGTCAAACTAGGATCATCCTTTTTCCCTTACCGCAGTACATTTTATGCACTACTTCCCTGCAACAATTTAGATACAAATAAGAATCAGTACTGTTTATTTCAGGGCAGCACGTAGAGTAAAACCCAGCCTCTTGAGTAAAAGTCAGATCTTGATAGTGCCAACCTTCAGGGGGATATTCTTTTTTATCAAGATACAAATCACCACAATACATTTCAGGCATGCATCCAGGGTACCCTATTCCTCTCAGCTTTCTGTAATATAGACAAGGTCCAGGATATCCCAGACCAAATTAACCTTTTACTTCTACGAATTAGGGAGGACGAACATATGTGTAATTCACCAATGACAAGGGGTAAGCAGTCCATAAACTTGTAACAGAATCAGTGGGATAACAAGCAGGGTTATCCCTAAATAATTTTTGATGTGTTTCTAGAAAAACTTTACTATACGTGGCTCTTTTATTACGTTCTGATGAAACAGCCTTTATAGAGCACATGATGAGGTATCTTCAGAGTACTCCAAGAACCGGTCATACCAGAAGAGGGACCCTCCCTAGTTACCAATGAGCCACAGTATTTAAAGCAGTCTTCACCGGGGCTACTCATTTCAGACAGACGTATGAACGGGGCAGGTGAGACTGAGCCAGCACCAAAGCACATTTGTAAGTAGAAACGCTACAATGGGGACCACAGAGAGTACACAGTAAGTTCTGTGTATCGCATTGTTGTGTTTAAACCATGGGTACTATTTGATGTCTGTGTCGCATGTTTTCTTGTTTCTTCAGCCCGGTGAGGTGCGGGCGTCCTACATATCTAGCCTATGGAGAAACTCTCCTTTGAATTATAGGTAAGGGATACAGAATAGCACTAAACTCCTCCACAGGGGCTGTGTCTTATTCCTACATTGGCTCATTTGACTCGGACAGTTGTGATTATACATGTGTGGCAGTCATTCACGGCCACATAAGTTCAGAAGTCTTCCCGCTGCCTCCCCACATGGCTCGGAGATTTACCTCTTTTGTCCCTAAACTCAAGATGCTACATGCAAGTAATAGCCCATAACGCTGGGCCCCTCATCCTTTGACGTAACGTTCAGTGCAGGTGACTCCTTGGACACCGGCGGGGCCACACACACAACGGCCATGCCTTCAGGCACTGTGTGTGCCCGGTCAACGAAGCTGTCTGGGTCGAGACACCGTGTTGCGGTTTATAAGTCATTGGCATCATTCAGAGCCTCTTGTCTTGTGTGCATCTTCATGTCCCTCCACATCTTTCCTTCATGTTATACTGTGGGATGTGCACAATGTGGCCATCCAGTGTTGGGACACAATATGGTGCCACAGAGACTGTTCTGACGCATGTCCTGTTTGTTTTTTGTTGCTTCTTCTCCTTGGGTTTGTTCAGGAGCGGTCATGACTATTTAGTCTGTAGCCACACTGTAGGGAACACAGTTCTTTGGCCCGCACTGACACCATTAGAGGGTATTTACCCCTTCACCTTTTAATGTGCACATCACTTCACCGTATTTTGTTTCGCTCCTAAATAAGTGCCATGGATCCTTGAGACCATACAGGCATGAAACATGTCGACCTTCTTACAGTTCTAGTTACCTGAGCACATTAAGCCTATTGTGGTAACATACAACCTATGGGTTTTTACTCTGTCAAGGGTACTGCCACTCCAATAGGACCCACCCCACACACCTGCATGCATCAAACGGCTGTTGTCTAAAAAGATCTCGCCAAAGGGACACTTTGGGGGGCCCATAGGGCATTGCAGTGCCGGCCCGACGAGGAACAAATGCCATATGATGAAGCATGACATCCTTCAGGGTGTGTGAGGGCAACAAGAGGCAAGACTAGTTCTCCCCTCTCATAAGTGGGTGCGAACACCTAGAAGTCTCTACGCTTTTCTTCTCTCCCCCTCTTCCTTACTACCTCATTTTTTCCTCATAGTGAGTGGGTGACATACTGTACCCCTCTGCCGCAACAGTGCCCCTCTTTTGATAACACTGAGTTCAGTGTGGCACATCTTTTGATAGTAATATGATGTGCAAATAGAGTCAATTCATAGCCGGTCAGACGAGCACTGGCAAGGTGCTGAATCTTTGTGTTATTCAAAAGTACATCTACAGAATGGGGCACCATTACTGTGAGATCATGATTAAAAACAAGCCCTGCTGATTTTCGAATAGAGACTGCCGCAGCTGCGGTGGCTCCTAAAACCTGGGAGGGCCCTGGTAACAGGTTCAATAGTGGCAGAAAAATAAGCACACAGCCTTTGCTTACCACCAAAGGTTTGTGATAACACAGAAAACGCACATCCAACCGCTTCGGGTATGTACAACATGAAGGGTTTCTTGTTATCAGGAGTACCAAGCACAGGTGCAGAGCGCAACTTTTAATTGCTCTAAAGCATGCTGACATTCATGCATCAAAGGCAAGGGTTTATGCACATCCTTAGTTATCAAGCGAAGCAAAGGCTTTATTAATAAAGAGTACGCGGGAATCTAGTGTCAGTAATACGAGGTGATGACTATGAAAGCACGCACATCCTTCCGGGTCACAGGGACAGGCATCTTGACAATGGCATCAACTCGCTCAGGTATTAGCCTCTGATCCCACTTCGACAGGAGGTGACCTAAATAGGTGACCTGCTGTTGACAATATTGAAATTTAGAAAGGGACACTTTATGTATATTTTTCGCCAAATGCATTAATAATTGTACAGTGTCATCCCCACAACCCTCTTCGGTATCGGAGGCTATCAGAAGGTCATCTACATATTGTAACAATACATTACCTGTGGGAAGAGAGAGAATCTAATTGACTTTTCAAAGCTATACCCCTGAGGAGCCCGGCAGAATTGGAAACTTCTGCCGGCTAAAGTGAAGCCGAACAAATAGCGGCTATCTGGGTGAACCGGTATGCTAAAGAAAGCGTTTATCAAATCAATAACATAAAATAATTTTGCTGTGGAAGGGATGCTTGTCAAAAGGACAGTAATATTAGAGACTACTGGAAACTGAGGAATAACACTCTTATTAAATTTTCGTAGATCAATCACAAACAATAGACATCAGGATGTGCATATGGGGAATCCACAGGTGTCTTTTTAAGAATAGGGAGAATAGACCTATTGCACACATTCACTACTATTTCCTCTACCACCCCCGATTTGATATGGTCCTGTATAGTCTACATCAAAGCCCGTTCCCCAGCCTGTAATATTTTATATTGGAGAATACGCAGAAGTATAACATTATCTTTGACCTTTATTGAAACTGGTGGTATCTGTAACAACCCCACATTCATATCACCTGTGGCCCACAATGAAGATGATACATCCTTAAATTCAGCAGGAAGTGGTGCATCTTTCGCCGAACACTGTTTTGTACTAACCACATTAGGTCCGAAAGTCATATAAACGCCATCCGGGGAACAATAAATGGTGGCATGTAACTTCTTCAACAAATCCAGTCCTAATACATTTTCCCCACAATTTGCCATCAAGAGAAATGGGGAGTCCACAGTAAAGGGACCAAAAGTAAAAGCAAGAGGCTGGGATATGCGGCACACAACCGGTATGCCTGAGAAACCTACAGAGACATTGTTATGGCCATACAGGGCTGCCCCGGGGACCAGCGAATGAGAAACGGAGCTATTCATTGCACCTGTATCCACAAAAAACTTCTGTGCCGAACTATGCAAATCTGCTGTGACATAAGGACCATGCTGATATACAGGAATTTGGACTGATCCCTCACCCTGTTCCTTGCTGTTCTAGATATAGGACACTTCTCTAACTTCATCCACATCATAATCATCAAGATACTATTGCCTTCCCCTGGGGCAATCGAAATAAATTTGATCTGAATGACCCCCTGCAGATGCACCAACCTGATCTTCATCCCGACTAACCTGTCCACGACCTCGTCCTCCTGGACCACTCCCTCTGGGTACTGAAAGTTTCTGTAGCAGTTCTGGACATTTGCTTCACCAATGTTCCTCCTTTTTACAATATGCACACTGATTCAGCCCCAAGGGCATAACACCTCTACCGGCACCCTGTGATCTTTGAGCTGAACAAGAGCCTTGACCCCTTCCCGACCCACTCGCAACCTGCAGCAACAGCACCTCTGTCTTCAAATCCTTACTATTTTTCTCCACTTTATCCTTTTCCTCGTTCTCTTGATGATCATAATATTGAGCCATACTCAATATCACTGAAGGGGAGGAAGTAGTCCAAGTACTCTCAGAAGCTTGCAGCCAAGTTGCAATTTCAGGAATGAAATTTGTAACAAATCTGTTGACAAAAAAATGAATACCACCCTCAACTGACATATCTGCCAACTAAAATCTAGACACACCCCTTCAAAACGAGTAAAATAATCAGACACACTTTCCTCTTTCTTCTGACGACATGCCATTAACATGTCCCAATCCACCCTCCTAGGTGGGATAAGAGAATGCATATAGGTAATAATGCGGCTCGGCAAGGCCAACATTTCAGCTTTAGGCTTCTCACCAGCCTTTCTCTCCTTATCCCATGAACTTATCTCATTCTAAGTTCCACTCACCTCCACCACATGATCCTGTGTATACACCTGCCTCCAAATGTCCACTGGCACTAAAAGCCCCAAAAACATCTAAATTTCTGCTAAAGTCATAACCGACGAGGAGGCAGCCTCTGTTAATTCTTTATAGTATGCAGTGGGATTTTTTCTAGGATCCGGTAGCTGACTTTTAAGAGCAAGCCCCTCACTTCTCTTCCATGGGATATAGACCCATTGTTCTTGAAAATGAACCTCCACCCACTGCTGAACTACATCTCCATTCTGATTACGTTCTTCTGGAATCTCGGGATGAAAAACAGGGTGCACCTCTCTCATTGGAAATTCAGACACTGAAGTTGGAGTACGATTATGCAATCTTTCTCGATAACTGAGAAGCGTCCCAACATTCCAAAAAACGTGTGCAGTGGCCATACCAACCGGAAAATACACGATCTTGAATATTATAAATAACCTGAGGAGCTGTACCTCCAATACACTGTTCCCATAAACCAATCAATGTAGCCGACATATGCTGAAGGGCATGCTGTTGTACAAACGGATCAAAATCTTTCATTGCACTTCATATATCTTCCCCACTATAAATCCGATTCTGAGCCCATTGCGCTGCCTGGTTTGCAACCATCTCCTTTTCTTCTTCACCAACATTATCCCGAATCAATGCCCTCCCCATTCGTTCCCGTGCCGCCGCTCAATCCCCTGTATCTGACCCTCGCACTGGCATTCCAAAGATTCTCAAACCCACAGATACAGTACCCAGAAAAGACAAAAGAGGTGCAGATGCAGGCGACAATGTCAGCAAGGACTGTGTAGTGGGTGTGAGAGTAGGAGGAGAAGCATAATGGGAAGCAGCAGGCACTGCGAGAGTGTCTGCAGTTACCACACTCACATGTTGCGATACTGGAGGGAAGACAGAGGGGGCTGGAGTCGAAGCTGTCCATTCTGCAGAAAGGGGTGGTGAGGAAATGGAGGGCTAAAGCACCGGAACAACAGGATATATTTTCTGTGGGGCAAAGGGAGGCAGGAGAGGAGTGTCCAATAAATCCTCTACAAAATGATCCTTATCCTTTCGAACAACATAGGACTTATTGCATTGCAATCTAAACTTCCTATCTGCACACTCAATACATTTTTCAATCTGTTCCTTATCATAAGCTACCGCTTTCTAAACCACTGTTTAGATTGCCTTCTTCCTGGACTCCTTCTCGGCACGTATACACCTCTGCTTAGCCTCCTTCTGCCATACCTGCAAAGTATCAAACATCGACTGCCTACTTCTTCTAGCAAATAGTTTGTCCTGTAAATAATTCAATTTTTGATCATCAAAGGTACCATCCAGTGGCCACTGAAGCTCAATATTGACTTGTGCCACAATATACGGAACATAATAGGGCCAATAGCGTTCTTCACATACATCCCAAAACTTGGAGTGCCTTCCAGAGGCGCAGGCTGCCTTTCCTCCAGCTGATGCTCAGCAGAACAGCGGCACCCCAAGCACAACACTTTACTCCAACAAGGCATTCTAGCATCAGACGCATTCACTCTCCACCTAAATCAACACACGTACACACACACACAACAAGAACACTCAAACAAAAAGAGCCCTCCAAGTCAGTCCCCAGACTGCAGCAAGATAAGTTAGGCTCTGGCCCCAGGCCTTTTCAATATTATTCAAATTCAGCAAGTGGCCTGGCAGAATGTTCAAAACGCTCCGTATTACATAATACACAAATAAGATGACAATATTACATTTCAATTCTATCATGCCCAATATCAATTGTTTATGTAAGCAAGGCCCTGGTTGTGCAGATTTACAGTCCATTGGAATGCAAATCACAGCAGTGGCCCGAGAAACCGTAGTCTCCAATTTCTGCTTCTAAGCAGGAATTTTAGTATTACAGTTGAGGTAAATGTCATAGCTTCTGGCTTTAGGGAATAAAACTGATATATACGTTGAACAAAGGTGTGCTCTTTAGTCTGCATAGCTATCTTAATAAAGTTCAAACTTCATGCTAAAACGCTTGAGAGATCCCATAGGATCAATAGAGCCACTTGACTGCCCCTGAAGCTGCAGAGATTGTACAGATCTAGGCTTCATATGTCAAACATAGCTATTCCATGATACAAACCACTCCCTTTACCCCCTGACTGACTACCTACCCGACTCCCTATCTAGACATTCTCCCTCAGTATCTCCTAGCACGAATAGACCCACCCCAGGCCTAACCGACACCCCACTAAATGACATACATCTCCATTATCCCTACTCCCCCAGCACCACCACAATTTCTACTACACCCACCTTGCCTCATACTCGCATCACCTCGCCCCCAGCTTTCCCACAAATCCCCTCGCCCCCCACTACCACTCCCCATCCCCACAACCACATCTTCGCCACCTCTTTAGATAGCTCACGCCTCCCCACCTCCCCCATTGCCTCCATTCCAGATTCTACTCCAATCTCTCCTTACACAGCTACTCCCGATAAGTATGCAGTCCCACCCTCTCCCCCTTACTGCACTTCAGATCTCACCGTCCCTCCTCCTACAGCCCACACCAATACCCCCTCATGTCCCCTCTCTACTCCCCCCTGGCCAGTGACTTCCACTCTGCAACAATGCCACTTAACGAATCAGATACTCTTAAGGCACACATCAATACCCCTTCACGTCCCCTCTCCATCCCTCCCATCCCCACGGACTACCACACTGAAAAACCACCACTCTTCAAACCAGTTCATGTCACACCCGGGACACCACACAAGCTACAATCCCTCCTCACTTAACCACAGGCCAGACTATCAATATGACAGCTCCTACATCTGACCCCAGACTAGATGAGATACTACTATCCTTACAACAAATAAAAGAGGACATCCAAACTCTTCATGTCCTGATCCGGCAACAACCCAAACCACAAGAGAAACCCATTCAGTGGCCATGTACTAGCCCCTCGCCTCAGTTGCTCCCAGATGGAAAACAGTACCTTACCCCGTCCCCAATGCCTCATCCTGTCTGATCAGGGAAAATAAAAGCCTATCACCGGATGATCTTAATTCCCTACTTCATTCCTATGAACCCCCTTCCCTACCCTCTAGACCTGCGCACAGGGAGACTACAAAGAAACTGTCCTTAATCCAACCCACCCATTCCATTGCCTCCAGAATTACAAGACACACTCCCAGAGGTATTGTTGAAAACAACTTAAAAAAGTACCCCTCTCCCATGACCAGAACACCACCCTAACCAAGTGCCAGATAAAATGTATCCTACTAAACTGTAGATCGGCAGCACGTCATGCCGCCAATATAGCTGACCTCATTATTACCAATAAACCCGAACTTATAATTTAAACGGAAACTTGGCTAAACAAATCCTCCACGCCCATCTTTTACATACTAGTTCCCCCAAACTATCACATCACAAGACTATATAGACTCGACAGGCTAGGTGGTGGTATTGCCTGCATCCATAGGAACAACCTCTCTGTGAACCGCTCCAACACCCCGGTGTTTTCCTCCTGTGAATACCTTTGCCTGTACCTCACTAGCAATAGCAAGCCAATATGCTCGCTACACTCTTTCTACCATCCTCCTGGTAACAACCTTACCTTCATCGAACACATGATGGATATTCTAGCCACAAATGTCAGACAACAGAATACACATATCTTCCTCAGGGATTTCAACCTCCACTGGAACGATCCTGACGACCCAGAGGTCAATAGCCTCAAAGCATTCCTGTCTGACAATAATCTGTCCCAAATCTGTGACAGCCCCACCCATGAAAAAGGTTCAATCCATAATTTAGTAATTTCCAAACCAGACTCTACCCAGCTGAAAGTGATTCTCACTTGCGATCGGTCAGACCATTGCATAATCACTTTCCATATCAAGGAAGTAGTTAACTACTCTCTGTCCAACCATCGAGAACGAATATCTGGAAGAGGAACCTAGAAAACATCAATCCTGCTGATCTTGCATCCGCTAGTCACATACTCACGCCCCCATCAGATGGATTAAAGGATGTACAGGATATGACCAATCACTACTTCCACTCTATGAACAGGGTACTTGACAGTGTAGCTCCCTTAGAATTAAAAAGAGTTACCACAAAAATGTCAAACCCCTGGTATGATGGTAGGCTAAATGAAGACAGAAGATCATTGAGAGCAATTGAAAGACAATGGAGAGCCGCCCCATCCGCTCCCCACCTCAAATTACTAAGAAGCACCAGAAATGCCTATTACAGAAGGATTAGGCGCTCAAAAGCTGATTTAAAATGTAAACAATTAGGCCAAGCTAAGAATCGCCCCAAAAAACTGTTCAAAATAATCAAAGCTTAATCTAAGGGTGTTTCCCACTCCCCCCATGCCAATCCAGATTCACTCCACAATTGTGAGGATCTTGCCTCCTTTTTCACAACAAAGACTGAAAACTTAAAGACAGACTTACTTAACAATCTATTAACCCTTACCGGCCCACACACAATCTCCTCACTGACCACACCAGGGACCCCGCTTAACTGCTCTGCAAAGCTTGACCTCAAGAACAACGCCTCCTGGACTGCCTTCAACTTCTACAGCAAAGAAACTCTCCTAAACACACTCACTACTTTGAATCCCTCCAATCATTTCAGAGACCATCTCCCAGCATCCCACTTAAAGACCTTCTTGCCACTGCTATTGCCCCTATGGACTAGGATTATAAATGCCTCTCTTCTGCAAGGAACCATCCCAGACTTCCTCAAAGCTGGTCAGAGATACCCCACCCTAAAGAAAGTATCAGCAGACCCATCAGACCTGAATAACTATCGCCCAATATCCACCATCTGGACCCTGGCCAAACTACTCGTAAAATATGTCCACATGCAGCTTAGTAACCACATAGACCACTTCAACCTGCTCGACCAATTCCAATCAGGCTTTCGCTCAGGGCACAGTACCGAATCAGCTATGACCCACATAATAGATGACGCATTACAAATACTGGACCAAAACAAAGACTCATTTTAATTTACTTATCTTCAGCCTTCGATACAGTCAAGCACGACAACCTACTTGACCTTTTGAATCATAGAATGGGACTATCTGGAATGGTGTTAAACTGGTTCACCTCCTTCCTCCAAAATAGAACACAAAGATTCAAGATCAACCCATCCTTATATAACCCCACCCCAGTCACTTTGGGAGTATCCCAGGGATCTTCCCTCTCCCCAAGACTCTTCAAATTTGTTATGGAACTACTCACTGAGTTTCTCCACTCCGCAAATATCCAATATCACACGTACATCAATGACACACAGCTCTACATTAAGGTCCACTCTCTTGAAGACATCAAGTCCCTTAACTCAACGCTCCAAAAAACACAGACCTGGCTGGCTAGGAACCATTTAAAACTAAACACACTAAAGACAGAATTCGTCTTAATCGCTCCCCCCAACCAAACAGCCATCATCCGCGAGTGGATGAAGCACCTAACTGCATTCGATGGCCAACCTCTCATCATCGATTCTGCTAAATCTCTAGGGATAACACCTGAATAATAAGCTAAATATGCAGAAGCACTTCAGCGCTGCAACTAAAGGAGCAAATTTTCAGATAAACACCCTGAGAAAACTGAAACCCTTCATACCCGCAAATGACTTTAAACAGGCAATTCAAACTCTAGTAGTTCCCAGAGTTGACTATGGGAGTGTCGCTCTCTGTGGCCTTCCCAAATCAACGACAGCTCCGCTAAGAGCCTCAATCAATACAGTTGCTAGACTCATTCCTGGTACCAAAAGAAACTGCCACATTTCCCCTGGCCTTCATGCCCATAACTGGTTAACCTTTTGAAGCAAGAATCCATTTAAAAATCGCCTGTATGACACATAAGGCATTGCATCACAAAACCCTGAGGTACCTAGCGGAGAAACTAGTGCTATCGGGTGGTAACAGATCTACCAGGAGTTCTGATAATCTTCTACTTAAACCACAATGTTTCTACAAGAAGAAAACATACAATCGTACCTTCGCAGGAATGGCTCCCAGGATTTGGAATGCCTTACCCCCAGAAAGGAGACTTAATCTGCATTTTTTTAAAAAAGAAGTGAAATCGATTCTCATGTCCAAATTCATGTGAACATTTTCTTATACACTCTTGCAGATATGTGCTAATCGCTAATAGTTACCAGTACTGTATTCACATAATTCTGTGTATTTATATGTATATATCATTCACCTATATTTGCCCTGTAAAGCGCTTTGATACCCACAAGGTTCTTGTTCGCGCTATACAAAACCGTCAAAATAAATACAAAAAATTCAAAATCCTAAGTCTAGATGTTTGTGTTAAGACCAGCAAAAATTGTTCTTAGGTTTAACAAATGTTAGTTCATTTTATTATTTAATGCTCGAAATTTTTGAAGGACTGAGCATTGTCTATAACAGGGATCATAATTACCCAATTGATTGATCTCGTATTGATGAAAGCTCAGTTGACTGTTCCACACTTAAATAAATGAGCCATCTTGCCAGCGACTATCAACAAGGGTAGCAGTCATTTAGGGTGAGAGTTTAAGCTATTCGAATTGTAAATGAAAATCTCATGAAGCTATAAAAATAGCACATCATGGTAAAACCATACAGACAACAGAGTGTTGAAATCTCCTGAAAACAGGTGTGGTAGCACCATTCAACTCCAAAGTTTCATCACTGTTGTCCGCATCCACTGGCACAATCCTGTGGAACAGGAGCCTCTGCTGTAACTGTCAGCTGTTCCCTGCTGCAGCATCAGCACCCTGCAGGGCTGGACTTTGCCCCCTCCCATCGTGCAGCATCAGCACCCTGCAGGGACGGACATTGCCTGCCTCCCTCCCTTTGTGCAGCATCAACACCCTGCAGGGCTGGATAGTACCTCCCTTCCTTTGTGCAGCATCAACACCTGCAGGACTGGCCATTGCCTTCCTCCCTTTGTGCAGCATCAACACCCTGCAGGGCTGGACATTGCCTCCCTTCCTTTGTGAAGCATTAACATCTACAAGGCTGGACATTGCTTCCATCCCTTTGTGCAGCATCAGCACCCTGCAGGGCTGGACATTGCCTTCCTCCCTTTGTGCAGCATCAACACCTGCAAGACTGCCCATTGCCATCCACGTCTGCCCATTGCCATCCACGTTTTTTTGCAGCATCGACACTCTTCTGGGCTGGACATTGCCCCCTCCCTTTGTAAAGCATCACCTCCCTGCAGAGCAGGACATGCTGTCTACCTTTGTGCAGCATCAACACCCTGCAGGGCTGGACATTGGCACCTCCCTTTGTTCTTCATCAGCACTGTGCAGGGCTGGACACTGGCCCACCACAGATCTTCGAACATTATCACATGATCAGTTTAATTGGACAACCTTAACTATCCTGCCACCATTAGGAACACAATGACTAGTAACTGTTCATTGCAGACTGTCTAACTACTGTTCATGAGTCAGACTGTTTTAAAGAGGCAAGGTTCCAAGGTTTCCGTGCTTGTTCTATATCAATAACCTTTCTAGTTTTGTTGTGACTGAAGAAAGCTCTAAGTGAAAAGCACGTCTTAATCTCATTCACACACATCAGGGACAGATATGAATCGCCCCGTAGAGTTATTTTTATGTAATTTCTTAAATTCTCTCACTTTTATTTGGGAGAACAGTCAAATGACCTGAGAAACGCATATCTATACTATCTATCTTCACTAGATCTAGTACTTTATCTCAACAGAGGATAGCACTTTACATACCTTTGCAGTAGTTTATAAAGTTAGGGCTAATTCATACAAGCTCATTTTTATGGTAGGTGTTGACAAATGTAATTAAATGTCATCACTCAGTATTTGAAATACTACACTAAAACTGCGGAACCACTTAATCTTTTGCTGATTATTGATTCTTTAAACAGTCATATGCACTTGTCACTGTTAATTATATTGAGGTTCGTCCAATTTCAACATACTTCAATCAAGACACAATTATGACTATATAAACACACGTCTGTCCTTTATAATGTTGATCACTTCGAGGCCCATCTGTTTTTAGCATATTTTAACCAAGAAACGAGTGATAGATTTGTACATTTTCTTTTAACTCATTTTGCTTGCACTTTAATGGACTTGATTGTCAAAATAAAGTACTTTTAGTAATCAAAAAGCAAAAATAAGTGTAATTAATGACAAATATGGCAATAAACACTATAAAGATTCAGAATTTATTTTAACGTATTGCAGATTATTCAAACAAAGAATGCATTGGAAGACATCTTTAAATTATATACCCAAATCTCTAGAACAAACAGATGACCTTTGTTTTTTGGAAGAAAATATTACATTTAATAAAATATGTGTAGCTATGTCCAGACTACCAAAAGATAAACCACTACATCCAAATTGCTTTTCCGCAGAATTCCTTCTCACTTCTCTGGGATTTTGGGGCTGAGATGAATGTCAGTCTTTCAGCTCCTTTCAGACAGTGCCCAAGTTTTTTCCTGGAGGCAATGCTTTGTCCAATTTCCAGGAAAGATCAAGATTTGTCTATTCATAAGAGTCACATACCTATTTTTCTAACTAATATGGACTTTAAAATTTTCAGGAAGATTTTAGTTCTACAAATTAATCAACATATTCCTGGTTTGAATTGTATAGAACAATGCAGCTTTGTTGAAAGTATATATATTACTGATAACACTAGAACTCTTATAGACATTATAAATAGAGCTTCAAAGGGAACCGTAACTTTTACGGCAATAACAGTTGACGCATTTGATCCCAATAATTGGAATTTTATGTAGAAGGCATTGACGTATTTGATCATGCTGCTTGGTTTTTTGTGTAGAAGGAATTAGGCTGGCATGGATTTGGTCCAAGGATATCAAAATATATTGGTTTGACAGCACCAAGTCCTCAGTTTATGTAAATGGTTACAATCGGCTTATTTAAAAAGATATACAAGGCAAGGTTTCCCTTTATATCATTTACTTCTCATTTTGTCCCGCAAATCATTATTGGAGAAAATTTGTAGATCAAGGGATTTTGTTGGTTATAATAAGCATAAGAATATGAAGTTAAGGGGGCATGGTTAAGAAGCCGACCGCAATGTCCACTACCTAGAGGAGCTCTGAGCCGAGATCGCAATACTGGCACACACATCCGTCCTCTGATCCGTCCCTGCTCGGAACTATACCGTAGTTAAGAGATTAGACCGGGGGAGGACTTTGGTGGCTCAACCGCCCCCACCCCCCACCACCACACCTATCAAACAGAGCACTATGCAGGGCATTGGGATCATAGGCTGGAGAGTTGTGGCAGAGATCTGCACAGAGTCGCATGAGTGTGAAGCCTGATGGCCTGTGGCTGCGACCGGAGACAATGAGGAGAACAATCGGGACCTGGACTGCGGACTGGAGGAGCACCCAACCTGGTGGGTCCTGTATTGCCTAAGAGAGTAAACACAGAGGTTCCGCCTTTAGCGAGAGTGATGAGGGTGCAGCTGAGGTGGGTAGTGGACTGTAGCCTGAGAGGGAGGCCTGGAGATCTGCCTGGCCCAGGCTGAAGACGCGACGAGAGGGAAGCCTGAGGCTAGATTTCACGGCCTGTCCTAGAGGTGAGAGGCATGGCCCCATGGGAACTCGCTGCGGCGACAGCGACTGGGCCGAGCTGGTGGTAACTGGCGGCCCGGGCGGAGGTCCGTGGTGACCGAGCACAGCTGGGGCCCCTGAAAGAAGGAGGAGGCGCGTTGGAGGATATAGCAGGGCCCAAGACTGCACATGCAACAGAAGGGGAAAACACCTGCAAGGGCCAGACCAATGGAAATTCTTTGGTGTGTATTGTGGCAGCTGAAGTAGGAGTGAGCGGGCCGCACGGTGTCACAACAGCTCTACATCTTCGACCTGAAATGAGTGAGACATGAGGCCATAGCTCCAGAGACGTCCAGGTGACCCTGAGAAATACAATTATGCCACATTACCATCGAAGGGGCCAGAGACAGGGACCCGAAGCAATAACATCCTGAAGTGGCGCGAGGGGTGGAAAGCTTAAAAGTGACAGTGAGAGTCCCACTCCAAAACACGGAGGTGACCATGGTTAAGCTCAAGTGCCAGATGGTGGCCCAATCAAAAAAAATGGACACATATGCAGTGACTAAGGCTTAGGTTGTGGGAATGGAGAGCCAATCAGATCAGGTGGAGCCTGCTGAGCCCACCCCCTGGGCTCTCATGGCAGCCAGCACAGACTTGAAAGGCACACTTGAGCATAAACTAGATGTCGTCATAGCAGATGTGATCATGCTCTGGGCTGACTTCCATAAAATCTTAGACAAAGTCTCCACGGAAGAAGTCAATATTGCGAAGTTACAACAATTGTCCAAATGTCTGGAGGAACGAGTGGATCATTTGATCAAGCAGCAAGTGACTCTGGCTGAGAAACTGGATGATCAAGAAGGACAAGCGAGACCAAATAACATCTGTGCAGTGGGGGTCCCAGTGGGGGTCCCGGAGGGGGCGGAAGATACCAGTGTGGACTTCTTATTGCAGGACCTAATTCTTCATCACTTCCACCCTAGGAGCCTGTCGAATTTCTTCACCGTGGAGCAGGCACACAGGGCGCCAGTCACAAAGCCGAAACCTGAGGTTCCACCCGCACGATTATCGCCCAGATCATAAACTACTGGGACAGGGACGCTATTCTGCAGGAGGCATGCTTCCATGGAGGCCTGCAGTATGAAAACACAGTGATCCGCTTTTTTTTGGACTTCACGGTGCAGGTCCAACGCCAGCCACGGAGTTTAAAGTCATGAAGAGGTAACTACGCACCGGGGAACTCAAGTACATGATGGTATTCCCAGCATGGCTGCGGGTTGTAGCCGATGGGAAAATGTGGCACTTTAATACGCTGGAGGAAATTTGGGAGTGGCTATATGGCTGGCAAGTGGTAAGGCAT
This sequence comes from Lissotriton helveticus, assembly GCF_964261635.1. NCBI lineage: Eukaryota > Metazoa > Chordata > Amphibia > Caudata > Salamandridae > Lissotriton > Lissotriton helveticus. The sequence continues at coordinate 37,604,340 of NC_136058.1, forward strand.
TGCTCACCTAACCGTGCAAGGAATGGAGGTGCCCTCGGTCAAACGACGGGAGCAAGCTTGCCAGGCGAGTACCAACGGGAGGCCACCATATCCCAAGATGCAAGATGAAAGCCACCAGGGGAGAGTGAACAGTTGGACCAGGGTCCAGGACTGTGAACCTTGTGCCAGACATGGATGCAGAGTACTGAATATATCCTTTTATGTCATTGGATAAGCGGAAGCAGGAGTTGGCCAAGGGTCAAGGGAGGAAGTTAAGTTGTTAAAGTAAGTTAAGAGAATTGCCCAAGCAGGGAACATAAAGACTGTGCTGCGAACTTTGGCGATCTAGCTGGTTTTGGGGGCCGAGGGGTCGAAACTGGCTCAACTTGTTAGTAAAAGGGTGACGGGCACTGTGCGAGTTGCGGAGGTGGGTGGTTTTAGACCCATTTTGTAGGATAGCAGGGAGGAGGGAGGAGGGAGTTACGTATTGGGGACTGTCACAATCAAGTTGTTCTAATTTACCTTATATGCCCTACCTTTGCTCAGGAACTATTTTGACACCAGGACTGGAGTACACATCAACACAATGGGGGCACTCCCTTTTCCAGCTGCCTAATCAGCCGTAAGGACACGGGGCACAACCCCATCGGACATTATATATACAACTGAGGAATACCACGTGGCACCTTCACTGGAACCACATGGGAGAAGGCGCTGAAGATTATGTCCTGGAACGTTACCAGGCTGGGAAACAAAATAAAATGCACAGTGAAAAGGAACCACTACAAACTGCTAGACCACTATGATTATGTCCTACTTGCCCACACGGCTGTACATCAGGCTCTAGAGGAGTGGGTGTACTAGCCTGAGCCTCCACTACATTCATAGCAGGTCAGATATAGGCATGAAAACCTGGTCAGATATGTTGCAGTGACAGGAATGTGGGAGGAGATGACCGGAAACTTCTGTTCGGTTTATGTTCCCCCTAGGCTCCATGGCGATAGACTCCTGGCATTGAGCACTCTATTGTTGGACGTACCCATGAGTGTACCCGTCTCCAGGGGAGGGGGTGACATGAATGCGGTCAGGGACCCAGAGAGAGGTAGATCATTGAGCTCCAGGGAGGGGGTGGTGTAGGCGATGGGACTGCATGACCTGTGGCAAGACGTTAACATTACTCAGCAGCAATACACGTATTACTTTGCCTCCCACTGTAGCTACTCAAGACTCAACTATATCTGCATGCTTCACGTGGATTCCTTCTGTTTTGTGACTCATAGGGCGTGAGGAATCTCGGATCACTCTTAAGCGGAGGTACAGCTACGAGGCCCCCGACGAGATACTACTCAACTGTTGGTTTAGCATTTGTCACCCCGAGTGGGATGGGTATGCTCAGATATGAGTCCCATGCTCTCCACACCACTGGAGTCAAGCTATCCTGGCTGAAGACGGTTGATAGCCAGAAACCGGTCCTATGATGCTTGATTCCGGTCCAGGAAAGACATGGCTTGGCAGTTCGGGCTGGATTGTTCCCATGAGGCACAGGGTCAAGGCTGATTTGCATATGGCCATGTCTGAACTGGGGTGGTGTGGGGTGCAAAAAAACGATGGATTTAGGCCCAGATCTCTGTACTGGGGTGAATGTATGACATTGTTCTGCATTCTGTCCATCAACTGTTGGTTTGCATTTGTCACCCCGAGTGGGATGGGTATGCTCAGACGTGAGTCCCATGCTCTCCACACCACTGGAGTCAAGCTATCCTGGCTGAAGACGGCTGATAGCCGGATGCTTGATTCCGGTCCAGGAAAGACATGGCTTGGCAGTTCGGGCTGGACTGTTCCCATGAGGCATAGGGTCAAGGCTGATTTGCATATGGCCATGTCTGAACTGGGGTGGTGTGGGGTGCAAAAAAACGATGGATTTAGGCCCAGATCTCTGTACTCGGGTGAACGTATGACATTGTTCTACATTCTTTCCATCAACTGTTGGTTTTGCATCCTTGACCTCAGAGCAACTATAAACCAAGTCGGATACAGCAACCACTCTTGGTAGTAAGCAGGTTAACTCAGGGGGACACTCAAACATATCTTCATAATGGCGAACCCACTATTCCTCTGTTATATGGGCAGCTACCGCTCTCCCCTCTTCAAAGCTTAAAAAAGGAGTATTTATTCTGTTCCAAAATCTTGAACTGTCCCTCAACGTGCTCTGGGGGACTGAGTAATAGGTCGCCTAGCCGGGGAGCTTGAGAAGTCACTTATTTTACCTAAGAAGATTTTAAAGGCATCAATAACATCCTTGGGCGCCAAGGTTTTAGAACAGCACCTAGCCTACTCATTGGCGCACAAGGCCGACATGTACTCGTAAAACACATCAGGGGATATCTGGGACCATTTTAACCGCCTCCTGCCATATGTTGGTCTCACCGCCCCACACTGTGTAGCATTAAGGGCCCTTGAAAACATACACATAGGGGATTATGGTCACTATAGACACTCGCTTGTATGGCAAATCCTGAGAATAGATCTAATGTGGGCGACCATACCAAAATAAAATCTATAAATGATCCATCACCCCTACCTTTAAAAGATGGAATGGTTAACTTGCTACATGGGTCAGATAAACACATGAGGGACAACAAGTTGAATTTATGGAGGCAACCATTCTATATATCCCCCCTGTGTTGAGTGGTCGAAGTGGATTCCCTGCACACCTGGGCACCCCAAGTTAGCCACAAGAACAGTGCTGGGGTCGCCACAGGTGTGGATATTGAAATCCCCGACAATCACACAGTCATGAAAAGTCATGTTAAGGTGCTGCCTTACAAAAGAGCCTAAAGGAGTTATGTTACATACTTCCTTTTTTTATGTCCTCATCTCACCAAGTAAGCGTCTGTAATTCTTGGATAGCCGCCCTTCCAGCCTGTGCGCCCCACGGCTACAGCATTTGCTATGGTCTAGTCACCAGCTCCAGATCCAGACCTGCCCCTTTGTTGGTGGCTTGCTGTAATCATAGGACCAGGAGGTGTCACACAAAGCCCAGGCCTCTACCCCATACTATAAAGGCCTGCCAGATATTCAGGCAGTTATCATTATCACTTCCCTGGTCTAACCTAGCCATTATGGCGGCAGCTTTAACCCAATCCTGGGGCTTGGGGGGCAAAGGATCTCTCCACTTCAAGCATATTTCCCTTCGAGCTATTAAAACCAGGTACAACAATATAACTCTATGTGTATGTCTTAACTTCTTGCTCAGTGTGCCATCTTCTCCAAATAGTACTATAGTCACATTTAGGATGATTTTCTCTCCGAAGATACCACATAAGGCTTCCTCAATTCCCATCTAGAAGGCGATGAATCTGGGACACTCATAGCATGGAGAAGGTCACATCTTGAGTATTTGGGGTTTGAGAGAGGAGCAAACTTTGCTATCCTGGCAGGGGTGTAATATAATCTCTTAATAGCAAAATAGTGGTTCTTCTTAAGATTTGCCGGCTTAACAACCTTGTACAGCAGCTTCAGCGAGGGTTTATAAAGATCTTCAATGTCACATTCGTTACATACTTCCTTGATACAAGATGTTGAGTTGTAAAGATTTATGAGCCCCAACTTATGGGACCCCCTATGAAGTACCACGAACTGTGTACATGGGCTTTCTGTTGGCAAGACCCTCAACCCACATTTGACTGCCAGGGAGATATAAATTACAAGTCCTTCTCTTGATCTTCCCATGTGAAAAGAGATAGCCAGAACTGAAAACTACTTATAACCCTCCAGTGGTAGACTGTTTCCAGTTAGCCATGTCTCTTGCAGGCAAATCACACTGAATTGTTTGACATACGTAATCCATGAGGGGTCAGAAAATGTATTAGCGAGTCCAGCAATACTCCAGGATATAAAGTTTCTGTTACTGAAGCCTGCAGTCCTGATACTTGCTTGTGGAGTTTCCTGCGAATTTGATGAATCAGGTCCACAAAGTCAATCACAAGCCTCTAGAGTGATCAAAGATGCAACTCGATTAGTAAACTCTAGAGTAGGAAGAGGGGGCAGCTCCTGCCAACCATGTCCAGAGCAGTTCAAGGGATTTATATCTAGTGCCCAGTTTGGAATCGGGTTCCTTGATGATTGGTATAATGACATGAGACTATTGTTTGGTCCATTGAGGATGTCTGCCATGGGTTTGGGTGTATAAAAGAAACCAAGAGGTAGAGCCGTAGTTGATGTCTTAGGGCCCTAAGAGGAGTTGTAAGCAGTAGAGAATAGAATCCTTTCTGAGAATTGAGGTTGGTTAAAACTGATGATAACACAGTCACCGTTAAACGACTTGTGGGAACTACCAACCCAGTTGACCCTTCGCACCATGTTAATGTATTTCTCTGCCCTTATTCCAACTGCCATGTTGCAGGATAACCAATGTAATACCTTGTTCTTCAATTGGGTATAATCCTCCTTCGTGCCCTGAAGGAGAGTCGGCACGTTCCCCAATACCACAACATATGGGGTTGATTCTGATGGTAGATGAATGTCAGGCAGATTGTAAGATTTTCCAAAGGGCCCTTGCCCCGCAAAATTTCTGGCCAAGATGGCACATATTATCAATCCCATTATCAATCCGGTCCTCAATGTCTCTCTTGAATCCGGTATTGTCCCCAGTCCATGGAAAATGGCGCTCATCCTTCCGTTATTGAAAAAACCTAATTTGGACCCGCTTGTACACTCTAACTACAGACCGATTTCGCTACTTCCTGCCTTGGCTAAATTCGTGGAAAAACATATCCACTCCACTTTCTCTAACTTCCTTGAAACCAGAGATATTCTCCATCACACTCAATCCAGGTTTCGTTCGAACTTAAGCACAGAGACCGCTTTACTGGAAGTTACAGAGTCAATAAAAGAGGTTCTGGACAGTGGAGGGAAGGCGATGTTGGTTTTACTCGATCTCTCTGCGGCCTTTGATACCGTCCAACACAGCCGTCTTCTTTTAAGACTCCAGGAGATTGGTCTGAGAGGGACGGTATTCAATTGGTTTGAGTCTTTCTTATCGGGTCGCCAACAATCTATCTGGGTCCCCCCTTTCACTGCTCCAGTTCCTCCTCTGGATGTGGGAGTCCCACAGGGTTCGGTGTTGAGCCCCACTCTTTTTAATATTTATATGTCCCCTCTGGCTGATCTGGTGGAATCACATGGAGCCCGGATTGTATCCTACGCCGACGATACGCAACTTCTTTTTACCTGCAATAAGAACACAGACTTCACCGGTGACAGCATCAGGAGCTGCCTCGAGGCTGTTTTTTCTTGGTTCCAATTGAACCAGCTAAAATGCAACTCTGATAAGTCAGAGATTCTTTTCTTTGGCTGCTCACCCGATGTCCACTGGAAATTATGGTGGCCCACTGACATGTACCCTCCATCATATGCCACTTCTATGGCAAAAAATTTGGGTGTAAAAATTGATAATGGTTTAATCCTTAAACCTCAGATTCTTAGTGTAGTGGGCCAGTGTTTTGGCCTTCTACGAACTCTCAGGAAATGTCTTCCTTTTCTTTCTCATGTTCATAGGAGGATTACTGTACAGGCGCTGATCGGCTCTAGCCTGGACTACGCCAATGTACTTTATTTAGGCCTTCCGGATTATCTTCTTAAACGCCTCCAATCTGTACAGAATTAGGCGGCAAGTGCCATTTTTGGCCTTAGCCGTAGGGCTCATACTTCTGCTCTTTTGAATTCGCTTCACAGGCTGCCGGTGCGCAAGCGCAACTATTTCAAGACCCTTATCATGGCTTTTAAATCTTTGCATGGGACCGGCGCTGTCTACCTAAGGAGAAGAGTGCGGTTTTATTTTCCCTCTAGATCTTTACGATCCACCTCTCAAGCGCTGGCCATTGTTCCTGCAACCAAACGAGCGCGCTTTGGAGGACATTCCAACATATTGCTTGCTCCACAACTTTGGAACAAATTCCCCCTTTCCCTCAGGAAATTAGACAACCTGTTGTCTTTTAGGAAGGGGCTCAAGACTTGGCTACTCGGTCAATAGTTCGCCTGTGTTTTTTTGGGCCACACCTCTACAGATCTGTATAGCGCCGGGACATTCTGCCCGAGTAGCCGAGCGCTCTATAAGACCCCCATTAACATTAACATTAACATTAACATGATACAAATATGGCACAAGGTCCACCGCTATTTGCAGTGCGCAGGCAAACTGACAAGTTACTTACCTTTGATAGCGATGTATCTGTAAGAGACGTAGGCTAGTTATAGATTCCTTACCTTCGAATTGTATCCAGGCGTCAGACTGGATCCGGAGAATTTTTCCCAACAGTACCCCTGTGTGTCGGTAGGTGATGTCGGTCAACTCCACGTCTGTCGGTGTTGTGGTCGCTGGGATGATGTTGCAGTGCCTATTTAGACGCCGCCACTGCATGCTGACGTCAGTTCTGACACGACAGCCAGAAGCGCAGACACTGACCACTGGTGCGCCACAACATAGGCCCTGTAAGGGAGTCCCTATCCCTAGAAGTCAGTTCGCAGAGCGGGGAGGATGGGTGGAGCAGTAAGGAATCTATAACAAACCTATGTCTCTTACAGATACACCGTTACCGAAGGTAAGTAACTTGTTCATGTGAAAGAGGCAGTTGGTTATTGATTCCTTACCTTAGAATACATACTCCAGCAATACCAACCCCGAAGGAGGGTCTGCGAACCAAGCTCACACCAGGAAGTCCTGGATGACCAAATGGGCAGAGTAGCCATCCCTCCGGATTTGGCTGTTCAGGCAGTAATGTCTGGTGAACATGTGCGAGTATGCCCATGTGGCTGCCTGACAGATGTCAATAATGGAACTCCATGTGCCAGTGCAGTGGTGGCTGCTGTAGTTCTAGTGGGGTGAGCCCGCAGGACCCACTGGAGGTTCCTTTTTCGCCAAAGCGTAAAAGAGTTTGATACAAAGGACAACCCATCTAGAGATGGTATGCTTTTGAAAAGCCTGACCTTTCTTAGCACCTACATAGCCAACGAAGAGTTGATCATCCACCCGGAAATCTTTTGTGTGGTCAAGGTAGAAGGACAGCGCACTCTTGGGGTCCAGATGGTGGAGTCTCTCCTCCTCCTTGGAAGGGTGCGGACGTGGGAAAAAGGTGGCCAAAGTAATAGTTTGTCCAATGTGAAAAGGTGTAACCACTTTTGGAAGTAACAAGGGCCTCGTTCGAAGCACCACTTTGTTCGGAAGCACAGAGAAGAAAGGGAGCTTGGAAGAGAGAGCTTGAAGCTCACTCACTCTGCGAGCAGAAGTGATTGCAACAAGGAAGGCAGTTTTTTCAAAGTGAGGAGCCTGAGAGGACAGTTATGAAGGGGCTCAAAGGGAGTACACATGAGATAAGTAAAAACAAGATTCAAGTTCCACTGGGGCATTACGAAAGGAGATGGAGGAAAGAGATGAGAAATGCCCTTAAAAAATCTATTTACAATAGAGGACATGAACAAGACTGATCTGGCAGCCGAAGGAAGGCAGAGATAGCCGCAAGATAGCCTTTAAGAGTGCCCAGAACAGAAGAAAGTATATACAAGATGACCTCTGAAAGAGGGGCAGAAAGGGGGTCCACAGCATTTGCTGTGCACCATGCCACAAACTTGTTCATCTACAGACGTATACTGTTTTAGTGGAGGGTAACCTGGCTGCCAAGATCAGATTACAGATTTCGGGTGGATGGTCAAAAGCTGTCCATTGATGCTGCTCAATCTCCACGCAAGGAGGTGGAGGCTGGACAGATTCAGGTTAAGAACCCTCCCCTGCTGCTGTGACAGAAGATCCCCCCAAAGGCGCAGTCTGAGTGGAGGATAGATGGCCAATCCCAGAAGCTCTGTATACCAGACTCCTCGTGCCCAGTCCAGAGCCACCAGAATAACTTGGGCCCGGTTGCGCTTGATCTTCTTCAGCACTCTGGGCAGAAGTGGTAAAGGCGCAAAGGCGTACAGGAGGCCACTTGCGATGAAAAGCATCGCTGAGAATTGCTGACATTGCACGTTCTCTTCGGTGGTGAACAGATCTAACCAAGGCTCTCCCCACTGCTGAAAGAGACCTTGCACCACCTCTGAGTGAAGACGCCATTCGTGATCTACCATGCAACGGTGGCCGAGTTTGTCCGCCCTGGCGTTAAGAGAACCTGCAAGGTGTTGAACCACCAGGGTCATGCCCTGATGTTCCAGCCATGTCCAGAGGCGAAGAGCTTCCTGACATATGGTCCACAACCCCAACCCGCCCTGTTTGTTGTAGTACTACATTGCGGTGGTGTTGTCTGTGAACACCTGCACCACCTTCCCTTTGAGCGAGGCAAGAAATGCTTTCACTGCCAGGAGGATCGCCAGGAGCTCCAGCAGGGTGATATGGAGTCTGGAATCTGCCGGAGACCAGATGCTTCTGATCTCCGCCTCTCCCAAATGGCTGCCCCAACACAGTAGTGACTCATCTGTCACTACAGTGAGGTCTGATTGGGGAAGGAAGAGGGATCTGCCTCTGACCCAATCTTGGTTTGTTAACCACCACTGCAACTGTCGTGCAGTTCCCTCTGAGATCTGTATGTAGTTGGGAAGATTCCCCTGATGCAGTGCTCACTGGAACTTCAGGTCCCACTGCAGAGCCTGCACATGCAATCTGGCATGATCCACCAGCAGGATGCAGGAGGCCATGAGGCGAGCAGCCTCAGAGTCATTCTCACCAAAATCCGGGATAGAGGCTGCAACATCGGTATCACAGCCCAAATATCCTGAAAATGCTGCTCAGGAGAATAGGCCTGAAACGGCACCGTGCCCAGAACCACCCCAATGAAACGGAGCATCTGAGAGGGAGTCAGTTGTGAATTCGGCATGTTGATAGTGAACCCCAGCAAATGCAGGATGTCCGCTGTAGTCTGGAGATGGAAGAGGACAGCCTTCAACAGACAGTCATCAAGATAGGGGAAGGTTGGAACCCCTGATCTGCACAGATGAGCTGTGATCACCACCATCACGTTCGTGAACACCCGAGGGACACTGGTAAGGCCAAAGGGGAGCACAGTGAACTGAAAATGCTTGTGGCCTACCATGAACCGTAGGTAGTATATGTGGGCTGGCAGGATGGGAATGTGGAAATAGGCATCCTGCAAGTCCAGAGCCACCATCCAGTCTCCAGGGTTGAGGGCAGACAGGACCTGAGCCAATGTTAGCATTTTGAACTACTCCTTTCGGAGGAAGAGATTGAGGGCCCTGAGGTCTAGAATAGGACGCAGGCCTTTGTCCTTCTTGGGCGCCAGAAAGTAGCGGGAATAGCGACCACAACCTCCTTCTTGTGCAGGAACCCTCTCAATTGCTCCCTTGGCCAAGAGAGCTGAGACTTCCTGACGGAGAAGCGCCAAATGATCCTCCGACATGTGATCGAAAGACAGTGGCATGGAGGGAGGTGTAGTCTTGAAGGGGAGGGAGTAGCCCCTTCGGACTATTTGCAAAACCCATCTGTCCGACCTGATGGCTTGCCAGTGGGGTAGGTGATGGCAAATCCTGCCGCCCTCTGGCTGTTGGTGACCCTGAATGGTCAGACTAGGAAGGCTTGGAGGCTGCTGCAGGGGGGGAAAGGGTAGACTAGCCCGCCCACTGGCTCTAAGACCCGCAAGGTCATGGGTCCCATGTCCGCGGCCACGCAGAGGCTGGAAAGCTTGCGTAAACCGGTGGCTGGACCGGGTCGAACGTGGCTGGGCACCCCTTATATAGCCATGAAAGGGGCGTAGAGCATACTGTGGTGGACAGGAAGATGCAGCGAGGCCCAAGGATCTGGCCCTAGCCCGAGAATCCTTAAAGCGATCCAGCATCGAGTCTGCTTTGTTGCCGAAAAGGCGATGGCCATCGAAGGGCATGTTCAGAAAAATGGACAGGACATCCCGCGAAAAGCCAGACGTCCAGTCCAGGATTACCGATGTGGCAATCATTTTGCATAGTGAGTTGGTGGTGAATTTAGTTGCGTCTCTCCCATCTGCCACTGCGTGGAAGAGAATGCCCCGGGCCTACTCCGGGCACTGAGGCAGCATCTGTGGGATTGTATCCAAAATAGTATGGGAGTATCAGCCCAAGAGGCACGCAGCATTCATGGACCGCAGTGCCAAAGTGGAGGATGAGAAAGTATGTTTGGGGAGCTGAAGGGAATGCGCCCTTGAAAGAAGAGGCTTGGACCACCAAGCTGTAAGGGGAAGGCTGTTGGGTGAGGAAAAATGGGTCGCCAGGAGCGGGGCAGTGGCAGCAGGCAATCCTCCTTTCCACAGGAGCCACTGTGCTGGGCTTAGACCAGGTGCCCAGAAGGACATCAGTGAGGGCTTTGTTGAAGGGCAGAAGGGGTTTAGAGGAGGTTGCCGCAGACTGAAGCACCTCTGTCAGGAGATTAGTACTGACTGCCACTGATAGGAGCTCCAGGCCCAAGGACCTGGCTGCCCTTTGGACCACCACAGTGTAGGATACTCCCTCTTCCATAGCCACGGTAGGGGGAGAAAGCATGCCGAGGTCTGGAGAAGTGTCCAAACCACTAGCGTCACCCAGGTCCTCTCTCCAGTTCAGCTCTTCAAGCAAGTCCGCCAAAGGATCCAGCGCCCCCTCACAATCCTCATCACCACCTTCTGGGCAATAGGGAATACCAGGGATGTATAGGGGAACAAAAGTACCCTTTGGCATCGGATTTGATGCTGACCGACATCGGTCTAGCTCTGGGTCCACCTCGAGGGTAAAGACAGGGATGGCGTCGGCTGGGAGCATGGCCGATGCTGGGGGCATCGTCGCTGGGATCAGCGCCGGGGAAGGTAGAGTAAGGTCGACTGGCGTCGATCCGGATCCAGGCCTAGAAGCTCTCCGGGGCTGCAGCCACCAGCATCAAAGGGCCAGGACTCCTGCCAGGCTCCGTGGGGCCTAAAGGTGCACCGGCGGAGTTGGGCTGCCCTTGGAGGGCTTCTTAAAATGTAGGAAGTTGGACAGGGAAAGCCCGGTTTCCTGAAACAGGGGGAGGCACGGAGTCATCCCTGAAGGAGGCACCGAAAACAGAGCCTAAAAGCAACAACACTCTGGGTCCTGCGTCACGTCAGCCGACAGACGGAGAGAAGGCGAAGAGCACCTGTGCTTCTTTGCCTTCTTCTTGTGCTTCGACTTACTGGAAGACATCTGAGACTTGGAATGGGACGAGGTGTGAGGGCTCTGCAAGTGGTCTCGAGACCTTACTCTCGAGCGAGACTGGGAGCGATGTGGAGCCGACTGCCGGGCCTTCAATAGGTTTCGGAACCGCTCCCGCAAAGACGTTGGATTCATGGCCCCGCAGTAGGAGCACGACTTCAGGTCGTGGTCGCGCTTCAGACACCCGAGGCACATGACGTGCTGGTCCGTCACAGACATCAGCTTGTGACAGGCATCGCAGGGTTTGAAGCCAGTTTGACAGTGAGACATCCCTTGCGCACCAGGAGTCGAAGACGTGGAAAAAAAAAGAAGTAGACAAAACGTAGAAAAAAGCTTAGCCAAAAAGAGGCTAAAGGGGTAGCTCTCTCCGGATTTGCGCTAGGCTGGTGCGGAAAAAGAAAGAACTGACGTCAGCATGGAGAGGTGACGTCTAAGTAGACACCGCAATGTCATCCCCATGAGTACAGCACAGGAGACGGATGAGGAGTCGACCAACGCCTCCTACTGACGCTCAGAGGTACTGCTAAGAAAAAATTCTTTACATTCAGTCTGACAGCTGGGGGAAATTCTAAGATAAGGAATCAATAACTAACTGTCTCTTTCAGATAACCCACCTTTGGGCCAGTGATCTATTAGGAGAGGTGGGAAACCTAGGGGGATTCCATAAATGGGAACTCCTGGGGAATACCAATCAGGGAGACATTTGGAGAAACCAGGCACTTTTTCGGATGTGCTAGCAGAATACCGTATGATGGACACAGAAAGGTTTGGCTATTTGCAATTGGGTCTCACACTAAAGAAACATATAACAGAGGGGGGGTAATTAATGAAGTTCATGCCCCTGGAGGATAGGCTTTTTCTGCACAGTATGATATCCAAGGCCATCTCTCTTACATAGAAGATCATAAACAATTCACTGGATCAATTGGGGCACTGATGGAGGCCTGGGAGACAAATAATTGACTGCTGGAGGAAGAGGATTGGGCTGAGGCACTCCAGAGTCCAAGGGAGGTGGCCATTAGGTCTTGCTTCCGTTTAGTACAATTGAGAATACCACACATATCCTATTCCTCTAGGTCACTTGTGTACAAACTGGGACAAAGCAACACTGACAAATCTGCTAGGGGCTGCGGGATTGTGGGATCGTTCTTTTATATATTGTGAGAGTGTCCGCTTATCCAGGGGTACTGGGAAGGGATCACAAGGGTTATGTCTGAAGTCATGGGCCTAGAGTTCCCACTAGAAGCGCGATGGCTTATAGTGTGTGTAACGGGCAAAGAGGCCTGGTCCAAGTGCCAGAAGAAGTGGCTTATGATGGCTGCTATGGTGGCAAAGAGGAAAATAGCCAGGGCCTGGAGAGTGGACTTCCAGCCAAGTCTGATAGTATGGAATCAAGATTTAGACTGCTGTAGTCATGCCGAGAAAGTTGTATATTAAAGCTGAGGCTGTCCCAGGAAGTGGGGAAAAGTGTGGGGTATGTGGGAGGAGTAAAGAGGGTATTAGTGGTTGGCCCCGCATGACAAGAGTGACCCCACTACTCACTGGCCCTATATCACACACAGATCAGGACGGAGTACTCCTCTGGTGAGATCTGCCTTTTGGTGCCCTAGAGCTCAAAGTCAATTTTTTTAGCATGTCCTGAGTTCAATGCAAGATTGGTGAATATGTGTTTTGTACCTGAGCAAAATGTTGAATAATCAGAATGTTAAAAAAAATATATGAAGATCTAATTCACGGCTTATGCTGATGAAATATTATTATAGATAGATATTTAATGCCAACACTACTATCCTAGAATTGTTTCCTAGCATTCTTTGAATTATTAGAGGCATGTTCAGCTGTATCAGGGTAAACTAAATATTGACAAATTTAAAGTTATGCTACTCAATAAATATTGTTTAAAAATATGTTTAAAGATTCTGGCTTTTCATGGATATCTAAACAAATGAAATATTTAAGAATTATATATTCAAATTATATAACAGACACATCAATGGTAACTTAGAAGAAATTAAGTGCAAAATAAGAATACTATCTAAAAAAGATCTCTTTTATTATCATGGTGCGGCAGATTAGATTCTATAAAGATGAATTTTTACTTATTCATGGTTCAACTCCCACAGAAAATGTTTAAACTAATAGATATTATGTTGATAAAGTTGATGAGTGGAAAGATTGATTTAAGACTTTAATGCTAAAATCTAGCTACAGTGGTAAAAAATTTAGATCAAATGTTACCCATCGCCATACAGAGTAAAACATGATCTAAGATACACTCAACTTTTCGCTCAGTAAGTACTCTAAAAATACAGTTTATTTCTATAGTAGATGACTCCTAACTTCCACTTCTATTCATAAAATGAAGGTTTTTTTATAGATGACAATGTTTAGCCTTGTAATAAAGAAGACAGTGACGGCTTACATATGTTCTTTGAATGCTTGAATGTAAAAATGTTCTGGATACAAGTCTGGAGAAAGATTACTCACACATAATTACTGTTGACAAAGTGCTGATTTTTCTCAGAGTATCTTCAAATGTTTGCTATACCAATCCTGTAACTGGGAGGTTTGTGGATTTCCTTATTGCAATTAGATTACAAGTTGTTACATCACATTGGAAAGATACTGAAAATATTACTTTGCTAAATTCTGAAGTATGCTGTGCCACAAACACAGACTGTCTGGAGAGAGCAAATCTTTCCTCTACACAAATGATAATCAACAGAGAAGGTTGATGGTTACCACTGTATTCTTTTCTATACAGACATAACACAAATATGTTTATGGAAGTTGTAGTCTTTGATCCTACCTGTACTTTGGAAATATGTTTCCCTATTTATACATTTGCCTCTTATAGTATTGTTATATGTTATGCTTAGTTAATACTATGATTAATTATCAAAAGTGTATCACATTGATTCATAGTACTGGTAAGGCTCCTCTTTCTCTTTCTTTCCTTCTTTTTCTTATATTCCTCTCCTTTAGCTTCTATACTTTTAAACCTTTTAACAATTATAAAATGCTGATGTTCTATTCTACATGTAGCCTAAGATACACTTGAAATACTCATTTATTCAATAGTTCTTTATACTGAATACAATATTTATGTATTTTCCATACATTTCCTGTAATTACTATTGGTCATGTGTTGATGCTGATTTTTCTCGTATTCATTTCTTCTTTTAATAACTCATTCATAAGCAAAAAAAGAAATAGATTTAATTTTAGGGTCACACAAAATATCAGCAGTAGGGCTGTTCTTTTAACTCTGAGCACATGACCACACATTGGCCATGTATTAGGCGTCACTGTTCTTCTTGTTTTTAAATATATGACGTTTATTTGATATACTACCACTAGGCCGGTGCTTGGAGACCGGTGACCCTCTAGCTCCACCCTTCATCTCGCACATTCATGGGACGGCCACACTCTATGGAAGGTGGACTCAGTTCGCACTCATGTGCAGACCCTCCTGTTCATTGCAAACATTAATTTTCTTTTTATTTAGAACAAACAATATTGACAACTTATGTAGATGAGACAAGTTACTGAACTGTCTCTCTCAACGTAAAATAATGTTATTAGCTAGTAAGATGGCAAGAAGAGCTACTGGAAGACTCGGACAGTGATTCGAATGGAAGATGCAGTCTTCCATCTGTCCGAGTTTGGTAAAAAAAAAATGCAACATAAAAACAAGTTTTATCCAAGAAGGGTCAAATATGGGAACTGCAATCAGGGCCACTACTAGTCATGTTCAGAGTGGGCTGTGGCACAGGGCCCTCAGTCAGTGTATCCTCACTCAGGCTCTGTGTGGGAGACAGAGTTAGAATTAAGGTCTAGGGGACTTTCCACGTATTTGTTTGGTAATGACGATTTTTTTAGTGATTAGTAGAAAAACAAAGTCTTTGTAGCACCTTGGCAGTGATGAGAGTAGATAGTTGGGGACTTGGAAGTCTTCGTAATTCTTCACTAAATCTTTCATTAGTTTTCTCTTCCAGATCTTCCGGATAGGTCAGTCATCGTTGATCCCCATGGTGCAACAGTCCTCCACGACTGTGATGCACTTCAGAGCGTCCGACGATGGCACCCACCTCTCCTCACACCAAGTATTGTGATTCGGGTCCTCCTCTTTCTGTTCAGTGCTTCTGTCTTCCTTCACCATCGTTGAATCCAGCTGGGGTGTTGCAAATGGCTCCTTGAGGACGCTTCTTCTCTTTTGCTTCTCCTGTCCTTGACCACCTTTTCCTCTTCTGCCCCCCTCTTTGCCTGTTCTCTTTTACTTTCCACACTTCGATGCTGTTGACATTAAACTCTTTCTTTCTTTCAAGGGACCCTGTGTATGAGAGGACTATTCCACATTGACCATCTCGCCCAGATAAGCGATTCTTTTCTTTTAATTGACAGACTTCCTCACAATCTGCCACATGGTTCTGCTCTGCAGCGCATCAATGCCAGTGGTCGACTAAGGTGTGTTGGGCAAAAACTAAATGATGATGATGCCATACCCGAGCCTTCAGTGAGGTTACTGTGCAGCAGCAGGCCCAGTACATACTTGCATTCACACATATACCATCGCCTCCCTCTCACGCACTGCAGGTGCTCCTCTCTAGCCTCTTGTTGAAAGTTCGGCTGTGCAGGGTCCGAATTATTCACAAGTCAAGCCTTGCATAAGGCTCTAAATACCATGTAACTGAATGTTTCACATCCCCTTGGGCCTTTCAGAGGGAGAGTAAAAGTGTGATGACAAGAGAAGTTAGAAAAGGAAAGGAAAGATGGTGAGGTGGAAAGACTAGAAAAGAAAAGGATTGACAATACTGAAAAGAAAGATGCTGTGAATAGGTAGATCCAGATGATGAAAGTAGAGGATAGGAAGGAGAGACAATAAAACAAGAGAAAATGCGAAGGAATGTGTGGTGTAAGTAGGAGATAAGAAGGAATTGGGGTGAGAAGTAGTAGTGGGTGAAATATCCTGTTCCTTCTGCGGAATTGGCCCAATTTTGTCCACTACACGCTACACTTAAATGCAGAGTTTTGGCCAGATTCAGCCGGATTACGGAATTTTTCTACAGCAATGCTCCAAAATATTTGAGCTGGTGAGTGAGATTTGGTGTCCCCTAATGCACCTAGGTTGCCAGTGTTTGCGAGCGGTCGTGGTCAGAGGGCTGCCATTCAAGTAGATATGCTGCCGCCCGAGTACATTTTCTACTCGAGCGGCAGTAAAATCAACTTGAATGGCTGCCCGCACATGTGCAACGGATGGTGGTGTTCATGCCGATTTTCGGTGCTGCTCACTAATGCTAAATTGCAGCGCCAGCAGCATGAGTTGCATATTTTCCACCCTGTGGCAGAATTCCACGGAAACCAGTGGAGTTTTTCTGTAACACCGTGGAATTCCGCAGAGTAAAACACAGGGATTTCTGCCCACCCCTATTGAGAAGTAGGGGATCACAAGCAAAAGGTAAGAAGGAAAGAGGGTAAAAGAGGAGAGGCAGGAGCAAAAAGGAAGATAAGAATAAATGCTGATATATAAACAGCAATTGGAAGAAGAGTGGGGTGGAAAGAAGAGTCAAAGAAAAAGGAAAGAAAGTGGTGTGAAGAGAAGAGGCATAAGGAAGTGGCAAAGGAAACAAGTGGAGAGCCATAAGAAGGGGAAAGAGAAGAACAGGAAAGAAAACAATGACCTGGGGATAGGTATGAGAGCCTATGGGACCAGATATAAGGCGAGGATGGACAAAATACGTTATATGAGATTATAAGATGATAGCAAGGAGAGAACTGAGAGAGAGGATTCAGGTAGAAAGTCGACTGGTTTGTTTTTAGGTACGTCTCTAAAAATGCCAAGTAGGTCTGGGGAATAGTCAGTCAAATGATAGACTGTTCTGGAGGTTATGAGTTTCAATCCTATAAGGCTTACATCTTTCTGTGGTTGGTAAATTAACCATCATGTATTAGGTAATAATAACATCTGTTATTCACAGCATTTAGAAATAGTAGATTTATGGTATGCAGCTCTACATAAAAACATGCTATGAAGAACTGCATCTAATGTGATGGACTTTGTCCTGGACGTATAGGATGTTCAGAAAAAAAGCTTAGGTGTCGCTTTTGAATTACATGAGTTTAATGCAGTGCATGTGCCCTTTAAGGAGCTACTGAATATAGGTAATTAGTATAAGTAAACTTTTTATTTATTTATTTTGAAGTCCTAGTTCCCAGGAAAGTTACATTAAAAACAAAAGATGGGGAGAGACGGGGCGTGGCTAGGCGGACGAACATGGCGGTTGCATAGCGGTAGGGCTCCGTGAGTAAGGCAGTGTCCCCACGTCAATCCGCACAATAATCCGGTCATAATTGACCTCTGCACGGAGGAACCTGGAGCCAGGACCGAGCGGGAGTCACCCGAAGGAAAGCCGGTCAAAATCGAGTGCCGGATGGCAGACTTGTGACCTCCGTCAGCAGTGGGCCTACATCGGACCAGCAACACCGGGCTCCAGTACGAGTAGTGACCGGGCGGAAGTGAAGGCAAGTCGGCGGAGGGGGCCCGGAAGTGCGCGCTACCTGGGACCCCCCGTAACACATCAGCGGAATCAGCGCACGGAACCCTCCCCTGACCCCCCCGAATACCTTTGCATCCTAGCGGCGACGGAGAAGAGCACCCGGACGGACGGCAGCGGCAAATGGGTGACGTTGGCGCACAGAGATAAGTCCCCCCAGCAGTGCCCCATAACAGCGGGGAGCAGAGAGAGGAGTGCCCGGCCAGAAAGGACCCCTGCACAGCAGTTTACTGCTCGATTCCCCTGAACGGCCGTCAACGAGCTCCACAGGTCCCACCGGCGCGCACAACCTTTTCGCGCCAATCTGAAAGCGTGACGCACTAGATCTGGGCAGCGGAATGTTGCCCTACCATGCGGTTGTGCAGGTAGAATAGCGCGAAGGGACACTACCAGTGTGAGCTGGGACAGAGTGGGGCGAGTGCACATAACGGGCGGGACCGCCCTGAAACGATTAAAAGACTTTTGGACACGTCCAGGGGAGAGACCTACCTGCCACATCACGCAGGCAAGGAGGACACTGACGTCGCTGCCTGGGTAAGGGATACGACCACACTCAATTGCAGCGGAAGGCAGCAACTGTGGGCACTGAGGAGAGGAGGGGTCCAGCACGGCTGCACTGCACAACGGGACTGAATGACCTGTCACTGAATAGAGGGAGCGGTTGGAAAACGCCACTGTGACACGTGCTGTACCGGTTAGGTGCAGAAGTCCCCCCCCCTGAGGTCATAGACCGTAGACACAGTGAACGACAGGCACGCCTGAAGAATTATGGCAGGCAGAGGCCCAAGACACAATGCGTCGCAGTCTAAGTTGGAGAAATTCGCATTTGAGAGACAAGCCCAATCCCAATCCGAACCGCGCACATCCACAGGGAAGACTCCAGAGAATGATGGGACGAAGAAAGCAACACTTGAAGACGTGATGAAGGCACTGGCGCAAGTACAGGCGAAGGTAGGGTCCACGGCCACCGAAGTCTCTCTTCTGAGGGCGGACTTTCAAAAGATGGGCGAAAGAGTGAAGCAGGTCGAGGTGGTCGCCAAATCTCTAGTGGAGGACGTATCGGACCTACAAATAGCAATGGAGCGTGTGGCGGCAGAGAATAAGACATTGAAAGAGAAGCTGGACGATCAGGAGGGGCGCTCCAGGCGCAACAACGTAAGAATTATTGGGGTTCCGGAATCGGAAGACACCGGAGCCATGGACCTCTACGTGGAAGACCTGATCCAGACACAACTTAAACCAAAGGGGCTATTGCAATTCTTCTCTGTGGAGAGAGCACATAGGGTCCCAGGAGGCCAGCCCAAGCCTGGAGCCCCACCTAGGCCAATACTGGCGAGACTTTTTAACTTTCGCGATCGCGATGCGATCCTACAGGCAGCAAGGGTGGCCGCGCCGATACAGGTTCAAAACTCCACGCTAGCCTTTTTCCCGGACTATACTGCTGAGGTGTCGCGCCGGAGGAGGACCTTCCTTGAAATCAAGAAGGAACTGAGAGCCAAAGAACTACCGTACTCCATGCTATTCCCAGCACGGCTGCGAGTGGTTGCGGACAGTAAGGTTTGGTTTTTTGATACACCGGAGTCAGCACGTGAATGGCTGGAAGGATGGCGACAAGTAGGACTACCCCGCCGCTCACACAGGGCACAACAAAGCCAACGCGGAGACAGCCAACCGAGATCACATGCATCGGGTAGAGATGGATCGACGCACTCCCACACGCCAGACAACGCCGACACACTGGAGGGTGTAGTAGAATAGTTGCCCGGCACCACACTGAATGAACACTGAAGAGACTTCTTGGGTGTTACCCGACTTGGACACTGACCCGGGTGAGACCGGAGAGGGCAGGGGACCTGGCTACTCCGGGGGCACTTCACCCCAGCAAGCAAGTAACTGTTCATGGGTTGGGTAAAGCACTCTGCTGAGTTGGGGAGGCGGGCAGTTATAGGTCCGGTTGGCAGGGAGGCAGGGAGGAGGGAGGCGAGGGGGCGTTGTTTCAATGTTCAAAGCAAACTACAAACCGAGACAAAACACACGTTTCACCAAGTTAAGGTTGGGTTGGGGAAGGGGACACCAGTTGTGTTTTTAAGAAATCTACAATAAGGGTCAAGTTGTGATATCTGGCGCTTGTGCTGCTTACGTGGCAGAAAGAGACGGACCACCTGGGCCGCAGGGCATGATAGAGGCCTGCTCAGCCACACGACAAACTATGTCAGATTCTTCACCACGTAGTCGGGGGGAGGGGGCGCCCAGATCACAGGGAGCGCCCCTCCGCCTACTGACATGGAATGTAAGGGGGCTGGGAGACAAGGTCAAACGTGGGTTGGTACTCGCTGCAATGAAAAGACAGGGACCGGCCCTAGTGCTCCTTCAAGAAACGCATTTACAGGGCGGAACTACCAAGGCGCTAGACAGGAGAGGGTATAAAATGATACCGCATTCGGAGTTCACGTCAGGGTCTCGAGGAACTGGCATTTTACTTAAGAAGTCCTCGCACTTTATACCTCTGAGTACGAAGACGGATGGGCAGGGATGCTTTGCGGCCCTACAGGGACAGTGGGAGGGGAGACTTATTAATGTGGTCTCGGTGTATATACCCCCGGCACTCCACGCAGTCATGCTTCCGGCACTGGGGGACTTTCTCCTGACCCTTCCTGAGGGGGATGTTATACTTGGGGGGGACTTCAATGCAACAGTGGACACTCTAACTGACAGGTTCCCAGCCACAGGCCCGACCGGGGGTCCTTCACGCCTCCAACGTTTTTTGAAAGCTATGGGTCTAGTGGACATATGGCGCCATGCCCACCCTCAACTGAAACAGTACACCTTCCACTCTACTGTACACAATAGCTTATCGAGGATAGATTACTTCCTGGCACTGGGAGACTGCATACAACACGTAGACACTATCGACGTCCAAGCGAGAGGCATTTCAGACCATTCCCCGATCATTTTGAAACTCTCCACCCAGGAGAAGTCGCGTAAACGAATTTACCCCATACAGGCTGCGTGCCTTAAGGTGCCCAAGATCAGGAAGGCACTTAAGACGGCGACGGTGCATTACTTTGAAGAGAATGTTAAGTCGGTACAGTCCTCTGCGACCTTGTGGGAAGCATACAAAGCGTTGTTGAGGGGGCAAGCAATGACCACAATTACAGGCTACAGAAGGGAACAGGCACACAAATTGGCCGTGATAGAGCTAGCACTGTGGCAGGCAACTGTAACACATGAAACGCACCCCACACCGGACACATCCCATGCACTGCACATCCAACAACACTTACACACGGAACATTTATGACACCAGGTGAGGGGGCAAATAACTGACACAAAGAATAGGATTTATGATATAGGAGACAAAGCGGGTAGAATGTTGGCATGGTTGGACAAGAAGGGAGGGAGTTCCAGAGGTATCCAACAGGTCAGAGACGAGAAGGGAATGCTACACACGAGCCCCGAGCAAATAGTAGAGGCACTCGCTGATCACTTTGAGGGTGTTTACACATCTGATAGGGTGGTAACCGTAGACATGGCTAGGGCGGCACTAGAACTTATCCAAACACCAAAGCTGCAACCAGAGGCGATAGCGGAACTGGAAGAAAACATAACTGCGGAGGAAATCCAATTAGCGATACGAGCGGTAAAACCCGGTAAGGCGCTCGGACCAAATGGCATTCCGATAGAGTGGTACCAGGCCACATCAGAGAGGCTCAGTAACCACCTACTTGCCATGTATGAAGACTGCTTCTCGAAGGGCGAACTCCCACCGGACCAAAGAATAGCGACCATCGTCGCAATACCTAAACCGGGGAAACCGCTGGACGATTGTACGTCCTACCGCCTCATATCCCTGCTCAACGCAGAAGTTAAAATTCTGGCCAAGCTCCTGGCTACCCGCTTAATGACACACCTACCGGACCTCATACATCCCGACCAATCCGAGTTCATGCCGCACAGAAACACGGCACTGAATTTGCGGAGGGTACACGGAGTGCTGGCAAGAGTGGATTCGATCCCCGAACCGGCGGTAATATTGGCACTCGATGCCAAGATGGCATTCGATCTGGTAGAATGGACTTACCTGTTTGAAGTCCTAGCACACTTGGGGTTCGGACCCAAATTCTTAACAGGGGTCAGACTGCTATACACGAGACCGGTGGCGCAAGTGGTGGCGAATGGCCATATTTCTCGAACATTCCCCCTGGGGAGAGGCACCCGACAGGGCTGCCCCCTGTCGCCACTGCTTTTCGCAATCGCTTTAGAGCCATTAGCGCACTTGATTCGGTCGACCCCGCTGCTTAGAGGGATTTCTTGGGCTGAGGGATGGGAAGATCGCGTCTCCCTGTACGCCGATGACATGCTAGTATACTTAACGGACCCAGAACGTAGTATCCCAGCTCTCCTGACCCTGTGTGATGAGCACGGGAAAGTCTCGGGTTACACGCTGAATTGGAATAAGTCGGAACTATATGTTCCGAAGGGCCCACTCCCGACACTTAGCGCAGACTGCCCCCTGAAAGAGGCCGGTTCGTCCTTCAAATATCTGGGCATTCATGTCACCATGGATCCAATAGAATTTGCGCAGAAAAACTTGACACCAACCATAGAACGGCTTAAGCAGGAGGTTGTATTTTGGGCCGGGCTGCCCCTGACGATGCTGGGTAAAGCAACACTCTACAAGATGATGTCACTGCCCCGCTTCTTATACATTCTGGAGAAAACGCCGTACCCGGTGGCACCAGGATACTTCGGGAAGGTGTCGGCGTTGGTGGCTGGTCTTTTGTGGAGTAACCGCCCAGCACGCATTGCACAGGCTAAAATGCACAAGGGGTCGTGGTATGACGGTGGGATTGCGTTGCCGGATCTGAAATTGTATTACTGGGCAACACAGTTGAAAAACATAAATCAATGGATCCATGCCCCCCAAAACGACCCTGCATTCAGGTCAGACAGGACACAACTAGGAACAAGTACCCTACTGGCCCCTCTGCACGACCAGCGACTGGTACGCAAACTGAAGGTACCCACAAAACTCGCTGCAACGTTGTGGCACATAGCACTGGCGTCGCTAGGTTGGAAAGGGAGAATGACCAAACTCACCTCTCTAGGGGACTCCCGAGCCCTGGGAATCCTGCGGAACAGCAAGGGATTCTCACGCTGGGATGAGATAGGCCTGTCTACGGTGGGAGACTTATGGGAGCGGGGCACGGTGATCTCCTTTGAACGGTTGAGAGAACAGTATGAGCTGGGACCACGAGAATTGTTCCGATACAATCAGATTCGGCACGCACTGCTTAAAGCCATCCCTCCAGAGACGGAGGTACCAAAAGCCTCCCCGCTTGAAGATCGCCTACTTACGGAATTTATGCCAGAGCGGGCAACCTCACTCACATACCGTAAGTTAATCAACATCTTGCCAGATCCCATGGTCAAGCTTAAGGACAAGTGGGAGGGAGAGGTAGCAGCTATGGATGAAAACGAGTGGAATGAGGCACTGGCATCACCCAAAGAAATAGGCATTTCAGCTAAATTCCGGCTTATACAACTTAAAATTCTGCATAGAGTATACTATACGAGAACAACCTTACACCTCATAGGCCGCGCTCAGCACCCATACTGCCTCCGAGGTTGTGGAGAGGAGGGGACGTTCTTCCACACAATATGGGACTGCCCACGCATTCAAGAGTATTGGAGGCGAATAATGCACACAATTTCTCAGACTATGGGGACTTCCCTGGTCCCTGAGCCATGAAAATGCATACTCAATGTGTGGGAGCCCAACGATTTGTCCAGGCATGGGCAACAATGGGTCTCTTTGGGCATGGTACTCGCAAAGAGGGATATCGCGCAGAAATGGGGGGCGGTAAAAGTGCCGACGAGAACACAATGGTGTGAAAATATGGATAGGGTAATGATCACGGAAAGGGCGGTGTACGCTAGCAGGGCTTGCCCGAGGAAGTGGAACAAGATCTGGACCCCATGGAACGTATACAGAGGTGATATTTGTGACGCCCTACCGGAAGACGATCCAATAACGTCTGACGAAGAGGGGGAGGAAGACTATCGAACTTGGGGATGAGGGAAGTGCATTAGGGGTAGGACGTTGGGTGGACCCTGGCAGACAGGAGGGGGGGGCAGAGGGGCGACTGGGGCAGGAACACAGTAGAGATTTCCATTTACACGTATCCTCAGTATACAAAGATGCGAATGGCCCTGCGGACATATGTGCCAACACACTTTCCAGAAACCTGCCACGACACGATTAGTGCAGACTCACTTCCACACTTGACGACCTAAATGTGATTTCTTTGGTGACTCTTACGTTGTTTATTGTTAAAAAACAAAAAAAACAAAACCTACTCAGATTAGTAAACTAATTGGGATTGATGTACCATCACTGTATTGTGAAGTAGCCGTACCCCGGAAGGGGAGACCGATGTGCGGAGTTGTTTAATATACATACTACTGATGAAACTGTGTAGCGGCCGGCCCCCTGGGTTGTAGGCCAGAAGCTGTGTAATGATGTATAGTGCAATAAAGGTTTTCATAAAAATAAAAATAAAAATAAAAAGATGGGAGGATACTTGCAATAAGGCCATGTCTTTCCTGAATCAAAACACAAGCAACCCCAGATCGGTTACGCCCTGATCAGGGCTCGTCAGTGAGGTGCATCTTGGTTCCATTGACACAGTGAGCACGAGACCTACATCTGGGCATACCCTTGGTCACTTAGGGTTTTACATCAAACACACAAAAGGGGATGTGAGGATGCTTGCAATCACTCTGGTGGCATTCCAAACCATCGTTATTTTGCCCACTGTGCCAACTCAGTTTGGATCCAGCCATATGCAAATCAGTCTTGACCCCACTCCAATAGGAACAGTCAAGCCTGAACTGCTAGGCCAGTTCCTCCTTGAACCGGAACAAAAATAACCCAACAGTGGTTTCACCCTGCTAGGGGTTTGTCAGTTGGGTGCAGCTTGGTTCCAAAGTCACAGTAAGCAAAGGACCCATGCCTGGGCACATCATCAGCTATTTAGGGCATTACATCAAACACACAAAAGGCGATTCGTTGGAATGCTACCTTGAGTGACAGTGGTTAGGGTTAATGCCAGCATTTCTCCCATCAGTGTTTGTTTGTTTAATGTTACATCCAGGAAAGTTACTACAATCTTCAAACTTCAATGTTACCAAAGAGGATGAATGGTCAAGTGAGGCCACTCTGACACCACTTCCAGTGACATGAAGTCATACACAAATTAGAGGGGCTTCTTATTTTCCCGTTTCTGCCACAAGGCCAAATAAAACCTAGGACCTGACTTGCCTGCAGGTTACACAGATTTCAGCAGCCTTGCTGAACTGATCAATATCAATACCGGTTACAAGTTTAAAAAAAAATTGTAAAAAGACTATGTCCATACTAAATTGTAATCGAAATGTGCTGTTTAATTTGTTTACATATATTGGTATTACCAAGTGTTAACTGATTTGCTTATACCTCCATTACCAAGTACTTTAATAGTGAACTTCAAAATTGCGTTTTGTGAACCTTGGCGTAGCACTGACATTTGTTCTGTATGTAGAAAGGTATTGTATTCCCAATGCACTCAAATTACTATGTCTCCACACAATTCCATCAACCGTTTGTTGTTGTTTACCCTATGCCATGGACATGGTAATCTTTCACAGGGCATACGTAATCTGAGCCCAAGGCAGCCATTCCTCCTTCTCCCCCAATTATTAAGTACTGAAGGGGGGAGGAGCTGCAGCCTAGTTCTGCTGACCAGGCCACCAGGCTCAAATCACACTTCTCACATTTGTGAGGGGAGTGGTACAATGCTTGTCTGTTTTATGATCCTCAATTTAGGTGCAGGTGAGAAGGCAAGGAAACACACATACTTTCATGGAGTGTGCAATGCTAATAAAAACAAATCCTTTCATAAATTCAGGAGTGAAACAATACAACTCAACCCCTCAGAACGCTGAGACGGAAATGCTCCTGGGCAGGACAAAAACAAGAATAAGGGTGAAAGCTGATGAATGAGAAGCAGCCACCTGAGAGAGACAACAAAGCCAGTCATCGCTTCATGAGCAAGCATTTGACAAAAAACAAATGTTCAGTATGTTTTTAAGTTGGAAACAATAGGTCTTCTGTCTGTAGCTGAGATCTAATAATGATAATTAAGTTGCTGCCTTACCTTACTCTGTGCCAGGAAGGCATTACATGGATATAGAGTGGGTGTTCCAATGAACCATCCATGTATTTTTGACGCAGTCCCAGATTTACTAACACTAGTAAACCTGAGAATGCCTCACAGGGGAGGCATACCAAGGAGAAATATATTTATTTATCCTCGTTTTGTCCTCTTTCTAAGTGTGCTGTATTCTGCACTACACTTAGTAAGAGGAAAACGCCTCAAAGGATTGTTTTTGTGCAGGCATAAAACAATCCTGGGTGTAACGCAGACACCTTTGCACCATGGGACAAGGGTACCTGCTTTCGCGTTAGGCTGCAAGCAAGTGGGCCAGTGCAGGCATGCAACATATCTTAGTAGATATGGTGATTTCCCTCTTCCTCCCGGTCATGGAACACAGCAAGTTGTCTTTCTGCTTTGCATAAATGTGGCCCTGAGTCTTTAATCCCACATGATCTCCCCGGGTAGTCCTTGGACAGCTCACCTTGCTTCTTTCATATCCAGGTGAATAAGTGTTGTACATTGTGCTGATATAATAGCGGCCACGGTAGGTCATGCCAAAAGACACAGTGGTAAGAGGATTCAACTCCTACGTTTGAGAACATGTAACTATTTTGTGCTCTGGGACCTCTAAGGAGATTCGAACAAGCTTGCCCAAAGGTGTCAGAAACCTAGGAACATTACCTCATATCCTATTGTCCTTAGAAAAATATACTTGAGGCAGGCTTGCTTACAGACAGTCCAAGGTCTGGTTTTTCTACCGCCGTTGTAGTATACTGTGATCAGATGTCTGGCTAGACATTCTGCACAAACATGGTTACATTTACAAATGTGTACCCTGATATGAAAAGCTCTTTTGCAATTAAAAACCCTGAAATCTGCAAAAATACAGGGTTTTCAACTGAAAAATAACTTTGTCTATGTTTTAAACCCATTTTGTGAATGAGGAAAGCCTTTCCAACTCTCAAAATTGGGTTTGCAAGCCATTCCAAAAGCAGGCATTTATAGGACGTTACCCTCCTAATTGTAAATCACAATAGTGATAATCAAGGATTTACGAATATGAGTGCAGTCACAAACTACAGGTCAGTTAAAGACCCCACAAAAGAAGAAAATAACTGATTTGCAACTTTGGGATACCGTCCCCTTTGTGAATCCTGATACGAGACCTGACGGGGAACCAGGCAGAAATGCATCGAAGGTCAATGGGTAATAACAGTTGCTCTACAATTCTGTGTTAACCCAAGTCTGCTGATACAAATTGTACCTCACTTGTGTGGGTAGTGCCCGCAATAAGAAATGGTTCAAAACGCAACATGGACACACTTTATTTTTACAGTGAAAACTGACCCTTATTTTGCAAAGTGCCTAGCTGAAGATTTTGATTTTAGCCCTGCCGGCACCAAGGGAAACCTAGCAAACCAATACATTTCTGAAAACTAGACACCGAGGGGAATTCAGGATGGGGTGACTTGGCTGCCTCTCACAAGGTTCCATTACCCAGAATCCCTTGCAAACGTAATTTATTTTACAAATCCCCCATTTTCCTTACATTTCTGTGGTGGAAAGTTCTGGAATCAGCATGGATCCACAAAATACCACCCAGCCCACGTTCCCCCAAGTCTTCAGAGAAAAATGGTACCTCACTTGTGAGACCACAAACTTCCACCCATCCCGCATTTTACAAAGTCTCCCAATGAAAATGCTCCCTCACTTGTGTGGGTAGGCCTAGTGCTCGCGACAGGAAACGGCCCAAAAGGCAACGTGGACACAGCACATTTTCACAGTGAAAACTGACTCTTTTTTTGCAAAGTGCCCAGCTGTAAATTTTGAACCCTAGCTCTGCCGGCACCTAGGGAAACTTAACAAACCTATACATTTTTTTTTAAAATCTAGACACCCAGGGGAATTTAGGATGGAGTGACTTGACTGGCTCTCACCAGGTTCTGTTACCCAGAATCCCGTGCAGACCTAAATATTTGTCCCAAAAACCACATTTTCCTCACATTTCTGTGGTGGATCCACAAAATTCCACCCACCCCACATTCCCCAAAGTCTTCAGAGAAAAATGGTACCTCACTTGTGTGGGTGGGTCAAGTACCCGTGCCAGGCAAGGGCCCAAAACCTATTAAGGTGACATCAAAATGACCTATCACAAAACAACCTGATTTTGCAAGGGGGGTCCCATGAGTTTTTGGCCCCGGGCTCGGTGGCCATCTTGGGAAACTATCAAACCCACACATTTCTGAAAACTAGACACACGGGGGAGTCCAGCAAGGTATGGCTTGTATGGATCCCCCAACGTTTTCCTGCCCAGAATGCCCTGCAAACCTCAAATTTAGCTGAAAAAAAGCACATTTTCCACATATTTTTGGGTGGAATCACCATGCCGGCACAAATGTCCTACCCCACAGCGTTCCCCTCAGTCTCCCAGGTAAAATGATACCTCACTTGTGTGGATGGGGCAAGGGCCTGTGACTGGGAAGAGCTCAAAACTTAGGGAATAAAGTTATAGCACCGATCATTCTAAGCGCTACATTTTTTTAAAATACATTTTTAGTCAATTCTGCATTGGACACCCACACAGGTGAGGTATCATTTTACTCGGGGCACTAAGGAGAACACTGTGGGGTAGGACATTTGTGCCGGCACGGGGATTCCACACAAAAATATGTGGAAAATGTGCTTTTTTTCAGCTAAATTTGAGGTTTGCAGGGCATTCTGGGCAGGAAAACGTTGGGGGATCCATACAAGCCATACCTTGCTGGACTCCCCCGTGTGTCTAGTTTTCAGAAATGTGTGGGTTTGATAGTTTCCCAAGATGGCCACCGAGCCCGGGGCCAAAAACTCATGGGACCCCCCTTGCAAAATCAGGTTGTTTTGTGATAGGTCATTTTGATGTCACCTTAATAGGTTTTGGGCCCTTGCCTGGCACGGGTACTTGACCCACCCACACAAGTGAGGTACCATTTTTCTCTGAAGACTTTGGGGAATGTGGGGTGGTTGGAATTTTGTGGATCCACCACAGAAATGTGAGGAAAATGTGGTTTTTGGGACAAATATTTAGGTCTGCTAAATTTGAGGTTTGCAGGGGATTCTGGGTCGAGAAACGTTGTGGGATCCACGCAAACCATACCTCATTGGACTCCCCAGGGGGTCTAGTTTTCAGAAACGTGTGGGTTTGGTAGGTTTCCCTAGATGGCGGCGAGCCCGGGGCCAATAAAACAGGTGCCTCCCCCAAACCAGGTAGTTTTGTTATAAGTAATTTTGAAGTCTCCACAGTACGATTTGGGCCATTTCCTGTTGCAGAAACTATGCCTACCCACACAAGTGAGGGACTATTTTTATCAGGAGACCCGGGGGAACGCTTGGTGGTAGGAAATTCGTGTCAGCCTGGTGATCCGATAACTTCTCCACACAGGAATGTGAGAAAAAAATCGGATTTTTTTTGACAGAATTTGAGATTTGCAGGGGAGTCTGGGTAGGGAAATGTTGGGGGACCCACGCAAGCCACACCTTGCTGGACTCCCCCGGGTGTCTGGTCTTCAGAAATGTGTGGGTTTGGTAGGTAACTTTAGATGCCCGTGAGCCCGGGGCCAAAACCCAGGTGAAACCCCCCTTGCAAAACCAGGTTGTCTAGTGATAGGTCATTTTGATGTCTCCTCAATACGTTTTGGGCCCTTGCCTGTCGTGGGTACTTGACCCACCCACACAAGTGAGGTACAATTTTTATCGGGAGACCTGGGGGAATGCTGTGTAGAAGGAAATTTGTGGATCCACGCAGATTCCAGAACTTTCCCACACAGAAATTTGAGAAAAAAGTAACTTTTTTTTAGCTAAATTTGAGGTGTGCAGGGAATTCTGGGTAGGGAAATGTTGTGGGACCCACACAAGTCATACCTTGCTGGACTCCCCCGGGTGTCTAGTTTTCAGAAATGTGTGGGTTTGGTAGGTTTCCCTAGATGGCAGCCGAACCCGGGGTCAAAAACACATAGGACCCCCCCCTTGGAAAACCAGGTTGTTTTATGATAGGTAATTTTGATGTCGCCTCAATAGCTTTTGGGCCCTTGCCTGTCGTGGTTACTTCACCCACCCTCACAAGTGAGGTACCATTTTTCTCTGAAAACGTCACTTTGGGGGACGCGGGGTGGGTGGAATTGTGTGGATCCACGCAGATTCCAGAACTTTCCACCACAGAAATGTGAGGAAAATGTTGTTTTTTTTTTTTTTACAAATTATTAGGTTTCCAAGGGATTCGGGGTAACAGAACCTGGTGAGAGTCAGTCAAGTCAGGCCATCCTGGACTCCCCTCGGTGTCTAGTTTTAAGAAATGTATAGGTTTGCTAGGTTTCCCTAGGTGCCTGCAGAGCTAGGTTCAAAATCGTCAGCTAGGCACTTTGCAAAAAAAAGGGTCTGTTTTCACTGTGAAAGTGTGGTGTGTCCCCATTGCGTTTTGGGCCGTTTCCTGTCGCGGGCACTAGGCCTACCCACACAAGTGAGGGAGCATTTTCATTGGGAGACTTTGTAAAATGCGGGATGGGTGGAAGTTTGTGGTCTCACGCAGATTCCAGCACTTTCCATCACATAAATGCGAAGAAAATGTTTATTTTTATTTTACAAAGTTTGATGTTTGCAAGGGATTCTGGGTAACAGAACCTGGTGGGAGCCAGACAAGCACCCCATCCTGGGTTCCCCTGGGTGTCTAGATTTAAAAAATGTATAGTTTTACTATGTTTCCTTACGTGCCGGCTGCACTAGGACCCAAAATCCACAGGTAGGCACATTTCCCCCCAAAAAGTCAGTGCCTAGTGGGCTTTCTGCCGCACTAGGGAGGGGGGAAATCAGGGGCTGTTGCCCCGATACGCCCCAATGGGGGACAGAAAGACTGTGGCTATTCTTTTGGAGGGTCGGGGGCATTGGTATGCCCATTCTGGTCAGCCCCCACCCCTGCGTATAAAAAATCCAGCATAATCACTGGCGCATACTGGGCTTCCTGCCCCCCCTGGGGGGGCAGATCAGGGGCTACCGCTTCCATTTGCATCCTGGGAGGGGCAGAAAGACTGTGGCATATTTTTTGGGGTGGGTGGGGGCATTGGAATATCCATTCTTGGCATCCCCCACCCTGAACTTTGGAGAAAAAAAATCGCTGGTGGCTACTGGGCTTTCTACCCCTGGGGGGGTGCAGATAAGGTGATATTGCCCCATCTCCCTCCCAAGGGGTTGCAGAAAGACTGTAGCATTTTTATTTGGGTGGGGGAATTGACATAGGGGTGGGGGTGCTTTCTGTCCCCCGGGGGAGGCAGATTGGGGGCTACTGCCCCCAACTGCCCCCCAGCAGGGCATAAAGATTGAAATTTTGTGGGGGGAGGGGCTAGGGCAGTGGCATGCCCATCTTCGGCAACCCCCACCCCTAAATTCATCAGGGGAAAAAAAATCTGGCGTCTAGTGGGCTTTCAGCCTCCCCCGGGGGGGGGGGCAAATTGGGAGCTACTGTCCCAGGGGGGGCAGAAAGACTGTACCTTTGCAGCAGGGGCAGGGGACATTGGCATGCCTATATTGGGCAGCCCTCACCCCTAATTATAATTGTTAGTCCCTGGTATCTAGAGGGCTTTTTGCCCTGGGGGGCCAGAAAGACTGTACCTTTGTGGCGGGGTGGGGGCATTGGAGTGCCCATATTGGGCAGCTCCCACCCCAAATTTTTATTTTTTTAAAAATCCCTGGATTCTAGTGGGCTTTCTGCCCCCACGGGGACAGATTGGGGGTTACTGCCCCCATCCGCCCCCAAAGGGGCAGAAAGACTGTTATTTGGTGGCCAGTGGGGTGGGGGCATTGGAATGCCCATATTGGGCAATACCTACCACTAATTTTGGTGTAAAAAAAAGTCCCTGGTATCTACTGGGCTTTCTGCCCCCCCGAGGCAGAGCCCTTTATTGAAGTCCCTCCATTGGCTGCCGATCAAGGAGCGGGCCTTATTCAAACTAGGTTGCACCACCTTTCAAGCCCGAGCGGCAACAGCGCCCGTTTATATTTCCTCGGCAATTCAAGCCTACCATTGTAGTCTGTGTCTTTTCTGGATCACTGTTATGCTGTACCTAACCTTGTTTCACTCTTCGCCAAAGCGCCGGGACACTCCTCCGAGTAGCCGTGCGCTATAGAAGAGCTAATTTAACATAACATAACATAACCATCCCACTAGGGAGCTGCGCTCTTCCTCTATGTGCCTTCTGACAGTCCCCCGATTCAAGAAGAGTCGGATGGGGGGCCTGAAATTTTCGGTCCTGGCCCCATCTTTCTGGAATTCCCTCCGGCTGGCCTTACGCTCAGCTGCCTCTTACATGGAGTTCCGAAAATCACTTAAAACTCATCTCTTCTTGAAAGCTTTCCCTGCTTAAATATGCCTGCTCCCCTGTCCCTGGTCTTTAGTGTTCATCAGCGCCATGAAGCCGCATGGCATACGTGCGCTTTATAAATTCTTTTAAATTAAATTAAATTAAATTGGGGGCTACCGTCCCATCTGCCCCCCAAGGGGGGCAGAGAGACTAAATGTGCCCAAATTATTATGGGGGGAGCAAACGCCCTTGTCCAAGGGGCTGCTTCCCCTCCCTGGTGCCTAGTGGGTGGATCCCTGCTTGGATACCGCCCTCCTGGGGCGATCCCCAAGCAAGGATCGACTGGGGACGAGTATCTTTGGAAAGGGGAGATTCTCCCCTTTCCAACGATATCTCTCCTGACTTTCTACGTGCTCAGGGGGCTGAGATAGCCCCATAGCACGTAGAAAGGGAAACTGAAATGAGCCTCTTGGCTCATTTCAGTTTAGGTTTCACTGAAATGACGTCAGCGCGACGTGCGCGATGATCGTCATTTCAGGGAAACCAGAGGGGGGCATCGGGAGCTAAGGAAGCTCTTCCCCAGCTCCCGAGGCTATTGGGGGGGTAAAGAGAATCCCTCCGGTGCCCGCACCAGAGGGATTCCCTGGGTCATGGCTCGGACGCGCGGGAGCCGTCCAACGCACCTGACCACTTATGCGTCGGACGGCTCCAGTGCGTCCGACGCACGTAAGGGGTTATTACATTGGGCTCTTGGTCTCGTAAACAACATTCACTAGTGAACAGCGCCATCACTGACTTCACATGTGAAATCTACGCTTTATGTTTTATCATCTGGGCTGTGGGTTGTAGTCAGAAGAAATGGGACCTCTTAGCCCAGCGGTGGTACGCAATACAGTCTTGAGATCTCCTCTGCAAACAGCATAAATAGGAGCATTATTTGAGCTCAGGTATATCATTCAAAAATCATACTTCCTTCTGATCCGACATTTGACAAGAGATTTTGATTTTTTTATGGAATGCCCATTGTTAATACTTACAATGAATTGCACTCTTAGGGCCACATGTATGAAGCCTTTTTGAGGTTGCAAACGGGGCAATTCACAAATTGGCGTGTTTGCGAATGCATAAAAGGCTTTTCAGTGTATCAAACCCAAATTGCGATTCGATAACCAGTTACCGAATGGCAATTTGGGTTTGCGATTTGGTATTAGAAAGACTGCGTGTTTAGGGCGACCCATCCTAATACCGAAACGCATCGGTATGTACGAATGTTTTGAGACCAAAATGCAGTAGCAAAACATTCACATTTTACCACCTACTTCAAGTAGGTGGAACCCACTTGCAAATAGGAAGGGATCCCCAAAGGACCCTTCCTCTTTGTGAGCGTTTGTAAAAGCATTTTTTAAGAGCAGGTAGTAGTCCCACGGACCACTACCTGCTCTTAAAAAATGGAAGGAAAACATTCCATTTTTCTTTTTGTAAAGTATCCAGTTTTTCTTCAAGGAAAATGGGCTGCTTTACACAAACAAATTGCTTTATTTAAAAGCAATCACAGACATGGTGGTCTGCTGACCTCAGCAGGCCACCATCCCTGTACATTTTTGCAATTCCTTATGGGTAGCAAATTGCGACCTACCTTGTTAATATTCATGAGGTAGGTCATTTGCGACCCACTGGGAATCGCAGTGTGTTCAAAACACTTTCATACATGACGTTTTGCTTTTTCCTAATTGCGAATCGCAAGGATTTGCAATAAGGGAATCCCAAAACTGTGAGTTCTTACACCTGGCCCTTAGGCTAGTACTCTACTTTACAATAAGATTACATCTGCAGATCATGGGCTCCTGGGCTTCCTTTTTGGGCACTTTTCCATGATGATTGAAGAAAAAATGGGAAAGGCCTCAACCCAATTACTAGCGTTGGGCCACTATTGGTTTTCACTGCCAACTTCACATCTTATCTAGGTACCATATTAATGTCAGTACTGTCCTAACCATGGATCAAAAGTGTATATGAAGACACCTTTGCTTCTCACTTCACTCACTAGATACACATCTCCAAACTAGGGAAGAGTGTCCCGAAAGAAAGTGATAATGGTTAGAGGACTCTCACCTGATGTTCATGTTAGTCTCATCTTGGCCCACACCTTCTTGGGAGTTGGAAATAGACTGTCTTGACCCTCTTTCCAAATGTAACTGACATGAAAAAGTGTTGTTTATTATGTCACAGTTAAAAGCGTCTGTACCTTTTAACGTCATTTCAATAACTTTATTGTTTGTTATGCTTCGAATTGTAACTGAAACAGTGAGAATTATGCACAGACATTGAGAATAATCCATTTTAGTATGTTATAAAGAAAAGCCAAATTAACTTGCATATTGTCTACTAAGCAGAATAAATGAAGATGGCCGAAGATCTTAAAATGTATACTTTATTGCTATTAAAATAATATCCATTTACATCAATGTGTTTCACTGAAAAACATTAGTCCAGTTTGTAGCTCCACATCACTTTCTGAATCATCTGAAGAGAGGGGTTTGCAGCTCCTGGTCTCCTTGTTCTTTTTTCGACGGCGAGTGTACACAGGTCCTGTTTTCTGAAACTCTACTGCTGTACCGGAAACACAATCGGTAACACTCAGTGCAGACTGCAAGCAGCTGTAAAACCTGAAAAGATAGAAACAGTTGTCATTCATATTAGTCTGTGGTAGTTTGTGATTTGGCAGTTTTAACAAAATCAGGTGTGTTTTAGAATACCATACACATCATGTGTGTGCTATATTTGACGCAAATTCAATATATATTAGCGAGGAACTAGACCAGTGAACACAATGACATTGAAGGGATTTGTATTTTGACTGTAGTCACATAAATTCATTCATTCATCTTGCTCACTCACGCAATGCAAGGAAGAGAACAGATGTATATATATCTTTTTTGTATTCTAAGAGAGTGACAAATGTGTGCTGTATTGTGTATACAGAGGTGGAAAGCTGAATGGGGAAGGGCATTTAGCCTTGCGCAAGATCATGAGAACAGAATAAAGTAAGAGTACGGAATGAATCATGAGAATAATTTCACTATCACAACAACTGAATCATAAGTGCAGATAAAGTCAAAGCCGGGCTGTTTGGTCTACAAAGTGGTAAATGTCTCCAGCCTCCTCATAGTTGGGCAGCCCCAAATCTCAAAGAAGTAAAAAACACAGCCTCCTTCTCGAGCCATCCCGTTTACTAACTTCCCACTCTCAACATCAGTCCTTCACCAGAGCAGCTTCACTTCTTTGGGCCTCTCCCCTTGCGGAATTAGGGACAGCACACGCAATGCCTCCCCACAAGAACCTAAGTATTGCCATTTAAATATCCTGCTTCTGCAATCGATCTTGCTCCTAACTTTCCTCTTCCACTTGGCTCCTCCTTCCTTACATTTCTTTTACTCACCCTTCTATATTCCTCTCCCTTTTTCCACACTCTTACTCTGTCTCATTTGTCACTCATTACTCTTGCCCCCTCTCCCCATCCCATCCTATCACTCTTGTTCTGGTCTGACTTACCACCTTCGACCTCTCCCTCCTACTACCTGTTCATTCCTTCTCTATATCCCTTTCTCCTACTTACTAGTCCTCACTTTCCTCTCCTTTTCACACTACACTGGCTTCCATTCTACAGTCGTTTGCGATGCTGCAACTATTACTAATTCTATGATTGTTGCATTGACCATCACATTTGTGTTTTCTGTATGACCTTTGCAGCTCTTCTGTTCTATGAAAAGCACTCTCATGTACCTTCCGGTGCTCCGTGGTATACAAGATGGTTAAATAATAAATAAAACGAAGAACAGAGGATGAGGATGAGGGGAGAAAAAAAAACAGCCGAGTTTTAGAAAAATATGGATGAGGATGTAATCTGGGACAAGGAATAGTTTGAAGCTAGTCATTAAACTCACTCGACTCTGGCACAAGAATTCTGCGCCGCAACAAGCATTCAATGGGACAGATAATGGCATGCAAGCTTTGAGAAGCTCCGCATCTCAGGATAAACAGGATAGACTTTAAAAATGTTGCACTATGTAGTGCCTCTGCTAACTAACACATTGGATGAGTATTATCCTCAGATTAGTGAAAGTACCAACAAAAAATCTTACATATCAATTATCCTATCCATTCAAGAATCAAAAATGTTAAATCTGCAGGTCTCACTCTGCCACTCACTGAAGAATATATAAACTGCCAACCTGCTAATGTCTCTACTAGTGGACGGGTGATCTACAGCCAAGTGGAATTACAATTTCTTTCCAAATTAAATATCGAACTGGAAGTAGACTAAACTATTTACACCATAACAACACAACATCATATCGTATTGAAACCTGTGGAGACATATAACATTATTTTCGTCAAATATGTATTTGCCTTTACAATATATTTATCATTTATGATCACACAGTTAATATCTGTTTTACTTTCTTATTTATGACAAGTGAAATGGTCAAAAATATCCTTTAACCACCTTTCAAAATCTTTTGGATTGTCTCTTTCTAAGTGAACAAAATATTATAAAAAATCTGAATTAATAAAGTGTACCATCGATTTATAAAACAGCACTGTTCAGCCTATCGCCGGATATTCATATACAGGAAAGTGAACTGAAAGATATGTTATGTTATCACGTGTTTTATATAGCGCTCAGCTACTCAGAGGAGTGTCCCGGCGCTTCGAATCCAATACAGACCGAGTGCAGGCAGAAGATGCCACCCACTACTGAACAAAAAGCCAGGACTTAAGATCCTTTCTAAAGGCCAGCAAATTACCGATCTTTCTCAGAGAGACCGGTAATGCATTCCACAACTGAGGCGCCAAGCGTCTAAAAGAGCGTCCTCCAGTGCGGGCGCGCCTTATACTAGGAACAGTAGCCAAGGCCAGCGAAGATGACCTGAGCGATCTCGATGGATGGTAGAAAGCCAGCCGTTTCCTGATGTACTTGGCGCCTGAGTCATGGAGAGCCTTGAAGGCCAAGGTGAGCGTCTTGAAAACAATACGCTTACGGATAGGGAGCCAGTGAAGAGTTCTCAACAGGGTGCTTGCACTGGTTCTCCGATGGAAGCCAAAAATGGCTCGCGCGGCCGAGTTTTGGACTACTTGTAAGCGTGATAGAAGATACTCTGGGAGTCCAAGGTAGAGCACTTTGGCGTAGTCCAGACAAGAGCCAATTAATGCCTGCACGGTGACTTTCCTATGAGCCTTAGAAAGCAGAGGAAGACATTTTCTAAGCATTTTGAGGATGCCGAAACATTTGCCAACTAGGCCGATAATCTGGGGCTTCAAGGTAAGACTGTTGTCAATCTTCACTCCCAGATTCTTGGCCGTGTCCGAAACAGCGGAGGGAGAGAACATAGGCAGGCCACCAAGACTGCCACCTAAGGTCAGAGGGACAACCAAAGAAGAGCACCTCGGATTTATCTGAATTGCTCTTGAGGCTGTTCTGCTGGAACCATTCAAACACCGCCCGAGGCAACCTCTAATACTCTCCGCATTGAAGTCTGAGCCCTTCTTGCAAGAAAAGAGAAGCTGGGTGTCGTCAGCGTACGAAACAATCTGGGCACCATGAGATTCCGCCAGTGCCGCCAAAGGGGCCATGTAGATGTTAAAGAGAGTAGGGCTCAGAATTGAGCCCTGGGGGACTCCTACCTCCAATGGCGGCATTGCGGCGGAAAAAGGGGTGCCCAGATCGTTTGATGACGGTCTGCCAAAAAGGACTCAAACCAACTGAACACCGTCCCCCGCAAACCGATCTCACTTAGTCTGGTCAGGAAACCTCGATGGGGGACGGTGTCAAAGGCGCTGATTCAACATCACCAAATTAGCATTGTGAGTCTAAGAATCTTTAACTTCTCAATAAAAGATATATGCCCTGTCTCGTTAAATCAGGTGAGATCACACATTTCCTGGGAAAACCAAAGATAGATAATGGAGAATTGTAGAATCTATGACGATCTTTGAAAGGTTTTTAAACCCAATGTTTTGGGCATAGTTTCAACGACAACCCACTAAGCAGTTTTCAATCTGGATTCTGACCCACATGCAGGACAACATGGAAACTCTTCAAATTCTTGGATGAAATTCTCCACATTTTGGACAACGGGATGCCCGCCTCCTCGTGTTGTTTCTTCTGTCATAGGCATTTGTCAGAAATAACCACAACACTAAGCTACATTTTATTTAGGATAGGACCAGAAATCTTAATTTGTATAAAAATGTAAGTTCATAAAAATAAACTCCACCTGAATGTATAGCTCACTAGAACTATTTAAACTCAATCTGTAGCCACAGGGTACTATGATGTAAGGCAACATCACCACTCATGTGTAAGTAGATAACACCAACCCAGAGTGTGCCACTCATCAAACATCTGATGCTTGAAAAACTTCCTATAAAAATGAATACATTGAAATCATTCTGAAATTAAGACTGAAACAGACTCCACCATGTCACAAACAATTTTGTGAATCCTGACCCAACTTGGGATTCACCACCACTGGTCCTCTGCACTAAATCAGTAATTTTCATTGCTGCTCAACTGAACATATGGCCAGACTGACAAGGACTGAGTCCTTCCAGTTACACCTGCTCAAAAAGCTTACATTTGTCATGACTCCTGTGGATTTTATGACTGCTGTACATACTAGTGCTCACACATCTAAAACTAGCAATTCACTTTTGGCTAGACTCTCAAGACTGCTGTTACCACCATCAAAGCCATTTTACATGTTGAGGAGAGACTCAATTAATGCTCCAGGAAATCAGATCGTATCCTCAACTTCAATGGGGCCGATTCACAGAACTAATCAGAGATAAAATCTTAAACTTACTACTTTTGGTATTCACAGAAGGCATTTAGTATTAGTAAATGAGAACTCCTAACTTTACTACTACTAAACTGAGATAAAATCCTAAACTTACTACTTTTGGTATTCACAGAAGGCATTTAGTAGTAGTAAAGTTGTGTCTTTTAAATGTACTTTTATTGTTATATTTTACTAAACAAAATAAAGTTATGACTTACTATATACACTGCTGGTCTTGAGCTATAGCACTTTCATATGTGCACTGTATAATCCGTTTTTATATATAAATCAGTGTTACACCGATGTTATTCTCATTTTCACAATCACCAAGAATCTGTTATGTCAATTGTGTTCAAACGGAACATAGTAATGATCACACAGTACCTGTCAATTCTATGTTTGTTTTCCTCCATCTTTTGGTTGGCAATTTGTACAATGTAGTCAATATATTCGTCATTCACCATCAGTCTCCCTTTTTTGCTTAGCGGGACCTCTAAACAGTGGGTACTCCGTACAGCCTTTTAAAAGAAGGAGTAAATACATTAATGATTGCCACATGATATCGATTCCTGCTATCTAGTTATCCAAGAGGAAACCAAAATAATCTGATTGGCCCAGTAAACAAACAGGGACAACAACAATATCAAACATTACAGCAGAGATTAGGAATGATATTCTGAAAGAGGCTGGTGTGGTAGCAAGCTTGGTGCTCAGCAGGACTTCAGTCACATAATAATGTTGCAGATTGTAAACTACCATTTTCAGCAGGCTGAAACTACACATTCTTATTCATTTCCAAACAATAGCGATAGGGGGTCTATGATTAATGCAAATTCACACAAATATGATGCTGATGGGCATCCTATATACATTAAATGTTGAATATCCAAAGTTTGCTTCCTGATCACTCATTATTTTGAGTTTCTGGATGCGATTACCCAAATAGATCGGTGCCTCACAGGTAGCAATAATACTTTGACAAAGTGCAAAAAATTGCCAATTTTGCATCAGATTATGCCTTGGCAGGAGTCTCCAACGTTTGTTTCAAAAGTCATTTCACATTACTGGTCAGCTAAGCGGGCATATACTCTTCCAGCAGCAAAGGAATTATAAAGGGAAATTGTGAGTCACAGGCTTATCATCATGAACTATTACATATACATATGCTTTGTTCTCCAAAACCATGTAGCTCTTACTTTGTCATGAGGAGATATTCATAGATTAATGGTACCAGATGAACTCGAACAAGCTAAACTGCACCAGAGATTACCATAAGTGGGTCTAATTATATTATGAAGCCTCGTATCCAGTTAAGCACGGGAAGAGGAGA
The DNA here is from genome assembly GCF_964261635.1 of Lissotriton helveticus. Taxonomy (NCBI): domain Eukaryota; kingdom Metazoa; phylum Chordata; class Amphibia; order Caudata; family Salamandridae; genus Lissotriton; species Lissotriton helveticus. The sequence goes on from NC_136058.1 coordinate 37,644,744, forward strand.
AAGACAGATGGTGGGACAGTAATGTAACTCAAAAATGGATGTGGTGAAACTTACAGCACAAAGTTCGCTTGGGTCATACTTCAATTGCAAGATTCATACGATGTACAATACTGTCCTTATACATTTGACTACTTTTTTTCGCTTTCCGTTTGCCTTAGCCCAAGCTAGTATGCAAGGTAACTTAAGAAGTCCAACGTGTTGGCTACTGGAGCCTAAATGAACACTCCAACAGAGACTGGCTCCTTATTAAAGGAAGTGTTGAAATTTGACATGAAGTCTATGAACCTACTCTATGTAACAGGAATGATGGTGATCCTGTTCACAACTGCTAACTGGCAGATATCATAATTGAACGTACAAAAAAAAAATCTGTCTTGTGGATATTGATAAAGATGTTTTCATTATTTTGGATTAACAAATAATATTGGTCTAGTGTCCTGAATATTTTGCATTTAAAATCATTTCACTGCACTTTACAAAATCGTCTTTTCTTGTGCTTGGGCAAACTAGGCAGAACTCCATCTGGAATACAACACATCTGCATGATGTGTTTTCATTTCTCTTCCTATTGAATGTAGGAAAATGTGGACTAATCAAATGTTCTGTGTTGACATGCTATTCTCAAATCACTCCAGAGGAAGCTTTTCTTATCAATTTTAACTTTGTAAGCCCTTTCCTGACCATTTTCTGTGGGTCTATTCAGTCAAAGACTGCCATTGCTTTGTGTGTAACTAGATTTGTACTGTGACATCCGATAACATTCGGTCAAGCAGGGTCTAATTGATTTATTTTTAGGGATGTGTTGGAATGATGCTAGTTTGTATTATGATTGGTTGAGTCTTGCTACATTTTGTTCAATTTGTGTTGACTGCGCAACTTTTGGTTTGTACTTTGTTATATAAAAGGATCTCAAATTGGTCGGGTTTGCCCTGACTCTTGGAGAAAAGACCCTTGACGGTGTGTCTCATGCTTAGGTCTTGGAATATTTTCTCTGAGACTTGACTTTATATTATATTACCTGCTGCATATGTTTGAGCATTAAGCTGCTCTATATTTGATTTATTATGCATATTGACTGATCATTATTTTTGCCTTCTGTAATGAACTTCACATTTTAAATACACCTTCGTGGTTTCTAATGTATACTAGTCTCATATATTCTTGAAATAAACAGTATCCTCAATCCAGCGAAGGCGCTTTATCTTATAAAATTAGCAAATATACCATCAACAATACCAATAAATTTTTTCCTCAATTTGTAAGCTCTTCATCTTAGCTGTCAACCTTGGCGCTGCCCAGAAACTCCTCATGTTTCACTGAGAGGGAGAAAACTATATGATAGGAATGAACAGCAACTGCACTTATGACTGAGGTACTAGACAGAGCTCCACATACCTGTACTTCTGTTCTAATATACCAAAATAAACAAACAGGAAGCTACTTGGACGAAATTTTGGAGACAAACACTAATAGAGAATTGTATGTGTTTTATTTGCACTTCTACATTTCTCAGTGTAATTATGTATTTATCAGTTTACATGAAACAATATTTTTACTATGATTGTACAATAATAACTCTGGCCCATTTTGTGCATACAAGAATAATTATAAAGAGAACGAAATCAGTGTAGTCTTCTGCTGTAATAGAATGATACGAGAATGGTATTTAGGGTGTGGGATAGGGTTTAAATGAAGGACACAGAAGTGAATAAGTCATTAGTAGGTAGGATAGTGAAGACACATGGAAAATGACGCAGGTTACAAGGGGCTTTACAAAATTAAGTGACTTACAGGGACTGGCTTCTCTTCACTAGCTGTCCAAACTCTTGGGTGGTTACTCAAAAGCAAGGTAATGTTTGAAGAGATGGATCTTTAACGATTTTGTGGGCGATGAGGGAAGGGGGTTGTTGAATACATATACTGACTGAAATCCAAATCCTTGATCCATATTAGAAGAAGGTCTGAAGTCATGTCATTTTCTTCTTTCTCAAGCCTGGCAATGTAACCACAGCTGATGTTGCATAGCCTACTGGACATCTTGAACTTTTTTGCCATGCACGGTGGGGAACTTGAGTTTACCTTTTTGAATATCAAGAAGCAGAACCAAACAGTGATGAGTGTAGCAAGAGAGACCCAGGGGAATTTCGAGAGCGCTGGTGATCCTGTCAAACGTCTTCAAGTCTGTGAAGAGATAGACAGCAGCATTGAAGATATACTACAAGGGGATTGAATGAGACTCAATGAACCCAACAAGCAGAGTATTGGCTCTGAAGAAGTGTTACAAGATTAGGATGAGCAGAGCAGTTCTGAAGTCTGAGTCAGGAAGAGAAAAATTCACTCTGTGAAGTATACACCGTTGTTGATAAGAGGGTTTCTTCCAATCAAAGGGTGTTATCAAAGGGTTTTGGGACACTGGGTTTCGACACTGGGTTATGAAGCTGGGGGGTATTATCAAAATGCGATTCCAGGGATTTTAAACTGATGAGTCATAAAATGAAGTCATTGAGGTTCAATGCAGACAGACATTGTTTCAAACGGTTGCAGTGTGGTGTATTATCACTGAAAAACAGCTACAGGTAGATCGGTCTAGAACCATGTTGATTTTATAAGTGAGGGACGCCGTATTGCTGGCTATTTTGCTTTGCTAAACAGAGGGACTGCAAAGCCCACATTCCCTAGGCCTGAGAAGAAGGGCCAGGGTCCAGCTGCCTCCCGATGATTGTAGAGTGCTATAAAGTACCTGAAGTCGCACAGCGGTGTGGGGCACGCGTGGGCCACACCCAGGCTAAGGACGGGCCTGTCTGCACCTGTCCATGTTCGCTCGAGGCTGGGCTGGGCCCCCCCTCTTGGCCGTGAGAGGTGAGGCCACGGTGCAGAGTTCATGGTGAAGACGCTTAGGGTTCCATCGTGCGTAAGAGAAAATCCGATGACCCTATTGCGTCTGTTATGGCTAGTAAGAAACGGGCCTCAGCTGGTTCAATTACCAGCTTTCTGAGTAACGCAATGGGCATCATTAATACTGAAATTGAAAATGCCGAAGGGAGGCTGTCTGCTACAAAGAAAGCTTTAACTTTGGCCTCCGCGAGTCGCTCCCCCACACTGGACATATTGCCCAATAGTGCAAGTGCATAGAATCCACAGGGCCATCCACACAGGGATGTGCTGAAGGAGGTGGATGGCTGTCAGAACATCAGTAGCAGTAGGGAAATGAACAATTCATGTGTACATAGGGGTGTACTAGAGATCGTGCAGGCGAATGAGAGTAAACTACGGACTGGGAAGTCTCAATAGGGTTACCGCTTACTAAGAAGCAGAAGAGCAATGGAAAACACACTAAATCCAGCATTGGGAACCTGCTGTTGTCGCAAAGCATACACAGAAACAGCGGGACACTGGAAAAAGGGTCCCATACTACTGAATTGATAACTGGTACACCCCGGTTAAAAGTAATCACGCCCCTACAAGATAAGATTGATATCGCTATTCCATCTATAAAATGTATGGAGTCTGTTCTTGCATAACTGCTCCGCCCAGTAGTCCCAAGTCTGAATGGTATTAAATTAACACTGAAAGACATCAAAAGGAAACTGGAGGAATTATCTGACAAGTACAGTCCCATGTCTTTGGGAGGGAAGCCTCACTCTGCTAACAAGGTGGAGCAGATAACCAAGCAAAGAGATCGACAAGGGGCAGCGAATGGAGCAAACACTGGTTCAACTATTGGAACAGATACTGGGATAACCCCATAGCAGACACTACATTGTACCCCATTTACTAATGCTGCACTGTTTTATCAACCAGATGCAATGTCAGTGCAATTAGACCTTCCCTCCTGTTGGTAACCAAAGTGCATAGGCCGATCTCACTAATCGACAATACCCTCAAAATATTAGGAGGAGTTTTATTTAATAAAATCAGGGCATGGGCAGAGGAAGAAAATATTTTAAATAATTGCCAGTTGGGATACCGGAGCCACCGGGGTACAGTGGAACAGTGTCTGAACCTGAACCTAATAGGAAAATATACCATCGCCCGACACAGTACAGGGGGATTATCATATATTGTGGGGAATAGACTTTACTCATAGATTGTGTCCATTTTCCTGTGACTCCGTGTGTGGATTGTAGGAGATTGATCCAGTGGACTTATTCCATTTTACCCACAATTTTTGGGTGACACAATAAACACTCTTTTGGTGAACCACAATCTCATGCTCAATTTTGACTGGGCGAAGGATGAAATTAGTAGACAAGTTTCATTCACAGGGAAAGGCGATGGCAGCCTAATTGATTTTATAGCAGTTTCAGTGGAGATGAGAGAGAAAATGTCTAAATACTTCATCATCCCCTGCGAAAAGAGTGACCACAATCCACAAGCCCCTATTTCTGGGCCTTGTGGCCTCCACATCCACCTATACTACTCCATCTATAGAGTATTGAAAGAAACAGGCCATAAGACGTAAGTAGGCAGAGGTAGATTTGGGGGAGCTGCTAAGAAGTCTAGTGGGGAGTAGCAAGAGTAAAATTGTGACATGCCTAGACAGTGATGCCAATCCTTCAGATATTTTGGAGGCAAATAAAGGGTCATGTAGGCGAAACTTTGAACTCTTAAGAGTACCTGTGGCGCACCTCCCAGCAAAGGTCATCAAATGGTTTGATGGACCATGCTCCAAAGCACACAGACAGTAAAAAATGCCCTGAAGATTTCTCCTAGGGATATGGAGGTAGTAAGGTGCTGTAGATGCCTGTACAAGGCCATGATTGAGGAAAGGAAACATTTAATATGATAGGATGCCTGGTAACAGTTAAACAGGGCCAATGAGAAAAAGACACAATTATATTTTGGAAAGTGGTGAACTCCTTGTATTTTGCTATTGCACATAATTCCAGCACGGACATTTCCATTTAGCCATCTACATGTTTTACTGAGGCATCTGAAGATCCACACCCCAGGTGCCATAGCATGCAAACTGAAGATCTTACCCTCGTTTCAGAGACAGACGTACTGTTGATAATTACACTAGACAAAGTCAATCTAGCAGTGAGTAGATGCCACCAATAATAAAGCACCGGGCACGGATGGGATGCAAATCGATCTTTTTAAGATTGACACTGAGCTGTGGGCTCCCATAACAGTCGGTGTCCTAAATAGGGCAATTGTTTGCGGTCCCCCAGGCCATGGTCAAATGCAATCATAGTGCCAATCTTCGGAAAGGGTGACAGAGGGAACCCCAAATGCTCTCACCCAATTTTGCTTATAGATTGCATAGCAAAAGTGATGGGCAGTATTCAATTTGAACGTCTAGGCGACAGAGGAAGACATTTTATCTCCTGTGCAATATGGTTTCAAGTGAGGCCTGGGAATTATCGACCAGTTTCTGAACATTTTTCTCATGCACAGTAAGTATGTACGGATTAAGTGGGTTCATCTCTACCTTGCCTTCATGGACCTCAGCTAAGCTTTTAACAATGTTGACAGAGGTAGAATCTAGTTAAAATTGCTGGCTTTGGGAGTGGAGGCAAGGATAGTACATGTCTTAAGTCAACTACATGAGGACGTTGTAGGTTGTGTCAGGTATGGTCCTAACGGGGAATGTACTCCCTCCTTTCACATCAAGAAGGTAGTACGCCAAGGCTGCGTACTCGCTCCATTCTTATTTAGCATCTACACAAATGAGTTGGAGAAGCATCTAGTGGAGATAGTGGCTGATCCCCTGAGGGCGAGGAGAAGAGGCATTCCAGTACCAATGTATGCGAATGACTGTGTGCTCATGTACAGAACAGGTGTGGGCCTGCAGAGATTGTTGGAGGGGTTTGTGGAGTTTATGAACTCCTTGGGGCTACAAACAAATAAATCAAAGTCTTTTACTATGATTTGTGGCCGGCCCAGGGGGAAGGCGAGAACATTCCAGATACAAGGCACTAATTTACAGACATTAAACACCTTCAAGTGCCCTGGGTTACCATTTGAAAATAAAAGTGATTGGAAACATCTTTGCAAGGTTAGACCCACACAATTTGAACAAAACGAGGTTTCCATCTTTAAGTTTGCCAAAAAAGTAGGATCTTTCCCTTTGGGGGTATTATTTATTATATACAAGGCGAGATGCATTTCAGCAGCCACATGTGGGGCAGGTATTTGGGGATTCCAAGAGCCGACACAACTACAGACTGCCGAAAACAGTTTCCTAAGCAAATTACTTTGATTACTTGGGTGTATACCTGTGTCTTTATGCCATGATGAATTAGGGTTTACTCACTTGAGCTATATGGTTAAGATAGCTTTGAATATGTTATGGCTCTCTACCTGGTGTCGACCTGAAGAAGTACTCACCAAAGCCGTCATAAATTATGGTCTGAAGAAGGTTTGTGATATTCAGTGGAGGCTGTATGTCAAGGCCCAGTTCCACTTGATAGGTTGTGAAGAGCACTTTGACAACCCCCAAAATATATTGAGGCATCTACCATTAGTTGTTAGAAAAGAACTGCTGGATCACATGATGGGAGAAAGAGAGGAGGGGGAGAGTGGCAAGTGGATGGTGAAGACATATAGCATATTGATGATGACTAAATGTATAGAACCCTACTTGCCCACTATTCCTAGTATGCATAATTTTTTCGGGAGAGATTCCGCCTTAATATGTCCCATCTGCTTGTCTCTTACCCATCAACAGCTCAGTGTGATAATGATCTATCAATCTGTCCCTGTGAATCAAACTCGGCACAGTCGCAGTTACACTTTTTATTCTTTTGCGGCCTGTACACTGAACCCAGAAAGTCCATACTGGTCCCTCTGCTCAGGATTCCAAATATTAGGCAGTGCAGCCCTGCTCAGCTCCAATTGTTGCAAACCGAACTGGTGTGTCACACAGTTTACAGGTACATCATGGCTTCTGTTCGATTGCCTAAGATTGTGGGAGAATAAATTGTTATTTTTTGCGCCATATTTAAGCTGTCTCGGGGGAATTTTAATAGTTATTTTATTGCATGTATAACATTTAAGGTTGTGTAACCGATTAAAGGTCTTTCACATTACATATATATTAAACTAGGCAACGATGAGCTGCTTTAAAGTGGAAGCACTTAATTGTTATGACTGGACTTTGGGGTTCTTACCATGTAATTATGCTGTCATTTTTAAGCATGACTAGAAGGTCATTACAATGTACATGCACTTACCCGAGTTGAAAAGTATTGTATTAGAATTGTGCTAAAGATGCTAAAAAGATGCTGCTATTGTGTACAGTTTACACGGTACTGTAAAGCATAGCCCATTTTGATCTTACCGCCCTTATGTTGCATTTAATGAGCAAATGATTACTATGAATATATGAGTGGAGATCGAGCATTGTTATCCATGGCATCCCTAGTGAGGGAGATGAATGTAATTATTGTTTTATAATCTGTATTAATTGTATATAGGTGCATCATGTATGTTTATTTTTAACCGAATAAAGAGTATTTTACTACTTAGTATAAGTGATTATACTTTCTCAACTCCCGACTGAAAATGATAAACATAACACAAGAAATGCAATTTTATGGCGATTATAGATTGAATATATACTTTGACCTTTATGAAATGCATTAATGATTTCAACAACATCCACTGAAAGATCAAAATAAATATAAATCCCACTCACCATCACAATTTTCCCTTTTCTGCCGACAGTAATCCCGGAGTTCCTGAACCCAGCATTTATAGCCACCGAGTGCTTTAAAGGAGAAAATTATATTCGTTGTATATTGAAAATTGATAATTTTGTACATTTATAGACTCCGTTTCCACAAACAACAAAATATATAATGTGGTGGGAATATCAGCAGTGCAGGAAAGTTTGGGAGATAATCAAAGTTGATAATCTGAAAACGTATTGGCCCAATAGATACTGGATCTGTGTTGGTAAAGTTGTGATACAATACTATTACACAGATGAAGTGACTCGAGGAAGTAACACTGCCTTTCAACTCCCTTGGTAATCCCCATGCCCTGAATTAATTTATGTGTTAGAAGATTTAAAAAGCTATATAGATCTTTTGGCTTCTTTAAAGTGCTGAAAACATGCAAATCCGTTTTGAGAAGGTGGAAGTTAAAGTTCAATAGCAGAAGGGAGGGCTACTGCCCAGTTTTGTTTTCCTTAACCCAGCCCACATTTTGGCCTAGTTGTAAGCATCCCAGGACACACGATTTTCATGAGTATCCTGAACCACATAAAGTTTGATTCAGACCTAAGGTTTGAATTTAAGGTTCTAAAAACTAGAGCCATAGGCTTGCAGAGTTCTGCCTCCAAGATTCATGAGTCTGAACTTGTTTGGGAGCTTAGATATGTAGAAGTCAAATGCAGTGTTTATTTATGACAACATGTTCATCTCTTTGTGAATATGTTACCGCAAAAAGGCAATAAAACAGACTGTTGCAGAAATTAACCCTTGAGTATCACTTCATATTAACAGGACACCATGTCCCCTAGACTTGGAATTTTTCTTTGAAAATCATATTATGATTCATGTTGCAAATGGAGACGAGGTAGCAGAGAAGTGTCAGGTACGATTACAAGGTGCGATCACCATCAAGTAAAAGGTACATTTGAAGAACTCTTTTCTTCCGCACCCATGAAATATGCAGCATAGTGATTGACCAAATATTACAAACTCCACTGGAATCTTACTTTAGACAGTGACAAGATTTTGGACTGCGGATTTAACAACGGATGGGGATCTTCCTTTGCTGGTGAATGGCTCAGACCCATAATGGCAATAAGTCAGATGGCAGAAACATGTTAACTTCTTTACATAAACCATATAAGGGCTTAATAGCCCACCTTAAATCGTCTGTTTTTAACCTTGTGATAGGAGACAACAAAGAATAAAATTAATATGCCTTCTTTCAGTACACAATGTTAACGGACCAGACAGTGCGGAACATTCCCACACTTCACTGTAGCTCCAAAATGTATACACGAGGTTGCCTTGGAGCAAGAGCCCTAAGGTAAAATGGACTTAATGAAGAAGCATGCCATATAAATCTGGGCGAAAGTCCAGGGACCAAATGACAAGGTACTTACCAAAAGTGTCAAAGAGTCTACTAAATAAAGTACATAATTTAAAGTAATACAAAAAGGAGGAAGAGGGCTCAAGGCAATGTTCTGAGAGAAATAGGTGTATGGTTGAGAGAAGAGAGACGTGTACGTGTTAACTTAGTCTACAAGAAAGAGAGAGAGGGAGGTACAATCAAATACTCAATAGGAGCAGGCACACCGACAAAACCAAAACAATATGAGATTTCTGTCTTCTCACTGACCAGCACAATGAGGTTGGTTTTTGCTTTTACATAAATATTACTCGATTAACAGCTAGATGCAACAGAGGCTGTGCAAGGGATTTAAAACTAAATGCCTGGTGGGTGTATAACCAATTTCTTGAAGCAAATTCTGCTCTTGATCAAATACATCAATCAATCAATCATCGCATTTATATAGCGCACTACTTACCCAGTGGGTCTCAAGGCGCTGGGGGAGGGGGATCTGCTACTGCTCGAACAGCCAGGTCTTGAGTTACTTCCTGAAGGCGAGGTGGTCCTGGGTCAGGCGGAGGTGGGTGGGGAGGGAGTTCCATGTCTTGGCGGCGAGGTAGGAGAAGGACCGTCCCCCTGTGGTGGCTCTACGGATGCGGGGGACGGCGGCGAGGGCGTGGCTGGTCGATCGAAGCTGGCGTTTTGGAGCGTAGTAGTTGAGGCGGCTGTTGAGGTATCCTGGGCCTTGGCTGTGTAGGGCTTTGTGTGCGTGGGTGAGGAGACGGAAGGTGATTCTCTTGTTGACCGGGAGCCAGTGCAGGTCTCTCAGGTGTCCGGAGATGTGGCTGCGGCGGGGGATGTCCAGGATGAGTCGTGCTGAGGCGTTCTGGATCCGCTGGAGTCTCTTCTGGAGTTTGGCGGTGGTTCCGGCGTAGAGGGTGTTGCCGTAGTCCAGACGGCTGGTGACGAGGGCCTGGGTGACCGTCTTCCTGGTCTCGGTGGGGATCCACCGGAAGATCTTACGTAGCATGCGCAGGATGTTGAAGCACGACGAGGAGACGGCGTTAACTTGTCTGGTCATGGAGAGGGAGGAGTCCAGGATGAAGCCCAGGTTGCGTGCATGGTCTGTTGGTTTGGGTGCGCTGCCTAGGGCGGGGGGCCACCAGGAGTCGTCCCAAGCGGCGGGTGAGGATCCCAAGATGAGGACTTCCGTCTTATCTGAGTTCAGTTTCAGGCGGCTGTTCTTCATCCATTCGGCTACCTCTTTCATCCCTTCGTGAAGGTTGGCTCTGGCGGTGGCGGGGTCGTTGGTAAGGTAGAGGATCAGCTGGGTGTCGTCAGCGTAGGAGATGATGTTGAGGTTGTGCTGGCGTGCGATGTCTGCGAGGGGGCTCATGTAGATGTTGAAGAGGGTTGGACTGAGCGAGGAGCCTTGAGGGACGCCGCAGATGACTTCGGTGGCTTCAGATCTGAACGGAGGGAGGCGGACTCTCTGTGTCCTTCCGGCGAGGAAGGAGATGATCCACTCCAGTGCCTTCTCCTGGACTCCGACGTTGCTGAGGCGTTGTACTAGGGTACGATGGCAGACAGTGTCGAAGGCCGCGGAGAGGTCGAGGAGGATGAGGGCCGCTGTTTCTCCGTTGTCGAGCAGCGCTCGGATGTCATCGGTGACTGCGATCAGGGCAGTCTCGGTGCTGTGGTTGGCCCGGAAGCCAGACTGCGAGGGGTCGAGGGATCCGTTCGTCTCGAGGAAGGCGGCCAGCTGCTTGTTGACGGTCTTCTCGATGACTTTTGCAGGAAACGGGAGCAGCGAGATGGGGCGGTAGTTTTTGAGGTCGGTGGGGTCAGCCGATGGCTTCTTGAGTAGAGCGCTGAGTTCGGCGTGCTTCCAGCTCTCTGGGAAGGAAGCGGTGTCGAAGGATGTGTTGATGATGTCCCGCAGGTGGGGTGCGATGACAGCGTCGGCCTTGTTGAAGACGTGATGAGGGCAGGGGTCGGTCGGAGATCCGGAGTGGATGGAGTTCATCGTGCGGACGGTGTCTTCGGTGCTGATCGGAGACCAGGCGCGGAGGGTGGTGGTGGGGGGCTGTGGTTCGGTCGTGGTGTTCGTCGGTTGAGTGCTGAAGCTGTTGTGTATGTCCACGATCTTGTTGTGGAAGTAGGAGGCGAGGGAGTTGCAGAGGTCTTGCGAAGGGGTGATGTCGTTGTTTCCGGCGTTGGGGTTGGAGAGCTCTTTGACGATGTTGAAGAGTTCTTTATTGTTGTGTGCGTTGTTGTCCAGTCGTTCCTTGAATGCAGTTTTCTTGGTGGCGCGGATGAGTTGGTGGTGTTTTCGGGTGGCGAGCTTGAGGGCAGTCATGTTGTCCGGTGTTGGGTCTCTGTGCCAGGTTCTCTCGAGGGCTCGGCTGTTCTTCTTGGAGCTCTTGAGTTCGTCGGTGAACCATGGGGCTGTCTTGCTACCGGGTCTGCTGGGCGGGGTCCTCAGGGGGGCGAGCTCGTCTGCGCAGTCGCTGATCCACTTCGTGAGGTTGGTGGCCGCCTGGCTAGGGTTCGTTGTGCTGGTGGGAGGGTTCATGCTCAGGGAGGACGCGAGCTGGTCGGCTGTGATCTTGTTCCAGCTCCTGCGTGCAGCCTGTTGCTGGTGGTGGTGGATCGTGGTCCTTGCGAAGTTGAAGTGGACGCAGCTGTGGTCCGTCCAGTGGAGTCCGGTGGCGTGGCTGAAGGCGATGTCCTTGCTGGATGAGAAGACGGGGTCGAGTGTGTGTCCGGCGTAGTGGGTGGGGGTGGTCACCAGTTGCTTGAGTCCCAGGTTGGCGAGGTTGTCCAGCAGGGTGGTGGTGTTGCGGTCGTTGTTGTTCTCCATGTGGAAGTTGAGGTCCCCGAGGAGGATGTAGTCAGTGGAGCAGAGGGCGTGCGGGCTGATGAAGTCGGCGATGTCTTCGCTGAATTGTGCGCGTTGTCCCGGGGGTCTGTAGATGAGGGTGCCTCTGAGGGTGGTCTTGGGGTTGATGTGGACCTGAAAGTGCAGGTGCTCGGCGGTTGCGAGGGTGTCGTCGGTGTTGGTCGTGATGCGGATGGTGTTCCTGTGGACGATGGCGATGCCTCCTCCGGTGTGGTTGATGCGGTCCCTCCTGATGATCTTGTAGCCGTCTGGGATGGCGATGGCTATGTCGGGCGCTGAAGAGGCGTTCATCCAGGTTTCCGTGAGGAAGGCGACGTCTGGTGATGTTGTGTCGAGCAGGTTCCAGAGCTCGACGGCGTGTCTGTGGACAGAGCGGGTGTTGAGCAGGATGCACTTCAGGTGGTTGCTGCTGTTGCTCGTCGAGGTCTTGAGCGCTGCTGGAGTGGTGCAGGTCCGGATGCAGGTGAACTTGCAGGCGTTGCAGCTGAAGGGTCCGTGGGTGCGTCTTGGGTTGGCTTGGTAACAGCCCGGGAGTCGGCCGGCGTTGAGGGCGTTGAGTTCGGTGGCGTCGTAGGTCCGGCGGGTGGGCTGGTGACGGCGTGGGCCAGGGGTCCTGGCACTGGGCGCGGTCCAGGCGCGGACGGGCTTACCTTTGGCGCACCTTCGGCGCTCAATCGGCGCTTCCGCTGCGCGCGGTCGCTGAGGGGGCGTCATAAGTAGGAGCCGGGAGGGAGGGTCAGCGGGGAGGCGGGAGGCGGGAGGACCAGTGGGAGTGGAGGGGAGGCGGAGCTACTGGTCAGCGGCGGCGGGAATCACGGAGGTGACCGGGGCAGCGGGTCCGGAGAGGAGCGGGGGCAGAGGCGGCAGGCTGCGGGCAGAAGGTGAGCCTGATGCGGAGGGCAGCGGAGGAGGTGAGCGGAGGTCAGCAGCGAGCAGGTAGCGGCCAGGCAGCAGCTAGGGCAGCAGGCAGGCGAGCGGCAGAGCAGCGTGAAGGGGGTGACCGCCTGCGAGGGCACAGGGGTCACAGTGAGAGACCCGGCAGGGACCCCTTAAGTAGGAGCCGGGAGGGAGGGTCAGCGGGGAGGCGGGAGGACCAGTGGGAGTGGAGGGGAGGCGGAGCTACTGGTCAGCGGCGGCGGGAATCACGGAGGTGACCGGGGCAGCGGGTCCGGAGAGGAGCGGGGGCAGAGGCGGCAGGCTGCGGGCAGAAGGTGAGCTTGATGCGGAGGGCAGCGGAGTAGGTGAACGGAGGTCAGCAGCGAGCAGGTAGCGGCCAGGCGGCAGCTAGGGCAGCAGGCAGGTGAGCGGCAGAGCAGCGTGAAGGGGGCGACCGCCTGCGAGGGCACAGGGGTCATAAGGTGATATTCTATACCGGAGGCTCTGGGAGTCCTAGGTTTAAGGCTCTGCAATGATGTCAATGGGTAGAAAGTCCTCCACCTTGATATTCAAAATGCTTCTGGATGCCAAAATGGTTATAGCGGTAGACTGCTTTAGTAATTTGTTCTTTAAAGTATTGGAGACAATGGTAATGGAACGTGTCACTGCATAATTTGGCGAGAAGTGAATTAGAATTCTGAACATATGCCTCCCCTAAGACAATGCAACCAGAGACTGAGGATAGATAGATACGTTTTTATTGCACAATTACTTAAAATCATTGCAATTGATTGCATAGGAACAACCTAAAAAACACTTTCCATCATTCCATAAAAGCTTATGTGAATTTATGGACCTATTACTCCGAGGCATTAAAGGCTCTTTGATGGAGGGATTTTTTCTGCTGAAGTTGTACTAGGAGAAATGTGTACTTTTTATATGCTATTACATGCAATGTATAATCAAATGCCTTCCATCTGTTTAAAATTTCAATAAAACAGAGTTTAAAAATGTACGGCATATAAAATAATATCTTAACAACGATTTGCATAATTGATGTCCTTACTAGTATCTGTGCATCTTCTAAACGCTGACATTGTACATGGAGCACAAAAGCTTCAAATTTCAATACAGCATCACCATAGGCGTTCTGAAGAGCTGCTACCTAGAAACACAAGAGTATTTATATGTAAAATAGAAGGACCACAATAATATACTAGAAGAAAATAGGTGGCAAAATGCAACAGTGCGCAGCATGGTGAAAACAGCACTGCTCTTTTACAGCTTACTTATGCATATAGAATGGAAAAAAGCTGAGAATCAAACCATGTGAGTAATATATATAAAAAACTTAACTGAGTATCAAATGATTCCAGGACCGCGATGAAGAAGGCAGTTTTTGCGGAAGTTAATTATATTTTTCAGACAACAATTTATTGCAATTAACGTCTAGGAGATCTGTAATTAGCTGCTGTCCCATGCTTTTCCCTTGGATGTAGGCTGTCAGGCTCTGTACAGTCCCAGGCAAATGTTCATTACATGATCAAAACATGCATAATTCATGCAATTTCGCATTAAGCAAATTACACATAATGATGCATGCATATAGTGTTGGACTCCGGGGACTGGATCAAGTACAAAATGTCTTGCGAAACACTGGTTTTGACAGAAAATGTGTCACGGGAGACCTTTTCTCCTCAAGTCTGATTGCTGGTACCTTGAGTGTCTTTTGAATGTGATGGATAGCCTCATATTAAATTTTCACTCGCGATACCTAGATGTGTATTTAGGAAAATGTAGGTATTATTTTGCAAAATTTCCCTAAATTCCACATAATTAAAAATAGAAAAATAAAGGCAACTTTGCATATCAGCAGCTGTGTGCCTTTCCAACTTGTTAAAGTGGGCATGTGTTGAAACATGGCAGGTTCACATTCTCTCAGGAATTCTGTGGCTTTATGCTGCTTTAAAACTTTTGCGGTACTCCGCTGATCATACATTTGCACATGAAGAAGAGATGTCCTGAATATATTCAACCTGAAGGTCCCACATACCTATAGACACAAGAGTGGAAAAAACATGTTTGCTAGATGTGCAGGGGGTGTTGCATATTATAAAATATCTACTTGCTCAACGGACTATGCTGGGAACACTGTATGCTGACACGAGTGTGGCACTTTGTCTTAGCTCGTGACTGACTCGTGTCATCTGAAGACTGTTGTCTTTCAAAATAGGTTGGAAGGTTGGGGGATTGTACTAATGGGAGGTTGGGGCATTCTTGACTTGTACTTCTTTTAGAGCAGACGTGCTATTAAATCACATCGCTTTCACCTCCGTCTTTGTGTCTTCATTTACTGGACCATTGGATTTTCTAACACTGGCGACGAGCGGGATTTACTTCTACTCATCGTAAATCTAATTTTTATTATTATTTTTTTGGGACGTGGTATACTTGGATCGTAAAACGGACGAAAAGCTCAATTTTCGCTTTGTGCTCTATAGGAAGCCAATGGATCAGCGTGCCTAAGGATCACCAATCTACTTTAAAAATTGGACTTACTTCAACTTTTACTTCACTGCTGCATTTTTCAAGTAGCTCAGGAGTTCCAGCCTCCGTGATCGCAGCCACGGTTTGGAACTCTGGAAGAGTTCTCTTTATGCGGCATCAATTTTCACAGGCACATGCTAATGTGAACGTGTGTCATCACGCAACGTACAACAACTTGAACGCCATCTTTGTATTCACAGTATCCTGGCAACGGTCCCTGCACACCGGAACCTACCAGGAAGCTTCAGCATACCACATACTGCAATCGGAACTTCGACGCATCAAGGATTTATTGCGGTAAAACTTCATCGGTGACACGCACACCGCGTGTCATACATATATGATTATTATTATTTTTTTTTTCCTTATCTTCTCTTTTTCTCCTATTCAACATTCTATTACGTTTTCAGAGCTTTTAGTTATTGCGTCATTGTGATTACTATTTTGCCTATTTAATCAACCATGTCAGGTATTGTACCTCCTCCATCATTTCTATCTTCCCCTGGTGATCCTCCCATGTCTTGGGAGATATGGAAACTTGAATTTTTAGCGTATGTCAAAGTTTAGGAGGGTGAAGAATGTGAACCTGAGAGAAAACGTTCTCTTTTGAAACATTGTTTAGGTGGAATTGCGTTAAAGAATTTAAAACCTTACCTGCACTACTTAATCTTGGTAATATTAATGTATACGAGTATGCTTCCTCACAACTTAATTTACGGTATGGTAAAAAGAAAAACATTGTGATGGAAAGATGTATTTTTTATTCACGAAAACAAGTCGATGAACCTATTGCTCTTAGATCACTAGCCGTTACATGTGACTTCGAGCACATATCATATGAACAGGTTCTTAGAGACCAGATATTGATGAGAACAAATAACAAAAAAGTTCAAGAACGTCTTTGGACCACATCTGACATGTCATTGAATAATGCCATTGACATAGCCAAATCCATTGAACACTCCGAAAAATTTGTGAAAGAGATTAGAGGAAATGATAAAAATTATGTTTTTAACGTTTTTAAGGAGTCTGATAAACAAAGGAGATTTTTTCCACAGAGAAACAACAACTCATCAAAAATTAATGGTAAATTTAGAGGTACAAAATATGAAAAAAATAATTCTCAATTACTCTGCTACAGATGTGAAAGCGACTGACATTTAGCAGACTTAAAAAACTGTCCTGCTATCGAGAGAACTTACTCAAAATGCAAGATGAAAGGTCTTTTTGGAAAATTTTGTAAATCAATTCCTAAAAAAGTTATTTATATTCAAGACATATGTGACAATGAAAGCCCATATGATGACAATGAATACGAGGTCAATACTGTCATTAATATTTGTGAGGGTGGAGAATGTACTAAATTTCCTTAATCTTTTATTACTGTTGATAATATTGATTTAGAATTTCTCTCTGATTCATGTGCATGGTACACTATTATTTATTTAAGCATTCATCATGACAAGTGGCCTAGGAAAATACTCTCTCCACCGGATGTATCCCCTGGAGGTTACACTGGACACAAAATTGACCTTATTGTTTTTTTTGTGCCAATTTAGTGTTGTTAGGTCGTCATATTTTTGGGAAAATATATGTAGCAAGATCAGGACAGTCATTATTAGTGTGGCCCCATCAACAACAATTAGGAATTAAGCTTGATCCTAGGTCTATGCCGTTGAGTCCCACAATATTGCCCACAAAGACAACTCTCATCTTGTTAATAAATTAAAGAAATCATTTCCCAATGTTTTTAGTGGGGAATTAGGGAGATACCAAGGTTTTGAACATGTCATCAAATTACATGACAATGTTGTTCCAGTTCGCCACAAAGTGAGGAATGTTCCCCTCACTTACAGGAACATATTGAAGGACATGCTTAAAGACTTGTGTCAAAAAAACATCATAGAACCTTTTTCTCAAGGGGGGAAGTTGTGTTGGGAACACTGTATACTGACACGAGCAGACACGAGCGTGACACTTTGTCTTAGCTCGTGACTGACTCGTGTCATCTAAAGAATGTTGTGTTTCAAAATAGGTTGGAAGGTTGGGGGATTGTACTGATGGGAGATTAGGGCATTATTGACTTGTACTTCTTTACGAGCAGACGTGCAATTAAATCACGTCGCTTTCACCTCCTTTGTGTCTTCATTTACTGGACCATTGGATTTTCTAACAGACTACATGCTTCAGAAATCTATTTGTCCATTAAAGCAAAACACATCTCCCATGTAACAAATGGTAGCAGCATTTTCCCTTGATTAGAGCTATAATAATAGAATCTCTGATTTTGTTATTTTGTTGGTTGACTGGGGTGTGAGCCCCGGTCAAGCAACAGCCATAATCCCTTGCCGGGTGAACCACAACCACTAAATTAATGTGGGTTTAACATTGGTTAGCTTGGAACACAGGCTTAACTTAGAGGCAGTGTGTAAAGTATTTATGCAGCACATAAACAGTAATATAGCGAAAACACAACACAATAAAAATTCCAAACCTGGTTAGAAACAGAAATTATAATTTAGCACATTATTTGACACTAAAATGACCAAAATGCAATAAGTAGAACTGGAGTTCTGAATTTTTTAACAATTAAGTAAAAATTGCGCTAAAAAGCGCTAACCAACAAAAAGGGATCTCTGGTCACGCTGGACCAGGACTAAGTCAAAAGTTCAGGCTAACCGTGATGGAGCGCGGGCCAGCTAAGGGGACCAAATTGGGCCTGCTGAGTAAAAGTACCTTACTCCGGGTTGTGTCGATGTCGATGTTGAGGATCCTGTTGATGACAAAGATGCAAAGTGCTGAGAGGTGATGCGTTGATGTTGATCCACGTGGCGGTGTGCTGGTCCTGGTCATGCAACAGTGGCAAGGCGTTGATTCAGATGAGCATGTTACTCCGATGCGGAGATTGAACATCATTTTTGAGGTTGTCATCGGCGGAGATACAAGGATGTTTATTCAGTAGAGTGTTGCATAGTGTTGGTTCCAAAGGCAGAGCGGAGTCTCCGAGCCACGCAACAGGAGCAGCATGGCAGTCCTTCTGCAGCACAGCAGTCCTTCTCCCTGGCAGAGTTTCCACAGGTCGAGAAGAGAATAGGTAGGGTCAGAGGTCCAGTTCTTATACCCAGAGGTGCTTGTGAAGTGGGGGAGACTTCAAAGAAAGGTATTTGAAGTGCACAAAGGTCCTCCCCTACTGCCTTGCCTCCAGTCTCACTACAGGGGTTAAGCAGTCCTTTCTCAGTGGACAGGACACATCCTATTCAGGTGTAAGTGTGAGTCCGTGCCCAGCTGCTCCCTCTCTTGCTCCCAGGATGGCCATCAAGTCACAACTAAGCCCCCGATTGTGTGTGGCTGTCTAGGGGGAATACACAAGGGCCAGCTGTCACCCACTTCAGACATGCGATCAAAGACAGGCTGCAGTTACATAAGGCTAACAGAAGGAAAATGTCAACTTTCCAGACGTGGAATTTTCAAAATTGAAATGATACATTCAACTTTGCCAGTAAACATGATTTATCATTACAATTGCAAAGGTACCAAACATGACAGATCCACCTCCTCTCAACTAGGTATGACAGCTTATTAAATGTAATAGGGAAGCCCCATTGTTATCCTATGAGAGGGGAAGGTCTCGCAGTAGCAAAAAAATAGAATTAGGGAGTTTTCTCACTACCAGGACATGTAAAACTTAAAAGTGCATGTCCTTCCTTTTATTTACAAAGCGCTCTGCCCTGTGTGCTACCTAGGACATACCTTGGGTGACTTATGTGTAAGAAAAGGGGAGATTAAGGTTTGGCAAGGGATTTTGAATCCCAAGTCAACATGGCAGGGGATTACTGCATTCAGGCTGCACTGGCAGGCCTGGGACATGTTTTAGGGAGCTACTTAAGTGGATGGCACTATAGATGCTGCAAGCCCACTGGTAGCATTTAATTTAGAGGCCCTCTATACATGGTATACCACTTTACTATGGACTTAGAATTAAATTAAATATGCCAATTGGGTATATGTCAAACAAACCATGTTTAGGGATGTGAGCATAAGCACTTTAGCACTGGTTAGCAGAGGTAAAGTGCACAGAGCCCTACGGCCAATAAAGAATTCAGCAAAAGTGGAGGCAAACAGGCAAAAGGTTTGGGAGAAAATCACCCTAATGGTGACAGGGCTAACACTAATCGTACTTCTTTCTGATTATACCGGACATCTTAGGCCTCTATTAAGCAAAACTCATTGAATTCATCTTCACAGGCTCTGCAAATGCAGAGGCGCTGTCAAAGATTGTGTTCTACTGAGGGTAGCTTTCTGATTAGGAAGCGCTCTGCCAGCACTTTGTTATGCCGGACATCTGAATGTAGCAAAGTTCAGTATGTATCATTGCTCTCTTTCTTTCCTCAGTTTCTGAGTAAGTGTCTGGTGAATAGCTCTGGCAAACTTACTTTTAACCATTCACATGTTTTCTAGAAATGTCATTATAAATAAACTCAGATTATTTTGGTGACCAAGTAGCTAGGTTGCCGCTTGAAGATTAAGGAGCTTACTCCCATTTAACAAGTGAAGTAGCATGTGCTCTGCACATTTGTTTTTAATACTGGTGTGCACTGAACATAATAAAATAATGTTTCAGTAAATGATTTTTAAGGTTATCCTCAAAAGTACAGTATCAATTAGTAAAACTCTTTGTAATATTTGTTTGTTTTTGTCCAAGATGAAAATATTTGGGGTACATTGTGGTTTGAAAGCAAGCAAACTGCACACAAGTTTAGAAAAAACGGTCTGCAACCTTCATCCATTTTTATCAAGTTAATATTTTTAATATATTGTTTGCTATCAAAATTAAATCACCAATCTTGCTTCCATTCTTTTACACGAATTTTTCACAAATTAAAGGAGCACCCTCTAAACATTATAACTAGCCACAAACTTACAATTTGCAAATGTGCACACATTGTTTTATTGGAACCACTGACATTAATGCAGGCTGAACTTATAGCTCACTGTGCATCTTCAAAACATCTTATACATATTGCTGAATATCTTGCCTTAGCAGAAGACAATCATCGTTTCCACAACAATACTTGTGGCACTTTAAACTGTAATTGACAGTGTTGGTGCTGCCGGACATTCAGCCCCCATCTCCAGTGTACAAAATAAACATGCATACTTGTCTTTGACCCCAAACAAAATTTCTTGTGTATTGAGTGATAACATTCCACATGCCTGTTGTAACCTGCCTTCTATTATACCTTCTCTGTTTTCCCCTTCTTACAAAAATCTTGAGGAGAGTGCCAAATTTCACTCTGTAGGCTTCCAACTCTTAACAGTCTTCAAGCCCAATGCTAAAATGCATCACACCTTAGACCCTGCAAAGCCCCCACTGGTATGTCGTTACTGTCATCGGCATTTTATTTTTTATATATTTTTATTGATTATAACACAAGAGTAAAAATGTACATATCGGGCGTCATTTGATGGTACATAGTACAGCGGTGAACGGGCGAAGGAATTGAGGAAATACATTACAATTATAGGCATCTGAAAAATATCAATACCAGCTTAGAGCTGAGGCAAAACAATACGATACAGATAACCATAAGCAAACCTTATCAGAACCCGCCCACCAAGGATACAGGATATGCAGGTTGGACATTCGATACCCGGATATGAGGGACAAACAGATCAGGAGAATATGCCACATCTCTTGTGGAGAAGGGAAAAGGGATATAGAAAGGTCATAGAACAAAATAAAGGAAAAATACAAAAAAAACTCAACCCCCCACCCTACACCCCTGCAGATGGCTGCGACCTAACCCCACTAGCAGCGTGCCTGTCGCCCCCTAAACTACACCCCAAGGAAGGGAAAAGATGGAGGAGATGTATTACAAGACAATACGGGCTCCCGGACTCCCCTCCCCGCCGCCAAAAGCAGACATCCCCTACCGTGGTATGAACCAGTTATAACAGACTAATAAGCAAACCGATAGGGGAGCCACCGACAGAGAAAAGACCGTCCCGCCCAGCCCCCGGTACCACAGAGGCAGCAAATCCCTTTTCGATCGTAACAGTCACACCAAACCCAGACAATAAGAATTCCATCTGGCCCTCACTCCCACAGATACAACCCAGCAGAGCCGAAAGAAAGTCACTGTACCGAATTCAAGTCAAATTCAGCTCTGGCCCCTACGATCCATTGCACAAACCCCATCCAGTAGAACCAATATAGTAGCAAAAGAGTCAAAGCGTTGTTGAAAAAGGAGATCAATATAGCCTGAAAGTGTTAAAAAGGTTAAGTCTCGAAGTCTATCGGATACACGAAAGTCAATCCAAAAAATATTAGGGGAGGTCTCCAGAAGAGAAGGAAGAAGTGAGTCCTGTGCGAGCGATGACTTCGCCGATCTTGCTAGGGGTTCAGGGGCTCCAGTAACGTACCGCTGTAATCGTGCGGGTACAATTGGCACCAGTTTCAGATCATTTTCGGGGTTCTCCTCTCGAGGTAGATCAAGCTTCGCGGGGGTAACCGTATGTTGCAGGGCTGACACAAGGCTGGAGTCCGGTCTCAAACAAACAGTCTCGAGCCGCGCAGTCAAATTGTGGAGAGCAGCCTCCATTTGCAGGCGAAGAGCCCCGATGGCGGCCATTACAGTCCCCAGGGTCGGTCCACACACCGTCCGATCCATCTCCGCTTGAACGATAACAATGCAGATCTTCAACCCCGGAGGCCGGCTACTCCGGGGAAACCAACAGGCGCGGAGTGGACGGAGGCGACTGGCGACTCACAGGCTTGGCAACCTTTACACCACTGCCGAGAGCGGGGGCCCCACCCGCGGACCCCGAGGGCTGCAGCAGGGTCCCGGGACTTGGCCCCCCACCCACCGCAGCAACCACGTCTCGTCGCCGTTCGCTCAGTATTCGCTGGGACCAAAGACCCCCACCAGGATAGAGAATATGTTCCACTCCGATGAGACCGGACTCTGCCGAGCACCCGCTGCCGATGTTGTTCAACTGAAACCCGGCTGGGTCAGTACTCGAGGCCCCGGCTTACACACTGGAGGAGGCCCAAAAATGAAAGACGGTGTAACTTCGTCAATAAAGGCGATAAAAACTCCGGGATTGCTCCCCTGGGCTCAGCAACGATTCAGACACACGGGAGTCTGGCGGGAGGTCAGGATGAAGTTCAGGATAAGTCCGCCAGCGACGGAGGTCGACGGAGCCGGGAGCCTATGCGGCCATCTTGGTTGCTTGCGTAGCTCCTCCCCCCGTCATCGGCATTTTAAATCTTATAACCACCTTGATCGAGATCGTACTTCCACTACACAATATAATCTAGCCCTCCTAAACAGTAGGTCTCTGCCCAAACATTGCACCGAATTAGCCCTTTTAATTGAGGAATACAAGCTGGATGCATTATTTTTACCTGAAACGTGGTTGCAACCTGGGAATGATCATCAAATACGGAGCGGGTACCTGCCCTATGGATTTGGACAGAAAGGCCTAGGAGAGGTCCAATGTATTAATATAGAAACACCTAAACCCAGGCAAATTACACCACAAATACAGATTTATTCGTTTTATATCAAAATTTATTTTTCATGAGTACATTTTTTAAGACTGCCTTTCATTGCAGATACATAAATATGATTTATGGGATAACCTACACCATAATAAATAGACACAATAATAAAAATAAATATAAACAGTGGTTCAAATTCCGCTCTAACATATCATCTACATTCATACAACAATCATTCTCCAATCATACAACACCAAGCGATGATGGTTGTAAATAACAAAGGGACCGATGGTTCGGGGTCCAGGTTGGTTCTGAGAGTTCCTAGGTGGGAGCAAGCGCCTACGCGCGTTTCGGTGTATGGCCCCGTCCGGGGCTACACCTTCATCAGGGCACAGTGAGAGGACGGAAGGGGAACCACAAACAGGTAGAGTTTCTGTGAAACAAACATTAAAAGCAATGGTTAGGTATATATACATTTTTGCGAGGGTTTAGGTGTAAACTAGCAAAGGCTGACTTCTGTAATCAGACTAGTGACATCCAGTTTGTTAGCGGTCGAGACTAGGCTTGCAAAACACATTCATAGCATAATGGTGATATTTATTTACAGAGAGGGGAAACAGTGGGGAACAAATTAACAGGCAAATGATGACTACAATCTGCTGGAACTATTGATAAAACAAACAATGGGGAGGTCTAACGGAGGGCTAAACAACCATTTTGATGAGATGCAAAAATTTGAGGTGTAATGGTTCAGGATTTTTACCTGGTTTATCACAGGAGGTGCAGTCTATCTTGAGGGAGCACAATTACTATCAGCTTGCGTTGGGAATATGTAGAAAATTCACCGTGGTGTTTCTAAGGAGATTTAATAAGTTAACAACTCAGAGAGGGCCTGATCATTTCTGAGCATATTTAGAGTCTCTCTGGAGTTAATGGTCTGGAGAGAACACCAGATAAATTTTGCAGTCTGGCATACCTGTTTGGCAGGGCAAAGGGAATGCCCCCTGGGCCATGCACGGGCAAGGCGGGGCTGATAGGGTCCTAGGACAGGTTCAAGGCACGGGAGACTCTGTTGATAAACAATCCATACTCATAATGGTGCAAAGGGCTGGTTAATAAGAACATGGAAGGCTTAATTTAGGCAGACAATCACACACGTCAAAAAACGGGAACAATTACCGGTGATAACAGGTGATGCTCTCCTCAATGGATTCTCGGGGAAGGGGGGGCGCGCCGCCGACCGGTACAGGATTAAATAAGCACCTATACAAAAAATATATACACAAGGCGGCTGGCTTAAAAATTGAGACCTACTGCGTCTGGCCGCTAGCGCCTAAGATGGAACTGCGTGAGCTGGGGGGCGCGGGCTTGGATCCTTACCCGAATGGTGTCCAAAAGTGTAAAGCGGCCCATCTGCTGTTTGGCAATTTAAGTGCGTTCTGGCATTTTCTGACTACGGTGATCAGCAACGACGCTGGCGAGATAAAATTAAGGATAAAGGTCACCGCGTGATTTCGGAGTAAAAATACTTAGAGAAAGGTTTGCAGTTCTGGCGGATAGACTCAAGAGGGCATAGCGGGCTCAGGGATATCACTTACTTAAAGTTGGGTCGGGTCGTGTTTTCCGGTCGGCGGTCTCCACGGGTGATGGAATGGCTGGCCAAGGAGCAAGGTCAAGCTACGGTGAACTCCTCTATATAGCGGGCCGAGAGCTGGAATAGCGGTCAGCTGGGGTGGCGCGCAGCCACAGAGGGGGCAGTGAAATAAAAGACAGTTTGAAATGGCCCCGGGTTCAGTGGGGACTGTGGTGGCCATCTTGGAATGGGGCGCAGAGCCTGGTTCCGAGATCGGAAGCAATCCTAATACATTATGAGGGGCGCGGAATGGTGTTAGGGGTGCTGAGAATAATCGAGAGAAATAAAGATTACTTGAAGGAAGGAATATTCGAGGAATATTATGTGAGAAAAAAAGGAAGAAAATTGGATACGAAAAACGCTTCCATATTGATCATGTGCAAGGTCATTAGAGGGGAGTTATAGGTTGTATCTGTCAATAAGCGGGATACCCTAACCGAAATACTGTTCAGTACCTTACTGCTGCATCATATTAGGGAGAGTACATATAAGCTAGGGACGAATAAAAGACCATAAGTAGGACTCAGGTTTCGAAGGGGCCCTTTTTTGCAATCTACTACACAGGGGGGGACGAAGTTGTTATTTACAGTAATGCATTGGCCCATGGGCATTCCTCGTTAAGACCTTTTTCCATGCTGTTAAGAAAAAAGATCCAAAAGACCTCTCGTTTTTTTCTCCACAGTGTGGGGTCTGTGCCCGCCGGTGCTTGCATCTTTTCCAATATGGACCACCTAAGGTCAGTTTCAGAATGTTCGAGGGACATCCAATGTTCGACAAGGGGGGCTCCCCTTTTGCCGATACGTATATTGGATTTATGCTCCCCGATGCGGAATCTTATCTCCCTGCCCGTTTCACCCACGTATGGAATTTCACACGGGCATAAGATTATGTAAACGCAATTGGTGGTCCGACAGTTGGTCATTATAGAGAGATTTATGCTGCGGGTAGGCGTGGGGATCACATTTCCCACTATGGCATTCGGACATGCTTGGCATCTGCCACATTTGTGGTTGCCAGTAACTGGGTCAGGGCCAACAATGGACCTTTCGATCCATGGTTTCGATTCACGCATTTTGCCTCTTACTAGATGGTTTCTAAGATTTTTGTTGCGCTTGAATGCAAAAATGGGTTTGGGTAAAGCACTTTGGTCCTGATTTAAGTTCAAAAGGAACCAGCTAGAGTTAATGGCCTGTCTAAGTTGGTTGTTGGCCGTAGAGTGTCGCGTGATACAAACAATCGATTCCTTAGGATTGGAGTTCCTGGGTTCGAACATGGAGTCACGGTTGTAGTATCTGGCCCGTTTAAAGCTCTCCTTAACCAGCCGGTAAGGGTAGCCCAGTTGTAGTAACTTGTCCTTAAGAATATCCCCTTCAGTTAAGAAATCCCTAATGTCTGTGCAATTCCTCCTAATTCGGAGAAATTGACTGAACGGGATATTGTCGCGTTGACAGCGGGGATGGTAACTGCCGTATTGAAGGATGGTGTTACGGGCAGTGGGTTTGGTGAATAGGGATACCGTAATGACCTGATTATGATGTTCGACCCATAGGTCCAGGAATTCAATTTTGTCTTGGCTGAAATGGCTGGTGAACCTAAGATTAGGGTCAGCTAGATTGAGCCAAGCGATAAATTCAATCAGGGTGGTGTCATCCCCCTCCCAGATGAAAAACACGTCGTCGATAAAACGAGACCAGGCGCGCACATTCTCGAAGAATGGGGCCATCTCGTTGTATACATGGGTTCGTTCGAATTCTCCCATGTACAGACAGGCGATGCTGGGTGCACATGCAGCTCCCATGCTAACTCCACCTGTTTGGTGGTAGAAATTGTTGTTAAACTCGAAGTAGTTTTCCATTAAAACTGTTTTTAGGCATTCCATGATGAAGCTGGCATTCTCAATTTGGGGGTTGGATGTTAAAATCTTCTGTACAACGGATAGGGCTCCTATCTGAGGGATGTTGGAGTAAAGGGACTCCACATCCAGGGTAACCAGGAGTTGCCGGTTGTGGTGGTAAGTAATTGCTTCCACCTTAGAAATAAAGTGGCCTGTATCCTTGATGTAAGATTCCAAAGTTCCCACTAGGGGTTGGAGGAATCGGTCAATGTATTTGGATAATGGCTCTAAGGCAGATCCAATCATCGACACGATGGGCCTTAGAGGGGGGTCATGTAGATTCTTATGGGTCTTAGGGACCCCATAAATGATCGGCATTCTGGTAAATGTGGGGGTGAGGAATTCAGCTTCCTTCTCGCAAATGTGACCATTGTAGACTCCTCTCTCGGTTATCTGTAGGATACGGCGTTTGAGGGCAGGTTCCGGGTTCCTAGTTATTTTTTTGTAGTATTCAGTAGCAGACAGAAGGGTGTTCATTTTTTCTATGTATGTGGGGGTGTCGAAAATGACGATACCCCCGCCCTTATCACAAGGTTTTATAGTGAGAGTGTCATTGGTTTCCAGGGACTTAAGAGTTTCTTCCTCGGTATTGGTGAGGTTTCTGGATCCCTTGGGGATAGATTTAAGCATCCTATTGATTTTAAGGATGACTGTTTTTTCAAAGGTTCCGACCTCATGGCCTATATCCTCCAGGTTGGGAGTAAAATTAGACGGAGGTTTAAGGCCGGACTTGTTTTCATTTTCCTCCGGGGAGGGATGACTCAGGAAGAATTTCTTAAGGCGTATTTTTCTGAAAAATGCATAGAGATCACTCAGAAACTCAAATTTGTTGAACCGTGTGGTGGGCACAAAGGATAGACCCCTAGATAACAGTCCCACCGTGTCCGGGGTCATGTCATTAGTGGACAGGTTGAAGACCGGAATTGGTCTCACCTTGTCCAATACTGTTGATGTCGAGTCTGGACATATGGTTGAGGAGGACCCTGATGGTAGTTGCCTCTGTGCGGGTTCCGGTTCCTTGGTTTGTAATTCCCCCGGCGGTTCCCTAAAAAACGATTGGATCGTAGGGGTCTGTCAGTATTATCCGGTCTACCCGGAGGGGGATAGTTACTGTCATAGTGGGTATCATAGTTTGAGTTATGGTTCTCTTCGCCGCCGGAGTCTGTAGTGTCTGAAAAAGTGGTTATTCGCTGGTTCCCCCAATTCTGGTGGCCACTCTGTTGGTCCAAGCTGTTAGAAACACTATAAAAGTTACTTGCAAGGTAAGGGTATGCCTTCTCTTGAGTGAAGAGGCGGATATCCTTGCGGAACTTTTCCGTTTTCCTCTTAAGTAGGTACTCGGAGAAAGAGTCTAATTCTGCCTCGATCTCATCAACTTTCTTTTTAGCAAGGTCTAACGCGTCTTCTGATTTTAATTTTTCTTCAAGTGTCTCGATTTCTTTGGCAAGAATGTCTAGGATCTCACGGGCAGTCTCAATTATGAGCATCATCCAGTCCCTGGAGCATCTATTGGAGATGAGGGCCCATTTCTCCAGGAACTGTCTGACCTCTATAAAGAGGCCTGGGATGTTTCTAACTCTAAGGCCTATGGGTATAGTGCCCGCCTTAAGATAATCGAGAATAAACTTGGCATGGGATTCTGTGCGCTTAGATTTTTTGCGCAGATTAAGAAGTTTGGACCATTCGCCCTGTAATCCTTTAGGAGGAAGAAAGGCAGAATTATCGCTGGATGTAGCGCCAACCATTTTGGCGTAATCATCATCAGAGAAGCCAAAAGTTTTGATGCTCTCCATGTGGTGATCTCTAAGGGGGAATAATCAACTCCAAAGGAGAAGCTGAGGGGGAATAGTGAGGGAAGGGGAAGGAGGACTGTGAGTCAGAAGAGGGATGACGAGAAGATACAACAAGCAACCAGGGGATTCAGCAGTTCAAACAAGCCTAGGAAGGGACCATGTACAATACTGGAGTCCAAAGAGAAGAATAATGCGCACTAACCCCCGCAGCACCGGGCTGCGAAGAAAATTCAATTCAGAGGGGGACCCCACATCGATCTAAGGCAGGTAGACGGGGAAAAGAACATCAAATACGGAGCGGGTACCTGCCCTATGGATTTGGACAGAAAGGCCTAGGAGAGGTCCAATGTATTAATATAGAAACACCTAAACCCAGGCAAATTACACCACAAATACAGATTTATTCGTTTTATATCAAAATTTATTTTTCATGAGTAAATTTTTTAAGACTGCCTTTCATTGCAGATACATAAATATGATTTATGGGATAACCTACACCATAATAAATAGACACAATAATAAAAATAAATATAAACAGTGGTTCAAATTCCGCTCTAACATATCATCTACATTCATACAACAATCATTCTCCAATCATACAACACCAAGCGATGATGGTTGTAAATAACAAAGGGACCGATGGTTCGGGGTCCAGGTTGGTTCTGAGAGTTCCTGGGTGGGAGCAAGCGCCTACGCGCGTTTCGGTGTATGGCCCCGTCCGGGGCTACACCTTCATCAGGGCACAGTGAGAGGACGGAAGGGGAACCACAAACAGGTAGAGTTTCTGTGAAACAAACATTAAAAGCAATGGTTAGGTATATATACATTTTTGCGAGGGTTTAGGTGTAAACTAGCAAAGGCTGACTTCTGTAATCAGACTAGTGACATCCAGTTTGTTAGCGGTCGAGACTAGGCTTGCAAAACACATTCATAGCATAATGGTGATATTTATTTACAGAGAGGGGAAACAGTGGGGAACAAATTAACAGGCAAATGATGACTACAATCTGCTGGAACTATTGATAAAACAAACAATGGGGAGGTCTAACGGAGGGCTAAACAACCATTTTGATGAGATGCAAAAATTTGAGGTGTAATGGTTCAGGATTTTTACCTGGTTTATCACAGGAGGTGCAGTCTATCTTGAGGGAGCACAATTACTATCAGCTTGCGTTGGGAATATGTAGAAAATTCACCGTGGTGTTTCTAAGGAGATTTAATAAGTTAACAACTCAGAGAGGGCCTGATCATTTCTGAGCATATTTAGAGTCTCTCTGGAGTTAATGGTCTGGAGAGAACACCAGATAAATTTTGCAGTCTGGCATACCTGTTTGGCAGGGCAAAGGGAATGCCCCCTGGGCCATGCACGGGCAAGGCGGGGCTGATAGGGTCCTAGGACAGGTTCAAGGCACGGGAGACTCTGTTGATAAACAATCCATACTCATAATGGTGCAAAGGGCTGGTTAATAAGAACATGGAAGGCTTAATTTAGGCAGACAATCACACACGTCAAAAAACGGGAACAATTACCGGTGATAACAGGTGATGCTCTCCTCAATGGATTCTCGGGGAAGGGGGGGCGCGCCGCCGACCGGTACAGGATTAAATAAGCACCTATACAAAAAATATATACACAAGGCGGCTGGCTTAAAAATTGAGACCTACTGCGTCTGGCCGCTAGCGCCTAAGATGGAACTGCGTGAGCTGGGGGGCGCGGGCTTGGATCCTTACCCGAATGGTGTCCAAAAGTGTAAAGCGGCCCATCTGCTGTTTGGCAATTTAAGTGCGTTCTGGCATTTTCTGACTACGGTGATCAGCAACGACGCTGGCGAGATAAAATTAAGGATAAAGGTCACCGCGTGATTTCGGAGTAAAAATACTTAGAGAAAGGTTTGCAGTTCTGGCGGATAGACTCAAGAGGGCATAGCGGGCTCAGGGATATCACTTACTTAAAGTTGGGTCGGGTCGTGTTTTCCGGTCGGCGGTCTCCACGGGTGATGGAATGGCTGGCCAAGGAGCAAGGTCAAGCTACGGTGAACTCCTCTATATAGCGGGCCGAGATCTGGAATAGCGGTCAGCTGGGGTGGCGCGCCTGGGAATGAACCCGATATTATTCAGGCCCTTCCGTTAGGATATGGTATTTGCAGAATGGATCGCATCTCAGGAAGTGGAGGAGGCCTGGCTATTATTTATAAAGATACCTATAGGTGCAGATTATTACCATCTTTTTTCACGGACGGGGAAAATCTCACCTTTTCATTGGAACTGTCCCCAACCGACTGCCTATCCGGCGTACTTATTTATCGCCCTCCTGAGGCATTAAAGGATTTCATTCCTAAACTTATTGATTTGGCCTCAGAACGAGTGGTTGCCATGGCGAATTTTACAACTTTAAGAGATTTTAATATACACTTGGAGGATGTATCCCTTTCTGCAACTAATAATCTTTTATCTGGCCTCCAAGCGCTGGGTTTAGACTTGAAGTGCCTTCTCCCAACACATGAAAAAGGCCATCTTCTTGACCCGGTCTTCAGTAATTTGGACAATCTTACATCAGGGGATCCCATTTCTCTACCTTGGTCCGACCACTCCCTAGTTCCCCTATTTTGGGTAACAAAAGCTGGACGGGGAGCACAACCATCTAACATACAATGGGACCGGAAATGGGGTAATCTACCACTGGATGAAGGGATAGCATCCTTGGAATCAGCCAAGCCCTTGCTAGGTACTGACATTGAGGATGCAAACACAAACTTTAATAGGTGGATCCAGGAAACTCTTGATAGGGCTCTCCCCAAGGTCATCGTTCAAAAACATAATAGAAAAAATTCAGCCCCGTGGTATAGCCCCCAACTAAGATCATTAAAGCAATCTTGCCGTAAGTTGGAAAGGCTATGGAGACTTGACCCTTCGCAAAAAACAAGGGAAATCTAGAGGAAGGCGATTAGGAGTTACAAAACCGAGATTAAAACGACCCAGGCAAACTTCTATGAGACCAAAATAAGTACAGCAGCGAACTCCCCTAAAGAGATTTTTCGAATAGCGAAGTCTCTTATCACCCCTCCACAAACTTCCTCCTCAAAAGAAGGGGCTCTTGAACGTTGTAATCAATTGGCGGTGTTTTTTAAAGAGAAAATACAGGCTATTTACACTGCTTTCCCTCCCAAGCAGGTTGACTTGATGGATAATATCACCATAGACCTAGCTCATGTACCAGTGCTTGATCAACTACATCTTCTGGACGCAGAGATGCTCGACAAAATTGTCAGTAAAGTCACCTCGGGCTCTCCACTGGATATGGCTCTGCCCCAACAGCTCAAGACAGTTATCAAGACTGTTCAGGCTACCATTATAGAGGTCTTAAATCTCTCCATTTCCACATGTACAGTTCCTCTCATGTGAAAATGTGCTATGGTGAAAGCATTAATAAAACAACCTAGCTTAGATCCATCCACATTTTCGAACTACCGCCCAATTTCTCTCTTGCCATGGCTTAGTAAGTTGTTGGAGAAGCATGTAAACAGCATTCTGGTTGACCATCTTGAGTCCAACAAACTGTTGGACGACACCCAAACCGGCTTCCGTCCAAACCATGGAACAGAGACCGCGCTGTTGTTGGTAACGGAAGAGGCAAGGAGGCTGGTGGATGAGGGAGGAAGGGCTGCCATCATTTTTTTAGATCTCAGTGCAGCGTTCGACACGGTCAACCATTCCATCCTGATCAACCGACTCAAGAGTAGCCGGGTGTCGGGCGCTGCACTCGATTGGCTTACCTCCTTCCTCAGTAACCGCCGCTTCCAAGTCTTTGAGGGAGATGCGGTCTCCTCCAGTCTGTCCTTGGAATGCGGGGTACCACAGGGCTCGGCTTTAAGTCCGACGCTCTTTAATGTGTACATGCAGCCATTGGCAGCTGTCATCTATCCATTTGGCATCAAGATCGTCAGCTATGCAGACGACACCCAGTTAGTGGTATCTCTGGGCCACGACAAGGGATCGTCTGACATGCTGGCCCCCCTGCCTTGAAGCAGTGGCCAGGTGGATGGAGGACTCTTATCTCCGCCTTAACGGAGATAAGGCGGAGATCATGTTACTGGGCAACTCTTCTCCTACACTTCCTATCCCCGCATTGCCCTCATGTCTAGGACCAGTGCCACCGCCAAAGCCACATATAAAAAGTTTGGGAGTGTGGTTAGATGACACCCTCAACTTTGGCCATCAAGCTATGGTTCTATCATCAACCTGCTATGGGTTGTTGAGGATGTTACGCAAAGTTCTTCCTCTACTTCCATTTGAGGCCCGCAGAATTATGGTCCAGGCCCTGATATTATCTCGACTGGACTACGGAAATGTCCTGTACCTAGGAGCCCCACTGACCACAATAAACAAACTACAGGTGGTTCAGAATAGTGCAGCAAGACTACTCCTGCAGGTTCCTAGGAGACAATCTGCAGGACCAGCGCTTCGTCAGCTGCATTGGCTACCTATGGCCGCCAGGATAAAGTTTAAGGCGATGTGCATAGCCCATATGGTTATGTGGAACTCTGGCCCAGCCATCCTTCACTCTATGCTGTCGCCCTATGTACCATCAAGATCTCTCCACTCCAGTAACCATTTTCTGGCCACCACAAGGAAAATTAGGAAATCAAGATGGGGAGGTCGCTCCTTTTCTTATTCGGCAGCCAGATTATGGAATTCACTTCCCCAGTCAGTAAGGGAGATCCGTAGTCTGACAATCTTCCGTAGACTTCTGAAAACACATCTACTCAACTGGTAGTGTCGGCTGAGATTTTTGTCTGTGGCGTTATTGGTTTTGAAGCGCTACGAGGCCTCCGGGTAGTTTAGGCGCTATATAAGTATTTTTTAATAATAATAATAATAATAATAGATGCTCCGCTCCAGTGCTTAATTTGTAAAATATTAAGTGCAGGTGCTCAAATTGTTTAAGGAGGCCACACCCACACATTCCTGGCTCCTCCCACTCACTCCACTTACTCCACCCACGTCCTCTATTAGCTCTACCCACCCACACCCAGAACTAGTATTGCTGAACCTGCCCTAACAAGGGGTAGACGAAAATCTAAAGGTTGAAAGGTCAGGAAATGGGCATGTGCATCGCCATAAGGATGCACTACAGGACAGTCTATACGCTGTACTGTGCACATGTGGCCGAGAGTCAGTCACTAGCCACATGTCATCGAAGCACAGATGGGCCAAGCTGTGGCACAGCAAGATCCTGAGGATCCCAGAGAGGTGGAAGACTGAGCACCACACACCCATGACATCTCACCTCCACATCCCTAGCCCAGAGGAAGCCCATCAAGGCCCCATTAGCTCCTGTATACACAGGCTGTACGGATATGACTTGTAGAACCCCTGCAGGTGCTCAGCAGTGGGTAGAGGACCATGTGAAGGACAGAGCTCCTGTCTGGAGTCCAGTACTGCAGTGAGCGGACCCATGTAAACTCTGAAATTAAAGCCCTGCTGTTCCTTTCTGATGATGCTTATTCTGGAATGTCACTTATTCACACCTGACTACCCCACCCCTTCTCTCTAGCTGCAACCGGATCTGACCCTCCAAAACAGAAGCATCAATCAATGCAATGCAGTTGCAGGTATGCAGGAACGCAGGCTCGCAGTTGCAATATCCGATCATAACGTAATGTCTCGCAACCGCTGCACCCTAAATACAGCAGCAGCCTTGGCCCTACCACAGAGAACAAGACATGATTCATTGTGATATTATATATAGCATTTATACAATCTATGATTTTTACGTGAGCCACACCAATACTTCATAGACAATAGTTGCAGTTGAGCTCTTTTTGCAATTGCTGTTCATATTTAATTTCCTGCTTAATAAGGTCTTCTAAGTTGTTTATCGCCATGCAATGTCCGGTTTTGTTTAGCATTACTCCATATGGACATTAACAAAACATTACAGTCTCCTCTAACCATTCCAAGCTTCAAATTGGGTAAACTGTGAGAAAAAGTGGTGGCAACAGCAAACCAACCCTCTCCCTTCCAGCCTCCAGAGAAATTCCCAAGTTAAGCAGCTACAAATTACTTCAAACAGAAACAGTGCTAATTCATGCCTTTGCCGAACGATGAAGTGGCCAGTCAGCCAGAAGATAACTGTGGGTGCGGTAGTGTAAATTACGTGAAAGGGGCACAAAGTGTGTGCGAAAAATGTGTGTGCAAGAGTGATAGTGGTATTTTTTTATTGGGCCAAAACACAAATAATATAGCGTGCATTGTTTAAATTCTGCTGTTTTAATTAGTTTCAAGCTCAAAAGAACAATTTTTCAATGTGAAACTACCCCTTGTTTTTGGAAAAAGTCAATCTCATTTTAACTCCATCAGTCGCCATGAAGCCTGGAGGTTCTCCAAGCAGCTTGCCTGAAGAGTGTAGTATTCATTTGATGTTGCCTTGTGTTGGCGGGGAAGCAGTGCAGAAGAAAACTGCCACATGAAACGTGGCACAGTCCGCGCCTTTGAGATGAATGCCCAAATTTAAAATATCTGTGAGTGTTCACACACAAGGCCTGTCTGATAATCATTCAACTGCGTGATTTACATCTAAGGTTGCTACAAGAATGGAGATGCCAGAGCCAGAGGTCCTACAGTGGACCAATTTGCACTAGAAACACAAACATAGATAACCTGCAGGAACTTCTGTCCATACAAGTGTCACTAAGTTCTGCCTAAAACTTGTACTGCAGCTGCAGACAAGTGCTGTAACCTGTCCTCTTTCATTTGCAGATTCTGCAAAAAGAAAAACATGGCAGTTTACATATGCGGAAAAGCACTGGCAATTTACTCTGGTAACCCATAAATTGGGAGGTCAGGTGTGGCAGAGGAAAGGGGCCGTTGAGTCACGAGGTGCTGAGCTTGAAAAAGCAGAGTTGACAGTTAACTTATACATTTATTTGCTGCAAAGAAAGTGGTGAAGAGGACACACAATAGTAAATATGTTCCAGATTAATTAATAGCGACTTGTTGTAGTACTATCTACTACTCTCTTACCTGTGACCTGCAGTCTCCCTGGCACTGGCTCCATTAGATCGCTGGCAAAAAATGTGTTTTGGTGGGCCCCCGGTCCAGGCCAAGAGCATCAGCATGCAATTCAAATGACAAGTCAAAAGGAATAATTTATGGCCTGCTTCTGCTGGGTTTTCATTTCAGTGCATGCGAGTTGTTAACAGAAAGCAGCTACGCACTTTTTTTTTATTTATTACTTCGACGATGTCGTATAAAGGTTATTGCCGAGACCAGAACTTTCCAGGACCCAGTCTACCTTGCCCGCAGCTCACCCATCAGCCCGCCCTCAACTGTAATAATTAACCAATGCGAAAGAAAATGCTCCTTGAAAGGCAGGCATGCACTACTGACATCACTAACGTGATGCAGTCATCATAACTGGACCTGGGTGGGCCATCCTGAAGAAAGAAGGACGACACAGGACACAGGACAGATAGGTACATTTCTTTTTATTAAATATTGGGCTAATCTCACTGGGGAGAAACATTCAATAGCCCTGTTAAAAAAATGCCGGTGCTTAGCACATGAAAGCTACTGCACACATTAAGCACTGCTCTGCTTCCCACAAACCAATCTTGGGAATTTATTCTCAGCTTCCATCATATCACAAACACATAACTTATTGTTCCTGTAGAAGTCACAGCTTTTACAAGTAAAGATTCTGCATCGAACACACCAAAACACCAACTCCATTTGTAGCAAACTCAGGAAAAATACTACTTTGTCACATCCTAAAAGGGAAGAAAATAGTGGAACCTACTTTTTCCTAGATGCTTTTCATCAGGTCTCAAAGATGGAGGCAGTTTTGAAAATTCTTAAAACCTGCGGTTGGCCTAATCATCTAATCATGTTAAACATATTTTATTCACATCCTTGACGGATGATAGCATAATCTATTTCTAAGAGTTACCTAGTAGGTTCATGTGTTCATTGAAGGCCAGTGGTGGATGCATAAATGATGCAAGCAGAGCCCAAAACAGACACTAGCAGTTTCATTCACTATTTTAGTACGTAAAGACCTCTATCATGTAGACAGACTTAGCTATGCTGTTGCATCCAGCAATGCTGCAATCCATGAACTTCCTTCATAAGACTTGTTTTCTTCAAAAGAGGGTAGCCGGTTCTCCGCCTCCTCACTAGTCAACACCACATTTCCTAAGAGGGCAGAATAAATGACTCATTCAAACTAGTCATCTTCCGGCTTTCGAAGCTTTCCCCCCTCCCTGGTATAAAATTCCCTGCTCAATGAAGTTTAAGCTGCAGTCGTTCTCCTCATATTCTGTCTTCTGCTCCCTATCACCTTCTCATCTTGGCTGGGTCTGTGATGTTATACCCAGCTTAATCTTTGCTGAAGCTAGAGTAATAACTAGGTGACCTGAGTTCCTGAAACCTCTTCTTCTTATAAGAACTGCCTTGTTGCCTTTAATGGTGGCAGGCGTGCTTGTCTCCTCCATTTCAGTGAATGCCCATCTGAATAATCTTGCCACCTTCCGATCAACCCCTTATCCTCCTGGTTCCGCTCTATCCAGCAGTGAGGCACTGAGGGCAACAATGCCATCACCACTATTCATTAGTCAGTTAGCAGCATACTGAGAAAGAAACTGCGGACTAAAGCGCAGTGGCTCACAAACTAAAACCTGGTGAAAGAGACAGCAATCATTAGAATAATGTCACCCTTGCAGCCTGGCCTCAATGAAGGAGTGAAAACTGCCTTCAGGATTAGGGGTCCAGATTGAGAGCTAGCTGCCATGGGAGCTGGTCCCTCAGACACAAAGGTCCATAGTGCATGATACTAGTGCAAGCGTAGGCTTCCACACTCCCTGATGTGCACCACTTATGTAGGTACAGTGAGGTTGATATCTGCCATAGACAGGTAAGGACTGAAAGAGGATGTTTTGTACAGGACTTGGCAACAAACTAATTTTCTGAAATCCTATATTCACCTCTTGACTCCTCATCTTAATCACGCGCAAAACACTAAGCAGCAGGAACAGTGTCCTTTAACAGCATGAAACCGGGGTGGGTTATAAAGAGCACATTAAAAATGTCAGATTAAGAAATCAAACTGCCAAAATTACCGTGAGGAAGAAGTTGCAAAACGTGTCCGCTAAGGTTTAGCCATGCCAAGAGAAAGTAAAGTTCCTTTGATTGTAAAATAATTTACATATTCAGATATTCGTTTTTATTAATTACAGAGACGAGCTTTGTAACAAGGTAATAAATACATATATTTAATATAAATTTGGGCTACCTAGTTTTATGTTGTTATGTTGTTGCCTTGCTTCAACCTAGAGTACAGCATTCAGGAGAACACCGGGCAGTTAAATAGACAACAAGTATGAAAAGTGATATTTCTTAGCCAAGAAGCACATGTTTTGTTCAAAAAATATAAGTAGTAAGGTGGGCTTCATCTTGGAGAGGTTTTATAACAGCCAGTACAACACACCAAAGCAAGAACATAATGCTTTAAAAAGCACTTAAAATGAAAATCCACCTGGTGGTAGGGCAAGATGAGACACCCAGCGACAAGCACTAACAGGTTTGACCTTTATGCGGTATGCAGACTGCACAAATGGATCCACTACAAACATCAAACATTTTAGTTTTGAAAATGCTTGTTTGCGTACTAGTTAATAAGCACAAACCTAAATATCTGAAAAATGGTTGCTACAGAAAAAAGGATTGCGTTAGTTGCTGCAACAACCATTTTTCAGATGCTTTTATAAGCACTCACTCTACATATTTTCTGGCCGCTCGTCCATTTATCAAAAGTATGGCAGCCATCTTGGAGCGGTAAATATAACAGAGTATGTAAGTACCATTCCAAGATGCTGACTGTGTTTATCATCAGTTGGCAAGTGGCACAGCAGCACCGGGGAGAGAGCGCTGACAAAGACAACTCAAATATTGATGCTGCAGAAAATAAAACCCTTTCTTCTGTGGAATCCATATATTCAGATGCTTTTGTCTGAGGCTAACTTTAAACCAATTTGATGTATCCCCGAACCCCATGTACCACACATTATGAGGTAGACCAAAGTCAGTACATTTTTAATCCTGCTCAGGCATTTTTTTGCCCCAAATAATTTGAAAGCAGCTTTGCTTCGGGGACAAAACCCCTCCCTGTACCAGTCTCCATACCCCTGGTACACCAAAGGCATCTCTCACCTTCCATATGGATAACAAGCACAGTTACTTGGACTGAGAAGTATAGCAATGACACCCCAGAACACAACACTCGCAACCTTCTAAGGGAACTTGGTAACAGGGCACACCCTCCCGCTCTCTCATTCATACTTGTCCACTATAAGATAAAAAAGAGACACAGAAAAAGTTTACAATATTTATTTAAACTATCATGCTCTAATATGCAATAATTGTGCCACAATTAGAAAATGTAAAATGTCAATAATATCATCAGCATGGTTAATGAACCATACGCGACTAAAAGCTCTGGCATGTTATCTGACAGATCAGCCTAACCTCTCCCATACTACTGAAGCTAAGTGGTTACATATGATAGATCTCTGGGTTTAGCAGCAGACCCCATACCTTAGGTGGATGTTTTACATCTCAGCTGATGCAGCACTTTCATCTCAGGGCCTTCACTCTGTGTGCTTGTTTTTTCCAGAACCCATCCTCAGTTATATGACAAGATATGTGTATTCAAAAACATCAGCTGCATTCCTTTATTATGTCTAGGGGCTAGTGTCTGACCAGAGAGAATAACAAGGGGCAATGTTGTCTGACCGTGCCCAGGATATTCAGACTAAATCCCAGGAAAAGAATGAAACACAAAAACATGTGCTGATTCCGTGTGAAAATACGATATGGCACAAAGGCAAGCGTGATACTTAGTAACGTGTGCAAAACCAAAACGGCCTACAACGTGCATGATTAGGCCCACATAGGGAAAACACCAATGGCCCATGTTAGAATCACACAAACCCTCACCATCATCAGGTAGTAAGAATACTTCTGGAGAGCGTTAAACCAGATACTTTACAAGAATAACAAAGATATTTGTATATCTAAAATAAATTGTTTATCCAAAAACTGGAACAATATTTTAGTCTTTAGTCAGTGCTTGCATAAAACCAAAAAATGCAATAACTCATAATCACTTTAGTATCGTCCTATATTCTGAACTTTATGTACGAACGTCTGTGAGAACACATAACATCTTACATCTTAAAGTTTTTTCTCTGGAAATATATCAAAGTCCTGAAAGCAGGGAAAGATGATTCACATGTCCAATAACAGTTTCCACATCACTGATGGCGAGAGGGAGAATACCATTCTTGAATTTCTCTGATTCATTAAGAATAATTTACTCCAGCGGAATATGAACTCATAACCCACTGGATAGGGCTTGCTTTTACAATAAACCACTCTTTTCTTAGTAAGATGGCTGTGCCCAGTCGCATGCATGTTGACCGAGCTTTATACCCGACTTCAAAATGGCCGTCAGAAGGACACAGTTTTGTTCTAAGTAAACCAATGTGTTTTATTCATTGTTGCCTTTCTTACGTGAAGGGTGGTAATGTTAAAGGAGGGTTTGGACGCTAAGTAAATAAAACTGATACTCCTGTGGTCTGTTCTCAGATCTGCATAAATAACAAGTGCAACACGTTTATTCGAAAATGTATATTTTGCTGGGTTGGTTTTATTGTTTGGTTAATTCGAACCGTACAACAACACAATAGAAAGGGGAATGTATTGACCATAAGATATAAAATGATAATAAAAGAGAAAATCACAGTCTTAGACCCACATCGCAATTCATGCTTTGTTTAAAACAAGAAGGCCTAGATGCATCAACTTTTTTTTTGTCGCAAATGGTGCGAATCGCAGAAATTCCCCGTTTGCGACAAGGAAATAGAAATCCAAGCTGTATGTGATTTTTCGCATCGCAAAATTAGAATTCGCATCTTTTGCGTTTTATTTTTTGCGATTTCTCTCGTTTTGCGAATTTTTATTGCAATTCTCTATTTTGCATTTTTCGGGAATTGCGAATGTCGCAAATATGTATTCGCAAGTTTAGATTTCGCAGTAAGATGTATTAAGGAATCGCAGTTTGCGAAAAATGAAAAATCGCAAATTAAGAAATCGCTATTAACACTAACTCCTATCAGGTGTTAATGTTTTTGAAAGTATAAAAAAAAGTCCCAACTGATTTTTTGAACAGAACAATGGCTGCACTTTACCTGATAGCTAGGAGGCTGCGCATTCAAGCTCCTGCACAGAGGAGACAGAGGCAGGAAAGGATTTTCAGACTGAGGATTACCTTATTTCAACAGACTGAAGAAGACATTTTTGAGAAGTATAGACTGCATCCACATACCATTTTGGACCTAATTGCGGAATTAAAGCCTTTTTTAGAGCATGAGACACACAGAACACATTCAATACCTACTCATGTGCAGGTTCTGTGTTCCCTGCATCTTCTGGCTTCAGGATCTTTTCAAAGGGTGATTGCTGAGGTTGGAGGAGTATCTCAGTGTGCTTTTTCACGATTTTTTAGGGTATTTTTGGATGCAATGATGAGCAGGTTGCACCATCATATTTACCTCTCCAGCATACCACAAGATATCCAAATTACTAAATTTGATTTTTATCAAATTGCTCATTTTCCTCATGTAATTGGATGCATAGATGGAACACATATTGCCATTACTCCTCCTGCTGCAACTGAATATGTTTATAGGAATAGGAAAAGTTACCACTCTTTAAACATTCAAATGGTGTGTAATGCCAAGTATATCATTACTGATATTGTTGCAAAGTTCCCAGGAAGCACTCATGACTCATACATGTTTAGACACAGTGGATTACATGGACGTTTGAGTGCTGGTCAATTTGGAGATGGATTTGTGCTAGGGAAGTGCATTTTCAAAAGACATACTCCATATTCTAATTGGCAATCTCTTGTTTTTCTAAAACTAAACTATTTATCATATTGCCATGTAGGAGACAGTGCATATGCTGTACGTGACTTCATTTTGACCCCATACCTAAATCCTACAAATATTCATGAAAGGAGATACAATAAGGCACACCGCTCTACACGTGGAGTTATTGAAAGAACTTTTGGAATTTTGAAAAGCAGATTCAGAAGAATCCATAAAAGTGGAGGATCTTTGCAATATAAACCATCCTTGTGTTGCAAAATAAGTTGTGCAATGTTACATAACATGGCCATTAGAAAAGGAACTGAATGTGAAGTAAGTGACCCTGATTCTTCAGACAATGAAGATGTACCTCCCCCAAGAAGATGTGCTACAGGGTTAGGAGCTGTGGCTGGTCGTGAAAGGCGTGCAGAAATCACAAACAATTATTTCTAGGTAAGAATAAAAAGCATGACAACTGGTTTTAGCTTTCAAAAGTTTTACTTCTTGTAATGCAAAAATGTAATTTAAATCTGAAACCTGTTACTTCACAGGACATACATCACTAACTGTGTGATCAAAGTTAGTTACATGCTATTTAACTGTTAAATCTTTAGAAAAGTTTCTACTTTTTGCCCTGTCTGCTGCTTCTGCGTTGCCCTGGGCCAGTTCTCCTCACAGATGTTGGTTGTGTGACATGGCTCCCACTCCTGCGGTCAGAGGTGTCTGATGTTGGCGTAGGGTTGCTGCTACTCCTACTTCCCGTGTCCTCTGTTTCAATGGGTTAAAAAAATGCACTAGCACCTGTGTTACATGTCTTAAGTAATTCAAAAGCATTTGAAACTTTGTCAAGGCCTTTGGCAACATTTCTGGAACATTCGCTCACCATGCGTTGCATGCCAATACTGCGCCTATTGCTCTGTGCTGTCACAGTACACAGTCTATTGATTGCAGAGTAGTATTTCTTTAATCTAAAATCATGTCTGCGTGAAGCTCTCACTCTGTTAGTCTCACATGTCTCAAACGCCACACAAAGTCTATCCAAAGAGTCAGCCATGCGCCTCATTCCATCACCCATGTTGGCATTGCTCTTATTTAACTTGCATAGTTGTCCATTAATGGACCTTAAAGCTTTGTGCTGCTTCTCTTGGACTTTGAGCATGTTCTGCTCCAACCCTTCAAAAACATTTTAGATGCCTGTAACATCACACCTATTCTGTCTGGTAGCATTTAAAGACTAAGCTCTTTTTCTTGCAGAATCATTAACATTTTCCAAATGCCCAACTTCATGTACTGACTCATGTGCACTGTGTCTTGACCCCTCAGGTTCTTCATCTGTATCCTGGAAAGGTTGTAATGGAGCAACAGCTCTTCTTTTAGATCTCACAAAAGAAATGGATTCTTCATCCTCATTACAATAAAGTTCATCCTGGTCAGACCCGGTCGCTCCCTCCTCCCGCCGCGTGGCCCGCCCCGAGTGTGCCCGGCCTCCTCCTGCTGCCCTGAGCTCTGCCCCTGCACCCTGCCTGCCCTCGGCACCTGTATCGCCGCCCTTTTGCCGCTTTTGTGACTCGTTCCGCCGTCCTCGTCAAGTTCTGGTATTGTACTGTTGTGAAGTTTGTGAAGTTTTCTTTTGGATTGTACTTGTATTTTGCTAATTTGTGCCCCGCTAATTTGTGTCCGCTTGTACCCGGCCCCACCCCACTACCTGCCGCTGCTCCCCCACGGCCCCACCCACGCTCCCTCCAG
The DNA here is from genome assembly GCF_964261635.1 of Lissotriton helveticus. Lineage (NCBI taxonomy): Eukaryota > Metazoa > Chordata > Amphibia > Caudata > Salamandridae > Lissotriton > Lissotriton helveticus. Next base: position 37,687,580 of record NC_136058.1, read on the forward strand.
CATCACCGCACCGCTGCCCCCCCCTCCCGCCACCCCGCTCCCGCCTCCCAGCTGCTCCTCCCTCCCACTAGGGTAGATAAGGCGCGACTCGCGGGCAAGGAGCTGTGACCTGATCTGACCTGGTCAGACCCGGTCGCTCCCTCCTCCCGCCGCGTGGCCCGCCTCGAGTGTGCCCGGCCTCCTCCTGCTGCCCTGAGCTCTGCCCCTGCCTCTGGACCCTGCCTGCCCTCGGCACCTGTATCGCCGCCCTTTTGACGCTTTTGTGACTCGTTCCGCCGTCCTCGTCAAGTCCTGGTATTGTACTGTTGTGAAGTTTTCTTTTGGATTGTACTTGTATTTCGCTAATTTGTGCCCCGCTAATTTGTGTCCGCTTGTACCCGGCCCCACCCCGCTCCTTGCCGCTGCTCCCCCGCGGCCCCACCCACGCTCCCTCCAGCATCACCGCACCGCTGCCCCCCCTCCCGCCACCCCGCTCCCGCCTCCCAGCTGCTCCTCCCTCGCCCCTCCCCTCCCCACTCTCCATTTATGGCAGAGTGCACGCGTACACGCAGCGTTGACGCACAGCGGGCGCGCCAAAGGCAAGCCCGTCTGAGTCGGTCCGCGCCTGGACCGCGCCCAGCGCCAGAACCCCTGGCCCCCGCAGATGCCAGCCCACCCGTCGGACCTACGACGCAGCCACCCTTAACGCACTCAACACCCGCCGGATCCCCGGCTGCCACCGTGCCACCCCAGGACGCACCCACGGACCCTTCACCTGCCAACCCTGCAAGTTCGCCTGCATCCGGACCTGCACCGCACCAGCCAAGCCGAGCACCAGCAACAACCACCTGAGATGCATCCTGCTCAACACCCGCTCCGTCCACAGACATGCCGTGGAACTCTGGAACCTCCTCGATACCACATCTCCAGACGTCGCCTTCCTCACGGAAACATGGATGAACGCCTCCTCAGCGCCCGACATCGCCATCACCATCCCGGACGGATACAAGATCACCCGGAGGGACCGCGTCAACCAAACAGGAGGAGGCATCGCCATCGTCCACAAGAACACCATCCGCATCACGACCAACTCTGACGACACCCTTACAGCCGCCGTACACCTGCACTTCCAGATACACACCGACCCCAAGGCACCCTCATCTACAGACCCCCGGGACCTCGCACACAATTCAGCGAAGACATCGCCGACTTCATCAGCCCGCACGCCCTCCGCCGACTACATCCTCCTCGGGGACCTCAACTTCCACCTGGAAAACAACAACGACCGCAACACCACCACCCTGCTGGACAACCTCGCCAACCTCGGACTCAAGCAACTGGTGACAACCCCCACCCACTATGCCGGCCACGCGCTTGACCCCGTCTTCTCCTCCAGCAAGGACATCTCCTTCAGCCACGCCACCGGACTCCACTGGACAGACCACAGCTGCGTCCACTTCAGCTTCAGAAGGACCACGCTCCACCACCACCCGCACAGGTCCCCCGCAGAAGCTGGAACAAGATCACAGCCGAGCAGCTCGCCACATCCCTGAGCGAGAACCCTCCCGCCAGCTCAGCGAACCCCAACAAAGCTGCCAACAACCTCACAAGGTGGATCAGCAACTGCGCAGACGACCTCGCCCCACTGAAGACCCCCCCGTCAGACCCGGCAACAAGAAAGCATCCTGGTTCACCGACAAACTCAAGAGCTCTAAGAAGAGCTGCCGAACCCTCGAGAAAGCCTGGCGCAGAGACCCAACTACAGACAACATGACCACCCTCAAGCACGCCACCCGAAAACACCACCAGCTGATCCACACCACCAAGAAAACTGCATTCAAGGAACGACTAGACAACAACGCCCACAACAGCAAGGAACTCTTCAACATCGTCAAAGAGCTCTCGAACCCTAGCGCCGGAAACAACGACATCACCCCCTCGCAAGACCTCTGCAAGACCTCTGCAACTCGCTCGCCTCGGAGAGCTGGAAGCACGCCGAACTCAGCGCCCTACTGAAGAAACCATCAGCGGACCCCACCGACCTCAAAAACTACCGCCCCATCTCGCTCCTTCCTTTTCCTGCCAAGGTCATCGAGAAGACCGTCAACAGACAGCTGGCTGCCTTCTTCGAGACAAATGGATCCCTCAACCACTCGCAGTCCGACTTCCGAGCCAACCACAGCACCGAGACCGCCCTCATCGCAGCCACCGATGACATCCGAGCCCTGCTCGACAACGGGGAAACAGCGGCCCTCATCCTCCTGGACCTCTCCGCAGCGTTCGACACGGTCTGCCACTGCACCCTAGTGCAGCGCCTCAACATCATCGGAATCCAGGAGAAGGCACTGGAGTGGATCACCTCCTTCCTCGCCGGAAGAACACAGAGAGTCCGCCTCCCCCCGTTCAGATCCGAGGACACCAAAGTCATCTGTGGCGTACCACAAGGATCATCGCTCAGCCCCACGCTTTTCAACATCTACATGAGCCCCCTCGCGGCCATCGCACGCCAAGACAACCTCAACATCATCTCCTACGCCGACGACACCCAGCTGATCCTCTCCCTCACCAACGACCCCGCAACCGCCAGAACCAACCTACACGAAGGGAGGAAAGACGTAGCCGAGTGGATGATGAACAGCCACCTGAAACTGAACTCAGATAAGACGGAAGTCCTCATCCTGGGATCATCACCCTCCGCATGGGACGGCTCCTGGTGGCCCCCTGCCCTGGGCAGCGCACCCAAACCAACGGACCACGCACGCAACCTGGGCTTCATCCAGGACTCCTTCCTCTCGATGACAAGACAAGTCAATGCCGTGTCCTCGTCATGCTTCAACATCCTACGCATGCTACGTAAGATCTTCCGGTGGATCCCCACCGAAACCAGGAAGACGGTCACCCAGGCCCTCGTCACCAGCCGACTGGACTACGGTAACTCCCTCTACGCCGGAACCACAGCCAAACTTCAGAAAAGACTCCAGAGCATTCAGAACGCCTCAGCACGACTCATCCTGGAAATCCCCCGACACAGCCACATCTCCGGACACCTGAGAGACCTGCACTGGCTCCCCGTCAGCAAGAGAATCACGTTCCGACTCCTCACCCACGCACACAAAGCTCTCCACAACCAAGGCCCCAGATACCTCAACGACCGCCTGTCCTTCTACACTCCCACCCGCCAACTACGATCGACCAGCCACGCCCTCGCCGCCATCCCACGCATCCGAAGAGCCACGACGGGAGGAAGGTCCTTCTCCTACCTGGCTGCCAAGACGTGGAAATCCCTCCCCATCCACCTCCGCCTTACCCAGGACCACCTCTCTTTCAGGAAGCAACTCAAGACCTGGCTATTCGAGCAGTAGAGGACCCCCCACCCCCCAAGCGCCTTGAGACCCTCCGGGTGAGTAGCGCGCTATATAAATGCTTTGATTGATTGATTGATCCGGAGATATAATATGTTCATGAGAAGATTGACCTTCAACAACATCATTGGAATGTTCAACATGGTCTGAGAATGAAAAAAGAGGCACATGAGATGGTTGCCTGTCTGTCTGTCTGTTTTATTACCATTAAAAACTGCAAACAACCAATGCACTCCTTTGGTGTGTCTATTTCCTATCAGTTATTTCATAAATTAATGCTTAAGTGCATTTAAATCAATTGGTTTTTAAAATTGAAAACTTAAGGGGATGAATTCTGTCATTAAAATAATCAACATCCTCAAAATAATTGCACTCATTCTGGTTACATGTTCCTATAAAAACCCACAAACATGACACATATAAATTCAATCAATCTTGCATCCTTCTTACCTTCTTCTGCAATTCTTTGCTCAGAACGATCAATGGCTGAGACTCCACTGACACTTTCATGCAGTATTTTTGCCTCAACAAGCTCCTCATGTGGGGTTGGCTGGTCTATCTGTGATGTTCCTCCTCCCGTTTTACTAGCGTCTTTCAGTCTCTCTCTGCAAGTTTCTCCTTTGACCTCAGACGCATATCATACCAACGCTTTTTTAACACCTTGGCTGCTAAGGGGTTTTCCCGTCCTGCGCTAACATTCTTAGAATACCATTGTTCATGACAAGGCCAGCTCGTCATAAGCACAGCTCAGCCGTGCCTCATGACGAGCTGGCCTTGTCATTAGCATCGAACAGGTTAAATCGTCAATAGATCTTGGGATGACTCTCACAGCATATACCTTTTCTTGAATTTCAAGCCATATCTTCCTTTTCCTCACTTCTGGTACATGTTTGGCTTGCTTTCCAAATAAAAGTTCGTGATTACAGGCCATTTCTTCCACCAGTGTCTCCACCTCCCTCTCAGAAAATTTCTGCTTTCTCTTCCTTTTCTCAGCTGAGGCACCTCCTTCTGAATTTTCAGGCTCCATACTGCAGTCAAACTGATCTTCTCTCCAGCCAAGCAGGATTCCAACTGCCACTGGGTGTGGCTCAGGCATGCAGGTGATGCTAATCAAGAGCAGTTCCTGACTATGACTCAGTTACTTTTTTGTTAGCAGCAGCAGATTCACACTTTTTTGCAATTCCTTATTTTGCGAAAATCGCAAAATAAGGAATCGCAGAAAAATCGCAAACATTTCTGCGACATTTAAGTAATCGCAGAAAAATCGCAGAAAAGTACATACATCACATTTTGTGATTTTATAATAGCGATTCGCAAAAAATCACTATTAAGAAATCGCAAACGCAAATGTTGATACATCTACCCCGAAATGTTTTAATATCGAACTATAATTTATCAAGGCAGTTCCCAAAATGGTCATCAACAACCATGCTGTTGCATACTTCTGATTATCTGAGTCTTTAAAACACAATAAAACCACTTCTGACCATGAAGAAACATTGCATGGTGTAGAAACTGGCAATAACAATTTAAGACACATACTTAAAATAAAAGTGCAGAACACCAGCAAACTGAGGTAAACGCTGCTTTATATTCTCAGAGGCTACAACATCTATCTTAGTGGCCCAGGGTTCCGACGTAGTGGTTCTCTAACAGCTAAAAGTAATAGCCTGTATCTCAATAATAGAAACCTAGTGTTTTTAGTCTACGGTTTTAAAGCATCATAAGGGAAAGCAAAGTATGCTGTGCTGCAGGCCTGTAATTTATTGAGAAGAAAGCAGTGATAAATATAAGAAAGGGATCAATATGCACCAATTATAGTTTATTTAAATAGTGCAAAGCTCATGTTTAGATAGTCCCATGCCTTTGCTACGTAAAGGAAATTAGCTATATTATTAGTGAACCAATTAAAGCAAAGTGGATCTCTCATATGCATTTGCATGAAATAATTATGCTCATAAACACTGATTGTGAAAACCTATACCATGTACAGAAAAGACTGGATTCTTATAGTTAACATGAACAGGGATTTAGGCATTCAAAAGTGTATAGTTGTTTAATAGGTTTTGTTTTTTAGTAACAGAATTGCAGGTTGAGGCCCAATGTGTTTCAACTGGGTCCTGGTGCTTAATATTACTTTTAAAAATAAATCCATCACAGAGAAAGATTTTATGTATTAACCTAGTTTGAGATGGTGTGTTTTAGCAGCAAAGTAGTATGTAGTGCATTTAGAACTAAAGATTAATTTAAGACACACATATGTATATGTATTGACTTTTTGGAAGGGGAATGCATGTTTTTCACCAACTACTGTGAGATCCTACGTAAAAAATTAAACCAGACAGGGGCACAGCTACCATTGGTGCAGCAGGTGCAGTGCCACCAGGACCTAGAGCCCTGATGGGTCAATGACACCTGATAGTAGCTGTATTTACTACCTCAACAGCAGTCAGCAGGGCCATTATACTTCATGTACTAAGGCACGTGGCATCCTCGCTACACTATTGAAACCAGAGACAGTACATGCATAAATCAGCACATTTTTCGAATTTGCACTCATGGGACGATATGTTGCGATGTCCATGGCTCAAAAGGTGAAAATCAAATGGCGCTATTGTTCTGTTGCAGAACAAATGCGAAAACAACAGTTGATTAACAGAACCCACAACAATGTCATACATTCACCCCAGTACAGAGATCTGGGCCTAAATCTATCGTTTCTTTGCTCACCATGCCATTCCAGTTTGAACCTAGCCATATGCAAATCAGTCTTGACCCTGTGCCCTATGGGAACAGTCCAGCCCGAACTGCCAAGCCAGGTCCTCCCTGGACTGGAAACAAGCATCCTAGGACCGGTTTCGGGCTTTCAGCCCTCATCAGCCAGGATAGCTTGATTCCAGTGGCATGGAGAGCACGGGACTCACGTCTGAGCATGCCCGTCCCACTTGGGGTGACAAATGCAAAAACAACAGTTGATGGACAGAATTGCAGGGTATGCCCACGTCTGGGTCCCTTGCTCACTCTGCCACTGGATTCAAGATAGCCTGGCTGATGAGGGTTATGAACTCGAAACCAGTCCCAGGATGCTTGTTTTCGGTCCAGGGAAGACATGGCTTGGCAGTTCGGGCTGGACTGTTCCCATGAGGCACAGGGTCAGACTGATTTGCATATGGCCATGTCTGAACTGGGGTGGGGGAGTGAGCTAAATAATGATGATGGATTAAACCCAGATCAGTTGACTGGGGGTGAGGGTTTCATTTGCTCGAGCGCTCCGTCCATCATCCCCTCTGGTATCGCTCTGTTGCACAACAAGGCATGAAATTCACCTTGCTCCATAGTGGAAGAGGCTTGTGATCCAGCAATGCTATTATTTCCCTGTAAGTAATATTAGAATTTATGTTTCTGAGCGTTCCCATGACAACCGGCACGAATACGAGCTTGATAACAAGAAGGTTACCCTAGCTTGTGACCCGGCAAAAGTGGTTTGACAAGGTGGATTTATGGCACAGAAAGTGCCCCTGGTGGCCGAAGAGATCCCTAGACTTAGGCACAAAAAGACGGAAGTGGAATAACAATAGTGTTTGTGCTTTAAACAATGGGTGGTTTGTGAGTTATCTGATTCCCCATAAAGATAGTGCCATAAAAAAGTGCCAACACTCACAAGATGGAAGCAGGGTGGGATTTCTCATAAGAGTTAAGAAACAAATCAAGTCAACATCACAGAGATAAAATAAAGCCAGCTCTGTGCAAGCACTGTATGGAGACTTCACAACCCCTCCTAGACCATGCCAGAGACTGGTCATTAAGTAGTACAGCCGCCAGGATTATGCTATAAAATGTAAGTGTCAGAGTCCCGGCTGATACAAATCTCCCCATGCCTCTATCAGGGAGTCTTGTCGACCTAAAATAATAATTGTGTACATTGATATCACAAGAATGTGTAGGGCATGGATTCTGGTGAACAGATAAAACACATCGGAGCTCAGTCTGAGAAAAACTGCAGCCAAGCTATTCCAGGTGAGAAAATAGAGACTGATGTTTAAAAAAACCTAAATAAAACATAAGTGCTTTTGTGACCTGACTGTATGTGTCTCGTAAGAGGATAATTTAACATGATGGTCAGGAAATTCAGCTAATGAGAAGATATTGAAAGTTTTTTTTAACACCCTAGACACGTTCCACCGGGCTACAGGTACGGATAGAGCCCATTAATAAGGAAAACTCCAGTACTTGTGAAGGGATGCAGGAGGAAGGGGGTTGATAATTTCCACAGCCATACCAAAATCCTCTTGAATAGACTCGAATGTTCCATCCTAGATGGATGGAGCTATGAACGACTTTTAAAATAAGGCCACCCAGAGTAGTGGAACTCAGTTGTCAAAGACAATAAGTATATTTTAGAAAGGCCCAGTCACCACAAGAGGGAGCCTCTTGACAATAAAATCCAGTTCTAGTATAGGCGCAGACAGTGTAAAAATAAAAATGACCCAATACATTTGACAATAAACTGAATTCAGAAAAGCATTCAATCACACCGCAAGTGTTGAAGCTCCATAGAAGAACAAATAATTTTAGACTCAACCATGTGTAAAAACAGAGTTGCTGAAGGGGAAAGTAGTATACTGTTCAATTTTGCAACACCACAGGTGACTGACTGTTCCTTTCTGCTTAAGGCGTTGAGCTGCTTAAGATTCGTCAATGCAGCTCAAACTCGGATTTTCTCAAATTTTCATAAGCATCAGTCCCTTCTATAAAACCGGACACTTAAACCATTTGTAGGTACATTTTCTCCTTGTGAATACCATTATCCTGGTTCTCCCTAATATAAAACAGGTTTTACTGCTTTCAATGTTGAAATTTCCATTTGCTTTTGTCATGGAGGACAGTTTCATCCACATACATGGGGTATAATACTTGACTAGTCTGGAAATTGTGGGATTGCATTTATTGACAACAGGGCTGACCCATGGTCCATTGTGTATAGGGAGAACAGTGCAGAAGATAGTATACAGCCATGCACTAGGCCCTTTAATGTTGTTACTATGCATGTTAATATGGTAGACCTATAATCAGTTCGTCACACCTTTCCCATTTCCTCAACCACTTAATCTGCCTAAACAAACTAGGAAACGCTGTGAAGGTCTGCGAGATCTCTTAGGTTAACGTCCCAGTTTTCCAATGTCAAGCAGAATGTAATATCACAATGGTGGGCGCAACATTTTTTTTTGCCCAATGTCAGTGCTAGTTTACCTCTACACTACGTTCCAAGTAGCCGCTCTGTATTTGTGCAAACCTGCCTATCTCTCTGTTATTGATAGAAAGTGATACTTGGGGTTTCAGTACAAGGAAAATGGGGCATCTAACACTTGACCTACTTCCAAAATGTGGGGAACTGATTGGCACAACCTACCTACTTGTTAAATTACCAAGAAGGTACTATGACAGAACAAATATAATGCCCTGGCTTTCCTATCAAAGCAGCCACAAAATAGCAGCTAGAAGCTTATACATGTCTGTTGTCAAACTGTATTCACATAACTGTATGTGAAACCTTGGGACATTTCTTGTTGCTTAGCTTTGACCCAGTCCCTATCGCAAGCAGTAGGGTATCTCCCTTTTTTTGCAACTCTTTCCTATCAAAGCACAATGAAATGAAATGAATGTTAGCCCTTCCAGCATGTTTATTTCCTTGTATGCACTAGTGTGCACTTTTCAGGGAGGTGCCTGGTTCCCAACACTTTGAAAACCGATGCCATTTAGTAAGGTTCACGTTACCTTTTCATTTGTTTTCTTTTATGTGTTTTTTAGCATTTTCTCCCCCTTCTGTTACTTTTTATTTAATTTACAAGTGTTTGCTCAATACAAAGGAGCTTGGTCTTACACAAAACGGGTTGCTGGACCCACCCATTTTGTCCTTTTGGCCTCACAGTTTTGAAGCACGGAGTGCTTTGGACACCCCCCACTCTCTGCCCACCCTGAATGCTGGGCTAGAAAAACAGCCAAACCTTGTGTCTGCGCAGCAGGCGTGCCAAAGGCTAGCCTGTCTGCGCCTGTCCACGCTCAGAGGGCACTCAGCGCCAGCCACTCTGAGAGGTTTGTTACCAGAAGAGAGACAGCCATCTCAGTAAACCAAGAATTACCTGCTCACATTGTGTGCCCATGGTAGGAACCAATGCTGCCCTCGTTCGATACCCCGACAATGGTCAAGCTGCAGACTTGCTTTAGTTGTTCTATAACATTTCTCAACTCCAAAGTCAGCACAGTCAAAACAGCTGAACAAACTCCATCTAAAACTGCACCCGCCCACCAACTCCTTTGTAGCACTTTAACCAAAGCAAGATCACTTATTAAAAACAAGTTGAAATGCTTCCAATTCCTTCAAGCTCACAAGTTAGATGTTGCCTTTGTACGGAAACCTGGGTCAACAACAGTTTGGGCCGTGATTTAGTACTAGCCATTCCAGAGGGCTACTCAATGTTTGTACTCGAGAGATCTGGTAAGTGAGTTGGCGGATTAGCCATAGGGATTCAAAACTATTTTTCCAGTCATTTCTCAGCATTCCCATCTCCACGCAATACGATGCTTTGAATTTTAAGTTAATTCCGAACAACCACACCTCATTCATTGGTCTTCTAATTTACAGACCGCCAGCTCCTAGATCTACCTTTTTACACAGCTTCTGCCAATTGCTTGAAGCCAAGGCAGAGACTGCAGATTTTACTGTTCCCGGTGATTTTAACTTCCACCTGAGAACAATGAAGAAAGGGACTCTGAAGGCCCACCAGATTTAATGAACAGCCTTAGCATGGATCAGTTAGTTACAGCCCCATCTCATTATGCGGGTCACACACTCAACTGCGTTTCGTCTGAAAATATTTCATATTCCTTTTCAATGGCTTCACTTGGTCAGATCACCCTGCTATGATGTTTAATCTAAAATTTGAGACCAAGCTATGTAAAACCTCCCCTTCTTCTGTTTCTAAAAACTGCTGTGCTTGGCATAAAATTGACTCAGATTTGCTTGATAATAATCTGCAATTATCACCACCCAAGGTCACTAATCATCTTGATTATGTTACTCAGAGGTATCATTCTTGGCTTATCCCAACTTTTAATCATCTGGTCCGCACCAAATCGGTCAGCAACAGTAGATTAACCTCCAAATCCTGTTTCTCTGAGAAACTCGGACAACTAAAACAGATTTATAGACAACAGTAGAATGCAATTAATAGAGAACTCACTTGCTTTTGGACTCTCATGAACGGGTGGATCACACACAATATAGATTCAGGAGCCAACACAGTATTGAGTAAGCTTTAATAACTGCATCCGAAGAGCTAGGCTCTATCTAGGATGGGGGTAATCCTGCAGCACTTATTTTGCTAGACCTCTTGGGCGCATCAAATATATTCGATCAGAAGGCATTGATCAACCGTATCGATTTTCTGGAAATCAGAGGCTCAGCTCTCACACTACTTAAATCATTTCTATCAGAGAGAGAGCAATTTGTAGTTATGGATAGTTACTCTTCCAGCCCGTTCTCTCTTCCATGTGGGGTGCCCCATGACTCTTCATTGAACCCTACCATTTTTAAACTAAATGTTATGCCTCTAGCCAACCTTATCAAATCATTCAGGTTTTTTCTGATTAGCTTTGCAGATGACACCCAGATCGTTGTCTCTGTGGCTGGAAATCAGCAGGAATAAGCTGCCATTTTTTGAAGCTGAATGCAACAGATTAGTCACTGGATGGTTAATAACTTTTTAAAGTTAAACTCCGGGCAAAATGGAGGTGTTGCTTCTAGGCAACAATACCTCCTTTTGGTCTCCACATAGGTGGCTGTCAGACATGGGGAACTTCCCTGTTCCAGTACCCCAAGTGATAGTATTTGACGATCACTTGTCATTTGATAAGCAGACTGATGCAGTGCCCTTCTCATCTTTCTTCATCTTACAGATTCTGAGAAAGGTTTTGCCTTTTATTCCTTTGGAACTTATGAAATTATTGGCCACTGCCCTCATTATTTCAATGTTGGGTTACTGCAACACCCTGTACATTAATTTCTAAGCATCAATATGCCTCTCAGGCCCTAATCCAACTCCACTGGCTACTGGTGCACAAGGAAAAATCTTAAAACCAGGCTTATTAATCTTTCGATTAGTCCTTTGTCATCCTTTCTTTCCCTTCTGCTGAACTGGATAGCATCAAGACGCCCTCGGGCAGATTTGCGCTTTACAAAACTTATTTTAAGTTTGCTTCATTTCATTACATATAACTGTTGTGCCACAGGTCAGAATAAACATCTATTTTATAAACTCTTGCCCTTTACAAAACTCTTACCCTTTACACCTTACATAACTACAGATCATAATACTAAATAAGATCCTCACTATTAAGGCATTTAGTAATTATATTGTAAGATGGGAGGATCACATTATGCAGTTTAATTTTTTCACACAGCACTTAAACACAACTACAATTCTACAGTCTTGTTCAGCAAAACAAAAAATGTAAACACAACATAACAGCATCTCACTATAACTGCTTCGACGCTATTGACGGAACGGTTCCGTCACGGCTCGCGGGTGAGCTGTGCTCATGACGGAACGGTTCCGTCACGGCCCGCTCGCCGCGCCTGCGCGGCGCTGATCTTGCGCCTGCGCGGTGCGTTTCATTAAACGGGCGGGGCCGTGACGGAACCGTTCCGTCACAAGCACAGCTCACCCGCGAGCCGTGACGGAACGGTTCTGTCACCAGCGCAGGTGAGCCGCGCCCCCCCCCCGCGGAATAGCCGCCGCAGCGAAGGTGATAAATAGGGCAGTCCCATGAGTCTGCCTCTTTCCTTGCTGTTGGGATCAGTTTTTTTTCTGAGTGGACAGCGGTTATATGTGTTCAATGCTGGGGCTTAAAGAGAACTTGTTTGGGGATTTTTACTTTGTAGTTGTTTGTTGATTGCTGCTTGTAGACTGTGGGAGTCTTGCATGTGTTCTGAGAGAAGAGTTGTTTTATTATTGATGTTTTCTGCAGCTTGGAGGCCATTGTCAGTTTCAGTTTGCTTTGAGACCATAGACAGATTCTGTTTTACTAGCATCAGTAGAAGACCAGTTTCAAATGCATTGTCAGTTTCAATCTGACTTGGAATGAGTGTTACTTTGTATGGCAGGAGACAAGCTTGAAGGGCATTGTCAGTTTCAATTTGACTTATAGAGTGTTACTTTATACCAGGGAATAGTGTCAGTTTTAGTCTGGCTTGGGAGTCTTCCTCTGTATCTTAACGCATTTGCAGAGACACTGTTCCCTACCATTTCACCTCGTTACATTGTATTTCTGTTGAAATAGGCCTGTTTAAAAACAAAGTGTGTGGCCTAGGAGTGACGTTTTGGGTTAGGACTCCTTTGAACGTGTAAGATTTCCGGGAAATCTGAATTTTATTTTATTTTCTATATTTTTATTTTTGAAATGTTTATGTGTGCATTTATTGTAAAAGAAAGTTGTGACTAAAAGTATATTTCTTTAAAACATGCTTCTATCCCATACTCTAAGTTGCGTTTTGCTGTGTAACAGAAACAATACTGAAAATATTGCTACTATCCAGCGGTGAAAGGAAACCTCAGGATGCATGGTGAAGGGGCCCTCGCACTACCCAAACCGCACGCTGACAAGTTGAGGGGGGCTATCTCTATGTGTGAAGGACTGCCCCCCCTCCTTCAGGAATGCGGGGCCTGCAAGGGTCTCTGTCACGCCCCTGCTACTCACTGAAAATGAGGAAGAAAATAAAAAGAAAATACATTATGACACTTCAGTATTCACTTCTATAGGAAAGGTATTCCTCATTTAAAACTGTAGCCACTGATATAAGAAACTCCGTGGCTACAGTGACAACAAGCTCATTGGCACCATAGGAGTGGGGTAAACAAATACATTAACAATAAGGACGTATTTGTGCAGAATGATGACCAGGATCATGATAATTTTCGCTTTGGTTAAATTCCAGCTACTGATATGGATTTAAATATAGCTTGGTATGATTGGGATTCGAGTATGAATGGTGGTCATAATGGACAATTCAGAGACATTTCGAATATATATTTGGATAATACTATTATTTATACTACGATTAATATTGGTCTGATCAGAATGTTAATCCTTAAACAGCAAAAAGGTTGAAAGCAAAGAAACGGCAATAGGAACAGGAGGCAGGGATCCCAGAAGAGGAGTTGACAGGAGCTGTTAATTCTCTCAGGGCAAACTTTTGAGCATTTTAGGTCATTTAATTATAATATGCTTGGTTGAACAGACTACGGATTATAATTAGCATTTTGATGCAGAGGTGGTATCCAAGTGTACTCGGGGGCAGTTAGCTTTCTGGGCAATGCACATCTGGGGTTGTCTAATGAGAAAAGCAAACAATTGCTTTTGAGAATAGACCCTAAACAGGAGGAACCCGAGGTTAAGAGTTCTATCCCATCTCTCTACAAAGGTAGTGGATGGGGTAGCCTGGTTCACGCACAAATGGGAGTTGATATCAAAAGATCTATGGGTTTTGTAGACAGTGCAAAGGTACAGAGAGGGGATTTCTGTAGACGTCCATGATTTGTTGGCAAAAAAGTAAACAGAAAAGTGTTACAGACATCCCTGGGAATTTCAGCAATATTTTTCTAGTTCAGAACAAAAAAAAAGTACAGGCATTTCAAAGTGGAAACAATTATCAGTCTTCGGGGCATCATACTTCCAGGAGACTAGACCTGAAGGATGTCTATCTCACAGTAGCAATATATCTGGAACACAGGAAATTTCTTCAACTTTAATGGCAAAGTCATTTTTACAGGTTCAAATCCCTTCCATCTGGTCTGTCTACTGCCCCGTGGTGTTTCACCAAGCTTCTAAAGCAAGCTGCAGCAACCCTCAGTTGTCAAGGGGTGAGAATGGTAATATATCTGGATGGAAAATTTCTGGGATAACAGAAGGATCTACTAGTGAGCCAGAAACATTAAGTGGTGGACTTGATTCAAGCTCTGGCATTCACAATTAATGTGGAGAAGCCAGACGTAATACACCTGAGCAGGATGTATTTCTTGGGTTTCCTTGTGGACTTAGAGAAAGGCACCTTTCTCCTTCTGGATTTAAAGCTATAAATTATTAGAAAGTGAGCTGAGAGAGGTGTTAGCTCAGACTCAGATCTCACTCAAGGAACTGTTGAGGCTGGTGGGTCTCCTGTCTGCATCTATTCATGTGGTATTTTCAAGTCACTATTACTACAGGGCATTACGGTGGTTCAGTCAGTCAGAGATGGTTGCATTAGACCAGGATGGAAGAGCAGATGTGGTATGGTGGTTACACCATTTAGAAGCTGGGAATGGATGACCCATCTTCTCCATGTTCCTGGATCTTGTTTTAGAGTTGTCAGATGCAAGTGTGTGCGTATGGGAGTGGCAGGCTGAGTCATCTTCTTGACTGGAGGAAGAAGGTCAGAGAAGGAGTGATCGATGCACATAAATTGTTGAAGCTTCTTGCAGGCTCATTTGAAATCCAGAGTTCTATAAAACACCAGACTTCATATGGACAAATTCACTGCAGTAAGATATAAACAATGGCAGGAACAAGGTCAAAACCTTTACCGGAGTTGGCCAAAGCCTTGTAGGAGTTTTGCCTTCAACAAGGTGTATCCTTGATAGCAGAGTATCACCCTGTGTCAGATAACAGGGTGGTGACTGGTGTTCATGAAATCTGGATGACAGCAGAAAGTGATAATTAGATGGGCAGGTGTTCAAAGCTCTGAATGAAGCATGGGGCCATTAGGCAGATTTGCTCACTTTCAGACTAATAACTCAGCTGGGCCGTTTTTTAAGTGGAGACCAGATACAGAAATCTTGGTGATGGATGCCTTTCTCCAGGATTGGTCTGGGAGGGAATCATTATGTCTTTCCTCCATTTGCCATGATCTGCAGATATTTGGCCCAGATTCACCAGCAATTCGCATCAGTAGAGGTAGTAACTCTTTTGTGGAGGAGTCACCTTGGTGCCCGATTTTGTTGGTACTGTTCAAACACTGCCCAATTCATCTTCAAGTTTTCCCTCAGCTGTTGAAAAGCCCTTTCGGTCCAGTTACAGCCAATTGGTGTTGGTATGCACAAAATGCTAGGACTTTCGGAGTCAGCTTCCAACCAGCTTTCTGGGCTAGGGGCACAGTCGAAATGTATAAATTAGCATGGGAGACATGGAATGGCTGGTGTGCGGAGCTGGGTTTAGATCTAAGTTCAGCCGGTTTTGATCTTCTTGGCACCCCTTATAGAGGCCAAAAAATGGGAATAAAGGAGGTGTATTGGCTGGTAATGAAAATGTTTATGAGAAGACAGCGGGGGAACCCCCCTTTTTATGTGTAGATCAGTAGAGGGTATAAAGTACATTGTTCCATCCTCAGGGGCGGCTGCTGCCCAAATAAAATGGCAGGGAGGTGAAATAATAATAAATAAAATACTAACCTGCCGCTCCCAGCAGCCTTGATGCTCCTCTTTTTCCAGAAGTCCATGGGCCAGCACAGGCTCACAGACTCCCCACCCAATCTGGGTGCTGTTCTCAAGCTATTAACCAACATGAGAGCAGCCCCAGGATTGGTTTGAGCGGCCTGGTTAGGAGCTAACTAAGGGAGTGAGAGCATGTGCCTTTTCTCCACCCGGCAGTACAATACAGCAAGACTGGAGAAATCTCAGAGTGTATGTGGGTTTGGCCTTCCTAGGCCAGCCAGCCAAACTGACATGCACTCTTACAGTGCTGCTGTCTGTCCATGGAGGATAGCCCCATTCTAGACTCGGCAGCATCGGCTGTCAGTGAACAACAAAATAATAATAAAAACATTTATTATCATTTTATTTTCCATCTGCAGTGGGGTGACGCTCCTCTGTCATTACGGAGGAGCCACGCTGTCCCTCCTAAACTTAGGTATTCCACTATATGGGATAGTAATCTAGTTTTGCAGCTGTTTCAGTCATGGGAATGATAATGACAAGTTGTCTTTGAAACTACTGTCAGTCAAACTTGTAATGCTCTTATGTCTAGTGCCCTTTAAGAGGGTTTCAGATGCTAGAACATTGGATAGTAATTAATAGCCTTGTGGAAGCCAACGATGTCAGTATCTTCAACTATTTTGAGAAGGTGGGTTAAGGGTGTGATGGCTATGGAATGAGTGGGGCACGCACAAGTAGTGGTGCTATGGTATCTAAAGCTTTGTGGGCTGGTGCTAGATTGGAGGACATCATAAAGGCAGCACACTGCTCTAGAGTGTTAACATTTAAAACATTTTAAAGTAAACCAAATAAACATGTTTCAGAAAGAGTTGTGAATATGTTTTAAAAATGCATAATGGGGCAGATGTACAACCGTTTTCTTATGGTAGCAAAGAATTCGGTCCGTTTGCGACCGCAAAATTGGGTCTGCCCCATGCACAAACCATATTTTGCGAGTCAGTAACTTATTACTGACTCGCAAAATATGGTTTGCAACTCGCTATTAGGAAGGGGCATGCCAAAGGCATCCCTTCCTAATAGAGAGTCTCAATGCAATGTATGATTGTTTTGCGGCCGCAAAACATTTGCAGTTTACCACCTACTTCAAGTAGGTGTAAACCACTCGTAACCATTGTGAGTGTGTGCGAAAATATTTTTTAAGAGCAGGCAGTGATCCCGGGGACCACTGCCTGCCCTTAAAAAATTAAACTGAAAAGTTTCATTTTAGTTTTTTAAAGGTAGAGGAAAAAGGGCTGCATTTAAAAAAAACTGCTTTATTTAAAAAGCAGTCACAGACATGACCCCAGCAGGCCACCATCCCTGGGAGTGCTAGCCATTCCCAATGGGTTCTTAAATTGCACTTGCCTCATGAATATTAATGAGGCATGCAATATGCGACCCCATTGAGAATGGCAAACAGTGTCTGAGACACTGTTGTATATTCACTTTTGTAAGTCGCAATTCGACGGAATTTGCGACTCGCAAAAGTGAATGGTCGAACATCTGGCCCAACATGAGCCTCCCATCTTGTAATAAAATTGCAGATTATCGTAGCCAGTTATAACCCAGAGTCCTCATTTTATTAAAGACAAGGGAGGTGAGTATTGTTCCACCACTGGTATTTAATTTGCACGCCATGGGATTGTTGGAGTGAGTATTTTCATTCAATTTAGTGCAAGCCACAATCAATCAAACAACGAGCAGAGATGGCAGGTTCTCTTTGGGTCAAAGATGCTTGTTCACTGTTGAGGAAGACTGGAGGAACGCAAGAAGCAAGAGGATCAAATGTGGTTGCTGTTGGGTTTTTGTTGTTATTTTTATTAGTTAGGTTTACACATGGACTACATCATCTAAAGAGGAAGGGACTTAAGAGACTGCCCTCTTAATAATGTAATGCTGTATAATGTGTATTTATTTTGTGTTTATACTTGTTGTCTTGATGAACAGTATAGTGAGAATAGCAACTGTGCTTAAGAGATATGGGAATACACCGTAAGAAAAGAGACTGCATAATACTCACCTCCCTTGTCTTTAATAAAATCAGGACTCTCCCTCACAACTGGCTAGCAGAATCTGAAATTGTATGTCATGGCAGGTGAGCAGAGTTATACACATGCACATTAGACTATGCAAACACTAATAACCAGAACTGCCAACCTAATGCAATTTACACAGAGAGAAAAAAAAACAATAGCAGAAAAACATCAAGAAAAGCAAGATCTACAGACACACCGTAACATCATTGTATGGTTTCTTTTGCACCAGCTTCAAATTATCAGCTTCAAATTATCAGCAACAATTTAAAAAGCGGGCGAGCATATGTTTGGCATGGGTACCTGGGTGTATGTGGAATACATATTCTATTTGAGAAATCGGGTACAATGAATGGTGATACTGATTTTGACAAGAGATTTCTATGCAGGCCTTAATAACAGAATCACATTTTTATAAGACACTTTGCCAAAAACATGTGTGCGCCAGACTAAACAGATACCAGGAAATGTTTCTGCTGGTAGAAAACATGCATTTATAGCAATCAAAGCGTCTGACCAAAAGGGTTTCTTTGGCAGGACAGCAAACCTAAATCTAGTTATCATTGTGGAATGCAGGCAACGTGCTATAATAAATACATATATAAATGTGTGTTTTCAAGAATGTATGCATATTTGTGTAAACGTAAATTTAAACTACTGATGAATCGAGGTGTGACAAAAAAACATAGTTGGAAAGATCACAATCCTATGCTTGATTACTCTTGGGGATATGATGGTCAAATGCTTCACGTGAAATAAACAGATTTATTTCGTAACATAAATACACACTGAGCATGTTGCGGAATTTCGATCCCTAAGCTAAGAGGCCACATCAATTTCACAGCGGTACGCTCAGAGCTGGCAAAAATGTAACTCGTCCACATTTATGAAAAAAATTCAGAACCTTTAACTCTCTCAGAGAGACATTATCCAAATACCAACGCTAGAATCTTTGAATAAATAGGATAGTCTTTATGTCTGGGTTGAAGGAGTATTAGCTCTGGCATGTTGAGGTGCTCAGGCAATACAAGGAAGGGTAAGTATTCACCTAAGTTAATTTGATTTCGAATCAGGTTAGTGCAAAGTGGGAACAGGGCCCAGGGAGGAAATGAGGGCAGGAGGGATTCATGGAAAAAGGAGGATCAGGACAGAAAGAGGCTGATGAAGTAGGAAAAGGAAAACGTGAAGGAGGAATAGATCAACAAACACTGGCAAAGCTAATACGTCCGGCTTTAGAAAGCTGTGCACAGCTTTATCATTATTATGATTTTTCAAGGAGAGAAGACTAAGAGCCCAATGTAGGTAATCCTCATTTACCGACTCTAGAATACCGAATTTTACCGATTCGGTATTCTAGATTCGGTAAATGAGATGTAGCTAAAAATTCGTTTCTTTTTACCGAATCGGTAGGATTCGGTAATTACCGAATCGGTATTTACCGATTCTGTAATTGCCATTGATTCCTATGGGCCTTGAGGCCCATAGGAATCAATGTCAATTACCGAATCGATAAATACCGAATCAGTAAAAATACCGAATTGTCAAGGGGAACAGGGTGTCACTTTGACACCCTGTTGCACCCCTGATTTTGGCTTGTTTGCCATGTAACACACATACATGCCCTTCGGGCATGTATGTGTGCCACATGGCACAGGTGTACATGCACAGATGTGCATGTACACAGGTATTTGTTATTTACCACCAAATAGTATTTGGTGGTAAATAACGAATCGGTAAGGGCCTGTGGCACTGTTTAAAGTGCCACCTACATCTGGCTTTACCGATTAGGTAAATTTACAGATTCGGTATTTTACCGAATCGGTAGATTTGAAGGCCCCTACATCTCCATTTGCAAATACCGGTGTTACCGACCGGTATTTGCCGACCTACATCTGGCCCTAAATCACTACATCAACAAGCACTAAAATTATAGGTAGCTACAATGTTGCTTAAAAACTTCACAGCTTTAAAAAGGAGACAGAAAAAAATCACTTCTTAACTTGGCACCCAAAGTGCAGGTAAAATAGTTGGTATTTAAAGTTAATATAGAAAATACATAAAAATTAAAAAAAAACACTTTTAAACAGCTTTGTCAGTGAAGAGAAATGAACCACTTTAATCAGGATGTGAACAATGTGCACATTTTGTGCTGTCACTCAAATAGAAGAGAGTCAATGGGCAAAAGATGGCTTACCCATTGCTGTATACTGTGTTGGGAGGAAGCAATATTTGAAGGACAATTTAACAGATCAATAGATGAAGTCCTCTGATCAAAAGCCCCTCTAACTACATAATGTAAGTATGGACTTTTTTCCGAAAAGCAATAGCCTAGTGAGCAGCTAAATGAGGCTGAAAGGCCAGATCTATAGAGGCAGATATATTGCAGGAGCAGAGTGAGGAACATTGGGAAATAATAAGAGGAAGAGAACAGTGCCACAATAATGAGATAATTTATTTATTTATTTATTTATTAGTTTGGGAATTTGTAGAGCGCAGCTATCACCTTACAGGTATCCTGGCGCTTAGGCTTCACAAAGTGGCAGACAAGAATGTGGCAGGGGGAAGGGGGTCCAGCAGGTTCGACCTTCGGAAACAGCCAAGTTTTGACACGTTTCCTGAAGAGAAGAAGTTCCTCGGTTTGACGGATCTCCAGGGGCAGACTGTTCCAAAGCTTAGCGGCAGCAACTCCGAAAGATCTGCCCCCCACCCTGACCCTTTTAAACTTGGGTACTTTCACTAAACAGGCAGTTGCCGAGCGGAGTGCTCTGGTAGGAATATACCAGGCAAATTTGGCTTGCAGAGAGCTAGGCCCAAGTCATGCAGGGCCTTTAAAGACAAGGCAAAGGGATTTGAAGGATATTCTCTGCCTCAGCGGAAGCCAATGAAGCTCAGCCAACGCCGCCGAGGCAGAGGATCTTCTAGGCCAGCCCAGAGCAAGCTTGGCGGCGGCCGACTGCAATCGTTGAAGTCTGTCTAGCAGCATGCCCGGTGACTCAAGCAGGAGGGCATTGCAATAGTCGAGTCTGCTCGATATGGTGCATCTGACCACCAAAGCCCGGGCCTGTAAGGGAAGTAGAGGTAGGATAAGAGGCATGATAAGAGAAATAGGAAGTGAAGAATAAGGAAATGAGAAATGCAAAAGAGAAAGGAGGAGGAGAAAATGAGGTTAATGCGAGGCAGAGAAGAGAAAAGCAAGAGCGAATGGACATGGGATGAGGCGTGAGACAAGAGCACATGGAGAAAAAGCACACAAATAAACCTTGTGCAAAATAGCTACAAAATCTTCCAAGAGTTTTTTGAAAACTTCATTGGATTCAAAGTGAGCTTTATTGATTGAACTTATTTTATTATATATAACAACCCTGTTCTCAAATCAGAAGAACAATCCTCCAAAGAAATGCAAAGACATTTAACACATATTTACTTCATTTCTGAGGGCGATACGGAGGGATCTTAACTTTGTTGGTCACCGGCAATCTAGTGGTCAGCTGATTGGAATTTTGGCTTCCCCGATTTGTATAATTAACAGAATGCTTAGGTCTTGTGGGAAACTGAGGAATCCCTATGAATAATGTACTGTTACAAAAAAGGGATGGTAGGAAAAAATTGTTTGGCCGAGTTAGAGTTGTTTAATATAAGAGTAGGCTGTGAAGTCACTGTGAATGGGCGCAATGATCCGGGGCTCCCATCAAAATGCCCTAGTGTTAAAAATAAGTTATAAAAACAGACATCGAACGAGGAAAAACTGGAGCAGCTGCGGAAGTGACAACTGATGAGAACAGCCACCAGATAAAATATACACGGCGCCGTAACTAAGCTATCACCCGATGGCAAAACAAAATGTCACTGACAGAGGCCCTCCTGCCACCGCTGAAAGTGCTCCGTGAGCAGATGGAGCTACAGGTGCTGCAAGAGCCACAGGAGTCAAGTAGGTGTTATTGGCAACCATGGGTGCTGAAGGCATTGTAGCAGGCCAGGCAGAAGCAAGAGGAAGACCAAAGACATGGGCAGATGGGAAGATCGGCAACTGCCAGTAAGCGCATAACACTCTCTATGCAACCTCAAAATAATTTGCTCCCGAATAATTTAATGAAATTGAATAAAACACTTATAAAGCGCATGGCTACCAAAGGCCTCCTAGCGCCAAAAGACACACCTAAAACCACAGGTAAAGTAGAGATCAAGAAAACAAGAGGGTTTTAAGATGCTTGCGGAATAGAAGGTGATTGACCTCAAGACGAATAACATCAGGCAGCTGATTCCAACCTTTATCAGCAATCACAGAAAAGAGACGACCCCTGCTCCGGGCTCGACTGAATTTAGGAAATGGCAAGATGTTTCAACTCAAAGGAAGAGGTCTTCTAGTGACATACGGGGAAATGATAGATTGGAGAATCAGAGGAGTACAGGCCGCCATTGATTTATGGGCAATACACAAGGTCTTAAATTGAATTCTTTTATCTTTGGCAGCCAGTGCAGTGCTTTAATGTGCGGTTTAGCAGATTCTCTATTATGAGCCTGCATAAGAAGTCGCGCCGCACAGTTTTGAACCGTTTGAAGTTTTTTTATCATCGAACAGGGGGCACCCAAATAGAGCACATTGGCATAATCAAGCCTAGATAAAATCAGTGCTTGCACCAACAATTTTCTAGCATTAAAAGGTAGGAGGGGCATGATACTCCTGATCATTTTAAGAATGCCATAGCAGGAGCATGCTACCCTGGCCGCCTGAGTCTTAAAGCTCAGGTTATGGTCCAGCCAGACTCCAAGGCTTTTTACTTGATCTTTGGGGGAAGGCATATCGCCCAACAAATAGATATGAATTGGTGTAAGTGGCCTGAACAGGAGAAAACGGTCATTAAGGGTGCAATTCAGGCTACAAAGGATGAAGCGGACAGGCCCATTAAGGTCCTGAAAAGAAAGCAACCTCAATTGAAAACACAGTGGGAACTCTCTGTGAGAAATATGGCCTGTAAAAGGTTTACCAAGACAAGAGCAGTTATGGACATGAATATAATTACCTGATACAGGGGTTACCATAAGGGGCATAACAATAAAGAGTATGCTGGCAATCTGTAACCCAACAGGGATATGAATGAACATCCAGCAGCTAGGGGGCCAACCCAACAAACATAAAAAATCTGCAGTGAAAGAGAAAGGACCTGTTAATTCAATATAGCAGTAGAAGGGGGAGTGTGGCTTGGCTGCGAAAAACTAAGGCCACACAATAACAGAGCTCCACTCTGTTAGGAATTTAACCCCATAATCTGTCACCATATCCGACGCCCGTTGGCACTCCCCAAACAGGGGGATGTATAATGGCTGAAAAGGGTCCGGTAGGTTCCGACTCTGGACCCGACATAAGTCCCCAAGCAATGAAAGATGTGCTGAGCAGTCAGGTAGAGCTCTGGTTTACGGTCGTTGGAGCTGGGCTACGCCTTGGCAAGGCCCATGTACTGTATGGGCGTTCCTGAGTCGACCGGGGCAGGTTGGATCGTGGAGCGGTGTTGTGCCTGGGTCTCCCCTTGGGTGATTGATAAGGCATCGGCTCTGATGAAGGAGAAATAGACCGACGAGTAGGGCGGCATGCTACAGAACACAGTGCGGGCAGCGGAGGCTCCCGCAGTGGAATGAGCAGCGGTGGCATCGGAGCCCGGACCCGGTTGCAACGAGACCAGGAGAAGACATTGGTAGGGGCCGTCTGCCTGCAGGTGAGAACTAAGGGACGGTCTACGAGGCAATGATCCCATTGATTGACAGGTCTGGGGGACTCACAGTGCACAGTGGAGGAGAGGGCCTCAGCGTGTGGGCACGGCTGCTCCCCAAAATCACTACCTACACATGGCATTGTAAATGGTAGCGGCGGGATTGCGGTACCAGTGCAATGAGCGGCTCTTGCCCTTGCAGCAGGGGTGGTTGAAAACCCTCCACTAGGCAGGTCGTGAGAATGCCCTGAGGCCGGATGGCAGTGTAACACGCCCGGAGGGATTGACAAGAATGCCCAGTCTTCTGGAGTCGGGGGTGTGGGTAGTTCGACAACGAGCCCACCCTCCCTAACAGAAAACCCATGTGCACAACAGGTGGCAATGGACTAAAGGTAGAAGAACTGTTATACAGCCTATAAGATGGCTGGTCCAGGTACCGGCAGGTAGGACGCTAGCATCGAGATGGTGACGAAAAAAGGAATGGGAGTTCCCCAGACCAACAAAATGGATAAGTAAGCGACCTCTATGGCAGTGGAAGGGGAGGCTGCAGCGGAACCCTCGTTGGGTGTGATCATGATGGCAACATAGGAAGTTAAGAGCAACACTAAAGCCCAAGACAGATACCATGACTGTTGAGCTAAGTCTGATAAGGGCCGAGCTACAGAAATCGAAAAAGTCACGACGGCGGAGACCCAGATCACCAAACCCCAATCCACGACAAAACGCCTTGAATCCCAAGTTCAAAGTCTAATCCACCAAGCCACGACCATGGAAGCCAAGCTCGAAGATCAAGAAGGAAGGGTGAGACGAAACAACATCAGGGTTGTGGGGGTCCCGGAGGGGGCGTATGGGCCCGGTGTGGACCTCTTCCTGGCAGCCTTCATACTGGATAAATTGAGCCTGAAGAGATTGTCCACATTTTTTTCAATCAAGAGGGCGCATCGTGCCCCGGCCCCCCTTCCCCTCCAGACCGTGCCCCCCCAAGGACAATCATTCCGAGAGTCCTCAACTACTGAGACCGGGATGCAATCCTTCAGGCAGCCAGAGCGAAACAGGGGACACATTTTGAGAACACTGATATGTTTTTGCCCTCAATTGTACGCTACTGGTGCAGCGCCAGAGGAGAAGATTTGAAGCAGTGAAGAGGAAGCTCGGGGAGCGAGAAATCAAGTATATGATGCTTTTCCCAGCAAAGCTACAAATTATTGCAGAGGGCAAGACATGGCACATTGCGCCCCATAGGAGGCTTGGGGGTGGTTGGAGGGTTGGCATTCAACTAAGCGGCACAGAGGCAAAGGTCCAGGATGGGGGCACAGAGGACCGCAATGACATAAGAAGCCTGGGGAGCAGTCTGCACAAAAGGTGGTTGAGGAGACCCTGGGGCCGAGGAAAGAGCAAACGGGGGCGGAACGCAAGAATGAACTGAATGGTCCTGATGGTAAGAGAAAACGAGACCTGGAGCTGGTGAGGAGGTAGAGTTGCAGCCCAGGTGATATAGATCGACACTGAGTTGGACACTGAACTGTAAGCAGAGACTCGGAATAAATTGCCGGGCCCAGTTCAATAGATCATCTGTTCAAACTGGGGCATCAAACTTTGATTGTTTCAACAGGGGTTCGATGCAAGTGACTTTCTCTCTTCTATTTCTTTGATTACAATGCCATGGGCAAGGCACCCCCTACTGTAGTTGTTGTATGTTATTGTTTGGGTGACAGGCAGGTTGGGAAGTTGGGGACAGCGGGACCTATGTAGCAGGGAGGGGGAGGAGAGAGGAAGTTGAGTCAAGTTGTTTGGTTCGGTAGGCATGATTATTATAATGCAAAGTGCTCAGGGTGGGAGGAAGGGGAACAGTTATCAAAAGTAGTGTAGTAATTGTGGAAGGAAACACAGTGATCCAAAGGGTTCAAGAGTAGAAGGAAATCTTCCCCATGGCCAGACTTGAAGCCATAATGACCCAGCTGAAAGTATGGTCCTGGAATGCTAATGGCCTCAATGACAAGATAAAGAGTACAGTACTCACACAAATTACTTATATAGAGACATCCTACAGATATTATCCTGCTACAGGAAACAAATGTCCATGTTAATTACTGTAAAGCTCGAGACTGGTTTGGTTATACCTTGATAGAGCATGTGGTTTATAAAACTGGATCTAGAGGGGTGGGTGTGCTCTGTACGAGGGCACTCCCCTTTATCCCGGGGACGGCATGGACTGTTCCATCTGGGAGGTATGTGGCAGTGACTGACAAATGGGAGGGGGGGGACTCTTAATTTATGTTCAGTGTATGCTCCACCTGGGCTACAAGCCCTCCTTTTGAATGCATTAGGCCCGATGAGCCTTGAATTCCCAGATGGCCGAATGATACTGGGGGAGATATGAATGATATCATATCGCTGGAGATGGATGTTTCGGGAGGGGTAGCGCTGGGGAGGAGGGATGGCCCACTTGGAGATTTCCTCCGGACCATGGGTCTGGGCGACATATGGTGGCATCAACATCCCACCACCAAGCAGTACACCACATGTCGGCGGCCTATGGGGGCTTAACCAGACTATCTAGCTACACAGGCCTAGTGTTTAGGGGACTTTACAAATGCCACACGAGGGACTACACCCTACACCCGAAGATAGACCCTTGATATCTTAGAGACAACAAATATAAATCGGCCATGAGAAAGGGAGCTGAGCAATTCTGCGCCGAAAACTTGGGATCCGTAGATTCAATAGTGATGCTCTGGGAGGTGTTTACGGCAGTAATTAAGGGTCAAGCCCAGGCACAGGCGGGAGCCAATACAAAGGAAAATAGCTCAAATGCCGCACCCTAGAGAAGTGTATAGTTGATCTGGAGACCCGGGCGGCGGAGAGGGAAACCGGGCACAGGACGTGAGACACCAACTAGGTCTGAGGCAACCGGAATTACATGAGATATTGCAGGAAAGTACCAGGGCACAGGCGTTTCCCACCAAACACAGACTATATGACATTGGGGACAAGGCCAACAAACTGCTAGCGTGGCCGGATAAAAAAAGAGCGAGTAGTAGTGGGGATCCTGAGATAGTGGACAGCTTTGGCCACAGATATGAAACTAGGAAAGAAATAGCAGAAGTGTTTGCCACGTTATGCGAAACATTGTACTCATCCTCCTCCGGAAAGAATGAACTGGAGTGCGGAGACTTCTTACGTGATATAGTCTACCATGACTGTGCACTGAGGATAGGGATATGCTAGAGGGGGAACTGATGATTGAGGAAATTACCAGCACCGCGCACACTCTGCAGTCTGGTAAGGCGGTGGGACCCAATGGTTTACCCCTTGAGGTATTTAAGTGTATGCGGAGTAAAACGGTGGACTATCTCTTGGGTATGTTTGGAGAGACCAAGGTGAAAGGTGCCCTTCTCCCAAGACCAGAGGACAGCAGTGATAGTTTTAATTCCCAAGGAGGGTAAACCCCCATCGGATTGTGGTTCATACAGACAAATGTATGAAGTTACAATGCATACATTTACAACGCATGCCTTTAAACGCAGTTTTTACATCGCAACATCCTTTACAACGCACTCCATTACATCGCATGACACTACATTGCATTTTTAGTATCTATCTTTACAACGCATTCTATTACATTGCATTATACCTTTACAATGCATACCATTACAACGCATAGCATTACATTGCATTTAAGGTAAGTATTGGATAGAATAGGGGTAAAAATTACTATTCTAACTCCAGGGGGTGCAACAGTAGGGTAAGTGGTGGATAGTGTAGGGGTAAAAATTACTATTCTAACTCCAGAGGGTGCAACAGTAGGGTAAGGGTTGGATAGTGTATGGGTAAAAATTACTATTCTAACTCCAGAGGGTGCAACAGTAGGGTAAGGGTTGGATAGTGTATGGGTAAACATTACTATTCTAAATCCGGGGGTGCAACAGTAGGGTAAGCTTTGGATAGTGTAGGGGTACTATGAGTTGTAATGGCATGCGTTGGAATGCCTGCGTTGTAGTGACATGTGATGTAGTGTCAAGCATTGTAAAGGATGTTGCGATGTAATGCGTTGTAAGAGTAGTGCGATGTAATGGTTAGTTGTAAAGGATGTTTCCCCATACAGACCGATCTCCCTGCACAACTACAAAGTCATGGTCCTAGCAATGGCCCTGGTCATGCGTCTGGGCAGGGAAATTACCTAACAAACAGTACGAAATCCTTGAGTCTATTAAAAAAAAAGTGTAAGTGTGTGGCAAACCACTACTAGAGATTAACAGAGCTATCAACATCGCTGTGGTGCATAGACATAGGTTCTGTGCTGATAGCTCTGTTAATCTCTAGTAGTGGTTTGCCACACACTTACACTGTTTTTTTTATAGACCCAAGGATTTCATACTGTTTGTTAAGTAGTTATTGGGGAGCAAATACTGTGTGGGCTTAAAAAATTCCCTGGGACCCTCCTGCTTTGAACTGTTTTGGTTCGGCAGGGAAATTACCTCCCTTATCCATCCAGATCAGTCGGGTTTTTTGCTACATTGGGGAACCAGGTTACATTTGCGGAGGTTGTTTGGGGTCCTTCACATCAAGGAATCAAATTTGGCTGTCCCAGCTGCTCTCTTGTCCCTGGACACTAGGATGGCCTTCGATAGTGTTGAGTGGGACAACCTCTTTGCGATGTTGAGCCATTTGGGCATTGTGCCAAGTTTTATCAGATGGGTGAAGCTTCTTTACCAGCGGCGGTGGCCAGAGTGAGGGTCAATGCCGTAGTGTCTGGGGTGTTCTCTCTTCAGAAAGAACGTGACCGGCATGCCCCTTGTCCCTGATCTTAATCGCCCTTGCCCTGGAGCCGCTGGCGGCTTGGGTGAGGCAGGACCCCTTAATATGGGTAATCCCAGGGGCAGCGGAATGGGAAGAACGCATCTCTTGGTATGTGGATGATATCCTACTGCATGTAAGAAGATCGAGACAGAACGTGGACAGAATATTGCAGATCTTGTGTATCTGCGGGGATTACTCAGGTTATCGCATTAACTAAGATAAGTGACTGCTGTACCCATTAAAAAGAACCCGACCTAAAATTTAAACTACAGAAATACAACATCAATTCTATGAAGGACAAGGAAGGGAACATTAGCACTAATCCTAATAAGATAGCTGATATCTTCAAAGATTTTACAAAGACTTATACGAGGAAAATACTAGTGTAAATCATTCAAAGTGTCATGACTATCTAAATGTTATCACTCTGCCTAGCCTTACGGAACTAGACAAAACCTCAATTAATGGTCCGATCACAGAGAATGAAATCATGATGGCGATCAATAAATTTAAATCTGGTAAAGCCCCAGGTTCCGACAGGTTTAATGCTAAATTCTTTAAAACCTTCTCCACGTCCCTATTGCCACTACTACTGAAACTCTTTGATCACTTCTCAGAAACTGGTCAGGTTACTGGCACTCCAGCGGAAGCAATCATAACTGTCCTGCCCAAAGAAGGTAAAGATCCCCTCTTACATAAAAGCTACAGGACGATTTTGTTAATAAATCTCGATTGCAAGATCTATGCCTCAATCCTCTCCAATAGGGTTCAACAACACATTTCTAAACTAATACACCCATCACAGGTGGGATTTTATAAAAAAAAAGCACAGACTCTCCAGTGACAACACACATCTGCTATGTCATACCATAGAAAAGGCTAGCCTCCAAGACTCTCCCACGGTAGCCATCACATTGGATGCAGAAAAAAGCCTTTGATAAGGTTGATTAGAGATATCTTGAGGCTCTTCTGAAGAAATTTAATCTACGTGATAATCTGATCAAAATGTAAATGGCGCTCTACCATAAACCATCTGCCAAAGTCAGAGCTGGAGGCATAATTTCCTCTGCCTTTAGCCTGAAACAAGGGACATGGCAGGGCTGTCTGAAACAAGGGACATGGCAGGGCTGTCCTAGCCCCCTCACCTTTTTCTTCTAGCACTAGAGCCCTTCCTCCAATATGTCAGAGAAAATAAAGATATTGTTGGTGTCTCCTTTGGTAACACAACTGTCAAGCTTGCTGCATACGCGGACGAAAAGGTTAATTGTCACTGAAGAAGCCTCCTCTGCCTTCCCCGCCTTAATGAATACCATACTGTAGTGTGCTGGTCCCACATGTTGAGCTGACATAAGTAGATGCTGTAGACCAGACCAGGTACATGTAGATGATGTTTATTAGTTCTTCAGATGTAGATAACCATAGCCCCACCAGGAGCAGCCTCCTAGCTGCTCAGCCCATCCTCAACTGACAACTCTCATGCATCCAAACATTCCACTCACACTAAGATTCTAACCAGAACACTCAGACTGGCTGAGCAGCTAGGTGAAGAGGAGAACAGGAAAATAAATACAACCTGAGGATACTACACATACATCAATTTCCAGAAGTATCAGGATACTCCCTTAATAAGGACAAATCTGAGGTAAAACTCCTCAGCCGTTGTGGTGACAAAAGTATCCTAGGTTCATCAGGCTGAAGAACCGGGTTTTAGAACCCAGCGGCGCCAGGGACACGCCCAAAGTCTTCAGGTTCTCCTGTCTTGGCAAACAGAGACACGGAATACTTCTAGGTGGCGTCAGAGATCAAATTTATTAGCTGCAGCTAGTAACAGTAAGCTCAGCAATACAACACGGTGTACAACTCAAGAAACTGTTCAAATTTCATAGAGCAAGACATCACCTTTTATACACAATATTCTATTTATAAATGTACACCCACTGCGCAAAATTCTGACCAATAGGACACATTTTCTGAGTATCACATTAACAAAAACCCAATTTACAGTAACCCAACCCAAAAGTTAATTATTAGGACTGTCCCAAATTCAATCTTTGCAAGCCGGACAAATTTATAATTGAAAAGCACATCCCATGTAATGTCAGAACATAAAGGAAACAGTAATAGATGCTGGACAAGATAAAACATGTGCAAGGAAACTAAAGGTTAACGAGGTCCTGAACATTGATTGGCAATCTCAGACAACGATCAGCCAGAGAAATTGGCTCCGTGAAGGGTCAGTTTCAGGTGAAGAGGTCAGCGGCCTGCAGTTCACTCACAAGTCAGAAAAGCGCCTGTTTAATGCATACATGAACAATGAGGCCCATGCAACTTTGTTCGTTCGGTTAACTCCGCGGCCTACGTGAGGGCAACACAAAATGGCGTTATGAACAACGCAAACAAAATGGAGTCAGGTCCCGAAAACCACGGAACCTCAGTCCCTCCTTTTGCCATTACGTAGGCAATGACCTAAACTCACGTCAATCTAAATCCAGGTCTATATCTATTCTCATCAGACCATCAAGGTGTTGCTGTAACATCATCTTATTATCCTTCGCTTCTCTCGGGACTGGTCTTCTCACACAGATTGTAGCACAAAGACTACAAATGGCGGGACCACACTGTAAGCATAAGCAACACGAGAAAAGGATCGCTAAAGTCATCCCAAGGAACATCAGAATCTTCCATCCCCATTTGGACAGCAGTTCCCAAAACCATCCCATCAATGACCAGTTCCCTTCGTCTACATGTATAGACTCAGCGGACTTATGTAACCTCAAGATGGCTTGGTATACTGTCGGGGCGTTATCTGGTATGAAAACGCAGCAACTAGACCCGATCAATTTACATACTCCACCTCTATCTGCAAGTATAATATCTAAAGCAAAGCGGTTCTGTAATGTCATAAGGCGATCCGCTTGAAGCTCGGCTGTAATATTGCTAAGGGCACCTGCAGTCTCGTTTATAGTGGCCTCAACCACTCTCGTAAGCTGACGAATTGTCCTACCATTAGCCATAGGACTCCAAAAGGGCAGGTAACCCTTAAAGAAGTCTCCAACTTCTTGTGCGGCAGTGTCTTTTGCATCGATAACACCTCTACCATATCTTGTCTTATGGTAGTTGAAAGCAGCTGTGTATTTAGGGGGAAGCAAAAATGCCACATAACATGTGCCTGAAAAGTCAGAAGGCAACCATGTATATGCTCTATCATAACAAACAAAATAGTTGCCTTTAGCTGGCACGAACGGTGGAGATTTCTGGGACGTATAGACATAGGTGTGAGCACAGACACTCTTACCAAGCTGAGCTCTCGGATTCTGACCATTACCTTGCAGACAAAAATGACCTCGGTGGGGTACAATCCAAATAGGAGGAGACCTTTTCTGTCTCTCTTTCTCTGTCAGACTAATACTATATCTCATCTTGTTCCAACCAACATATGCTCGTACCTCATCTTTAGGGATAGCATTATATGCATCAATATCTCTGACCATATCTACTATTCCCTGTATCAAGGCATTATTATTCGCACTATCTTTGACAGAACGTACAGGAGATGCTTCATTCGCATAGATAAACATTGACTGGAGTGCCCATACTGACCCATTAGGCGAAAAAGGCAAAACCAAATATGGCATTCCCTTATTAGTCGTATGTGGCATAAGACCACACACCCAACAATTTGTGGTATTTACAACTATTATTTTATTATTTATTTAACTTGTAACGTGCAACAGCTACCCGCAGTGGGTTTCCCGGCGCTAGGGATAGACTCAAGAAGAAAGAAGTATCAGGTAATATTGAGAAGACCAGGACAACGGGCAGATCACTCAAAAAGCAAGGTCTTAAGTCCCTTCCGGAACTGCTATTTTCAAAAGGGGGTGGTGATGGACAGAGTATCTGAGTTAATCAGAACACTCCTACCCAGTCAACAGATCAGGGCTTGATCCATCACCGTTTTTTAGCTCACTGCACCATCCCAGTTCAGAACCTGGCTATATGCAAATTAGTCTGTCCCTGGCCCAGTGCATCATGGGAACAGGGCAGACCAAACTACCAAGCCAATTCTTCACTGGAAAGGAAACAAGCTTCCGGGTACCGGTTTCTGGCATTACAGCCGTCTTCGGCCCGGCTTGCTTGAATCCTGATGGTGCAGTGAGCAAGGGACTCATGTCTGAGCATACCCTTCCACACTCAAGGTGGCCAAAATATTTTCAAAAGGGGGTGGTGATGGACAATCACCACCCCCTTTTTGCAAAATCGATTTTATCCACACTATGTGTGGGAGGGTATACTCAGACGTGAGTCCCTTGCTCATTGCACCATCAGGATTCAAGCAAGCCGGGCTGACGAAGGCTGTGATGCCAGAAACCGGTCCCCGGAAGCTTGTCTCCTTCCCAGTGTAAGAATTGGCTTTTGTAGTCTGGTCTGCCCTGTTCCCATGATGCACTGGGCCAGGGACAGACTAATTTGCATACAGCCAGGTTCTGAAACTGGGATGGTGCAATGAGCTAAAAAACGGTGTTGGATCTGGCCCTGATCTCTTGACTGGGTGAGAGTACTCTGCTTAATTCAGAGACTCTGTCCATCACCACCCCTTGTTGTAAATAATTTTTTCCTTCCGGAACTGCAGCAAGTTATTCTCCAATTTTAGAGCAACTGGTAAAGCGTTCCAGAGCTTGGGCCCTAGATGAGCGAAAGACCGCCCGCCCATTTTGGCAAGTTTGAATCTTGGGATAACAAAGCCTCTATTCCCAGAAGATCTAAGGGTTCAATGAGTCCTGTATGGTTGAACTAAGTTCTGTAGGTATTTAGGGGCTGTGCCCTGCCTAATCTTGAACAGATAACATAAGGCTT
Organism: Lissotriton helveticus; assembly: GCF_964261635.1. NCBI lineage: Eukaryota > Metazoa > Chordata > Amphibia > Caudata > Salamandridae > Lissotriton > Lissotriton helveticus. The sequence continues at coordinate 37,720,816 of NC_136058.1, forward strand.
TAAATTTAATCCGGCTTGAGATTTTAAGCCAGTGTAAGTCGCGCAGAGCAGAAGATGCTGAAGTTCTCCTAGGAACCTTCCGAAGCAGACGGGCAGCTGCATTGTGGACTACCTGAAGAATCTTAATGGTTGCAGCATCAGCTCCCAAATAGAGAACATTACCGTAGTCCAGGCGGGAGACAACCAACGCTTGGACAACAGTTCTCTGAGTGGATAGGGGCAGCATCCATAAAATTTTCTGGAGCCATCTTAAGATGGAAAAGCAGATCACTGCAACCTTTGTAGCCTGCTGCCTCATAGATAACTTGTCGTCAACAAGGAAACCAAGGTTGCGAACCACTGTGGCTGGTTGTGGAAGTGGTCCCATATCACTAGGCCAATGTTGGGGGCCCCATAGATTTTTATTCTTGCCCAATATCACCACCTCTGTCTTCTCCCCGTTTAATTTCAGACAGTTCTTCTGCATCCACTCGGCCACGCGTACCAGGCCGAGCTTTAAAGCAGAGGGGCTGTTCTCATCTCTGCCTGACAGAGAGAAGACAATTTGGGTGTCATCGGCGTAGGAGAATAGCGTCAGCCCCGCTTCCTCCACAATGGTGGCCAGGGGTCTTACGTAGATATTGAACAATAAGGGGCTGCGTATAGACCCCTGGGGAACGCCATAAGCCAATGAGCAGATTGTAGATGTAGCTTTGGCCGAGAAAACCTGGAAAGTACGCCCACTAAGAAAGGAGGCAATCCAGGCTAAAGCCGGGCCTGCCACTCCCAGGGAGCGGAGGGATCTCAAAAGGATGGAATGGGACACGGTATCGAACGCGGCACTCAAATCCAGCAAGATGAGTGCCGATGTTTCACCTTGATCCATACCGTGTCGTAGACTCTCCGTAACTCCGAGAAGTGCTGTCTCTGTGGAGTAGTGAGCTCGGAAGCCGGACTGGGATGAGTGTAAAAAACCAGAACTCTCCACTAGATGGTTCAGTTGAGTGTTGACGTGCCTTTCCAGGATTTTTGAAAAGATGGGCAACAGGAATATGGGCCTGAAATTAGAGGGATTAGAAACATCCGCACCAGCCTTTTTTAGAAGGGGCACCACCATTGCATGTTTCCATGCCTGGGGTACATGAGATTCCTATAAAGAGGCATTTAACAATTTTGTAAATACCTGATATAAGTTAGGATCTAACGTCTTCAGGATTTTGGCAGGTAAAGGATCGCGGGGAGACCCTGATTTCACACTATTCAAGCATGAAAGGAAGGAGGCCTCATCAAACAGTTGCCATTCCGTGAGCTTCACTGAGGTGACGGGAATTTCAGGCAACAACGAAATTCCAGTCTGGGATTTCTCTGCCGATGGAGTAGAACTCAGTGAATCATAGATGCGTTCAACCTTTGAAATAAAAAACTCCGCCAGCAACTGACATTGGGCCTCATCCAAGGAAGGGGGAATGGGAGTAGTATCAGCTCCTGTTAATTTCCTGACAACGGAAAACAGAACTCGGGGACAATTTTGCGCTTGGGTTACCGTATTCGTGGTATAGGCAGCTCTCGCACTTTTGCACTGCTTATGGTAACCTCTAAGGGCTTCCTTATAGGCCACTTTCCGCGAGACGGAGTAATTACGCCTCCATCTCCTTTCAAGTGCCTTGCAGTTGGCCCGAAGAAGCTTCAACTCCTCTGAGAACCAAGGTACAGGCTGAAGATGTGACATGGAACACTTTGATGTCAAAGGGAGCATGGTGTCCACTGCATTGCTCAACCATTTAGATACCACCTCATTTAGCTCTGGTATGGGCAGATTGGCCTCTGGAAGAGACCCTAAAAGATGCCGATTAAACTTAATGGCATCAAGTCTACCCCAGCGACGTATCTGCTCGTCTTTGCCCTTACTGCTCCTGGCCTTGATCTTGTTAGGTGGCAAAGAAAAAAAGACAGCATAATGATCAGACCACTCCAGAGGGCGAGCTTCCTGTGAGCAATCATATTGAAGATTTGAAAGAATTGGATCCAACAGATGACCCGCGGAGTGAGTAGGTCCGGAATTACACAGTAAAAGATCAAAGACTTCAAGGTCAGATAGAAGGTGTTGACTTATAGTGCAGGACGAGTCTTCAAGATGAAGATTCAAATCTCCAAGAATAGTGAAATTAGCCACCCTCAGCATCAGAGGGGCTAGTGCTTCCACCAGGGAAGACACCCAGAGATTAGCATTGCCTGGAGGGCGATATATCAAGATGCCCAACAAGGTTAATTGAGCATTGATCGTAAGCTTAAAGAGGGCGGCTTCACATCCACGGAGAGGGAAAGCTTCAAGTTGGCAAGTGTACATTGATTTAAAAATTATAGCTATACCCCCCCCTTTACCAGTGTCTCTGTCCTTTCTCATTATTACATAGTCATTCGGGATAGCAGCTGCATTATCTGGCCCAGACCTCTCATGGAGCCAGGTCTCGGTTAAAAAGACAGCATCCGGATTCTCGTCGACAAGGAAGTCAGGATATTAAACTTATGCTTAGGGAGGGACCTGCAGTTGATGTTCTAAAACTTCAATGGGGGGTGAGCCATTGCAATTTTATTTTTTCCTCGGCCTACCGCGTGCTTGAGTACGAGACATTCCTTTGCACCTTGACATTTTCCCCATAGAAAAAGCACAGCCCGAGCACATAAAATTGTGTGCTGGTAGGAAACACTGAATGCAATCTGCGCGAGGAACTTGCCTCAATAGTAGGAGTTCTTCACCGGTGTATGTGTAGACATAAGTGGGAGTAGCATCCGAGACGGAAAATAATCCAGAGGGGTCCAGCCCCTGGGCCCGTCCAAGCGCGGATGGGCGCAAACGGGCTGGACTCAGGCGTGACTCCGGCGTGCGACCGGCGCACCCACTGCGCACTACCGAGGCCATCTTAAATACAGCTCTCGAGTGTCCTGCTGGCCACTAGAGCGCACACAAAGATGGCGCCTCCAGGCGTCCCGTTCTAGCTGATGCTGATGTACCATCTGTATAAACGAATTGTTCACAAATTCTAATCTTCGTGTCTGTTCATGTTCAGGCAACGTATGAAACTCATGTGGGGAAACAGTAGGAAAAGAAAGAGTAGGTTGGGAGGTAGATGCAAGTGTCTGTTGTGATGCATAGAAAATCCAACCCACACAAACCAACATAATGTTCAAAAGCATAAGAAAACACATTATTAAAAACATTTGCTACGAACCAATATACACATTTGCACTCTGAAATCAACTCTTTTAACACCCTTGTCGGACTCAAAAGACTCCATCCTCTAACGTGCTGCTCACGGCAATTTTCCTTCTTCACTTAAGTGTGCGTCAAGATCGTACTAACGACCCTAAACCACAGACCTTGTGTCAATACGCGGCTCACCCCTTGAGAACTTATACCGTGACCCTGCAGCTGAGTCCGGATGGTGACTCGAAAAAGAAAAAGTTAAAAAGTCTCTTGATCGGACAAGGTGTAATTCACTACATAAAAAAATTCAGATTTATTTGTCCATTTCAAACGTCCTTTTTGCGATCTCAGATTGTAGCGCTCTTTGCCAGGCACAGTCTGATCCTTAAAGAGGAGTTCCGGATTCATCGTGTCGAGTCTCAGAGACGGAGGCACAGCAGCTTGCAGAACATCATCATCCTCGCGTTCCGACTGAGTTCATGTCAAATGTGCATCACTAAAAGGTACGAATCTAGGAACCCTTTCACACTCGGAGTCAGCTATTCCATCCCTCACCCACTTATCATACGGTAAGGGCAACGGAACTTTTTTCGTATGGGTGGCATGCACCCAGTTCTTTTTACCAGCTACTCTAACAGCAGTTCTAGTGATCAGCAATACTAAATAGGGACCAGTCCATCTCGGCTCCAAATTCTTGGATCGCTGAAAATTCTTCGTCAAGATAAAATCACCAGGTTGGATCGTGTTGCTGGATCTGCAGTAGCTGTCGGCAAACTGTCATAGACCTGTTGGTGGAGAACACGTAATTTTGCAGTCATATCATGTAAGTAATCCACCAACATAGGGTACTCAAGGTCACTGTATTTTTTAGGACGAGGCACACCCCAAATATTCGCTGGACGACCAAAAACAATTTCGTATGGGCTAAGTCCAAAACGAGAATGCACTGTCGTCCTTGTTGACAAAAGAGCCAACAGCAAGGCATCCGGCCATGTAAGACCAGTGCTCGCTTGAATCTTAGCGACTTTCAGATTTAATGTGCCATTATAGCATTCGACCAGACCTGCTGACTGGGGGTGATTCGCAGCGTGGAACTTCTGATTTATCCCTAATCCAATACACACTATCTTCATGACTCGACCCACAAATTCACTCCCATTGTCCGACCATACAATTCTCGGCAAGCCAAATCTAGTGAAATATTATTTGAGCAAAACCTTAGCTATAGACAAGGCAGTATTATCCTTTAGGGGGTAGGCCTGTATCCATCTGGAAAAGGCGCAAACAACCACAAGGACATAGGTCAGATAGTTGCATCACTCCATGTGAATGTAATCTAGCTGTATCACTTCATATGGATACGTCGGAGGAGCAAAATGACCAGCTGGAGTTGGATTTCCCTTGCCAGGATTATACTTCAGACAAATCATGCAATGCTTCACAACATTCTCAGCACATTTCGGAATTCCAGCATTCTGCCATACTGGAGCCAACAACTTGCATATTCCCTTCGAACTAATGTGAGCCATTCCATGAGCCATAGTAACCACTGGGAGCACATACGCATCAGGCAACAACCATCGCTGGTGTTCTGACAACTCAACCCAACAACCCGTCGAATCCAACATACCCGTACTCTCTCTCCACGTACTCACTTCTTTTTCCATAGCTTCAGCCTGAATCATCTTCACACTTTCTATTGTGTCTTCACACATTCCACTTTCCACAACCCATCTTGCAGGACCTGCTACATACATACGGCTCATCATGTCTCTCGCCGTTTCCTTCGCAACTTCATCCGCAAATGCATTCCCTCGAACTACATCGTCCACAACTTTCTTATGCGCACTACACTTCACGATTGCAATCTGCTTTGGGAGAGCAAGAGATTCCAAAAGTTCATTCACTAACTGTCCATGCTGAATTTTTGTGCCATGGGAAGTAAGGAATCCTCTTTCTCTCCACAAACGTCCAAAACTATGGGCAACACAAAATGCGTACTGGCTATCAGTATAAATATTCACTCGCTTTCCCTCTGACAATACACACGCTCGTGTCAGTGCAATCAACTCTGCTGCTTGCGCAGAATTCTGTGCTATGCGTGCTGTCTCAACAACTGTATGTAAAGTTGTGACGGCATATGCTGCAATCGTTTCACCATTCGGAAGCTTAAAACACGAACCATCTACCCATAAAGTACCATCAACATTCTCATGAGGAGTATCTTTTAGGTCAACTCTAGCTTTCGTTTCTTCCTCTGTACGAAGAAAACAATCATGCTGTTCTTGAGCATCTGACTCTACAGAAATCGGCAACAACGTAGCTGGATTCAATACATTACATCTTTTAATGTGAACATGGTTAGCCAAAAGAGTCAACTCATAACCTGACAGACGTGCACTAGTAAGGTGCTGTGTCTTGGTCCTGTTCAATAAGGTATCCACTGCATGTGGGACCATCACAATCAACGTATTATCCAATACCAAACCAGCAGACTGTCGGATAGAAACAGCCGTTGCCGCTGTAGCTCTCAAACAGCTCGGCAACGCTTTAGCTACCGGATCTAACGTTGCTGAAAAATACGCATATGGGCGTTGCTTGTCTCCAAACTGTTGAGTCAACACTGACAATGCACAACTGTTGGACCCGGTCCTTTGGGCAGGTTTACCCCGTGACTTTTTGCTTTTTCCTAGCCTGTTTTTGGAACCTGGATTGGTGATTGTAGGCCTCTGCGCACTTTTTCACTGTGGTACAGTGTAAAGTGCGTGTGCTTTCTGTGTATGGATGGTGAGTGACCTGCCCTCCCATAGGAATGAATGGGGAATATGTATGCCCATGGTAGATTCCTGATGCATGGGGAATGCAGGGGCGAGTTTGATATGTATGAACTCGTGAGAATGAATGCTGCAGAATGGTGTATGCGGCATGGCGGTATCTAGTCCAGAAGCGCCACTTTTAGAAGTTGGCATAATTGTGTAGTGAGTCTGCTAGCACGTGATTGGCTGATGGGCCTGGCCCAGGCATGCCTGGGCCTGTTGGTAGATGGACTGTCTGGAGGAGGGGGGTCTGAGTCAAGCCGTAGATGAAAGGCCCCCATCTGCTGTTAGGGAGGAGTGGAAAGAGCTCTGGTGGTGCCGTGCCGTGCCTGGCAGCCCACCCCTGATGGCTCTCCCTCCTGATGGCCCCCTGTCACCTCTGACCTGAGGCTGACAGGAGAGGGAAACCAGATACACCCAGAGCTTAGGGCTCGCTTACACAACGACTTCAAAGGGCTTCAAAGCTTTTTCTGTGTATAAGAAGGGGCTCTGCCCCTTCCAAAATGTTCTTGTTTTCTGACTTGAATCTGCCAGGGGCATGCTGATGCTTGGGCTCAGGGAATCCCTGAGTCCTGCCCAGCCCCTGGACTCCTGATGGACTTTCCTGGATTCCTGGGGGACCCCTCTGCCGTGCCTGGGCTGATGGGGAGACTTAGCTTTGCCCCCCTGGGAAGCTCTGGGGCTTTGGCAGCATGAAGGAGCTGCATTTTTCTGTGGATAGCGCTGGAACCGTATTTCTAGCGCCTGGAGGCGCTGAGCTTCCCCCTGAGCGCTCTGCCTGTTTGCTAGCGCTATGGAGCGCTTGATTTCCCCCTAGCGCGTAGGAGCGCTTTATCCTTGGCCATAGCGCTTAGGAGCGCTTTATTGTGTTCTAGCGCTGGGGGGCGCTTGGTGGGCTTTGGCCGGTGCCCCCGGCATTTGCCTCCCAGTCACCGCCGCCGCCCGGGCTTGGAAGCGCCGGCAGAACCGAAGGCGCCGCGCTCTCATTGGCTGAGAGAGCCGAGCCCCCTCACCAACGCCGCGACGGGATAGGCCCGTGCGGCGCAGCGTCATGGCCCCTGTCGGGCCGTGATTGGAGGAAACTCGTCATCAAGCCGCGACGGGATTGGCTGGTCGAGGCGGCCCGAGAAGAAAGGAGAAGGCGCGGGAGATGGCGGCCGTTCGCGGGGCTCCTCTCGGCTGAGGGAGCCCAGAGGAGAAGAGGCGGCCGGTTGACAGGGCTCCCGTGTGCCGAGGGAGCCCTGCAGAGAGGGAGACCGGACTTGCTAGGAGGCGGCGAGAGTGAGCCGCCGCCTAGCAGAGAAGCCGCCGTCCGGAGGAGCCCGCCCAAGAAAGCCCGGTGAGTCGGAAGGGCTGGGAGGGCTCCGTGCAGCTGCTGTTGGTGCCGGAGAGCGGCACCTGGGCGGGAGTGGAGGTAGGGCGGCCCCAGCTGACAGTGGGCCGCCCCCAGGTTTCGACGGAGCCTGAGGCTCCAAAGCTCCTGTTCATTTTGAGAGCGCCGGGAGGCGCAGGGGGCATGTCGTAATCCTGAGTCCCCCGAGTGGGACTCCAACGGAGTGGGTGACGCCCCTACGAGCCCTGAGAGGCTCCAACGCAGGCCATATTTGTTTAAGGAGTCTAGATGGCTCCTGGGACACCTCGGGGCATATTGTCGATGCCCGTCCCCTCCTGGGCTTGTGTAGTTCTGGTGCCAGTGAGAGCACCATGGTTGTTTAAGAGCCCCAGAAGGCTCCAACGTTGGGCATGTGATGCCCAGAGCCTGTGTGGCTCCAACGTCTGTGTAGTGTTGCCCAGAGCCTGTGTGGCTCCTACAGTTTGGCGCAGTTTGCGCCTGAGGGCCAGTGAGGGCCCTGGCGCAGTTTTGATGATTCTCCAGCTGTCCAGCAATTAGTGGGCAGTTGCACCGTTTAGGCGCAAGTTGGAGAGAGAGTCCCTGTGTGGGACAGCGAGGGCACCGTGGTGCCAGGCCTACCCAGCTGCGCAGCACTTAGTGCCAGCTGCTACGTTTAGGCCCTTGTGAGTGTTCCCAGGGGCCCAGCAAGTAGTGGGCCCCTGCATCGTTTAGGCCCCTGACATTGAGACTCAGGGCGTTCTAGCCCCAACAAGGCCAGTTGGCCTAGGGACTGCCACAGGTGGTGGCTTATGTAGGTTTTGCGCAATTGTATGGTTATTGCACCTCTGAATGTATTTCCTTGCATCATGTTTTATTCCTGCACCTCTGAATGTTTTAGACATCATGTGACTTTTGCGCTACTGTATTATTCTGGTACCTCTGAATGTAATTTTATTGCATCATGTGCTTTATTCTTAACACCGCTGAATGTGTAGGTTTATACATTATGTGTTTCTCTTTATTACTCCTCTGAATGTATCTTTGTGCATCATGGGTACTGTGTTCTTTCTTAGACCCCTAGACGCTGTGTGCTACTTATGTGGTTTTCCTTTAATACTCCTCTGAATGTGGTTCATACATCATGGGTAATGTGTTCTTTCTTAGACCCCTAAATGCTGGGTGATACTTAGGTGGTTGTTCTTTTTAGTACAGGTGGTCCTAGTGAGGTCCTGGTCCCCTGCGTGACAGTCTCCCAAGGAGTTTAGGGTTGCGTAGGTGGTACTTACCTGTTCCCAGTAGTTACTGGATGTGATCTATAACTGTTACTTTGTGTTACAGTGAAGTTTATATACTTTTATTCTAATTTCTGACAAGTATTTCTATATCTGCAAAGTGTTGATTCAGACAGTGGCCCATGTGGCCCTGTCTTGTAAATAATCCCTTGTGAATATTGCCGTGCCAGTTGGCACAATGTACATGTGTGATTTCTATCTGATATGTTTTGACAATACAAAAGTTATTTTAATATAACCTTGTGTGGAGTCTCTTTTGTGGTGTGCCTAGTATGTTGTTGCTGTCGTGCGCTGACGCAAATGCTTTACACATCGCCTCCGAGTTTAGCCTAGACTGCCCGCGCCATGCTACCTAGAGGGCGAGCAGGGGTTATCTTGGCGTGTGACTTCCTTGCCCTGACTGGAATGGTGGTTTCTGCCTGGCTTTGGCATCAGCCTTAGCCTACCAGAAGTAGCCGGTTTCCAACATTGGTGGGTCAGCGGTGCGGATTTGGACTTGCATTTGCCCAGTGCCATAGCGACAACTGGCTACATTACAAAAACTCTGCGTTTTTCAGATAGTCACATATTTGGGATTATTGTTTTTGATTTTATTTTTCCTCAAAAGTGTCATTTTCAGATGGTGTTCCTGCGCTTTATGTTTAGTGGCAGATGAGAGAAAATGACAGGGCGGGACGCCAGTAGAGAGGGGAGGTTCCCATAGATTAGGAATCCCTTGCTGGGTCCAGTGTCCAATTCCTGTTCCTGTCCCTGTGTGGGTAGATGGAAGAGAGGGAGGGTGGAGGAGAAATTGCTTGCTCAGGAGGGTGGTTATTCCCTGAGTGTAGTGTGTGTGTCTGGATTCCCCAGTATGGTAGGATCCAGTGGTGGCAGCTTAAATGTGTCCAGTGCGCGAATTCCCATTCCCATTTCCCAGAGTATGGTGCCTGGTGCGCTCAGTAAGAGGGTGACAGGTTGAGAGTCGGAGGCAGTGAGGAACTGTCTCACCAGTCTGGAGGGGGATTGTGTGGATGAGTTCTGTGTTGAACTGGAGGAGTGGTGTGAGTTTTTTTTTTAAGGAGCTTGCACGTGAGGTGGATGTCTGGCGGTGTGCTGGATGTTGTGCAGAGACAGTAGGGAGTGATTCTAAAAGTAGTGGCTTGTGTATCTGATGATCCGGTGTAGGTGAAGAGGTTCATGTGTAGCCCAGCTAGGTCCCAGTAGGATGGTAGGGGTGTAGGGGCTCGCGTCCTGTCTCAGTGGAGGTGGAGTGAGTGTGGGACGGTGTGTCCCACGGTGGCCCGAAACCCTGTCTCAGGGCCTGGAGGGTTCCCTAAGGGAGCGCCAGGTCAGGGGCCTAGGCTGTACTTACAAGTCATTTGAAGAGGATCTTCCTGTGTCAAAAGGACGGGGAGTTTCTGTAACCAGAACTCCGGCGGTCCTAGTGTTGGGCAGTACCGCTCCTAAGTGGAGGGTGCAGAAGTCCTGGTTCGCTGGGCATTTGACCGTCTAGAGTGCTTGACCATTTTTTGGGCCTCTGGAGGTCATTCCCCGAGGAGGGGGGAGGCCAGGTTCAGGTTCAGCCTGACCTGGAGGGAAGGGCATCTGGAATCAGTGTCCTGACCGGTTGTTGGCTTCCAGGGGTACCGCTCCCAGGTGGGAGGGTGCAGAACTCTGGAGGGGGGTGCAGAGGGACGGTGTCCTTACTTCTGACCCCGGTGGGAGGAGAGTGTGTCACTGCTACGCCGCTGGCGTGTGCTCTGTCTAGCCTGAGACATACTGTGTCTGTGATCATGGAACTGGAAGGGGGTGCAGAAGGACGGTGTACTTCTGACCCCGGTGCAACTTAAGGGTGTAAATCCTAGGTTGGGAGATTAGGAAACTTCTAGGTCAAGAGGAACTCTACCAAAGTGAATCAGCTGAAGAGACCGAGGGGGCTGCCCTTGCTGTGTGTTCTGGGGCCCGCCTGCAGTTTGTTGTTTCCACTAAGGTAGAGGAAAGGGGGCTTTGCTGTGTGCTGTGTCCCCCCACCTGCTTGAAGAGGGACTGTACTGTGTGCTTTGTACCTCAGAAGTGGAATCGTTTCCAGGTGGTAGACCAGTGACGGAGTGAGGTCCTGATCTGGTAGGAGAGTTGTGTTCTGGTGAGTGCTTCCCTGTGAGGGTTATTCCTTCACCCTGACTGGAAGCAAGGGTCCCTACTTGGTCTAAGGTACTTACCTCTGCCAACTGGAGACCCCCAGTTCTAACATTGATGGAGTAGAGGTAGGGTGGGGCATGCTTGCCCGTGACCTCTAGTCAGCCTGAGGGTGTGGTCCCTAGGTTGTAGGATCAGTGGTAGTGTAGCTACCCTGAGAGAGAGAGTGGAGATTGGCTATTGTGTGCCAGGGGCTTCTGCCCCCACTCTGTGGAGTGGTTAGGACCTGTGATCTTTGGATGGCCTAGGACCTGGTCCTGACTGTGGATGACTAGTGTGTACCAGTGGGGTATCCTAGTTGTGTCAGAGAGCTTTTGTTGAGGGAAATCCCTGTGGGTTCAGAGTGGCGAAAAACTGTAAGGTGGCCCTGCCCTGCAGGCCCGTCTCCGTGGTTTTGTCGCCCAAAGCATTGAAGACCATCAGTGTAGTGATTGGTCTACCCTGCGTTTTGGCTGGAAGGGGGATGTGTTGGACCCGGTCCTTTGGGCAGGTTTACCCCGTGACTTTTTGCTTTTTCCTAGCCTGTTTTTGGAACCTGGATTGGTGATTGTAGGCCTCTGCGCACTTTTTCACTGTGGTACAGTATAAAGTGCGTGTGCTTTCTGTGTATGGATGGTGAGTGACCTGCCCTCCCATAGGAATGAATGGGGAATATGTATGCCCATGGTAGATTCCTGATGCATGGGGAATGCAGGGGCGAGTTTGATATGTATGAACTCGTGAGAATGAATGCTGCAGAATGGTGTATGCGGCATGGCGGTATCTAGTCCAGAAGCGCCACTTTTAGAAGTTGGCATAATTGTGTAGTGAGTCTGCTAGCACGTGATTGGCTGATGGGCCTGGCCCAGGCATGCCTGGGCCTGTTGGTAGATGGACTGTCTGGAGGAGGGGGGTCTGAGTCAAGCCGTAGATGAAAGGCCCCCATCTGCTGTTAGGGAGGAGTGGAAAGAGCTCTGGTGGTGCCGTGCCGTGCCTGGCAGCCCACCCCTGATGGCTCTCCCTCCTGATGGCCCCCTGTCACCTCTGACCTGAGGCTGACAGGAGAGGGAAACCAGATACACCCAGAGCTTAGGGCTCGCTTACACAACGACTTCAAAGGGCTTCAAAGCTTTTTCTGTGTATAAGAAGGGGCTCTGCCCCTTCCAAAATGTTCTTGTTTTCTGACTTGAATCTGCCAGGGGCATGCTGATGCTTGGGCTCAGGGAATCCCTGAGTCCTGCCCAGCCCCTGGACTCCTGATGGACTTTCCTGGATTCCTGGGGGACCCCTCTGCCGTGCCTGGGCTGATGGGGAGACTTAGCTTTGCCCCCCTGGGAAGCTCTGGGGCTTTGGCAGCATGAAGGAGCTGCATTTTTCTGTGGATAGCGCTGGAACCGTATTTCTAGCGCCTGGAGGCGCTGAGCTTCCCCCTGAGCGCTCTGCCTGTTTGCTAGCGCTATGGAGCGCTTGATTTCCCCCTAGCGCGTAGGAGCGCTTTATCCTTGGCCATAGCGCTTAGGAGCGCTTTATTGTGTTCTAGCGCTGGGGGGCGCTTGGTGGGCTTTGGCCGGTGCCCCCGGCATTTGCCTCCCAGTCACCGCCGCCGCCCGGGCTTGGAAGCGCCGGCAGAACCGAAGGCGCCGCGCTCTCATTGGCTGAGAGAGCCGAGCCCCCTCACCAACGCCGCGACGGGATAGGCCCGTGCGGCGCAGCGTCATGGCCCCTGTCGGGCCGTGATTGGAGGAGGAGAGGAAACTCGTCATCGGGGCCGCGACGGGATTGGCTGGTCGAGGCGGCCCCGAGAAGAAAGGAGAAGGCGCTGGAGATGGCGGCCGTTCGCGGGGCTCCTCTCGGCTGAGGGAGCCCCGAGGAGAAGAGGCGGCCGGTTGACAGGGCTCCCGTGTGCCGAGGGAGCCCTGCAGAGAGGGAGACCGGACTTGCTAGGAGGCGGCGAGAGTGAGCCGCCGCCTAGCAGAGAAGCCGCCGTCCGGAGGAGCCCGCCCAAGAAAGCCCGGTGAGTCGGAAGGGCTGGGAGGGCTCCGTGCAGCTGCTGTTGGTGCCGGAGAGCGGCACCTGGGCGGGAGTGGAGGTAGGGCGGCCCCAGCTGACAGTGGGCCGCCCCCAGGTTTCGACGGAGCCTGAGGCTCCAAAGCTCCTGTTCATTTTGAGAGCGCCGGGAGGCGCAGGGGGCATGTCGTAATCCTGAGTCCCCCGAGTGGGACTCCAACGGAGTGGGTGACGCCCCTACGAGCCCTGAGAGGCTCCAACGCAGGCCATATTTGTTTAAGGAGTCTAGATGGCTCCTGGGACACCTCGGGGAATATTGTCGATGCCCGTCCCCTCCTGGGCTTGTGTAGTTCTGGTGCCAGTGAGAGCACCATGGTTGTTTAAGAGCCCCAGAAGGCTCCAACGTTGGGCATGTGATGCCCAGAGCCTGTGTGGCTCCAACGTCTGTGTAGTGTTGCCCAGAGCCTGTGTGGCTCCTACAGTTTGGCGCAGTTTGCGCCTGAGGGCCAGTGAGGGCCCTGGCGCAGTTTTGATGATTCTCCAGCTGTCCAGCAATTAGTGGGCAGTTGCACCGTTTAGGCGCAAGTTGGAGAGAGAGTCCCTGTGTGGGACAGCGAGGGCACCGTGGTGCCAGGCCTACCCAGCTGCGCAGCACTTAGTGCCAGCTGCTACGTTTAGGCCCTTGTGAGTGTTCCCAGGGGCCCAGCAAGTAGTGGGCCCCTGCATCGTTTAGGCCCCTGACATTGAGACTCAGGGCGTTCTAGCCCCAACAAGGCCAGTTGGCCTAGGGACTGCCACAGGTGGTGGCTTATGTAGGTTTTGCTCAATTGTATGGTTATTGCACCTCTGAATGTATTTCCTTGCATCATGTTTTATTCCTGCACCTCTGAATGTTTTAGACATCATGTGACTTTTGCGCTACTGTATTATTCTGGTACCTCTGAATGTAATTTTATTGCATCATGTGCTTTATTCTTAACACCGCTGAATGTGTAGGTTTATACATTATGTGTTTCTCTTTATTACTCCTCTGAATGTATCTTTGTGCATCATGGGTACTGTGTTCTTTCTTAGACCCCTAGACGCTGTGTGCTACTTATGTGGTTTTCCTTTAATACTCCTCTGAATGTGGTTCATACATCATGGGTAATGTGTTCTTTCTTAGACCCCTAAATGCTGGGTGATACTTAGGTGGTTGTTCTTTTTAGTACAGGTGGTCCTAGTGAGGTCCTGGTCCCCTGCGTGACAGTCTCCCAAGGAGTTTAGGGTTGCGTAGGTGGTACTTACCTGTTCCCAGTAGTTACTGGATGTGATCTATAACTGTTACTTTGTGTTACAGTGAAGTTTATATACTTTTATTCTAATTTCTGACAAGTATTTCTATATCTGCAAAGTGTTGATTCAGACAGTGGCCCATGTGGCCCTGTCTTGTAAATAATCCCTTGTGAATATTGCCGTGCCAGTTGGCACAATGTACATGTGTGATTTCTATCTGATATGTTTTGACAATACAAAAGTTATTTTAATATAACCTTGTGTGGAGTCTCTTTTGTGGTGTGCCTAGTATGTTGTTGCTGTCGTGCGCTGACGCAAATGCTTTACACATCGCCTCCGAGTTTAGCCTAGACTGCCCGCGCCATGCTACCTAGAGGGCGAGCAGGGGTTATCTTGGCGTGTGACTTCCTTGCCCTGACTGGAATGGTGGTTTCTGCCTGGCTTTGGCATCAGCCTTAGCCTACCAGAAATAGCCGGTTTCCAACAACAACCTTCTCTCTCGTGAACGTACAACGTGAAAGGTTTACTGTAGTCAGGAGTACCGAATACCGGAGCCGAACACAATGCATCACGTAATTCAGAAAAACTTTTCTGACACTCATCAGACCAAGGGAGAGGATGCGGAGTATCTTTAAGAGTCAGTGCCAACAAAGGTTTCGCTAGCAGGGAAAAATTAGGGATCCATTGTCTACAATACGAGGTGATACCTAAGAAAGCACGCACTTCTCTCTGTGTGGATGGTACACTCATTTGCGCAATTGTTTGAATTCGTTCTGGGGTCAACCTTCTTCCCTCCTTTGACAAGAGATGACCTAAGTAGGTTACTTCTTGTCGGCAATACTGTAACTTGGAAGGTGACATTTTATGATGAAGGTCAGACAAATGTCGTAACAAAGAAAGAGTAGCCTCTTTACAAATCTCTTCGTCATCAGCGGCAACCAACAGATCATAAACGTACTGGATAAGAGTAGGCAACACAAAGCTTTCAAGCTGAGTTTTCAACGCCTGACTATAGATGGAGGGACTTTCACAATAACCTTGGGGAGCTCTCTTAAACCGGAAGCTTCGTCCTCCTAAAGAGAAGCCAAAAATATCCCTACTCTCCTCAGCAATCAGAATGCTAAAGAAAGCATTCTTCAAGTCGATAACAGAAAACCAGGCTGCCGAAGCAGGAATCAGAGTCAACAAAGCAGTGATATCTGGAACAACAGGAAACTGTGGCACCACAATCTTGTTTACCTCTCGAAAGTCAATCACAAACCGGTACACAGGTAGCTGAGAAGCATCAGTACGCTTAAGGACAGGCAAAACCGGACTGTTACACACATTACCTCTTGTTTCCTCAACTACATCCTTCTCAACCAGATCATAGCTGATCGCCAAAAGAGCTCTCTCGCCATCACTAGATATTTTATACTGTGGGATACGAGGTAGCCTAGCATTCGATTTGAGGGTGACAACATAAGGTGGAATCTGCAAAAGACCAATATCATTGGGACCTGTAGCCCAAAGTGTATCAGGAAGAGAACGCAATTCCAGTGGAAGACAATCTTTAGACACATACATCGGAGAAATCACTTTCTTACCTAAGGTAAGATGTACTCCCGAAGGAGAACAATGTAATGTCGCATACAATCTTTTCAGCAAGTCCAAACCCAACAGATTCTCATTACAACCAGTCGTCAAAATAAGAGGAGCTTCCAATTCACAAGGGCCAATAGAAAGGGGCAAAAGATTAGAAATCGGGTTACAAACTGGGGCGCCTAAAAATCCTACGGAAACATTGGTCAAGCCAGACAAAGGTGCGCCAGGAAGTTTAGAGTGCATAATAGAACTCTTTGTCGCACCAGTATCCAAAAGAAAAGGTTCTGTCACACCTGATGTAGTCACTTCAACATAAGGTCCACTCTGGTCCACTGGAACTGACACTACTCCCTCTCTTTGCCCATGGCTGTCCTAACTATCATTATAACCAGCACTCTCACTCTCGACATAATAATCATCAACATAGTACAGTGCAGACTGACTACTCGGAACATTCGGTCTGTCAAAATAATTCGCAGAATTCTGAAGGGAAGAGGAACGCTCATTCTGGGGTAACACACCACGTCCCCTACCCCTAGGAGCTTGCTGGAAACCACCACGACCTCTCTGACCAGATACGCCATTCGCACGCTGTAACAAAGCCGGGCAACTATTCTTAAAATGACCTTCCTCTCTGCAATAAGCACACTGATTAGGACCAGGAAAGAATCGCGGAGCATAAGGCTCAGGTTTCTGTAACAATCTCTGAAACTGTGGAGGTTGCTGAAACTGAGGCTGATTCTGACAAGGCGGATAAGCTTGCTGCAAAAGAACCTTCGTCTTTAAATCTTTAGTTTTCTTCTCTGCTTTATCCTTCTCATCTTTATCCCTACTCTCATAATATTGTGCAGTAGCCAATATCTGGGCCGACGAAGAAACAGCCCATGAACTCTCAGAGTCCTTTAACTTATTGGAAAGTTCGGGAAGCAAATTAAAGACAAATTTGTCCACGAACAACCTTTGACCACCTTCCGTACTCATGTCCTGACCACTATGATCGATAAACGTTTCTTCAAACCTTGTGAAGAAATCAGACACACTCTCGTCTTTCTTTTGTTTGCATGCTGCTAACTTGTCCCAATTCACTCGTAAAGCAGGTATCATAGTTTTCATTAGATTAATAATCCTACCAGGTAATTCTGCAACTAAAGGCTCAGGTTTGGCACCTCCAACCTGTCGACCATCTGCAGCAACAATATTAGCCCACGTATCTCCTAGTTCTGCCGCATGATTCTCATGACGAATCTTCGCCCACAAAGGGTGAGGAACTACATTACCCATTAACATATCTATGTCAGCTAAATTCGTAATACACGCTTCAACTGTCTGGGACAACTCCTTGTAATAACCAGCAGGATTCTTATCAGGGTCAGGTAAGGTCTGCTTAAGAGCCAAGACCTCTGCTCTCTTCCAAGGGACATGTACCCACACTCGCTGAAAATGGGCCTCTACAGCCTGAATACCCTGATTAACATTAGCAGCAACTGCCTCTCTCCATACAGGGGGAACTTCTCTCATAGGATACTGCTTCACTTTCCTCCTAACAGAAGGATCAGGTTCGTACAATGGCTGAGACGGGAGTCTAGTTCTGAAGGCAAGTATCATCTCTACAGCATCAGTAACATCAGATTCCACTATCGACCCTTTAGCAAACTCTGACTGAACATCAAGCACTTCTTGCGGAATCGGACCCAACTCATTATCTTCCCATTCCTGCCGCAGAAAAGCACACATTACATCAAAAACAAACCTTTGCTTAGGCGGCTCCCACTGAAAGAAAACATCCATACCTGCTGGCAAATTATACCTGGAAGCATTTAAAACCCATCTACGAGCCAACAGATCCAACACTGCTCGCTCTTCGGAACTAGGAAGCTGACTACGACTCTGCTTACGTTCCGAAACAGGGGCATACTCAGTGGCCCAAACCATGGAGACAACAGGTTAACAACAGTTTCTGTCATCCATTTACGAGCAGAAGGGTAAGAAGTAGGCGTAAAAACAGGAAAGTTAAAATCTTGAGACAAAGTAGGAACAAGAGCAGTAGGGGTCTGAGATGCAGAAGCAGAAGGCAAAGGAGTTTGAGGCAAAGCTGGAAGCAAAGCTTGCGACCCTAGAGTGGGTTGCGCAGTAGGAGGCAAAACCATCTGTGGAGCACCGGGTGGCTGAACAACAGCAGGAGGTTGAACAACAAAGGGTAGAATAACCGGGGGTAATGGAGGCGCAGTAGCACCCTGCACATAAGGGGGTGGCAATCTCAGTAAATGAGACATCAAATGATCTTTTTCAGGGTCTTCCGTCACTTTCGGAGGAGAAGACGGCAAGGCCGGATAACATTTATCTATGGCCATGCAACGCTGTCTATCTAAAACTTCACACACTCGATCTTCCTCATCTGACTTAAACTGCCAGGCAGCTTGTAGTACTGACATATTCTTATCTTTCCTATCTCTCTTTGCTTGCTTAGTTTCTCGCTGTTTGGCTTCCTTTCGCCAAAGGCGGAAAGAGTCAAACATTGCCGGCCGGGCTTTCTTCTTAAATAGCGCAACTTCCAGATTATCTAAAATATTTAATTCAAAACTACCATGTTGGGGCCTTTGTAAAACACCATCTTTCCTTGTATAGCGGACCCACACTTCATTATAAGTGATAGGACCCACTCCGTGTTTTGAATAGAGCTCATAAGTCGGAGTTCCAACCGGAGGTATCGGACACGAATCCTCCAATCGGGAATCCCTGTTGCAACCACAACTAAACCATTTCCCAATTTTGCTAAGACCAGGCATCTGATAGCTCACTAATCTAGCTTCAAACTTCAAGGGGTTATCAACTATCGATACACTCGTAAATATACGAGCCCCTCTGCTTCGATTTTTGCAAAAATCAAATCAAAACCAAGAACCAAAATAAAGTCGTGGGAGCGACCCACTTATACTTAACCAAATATCTGTCACGCCACCAGAAGACCGTCTATCGTCTCGCTTTACAAAGGATCAATCAAGGGTCCAAGACAGGGCGACAGTCAGGGCAGCAGTCCTTCGTAGCCGTTGGACAGCGGGAAGCCTCGCAGAAAAGACCTTCGGTCCACGTCGACATGCAGGGGTCAATGAAGTGGCGGCCTTCCTCCAGAATTTCCTCACGTGGCTCCTCACGATCCTCTGGCTTGGACAGGTACCACTGAAGTCGCCCCACCGTTGGGCGCCAACTGAAGAACCGGGTTTTAGAACCCAGCGGCGCCAGGGACACGCCCAAAGTCGTCGGGTTCTCCTGTCTTGGCAAACAGAGACACGGAATACTTCTAGGTGGCGTCAGAGATCAAATTTATTAGCTGCAGCTAGTAACTGTAATCTCAGCAATACAACACGGTGTACAACTCAAGAAACTGTTCAAATTTCATAGAGCAAGACATCACCTTTTATACACAATATTCTCATTATAAATGTACATCCACTGCGCAAAATTCTGACCAATAGGACACATTTTCTAACTGAGTATCACATTAACAAAAACCCAATTTACAGTAACCCAACCCAAAAGTTAATTATTAGGACTGTCCCAAATTCAATCTTTGCAAGCCGGACAAATTTATAATTGAAAAGCACAACCCATGTAATGTCAGAACATAAAGGAAACAGTAATAGATGCTGGACAAGATAAAACATGTGAAAGGAAACTAAAGGTTAACGAGGTCCTGAACATTGATTGGCAATCTCAGACAACGATCAGCCAGAGAAATTGGCTTCGTGAAGGGTCAGTTTCAGGTGAAGAGGTCAGCGTCCTGCAGTTTACTCACAAGTCAGAAAAGGGCCTGTTTAATGCATACATGAACAATGAGGCCCATGCAACTTTGTTCGTTCGGTTACCTCCACGGCCTACGTGAGGGCAACACAAAATGGCGTTATGAACAACGCAAACAAAATGGAGTCCGGTCCCGAAAACCACGGAACCTCAAGGCCTCGCCTGGCAACAGGACTCTATCAAATATTTAGGACTAGAGTTCACACACAAACTAATCACTACTTTACATACTAACGAAAAAATACTGTCCAAAAAACATAGACTCCCTTTTAGATAACTGGTCTCCTAGGTTTTTATCATGGTGGGGCAGAGCCGAGACACTAAAGATGATGATCACCCCTCTTATCAATTGTCTTATCAGCATGCTGCCCATGACCCTAACCGAAGAATTTTTAAACAAGACGGATACAACTTTTGGTAAATTCCTATGGCAGGGCAAAAAGCCCAGAATCTCTATGAAAAAACTCAAGCTATCGCATGACAAATGGGGCCTTTGCCAACCCATCTTCAGAAACTACCAAACAGCCTTTCTATGCAAGCAGGGTGCCAATTGGTTCGTTGATAACCCATCTTATGAACCTCCTTGTGTAACAATAGAAAAGTCCCTCATACAGAATACCCCTCTTGTTGCATTTGCTACGATGGGCACAACCCACCTACCACATTCTAGAAATATTATACAGAACACCAAAAGAGCCCTCCTGAGCCTTGATTCACGACTGGAGGTTAAGGTACAGTACAACATTGCTACCTGTCCTCTTTATAGTACAATCCCACACTCAAAATCAACCGTTCCCTAATTTCTGGTCGGACTGGTCGCATAAAGGCATTAACCTAGTGCAAGACATCTTCAAAGGTACTTCTCCTCTACCATTCTCATCTTTTCAAAAATCGGTTCAATCTCGAAAAATAAGATTTTTATAATTTCTTACAGCTTAAAGTAAGGCTTGCTAATAAGAATATTTCGGGTACCACTCCTTCTCTCACTGCCCTTCTGGGACGCCTCCTCAAAGTAGGTCACTTGGTCTCTAGCATACACAAAATTGTTCTTCCGAACCAAAATAAAACTCCAACACATAATCAGCGAAAATGGGAAGCTGAATCGAATACAAAAAACATAGCCTTTGACTGGATCGCCATCAATAAATATCCCTTCTCTCACAGAATTTTACCTATTTTATCACAAACTAAATATATGTTTATAAGGAGGACATACTGGACTCCTGCCAGGCTCTTTAAGGTTTCACTCAAACAAGATCCCAACTGCTGGTGCTGTTATAAGCAAGAGGGCTCCCTAGCACACATGTTATTCGATTGCCCCCCCCCCCCTCTACAAGACTTCTGGAATAAAGTTTTAGAATGCATCTAATCCCTAAACATTCTTCCCACAAAAGAGTTCTCATAGATTATTCTGGGCCCCTTGGACCCCCAACTCAAGAAGGACAACAACCACTTTTACTAGATCTTATGCTGACTCTCGCGTGCAAGCTAATACTAAACAACGGAAAAAACTTGAAATCAATCTCCTTCTCTATGTGGCAAGAGTGGTTAACTTTTCTTAGAGGAGACGATAACATTGCACTACAGCTATCCCCATGGCGCGCCTCCCAATGTTCAATATGGAACTCGCTAGACGCAAGAGCCTTTATCCACAAGCCACCATGAATTTCCTGCAATGAAAGTCACCTCTCCTTAGGCAATCTCCCTTCACGACTGACAAAACACGCTCCCGCCAGCTTTTTACTAATCCCCAAGGTCATCCCTACCACCATCTTCCCCCATTCAAGTGAGACAGACACTTTTTATTCACATCTGTGCGCATCTTATATATTCACTCGGATCCTTCTTGAATTATAACACTGTATAATCATACTGTGTGTAATCGGCTTCAACCAGCATAAATATCTAAATAAGGATAAGATCCTCTGTGTTTCATGAACTTCAAGGTGTATTAATCAGGTTGCATCTTTTGATCAGTCGTACTAAAAAATTTTTATATGGATATGCCCTGCTGATGTACGACTGACGAAAATGTAATGTCTTTTTACGAATATGTATGCACCCTTGCTGTTCAAATATTAACGATTCTCAGTAATATTTATGCCTAATTGTATCTGTATTTATTCACACGCAAAGAAGTGAACTATATCATCTGCATAACTGTATAATGAATCAACTTATGCACAGGCTTTCTCTCTCCCCCTCAATGTAACCCACCTCTCTCTCTGTATATTTGCTTCTTTCACCACTGTATATCGGTTTGTAAAACGTAATAAAATATATTGAACTAAAAAAAAAAAAAAGAACCCGAGAAATTTACTGAGATAAAAGGGTAAAGTGACATTATAGTTAGGTGAAAATTATATTATATTGTTTATTCTCTCTCTCTCTCTCTCTCTCTCTCTCTCTCTCAACTTAGCCATGTTAACCAACTCATATAAATGAAATGATTTCATCATATGGACATTTCTGAATTTAGTCTTTTATTGTTCCAACCATTAAATTCAGAATACCCCTTTGTTTGGATTGTGGCATTAGGTGGAGCATTCTAAATTATAAGACACCCACCAGCTCAGCGGCACCTGCAACCACTGTGCAACATTTGAAGCCCCTACAAAAGGAAGTTATCACTTGCAGTTACAGCAAAGTAAATAACTTTACGCTGCAACTTTGAAATTCATTCAGAATGCATTTTGGTTGAGACATTTCCATCAGGTGCATTATTACTCCAAAAATCTAAATTACATTTCTTACCACTTCATCCTTTTTACATTTTTCATGTGTAACGAAAAGCCAGGAACAGTTCTGCTTTTGCACTTCTAAACTTTCTGAACACTAGAGATAAAAACAAAGCAAATGCTGTCAAGTAACTGCGGACAATACATTTTAACAAAGAGATTGACTTGATTGAGTTCTGCAGTTTTCAAAGATTGGATGGAACATGGAATGGACTACTCAATAACTTGGCACAGGGCCATCAAAAGGTTGTGTGACTCTAGTTACCATTCCCTAACTTCAAATACCATTATTTCATTTTCCGTAATTCTGGACTGAGATGGTGATGTACCATAATTTCAAATGCCATTATTTCATTTTTGAATAATTGCTTTTTGAGTCCTTAATTTTTGGAAATGTATGTTTTATAAACGTTAACAACACCTGGCTCATACAAGGTTTAACTGAGGTGAAAATTAGCTGTGCATGTCAATGGCAAGAGTTATATTACCATACATAAAGCCAACCCACGGCGGGAGGTTGGCCAAGCATCCAACCCCATGCCACATACAGCCTTCTGACATGCACAGCATGCATCTGGTCTTACAGGTCCTGGCAGCAATGAGGTAGATTTACTGACTTAGCCAAAAAGTCACAACATCAAAATATAAAAATTTAGTCTACTATCATCTTTATCCAAAAATCACCAATATTTTCAATCTAGTACATATTTCAGTAATTTACACAGTGTTTAATAATAGTGAATATTATAAAAAATATTTAATAAAGTTTCAATGCAAAAAACATGTCTGAATCTTTCTTTTAACATAGTGTTTTGGTGGAGCCTGCGAAAGAATGCGATAGTGCATGCACCCTCGCTTGTGAGGCTCTTGTGTCTGATAATGGGCTTGGAATCTATCCATAGATTACCATTTTTTGGCATCATTATTGTTATTTTTGCTGCATTCTCATTAGGCAGCGCTTGCCATGCGTCACTTCCTTTTCGTTCTGTGGCAAAAGGACTAAGTACGGATTTATTTGCTTTGATTAGTGTCCCTCTGCTGCCTATTCACTGCTCGTTTTGTTTCAGGTACTAATTCTACATAAGGAAAGGAGCCTCTAATTTGTGGACAATTCGGTGGCAGATGGTCTTTGTATCCCATTAGCTGATCTCTGCTGCAGCGCCGGGCATCGCCAAGGTTCCAACGCTGCAGTGATGGTTTTTCTTTTTGGCGAACGGTAAAAGGGAGAGAGTCAATTTTTTTTAAAGCATTAATTATTTATGCATTTCTTGACCCATACTTTTGTATCGTATGCCACCGGTTAAACTGTTAGGATTATTTCTAAACAATTTTAACCTGAATAAAAGTCAAACTTAGGGCTGCTTTTTTGGGGCCAAGTCTGAGCACAGTAAAAAGGCCTCATTGCTATGATTGGCTAAAATACACTGCACCCATCTCATGTTAGTTCTTAAAACAGTGAAGTCATGCTCCTCAAACTTTAATTCTTGGATGATCCAAATACCCCATACCTCTCTTGACTCTTGGGCTGCATATCCTGCCTCACCAATAACCCTATGTGCTTGTGTCGGTGGTACTGTGTCTTCCCCTGCCGTGTTTCTTATTCTTCCCCAACAGACAAAAGGAAAGAAAGCATTGTAACACAACCAGCACTGGCCATTTCTACCGCTTTTTTTAACCATCCAGATAACTAAAATCCACCCTACCTTTCTCTACCCCCCGACTCTTCTGTTAGCCCCCCCTGTGATCCCCCATCCAAATAGCAAAGCCAATACCCTGCGCATGGGCGAGACCTATTGGCTAAAGCTATTGGTTTTGCCAATGCTTGTTATAGTTGCATTTTGTGGACTGAAAAAGAAAGGCTCAGAGACATTGTTTTTTTAAACAAAACCAATTTGTCTCTGAGTCTTTCAAACATTTTCAGCCCACAAAATGCAATCATAAAAACAAACACACGAGGGCCATGCACTGCAGCTGAAGAGTATAAATCTCCAGCTAGGAGTGATTTAGAAAATATGGTAATTTCTCCAGGCATTTTAGTTTTAATGAGCAAGGGGACTTACTGTTTTTTCTTCTTAATGTTGCTCGGGGGCTGCTTCACTTTCAGCAGCTCCCCACAACATAAATAAAAATGCTTGGCGGTGCCCCTGCCGCTTCTTGGAGTGCACAAAAGGCCAATCCAGTATTCCCTTGTAGGCTTGGGTATCTATGATAATGGAAGTAAAAGGGCCAACAAGGGATTAATCACAGAACAATCAAAACATCCCTATATTCCAAATGAATCCGTTGTTGGCCCTTTTACTTACCTGCCACTTCTTGGAGCTCCAAAAGCATTAAACTATTATTTATGATACTGTCCTAGGGCATTATGGGGAGCTCCTCCCTAGGAGTAATGAATAATAAATGTGCTGCGTCTGCCGCTAATTTTTTTATTAAAAAATGTTTACATTTATATTGAGTGTCCTGGTGCCCACCCAAGACATCCATGCCTTATTTTTTTTATAAGGTGGGGCACACTGCTCCCCTTCTTGAGGCTTTGCAGGCCTTGGTGACCCCCATCCCACTGGACCATATATTCTTTATTAAGTGGAGGGGGCATGCAGCGCCCTTCCCCGAGCCACAACTGGCCCTGGTGACCCAATCCAATGGAGCATTTTTATTTAATGGATGGGCATTTACAGCCCGTGGACCCCCTCCCCGGGGCCTCTGGTCAGTGCCCACCTGGGGAACCCACAAAATACTATGTTGGTTGATGCGGGGGTCCCAAAAATGCTGTGGCACCATCTGGCTCCCCAGCCAGCACCATACTGGGTGCTGGAGAGAGCCATCACTACTCCTTTGCTCCTTCCTGGGTGGGGGCAGAATTTTCTACTGCTCCCGGCAAGCGAAAGCAAAGTGGAATTCACTGCACAGGAGAGTGCATTTAGGGTATGTCTGCACTCTCCTAGGCAGGGAAGCACATGGTGCGGGGTGGGCTCCCGGGGCCTAGTAGGGGCTCGGACAGAGAGCAGCATGCCCCCCTACCTGCTATCTGAAATTCAGCCTTGGGGGAAGAGGTCCTTGGGCTGAACAGAGGCTCGAGAGTGAAACCCTCTCTCTGTTGAACCCAACAACCTTTAGCAGCACGCTTTACTTTTTCATCACTGCTCTGTGGCTTATTTTCGTTTCTGCTTAGAGCTGATACAAAACATCAATGACAAACTGCACAAGCACGGTAAATCTCAAACAAAGAGTAAGTGAAGATGCATAGAACCAAAGGCATGGAAGCTTACCAATTCAACAGTGACTGGCCCTAGTATCCTGCTGCGAGAGGAGTGAGATCAAAGAATAAGAGAAAGTCTTCAAATTGTAAAACTTCGCGAAATATGAGTGGTCTGGTTAATTCAT
Source organism: Lissotriton helveticus (assembly GCF_964261635.1). Lineage (NCBI taxonomy): Eukaryota > Metazoa > Chordata > Amphibia > Caudata > Salamandridae > Lissotriton > Lissotriton helveticus. The sequence continues at coordinate 37,746,381 of NC_136058.1, forward strand.
CATAAAATACCTTCATATCACTCATGGCTATTGTCTGTACATGCTTAAAATTATCTTGTTCATTCAGGTGCGCAAGAATACTCAATACTCAATAGCAACACTGCAATTCTTCAGGTGCTGCTCGTTTGGCAAGGATGTTTCTGTTTTTGTAGCCGGATTAGGCCACGTTTAAAACTAAGTTCCACCCTATAATATTCGAGACTGAACAAGGGCCACAGTAGACATTGGATAAACTTTCTGTCTGTGATGTGGCGCATCCTACGTTATGTGCATTGGGGCAAGGCTCCGGTTTGTGGAAAAAATACACCCTCTATAAAGCAGGAGAAAACTCTAATATTTCAGGAAGTGACTATTGGAGCGTGGCCACCATACACAGAGGTGGGAAAACCTCAGCATCAATCCAGTACCTTTAGAGATACATTTCTGATTGCCCAGTAAATAGTGTAGACACCTCAAACTCCATGCTTATATGTGCAGTATTACATTGCGAAGTATAAAGAGTACTTTTTAATTCTATATACAAAGCAATCATTCGACATCAATTTGATGTATGTTATTTATGTACTACTGACTTCGCTAACCCCAAATCACCTACCTGAGGAAACCTTGGACTGTTCTGCTTCATTCCCCTGAGAGTCAAGTGCTCAACGATTATTTTTAGTATTGCTTATCTGTCTAGTGGTAGGTCAAGCCACAGGAGAGGCAAACATCTCCACTTGACACAACTGGTACCCAGGAGCTATGGCCTGCTCTGGCCCCTGAACGAGTTACAACATAAAAGGCATTGGTTGATCAAGTCCAATGACCTATGCCATCTCAGACTGAATTCTGCTGTGCAGTAAAGAGTTAAAGATAACAATTCTAAGCAACACTGTGTCTTGGGATTTCAGAATCTATGTATGCCATAGGGATCAGTAAAATGTTGTGGCAGCTGAAGGATGGAAGACAATCTCTCTTCCAGTACTGGTACTGAAAGAAGCCTAGTAAACAGCAAGGTAATAACATTGACTCTGACGCCCAGCCATTAGTGCTAGATTTCACTTCTTTTGAAAGAAATGCTTTGAAAGATGATCTAGCTAGTGTATCATTATTAATATTTTATAACTGTGATTATATTTACTTTCACAAGGTAGGACAATCGCTAGTCTGTGTGGCATGTCCTGATAGTGAAATACTGCAAATTTTGTTTTTCCACTATTGAAAAGCTATCTTGCCCATAGGATAGAATGGGAGTTTATTCATAATATCTTATAAATATAACTTCCTATTAGAATAAGACAGCAAATTAAAGTCACGGCCCTCGGAACTCAGAATTTAATAACATCTTTTAGTATAGATGGTTTTTAAATTGTATGTTTGAAAATGCCACTTTTAGAAAGTAAATGAAAAGGAAATACGTAGGAAGATTACTAGGTTGACCCAGTGCACTACGAGGTGTGTCACATATCAGTGTACAATCATCATTTTCACCAGTATCAAAAATAAGCATGTGTTATAATACAATCAAACAACAGTAATCAACAAAACTGCATCAATAGCATCAAGAAATTCAAAAAAGTTCATGATGAGTTTCAGTAATTCAAGATCTGCGTGGTTTATTTCAATGTTCTGGCAGATCGAATCCAAAGTAAAAGAAATGTTGCAGCTTGAGTTTCAACATGCAGATACAAGCTTCAAAGTTCCCAATGCATTTCGGGCTGTAAACAATAGCCCTTCATCAGGGGATTCTGTAACAAGTAAATAAATTACGAAGATGATACTAAACAATAATTACGTACATGAATTTTAGCTGACATAGGCTCAAAACACAGCAAATGATTAAAGAGCACCGGTTCTCTAACTACATGTCAACAAAAGATCAAGAAAAAGTAAGCAAGAACACTGTAGCCAAGAAGCAAGCTCCGCAGGTGCTGTGTGCGAAGAAGCTTAAAAAATAGAAACCACGCCCAAACTGATGAACTCCACAAGTGCCAGATAAAGAACTTAAAAGTGAAAAAGGAACCACATCCAAAAACCAATATATATAGAATACCTGAAAGCAGAACTGTATGCACAGACTGCTGTGATCCAAAATCAGTCTCTAAAAGACTGCCAAAATCCAAAGCCAGCCTTCAATGTGTTAAAGTATAGTTACCAAAAGACAAGTGTACCTAGATGGAACGAGAAACTTAAAAGAGCCCCCCTGTACCTTATGTTCACGCTGACACTCTGGTAATGAAAAAGCCTCCAAAGTCGAACACGCCACCATACGTACACGCGAGCACCTGGAAACCAGAGCGCTCGCATTAGACACTCTATCAAATACTGTTAATAATGCCTAAGCACTGTGTAGTCATAAAATATAGGGGGTCCAAGCTTACCGCTGATAACAACGATGGTTCCTAAGTTGTGCTTGCTTCGAAAGAATGCCGGCTGAGATAACCATGCCGCGTTCAGGTCCAGCGTATTAACCCTTGGCGGTAGTATGCATAGAAAGAGGATTAATCTGTGTAACTTGAAAACTAATGCCGAATCGTCCACCATATTGAAATGTTATTGAAGTAACACTGAATGAACTCCACAATATGGAGATATATCAGTGTGCTGCTTAAAAACCAGTATAATGCCTTACTGAATACACAGAGCAATATCTTACTGCATGCACAAAACGAAGTGAGGAAATAAAACGAAAGTGAAAAATAAATAAATAAAAGATTTATGAATAAGTGCATGTGACTGACCAAAAAAGACGGTGAAAAGGTATGAATAAAAAAAGGGTGTTGACATGAATTAAAGATGCTCTGGCACCAGAATCAAAGAAAAACGAACAACATGTTGTAATACAGAAAGCAACTATCTTATAGTAGAGAGAGATGTGAACATCACTGAGAATCACTGATGTAATAATGATTCACAAATCAAGAGAAGCAAATTCATATGAAGTAGGATCATGAGAAACTCTGAATTATAAAAAAACAAGACAGTTCAAATTTGTCATTAAGCCCCATAGGGGGCAATGTCTGCATGTACTATATCCAGTGTGATTCTCTCTGCGAAAGTAACTTGGACATGTCCCTCTCAAATTGTTTCTCCACTTTTTCCAACACCTTGAATCTAAGCTGTGCGATAGAGTGATTTTCGCGCTGCCAATGTTGCGCTATAGGTGAACTCATAGTCTTAGTACGAATTCTACTTTTATGCTCAGTGATTCAAGTACGAAGAATCCTCTCTGTCTTCCCAACATATAGCAAGTCGCAAGGACATTTAATGACATAAACTACATGATGACTATTGCAATTCGCATTAAAATTCAAGGTGATCTTTTTCCCAGTGCGGGGGTGGCATATGCTGTTGCCTGTGATAACGTTATTGCAATGTGAGCAATTCATACACTTGGACATACCTCTAAATGTTTTTTGGGGGATTTCAAGACTTTTGTTTAAAATTTCTTTTAGATTGCATGATCTTCTATATGCAAATAGAGGAGGTTCTAAAAACAAGCCCTCAAAGTCCTGCTCTGATTGAAGTAAATCCCATCTTTGTAGGATAATTTTTTTCACAAGCATAGAATGAGTGGAAAAGGTTGAGACAAATACTTCTCTGGATTGGGAAGGAGGCGCTATTCTTTTTTGCAGGAGGTCATCTCGATTTAAAGCAGATGATCTTTTCTCTGCTTGGTCAACAACTTGTTGAGGATAACCTCTTGATAGAAATTGTTGTTTGGCTTCTCTTATAGTCTGCAGGCCCAACTCCAAATCTGAAATTATATGTTTGACTCTCAGGAATTGAGAAAAAGGCAAGTGGCGTTTCAAAGGCCAGGGGTGGAAGCTCTGGTAGAGAAGAGCATTGTTACGATCAGTGGGCTTCTTAAAAACAGTAGTCCCAATAGTGGTACCAGAGCGTTTAAGCTTGACATCCAGAAAAACTATGCGACTCAATTTGAGACATGAATTGAATGTGAGGGTTAATGTTATTAAATTTAAGAATCTGAGTTTCGAGCAAACTACGTGACCATTGCCAAACGATGAGTTTGTCATCTATAAATCGTCTGTACAAAACCAGATTCGAAATCCAAGTGTGGTCAGAGAAAATGTTTTCAGTCTCAAATTTTAACATAAAAATATTCGCATAGCTGGGGGCTCGCGAAAAGCCCATTGAAGTGCTAATAGCTTGAAGAAAAAACTGTTTTTGCCAGTGAAAATAACTATGAAACAAACAAAGTGAAGGATTTCCAAAAGAAAAACCTTACAGGCTTTTATGTCATCTTGTTTCAATAGAGCCCATTCTATGGCTTCGATGCCTTCAGTGTGGGGTATGGAAGTGTACAAAGACACCACGTCTATAGTACACAACCAGATTTGATCACTTTCATGAAAGTTAATCGTACGTAAGATGTTTAGTAAGTGAGTGGTGTCTTGAAGATATGACGGGCTGGCTTGTACAATGGGCTGAAGAAACACATTCAAATACTGCCCAAGGGGCTCATTTAAACATCCACAACCGAATACAATAGGACTCAAAGGAGGATCCCTCACATTTTTATGAATTTTAGGGAGCATGTATAAACCCGGTCTCCTAGGAAAACGGGTGAATAAATACTCCCTAGTTTTGGAATTGATCCACTTCTTCTCTATGGCGTGTGTAAGAATGGAGTCCAACAATGTTAGAAAAGTATTTGTGGGATCTTCAGAGAGCGGTAAGTATATTGAGGAATCCTGTAGCATCAAGCCAATCTGTTGGTCCTATTGAGAGCGGTCCATGCTTACCAAGGCTCCACCCTTGTCTGCTCTGGTGAAGTTAGCGATTTGTTCAATTGTAAAGATTTCAGTGCGAGTCGTTCTCTAGTCGGTAAATTGGTTTTCCCTGAGGTGACATTAGGTGACATCTTGTTTAACTAATGACTCAAATAAGTCAATCATTTTGTGCGATGTGGGAGGAATAAAAGTACTCCTCGGTTTAAATTCCTGATATTCATCTTCTTGAAATGCGACTGATTCATGAGTTATGGTGGAATAAAAGTATCTCAATCTTAACTTTCTGGTAAATCTGTAAAGAGCGATTTGAGAATCTAAGCTGTTGTAAGTTGTTGTAATATCTTTATTCGGCAATTTTTATCACCATAAAAGAGTACATATACATATACAAACCCAATTTTACCAATAAAAAATTATAAAACACAATAAAAACAAGGAGAACTCCTTTTGATAAATTTACAGCACATCAGGGTTAGGAACGGCCTATAGAGCCCCCCGGGAACAATTTTAATAAACGGGAGCGTATCAACCATGCTTTTCCCAGAAATTTAGCCACCCCACAGATCATAAAGGCAGATGAAGAGTCTGTAGAAAGGACACGAAGTGCCTGGCTATGGCACCTCAACCCTAATTCTCTGCAGACGGGTTTCAACCAGGATTTCCGCGCCCCTTTATAGGCTGGGCATGCGAAAAACAGGTGGGCCACCGATTCCTTTGGGGCCGCACAGCCGGGACAAGTCTGCGGGAGGGCGTCAGGGTTCGACCATCTTGCCGTGAACTCGTACACCGGGAGAGTCCCATACCGCAATTTCAGATACAGCGCTCGGTCCAACGGTTTAGATATCAAGTCTAGAAAGGGTTCCAGTTTCCTCACACACTTAATTGATAAGAATTGGTCAGTAAGAGAACCCACATTCATAGCCCTCGTGGCCTTGCTCTGTACCCAGTCCCAGTAAAGTTTTTTTATAACAGCTTTAGGTGGCGGGGATTGTGACTCCCATGCCTCTCTTAGACCCAGATTAAAGGCCAGATCTTTCAATTTTTTCAACCATCCTATTTTGTTACATGTGTCCAGCAAGAGTAGATCGTCCAGCCCATCTGCATACTTAGCAAGCTCCTCAGTTCTTCTAAGTCGGGACCAAAAGAGCAACGGGCGTAGCCTCACCAAGTCTTTTAAAGATCTTCTGCCCAGATCTAGTCTTAGGGGGATCATTGGGGTTGAAGCGGGAAGAGCAACCGCTTTCCTGAAGAAATTGTTTTCCGCCACCATCAGGTCTGAAACCCCTTCGAACCCCCAGAGTTCAGAACCATATAGTGCTGCCGGAAGAATCTGTCCCTCGTAGATGGCCATAACTGGAGAGACCGGTTTGCTACTTGATTCCCGGAGTTCCTTCAACGTCACCCCGGAAACTCGGCGATGACTAAGTAGCATTTTGGAAAGATGATCTTTCCAGGTCATACGATTATTTATCCGTACTCCTAAATAATCAAAGGATGTGACCAGCTCAAGGGGGGCACTATTAAGCACGAAATGATTTTTAAATCTTTTTGAGGGGGCAAAAGCCATCAATTTAGTTTTCGATGTATTGATGGTTAAGCCTCGAGTAGTGCAAAAGGAGCTAAACAGGTTCAAAAGTTTTTGTAAGCCCACCGGGGATTTGGAGATTAATAGGGTATCGTCCGCGAAGAGAAGTGTGGGGATTCTCTCCCCCGCCAGGGATGGGGCATCCGTCTCTTCCCCCTTCAGATGGTCCACCACTCCATTTACGAATAGGGAGAAGAGGGTCGGAGCCATAACACAACCCTGGCGTACTCCTCTCCGCACAGGGATCCTATCTGTTAATTGTCCCTGCGATCCCCATCTAACCCGCGCATAATTCCCCTCATGCAGCTTCATTAAGAGATACAGAAGACTACTGGGAAACCCCATTTCACTAAGTATTTGCCAAAGTTTTGCACGAGGGACCAGGTCGAATGCAGTCTTGAGATCTATGAAGGCCATATACAAACTGCCTTTCTTGATGGTAACCGCCTTCCAATAGATTGCAAAAAAACGAAAGACCTGGTCCATCGTGCCAACCTTCCTTCTGAACCCCGCTTGTAAGTGGGAGAGAACACTAGCCTCCTCTATCCAGTCATCTACTCGCGAGATGATGACCCTGCCAACCACTTTCTGAATGATGTCAATCAGACTAATGGGTCTGTAGTTCGCAGGGTCGTCTCTTGCCCCCTTCTTATGCACAGTAACTACCTCGGCTCCTTTCCAGGAGTCTGGTACTTGGTGACCCCTCGTGATTAGATTTATTATTCTGGCAATTAGTTTAGCCCAGGTTTCTGGCTCAGCCATCAGCAAATCTCCGGGGATCCCATCCTGCCCAGCAGCTTTCTTAGGGGTAAGGTGTCTGATTGCCATCATTACTTCTGAGGACGAAAATGACAAGGCTATCTCATCCGGTTGTACCCCAACGCCCAACCCATTCGCCCCAGAACTCGATGTATCCTCTAAGTCGCCATATAGGGCTGAAAAGTGAGTAAACCATTGCTGACTAGTTATATGAACAGCCAGAGGTTGCGATTTACCCTGCCTTGTTTTATTAATCAAATCCCAAAAGAGGTTCGAGTTCCTACTGCTCGCAGCCGAGGAGAGTTCCTGCCAATGTCGTTCCTCCCACTCACGTTTGGCCAGAAACAAAGCCTTCAGATAATCCCCCCTGGCCGCTCTAACCAGTACGGGGTCACCCGAAAGCAGAGCTCTAGTCAGGTTTTTCCTGGTGCACTTGCAATATTCAGTATACCATGGTTTAGAAAGAGTAGAAGGCTTAGCGGGAGCCCTATTGCCTTTCCCCTTAGAAATAAAAAATTGGCCAACTTGATCTATTGTCGATTTATAGACAAAGTCAAGTGAGGGGTGATGGGGATCACTGGTCCAATTATCTCCCTCCCAGATCTCTAATTTAGTGGACAAGCCCTCAATCAGGGTTTTAATGGTACCCATATCATCCTCTTTAAGGTTAGCCTTGTCCCATTTTAATCTACGGTTATTATTACATGGGACCACCTCTTTAGTTGTTATTAAGGTGACGCTAACCCCCCTGGCGTTAGAAGCCCCCCAATTAAACTTACAGCACAAGGGGTTGTGATCACTATCCTGGCTAGGAGAGACCTTCATATCAATTAGGTCCGCCCAGAATCCAACATCCATTAAGATGTAATCTATTCGGGACGGGCCTGAGAGTCTATTAAAGGTCACTGCCCCTGCCTGATCGGATAGGGTCCTGCCATTAAGGGCTCTTAATTTATAATCCCTAGTCAGTGCGTTCAATTGAATGGCCCTAGGTGACCACTTCTTAATAGGGGGGAGGGAGAGCGTTGGAATGGACCATTTCGAATCCTCCTCTTCAATTCCCAGGGGATCATCTCCAAGGAGAGGTTCGAAAGTACAATTGAAATCACCCCCCACCAGGATTTTAGCCGAACAAGGACAGTTGGCTAAGGCCAATTCAAGAGCTGATAGAGTCGAGGAGTTAGAGTCGCCCGGTGTCCCTCTAGCGTAAACATTAAGAAGATCGAGCCTGGCTGCATCCTCCCGTCCTCTTGCCGAGAGGTGGAGTAAATCATTACACTCCACATTGTGGCATGTGACCCCCCAATTCAGATCTATTTTTAACCAAACGGTGAGCCCACCCGCTGGTCTGCCCTTACCTTTGCTTACAGCTGGTACGAAGTGGGTGCTGTACCCCGATTTGTGTAGCGGGACTAAACTCCATGTTTCCTGGAAGAGGCAAACATCAAACTGCTCAATGAATGTATGCCACTCCGGGATATCCAGTTTCCTCTTTAACCCGGCAATATTCCAGGAAAGGAGGTTTATTACCCGTTTTCCTCCAGGGATAGAAGAATTACCCACCACCGTCAGACTCTCATCAACCGCCCTGCCTGCCAGACTCCCCCCCTCCCTGACCAATGAAGTGGTGATTTTAGAGTGACCAGCCATTATAGATAGAGACCCGGCTAGCCTAGAATCTTCATTGAGCTCGTTAATGATGGCCGTACGGGCTGAAGGAAAACTAACTACTCCTGCTTCTATAATCCCACTGTCTAATCCAGTTACCTCTGCTTCCTGAAAATCGTTTCCCCCCCCCCCAAATCCCAAACTTCAATCGCAGTCTTCCAGCCCTGAAAGCTGAGAAAACCGATTGTAAGTATCCAACGGGGTAAACGGTATCAGGTGATTCATCCTGGGGCCCGTGTTCAACGAATGTCTATAAGGAACCGTAGACCAAGCAGGGTGAAGATCAGGCACCCTGGTGGACTGGTGCCCATACTGGTGATGGTTATTACTATAGGGGATTAAAGGGGGCGGCCTGAAAGACTGAGGTCTATTAGCGTATTTAAAACTAGTGGTTTCAAACCTGGGATAAAAAAATGTTAAGGCCCGTGGGGTAATGCCGGTTTCCCCGTTCCCGGGTGGCCAGTTTAAGATGTAATCAACTGCCCGGGGGTCTCTAAAGTTAACCACCACTAAATCTCCCTCTATATTTTTCTTGGTACTCCCCAGCCAGTTAATCCTTCTGACATGAACTATGTCCCCATCTATATTCGGTGCTATCGGCCTGTGCAACCTCAGCCAGTGGATGATTTTGTTCTTAAGGTCAACATAACCCTCCTTCTTATTACCTATTAACTGTGGCACCCCCGTTAAAATCACAACGTAAGGCACAGCTTCAGGGGGGATCTCGACTTGTGGGACCCTTTTATGAGCTTTTCTACTATTTTCACCATCCCGATGTACGTTTTGAGTGTTACTGGTCGAAGCCTTTAAGGTTGAGTTAGTGGGGACAGCACTCGATACAGTAACTGCTGCCTTTAGATGTTTAGACGGCGATGAATTTAATGGAGGAGGATCAACTCTGCCCTGGGGCTGACTATTTTGCTTAATCTTTGCGGGGGCAGATGGAATTCCAAGTTCCTTTGGGGGTATGGTGGGAAGGGGCCCTGTCGGGGTTATAAAGTGGACCGCCCCATTCCCTTTATTAATGCTTGCAGTGGACAAACTAGTTATGGCGGCTTCCAGTATAGTTAATCTAATTTCAACCCTCTTAATAGACTCATTAATAGGGCGGAGAAGAGATCTCAACAAGAATTCCAAATTCCCTGTCGCTGAGGAGAGAAGTTGAGGTGAAGTAGCAGATGGGATCGCTCCATCGTTGTTAATTGGAGCCGCATCTTGTGCATCCACAACAACCGGGCAATAGGTCGTTATAGCCGCACCCTGGGGAGTATGATCCTGCTCTACAGCTGATTGCACCTCGCATGCAAAAGGAATTTTGGACCCTTTACCAAAAACGGTGTGCGATGTTTTGGCTGTGCCTGGTACCACCCTATGTTTCTTCCTTCTTTTGCTAGGGGGAGGGCGGTGGATCTGAACTACAGAGAAGGACTTTGCTTTATGCTGCTTATGTTTAGAAGTCTCATTTACACCGCTACAGCTGGGGGTGGGTGAGTCGTTTACGATGTCCTCCACGGGCATTCCGGGGGAGGCTACAAAGTCACGAAACAATAAAGGAACTCCGTCTTGGCTAGAGTTAACCTCACTCAAATCAATCAGATCTGTCGAATCTCCCTCCCGGTTCAATGTATGAAGACTATCGGGGAGGGGTCTGCATTTCATAATCTCAACAGAGCGGCGCCGCTCTGCCCTACGCTCTGCTAAGATAGCGTCCTTTTCCCCTTCGCTTTTCTTAGGAAAATAATTCTCCAGTGAGCCATTTCGTAATTTCAAATTTTTACCCGGAGTAGCCTCATCTGTTGCCATGTCCTTCTTGTGTCGAAATGCTATCCTCCGAACTGCAAGAAGAAAGGGGTCAGGCCCTGCCCGGCCTCTTCCGGCCCCGGACGGCCACAGACGGTCCCGCCCTTGTCCCGGGCTTCTCCCGGCGCCCTCCCGCGCGCTCCCGCGCAGCGGGAACGGCTACTTCTTTTAAGGTAGACTAGGGGGTGTGGCTGGCAGGGAGAGGAGCCCAGCTGACAGGGGCGCGCGGGGACTCCTGGAACACAGAGTCCACCCGCTCTACCCTCGCAGCCCTGCCGGTGTCACAACAGCCCCAAGCAATGTTCCACACGCTGCAGACCGCGAAGCGGGACCCGCGCAGCGGGTCCGGCGAGCAGCAGCGGCCAACAGGGAAGAAACAGCAAAGGTCCGTAGTTCTGAGTCCGTGGCGTTGTAAAAAGATATGAGACGCTCCCGCTGGTGTGAACGCTGATGGTAATTAAATACCGGTGTGGTTGAGGGCGCGGCCGGCAGGGAGAGGAGCCCAGCTGACAGGGGCGCGCGGGGACTCCTGGAACACAGAGTCCACCCGCTCTACCCTCGCAGCCCTGCCGGTGTCACAACAGCCCCAAGCAATGTTCCACACGCTGCAGACCGCGAAGCGGGACCCGCGCAGCGGGTCCGGCGAGCAGCAGCGGCCAACAGGGAAGAAACAGCAAAGGTCCGTAGTTCTGAGTCCGTGGCGTTGTAAAAAGATATGAGACGCTCCTAAGCTATTAGTTTGATGAGTAGGAACAAATGAGCTCCCTTTCTTCAAGACCGACATCTGATTCTCTGTGAGTTTTTTGGATGAAATATTTACCACTAGTGTTTCTTGCGGCGTGATCCCCTGGTTATTGCTGAATTGGTGGCCTCTACGGGTTTTGTGGGTTCGACCTCTGCTTGCGTTGGGGGTTGATTTGCTGCAGGGCTGATCTCTATTTGTATGCTCAACTTTTAGAAAGTAGACATTTTCTTGTTTAACCATTCTGCGTGCCTCTGCCTGTTTGTGTATGGACTGTCTGGTTTTGGAGTGACAGGAGCTGGAGAGGTGCATTCTCTCAGACAGCCACTGGGGGGTTGATGTGTGTCCTGCCTTTCCTGAATGAGTCAGGGGTGGGCTTAATAGACTAGTGCTGCATTCAGAGTAGGGGAGGAGTTCTCACTAGCCCCTAAATAGGCCCGGGCTGCATTTAGAGTGGTCAGAGGAGATTTCCCCTGCACCTGAATAGGGCCTGCCTGCCTCACACAATGCTGTCTCCACCTCCTGCCGGGCAGCTGCACAAGGGAGGACAGAACTTGTTTGGACTGGGCTCAGAGACCCTTGCACAAAGAGAACAAAGACATTTTGGGGTATAAGTATTAGACCTAAAACCCTTGAACTTTAGACTACTTCTGGAATCAAGATGAACCTTTGCCAAGAAGAAGAGCTGGAGAAACTGAGGAAAAGTACTGCACTTGCTGTGTGTCTGGGTTGGCCCCTCTGAATCCGGGTGTATATGAGAAGACAGATTTCGCTACCTTCTGACTCGATTCAGCCATACGCCGCAAATGAAGAGTTGTAGCAGGGACATGCTCCATACTTCAAAGTAAGTGAGCACAACCGCGAAGTGTTGTTCAACGCCGTAACCCGGGGCGGATACAGATGTAACAATCGTGTATCTGTTACAGAGAATTCCAAACTAATGCCATAACTCAACCAGGAAGTCCCTCACAAGGGCATGATTAACAAACCAGAGGCACACGCTTTAGACTTTCGAAAACCAAGAATACCAGTAAGTCTATGACTGTGCTTCTTAACACCTTATGTAATATTAATTGAAAATCCAAATTGTTAGCTAAATAAATTGTTTGTGTTACTGAGACCCAACGGTCGGCAACACAAGCGATTTGACACTTTTTGAAAAAGAAAAGACGACCTCAGCAGGTATTCATTTTGTTTTAACCGTTGAGTGATCATGATATATCAGAAAAGGAAGGGCAGTACTAAAAAAAAACTCCTCATGTTTTGTTTCTTTAGACATCACCCAGTCCTTGCCATGAAGATAGTTCCATAAATTGTATTGGGACTTGAAATGCATCGACATGCATTACCCAAGGGAAAAACGAGTCTTTTTACAAATAGAGAGAGTCTCACAGGGAAATCATCTCTGAATACGTGACCCTGTTTGCAAGAACACTATTCCCTCTGGGTGGCAACCTCTGAGTATTGTTCATTTCTGACAATGAATTCAAGAGTAGGGTTGCTTTGCAAAAGTTGAGTGATCTAATATTTGAAAACTGTTGTGTTCTTTGTGTAATTTTAGTTATATGAAACTTTTCTGTTTATTCAAGGTTCATGTTATTTTGTTTTATGTTTTGATGTAAGCAAGAGGTGTAATCTTGATCTGTCCTATAATCAACTACTTGAACAACTTACAAAAACTGTGTAAAGAAAAAACATAATAAATGATGTAGATCAACACATTCAGAAGTTTGGTCTGAGGTTGCTAATGGGAAGAAGCATGAAAATTGTCAGCTAGATAATCTTTTGTATTATGTATATTACTGGCCCAATCTAGCTGCATTTCTTAGGACCAATCCCTTTGTGTAACACAACTTTTAGAAAGTAGGCATTTTCTTGCTTAACCATTCTGTGTGCCTCTGCTTATTTGTGTATTGACTGTCTGGTTTTGGAGTGACAGGGGCTGAGGAGGTTCATTATCTCAGACAGCCACCGGGGGTTGATGTGTGTCCTGAATGAGTCAGGGCTGGGCTGAATAGACCTGGGCTGCATTCAGAGTAGGCGAGGAGTTCTCACTAGCAACGGAATGGGCCCGGTCTGCATTTAAAGTGGTGGGAGGAGATTTTTCTTGCAGCTGAATAGGGCCTGTCTGCCTTACACAATGCTGTCTCCACCTCCTGCCAGGCAGCTGCACAAGGGAGGACACAACTGGTTTGGACTGGGCTCAGAGACCCTTGCACAAAGAGAACAAAGACATTTTGGGGTATAAGTATTAGACCTAAAACCCCTGAACTTTAGACTACTTCTGGAATCAAGAGGAACCTTTGCCAAGGAGAAGAGCTGGAGAAACAGAGGAGAAATACTGCCCTTGCTGTGTGTCTGGGGTTGGCCTGCAGTTGCTGTATCTGCCAAAGAAAGGAGAAGGACTTTTGCTGTGTGTTGTGTCCCCTGCTTGAGGAAAGTCTCCAAGGGCTTGAGTAGAGCTTGCCTCCTGTTTTGAGGTCTCAGAAACACAAAGACTTCAGCCCCAGGTCCCCTGAACTTCCTTGCTGGGAGTTCTGACCTGCTGCTAGGAGCTGGAAAGCAATGCACCAACAAGAAAATCAACGCATCGCTCTTCTTGCGACCGTTTTCGCAACGCCGTGGTGCAAGAAGAATCTCCACGCATCGCCGCGCCGCTGCTGAAACCGACACAGCTTGCCGCCGCTGAAAGACTCGACGCATCGAGGGATCGCGGCTGTAATAATCGATGCAGTGCTGTTCAACACCGCCGCATCATTCGCCGACGCATCCCGTAGTTCCACGCATCATCCCTGTGTGCCAAGTTTTCCCAGACACATCACCCGCGGATCGGAGTCATCTCAGAATCAATGCATCGATTCCCCCTACAGACCAGACTTGAAGCATCGCTCCACTGTCCCCAGCGGAGCTGTTGCATCGCATCCACGAAGGTCTCAGGAATCAATGCATCTCTTTGTTTTTCTAAGCTTCCCATCGCTGTGGCTGTTTGGCTTGGTGAATTTTGTAGCAACGACAGGCACTTTGCAAGAAATCACGCATCCATAGTTTTCTATGGGCACAGTTGCTAAACCCTTCTGAAAGTCATATTTGTTAATACTTGTATATTGGATTTTTGTCGTTTTGGCCTTGTTAAGTTTAGATTGAGATACTTTATTTTTCTACACCGGTGTGGTGTTAATTTGTGGTGTTATTACTGTATTACTGTGTGTTGTGAGTACAAATACTTTACACGTTGCCTTTGGGATAAGCCTGTCCGCTCGTGCCAAGCTACCAAGGGGGTGAGCAGGAGTTATCTAAAGTGTGTAGCTCCCTTACCCGGACTAGAAGCAAGGGTCCCTATTTGGAAAAAGGTACTTACCTTTGCCAACTAGAGATGCAGGTACCCCAGAATAGTTGCTTGCCACTAAGGAGCGCTGATGCTCTTCCTTTGTAACTAAGGAAGTACAGGTTCTGAGAGCGCGTGAAACATTAAAGCCATGCGCAACAGTATGAAAAAGGGTAATCATCCACATCCTGTGGAGGAAACACTGGCCTGGTGTACGGTTCCCAAGTGGATATCAGGACCGTGGCCCCTGGTGGTAGCTGGATCAGTGCGCCAGTCACCTCCGAGGATATAATCCCCACAAGGCAACGAGATGAGAGCCCCTTCTGCCTCTTTCATGTTACAAATGAACAGATAGGAATGCACCCCAGATCTTTTTTCACAGACTTTGAGCTATATGACAGGTTTACTTCGGGCAGCTCACCCACTGAAGAGCTGATGCATTATGGGTAAACCATTTCTGTCACCCTCCTCACCTACCACGCATCCCTTCCGAGGGCATCTGCTGCCTTGGGTTATCCATAGCTCTTCCAGGGCTCAAACAATCAATTGCCTTCTCTCCTTGGCGCTCTGTTTTGGGGTAGGTCGATCTGCTGGACTCTGAAGAAAGCGGGGTGGCTATAAACTGTACACTTGTGATTCTTCCTTTTGAAACACGCTGTCGGTGGAAAGCAGTTCTGACAGTGAAGAACATATTCTGTAATATTGGTAGACTGACGCTCAAACCCACCAATTTTGCAGGAACTGGAGCAGAAAACGGCTGATAAATACATCAGGGATAAGGCTGCCTGTTTTCCTTCAATTTGAATGGGCTCATTACAAAAAAATGTGCATGCGTGTGTGTGTGTGTGTGCGTGTTTTTGAGCCCCCTTACCTTAGTCTATTTCTACATCTTAGCCACTGCTTATTCTCTGTACACCTGAGCCTGGAGTACAGCTCAGTTGCCTCAAGCATTCAGTGAGGGATTCAAGTGCTAGGACTTAATATGCCCTGCATTTTTGTAACTGCCCAGTTATTCGTTTTTGACCTTTCTAAAGTGGGTGCACCTCCATGCCATTTCATACAGCTCAGATTGAAAAACTGCACATGGCATTGACTATTTGTGTGGGTATGAAGCAAATAATAGCTTGTTTTTATTCATAACACACTTTTGCCTTTTTAGGCACTGTAAATAAAGGATGTTACTATTACCCACTTAATGGTACTCAATTTACCAAGGTTGGAAGGTTGAGTCAGCCTCCCGAGATTCAAACTAATAACCACCAGAAGACTGCATATCTCAGCTGCAACCATAAGTCAGTGAACTACCCATGCTCTAATAGGAAACTAATAAGTATTTCTACTCAACCTTTACTTGTTCTCAGTTTTGGTCGACGACTGTTGTGAAAGAGGAGGTATGCTAATTCAATTGGTGCGTTTCTTGTAGTATTTGAGAATTAGGAAAATAAGAGCATCATGCATTGCTGCTTATGTTCGTTTAAAATAAAAAGCAATACTGTGCCCAGTTCTTGGGTGAAGTGCATTACACTTACTTTGACTACGTAACTTAAGTTACTACGCTGCTGCAGTCTGGTTATACCTAAGATCTTTCAAGACATGTTCAAAACATGTAATTGCGAGATACACGCTTTCCTCATCATTGTAGGGAATGCTGGAAACAAATCCTTTAAAGGTTCTATTATTTCCCTTGTACTCTTTCCAAACAGGTGCAGTGTGGATCAGTTGATTCGCCTTTCGTATCAACAAGGGGTTCTGTGCGTGTAAGATCTCTGCTAATGCCAGCATTCTGATAGTGGTAGGACTCTAGATATGCTAGAACTACTATTAGGCCAGGCCTCTCATTTTGCAGAGTGCTGTATCTGCCATGGCGTCCAAATAGGTCATTTCTTTCTTTCTTATCTTACTTTCTAAGACAGGATCTTGTAAACTAGTGGCAGCGGGAACATGTTTTCTAAACACACTCATTTGATTTTTACAAAATCTTACTGCAAGTAAACCCAGAATACACTTGCGGTTCACAGCCTAAATCGTCACCTGGACCAGTCGAAGTCTGAGTTTCTCCAAGTAGCCACATTGTGTAACTTACAGCAAATCATTTCATCTCATGTGCCTCTGTCAGCTTGTTTGCCATAATTGAAGAATTTAGCAAGAACTATATAATAAAATTGTGTTTCTATTACAGAACCAGGTGAACTGCAATGGTAGGATTTTCATCTGCTGCGTATGGTTTTACACGGAATCACTACTATGGAATCTTCAAAATATTGGCTTGACCGAACACATTACTAAATTATGACTTGGTAAAATGACATATAAAGGTACATTTAAAAACTGCATTATAGGTTTTGAAAGGTTATCACAATTGCTGGAAACGTTGAATGTGTTGTAGCAGTAGCAGTATTTTCAAGTTTTGAAAATATGTTTACATAGATTGGCCCTGCCAGAGCTCACTAATAAGATTAGCACTTGATTACTTGACATGGAACAACACCAGTTCGACTCAAAGTTCTCTTTTATTGTGTTTGACTCTGCCCAGCCTTTCCAGTGTGCGCAGAATACCCTAAGCCTGGAACAGAATAAGGACAGAGCTCAAAGGTAGTGGAGAGACCTTTCCCCTCATTTCTAGTGCATGTATTTCAAAGAATAAAGTTCATATATATTTTCAAATTGCACTCGACCAGTATAAAGGACCCCTTCTTGTACTTCCTCACACATGACATTACACACTGGATACCCAAGAGACGTTTCCACCACATATGTTCTCAACAATTCGCAACAGGGAAACGTTCACAGAAAACGCTGCAAGACCACACCAGCGGTAGAAGCCCACTATATAATGCAAATAACAATACCAACACACAGGTGACTATTTCTGGAGAAAACCCAGGGGTAAGCACCAGGGAGGAGAATGGAGGCATATAGGAAGTAGGCGGTGCACCCCATGTGAGTACTCATAAAGGAGAAGAAAATGGTACAGTCAACAAGTATGCATGAAAGGACAGAGGACCAAGCAGCAGCTTTGAGGTAAAACTTGTTTGGGGCTGATGAAGGGGAAGGCATGGTCAAGTAAGTGCTCAATCTGTAGCGTCGAGAGGAATACAGCCTTATGTCCCTCAGTAAACCGTCACCTCACGCTATTCGTGCCCACGTGGTGTAAGTTTTGCTTTACACAACTGGTGCCTCTGGACTGATGGGTAGCTGCAGAGAAGACATGCAGCCTCCTACCTGTCTCTCAAAAGTAGAGGGAGGTAAAGGGGCCTCCTGACCCACTGCCTCTGGTCCAGGCAGCTCAAGGGTGAGCCCTTCTTTTCCAACTTGGCTATGCATGTCCTTACGTAAGACAATTTAAAAGCTGCCAAAGTGGCCCCATGTCAGGAATTACTCTTCAGTCAGTCCGTGCTTTTTAATCAAAAGGACGTGGTATGCTGGAATTTTTTAAGACATATGTTTGATCATGGTCACTCCAATTCTGCAGTGTTTTCCCTTGAATTCACATTTGCCAAACCTGCTACTTACCCCTCTATTTGCAGCTTAATTTGCACCTTCAAACAAATACAAGCTTCTACATAAAATAATTCAAAATGGACAAAAAGCAAGTGCATGTGTATAAACGCTATACCAAAGACTGTGTAAAATAGATGAACTAGATATGTTTCCGCTGCTGATTACTCTACTCAGCTATTTAAAAAGGGGACGCGTTTGCTCTGGTAAAGTAAACATACACAGCTGATGGGTTCTAAGGGAGTAATGATTTTGTCCACAGCAGGAACCAAAAACCTTACATATTTATATATAATTTAAACAGAATGATTCCTTCTGTCATGAAAATATTTTGTTACCGTTGCCATGCCAGTTGATGTTTTCATCACAGGCACCATTTTTTTCAACATATTTCTTTATTGATACCAATAAGTATCATGCATACCTTAATATCAAAGCATTTTGTCTTACGTCTCATTTTCAAACAGAAGTGGTACCAAAACATAACTTTTCAAAACCATGAGGCTATATATCTTCCCACCAGCTCGCGGTGGCATCAAAACCAATTGCAAGATATATCAGTAATCTCTCTAGAAGAGGGGGAAAGGGGCAGTGGTGCCTGGGGCGACATGAATAGGATGCAGGGTCTTATTCCTAACTAGCTAAACTAATCAGCTAATCTCTAGACGGCAAAAGGTAAAAGGCTCTACTCCGTGTTAGGGCTTGCCCCTGCTTACCTGCGTATCAATGAGTATTATCCGCCCTGAGCAAGAGCTGGTGGTAAAGAAGTGATCGTGGGCATTCAAGTATTGCACTAGCTCTGCGATGTCTGCATCCACGCTACCCTTCTTACTGAAGTCGGTTTTATTTAAGCATTGTTGTTTCCATTTCCTAAACTCTTCCGAAAGTGCCATGCTCTTTCTCAGTGCATTGCCGACGCACGTGGACACGCACAGATGACTGCAGCCGAGATACAATTTCCGCGACCGCTGTTTTACTTCAGAATGAAATCTGTAGCTCTCTATGGTGTATTTTGTTCAATAATTCACATGAAACACAATTGGATGGAGACACTACACACAGGTTTGACACCCAAACGCTCCGTCAATCAGGCATGTAGAAACATTATCTCAGCGTCTGAGAATGTTAGCTTTACTGCAATTGGCTGGAAGAAATATTAACAGGGGATTGGCTGGTGCAGTTCGCCAGTTTTTCATTGGCTGCACGCCTTTGATCAAAGTGCAGAGATTGTTAATTCCTTTACTGAGGTGCCCCTGAAGAGTCTTGCTGTTTACTGGAGGAAGAGAGCAGCCAGTTTTCCGAATTGTAGGACTGCTGGTAAGTTGTCTCGCCAGCCTCCAGGTCTCCGGTGTAACGACGTTGCAGCGTCTGTGGCGCAACCCGTTGCTGGGAGCCACCAGGGCTTTACCTTTCACGCTGAGTGCGTCACCCCTGCTTCTCACTGTCCGCATCGACACGTGAACCTGTCCAAGTCAGCTGTCAACGCTTCACAGCATAGCTGTGGCGTGAATGTTAGTCGTGGTTAAATGTAAATCTGACGGTTTTGATCTGCATTGTAGTTCTACACCGCTACACAATTGCTTTTTCCAGACGTTGCAAACGGGAAACATCAGCTTATGGTCTACTTGTATTTGTAATATGAAATGTAGCCGTGGGTGAAAAGGTAAGCGCCCTAGTCCCTCTTGTCACCTATCAACCTCTTGTATTCGGCCTACAATTCGTTCAGAAATAAGCAACGTAATTAAAGCATCCGACACAATAATCAAAAGTGCTATTGATAACTAATAAAATGAGTTAGAGCGTAAAGTAAAATGACGCTTGGCTCTAAATACAGCTGCTTTTGTTGCGCAACATGATGGTGCTAATGTTATTGGCCTTGGAATGATGAAGTACAAACCCTGCCGAGATCCCGTCCGTTGAACCTTCGGCAAGACAAGCTGCACGTGCTTAACGCGCATATTCATATTATCAAGTGAACGTGACTGACCGTATATAATGTAACTGGTGCCCATGTAAAGCTCTCCAGTTCTTCTGGCTCGGTTTCACGCAAAAAAACAGTAGGGTGGGTCTTTTTTTCGGTTTCACACAAACGCTTGTCAAATACTTGCTGTATTTACCAATAGGTTTGCTAATTTGCTATATGTTGTAGGGAAACTACTTTCAATGTCTGTGCTTCGCTGTCATTAGATGTGCAAATCCGATTGGTTAGGTGGAGGCAGCTCAGAACTGTAGCCCCTAGAAAACCATAATGTTTTCTAAATAAAAGCGCAAGACCAGAAACATGGTGGGATCGATGTAGGTGATAAGGTACTGTTTACTCAGTGGTTTTAGTTTGCAGGAGACTAGAAGCACAGGGGCTTTGCACTCTCTTACACATTAAACCGAGTTAGAGATCAGCACAAGTTATTTGCATTGGCTGATACCCAGTGTTCACTGAACTAATGAGATCTGTCTGCACTGTCAGCAACTAGGAACAGTGAGAGTAAATAAAATAGAATTTAAAACGTGCAGGGTTTAAAGGTTAAACCTACCGGTGAGACAGTGGAAATGTCTGTGTATTTAGGCTTGCATAGCATGTATCTAGCTACCGCATCTGTGTTGTAGCAGGAGGGAAACAGTGCTTTACCAGTTTGGAAGCGTAATGCGGTAAGTGGGGTATAGGGAAAATGGGACCTATAGTGGCTGCCTGCTAAAAGCAGCAGTGGATGTGAGGCGAGCAGAGTGCAGGGGAAGACACGCAATTGGGTGCAAGGAAAAGTTTCAGCCAGCGATTGAAAGGGTCACTCTACAGATATAGCAGGTAACCCAGTGGAATGGATAGAGTTGAGGTTTTGCTTGATAATGTTAAATGTTTTTATAATACACATCTATCCGAAAATACGTGTCCTGACACTGGCGCTAATTGAGGCAAAACAGATTCAACAAAATAACCCTTTTTTTAACACCTTTAAGCATTTGAGGTAAAGTAATTATTGGTGAAGCTGAGCATGTAGGCACAGGGACGTAGCTTAGGGGGAGAGGTTTCAGGAGCTTTACGCGGGTATGGTAAGCACATCTGTCGAATTTGACTTGAGGATTAAAAAAAAAAACACACACACAACACACCATTGTCTGTTTTGAAGGGTTTATAACATGGTTATCTTAAAAAATACCGTTTTAAGTACCCCCTCGCAATCCTCACTCCTTTCCCTTTCATCTGGCTCTTAAACCCCCCTCATGCACTGCTTCTCATATAATCATTAACGTGATCTGTCAGTGTGATTGTCGGAAAATCAGGAGCTCACACCCCACCACTCAGTCTTACTGACAAAGCTACGCCTCTGTGTGTAATGATGTAGAATACCTCCAAAAGATTTATATCAGACTGGAGAGGGGTTGAGTACTTATATTTATTATGAAACAAGAGAGTGCTGGGAACACGTTCGAAATGCTCAGCTATCGGCGCTGAGTGCGCCTCTAAAATGGCCACCGCCTTCTACGTCATCGCGTAGGAACACGATGACTAGAACGCGACGCTACATATCTCCCTTCTTTATATAACAATGACAAACCATGGAGTCTCTTTCTCTCGGGTCATAGTTGTTTCACTTCACCCAGTTCATAGTCTCTGTATTTGGCAGGCCTCACTATTGTTCTCCCTGCCCGCGTACGTCTTACCGGAGTGGAGACTAAACTCCCCAAGTTGCTCTCTGCCAGGCTCGCCATTCTCCTTCCTGTTCCCTTAGGACTCTTTCTCTCCGTAGTCCCACCAGCTTCCTCCTGATGTTCCCCTGCAATAGGATTGTCTCCTTCTTCGAACTCAGCTCATCTTCCTTCTGCTCCTGAGTCTTCATCTCCTCTGCGCGGTAACTCTCTGTCTACAGAAGAGTGTTGGCCTTGTTGTGTCTTTGATCTTTCTTCATTGGCCCACTGCAATATCTTGTTGCACTTGGACATGCGGTCCTGGGGCCAGACATTTCTGTCGCTAAGCAATGCTGCTCGGTCTTACACCTCCTTTACCTGCATGGGCTGGGCTGGCTGTATTTGCTGTCTCCTTTCCTTCTCAACTGGGCAAGTTTGACTCTGACCCACTCTCCTCTTTCTAGCGAGTTCTCTTTCACATTGCGTCTCTTTTTGTAGTGCTTGGGGTATATTCTTTGTGCTCTCTCCAAGTTGTGCTGAATCACTGCTGGTGACCACTTACTCGTGACGGTCTTTTCCTTCCATGCCAGATTGTCCTTGGTGAAAGATTCACGTCCTCTTAGGATTTGGAATGGACTGTACCCAGTACCAGTGGGGGTAGGCCCTCAGCATACTCCGTACTTCCTTTTCCCAATCCTTGCCCATTGCAATGGTGGCTTGTATGGAACCCATTATGACTCGGTTAAACCTTTCGGCTAGACCATTGCCGGCAGGGTGGTATATGGAGGAGTGTTTTGTCTTGATCCCGTTTCGCTCCATGTATTTGTGCCACTTTTCCGAAGTGAATTGGGGCCCATTGTCACTCATGATGGAGCGAGGTATGCATTCTCTGAGGAAAGTGGCTGTAAGAAATCTGAGGACTGTCTCAGTGTCCATCTTCTCCTGTACGTCTACTTATGGCCACTTTGAATACCGGTCGATGAGAACACACACATACTTCGGGGTCCCCTGTGCATCCAGTATTGGCCCCAGAATTTCTATGGATACTTCCTCCCAAGGGTTCGCAGGGTTGTCGAATTTCCCCAGTGATGGTTTTAGTAGGGTTTGAGACTTGTCTGCTCTCTGGCACTGGTCACATTCCCTTACATGCCTTTCAATCTGGATGTCCATTCCCGGCCACCAGTACATCTGTTTGGTTCTCATCTTCGTTTTCACGATACCCAGGTGACTTTCATGTAATACAGCTAGCAGGTGAGGTATCAACAACGTTGGAGGGACCACTTTATGCCCTCGAAACAGGAATGTCCCCTGATCTCCAATGGACAACTCCTCACACACCTCAAAGAATTTCCTGAGTGCTGCACTGAGATTTTTTTTCGGGCCATCCCTGTATCAGGAAGTCTTTAATGTCTTTGATGTCAGGATAATTTCCATAGGCTTGTTCCCATTCTTGACCGCTTATCACTTTCAACGGGTCTTCCGCAAAAGCCACATGGACTTCGTCCTCTTCTGTGCTGGTCGGCGCTTCTTCCATCGCTGAGGCTCGGCTGAGATAATCAGCTACCTTATTCCTTGTTCTTTGGATGTACTCCACATCATATCTGTAGTCTAACAGCTTCAGAGTCATCTTGGCGATGCGGGGTGTAGCGCTAGCGTGTCCACAGGACGTGAGTACTTTGACATGGGGCTTATGGTCTGTCTTGAGCTGGAACCTCGTGCCCCATAAGAATTGGTGGAATTTCCCCATGGCCCACACTACAGCCAGCATCTCTTTTTCTATTACTCTGAACTTTTGTTCAGTTGGTGATAGGGACCTGGACGCAAAACTGATGGTCGCCATCTTTCCATTCTTCCTTTCTTGCATAAGGACTGCCCCTAGTCCTTTTTCGTTTGCATCAGTGGTTAATTTGGACTGCCCCTGTGGATCACATCCTTTAAGAGATACCACCTTGCTGATGTCTTCCTTGATTTTCTGGAAGTCTGCTTGTGCCTCTTCTGTCCATGTAAACGTTGTTTTGCCACGTGTGAGCTGCCTCAGGTGGTACGTCTTGGTGGCAAAGTGCTGCACAAACTTACTGTAGTATTCGGCCATCCCCAGGAATGACCTCACATCCTCTTTGTTATTCGGTGCTGGTGCTTCGCATATTGCTTTTATGTTGGCCTGTTTGAGTGTAATGCCCTGTTCACCGATCTCGTGACCTAGGTAGGTGCCCGACGTCATTCCGAACTGACTCTTTTCCCATTCGGCCTTCAGGCCATTTCCTTCCAAGACTTGCCCCTTTGCCAGCTTTTTGTCGTGGTCAGTTTGGTCCTTGCCTATCACCAAGATATCGTCTTGGAAGTACTGTACTCCCTCTATGTCTCTGAACAGTTTGTGCATACGTTTTTGGAATGCTGACGCTAGTATGAAGGGCATTCGGCGGAACTGATAGCATCCGAAGGGTGTTATGAAGGATGTCAGTTTCCGGCTCGTGTGGTGTAAAGCTATCTGGTGATAGGCCGAAGTGAGATGAATGGTGGAAAACCACCTTATCCCCTTTGTTTTTGCCAGCATTTCTTCTATCCGTGGTAACGGAAATTTCTCCACGACAATGCATTTGTTAAGTTCACGTAAGTCCACACATAGACGGACCTTACCGTTGGGTTTCATCGCCACCACCAACGGGACCAGCCACTCTGAGCAGTTTATCGGTTCAATGATCCTGTTGTCTTCTAGTCTCTGCAACTCTGTACTGCGTCCCTGACCGCTATAGGTATGTTCCTTACTTTGTGGGAAACCAGTGTGGCATTCTCCTTGAGGTCTATTCTATGCGTGAATTTCGTTAATTTACCCACTGTTCCTCCAAACACTGTGGGGAACTCGCTTTTCATCCTTCTGAAGTTCGGTTGATGCTCTGTGCTGGTCATCAACACCTGCTTGTCCTCTCCTGGGTTCAATTGTATGCCCAAGTCGCCTTGATCCATCCACCCAAGAAAAGACAGACCTTTTTCTGGCACATATAGTTTGCACGCTGCGATCTTTGAACTCGAACTTCAGGACTCGATATCCAACCATTGGAATGGGTTCACCTGTGAACGTAACAGGCCGTATGTCTGGGGGCTCCAGGTGCGATCCCAGACTTGGTTTAAAGGTTCCACTCCACACTGTCCATTGTACGATGGTGTACAGGGAGCCCGAATCCGCTACCATCTTGATCTGTACCCCTTCTATACCCATGTCACATTGCGGTTTCTTGGAGCGTCTGCAGTCAATGCCTAGCACTTGTTCTTCGACGCACAGCACATTGTCCTCTTCGTCCAGGCCTCCTTCTACTTCATCTCCTGGGTCTTGCGTTACGTATTTCATCGTTGGTCTCTTCATCTTGCGGCGACACACTTTTTCAAAATGTCATACGATCCCGCAATACATGCATTTCGCCCGGAACGCAGGACAGCGTTTGTCGTACGCTGCATGGGACGGGCTTCCACATCTGTAGCATGTGTTTGTGCCCTCTTTGTTCGGTCTTTTTTGCTGTGTGGGTCTTGTAGTCCCTTTGTGTTGCGCCTTCCCTTCCGCTGCCATTGCCTTGCCTCTCTCCGGTGGTTCTGCCTCGTCAACTTTATTGACCATGGGCCTCGAGGTGGATTCTCTCTTCACTGCTTCTGTGCATCGTTTGGATAGTTCCGCCTTTTTTACCATGGCTATGACTTCCTTCAGGGTGGCATCTCTGTTCACCCATAGTTTGTCTTGGATTGCAGTGTTAGTCGTGTGCATGACTATTTTGTCTTTTATAAACTCATCATGCAAGGTGCCAAATTTGCATGTGATCGCTAGTTTCCTTAATGCTGCTGCATAGTCGTCTATAGATTCGCCCGTCGCTTGTTTCCTCTGTTGGAAATTGTATCTGTCTATGGACGTGCACACTGCCTGTCTATAATGGTTGTTTAGGTCTTCTATCGTGTGCCGAAACACGTCGTCATCCGCGGCTTGTCTTGGCGTGGGGACTAGATTCTGGAAGACCCTGATCCCTTCTGAGCCTAAGTTGTGCAGTAATATTCTCTTCCTCCTCTTGCTGGAAAAGGCTTCCCCGCTCTCATCCTCCAGGGCTTCTAAGTAGTTCATAAAGTATTCTCTCCAATCCTCCCACTTCATCAAGGGTTCGCCTGGTTTGGGGAGGAATGGAATAGGAGTCGTGAGTGAGGACGCTTGCGCACACATTTCGGCGCGTCTTTCTGTCTCTGTCTCTTCTCCTCTGGGACTGCCTGGTGCGCTTGCACTTCTGCTATGCATTTGGTTCGGTTGGGGCTCCAAGGCACCCTCCTCTTCGTGCTACGCTTGTTCCGCCAGGGCCCTGGATATCTAGTAGGCACTTTAGTGGGTGGCGGCACTCGTGGTGGGGCGTTATTTCTCTATGCTTCACTCCTTTCCCGTTGTGGTGGTTGGTCCCCCTGTGTGAGTGCCTCCCTCAATGGCGCGCTTCAGTGGTGCCTGGTCGTGCCTGGGTGGGCTTATTCCTCCCCCTTGGGTTCTGTGTCTGCTCTAGTTTGGGTGGGGCTGCCCTCCTTCCTCTTTGCTCTTGGAGGTGTTCTTGCCCCCTGTATCCTTGGTTGCCGCTGCTCTGGCCACTACTATGGGTGCTTGCCTGTTATAGGTATGTCCTCTGCCACGCTCTCTTGCTGCCTGCACTGCCCCCCGAGTCACTGTTCCTCGTGTCTTCCTCTTCTTCTTTTTTTTTTTTTTTTTTTTTTTTTTTTTCTCTTCTGGTGGGTCCTGGTGTCTCCTTTTGTTCAGATCCCACCTTCGTCGCCACTGTAATGATGTAGAATACCTCCAAAAGATTTATACCAGACTGGAGAGGGGTTGAGTACTTATATTTATTATGAAACAAGAGAGCACCGGGAACACGTCCGAAACGCTCGGCTATCGGCGCTGAGTGCGCCTCCAAAATGGCCGCCGCGTTCTACGTCATCGCGTAGGAACGTGACGACTAGAACGCGACGCTACACTGTGTATGCATTCAATTTAGTAGCTACATAAAAGAAAGCTGTCCCTCCCATACAAGACTGAAGGATGCGAGGAACCCATGTCATTCCAGCTCCAACAGAATGGCGCTTATGGCAGTTAATGTAGTCGGTGATTATGGATAAAATAAAGTTCAGGGCACGATGTTGCAGGGTTCTCTGATAAATGTACAAGGCCTTAAAAATCATTTGCTCTTCTACAGGAAGCCTTTGAGGTTCACTAAGATGGCCAAAAATACGACCGTGTGGGGGAAAGATATAATGGAAGCCGAGTTCCCAGATTTTAGATACATTGTATGCTTTGTTTGAGCCTTTTTGCAAGGATAATGCACAGTGAATTATATAGTCAATACTTTACAAAATACTAGTCGCTTGAACCACAGACTAGTGCAGGGGTGTGGAATTCCTATAGCCCGACACCCTGGACATATTGTTTGGCGTCACGGACAACACAGTTTCATGTTTATTTTGTCCTTAGGACAAGTAGGCTCAACCCCCTGCAGCACAAACCCTTTGGCTTCCAGTTTATAGTTCCACGCAATGGATCAGGGAAGGGCAATGCCTGCAGTTAAGGTAATACCTGTGTCCAAATGTTAAAATTTTTTGAACTTGTATTTATGGCTCATTAATACAGAGCCTTCCTTATTAGAGTGTGCGCTCCAAGGACATTTTGTAAGATTGGTCTGCACTACTGCAACTGGTTCCAGTGTAAAAATGTGTGTACACGTTTGCACAGTTAAAGAATGTGAGGCTACAGTGCTCCCAGAATGCTCTCTAATTAGAAGTAAACTACTGCAGAAGCTTGAAAAAAAGATTGATAATCCTTTGCTTTTCAAATAAAACGTTCACAAAAAATGCAAATAAAAACATTTTGCTAAACTACTGTTAAATTATAGGTTACATTTCTTTGAAGCATCATTTAGTAAAATGTGTAGATGCATGTGAGTATTTCCCAAAAATATTCATAAGGGATAAATCAGTGCAACCAGTTTAAACATAATTATGGGAACATGAAAATAAACAAACATTGGCAAATCGAATAAGCCTGATATTGGTGGTCAGATATTTGGTTTTGTCTATGTGTGTCTTTTTAAAATGTTTTTTTGTAAAACTTTGTGGGAGCAGCCAGGCCCTCACTATTATAACAAACATTAGCAAAAAACAACAATATCTTTTGGTATCAAAAAGCACACATTGCCTCAGTAGTTCCTGGCACTGATCAAAATTACTTTGTGTGCCGATATGCTACTTGTGAAAGAGTGGAAGCCAGCCGATAGAGCGAAAGAGAATTTAATAAAAGCAAACGGTTTTGGTTAATGCCAGACCTAATTAGAGGCCCAAATCTTTAAGAAAGTCCCAAAATTGCACCCATGGTATATTTCCTTGCATTACTTCAGATTTACATCTTTCATAAATCCACAAGAATTTACAGAAATAGTCCAGAAATACGTACTCCTAGAAAAAATGTGTGAACTGCTTTTTAGCCCCAGCAAATATACATGTATAGATTTACTCATGTGGAAATCTGTTGAGTGTTTACAAGTTCACTTTCCGTCCAACCACTTTTTCCTAACCTTGGCATAAGTTTTGCTTCTGCCATTGTCGGGAGTAAATTCCCAATCTTACTCAGTATAGGAAAAGATTAGAGAAGAGCTGGTAAAAATCCAGAAAACATGCACAGGTACAAGAATGCAAATGTGTTGTTTAGTCATTTATGGTGACTACTAACTAGAATGTAAGAAGAGAAGCGATGTTAAATACAATAATCAAATAAAACAACCTTTTTATTTAAAAAGTAGCACTACAGATCTGGAATAACAATGTTGGAGTTATTACAAAATAGTGAAGTATTGCCAATACACTCTTAAACAAATGAAAAATGTTTATTTGCTATCATTCTTGTACCCCAACTCAGTTCTAACAGTACGCCTGCCTGGAAGCCCTCGCTGCCTGTGTACTTACTTAGCTCTAGCAGTTCCTAGAGTCCCTGGCTGCCTGTGCCATGGCTCTGGTGTGAAAATGTCCGAAAATCCCCCTCTGCTCTGTAGACAGAACACGACTGAAACGGTGAAAGGCTTCAGAGCAGCCCTGCCTGCAATTGTGTCTGAAATTAAAGGATCAGATCTTGCAGTGCGTGTGCTCGGCTCAGCACTGTGTATGTGACAAGTTACAACAGACACACACACTACAAGTCTGAGTGGTAGCAGGCTGCCTGGCCCATAAGAACTTAAAATCCTAATAAGTGCTGCTTTCAGAGGTGGAGGTCGGAGCCTAGTGACAGGAGACAGAGACCAGCCCTCCGCTGCGGCCTGCAGATTATTGTCTCATGAAAGCATTCTCAGATCATTAATATCTTGCAGATAAACCAGTCAGAAGGATGAGAGCAGCCCTGCTTGCAACGGTGTCTGACCAGTAAGACCACAACTTCACACATTCAACGTACGTCAGTGGCAGCCTTGCACAGGCGGCTGCCTGGCCATTACTTACTTCTATCTCTATCTCTCTGAGTCACGTCACTGTGCCGCAGGGGGTCTCCAGACTCTCCCACTGCAATATGGATGATCACAATGCCTGATGCGCGGGCAGCCCATGCTGAGAGTCAGTCATTGATAGGTGTGGGGCGCCGCGGTAAAAAAATTAATTTTTATGCGCACTGCAGGCTCTGAGGCAGCAGAAGCTCGATTCTCTGTCTCTCAAGTCCCCCACCACTTCTAATGACTTCCTGTGTTCTTGTGACAGCCGGAATTGAGGTCCCAACATCCAATAATTTACCCCCTCCAACGGCGACAGGCAGCCAACCTCTGCTCTGTTGAGCTGAAGGCAGGTAGTCTTGATTGACAGCCGCGCCGAGGGCCCGTTCGCACCGGGAGTAAATGAAATCTAGCCGGGGCAGTCCGTCGCAGCGGCAGATTGCAACATTGTAGCACCTCACGGACTCTGAGGAAAGACATATTTAACTGTTTAACTATCTGACTGAGCCAGCTGCTGTAGTGAGTCTGCAGCACCGGGGAGCAGCAGAGCCAGCACACAAGTGAAGCACGAGCTTCAGAGAGTAGCATTATGCGTGATAATGCATTTCAGCGCGGTGATGCGGATCACCGCACTGAAATGCGTTAGAGTCACGACCGATGCGTGATACTTGGCAGGACTGTGCAGTGCCAGGGTGATTGAGCTGTCATGGTCACTGAGCAGTGCACACCTTGAGGTCGCGCCCCATATTGCAGTCTTTCAGGATCAGAGATCCTGAATGCACCAAAGTAACAGGGTAGACCAGCGCTGATATGTCTGTGTGCCTGTGTACGTTTGTCTCGTGTTTGTGTCTTTCTGTGTGTGTGTGTATTTATGTAAAACTGTATATGTGAGTCTCCATGTGTGTGTACCTGCATCATGAGACTGAGAGAGTGCTCAGAGGAGTGTGCTCAGAGGAGTGTATGTCTGCTAAGGGTGAGCAAACTAGCAAATTAACAAGAAGAGCCGTGACAACGGTCTTGCATCGTTCTAACAGCCCTAACATTATCCCAACTATGAAAAGGTTGACTTATAAATCATGCAACAAACAGGCTCTTCAAAGTTCAGTAGCATGTTCCTTTAATTAACAGAAACCTTTTATCAAATTATCTTTTTTTTTTTTAGAAGAGGTAGTTTAGAAAAAATAAACTTCAAAGCAGTCATGCTCTTCCCTCCTCCTGCACCCACATGCAGATGCCATAAGTAAAAAAAAAAAAGAGGCAAGTCAGTTATTTGTTCCATCTATGTGGCCTAGATAAATATACATCAAGCAACACTACAGTCCATTAAATAAAACACAAGATGTGTTTCTACAGCACACAATTATAATTCATGTGTGTTAAGGTGTT
Organism: Lissotriton helveticus; assembly: GCF_964261635.1. NCBI lineage: Eukaryota > Metazoa > Chordata > Amphibia > Caudata > Salamandridae > Lissotriton > Lissotriton helveticus. The sequence continues at coordinate 37,776,970 of NC_136058.1, forward strand.
TTAATATGGAATACTGAAAAAAGGAAGAAAATTAAATAAAAAAATGACATAGAATCACACAATTTGGTTCAATGGGGAAGCCAGGATAGACTGTCGGTTTTTCTATTTCACATTGTGCAATTCAGCCACTAGAAGGATATTTCTTTCTATCCGACCTCAGCTGTCACTACTGTGTTTTCAATTATTGGCGTATGAAGTTATAGGGGTAGGGTGCGAGGCAGAAGCCATCTGAAGATTTGGCTCATTTGTGTTCAAGCTGAGCTCGAGCCAGGCATCTGGCTTCAAACTTAAGTGACTTGCTTAACTCTAGGGCTGATGCGGTTTTATAGCAACCTTTACGTTCACCACTTTCTAAAGCCACCAGCCGGCACTGTCCTAGGGGTTTGAGTATCAGTAGAGTTATGCAGTTTTGCTAATAAGTTGTCAAGATGCAGTGTTTGCAGTTTTTCATTTATCATGTTTTGAGAGTGGTTGGTCGCATATTGGTCCAAGAGGGAGGGGCTCTGAGATGAGATTGAAATGCTTTTTGGAATTTATTTTTAGCGCCTATGACTAGTAATGTGTTTGCTGCAGAGCTGAATTTTGATATTCAGATTTGTCACAATCCAAGATCCTGGGATAGATAGAGATATATTACGAGGTATTTGACTTGTCTGTTAAGGTTGGGGTGCTGGATCATGAGGCACCATCGGCCACTTCAAGATAGGACATATTAAACTTCTATTGTGAGATCATAGCAATTGAGATTAGTATCTGGTTGATCAGACTGCATTAGTCTGAGTGAGTTCCGGCTGGTTGAGAACTTCCTCTGTGTGTTTGATAGAACCAGAAGGATGCTATTGCCTTTGGTCCTAGAGCGGGTGATGGTTCTATATATATTTAGGTAAACCGGTGGGAGTTATATTTGTATTTTGATATTTTGGCTTATGCAAAGCTGATTGGAGCAAAGTAAGAGCTGCTGTGGTGTGCTATGAGTTCCTTCATTACGTATCACGCTGGGAATGGTTGTTTAGTTGGTTCAAGGGCACCGCTCGTAAAGTTACACTCCGCACCACCCTCATCCCACACCTCAGCCGTGGCCTACCGACGCCGGTGCCATTAACCCCAGTTCGTCAGCCGACGACAGCGCTTCAGCAACGATGACTCAAAGCAAAAACATTATCCCAACAGGTATGAATAAAGAAGACAATTTATATTGCATGCACAGGGCATTACAAAGGTCAGAAAAAGGAGACACTTCTTCACAAGTTTTTAAATCCAAAAATGATCTTTAGTTTCTTGATAATCGAAAATTATGAAGATAAATTCATGCCACAGGGAATATGTACAGCACGTAATTCGAAAAATCAGAAGACAACCAATAATACTTGGTGCTCAATATGTACAAGTGAAAAGGTGGCGACGCAAGTGAAAGTGAGTGAACAGCGATAAACGGCGCAGGTGAGCAAGGTGATATATACAGTGACTAGCTCAACAAGTGACCAATATTCAAAATGACTTTATATAATACACATTGCAATTTTTTGTCACAGCTGAATGCGCCTATAATTTGCGCTGTAAAGTCGACGACGTTTCGGTCCTTATTGAATGCGGACCATCATCAGGACTGGGTTGTCTCATTTGGAGTGCTGTCGGGAAAGCAGGACATGGGTTAGGGTCCTAGGGTACTGGGTAATGGGTAATCAAATTACATTATTAGTGGTGAGGGGACGGGAACAGAAGTGGCGTGGAAGGGGATCAGTGGGAGTCCCGCACCTAAAACCATGGTTGTACAGGGGTGTGGTGATGATTAAGGACCGGCGTTAGAAAGTGAGATAGGGCATGTGTGGAGTAATACGTCCTTGATTGTGAGCCAAGTGACCAGCTGATTGGTGGGTATGACAATTAATCATCAAGGGGGCGAAAAAGGGTAGGTATCCACCCATGCACGTGTGATATATGGACACAGAATACCGGGAGCCGGTGTTACCTGTAGGCAAGACAATTCGGAATCCTCATCCGAGGATCTGGCATGCAGAATTCTTTGCTTCTATATGATACAGCGAGAGAGACAAGTTTTATGTAAAAACAAGTCGCACTGTGAATTTAAACAAACCATACTACGAGTATTTGCAAAAGTACCTCAGTGTTCTACGTCTACTCCGGTCAAAGCAGGTAAAATTCGTGGACCGTTATGTTCGGTAGACTGAAGGACCTGAAACCGAGAGAAACGGTCAGGATCCGTGGTGTAATTATGTGGGACATGATGAAACGCGGCGCGATATAGTACAAGCTTACCGGAATCGTCGAGGGAGCCGGTCACGTAATAAATACGCGTGGGCAGCCAGCCAAAGGGTCAATGAGCCCGCGGATAGCGTCTAATCGCTGCTCGGATCAACCACTCGCTGTAGTGGGAAAGTTACCGGAAAGGCAATGCGTAACTGGGGGGCGGGGTCGGCAGTCAATGGGCGGGAGTGGGCGGGACTGGAGGGCAAGGTGAAAATAAAAGGGGACGGAGGATAGAAACAACTAATGACATGAAGGGAGACCCGGGTGAAATTGATTAATGTAAGGTGCAGTAACCAACAGCAACTAAACAGAAAATTATTGCATACAACAATCGTGGTCTCTCACATCATGTATATTCAAAAAGTTATTGAGTGACATATATATACTGCTGAACAACCATGTTGCAGAACAATTAATATAAACAATCAATATAAACATAAACAATTCCATACAGACCTAGTCAGGGTATTTCAACAATATAAAAGGGAAAGGTTCATACGATGAAATTAATAATACATTCTAGTGTAACCAGCTATAAATAGATTGGCAGAGCAGTTGGATAGACAGGAAACAAGTACAATGTATCACAAGGCTGCTAGGTGGTCACAGTATTATTCCACTCATCAAGAGTATTGAGCCCGGATGCCACAGAATCACAAATGGTCATCCACTTACATTCAAATTTATTTAACAACCTCTTGATATCTCCTCCCCGAACAGGGAGGGATGGATTGTCAATCACTTGCCAGGCGATGTCTGTATCTAGGTGACCTTAATCAATAAAGTGTGGTACTAAAGGGGCAGTGAGTACTTTGCAATTGATCCTGCTCTTATGCTGGATGATCCTTTGTTTGATCATTTGAGTCGTTTGCCCTATATAAATAAGGCCACAAGGACATGTAATGGCATAAACCACGTTCTGTGTTCTACAGTTAGTATGTGTCTTCAATTTGTATGTCCGATCTTTGTAGGAGAAGACCTTGGTGTTTTTGGTCAGTTCGCAAACACTACAGTTCTGGCATTTAAAGTGTCCCACCACTGGATCCAGTCCCCATGCCGCGGTGATGGTGTGTTTTTCTTTTATGGGCTGCGGCCATGTAATGGCATGTACCAGGTGATTAGCGATGTTTCGGCCACGCTGGTAAGAGAACAAAGGTGGATCCGTGAAAGATTTGTGTATTCGAAGTATTGGCCAGTTCTTCTTAATGATTTTGTTAACTTCATTGCTGTGCGGGCTGAATGTAGATACAAAAGGGATCCGGTTCAAGGTCTTTTTAGGTTGTGGTGAAAGGAGTGTCTCCCTGTGGCAATACCATGCCCTTTTTCTGGCTTGAGTGACCAGACGTCGTAGGTAGCCTCTGTGAATAAGTTTTTTCATTAGGACCTCCGCCTCCCTAAAATAATCCTTTCGCCACTTGCAGTTACGTCTGATGCGTAAAAATTGTCCATATGGTAAGCCATCTCGTAAGCCTCTCGGGTGGTAACTTGAATATTCCAACAAGGTGTTTGCACCGTGACCTGCCAGCACTGTGACGAGCACCACCTTCATCTCGCACTGCAACCCTGGTCTCACCGACGATGCCATCCGGCATCGAGCCGCTGCCATCCGGCATCGAGCCGCTGCTCGTACCGCGACTTGGGGGCACTGCTGCACTTCGCACTGCAGAACACGATGCCTGCCGACACCTTCGCTCCTGATCCCACCAGAGAGGAGGTCGACCTGCAACGCGTGTGTCTTCGAGGGCCCAAATGACTCCTGCACCGACGTCCGGACCTGACGCATGCAGACGCCGTGTTTTCGGAACTGCAACGCGAGGCCCCAGACGCCTTGCATTTCTAATAGGTACTGTTTGCGGGTCTTCCCGACACCGTAGCTTACCCACGACGCCACAGCCAGCCAGAACTGTTTGGATTTGTTTGCTGACGATGCTGTGATAGCCTCGGACGGAGCTATCGACATCAAGGAGCTGTTTTTAAAGTTTATTTTGACAACTTTTTTTGGTCTTGTCTTAAAGTATATAAAAATATTGGCTATTTTTCTAAACTGGTGTGATGTCCTTTTGTAGTGCTTACACTGTATTACTGTTGGTTATGTGCAAATGCTTTACACACTGCCTCAAAAATGAGCTTGACTGCTCGTGCCAAGCTACGAAGGGGGTGAGCAGGGGTTATTTTAGGAGTGTAACTCCCTTATCCTGCCTAGGAAGAAGGGTCCCTATTTGAACAAAGGTGCAAGCCCTTGCTAACTAGAGACCCCCATTTCTAAAATTGGTTGTCAGCGGTGAGGACAGGACTTGCGTTTGTACTTGACTTACAGTGATTGGCGTACATTACTACCATATCGCAGACCATTATGTGCCACATACTAGTTCTTTTTCTTTTTGGTCCGTTTTTGATCTTGCCAGTTTGAAATTTCTACTTCTTAGTGTCTGAATCAAGAGCATCATCTGTTGCATCCCTGGAAAGTGCCTTTGAGGAGGATAGGTTGGAAGCCTACAATGTTAGGGAACTGAAATCAATTTGCAAAAACCTAAAACTCCAAGTCAGAGGCCTCACTAGGAAGGACGGGCTACAAAAGACGCAGAAGGCCTGGGTAGCAGCGAGGATGCAAGTGGATCTGGTGATCTCAGTGGAGTGGCGGAGGAGCCTATTCCTAGGGTGGATGTGCTTTTGGGAGGGGGGGACCCTCCCGGCCAGGCAGCAGTAGCCTGTCCCCAGAGGAGCTGGAGGACAGGCAGGAAGCAAGGAAGCTTGAGTTGGAAAAACTCAGGAGGGAAAATGAGAGGGAAGACAAAAGAATAGCCATGGAGGAAAGGAAAATGCTCTTAGACCATGAAAGAGATCTTAAGGAGCAGGGGCTAAGAATTAGCCCCAAGTCAGATGGTGGCAGCAATTCGTCAAGACAGGCAAACAGAATTGTACACATCCCTAAGAATGTAGGCAAGGAATTCAAAGAAGGGGGATGACCTACAAAGGTGGTTTCAAGGGTACGAGGCAGCAATCCACATGAATGGGGTCCCTGAGGAGAATTGGGGAGCAGGATTGTGGCCTCTCTTCCCAGAAGAAGAAAGGGATACTTTAATAGCTTTGGGTAAGGGGTATGACCTCACCTCACCTATCCAGACATGAAGGACACCCTCCTCACTAAGTATGGTATTACCCCTGAAAAGTACAGGGATCAGTTCAGGTCCAGTAAGAAGTCTGATGCCAACACTTGGTTGGAATGTGTGGATGTGTTTTGCCGGTCACTGGATTGCTGGGCGCAGGGCAGTAATGTGACAGAATTTCAGGGACTCTACAATTTGATTGCATAGGAGCACTTGTCTATGTTTTGCAGATCTACGCCAGCACCTAGTTGGTAGTAACCTGACTGACCCTAGGAAGCTTGTTATGGAGGTTGACCGCTGGGTGAGTACCAGGGTCCACAAGAAAGTGTTTAAGGGAGACTCCGCCAAAGGTGGACAGGGTCCCTGGCAGAAAAGTGGGGGGGACACGGGTAAGACACAGGTGTTCTCTCAAGGGCCCTAAACTAACACCCAGGGTAAAGGTTCCCATCCCTCCGGAGATAATAAACAAGGGGTCTCGTCAGGAAAGCCTGCTGAGCCCGGCCCCTGCAAGTGTTTTGCATGTGACTGGGTCTAGCACATGAATGGGGACCCCGGATGCTCAAAGGGGGCTCAGCCACCTACCGGTGGGAAATCCAAAGTGTTGGCTAGTGTAACGCTTGGGGTGGAGGAGGAGTACCCACAGGAAGGGGGGGGACACCGCAGAAATGGCCCTCATCTCACTAGGGGACAGTAAGCTGGTCCCAGGAAACCAGGTGCCCCCTAACACAAAGAAATACAGCACCTAGGTGACCATCAATGGGAGAAGGGTATAGGCTCTCAGAGATACTGGAGCCACTGTGACCTCAGTCCGGTGTCACCGGGTCTCTGAGAAGCCGTTAGTCCCAGGGGCATTCCACCAAGTAATTAAGGTAGACAATTCAGAGCACTAGTGTCAGGTGGCGCAGGTTCCCTTCAAGTGGGGGGATCTTAGGTCCCTTGAGGGTGGTTGTGAGCCTTTCCATGCCTCTAGATTGTCTGCAAGGTAACGACCTGGAGCAGTCCTTGTGGAAGGATGTTGCACTCAAGTCTCACTTGGAGATGCTGGGGTTGCCAGAGTGGGCATGCGTGTCTACTCGGTCAATGGCGGTTAGAGAGGGTGGTTAAGAGGACTTCAAGCCTGAAATAGTGGCCCAAGACCTTGCCAAGAGAATGGGCAAGGGGCGCGGGAAACCGGCCCTTGAAGTTCCAATGGATCGGGAGGAGGCGGACCTTGAGGGGGACGCGATGGTGCCTACAGTGGAGCAGGTAGCTGAACTGGGGGACATCTCTGAGCTGACACATTAGCAACAAGAAGGGGGTCCCACCAGGGAGGAGTTCTGCAAGGAGCAGAAAGAGTGCCCTTCTCTAGAGGGTCTGCGGTGGCAGGCTATGAACCAGGCAGCTGGTGATCAATCCGGATCACATTGGATCTACTGGGAGAATGATCTCCCATATAGTGAGCCTAAGGTCGCTGAGCCTGGGTCAGTCTGTGTGCTGGTCGTAACCCAGCATTTCAGGACCTTCCTACTGGGTCTGGCTCACGGCATGCCTTTGACGGGACATTTGGGGCAGGACAAGAGCTTTGGCAGGCTTGTCACCCACTTCTTCTGGCCCCAAATGCGAAGGCAGTCAGATGGACATTGCTGGTCTTGCCAAACTTGCCAGGCAAGTGTTAAGAGTGGGATGAAGGTCAAAGCTCCTCTCCAATCGTTTCCAGTGGTTGGAACACCCTTTGAAAGAGTAGGGGATGGACATTGTGGGGCCACTGGATCCCCAGACCACCATGGGCAACGGGTTCATCCTAGTCTTGGTGGACTAGACCACCCGGTACCCAGAGACAATCCCTCTCAGGACAACGACTGTGCCAGTGGTGGGACGGGCATTAATGGGGATCTTTTCCTGAGTGGGGTTCCCCAGAGAGGTGGTGTCTGACAGGGGTACCAACTTCATATCTAAGTATATGACATCCCTGTGGAAGGAGTGTGGTGTGACTTACAAGTTCACAACTCCTTACCACTCACAAGGTAATGGTCTGGTAGAGAGATTAAACCAGACCTTGAAAGGCATGATTAAGGGTATAATAGAACCCATGAGGCGTAAGTGGGACGTCCTCTTTCCGTGCCTTCTCTTTGTATACAGTGAGGTACCACAGAAGTCTCTTGGGTTCAGTCCCTTTGAGCTCCTGCGTGGTCACCTAGTGAGAGGACCTCTAAGTTTGGTGAAGGAAGGCTGGGAGGCATCTCCCAGGAAAACTCCCCAGGATGTGTTCAGTTACATGCTGGCCTTCCGAAACCAAACTGCCCGCTTCAGGAAACTCGCTCAGGCGAACCTGGAAACAACTGTAGAGGGAGCGCGATTACACTCCTATCCAAGCGCACAACCTTTTCCAAAATGTTCACGATGTGTAAATGTAGATGTATTTATATAGCGCAAATCACTGACCCGGTATCTAAGAGCTTGCTTAGGGAACCCGTCCTGGTATTCCCCTGTGAGATACCCCGGCAGGGTATCCACAAGGTGAAAGCCAGGCATCCCGCCGCGAGGGGCTTAGTGGAGATTAAGCAAGCTATTGCCCAGAGTCGCAGAGTGTGACCCCGTGAGTTGAGTAGGCACCGGAGCGAGAATTATCGAGTCCGTGGAATTTTTGAGCCCGAGACCCGCCGAGGCGGGGAATCGAACCCTGGTCCACGGCCGATCTCAGCTTCCGGGTCTGCCGCCTCTAACCACTGAGCCACGCTTCTCCACGATCAAAAGGTTATCCATTTATCACTTTGAAAGTCATTCAAACTGCTCCAAAATGTTGTATTCATTTGTTTATTGTTCTTAAACGTGACACACGTAGGATGAAATGTTTTCATTTGAAAACATTTCATCCCACGCTGCCTGCTACCACATGAATCCATCTTGATACACTCACAAACAACAATCACTCTTAAAATATATCCCCCTTTGGTGTATGCAGACCGTTTACCCGTTCTAATTCAGGCACAGTGATGGTGGTACATTGCGAAAGCATTGCTTCACAAAACACACAAAGGTCAGTCTTGTAAATTAAATAATGTGAGGCAGTCCAGCTAGGGGAATAAAGAAAGGATAGATAGGCACAGGTTGGTGACAGACACAGATGTCTCTCCAGTGTCCTTGAGGGGAATGGGAGGGGGTGGGGGGGAGGCTTTTTCACTGCACACTGGTCCAACTCCATTCGGGCAATAAAATGTGTCTAAAATGGTGGGGCGGCAGTCCAACTCAAACAAAAAGAAAATAATGTTCCCCATGCTAGATATAAATATATATGTATTGTGTGTGTGTATATATGTATGTGTGTATATATATTTTGCTGCTCGAACTCCACCTCCAGTGAAGCACTTGCGGGCGGGTGCGGCATGCGGTTATGGATGGTGCAAATTATTGTCGCTCTAGTTCCTCCGAGTCTGAAAAGAAACTTCGCACTTGCGGGGGCGTTTGAATAAAGTTTTATTTCGTAGCCAGCAACAAACACGTTTCAGCGATCTGCCTTCTTCCGTGTTAGTGAACACAGCGGAAGGGGCCATTTTTATAGAGACGTCATGACAGTGCATTTAAAACAAAAAAGGGACAACCGTCATTTCATTAGACTGTGCGCCACCTTAGTAGTTCACAAGTTATTTACAAAATAATGTATTAAGCATTTTCTTTGCATTTATAAAATACCATAAGGTATGTGATTATTTTACATTGTATACATCACCAGCAGATGTTAATTGATGTATTTACAATTTTGCAAATTGCAGCTTTGCAGCCGTTGTTTGCCATGGATCGGCTTTCCTTTACTTTTATGCAAACGGTGTGTTTTACCACTGATTATGCATTTCATCAAATAATACCACATCTAAGCCCTATATCATATAAAGCATAGTATGCATAACATTATTACATATTTTCGTCAATCAAAAGTTATTATGATGTTGAATGAGGGCAATGCTAGTGGGTGTTGTGGTAGACCATCTTTTTGCAATCCTAGTAGAATTGTCGATATACGGCTATTACAGGTGAATATGTGAATAGAATGTTAGACATGTCTAATATGCATGAATAATAAGAAGGCGGCCAACCAGGGTCGAATGACGAAAATATGTAATAATGATATGCATACTATGCTTTATATGATATATGGCTTAGATGTGGTCTGTAAAAAGAATGAAAGTGGCCAGTAATTGTTTCTACCGTGGATCAAAAATTATGCCACAGATGTAATGTTTGGAGGAAACAATTTATCTTTGCAACCTTGTATTAGCACATAAGATAAGGTTTAAGATCTCCACAAGCTCATGCGCATCTATTTTGTATTTTTGTTCACACCCGCATACTTTTCAGACACCTCCTTTAGCTGTTTCTGTAGCATATGCAACAACGGGATAACTTAGCCCATGGTACTGTCCTCCTTGCTGACTTTCCCTGTGAAAACCTCAAAAGGAAGCAGCATCTCTGTCAGGAATTTAACTAGGCCCAATTGGTCCTTCTCAATGATCATGCCTTTCACAGTTGCAGCCCCTCTTTGCATGACAGATTCATTGATCGGTCTGTACTGCTCAAACAGACGTTGCACATGTAATACGTCGAGTTCCAACGTGTTGGCACTTCCTCTATGAGTGCTTTAACCGGCATTCTATTATCACGTGGAATGGTCCTCAGCTGCTTCTGGGCTTTAAAAGAATGGCTCAAATTAGTGCAGATTCCTCTGCAGATGGACAGTAAGTTGATGACTAGGTCTTCTTTTTTGAGAAAGTTTTGTACAATGATAATGCAGTGCAGCAAACACCAGACCCTGAAATAGCCACCATCTGCCATGGCCTTAACTATATTACTGCCATTTTCCATGGCAACAAAGCCATGTTAAGCTCTTTTGGTCACAGCCATTCAAATAGCTTGTTGTGAAAGTCTTCCAAAATGTTTGTAGCAGTATGGGATTTCTCCAAAGCAAACATGGATACGGTTGCATGCATTTGAGTGCCATAAGAAATCTCAGCAGTGTCAACACCTGTAGATCTAATTTCTCTAACCCCAACAAAAGAGATCCAGTGTGCAGTGATACACATTAATCAGTGGCTTAGCTACTGGTCCACATGTCTGTCATCAGGTTGATAGTGTGAAAAGGACTCTGCTACAGAGCTTCTCCCAGCACATCGTGATGTAGCGCTGGAACAGCAACTCTGGCAAAATGGGCTGATTTGCATAATGAAAATCTCTTCCGTCATGATATTATTGGATTCCCTGCTTAGCCTTTCACACTCTTCACTAACACCACTTAGTTTTTTTGACCGCTAAGGTGCTCCTCTCACTGGATTGTGTGGTTTCTAAAAAGGGTTGTTTGGCTTCTGGTACCATAGTTTGTACCAAGCTTACCCTGACTAACACTTGCTCCGTAAATGGAGCATATGGCAATGTTGAGCACCTTCTTGCTCCCCATAAAGAAATCCCAAACTGGGGCGGTCCACTTTCTGACGTTGGTGCCACTGCTAATGTCCAATGAGCTGGTGGTAGGTGGACGTTTTTGACATGTGCCTCTCTGGAGTGCCTACTTGGATGTAGGTTGCTGCCGGAGCCTTGCAAATATGGCAGGTGGTGGCTGTGGTGGTGGTGGTGGTGGTATCTGTGCCACATCCCTCAGAGCTGGTTGAGATGGGGGTAATGTCAGTTTCCACTGGGGTTGGGCTAACATCCATGATGACTGGCTCGTCGTCATCATTCTCTTCTAAATCCATAACTCTAAGGCTTTCAAGAACCTTACTTTTCCATACCCTCTCCTGGCTCACTCTCAGACTGAGGCAGGATCCAAGTGAGCCTTGATCATCAGAAGGTGGGCTTGGAGAAGAAGCCCTCCTTTTTCTTGCTGGAGATCTGGAAGACCATGGATCTTCTGAAAGAGTGACTTCTTCTACTTCCTCAGCATGAAGCTCAATCGCCCGAACTACTCCTACTGTGGAAGGAACATCTATTGCTGGCTGCGGCTGTTGTTGTCCACCTATCTGAGTTTCATGGAACAATTGGGTACTACTTTGCGAAATAAAGAAGTCAATTTCAACATCACAGCTCATCAGCGTCGCTGTGATTAGACTGGCTGCCTCTGTGCCAGACATGGGCTTGGGCATATATTGGGGAGGGTCTGCCGATGTAGGGGTGCTGCTCCCAGCTTGCTCCCCGGAGGCCAGTGCAGCAGGCACAAGTTTGCCGAAAAGGTCCTGGCCGGCACACCAGTGGTGGAAATCAGCTTCTTCATCTCCCCACTGGCCACTTTCTTGGCTGCACCTTTCTTTGGGGCCATCTTGAACAAATTCTGATGGATCACCTGCCCTGACCTCACCCTCATTGATTACTAAAACCATGTCTTTCAAATCGTTCTGAATTTGGTCGAAACTGCAGTTGGACCCTTCTCCTAAACCTTCCATGACCACACTTATTTCTTCGCCTGGATTTCTCTTTGTCCCCTGACACACCTTGGCAAAATATCCAAGTATGTTTCAATTTTTGCATGTGCACAATTTTGCCGGACAGACTCTCCCTCCTATGAGATGAGCTGGAATTCCACACCTGAAGTAAAAAAAAATGATTGAAAACATTACTTTTGCTCAATCTCTCCAGTTCTCTACTTTCTTTAGCTCTAACATCTTTGCAACACTGTTGTCTCTGAGTTTTACAACATTCACGGTGTCATTTTTTCCTTACAATTCCTTTACAGAGTTCTGAGATGTTTCTATACTTTTAGCAATGCGTAATGTTTCATCCAACGTCTGATTGCCTAAGGACAACCAATTTTGTTGGATTGCTTTGTTAGTACAATGACTAATAAATGGATCGTAGACCAACTGATTTGTAAAAGTTGCATTCTGCCACTAATCTCCTAAGTGCTGAGACATAGGTATCAAAGTTTTCACCAGAAAGTTGTTTTCTTATAAAGACATGTGTGGTGCAGTACTACAATGCTTTGTTGTACATCAAACCTAGCCTCCAATTTACTTATGGCCTCCATATATTCATCGATCACATCACCTTCTGCTATTACCACATCAAGTAAGTGTTTAAAAATAGAACGACCTTTAAAGGCAATAGAATGTAAGAAAAGGTATCTTAGTTCTGGGCGAAATCTTGATCCAGCAATGGCACCCAGATACGTTTGGAAGGCATCCAACCAGTCACTCTGCAAGAAAGGAGGTGGTGAATTCACTGATTGCATTTTCTTTCAAAATAGAACTTCTCTAAATGTGTACCAATCACTGACTGATGCCTGAGATGCAGTTGAGGAAACAACAAAAGTAGGAAGCTATAAATATGATTCGAGTACTGACGTGCTTGTAAATGAGTAAGCGTATCACTTGCTGCAGACACTTGCTAGTGTCGCTTTTAATCAAGTATGCGTGTCACTGACTGTTGACATGCTTAGACTGAGTGTGCGCACCACTTTTTATGGACATGCCTGTAAGTCTAGTTTATTTTTTTTTTAAAATGTGTATCGCAGACTGTTGACTCGCATGAAATGGGTGTGGGTATCACTGATTGCTGACACACATAAATAAGTGTGCTATCTGTGTACACTCTTGTACCTGAGTGAGCATGTACCTTGTAGATGCCTGTGAGTGTAGCTTTTTTATCAAGTGTACATTTCACTGACTGTTGACAAGCTTGAAATGAGTGTGTGTGTCTCTGATTGCTGACACACATAAATAAGTGTGCTATCTGTGGACAAGCTTGTAACTGAGTGTGCGTGTCACTGACTGACACGCTCTTAAAACAGTACTGAGTTACCGTATCACTTGTTTTACATACCTGTTAGTGTAGCGCTTTACCAAGTGTTTGTATCATGACTGTGTTGACACACTTGAAATGAGTGTGCATGTCACTGATTGTTGACACGCTTCTAAAATAAGTGTGCATATCACTGTTGGTTACCTTTCATATACTCTACCTTGTGACCCCACTAGTGAGCGTGTTCTTAGATGTTGTACTGTGTAAAAAGTTAAACACGGCAAGTGCGGCACAAACGCTATCTTGTGAAGAAAAAAACCCTACTTAAAAACGGCTCCGTACGTGCTTAAAAATGTACGCCGTGGCAATAGTGTTATGCTGAGCAAGGCTTCCGAAGCTAAAGTTGCCTCCAACGAAACCCACATCAGAGTGTATATGCGTCTGATGCTGCGCACTGGTGATGCTTGTGGAATGTACGCTGCACATAAATTATAGTCATGGAACACATGAGGAAGAGAAAATGAGCAATGAAAAGCCTGTTAAATTGAGCCCCTCACAATTAACAGAACTAGCTTTGTATCTAGTAACCACACTTCCAGTGTATCCAGGTCCGAGTGACAATAGTCAGAAGGTCATTTTACTTATCTGATACGAGTATTAGGAACTCTGTAGCTCTGTACTTCTTGACTCGTAGTGGGTTCCTCTACAGCTCCACTCCACTCATCGCTATCATAAACATTGTAGTAATCTTCCTTAAATTCGGGGTGGCTTCTTTATTATATTTTATTCCAATAAACAGAGCTGCAACCATCACATCCTCTCATCCTCTGTAAAACTTCTCAAATGTCAACCATTGAATGTGAACATTCCACTCTGGGTCATGCAGCATTCTATGGAACACTAAGGTAGTATTCCATAGAATACAGTGATCCATAATCTCAGAGTATTACAGGTTATATACTCAATAGTGTAAGACAGCCAGTAGCACTTAATATTGTCAGTATCCAGAGAGAAACAGGTGCTGGACTGTGGACCAAGTCCTTCCAGCAGACAAACCTTGGGTACCAGACTTGAGAATTCAAGGGTTATGGTGGGTCAATGCCCAGCTTCTAAGATTCCATCATCATCATCATCATCATTATCATCATCATCATCATCATCATCACCACGTGAGTGTTTACAAGATCCCCAATAATTAGATGTTGTGTGGTCAGTGGTGTCCAGTTATGACACTCCATCCAGGTAATTCAGTGGTGACAAATGTAATGGTGGACAAGCTCTCAATAAGTATATTCCCAGTGTAACATGAAATAAGGGGCCTGTATTTTGAGACATACGGTTTGCATTGAGATTTTCCGGTGGCACATGCAGAACCGGTTGCATCTACCGAGACCAACAGGTTTACCGGTTCCTACTGGAAATTGGACTTCGGGTTAGCTACTTCAATATTGGCTTCTCTTAGACCATATGGGCAACAAAAATTGATCATACTGTTTTAGAATAAGTATGATCATCTTCAGCCAAACCAACCAGTCATGCAAATAGTGTAAAATTAGGCTGCTTCTCACTCGTGCAAAAGATGCACCTAGGAACTAGGTTATTTGGCATTGGTGCCAGCTTTTGAGATACAGGTGACATTGCAGATATACAACCCAGATGATGGTGTACTTGGATCACCCTTAGTCATGACAAGCTTGACCGAGGCTGAAGGAATCAGCCGTTGCTCCTGTTCTCCTGTTGGCCGGGCTTGGCTCCACCCCCCCCCCCCCCCCCCCCCCCAGCCCCCATCTGCCCCCCCTGCTTCTGACTGCAATCACCGGGACTTCTGTGGACACTGACCGGCCGGGCTTTGCTCCGCCGGGCATGCTGTCCCTGCCTACAACCCTCACGATCCCACGGGGCAGGAACACTTTTGGTGCGCGCCAGGAGGCGCATAAAGCCTCGCCTGGTCCCTCCTCACGCGAGGTCGCGCCGGTAGAAGTCCGGGACAAGGGCGGGACTGTCTGTGGCCGTCCGGGGCAGGACGAGGCTGGGCCACCCCCCTGACATTTCATCTGAAAACTGTAAGACATTAGACATTGACCATTTGGTCTTTTACTCGTGATATATTATCTGTTGTTAGTTTAATTATCCCAAACAGTCAAGCGTTAGTTTATTTTTGAAACAGGGTTTCACACAGGCTATACCCCCTCCTACTTCGTATCCTTCTTGGTGTATATAGGCGTTTGAGGCTTTTTCTCCCTTGTGTATGTCCAGTATGGGGAAACTCACCAACCCTTCCCTCTCACGCCCCAGAACTAAGCAACAAGTCGCCACGACCCATCCACTTCCGACCCTTACAGCAATTGATCTAATGCTCCAGAAAACCATAGGAGCAGTAGCAACGGCTATCGAAGATAGGGAAAGGCGTTTATCCTCAACCCCCGCACTAGTCCCCCCCACAGTTAGAAGGTGACGCCTCTATGACCATTCCAAATCCGATTGAGTCGACCGCCTATCAAATGCCCTCCTTCTTTGAGTTACCGTGTGCCAAGATCATACCGGAGGTGATTGTCTCTGATCCACCCTCTCCACTGGCTCCCCACTCAACAGTATCTAACGATCCTGAACCTAGCCCTAAAAGGAAAAAACCGAAACCCACGAGAAAATACACGAAGAAGAAGAAAACACATTCTCCCATAAGAGCGCAGTCTAAGTCAGTTCCCCCCTGCCCCGTCTCTGCACCACCTCTTTGGGTCACACATTTGATGACTGACTTGCAAGCTTACATAGAACAAGTAATTGGTTCCTACGTAAAGCCCCTATCATCAAGACTAGATATAATCCTCTCTCTGGTCACTAATAAATGCCCGGGGAAGCCCCAGCTAGCTAGATCTCATGGGAACCACGGCTCTGGAGAGGGTCCAGCTCCTATTCTGGGTAGTTCAGCAGCCACGAGTTTGGAAGGTAGCACACACACACACAAACAACCAAACCACCACATGTCATGGCCCATGTAGTTGTGCAGAAACCCATTGGTGTATCAAATAGATCTGCAGGTACCCCATGTCCTCCCCGAGGCACCAAAAGCCATAGTTCCATTAACCGTATCCCGCCTGCTCCTTTGGTAGCTCCTGTGACTCAGTAACGGGCCGATTGCAAACCCATGCCTCCTGTCTCCCAGAAACGGCAGGTAGAGAGCCTAACAAAACCTGCTCCCCGCCCTCTGCTACCGCCTGAGGCCATGCCCTATGTGGTGGTCCTTACGGGAGTTCCACCCCTGGAAACAAGCTCCACCGAATCCTATCCAGAGCTAAAAAACAAAATCATATTTTGGCTAAATCGACATAGACCTATAGTAGGACCAGGGCTGGGGGAGATCCTATTTGCACGCAGAGTCAGCTGGCTGGGCACTAGACACAAGGATATAGGAGGCGATTGTGTGATCATCAATTTTAGGGACACATAGGCGGTTAAATATATCTTAGGCAATGGTGGGTGGGAAAACACGAGTAAAATCTGCCCACATCACCTGGGGTATTTTTATCCACAGTCCATGGCGCAGCTCCCTCCTCATCTAGGCGGGTATGGTTTGGAGTATAATGTGCCAGTGGCCAACAGATACAGGGCCTTGAGCTATGTTGACTGACTAACAACACCAGGGGATGATAATACTACGGCCAGTCATTCTTTGGAGAGGCTGACTGAGGGAGGCTCTAGTAGCAAAATAGGGTCTGAGGACCTAAACCAGCGTCCCATAGAGGTTGGTACTTTACCCCCATGGTCACCAACGATCTCGAATGCTCCCAGGGGGGGCCGGGAGTCTGGTGTTTGTCAGGGCGTTTTTTTTCCACCCCTTGACTCTCACCCGGAATCTCCCGTTGGCCAGGGATCTCGCAGTCATTCTTTGATTGGGTCCTGGAACGTCGCAGGGCTGGGTGCAAAACTGCCGATCCCGGAGTGGGGAGACCTGATGGACGGCTACGACGTATGCCTATTCCAGGAAACCTGGCTCCTGTTCGTCCCACATAGGGTAGGATTCGCGTCCTACCATATACCGGCAGTGCAGGGTCTTAGGGGAAGACCATCAGGAGGATTATGTATTTGGGTAGCAGTGCACCTGGGGGGTACAGTCAAGATGGTTGATACGCATAGTCCAGACATCCTTTGCATTCTTCTTACATTTAAGGATGCCTCGGTGGTGGCTGTGATTGATATTTATTTACGCCCGACTCCACTCAAGCTAGGCTTATCAAGGCCCTGGTGGCATTACTCCTATCCTTTCCTCCCTCCTATAACAAGGTGATAGGTGCAGACCTTAACTGCCACTTTGAGCCACTCTGGGGGATCCCCCCCGGTCACGACCGAGGAGGACGAGACCTGGTCAATCTCTGAATGCCAAATGTATCCAGTAAAGTGACTATCGCCATTGGTCCTTGCAATCAATAATTTGGTTGTATCTAACTCCCTTAGGGCTTGCAATGGTAGATTGTTACAGACATTCCGGGTGCTCACACTTTTAACAGACCAGACAGAAGCACCACAATAGATTACATCTTGGTCAACGTTGAATACTGGGCAAAAGTAAAAATGTTTAGGGTAATCCCCAGGGCCGAGAGTGATCACAACCTATTAACCCTGGAATTGGCCATCCAACTAGAGGCTCACAATACACCGTCTACAGTGGAACCCGCACACAATGAAAACTACCTGCAAATGGCGGAAGGTAGACTAATTCGCCGGGCGAAGGTGGCATTAGCCCCGGATAAGCTAGCGGAAATCTATAAACATGTAGCTGGGGCCCTACTAGTGGCCAGTAACATGACTGGGTCTAACTTAGACCCATCAAGTCTCTTGGCCCTCTAGCACACCCATAATGAGCTTCTTTCTGCATTGGCAGATTATTTCTATACCTCCAAGCCTGGTAGGTCGGGGGTCTGGAAGAATGAGCACCACTGGTTTAACAAAAACTGTAGGGCGGCGAAAACAATCCTGGTAAAAGAGGTAAAAATGGGGTCACCCAGACGGATCAGGAAGGCTAGACAAAATTATAAAACCTTAATTACAGAGGCCAAATCTGAATGGGAGGCAGATCGATGGGATAATGTGAATAGGGCTCTCGCCGCCCGGGACTACAGATCCTTTTGGAACTTGGTGCGGGGGTGATCGGTGGCAGAAACGTCAGCCATTTTGCCCAACCTCAGCGAGGATATGTGGCTTGCCCACTTCAAACCCCTATGCTCGCTTGGTTCTCCAGATGATCCAGCTGCTGCAAAGGAAATAATAAGACCATTGGCTACTGTTCCCTTGAGGGGCACAACTCAAGTCAACCATCCTTGCACATTGCTGGAAGTTAACGCAGCACTTAAAAGCCTGGCTGTTGGAAAAGCTCCGGGCCTGGATACAATCCCAGGCGACCTGTACCGGTCTGAACAAAGGGTCTGGGCGCCCTACATGTGTGTCTTGTTTAATGCCATCATGCAGGGCCTGGATATCCCCAGTACATGGTTGGGTGCGGAAATTCTCCCCATTTATAAGAAGGCTTCCCCACTTGATCCAGCAAACTACCGGGCCATCAGTTTGATCGACGTATTACAGAAGCTCTTCGCTCGAGTCCTACTGTCCAGGTTGCAGAACTGGATGGACGACCACCACATCCTAACCTCCCTGCAGGCAGGATTCCGGGCGGGAGTATCTACGATCGACCAACTGTTCAGGCTCCAGCTTATTTACTGGAGGACTGTAGTCCTAGGGGCAGGTAGTTTGTTTCTGATCTTTGTGGACCTTAGGTCCATATTCGACTTAGTTAATAGGGATAAACTTTGGGCCCTGCTTCTGGAGTTGGGTGCCCCGACCTATTTGTGTGATCTTCTAAGACGAATGCATGAGGGCAATTATGCCAGGGTCAGGTTTGGGGAAAGTTGGGAGCTGTCGGCCCCGTTCCCCGTTGATAAAGGCGTGAGACAGGAGTGTGTTCTAGCCCCTATGCTGTTTTCCTTATATCTCAACGGGTTGATCGCATATCTAGCGGGGGCTAGGAATTTGGATTCCCCCAGCCTGGCAGGGCGGAGAAAATACCGGCACTAATGTTCACTGATGATACCCTCCTACTATCAATATCTTTCGGGGGTATCCAGCGAACATTGGAGGCTTTTTGTGACTTTTGTAGGATGAGGGACTTGGAGATCAATGTCTCCAAAACCAAGTATATGGTGTACAATCTTTAAAAAAAGAAAATTGTCCCCATCCCCTCATGGATGGACTCCCCTTGGACCGAGTGTCCACATTTGATTATTTGGGGGTCACCCTTAATGATAAAATGGACTGGTCCTCACACGTAGCCAGGGCGAACTTTAAACTATCACAATCCTTGGGTGGAATCCTAAAAGTCTTCAACAAAACACCGCAGAAACTAGTGGGTCCGCTGGTTGAAATTTACAAAGTGCAAGCGAGAGGGGGTGCGATCTATGGGGCGGACCTCTGGGGGCATGCTAGTACTCCCTCACTCTCCCTCACAGAGAACAGCTTCATCAGACGGCTCTTGCGTCTCCCCAGGAGTACCCCCTTAACTCCTCTAAGGTTCGATCTTGGACTAGTCCCTATACAGGATACTATTTCAAATCGTCCACTGCTATACTGGAGAAGGCTTTGGTCCACCCCGGAACTAGAGAGCTTCAGAGAGGACCTGCGCGATCTCCTGTCTGCAAGTGGTGCGGGAAAGATCCCATGGCTGAGTTATATTAAACATCTTACTCTAGCACTTGGAATGGGGGATTTGTGGACTTCGCCTGAAGCGGCCTGCCCCCAGATCTCTAAAAAATCCTTGAGTCTGGCCTTAAACCAACATCGCTTCGCTAGCGTACTCACTAATCCTTCCATGGGTAGGTTGACAGAGCACTTCCTTGATTTCAAGGCACTCTCAGGATTTGAGAAATTCTTGGACGATATTCAGCCTCCACTGGCCAAGAAATGATACATCCAATTTAGGCATGGCTCACTGTCGCTTAGGGGCTTCTCTCATAAGTGGACTGGGCGCCTACAATCAGTGAGCACTTGCCCCGGGTGCGGGGCTGCAGAGGAGACAGATCAGCACGTTCTGCTCTTCTGCCCCTCGTACCACGGTGCAAGGGCCAAATGGATAGTCCAGTATTGCAAGTCCAGGGGCCTCAGAGACTTTAGGGTAGTGTTGAGAATCTTAAGAACGGATACCACGGCCCTGGCTGTGTTCGCAACATCAATGTTCCTTTTATCTATGTGGTATACCAGAAGTGCAATTTTAAAAGATCATGGCAGAGGCATTCCTCTTTTGGAAAATTGTGTGGGGCCCTAGCTATTATTTTATGTCTGTTATTATGAGATGGGCGTATGGCCCCCTATTGCCTCCATTGTCCCTCTGTATATTTTATGATACAGTTTTTTATTGTGAAGTTTTTTAAACCGTTTTAACACGTTTTTAAACTTGTATTTTTTAATGAGATTATGGAATTGTAATTCCATAATCTTTTTATGGTTTTTAAGCGAAAATAAAAGCTTTGACTGACTGATAAGTCAGACCATTATCTGGGAAAAGCCTGTAGGCAGTCGTCAAATAGGATAGACTTAGAAAGGCATGTGCTCCTGTTGAGTGTCACAGTCCACAGAGGAGACCTCTACTGTTGAACAGGAAAGAAAACTCCCATCCCAAATAGACTTCATGGCTTTGTTTGAGCTGAATAGTGGGCTTTTGTCTCAACAGCATAGTTTCAACTTTTCCTACACTGCGCATTTCTGCACAACCTTCCTTTTCCTGCTCTTTTTCTTACCGCCCATTCCTACATTTCTGCAATCATGTAGGATGCATACACAGATATGTTGACTTGACACAGATATGTTGACTTGACACAGGACTTACTTTGTCGTAACAAGATAACCCAGATCTGGGATTTTGAGTGATTCGAAATGATTTAAACAGGTTAAGGGCTTCCACCATATACCTTTTCACTATAGTTGTTCTCTTGATGCATTCATTCCCAGTGATTCTGGTTCTGCTAATCCATTGCTTTTTCTATGATACATGACTAAATGTGCTCTTATGCACATTAACTTTACATTTTTTTAAATCCTTTTTGTTTAGAAATTGCACACCAATTTCATGCACTGTAACCTCTGGCTCCTTTTAATAATCAACCCATCAATGTTGGTATTGGATACTACTACATATTTCACTGCTGTGTACTTACTGCAAATATCTACCATGACAATGGCATACTTTAAGTTGTGTGGCATATAGTACACAGGGCCAATAAAATTGTCCTTTCCATGAGCTTCCTAAATTTACCACCACACTTTCTATTACTTTACACGTTTTTAAGTCTTTATTTACGATCACTAAAAGAAGCACATTTCCAGCATACAATAACATACTCCCCACCAGTATTTCACTCCGATTTCCCCCCCATTGCTTCTCTTTTATGGAATACCCAGAATAAGAATAAAAGGTTTGCCTTTTTATTTGTAGAGTCAAATGATACCATTTTTTCTGAACACAAGAGCAATTCTCTTCATACACTCCCCTCCCATTTGGTAATAATATTTTGCTTTCTTTGAAATATATTTATCCTCTGGGCATTATTTCACTCCAAACTGTCTTACAAACTGCTTTTTTTAATCATTGATCTTTGCTCATTTTCCACTTTCTCTTCCGCTACTGTCCCTGACAGAGGCAGCACATCCTGCATACTTGCTTTGATAATTTATTTCTTGTCACCCAAACATCTCTTTCAATTTCCATTTTGTAAAAAAATCCTCAGAAGCATTCTTGGATCTGGGTACATGCTCCATCACGTGTAAATTGCCTTTTAATTTGTGCTTTATCCTAACTAAACATAGTGGCACTTTACTATCTGTTTTTTAGAAAGAAGGCTTACCTGGCATCCCAGGTTTTAAAATTGTGACTGGTGCGTATGAAGGCCACTGCATATCTTTCAATAACATTTACCTGTTCAGGGCCAGAATGATCATTCTTCACTTCTGGCATTTTCCCGGTAGACTATAGTGCAGGGTGATGTCTTGGAGGTGGACCCAACCGTGAAAGCTCCTAAACGTGGTCTCCTGCAGTGTGTGAGTGGACTGAACATTTTTGCCAGGGCTGATTTTGATTTCCAATCTGCCCTGGTAATCATGTAATGTTCTAGAAAGACCGCCTGGGCCCATGGTCTGCAGTGTCAGCTGTATGCCATTGACACACAGATTTTATTGGACTTTAATGAAGTGATCTTCTTGAAGGGTCAATTTAAGCTGTTTTTACAGAGAAATTGATGTCAAACTGTTGCATATATAGTTGAATATAAGTACATCCAAAATCATTTAGTCTTTAGGACCTCCTCTAGATTCACAAGCGGAGCCACACCCAAGCACATTACTGGAGTAGAAAATAATTTTTGATTCAGACATTTATTTTGTCCCTCGGGTAACGCCCATCGCAAAGGCATCCTGTTTTCATCTCTGCACTCTTTCTAATATATGCGAGGCCGAGAAAAATGGGGTGTCCTAAAGCGCATTTGCCCGTTCAATTTCCCATCAGGATTTTAGACGCAACTACTGCCTGATCCGCCGAACAGAATCACACCACATTTGGCAGAAATCTAGATCTTGGTTCAAAAGGTGTGCTTTTTGGAATTTGGTGTAAATCTGTTCAGGTGTTTTGGAGTTTTTAAAGTAAAAAGATTTATGTATATCTAGAGATGCTGATCCGGGTAGATTTGTGGTTTCACGTGCCAACAGCAACACAGTACATGTCGGGCTGCAACCTTAGAGGAAAGTTACGCCGCCATTTTTTTCATCAGGACTCTGTTCCCAGTGTGGAAAATACATTTTTAAGTGATATAAGGGGTCACGGTAGAGGTTTCCCGATCCAATAGGACTGATTGGGGGGGGAGGGGTGGTCTGTGAGATTTCCCCTCATAGGCAAGAAATTGTCAATTTTTGGGGGGGTTTTACGCGAAGATTCACGGATCCTCCTGGATCCTCACAAATTCTCACTAATTTGGATGGATGTGTGGACCTCTGTTACAAAAACATACACCCACTCGCAGACCCACACATCCACTCACACATGCATACAGCCGCTCACACATTCACTCACAGACCCACAAAACCACTTGCAGACGCACATACCCACTAGCACACTCACTCACACACCCACGCAATCACACACCCACGCAATCACTCACACACCCATACAGCTACTCGCACACCCAATCACAGACCCACAAAACAACTCACACACCAATTCACACACCAATTCACACACCTACTCACACACCCACAAAACCCCTCCCAGACACACACAGCCAGTCACACGCACTCTCACTCACCACATACTCACACAACCACTCACACCCCCACAACCACTCACACACCCACAAACACACCCATGTTAAAGGAACACTGTAGTTAGGAAATAACATTACAAAAACAGAATTTCACTGAAAAAAAACAAAGGTTACTGGGATGCTATAGTAAGGAAATAAAATTTAAAAACCCTTAGAAAGTTTACAGGGACGTTATAGTGAGGGTTATATTTTACACACACAGAACCATAGTAATTCTTAAACCAGTCCTCGTACGCGCAGCGGGTGCGCCCTTGCTGCGCCTGAGTCGTGCCAGAGTCCTGCCCGTCTGCTCCCGTCAGCGCTAAGGAGGCGGTTGGCGGTGCTCCTTTCTTTTTATGATAGACAGTAGGTAATGTCTCCACCCTGTGGTTATACTAGGGAGGAGTTACTGGAGATCAGGCGGTCGGTCCCTGTCTGTTCGTATGGATCAGTTAGCCCTTCATGTGGCCCATTCGTTTGTGCCTGTGACACTTGGTCGCTTGATGCCCCTTCTTTGTCCGGTGCCGTGGCGGGCTCTCCTTCGGATATTTCTCCCCGCCTCCGATCTTCCGCTCTTCGAGATATTACCATCTGGAATCTTAACATACGGTCTCTTCGGAAACATTATTCAGAAGTCTATGACCTTTTAAAAGACGAGACACCAGATGTGTTTTTTATGACTGAAACATGGCTTCAGGATATGGATACGACAGTCGTCAATCTTGCTCTCCACCCCGAGTATTCCATCTTTACTCTTAATCGGGTTACCAGGGGTGGCTGTATTGCGATGGCCGTGAAATCCAATTATCCTTGTGTATGGAAGACAGTAGACCTGGCAGGCTGCGAAAGTGCTTCCTTTAAAATCTCCTTCAGCCACAATTTCACTTTCTCTGGCCTTCTTATCTATCGCCCTCCTGGGTGCGATATCACTTTTAGAAAGGCTCTCCCGGAGTGTATCAGTTCCTTAGCAATAGGCTGTGCTAATTTTACTATAATTGGAGATCTTAATCTCCATTTTGACTGTAGCCACATCCCAACTATTAGTAGCACTCTGGCTGATCTGAAGGCGCTACAGCTCACCCTACTGGTCACTTCCCCCACTCACGTGGCGGGCCATACTCTTGATCCTCTATTTACCAACTTGTCTGGGGTCAAAGTGGCCAGTCCTTGTCCGGTTGCGTGGACTGATCATTTTTTAGTCAAAATAGCACTCCAGATTGGAGAGCGTCTCTTCATGCCCGCGCACAGAGCTGTGTTTAAGTGCCATTGGAGGAAACTTAATCTGTATGATTTTCATCATCTCTTGGAGCTTAATCCTCTAGGCCCCCTTCTTGACGTTGAGTCTGGTTACAATTACTACTTTGATTGGGTCTCTCGGGCCTTGGACGCACTGATTCCTGTTGTTTGGACCAAACAGCGTTCTAAAACGTCTAACCCTTGGTATGACAGTTCCCTACAGCCGCTAAAAAAAGCTTGCAAAGTGGCAGAGAGGGACTGGCGGAAACTCTATGACGCCGAGAAGAAGAAGCTTTATTTGGCGAAAGTCAAAATTTATCATAGAGCAGTATGTAGAGCCCGTGCTGCCTACTACGCTCAGGAATTTAGTAACAGCTCCAACCCGTCCAAACTTATTTTTAAGGTCCTTAAGGACCTCACAGCCAACAGAGCCGCTGTGACAGAGATTTGTTCAGCGACCCACTGTGAAGATCTGGCCTTGTTTTTCATTGAAAAGGTCCAAGCTATTTACCGCGCTTTCTCAAGTATTGTACCGGTCGCTGAACCCACTAATCTTCTTCTGACCGGTGGCCATACCCTTGTCTCCCTTCCTAATTTATCTTCTGAGACGTTTCTTATGTTGGTCAGTAAGGTAAAATCTGGTTCTCCTACTGACCCTCTACGTCCAGTTCAGTTTAAAGACTCAGCAGACCTCTGTCTTCCCCCTTTGCGCCACCTTATTAATCTTTCCCTCTCTTCTGGTGTCGTTCCTATTAAATGGAAACAGGCTGTGGTGACACCTATACTCAAGAAAGCCACCTTGGACCCTTCCAAACTTGAGAGCTACCGCCCGATCTCACTCCTCCCTTGGCCCGCTAAA
Organism: Lissotriton helveticus; assembly: GCF_964261635.1. Classification (NCBI taxonomy): domain Eukaryota; kingdom Metazoa; phylum Chordata; class Amphibia; order Caudata; family Salamandridae; genus Lissotriton; species Lissotriton helveticus. The sequence goes on from NC_136058.1 coordinate 37,802,469, forward strand.
ATCACTGAGGCCTTTGTAAATGGGGTGCTGTCTGAACATCTCGCCAGGGCTGGTATTCTGGATCCATCCCAGATCGGTTTCCGCACTGCTCTCTATGACCGAATATCTTCGGTCCGTGATTGATTCTGGCCAGACCGCGGCGCTGATCCTGCTAGATCTCAGCGCCGCGTTCGACACGGTCTCACACAGGATTTTACTTCAAAGTCTTAGTGAGGCAGGTGTGTCAGGCACGGCACTTGAGTGGTTCAGATCTTTTCTCGCTGACCGGACCTTCAAAGTAGTCCCCCCACCATTTGAGTCCAAGTCCCATCCGTTGCAGCTGGGTGTGTCACAGGGATCGTCGCTGAGTCCCACTCTATTCAATCTGTATGTGAGGCCGCTGGCTGATGTCGTCAAGCAATGGGGCATTACTATGGTCTCGTACGCTGACGACACTCAGCTGGCGGTCGTCCTAAGTGGAAACTCCGACCTTGACGCCCCCAGATTCCGGAATGGACTCTCTGCAGTGGCCAGCTGGATGAATACCAACTGTCTCCAGTTGAACGCTAAAAAAACTGAGGTCATGGTTGTGGGCAAGCGGGCTGACCTTTGGGGTGACATATGGTGGCCCCCGGAGTTGGGTGCGACTCCCACTCCTGTCCTGGAGCTAAAAAACTTGGGGGTTTGGCTGGACCCTGCCCTTAGCTTTTCTGGACATACTAAAAAAGTGGCGGCCACCTGCTTTGGCATTCTGCGTGGGTTAAGACCTATTTTGAGGTTTTTTGATCCACCTACCAGGCAGCTAGTAATACAGGCCTCCATTTTATCTCGGCTTGATTATGCCAGCTCGCTCCTTTTGGGAGCCAATCAGGCAGAGATCACTCTGTTGCAACGCGTCCAGAACGCCGCAGCCAGAGCTCTGGTGGGCCTACCTAGATTCTGCTCGGCGGACAGTACCATCCGCTCGCTACACTGGTTGCCTGTGGCACAAAGGATCCACTTCAAGACTCTGTGCCTCTCTTTTAAGATCCTCAAGCTGGCTTCCCCCCAGAATCTTTTGAATCTCCTGGTGCCCTATGTTCCTGCCCGAAATTTGAGATCTCTGGGACAGAATCTGCTAATTGTCCCTCGGTTCAGGCTATGTAGAGCCAGTGGTCGGTCCTTTAGGGTATTGGCTACAAAATTGTGGAACTCCCTCCAGTCCATATCCGCGAAATGAATGAGCTCCTGCAGTTCAGGAAGGCCATTAAAACCCATCTTTTTTCTTGTTTAGTTTAGCCTTCTTGTAGTTCTTCTTTTCCGTAGCTGCTGTGTTGTGTTTGTTACTCTTGTAAGCGCCGGGACGCCCCTTGGCTAGAGCAGCCGTGCGCTATAAAAATGTTTTTTAACATAACATAACATAATTCAGCAGTCATAGTTATCTCTAGTAACTAGAACACGTGCCCTAAGGTAACAATAACTTATGCCCTAACCATGCACTGCAAATTACCCCACATATTACATCACTCATAACCTCTTTTAAGACGTCTTTGATAATACCACTGCAACATTTGCAGTGAAATTATTGATGATAAAACTGTGCATTGCGGAGGCTCAAGTTATACTAACCTTAGGTCACGAATTATGGTTACTTGACTTAAGTATAACTGCTGAATTTGTTGGGTTTTATGTCTGTAAATTCTGAACCTAACTATAATGTCCCTGTAACCTTTGTTTTTTGGGGGAATAATATGTGATGTTTGACTACTCAAAGCTAAGTTAAGACCTGGTAATTGGTTGTGCATTATAACTATAATAAAACCAACTCTTCTCATTGAGGCACCATTTATATCTATGCCATCTGCCATCTTACACTGTCTTAATTGCCTTTTGTGTGTGCCAAGTTTGTTTCTAGTCTTTACACTCTAGCTTCACATTGTTTTCGTTTGATCCAAAAGTTCTAACTTTCTAGACCACACTCCTTTGTCCTACGTTTATTCACATTTCTGAAACTTAAGTTAATTTGATAATATGTCATGGAAAAAGCATGGATTTGTTTCTTGCATATTTCTGTGTCATTTGCTTTATACAGTGCAATAGGTTATTTACTAGCTGTAGTAGACCAAGATTGACAGTGTGTAAGCGGTTTTGTCTGACATTTTGGGAATCCAGTTTTGATGAAGTTTTAAAATGTTTTTGTTTTTCCCTTGTTAAGAGCACCATGGCAACTTCCAGAATGCTGATGCGTGCTGTCAGAGTTCTTGAATTCGGTGGCCCTGATGTGCTTAAACTTCAGTCAAATGTTGCAGTACCTAATCCAGGAGACTATCAGGTGGAAATGATTACTTACAAATACATATAATTGCTCTGAATGCTGATTTATAACAGATGAGTCGATTGTGAATCGAAAGCAGACCCCTGAATCCCTAGGAGGCAGGCGGCCCCAGTCCTGCAGCTGTCAGGGTTCATTACAGCCACTGCAGCCTAATATGACGAGATGTAGCCACCACTCCATCTGTGATGGAATAAATTACCTGCAGACAATGTGCTGACTTGATATAAGTATTTAAACTCGATGTTGGGGTAGTTCAAAATGCACGCGTGCTTCTTTATGTTCTTGGTAGTTATTTTATTAAAAATATCACTCAGAAAACCGTAACGCTACGCGCTGTGTTAGTGATATTGCTTTATAATTTGTTGGTTGCTCCACTGAGGCGTTTATTTCAATAGACATACCATTAAGTGAACTTCTGAGGTTCTAGCTTCTGAGGTCTCCAGGGGCTTCACTTCTTTAATGGAGTTACACGGAAAAGGAAGGAGTAGCAGCGAGGATGGGTCATTTGCAAGGCTAGTTTGTCAATGTCCTTCTTTTTAATTGGGTAAACTCATAGTTTAGAAATAATCGAGAAAGGGGAAACTGATTCAAAAGAGGATCCAGTTTTCTGTCCATATACACGTTTGACATATTTCTGACATGCTTAAAACTCGGTCCTCCCCAGCACAGATCACCCCCACCCTCCAGCACGTCTACTGTCTAGATGGTTGGGGACACAATCTAGGATTTACAGTAGTTTGTTTTGGGCTAAGGAGGTCGTAAGATAGAAGGAGATTTTAAAACATGTCAACAAATAATGCAATGTCCCAGTGTGCCAAATCTGACAAAATCCTATCTCTCTTAGGTTCTGATTAAAGTTCATGCTTGTGGCGTAAACCCAGTTGACACATATATACGTGCAGGTGTCTATGCCAGAAAGCCAACTTTACCTTACACACCTGGCTCTGATGTCGCTGGAGTCATTGAAGCAACAGGAAAAGGTGTGACTAAATTCAAGGTATGGTGTATGTATGGTACTGTTGATGTATTTAGTGATCGAGTGTGCTGCTTCTGCAGTTGGGAGGGGCCACAAACCTTCAGACAAGGAGAGAATCCACATATGACTCAAATTCCCACATTACTAATTTCACCCTCACCAAAGCACTAGATCGCGTCGGGCCTGGGGCCCAATTAACTTCCATTTGGGCTGGGTTACGAAAACAGCAAGGTGTATGCTTTGATTTACATTCTTTCTGCGTATCAAAGCTCTAAACAGAGCTTGGGTGAACTCCCGTAATTATGCTGTAGACCGAGACACACTACCTTAGAGTCCAAGCAACAGTGTATTTTCCGACATTGTGGGATGAATGTACCTGAAGAATAAACTGTATTTTGACTTCTCATCCTCTTATTAGTAATGCACATAAGGTATGCTGTAGAGTCCTCAGACAGGTAATGTTGTTTCTCGTTGGCCATTTATATAGAAACTCAATGTCAGTTCATTAACGGCACTAACACCCCACTAAAGGACGTTAGAAGGATGGCTGCAGGTGTAAAGGGACCTAGGATGGTGTATACGGCCAAGTTGGACAGATCCGGATATTTACTTTTTATCACTATTACATTTATATTGATATTATTTTTTTAACGCAATATCCAACGCTTATAATGTCATTAAGAAACTTACTATCCACTGCAAACCCCACATAATATTGTGTAAATAAAATGTATCTGCAAATGTATACCACCACTCTCCTCCTGAAACATACATCACAACTTTACAGCAGAAATTCATATAAATATAGGACACAGGGCAATATTAAATCCACAATATTCAACATTGTGAACACCGTACCGGGTTAATGGAATGTCTCTTCACCCTGGGCTGTATCTTAAAATTGTCCTGAAGAGCAATGGTGTGTGCCTGCTCCTACACCACCCCTTTAATACAAAAGATTCTACAGACTTTGAGCATTCCCTTCTAAATTATCCACTGAATGGCTTCAAAGTTAGTACCCAGCCAATAGAAGCCCAGCATTCTCACTTTTGCACGGAGGTGTGCTTCATTAAAATGCAGGGGCATTTTTGTCTGTGCATCTGAGCATATCACAGGCTCGCGTGCAAAAGGGCCAGAAAGAGATGCAAGAAGTATTCTCCAAGGAACAATTTTTCACACCTTATCAAAGGGCTAAGTACTACCAGTGGAGGGAAGATAGAGCCCAACAAAACTGAATTGATTACTGACTAGGTTTATCAGCTAGAGGTATGCATGTGTGTCATAAAAATAATCTTTTCAGTAAAGGAGACGAAGAGCTATGCTCACCAATGAAATGGATGTTTGATACACCTTGTAACAGTGCACAGGAGATGTCTTAAGCTTTTTCTTAACCGGGCCAGTAGAAAATGAGACTTTATTAGACTTGACTTGACTAGACTAGAGGCTTTTACTGTAGGAAGACTGATAAGGTGATCTTTGTACCTATTCAGTGCAGTAACTCACATTAGGTCGGTGCTACTTTTGGCCATTTACCACCTAGACCTTGTGGGCTTAAAGGTATCACATTTAGGTGATTTAGCTATTGTCAAAATGAAGTCTTTCATATATATCAAAATGTTTTCCTTTGACGTGTGTTCTGCAGCATGCTCACATCATATTTTGCCTGCAGTTGAAGTCCTTTAGTCTTATATTTAAAGTGGCTCATGTGGCAGCTAATATTTGTGTCATTGTTGATGTTTTCACATCATGGAACCATGCCATATGTAGAAGTTAGGCAAATCGGTTACCGTGTTAAGGAGGCAGACTGTTTAGCAGCATCTGAGAGCCCAGAGGCAAAGTGTGCCAGATAACTAATTGCTCTAAAATCAGAAAGTCAATGGAGACCACACAGAAGGGTGAATTCACTAGAACAAGTTATCCATAATCTAAAAGCTGTAACATATAGTTGAAGTAACCGCATTCAGGATGTGAACTAAGTTTTATTTCCCATTGTGTGCAGCATAAAATCTGTTTTGACTTTGTTTTTGCAGACGGGGGACAGAGTCTTTACTTGTAAAACGATAACGGGTGGCTATGCTGAATACACCATTGCATCTGCAGATGAAGTCTTCCACCTCCCTGAAAAACTAAGCTTTAAGCAAGGAGCAGCGATTTCAGTGCCATATTTTACTGCGTACCGGGCCCTCTTGTTCAAGTAAGAGTTATAGATTCTATGAAGATTGAAAGCCAAATGGAAAACTAGAATGGAATATGGCGTAATATACTGCAAATCTTAATCTAAGATGATGATTAATTCCACTAAAAGCTAGCAACCCTGGATGGAGCTCTTATCTTGCGTGTTGGATGCATTAAAATAAAGAGTGACAATATCATCATACACAATTATCTATACGTTTATGTTTTCTCTGTTTTCAGTGAAAGTATGATTCCATCTATTCAATGCTCTTATTCATGGGCTTTTGAATAAGGTAAGTATGCCTTTGCATTGCTAGGGTTGTACAGTCACCTACTGAAAGGGCTTCCTAATTACAGTATTTACTGCTTTTTGTATGCGTCCCCAGACCAGTAGTTGTTGTTAATAAATGTACGCAAGATTTTATTTTCTAGCCTTGCTCCCAACACGCTCGAACATCCTCTAGCCACATGGACCTGAACTTCTCTGGGAGGTTCCAGTAGTACATGTTACGGTAGTACTCCTGAAAGTAACTTTGACTGTGATTGCGACCCAAGGTGCTGAACAGTTAAGGGTGGGTGCCTTAATGGGGAGGGAAGCCTCTGCGGGTCCACACCTTCATGCTGAAGTGACCCGGCCGCTCACGCATGAATCATTTCTCACTGTGAAATTTGAGAAAAGCGTGTTGTGGTGTTCTGCTGTATAGTAAGTGCCTTGCCTTGGTTTCAGTTGCCAGGCTAGGATGTCATTTAGAATGTCTTCCCAAGGGAAAGAATGTTGTTGTTTAATCTTTGGCCGTTGGTTCTGACAGTCTTGTGGCTGAGGTCTCTTAAGTATGGATGTACAATAGAGTGACTATCATCCTACCCACCTGAAGTCTCCTGTCTGCTGCTTCCTTGTATGCAGTCGAGTCATGTCACCTGTAGTTTTCTGGGCTTTTTTCAGCCCAAGTACTTTACTAAGATCAAGAGAATGCGCACAAGGATTCACATGTACGGAAAGACAAACGATGTGCCAGAGGATACCCCCATGAGAGGTCTGCACCAGCAGATACCTGTGCTGCCACAGAGCTATGCCTCCATAGTAGCACGCCACCCAAATACAAAGTCATCAACTTATCCCAAGTGCCAGAGAGGAATGTGCCACCTTATGGCAGCATGAAAACCATTGACTTTGAGATGGTTGTTATGCCATGAGGTCTCGTTCTGTAAGCTGACCCTGGTACTAATGAGACCGAAAAACTCAGTAGGTCTCTTCAAGTCATAAGAGGCTGTAAGCTAGCAGTGGCCTGGTTCGTTGGGGCCCCAGAAAAAGCTGTGGTGTTAGATGACCCCAATTACCAGAAAGGACCATGGATTCAGCAAGCTTTGTAACAGCAGAAACATTTCTCTATGTACTTGTAATGTCCAGGATCACTGTGATAGCAATGAAATTGGGCTTGAAGATAGTTCTGGCAGTTTAGCATGCCTAGACTCTCAAAGAAATAAGGATATTGTGATAATGATATACTTAATAGCCACCCTACATAAGTACATGTCACTGTTAAACGTTACTGAATGCCAATAAAATCCACTGGTTACTAGCAAGTAAAGGGGATCATTTGATTAGATCTCAATCAACAACCTTCTTCGCTGCCAGATGTTTGATCTGTATTCATGTGTGGGAGGGTATACTCAGACGTGAGTCCCTTGCTCATTGCACCATCAGGATTCAAGCAAGCCGGGCCGACGAAGGCTGTGATGCCAGAAACCGGTCCCCGGAAGCTTGTCTCCTTCCCAGTATAAGAATTGGCTTGGTAGTTTGGTTTGCCCTGTTCCCATCATGCACTGGGACAGGAACAGACTAATTTGCATATAGCCAGGTTCTGAGCTGGGATGGTGCAATGAGCTAAAAAACAGGTGATGGATTAAAACCATGATCTCTTGACTTGGTAAGAGTATTCTGCATCATTCAGAAACTCTGTCCATCACCACCCCCTTTTTCCAAAATCGATTTTATCCACACTATGTGTGGGAGGGTATACTCCGATGTGAGTCCCTTGCTCATTGCACCATCCGGATTCAAGCAAGCCGGGCCGACGAAGGCTGTGATGCCAGAAACCGGTCCCCGGAAGCTTGTCTCCTTAACAGTATAAGAATTGGCTTGGTAGTTTGGTTTGCCCTGTTCCCATCATGCACTGGGACAGGAACAGACTATTTGCATATAGCCAGGTTCTGAGCTGGGATGGTGCAATGAGCTAAAAAACAGGTGATGGATTAAAACCATGATCTCTTGACTTGGTAAGAGTATTCTGCATCATTCAGAAACTCTGTCCATCACCACCCCCTTTTTCCAAAATCGTTCATTTGTAAGGAGTTACATTAATATTTTAAAGATTATAGTAACCTGCAAATCCTGTGACGGAACCTCACTGGTTCAATAGCCTTAAAATGATTTATTTATTTCTCCTACTTATCAATGTTGGCTGCTAAGCCACAAAGAGAAAATTCTTTCGTTTCTATAGGACTACGTAGTCGCTCAACTTTCGACATAGCAATAATTTAATATCATACTCCCATGCGGACCTTTGTACCTCAAGAGTCACTCACAGGCCTCATTTCACTGAACAGATACTTGGGGCTTTTCCCTGACTTTACACAATTGATGGCACATCCAGAGAGTTAAGATTATTCAGTTTTTACCAGAAATCGTTAACAATAAGTGTACACCGCTACTACGAAAGTGATCTTTAGATCTGATAAATATTAATGTATTTTTGAGTTGGATAGCTATCTGGCTATCCGTAGGGTTACACAAAGATAACTCTGTGCTCTCTGCTTATCGTAATAAGATGTGCTAGAACCATTTCAACAGATTGAAAGTGATATGCCTAATTCTTGATCGTTTTATCAACGCTTGGATAGGCATAGGAGTAAGGCAGAAATACAACTGACTGTTCAACATTAATACAGAAGCATCTCAATCTGTCTGGCTTCAAAATGTTCACGATGCTTGAACTCCATTGAATTCAGTAAACATTGATGATTTGAACAAGGATGTTACGTTCTTTTTTTGCTGTGTCGTAGTGAGGTGAGATCGGTCAGGACTCTTGTTCTTTTGGGTCTCTGAAACCTTGTCATATACTTCCTTCTTTTTTGTGGATTATCAGACTGGAGCAAATGGTTGTTACAGTTACAACTATTTTTAAGGAGATTTACGTGATGTCTGGAAAACATGGTTAGCCACTAGAGCCACTGGTTCCAACAAAGGACACTGTCTATGCCACTGTGCTAATAGTTTATTTTCTATGGTACTTACCAATAATAAGAAGTGCTAAAAGGTGTGCACTTTACCACTGCTAGCCAGTGCTAAAGTGCTTGTGTTCACTCCCTAAAACATGGTAAAATTGGTGTGCACTTAAATGGCATATTGAATTTACTTAAAAGTCTCTAGTAAAGTGGTGTACCATATACCCAGGGCTGGTAAATTAAATGCTACTAGTGGGCCTGCAGCATTTATTGTACCATCCAATTAAGTAGCTCTTTAAAACATTTGTCAGGCCTGCTATTACACCTTGTGTGCAGTTTTAAACTGCCAATTCGACCTGGCAAAATAAACCAATTGCCTGGGTGTAATGTCGCTTTTTAGTTCGAGCCTGCAGACCTGCACTGCAGGATGAACTGTTGTATGTACTTTGTGGGCTCTGGAGTACTGCCGCAGTACTTGTCTGCTTCCACTTTTTTTTACTTTCTTAGGGACTTATATTTTCTTTTTAACAGCTGCTCTTCATATGTGCAAACTTTTGTTTCTATTTCACTTTTTACTCGGGAACTAGGAACAGCTCTTCATACAGCATGGGCCGGATTCAATGCAGCCACGCTTCCTCTGCAGTTTCCTGGCCTGCTCGCTGTCCTCCCCATTCTCGGGCTCCCCTGGTTTCCTCATGTTTTGCAGTTGTAGCAAGAACCCGACCAGAAGGTATTGGAGCTCTTTACGTAGCATCAGTTTTCCAGTTCCAAAGTGGCAGCTCGCTGCAGTAACCTTTTCCAACGAGGACCTTTGTATTATAATGAGCGCGACTGCTCTGTGCACTAATATGAAACAGTACTTAATTTCACTTTGCAATTGGGCCTGCATAGTTGTGAGCAATTCTGTGTCTATGTACACTAACGGAGGCACTGCTTTCCTGTTATTTTTTTGACAGTTGTAGCGCACACCAGACTAGAAGGTATTGGAGCACGTTATGTGAGCATCAGTTGTCCAGTTCCAAAGTGGTAGCTCACGCGTTAACATTTTCCAACAAGGACATCTGACTGCATTAGGTTTGCTCCTCGGTTCACACGCTGAAAACCATGACTTCAACAAACGGCTTTTACCCTCTCTTTCCACTCCTTTCCTAGTTTTGGTACCCTGTGAAACTGATACAAAAAACACATTTAGGCTGCAAATGTTGTCTTTTTCGGACATTTTTCTATTACAAAGTGCAGCCTCGGGACACAGAGAAAAAAGTCGTTCATGATACAAAACATAATAATTAAACACGAAATAAAGCAAGACCGAGTGGTTGCAAAGTGGCCAGAGTGGTTTTTATTAACAAAAGCACACATTAGAAAGTTTGCCAGGGAAGCTGTACTTTTATTTTCTCATCTTTCTTTGAACAACCTTGCTTTTCCTCTGTGGGGAAGTACATAATTTCCAGAGGTACTGCAATACCTTGTTGATGCGTGCAGTGGAAAACAATTAAGTTTGCTCCCGTCTCGTGTTTTGTCCAATCGTTAAAAAAAATAGATTGCATGGTGTAGGAGGCCCCCTTCTAAATATGATCAACCCCACCCCTCACCACACTATTCTCACACCGCCCATCTCCCTACAGGGTTCACCTCTTCTTTGCCGCTAGCAGATGCTCCCCCCCCACCCCTGTCTCTCTTTCTTCCTCTTATTTCTGTCTCTGTCTCACTCCTATTCACTTGCTCATAATCATGACTTCAACAAACTGCTCTTACCCTCTCTTTCCTCTCCTGTCCTTTATTGGTTTCCCTTAGAAATTGATCCATAAAAGAAAGAAACGTTTCAGCTGCAAATGTCACCGTTGTCTGACATTTTTCCATTCCAAAAAGCAGCCTCAGAACGGAGATAAAAAAAAGTCCCCACCCAAATTAAATCAATACAGAGTGGTTGTTAACCTTTCAGGAAAAAACACTCAATCTCTGGATAATACGTGTAAATCATTAAGGTAACTATGTAGCTTACACTTCACATGCTTTACTTAATTTTTTTATTTTTATTTATTTATTAAAGTTTTGTATAGCGCTAGCTGGATCCGAGGGTATCAGAGCGCTTCCCAGCAAGAGTAATGGTGTTTAGACAGACAATGCGGACAAAAAAACAAGGCAATGAGCACAGGAGTGAGTACAGTCTGTGCAATAGCAGCCAGGTGTGAAACAGGGCGGAGAGTCGTAGGCAAGTCAATCAGCTCTGGGGTGAACGAGAACATGGAACTATAAAGTCTAGGTTGAGTTCTAGTTGGTTCCGGAACGCTCGAGGAAGAGGACTTTGAGTAGCTTCTTGAATTTCGGGAAGGATGCGGTCATTCTGATGTGTGGGGGGATGGAGTTCCATATCTTGGGAGCATTGCCCGCAAAGGATTTGCTAGATGTTGAAAGTTTCTGGGATTTCAGAGGAATGAGTAGGAGCGTGTTGGAGCTTCTGAGGTTTCTAGACTGACCGGCCCTTTTGAGCTTGTTGGCCAGGTATTCCGGTTTGCCCGTATGCAGGGCTTTATGTGTGAGGCAAGCTGTGCGAAAGCTAGCTCGTTGGTCAATAGGGAGCCACTTCAGATCCTTAAGAGCTGGTGTGATGTGATCATATTTCTTTGTTCCCATGATCATTCTTGCAGCGGCATTTAGGGTAGAGGTCAGAGGTCGCAGGTACGATTTGGCTGTTCCAGTCAGAGTGGCAATGCCGTAGTCCATTCTGGAGAGAACCAAAGCCTGCGTGGCCTGTTTCAAGTCTTTTGTGGGGAGAAATGGTTTAAGTTTGTAGAGCAGTTTCAGGTTCAGAAAGGCACTTTTGGCAGTTTTTGAGACTTGTTCTTTCATATCCAGTTTGGGGTCAAGGGTGATCCCTAGAGATTTTATGGAGTTCGATGGAACAAGAGGAACATTCAGGGCGTTTAAGGCTTTGAGCCATTCAAGAATTTGGGGGTTTTCTTCTTGGTTAGAGATGAGGAGCACTTCAGTTTTTTCCTCATTGAGTTTGAGGTGGTTGGAAGAGAGCCAGAGCTGAACTTCGGTAAGTGTGTGGTTCAGTCTGTGGATGTCCGAGATCGATGTGGTTTCCAGATAGAGTTGCGTGTCGTCCGCATAAAGGTGGAAGGGGATGTTAGCTTTCCTTAGAATTGAGGTGAGGGGCTCCATGTAGATGTTGAAGAGTTGAGGAGAGAGTACTGACCCTTGAGGGACTCCTCTGCTGATGTTAAGAATGTCTGATTCGCAGCTTTTAATTTTGATTCTTTGTGTGCGGTTGTTGAGAAAGGAGGAGAACCATTTTAGGACAGTCTTTTCGAGGCCTGCTCTCTCCTTTAGGACATTGATTAGTAGGGCATGATCAACTGTGTCAAATGCAGCCGATAGGTCTAAGAGGATGAGAAGGCTGCATTGGTTGGAGTCGAGCGACATGTGCAGATCGTCCAGGACGTTAAGGATTGCGGTTTCAGTACTGCAGCCTTTTCTGAACCCTGATTGATATGGGTCGAGAAGCTTCGTGTTCTCTAAGTGCTGGGATAGTTGCGACAGCACACATCTTTCCAAGATTTTGGATAATAGTGGAAGGTTCGAGACTGGTCTGAAGTTGTTCATATCCTGTGGGTTAAGGCCCGGTTTTTTTAGTAGAGGCGTGACTTGACCTATTTTAAGGCAGTCCGGGATGGAGCCCTCGCTCAAAGAGCTGTTGATGATCTTGGCCCAGATAGGGGCTAGAGTGAGCTTCAAGTCTTTGGTCACTCTCGGGGGAAGCTGATCAAGGGAGTGGGTTGAGGGTTTGGCGGTGGCTATGAGATTACTTATCAATTCAACCTGGATAGGTTCCAAGGAGGACCAGCGAGTGGATGTGATTGTTGGTCTTAAATGGGAAGTTGTAGCGAGGTGGTATGAGGGCAACGTGCCGAGAGATCGGTCTATTTTGGTAATTTTTTCGTTAAAGAAGCTGGCAAAGTCGTCACATTGGGATTTGGACGCCACCATGTCTCTTGTTACCGGAATGGAGATTTGGTTCTTGATGATGTTGAAAAGTTCTTTGGGGCGGTTTTTGGCATTGTCAAGGGCCGCACAGAAGGACGACTTTTTGTTCTTTATATGGTTGTAGTAGCTTTTGCGGGCTGCCTTGAGCTGGTCCCGGTTGCATGAGGAGGGGTTGGATCTCCAGGATCTTTCCAAGTATCTTAGGTGTCTTCTTTCATCATTAATGTCAGTGGAGAACCAGGATCTGGAGGGGATGTTTCTTTGTTTTTTTAGTTTCCTCGGTGCCAGCTGGTCTAAGACGAGCTCCAAGTTGGAATGGTAGAGCGAGGTGAGTTCTGTGGTTGAAAGGGGTTCTGTCGAGTTCGGGAGGAGTGAGCTGAGGCCCTTTTCTAGCTTGTCAAGAGGTACTCTCGATAAGTTTCTGGTCCACTTGGGGGAGGTTTGAGTGGGAGGGACGGAAAGCGCCGGGTGATTGATATGAAAGAGCAGTCTACTGGGATGATGTGGTCAATTGAAATTGTCTTTCTATCTGCGATGATAGCATCCAGGGTTGCTCCTCTGTGGTGGGTTTCCTCTGTGCAGTGCTGGGTCATGTCATGGTCCTGAATAAGGGTGGTGAGGGATTGAATGAGCGGGTTTTTTGATACATTCCATCTTAGGTTGAGGTCGCCCAGAATTATTCTGAAATCACTGTTGAGTGGTTTGCGTGATCAGATCCGTCAGCTGAGCGCCAAATTCGGAAGTGTTGCCCAGGGGATGGTAGAGGAGAAGGCATTGGAGTGAAGGGTGGTGAGGAGAATTGATGTTGACCGAGAGGGATTCAAAGGAGTTGTAAATGACGGAAGGAGATTCAGTGATGGAGAGGTCGCTTTTATGGATGATAGCTATTCCGCCACCTTTGTGAATGGGCCTGTCTTTGTGTATAATTGAGAAACCGGGCGGCACCAGCGTGTCCAGGATGGGACTGGATAGAGTGTTTAGCCATGTTTCAGTGATGAAGGCTACGTCCAGGTCATGGGAGAGGATGGTTTCGGCTATTTCTGTTGCATGTTTGACGGCGGATCTGCAATTGATGAGCATACAATTTATTTGGGAGTCATCCTGTGAGATATGATTGACAGAGGTAGCTCTGGGTAAGGAGGAGAGATAGGGTGGTGGTCTGGCAGCTTTACGGCGGGACGGGTCCCTTCCCACTCCAGTGATGACTTGAATTGAGGAGAAGGGACGGTGGTCAGGGGGAATTGTTTGAGCTGGCTGATTAGGCGGGGTTTCATAGGAGGCGATGAGGGAGGTCACTTCCTGTGGCGAAAGGGAGGGAGCCGTTCTTCTAGGACTGTCGATTCGAGCCTCAGTCCTGGGATTGGAGAGAAGAGGCTGGGATCCTGTGGGGGGGCTTGGACCCAGTGTGGGTATGAGAGTCAGTCTTGGCGGGAGGCGGCTGGAGGTGAGGAGGAGGAACGTTCTGGGAGGGAGGCTGGAGTTTCTCTAGGGAGGATAGGGTTTCTTTCAGGCCAAAGATCAGGGTGGCGATCTGGGCTTCTAGAAAGTCCAGGCGTTGTGTCAGTTTAGGTGCTGGGGAGTAGGGGGGCGAGTGGGTGAAGTTGGGTTTGGCGTGGGAGAGGTCGTGGAGCAGGACGTCTAATGGGGGGGGTCTGTGACGGGGGGACCGGGTCCAGGTTGGAGTTCGATTGTGGGAGGACTAGTGAGGGAGAGCGGGTTTGGGGCGAGATACTGTTAGGAAGTGAGACGGTAGAGGGAGGCACGGAGTTAGCTTTCGTGAACTTTTGGTCCAGGGTGGTGGGAGGGGCTGCTTGGCGAGTTACTATTAGGGGGAGTGGTCGGGATGGGAGGAACTGATTGGTGTTTTGAGTTCGGATGGGCGGGGGTAGGGAGGGAGGGGGGTTGCGGTCTCTTTGGGGGAGGTGGATGTCTTCACTACGGGGGATGGCGTGAGCAGTGGGCGTGAGGGATCGCACAGGGCGATGTGACTCATAGACGTAGGGGGGACTGGGAGCTCTAAGGGGAGGGGACTGAGAACCTGTGGGGGTGAGGGAGACGTGGTGATGGGGGAGGGAGGTCGGAGGGGTAGGGGGGGGTGGGGGAGTTCTTGAAGTTTGGGAGAAGGGGAGGACGTTTGGGGATGTAGGTGAGAGGGGGGTGGGGGGTTCTGGATGTTTGGGAGAGGGGGGCGGGCGTTTGGGGCTGTGGGATAGAGGGGGGTGGGGCTCGGAGGGACGGATGGTTGTTGGCGTGATTAAGAGCGAGGGGAGGGGATTGTTGGGGTGAATGGGGCATGCTCTGCGGGATAGAAGTTTGGCGAGGGTCAAAGGGGGTGGTGGGGCGTGGATGTAATGGGTAGAGAGCCATGGCCCTCTTAAGAGTGTGAAAGAGGGAGTCGAAGAATTCGAGGTTGTCATCTTTCGCCTGGATTAGAATGGTGCCATTCTTGAAGATGGAGATGGAGATGTCTCCGGTCAGGGACTGTTGGTTCAGGGGGGAGATCGTTAGTTTCCGGTTGTGTTCTGATAAGGTGGTTTTGGAGACTGGGAGGAGTGAGTTAAAGGTGGAGACCCAGGCGTCTGGTCTGGTCGGGTGGTATGGAAAATGAAGTCTGTTTTTCTCAGCCCTCTCGTTGAGCAGTGGTAGGTGTCCACGATAAGGGTTTCATGGTGTTGTCTAATTAAATTCTGTTTGAGGCGTTTTTTGGCTTTGAAGGAGATGCTGTGTGGGAAGGTAATGGCATAGGTATTCCGTCCAAGAAGAAATAAATGGTTGAGTGCTGGGCTGGGGTGTATGTCTAGGCGCAAGGACGGAGGCATTGTGGTAGAGCTGGGGGGGGGGTGGCCGCTGGGGGACTGAGAGCGGCGTTGACAAAGGGGGAGGATTGAGTTTTAGATTCGGAAGAGAGGGAGTTCGGTCTGGGGCCCACAATGCACCTTCCTGGCAAGAGTCCAGTGCTTCAGCGGATCAGCGTATGTCTCTTCTGTATGTGGCTTCGAGCTGGCATAGCGAGGGTCCAGGTGTGGTAGTAGGTTGGGAGAAGCTCTTTATTAGTCCAGTACCGGAATATGCGAAGACTAGGAGGCGGACCTGAAGGGGTCAGGCCGCTTTAGGTAGGGGCGAGGGAGCTGAACTATTATGGGGGGCAGGGGATGGTGTCCCTGAAGATCTGCGTTTGTCTCCTTGGGTCTAGGCGTCGTGCTTGCGCAATGGAGTGCTTAGAGAAAGGAAACTACTTAATTGTCTATCCGATTTGTAGTTACCCAAAGGTGGGTGATCAACAGAATACTTGAATGATAGATGTTGTAAATAGGGTTTCCAGAGTCCCTTCGCTAGGGGAAATTGGTTCCTTAAATTTAGTTCGCCAAGTTAAATGGGAGGTAGACGTTGTAAATAGGGGCCTCCTTAATTGTCTAGCAGATTTGTAGTTGCCCAAAGGTGGGTGATCAACAGAATACTTGAATGATAGATGTTGTAAATAGTGGTTTCCAGAGTCCCTTCGCTAGGGGAAATTGGTTCCTTAAATTAATTTAATTTGTTAAGTTAAATGGGAGGTAGACGTTGTAAATAGGGGCCTCCTCTGCCCCTTTGCAAGGAGTTGCAGTTGAGGATAAGTTGACTTCCATCGAGTCTGATTTCCTTTTCTATTTGGTGTCCCGAATGGTGGCCATCTTAGGGTCAGGCGGCCCTTAGCGTGAACACAGTGGATGTTGCTTGTGTGGAGGGATTGGGTGAGGCGTCCTTGTTGGTCGTTGCTTTTATTTATATTTTTATTCCCCCGGCTACGATGGCGGGGGGCTTTTATTTGCCAAGTGAGTCCCTCGATTCTGAGGAAGTCTTGTTTTTGTAGAGCTGGCGGCCATCTTGGGACAGGCAGCTCCGGGGGAAAGGAGCGTCGAGACCGGCGCGGGGCACCCTGCCCTTCGTGGGCAAGCTAGTCACTCACCGGATATATCGTCGTGAACAGGCGACCCTCAGCCTCCGCTGCTATCCCGTTCCTCATGTCACGGCCCGGCATTGCTCCCGATGTTCCGAGCTCCGATGTCCGGCGGAGCCGCCACTGGAAGCCTCGTCACCTTTCGCCACTCCGGTAAGAGAAAGGGACAGCTCACTGCCGAAGGGTTGCTGCTGTGGGTGGGGGAGCGGGGCGAGGTTCCGGGAGACGAGGGTCTATGGTGCCAGTGAGCCTGGTCCTCGTTGATGGGAAGGGCGTCACAGCAGATGGAATCTCTCGATCAGATTCTCTCGTTCAGCTGGACGTTCAGTGCCGGATAATGTCTAGGACCGGGTGGGGGGGGGGGGCGGATGGGATTGGGTGGGGTCGCTCCGGACGGGATTTGCACTGAAAGTGATCCCTTGGTCCGGAGCTTGTCCCAATCACTCCCTCCTTGCGGCCATCTTAGCTGGGTCTCTTAATCTTGCATTCCCTATGTGTGTTAACTATTTCCAGGATGTTGTAAAAAAAAATTCTGCCAGGATTTTACTCTTGTCTGCCCTCCCTCATAACATATTTCCTGTTTACTGGTTCTCCAGCACAGCGAGGTCATACAAATGGGAATAGCGATATACAAATACCATAATTCCACTTCATACAAAAAAAGTAAAAAACCTTGTCATTTTCAATGCCAAGAGCTCTAACTTTCACAAATGTGAAACCGATTGATTTGAACAATTTTGTTTATACGTCCACTCCATTCCAAACCAAAACATATGGGTAAAATACATTGTCATTTACAACGCCAATAGGTCTAACTCTCGCAAATGCGAGGCCTATTGCTTTCTAAATGCTTGTTAATACATGTTTGTCACCCCTAAGGTTAGCCGTAAACCGCCCATGGAGCAAGATGTAGTGTATTTAAAAAGTTGGACATGTACTTTTAAGCTTTACATGCCGTGGTAGTGAAAAACCAGGACGAGGTCTCTCTCTCCTATAGGGTAACATTGAGTTATCTTAAGTTTAATAAGTGATAACTTTTGTTTGGGAGCAGGTAGAAATATCAATTTCACTGCCTAAGGAATTGTAATTTAAAATATTCTTTAATGATAAAGTCAGATTTTAAGTCATATACTGAAAATGCCACTTTTAGAAATTTGCATGTTCTTCTCCTAACCATTTTGTGCCTACAGCCTGTTTCCTGGGTCATATGACTATGTGTAGTTGGCCTTTGTATATGCCACACGGACCGCCACACTGCTTGTTGGCAAGATGGGCTATCCTGGCAGTGTGTGTGGTGGTGAGGGCACTGAACTGTGCACTGCCCTACTTGCAGTTCAAAGCAGCTGCCTCAGCATACACACAACAAACTTCACATTAGCCTTTTGTGACTCTACTGGAACCAGGGCTGGAACGCAGGACATTCCACACACTTCTGTTGTGAGGGAGGTGGGGACTCTGGAAGTGTCTTCTACTATGAAGCTGGCACAAGGTATAAACTTAGTAACCTCAAACCCACTCTTCAGCTCACTTCTGAACCTGCTTATGACTCTGAGAACTGGCCTGCTGAATGTGGCTTGCTGTGTACTTCAAAGGACTGTCTAGCTGCACCATGAGGACTGCCCTGGTGCCTGAAACCTTCCCTGTGCCCTCCAAGTACTGCCCTGCAGCTTGAGACCTGCTTTTCTGCTTGAACCCAGGACTATCAGAGTTACTCCTAGGGCTATTTGGCTAGCCTCCTGATCAGAGCCTCAGAGACAGAAAAGGCTCCAATCATCTTGATCCCACTTCTGGACTCCCCCTGAGTAGGTTCTGACCCTCTGTGGGGAGCCCCTCCCGTGATGGATCCTTGGAAATGCTGCTAAAGGTGCCCAGATATCCCAAATCCAAAACGTGGTACTTGGAAAATATTCAGCAAAAAGTGCTTTGAGAACTGAGAGGCGACCAGGACCTACCAACTCCCCGGTTGGCTTCACTAAGCGGTAGCTCCCGCTACGTTCTTCTCCACTTCAGCTAATCCTGTTCAGCAGTTCCTTGCAGAAAGGGTATCCGACCTTGTGGGGCCCTCATCGGCTACAGCCTGCAGCTTCATCCCGCTAGAGATTTCCAACTTCCATAATAGAGACTAAGTTCAAACGTAGAAATGTTCACCATGATTCTGTTCAGGGGTTTCCTGACGATGATGACTCCTCCTCGGACACCTCTGGCTGCCTTGCCCCACTGAATGTTTTCTTCTGAGACAGTAAGTGGAGATTGAGCCCAATCCACTGCGTGAATCTGAACCACGCTCCATGGCAGTCGATCATACTTTTCGACTTTTCCCTGGTCTCGTGCAACTAGATGTCCACAGTACTTTTATCTTTTAGGTGCTGTTTTACACCTCAGACTTTAAAAATACATAACTCTGTTTCAATTGATTAGGTTTTGATCAATTTCATGTCAAATTATTTATTATCATATAGTCTATGTGTTGAAATTGGTGTGGGATTTTTCTTGTGTTGTATTGTCACTCTATTACTGTTTTGTGTGCTGCATAAATACTTTACACATTGCTTCTTAGTTAAACCTGTCTTCTTTTGTGCCTACCAGAAGGGTTAAGAACAATTTAATTTAGTTACTTTTTGTGGTTCACCTTAACCAGGATCTTGGATATTGCTTGAGAAGGGCTCACACCCCCTCAACCCGCAAATCAATTTCTCACACCATTTCATGTTGGAAGGGAACTCTTTAAATTATATATTAAATCATGATCATCAGTTTGATTCCACTTCTGGAGTAGTTAACCAACATTAGCAACATCATGCTTGTTAATTCTGACCCTATTATCTCATAATCTATCACCACAGTTGTGTTTTTGTGCTCTGTCGATGGGCTTTAGTAATCCATCTATATCCATTCTTATACACAGAAATAGAACATGCAGTGTAGGCAGAACTAGCAAAAGGGCTCTGAAAGTGTGTCCAATTATTTGTTCTTCTTCTTTAAGTGAAGAATCTGGCACTTGGGCTCAGTACCTATTTCAGGTTGCATGTACTCCTGTACAAAAGAATTGTAGTATTTCTTTTAATTTTATTTTTAATTTTGTTACCATGACGCATTCAGTCAGATTATTTTTGTTAGTAATACTTCACTCCTGAAGGAACAGTGAACTAATAATATTGATAGTGTCAATGTGGTCTTCACTAGTCTTTATACAAACCAGTAGCGCTGTCCTTTTAGGATCCTAAAACATGGCAATTGAAGTGTAGTTCCATTGCTGTGTGTTGCTGGACATGTTACAAAGGCTCTGTTCCTTCACTTGTGCAGGGACATATCCTCTCTTGTATCACAATTAGCACTTACCTTTTTTCCCCTGTGGTCACCTACAGGTAGTCGTCTAGTTCCATCTCTTCCTCTTTCCTTGTTATGCATTTATCCTGTTTCTATTCCTGTATTTCCATTGTGGAAAAGGGGCCTTTCTCAACAGGCGCCCAACTGGCTCCTTCTCATTGCAAGGCCCAAACGGTTGGGTATGTCAACCCTGCATACATTTGTTCCCAGCGCAACAGGATCTGCTAAGTTGGGGAGCACTCCATCCTTTGTGTGAATTTTGTGGACTCCTATATGCAAGGGGTTGGATATTGAGGGAAAATAGGTTTTTGACTGAGCGGGGTGGGCAACCAACACAATCCTTGTTAAAGTGAGCTGCAAAAGTCACTAAATTAACCTGTGCTTAACTGTCTGGAAGCATGGCACAAAAGCAGTCAGGCATACCTTTGAGGCAAATTGTTAAGTATATATGCAGCACTCAAACAGTAATAAAGTGACAACATACCACAAGAAAAAGCCCACACCAATTTAGAAACCTAGGATGCAATTGTAATAAATAATTTGACACCAAAATTAATTGAATCCAATCAGTAGGACTGGAGTTATGAATTTGTAAAGTTTAGAGAAAAATAGCATCTAAAAGATCAAAGCGCCACCCACAGGCATCTAGTTGTGCGTGACTGGGACAAAGTCAAAAGTTCCAGCCGACCCCGATGGAGTGCAGTTTGGACACAAGAGGTGGATTGGGTTCGGTCTCAGGTTATCCTCAGATTTAGAATACATTTGAATAAAAGGTTGCTGATAAGGTAAAGTTCAATGGGGCAAGGCAGGTAGTCATTAAGGGATCAACTGGATGAAGTTTCAGTGAAGATTTCTATGTTCGGACTTTGTTGCTTTTTTGGGAATTGAAACTTTCCAGCGGGATGAAACTGGAGGCCGTAGCCACCAAGGACTTCATGAGGTTGGTTTCCCCTTCCAAGAAGAGCAGCTGAACAGGATTTGCTGCTGCAGAGAAGAAAATAGCAAGAGCTACCGCAAAGTCAAGCCACCCGCAATGCACCTTGGGTGAATCAGTGAGTAGGTAGGTACCAGACTTCTGTCAGTTCTCAGACCACTTTATGGTGGGGAATTTTCCAAGTCCAAAGTTTCAGTTTTTGGCAGTTTGAGCACCTTTTACACCTCTTCCAATGGTCCAAGCCTGGTGGGGTATCACTTGGAGGGCAGGATTCACTTCAGAAAGGGTCCAGGTGTGGCTTCAAGTTTGTTGGAGCTTGTTCTCTTGTAGTTCAGAACAGGAGCCCAGCCAACTAGCCCTTGGAGTCACTCTGGTGGTCCTGGGATCAAGCAGCAAGGCAGTCTTCTGAGCGCACACGGCAAGCTTCAAGCAGCAGGGCAGTTATTTGGTAGCAGAATGGCAGTCCTTTGAGGTACAAAACAGGTTTAAAGCAGAAGTGCACTACTCTGAAATACAAGGCAAGTCCTTCTGGGGGTCCTCCACACATCCAGGAATAAACTGATAAGTTAAACCGAGGGTCCAATATTTATACCTGGTGCCAGCCTTTGAAGTGGGAGAAACTTCTAGGCTCTCCCCTATCTGGTTCTATAAATGTCCTTCCTTTCCTACCCAGTTTCCAAGAAGTCTGGGGTGACAAGGGCTGGTGTCAAGTTCTTTGTGAGAGTGCTGTAGGCAGCCCTTTGAAATGTAATAGGGACCGGGAACAACTCTGCCTCACCATTCTGGCAGGATCCTGACCTATCCCCCTGTGTCTCATTGCCTCGGAAGAATACACAAAGGGCAACTGCCAGCTATTCGCAGTACTTTTACCCAGGCTGCAGGCACCAAATGGTTAGGAATAGAAAATAACTTTTTAAAAGTAGCATTTTCAGAATTGTCACTTGAAATCCAAGTTTACCATTAAAATACATTTAAAATTACAATTCTTTTGAGACCAAACCTGATATTTCTACATGTACCCCATCAAAAATAAGCAATAATAATGTAACCCAATCTTATCCTATGGGAGAGGAAGGCCTCACAGAAGTGAAGAATGAATTTAGGAGGTATTCACTATCAGCACATGTAAAACTTGAAACACATGTCCTGCCAGTTAAATACAATATACCCTGCTCTATGGCCTGTTTATGGCTTAACACATATGTATTAAAATGGGGTGATTAGGCCTGGTGAAAGGTTTATTTTGCCAGATAGAATTGGCAGTTTAGTTTCAAGCTGCACACAGGCTGCAATGGCAGAACTGAGACCTGTTTAAAGGACTACTTCAGTGGATGGCACAATAAGTACTGCAGGCCCACTGGTACCATTCAATTTGCAGGTCCTGTGTGCAAGTAGTACCACTTTACTTGGGATGTATAAGTAAATTAAATGTGCCAATGGGGAATTATTCATTTTTACCATGCTTTAAGGAGTAAGCACAAGCACTTTAACAATGGTTAGCAGTGGTAAAGTGCACAGAGTCCTATGGCAAAAAAATAAATTTCAGCAAACGCGAGGGGCAAAATGTTTTTGGAGATACCACACCAATAGCTGTCCGGTATTACAGGTATGTTTCCTGATTCTCAGTAGTATGTATTCTGTGACTCTCTTGTGGCCTTCCCATCCTTTGTGACTTCACAGGTATAGAAGTGTAGGGAGGCACACTCCAAATAGTCAAAACATTTGTAACTGTGAAGAGTGAGACACGGGTACTAGTTTTCAGTAGACCCTACATTCCTTCCTGAGCTTCTTATCCAGTTCTATTTTCTGTGGCCTGAAGCACTTGGATCTAGAACTGATCTGCAAACATACTAAGCCAGGCTGGCATGCAGTCATCTCTCTTTCTATGGAATCACACAGCGTAACTGTGCTAGCCTCTCCCACTCTAAATGTACATATAGTATGCCCATTTCAGCTCTGGACATACATATGTCATAAAGTGGTCCTCCCTGGCAGTCAAATTGTGCAGCCAGGGCTGAGTTTGCACAGGTTCTCTGATCTTCCTCTGTGGTGGTTTATCCTGGGTACATAGGGAAGCAAGTAGATCTTCGCACACATTCTGGTCTACTCCCATCTACACTCCCACAGCAGTCTGCCTGTCCTAGGCCTACTTTCTCCGAACTGAGTGGCTTGGCTTCTCCTGGGCAGAGAGCTCCTTTGGGACAATTCCCACCTTCTACACCCTCAGCAGGGAGTCAGGCAGGCTCCCAGGCTTTAGTTAGACCCACAGCTCTCCAGTATGATGCACTGACTTGAGTTGATGTCACCTCACCTATATGAGACTGGCTGTTAGCAGTACCAACCCTAGTTCACAGAACCTCTATGAGTCAGTGAAGCACTTGGAACAGGAGCCAAGTGGGAAGCTTTGGGTCCTACATTTTTTGCACTTTTTCAGACCGGGGATGTAGCCACTGTCTGAAGTCCAGGAATCAGTTTAATGGTGCTCCCTTTCACATTTCCTTGTCTAGCTGCAGTGCAGATATAGGCCTTACGTAAGGTTATGGCATTATTCAGCAGCTAGTAATGATACCCATATCATGAGCACAATACTTATTAAGCTGTCATCAGATGTCCTGTATGAGCCACTCAAGGAGAAGGCAAAAGGACTAGGCCCTGCTCTAATTCGTCTATCCCTCTGACAGGGTAGTCAGTGTACCTGACCACAAAGAAAAGCTGTTTTTGAATAGGTTGATGACTGTTTGGATGTATTCAAGCAGATCTTGAAGACCGGCATGGATTCTGCGGGCACCATTGTTCTGTCAATGGGCATGGCTGTCTCGTTAAACCGGCACTCTTGGATGGGTTCTACTGGCTTCTCTGGTTGTATTCAAACCATACTCATGGACAATGCCTTTGATGTTAAGCCGCTGTTTGGAGAGATATGTGACTTTTGCCTGAAATGCTACAATAACAGTTAACACACTGGGCTTAGCCTACTGCACCAATTCAACCAACAATAATGGGTTTTGTGGTTACTTCAAGACAGTATAGCCTTCCAGCCTGTCTGGAAAAACCAACAACTGGACCCCTCCTTGTGTGGCTGTGGTGGATCTAGGAGACAAAAGCAACAGCAGCAGATGCAGATGCAGTCTACACCATCCTGTTCCAAATCTGTTGCGTCAAGCCCCCACTGACTTTCACCCTTTAAACCATCATTTGCTGGTGTTGATGGGGACTCTTTTTTTCCCACCAATTGGTAGGCAATCACTCTTTGTCGTGGATCATCCAGCTAATTTGCACTGACTGGACCAACCTTCCACCAGAATTTGCTCTGAGCCACAAATTGTCCTCCTGTTATGCACCTTTTTGCTTTTGTATGGCAGGACAAGCTCAAGATGCTATCCCTTAGCCCAGACTACTGGCCATGAATGCAGGAGACTGAATGGCATCCAATGTTCTTCAGGACACCTGTGTACATCTTCCAATTCTTCCTACCCAGAGACATGACCTGCTATTCACAACTGGATTCCAGCACTGTCAGTTCACAGTTCTACCGTTTGGTCTGATGACCTCTCCTCTAGCCTTGTAGCACCCACACTGGAACGATCAGGAGTCTAGGTGTTTCCTTACTTGGACGACTGACTGTTGAAAGCAGAATCCCCAGTGATGGGGAGGGATCACCTTTAGCAGACAAGGACTTTCTTTTATGACTTGTGCCTCACCATTAATAACTACAAGTCCCACACCCATCACAGTGTCCTACCTTCATATGGGCTGTACTGGAATCAACCCACATGAAGGCTTTTAATCTTTCTTAAAGGATGGTGGATATTTGGGAGATGATTCTGAGCTTTCTGAATTGAGTTCTAATCCCAGTTCTGCTGATCTTGTGTCTGCGTGGCCTCCTGGCCTTCTGCATCTTGTTGATGCCTCATGTTGGATAAACATTATGGTAGCTACAGTGGTTCAGGGAAAGAACTGGTGTTAAAGAAAAGAATATATATAACCATCATGCAGTGACTGAGTCATAGAATTGTGTTATTCAGTGCAACAATAAAAAGAACAGAAAACAGAAATTGTGTAAATAGTGAAAATAAAAAGGCAACCACAATAAATTGGTGTGAAAACTTTTTGTTATTGAAAATATTGTTTGTAGAACATGAATAATACAAAATCCAATACAAACTTGCAGTTGGTACTCAAGGTTACACGTAACAAACATATGATAATATAAATCACAGTGTTATCACAAAATACACGATGGCAGAGGAAAAGAATTTAAGTCTTTGTCCGTTTTATAACCGGATCAATTGTGCGACATATGCTTCCTCTTGGTTTGCCAAAGGAGACCTTTGACGCTGTTTTGTTAAACAGACAATGACGTGTATTCTTTTCCTCTGCCATCATGTGCGTTTTTGTTTGCACTGTGATTGTTATTATATTTTTATGTATAACCTTGAAGGCCCAACTATAAGTTTCTATTGGATTTTGTAAGGCTTAGAATTAACATGTGATTGTCCCCACTACTCCTTCTTCCTTTATCTTATGCTTGTAAGACAAGTATATGTCTGGTACCAACCTCTCATTTACTTAGCTATACAGCCGTATTCGCGTGCCTTGTTGTCTATATTATATATTTATCTATATCCATCTCTGTGGTCTCTGGTGCGTTGCCTGAGACAAGCCATTTTTCAGTGCTATATATTCCTTTCCCTTAACTTGCAATCTCCTCTGCAGATTTTCTCCTGACTACGACATGATCTTTACTATGTCCCATTTGTCATTACTGTAACAACTGTATTGACTGTTTGACTGTATCAGGAAGAAGTCCAAAAACCTCTACCACGCTGAACAAGTCTGGACTCGTTGTTGAAGCTATGTATAAGGATTGTAACTGTTTGATGTACTTGCTATGTTCACATCTAATAGGCTGTCAGTTTGATCAATTGATTTGCTCATTTGTACTTTGAGTGTGCCACTATTAATTTTTTATTTAGTTTTGGCTAGGATCAACGTCTTGGCAACAGATTTGACAATAGGGTTGGAGCACCAAAAATATTGTGATTACTAGACTTTAAGGGTGGGGATGTGTGTCACTCACACCACAGTTGCCTTTTTTTGTTCATGAATAATGCAAATTAACCCTGAAAAATAAAACCTGAAATCTTTAGCTGAGTCAGAGTCCAGAAGAATTCCTGCTGTCTAGTCAACATAGATTCCTCAGTAAAATGCATGCCATCATTATTGTCCTTGGCACAAACTATTGTTCATCAGCTTGGAGCATCGGACCATGTCCCTTGCTAAATCCATGAACAGTGTAATTTCTGATTCTGCATGAAAGCTTGGGACTTCATGCTCAGTAGACCATGGTTTTGTTTGTGACTTCATGGCCAAACTCCTCCTATCCTTAGAGGGGCATGTTCTGTCCATCCTCATTGGTCCACCTTTGTCCCTGTGTATCCTTTGACCCCCAACGAAAATAAAATCTTAACTCTTGTTTTGGTCCCTAGCATTATTTCTGACACCTTTTTCTCTGGACAACTATTCTCTCATTGGAGGTTCAAGAAATTGAGGGCAAGTCTATATTCTGTTCTCAGCTCCCTCCTTTGGCCTATTCCAAAGAAATGCATATTTTTCCAGTTTAAGTTGTTGGGTTAATCAGGCTCCTCTTTTATGGCCCATCTGTTTAAACTTGTTTTCCCAAATTATGTTGATCTTTGACAGGGCTACCTCAATTTTGCTCCCATGTGTAAATCAAGGCATGAGGTTTATCAACTGTATTATTTCAAACTCTCAAACTCAGTTCAGTAATGTGTTTAGTTATGGGAGACAGTAAACTTTGAATTGACAGTGGTTGTCACTTTCTGAGCGACTGTATTCAATCGGCACCCGCTTTGACAACTGACCTATTCAGGTTGCCTCTGTTGTGCTGTTGGCCTGTCAACTTGGGTTTGTCCCTACATCATAGCACTGTGGTCCAATCTGAAGGTATCACCGTGATCCCCAAACCACTATATGCTATATAATCTATTTTGCAACCTCTCTTCGGTGTAGAAGGAAGTGATAGTGATCCAGCGGAAAGGCCAGGATAAACACATTAAAGTCAACAAAAATTCAAATGGGCCAATATACACATTCAAGTTTCCTGGCTGTTTCGCTGGGGGTCAAGTTTTGTAATTCACTTTGATCTTGATTAGTTAACTCACTGTAGACTCAAATTCATTACTGAGAAATTTCATTTAATGTCTAACTAATCTTCACAGATCAATACTCCTCCTTTGGTCGATGGACCATTGGATGAGTAGTTGATGGTAATATTCACAATTAACTAAGTAATTCACATATTTTTGTGAAATAAACACAGACTCTTGGTAAGATTAATTGCTTTTTATCTAAATTTCAGTCCTAAATGAACGTTCGTTTAGTACAGATTCACAGTGCAAACTCCAACTTTCATGGGAGAGAAAATTCATTTAGCAATACATTCTATTCACAGAATCATTCAACAATTCAATGCATTAGGAGTGGATAGATGAAGAGACAAAAGGCATAATAAATCATTCATTTGCAAAAGATATGCAAATTTAAAGGCAGAATAATAATTACCTACGGGTGATAACGGGAAAACCAGCCCTTTGGCCAAAGGACTGATGGAGGTCCCCTGATGAAGATTCAGGAGACAAAGACTATATAGTGCAGGATCAGGACAGGGCAATACTTACTAAAAGTTCTCTACAGACCCGATGCACCAGGGTGTTTCTCTCTCTTACACTCTCTCCCTCCTCGATATTCTTCCGGAGTCTTCAATCTAATCAGGTTGTCATTCAGGTATGAATCTTCCCAGTCTGTTCTCTTTTTGTTCTCTCTCTCTCTTTCTTCCCAGTCTGTTCTCTTTTTGTTCTCTCTCTTTCTTTCGTTCTTTCGTTCGTTCGTTCTTTCTTTCGTTCTTTCGTTCGTTCTTTTGTTCTTTCTTTTGTTCGTTCTTTTTGTTCGTTCTTTTTGTTCGTTCTTTCTTTCGTTCTTTCTTTCTTTCTTTCTTTCTTTCTTTTCCTTCTCCCCCCCCCCCCCCACCCCCCTCAAAAGTTTCTAATATTGATGGATTACGCACTGAGTTTGGACAGGGGAGTTGTCATCACCTCATGCACATGGTGGGTGTCCTTGGCTCTTGGCAGCCTGTCCGTGACACAGTCCGAAGTTCACATCACTATTACACTGCGCATGTCTAGCTTGCCATCTTTTTCTTTTGTATGCCACATTAGGCCCAAACGTAGACTATTAATAAAGGAATCATAAACGGATTTTAATTTCTCAAATATGTAAATATCACTGTTCACCACCCACTTCTACTCTATCCCATGCTATTTTCTCTTTAAACAAAAGCATTAGCAGCAACAGCTCTCTTTAAATTTAGGCAAGCTTATGCCAGGCATGCGGTGCCTGAAGACCTTATGTTAGTAACTTATGCGTGAGAGTTTTCCCTCTCACAACGTGTTAGTCACGTTGTTATCTACATCATTCTGGTTTGCACATTCGCAAAAGCGTTTTTCAGTTTAATGCGGGTTTCACTTGGGTTGCATTTTATTCTTCATTAATTAAGCATGCATAAAGCTCCTTTCCCCATATGTAAATGTTGTCCGTATACTATTTGTACCGATTAGTACTGTTAATGAGAGATTGCTCCGAGCAAGTTTCGTTTTCTTGAATCCTTGCTCTATCAATAGAATTTATGTGCCTTTTTTATGTACGTGTCCTTTTGAGATAAGCCCACGTGATCATGTTGCTATTTTCACTACTGCCCCTCCAATTTTGCTGATTATTTATACAGCCTTTGGCCTGGTTGCTGCATAGACTTAGCCTCCCAAAACTCCAGGATTTGTGATTACTTAGTATTCTCCGGTGGGTACCTGTCCACAAGAGCAGCTTGGGCAAGCACCACTACCCTCCAAACCACCTCGCTCATTTACTCCTTCTATACAGGCCCAGCCTGCCACTGCTTGGTTGTGCTGCAGGTTCCAACCTGGCATGTAAAAAGAGGCAGTGAACCCAGCCTCTCTTATCAGGATGTCTCTGCTCTTTAGACCAGAGAGTGGCCTGCTGCTTCTCAAGTCAGCAGGTGCCCCTACACACTTGGCCCAACCACTACAAGTGATCAGGAATATGGAGTAAACCGGGGTTGAAAATCCTCTACTCAGCTGCAATATATCACTCTGTGGGTCTCGCCAGCCAAGATTTAGCCTGTTAGATGCTCACTCAAATGGTCCCTATAGTTTTGCCTGAGATACACATCAGATACGAAGTGTTTTCAAACTATACTTGGAAATTATGTTAATGTGGATTGAGGATTTTTCACAAGCTGCAGCATTCTTGCCCCATAGCCTTTTTTCCGGCTTTTGAACTCTTTAAATTTAAAGTAAAGAATCATCTAATTTACCGTATTTTCCGGCGTATAAGACGACTTTTTAACCCCTTAAAATGTTCTGGAAAGTCAAGGGTCGTCTTATACGGCGAATGCCAAATTTGACGTATGTTTTCATGCGTTTCTTACATAGCGCGGACTTTACTTTTAGTTCTGCCAGCTTTAATACTCCTGTACCTGACCTCACAGTGCTGAAAGGTTGAACTGCTACTCTCCGCAACCGTGACAGGGGTGGCGCTCCTCTTCCCCTGAATTGTACTGTTACTTATGACAGATTTTCCATCCAGGGGCTGCTTGCTGTTTTTCCCATCAGGTGTCAGAGCGCTTTACAGTAGGAACAGTATTGATACAAGAGGAACAATTACAAATGAACAAATTACAAAAGCAAACGTTAAGTTACATGGATCAAAAGTGACAATAGTGAGCAACCAAAATACATGAGGTAGCAATCGGTACATTCCTGGAGTAAAAAGTGATAAGTGTGCAGGTTACAAAAGCGTACAAAGTACGAGCTAACTATGCAGGACTGCGTTGGACTGCGCTGGAAGTGGGGGTAGTCTTATACGGTGAGTATAGCACGAAACCTACATTTTATCAAGCAAAGTAGGGGGTCGTCTTATACGCCGGGTCGTCTTATACGCCGGAAAATACGGTAATATAACCACCAATCATCTCCTAGCGTGACTTATCTAAGTCAGTCCTTCTCTACTGGGTTGTCACAAAATTTAAATCGTTTGTTTTTATATATTAAAATATATTCCTGATTTTCGAAAGCACCGCAAAGAGAAGGAAGTTGGCATCAGTTATTGGTATATTTTAAGGACACTATCATCCTACTCTTTGATTGCTGTTGACTACATAGGCTGAGACCACCTATTTCTTACTCTGCACGCTTGATTATTCACCTGCTAACTACAGCAGACTGTTTAATCATCTTTCTCAGGAATGACCGTCAATATGTATACCTCCAGCATGCGCCTCAATTTATAGAGGAAGCCATGCCTAGCCACAGCTCAGATATTGCACAGACCTCTTCTATCCTCGCTTCCAATCTTGACTGCAAAGCCCCTGTCACCCTCAGGAGTTTAACAGTGCTTTTTTAAAAAACATGAAAATATTTTTTTCAAAGGGCCTCATAATTTCTGTAGGAGATTAAACATGGCTAATCCACAACTGCACCCATAGTTTTTTTTTACCGGGCAGAGTAGAGAAAAGGTTGCTCTCCGCTTTATGAACTCAGTCAACAGTGTATGAAGATAATATTCCCTAATCAAAGACCGGAAGAGGTGCTTGTTAAGGTTACCTGCAACCATGGTAGATCAGTGAGTTAACAAATTAGTAGTATGTAGGCCTGGCTGAAGATGCCAGGCACCTGCATTATAATATATTCGTTATTCCAGTATCAATGTAGTACTTTTTGAGAAGGATGAAAAGCAGTTATTTGCAGGAGCCAGAAGAGTATTCCATTCCGTTTTTTTTTTCTTTTTTTGCATACTACTTGAACATGTCTGCCTGTTTTATGTAATCAGAATTTGCATCTCAGTGTTTTTCCTACCATAGTTTACCTTTACAGATTGAATTAATAATCACGTTTGTGTTATTTCAGAGCTTCATTTTATGTATGGAAGAGGTATCATGCATGTTAGCTATTTTCATTTAGTTACTCTGCTGTATCATTCTAAACTTGGAAATGCCTAATGTAAGAACTAAGTTTGTATTTTATTTGCACACCTTCTTCTCACATTTCAGGGCAGGTGCTAGACCCGGAGACAGCGTACTAGTGCATGGTGCCAGTGGAGGAGTAAGTATTTTCAAACTGTTCATACTACTTGGAAAAACAATTATAGTAATCTGAAAATAAAGGAGAAGCTGGAAGTGACTAACGCCCACATGCATCAAAGTTTTTTGCATTCACAAACGGTGCGATTCGGAAAAATCGGCCGTTTGCGAATGCAAAATCTTTTTTTGGGATGCATCAAACTTTTGTGCATAATTCGCATTTTTTTAGCATTTCTAAAAAATGCGGATGCATTTAAGGAATCGCATTTGTGCGATTCCTTAAATGGAATGCATCATTTTTTTTAAAATTGCGAAAATGGAAATTGGAAGTGCAAATTAACACGAGGTTGACCCTCGTGTTAATTTGCGAAAATGTTTAAAAAAACAAAAAAATGAATTTTTTTAACTTGCATGTTACAGACACACATGTCCTTAGGACATGTGTGTGTGAAACATCCACTTAAAAATACATTTCAGGGGTGCAGGGGGGGGGGTCCTTTGGACCCCCCCCCCCTGCACCCATGGAATGCATCAACATTATGCGAATCCTAATTTGCAAATTCGCAATTCCCATTGATTCCTATGGGCCTTTTGGCCCATAGGAATCAATGGGAAATGCGAATTAGCAAATTAGAATTCGCATAATATTAGCGAATCGGTAAAAAATGCGAATTTTACCGAATCGCTAATATTATTAGAAAAAGTTCATGCATCCCGTTTTGCGAATTCCAAATTGCGATTCGCTATTTTTCGCAATTTGGAATTCGCAAACGGCCGGGATGATGCATGTGGCCGTAAAAGTAGAAATAGTTGTTTTGACCACTAAATTGTGTGCATTTACTCAATGGTTTCTCTCCATTTCATATTTTATCCCATTGCACATAAAAAGTTCCCTTTTTTAACAGTATCAAACATGCAAGACATTTTTTTTTGTAAAACTGGCCTACTCCATCACTGGACTGTCAGCTTGGTCGAACTACTTGATGCTCCCAGGCACCACTTTGGAGAAGTTTTAATCACTCGTACAACACGTGATGGGAGGGATGCATGGGGTAGCATTCCAGTCCATTGTTCTTTTGCCCAGTCTTGACCCTGCTCCAATTGGAACAGGCCAGGCTGAACTGCCATGCCAGGTCTTCCTGGCCCGGAACACAGGCTGCCCTGATAGGAGCTCTTCAGTCAGGAGTTTCTTTGTTCCAGTGGCACAGTGAGCAATCCACCCACATCCGGGCATATCCTTCCCATCTAGGGTGGTACATCAAACACACAAAAAATGGTTGGAGGAATGCTTGCAATATTTCTAACCAGTGACAGTCATTCAGGAAACGATCGCTATTGGAGCAGGGTCAAGACTGTTTTGCATATGGCTGGGTACAAACCGAGGTGGCATGGTGGGCAAGAGAACGGGTTATACTGTGTTAGACTTGTCAGATTTAATACTTATTGCTAGATTCCAACTGTCACCTTTTGAGTGTTTCATGAAGTTTTAATGTCTGCACATATTACAATAGTTTAGAAGAATACGTTTTTGTTTAAAGACTCAAAATCTTAGATGGAAACATCACATTACTGCCCTCGCTCTGTTTTCTGAGGTCACATGATAACAAAACTGATTGTTACAACAGGAAAACTCCAAAGTAGCATTTCCTTATTGTACTTTTTTTTTTATAGCTGTAATACAATGATGGTGACGAACTTTGCTTTGTTGTATTCCTTTACATGATGATCCTTTTCTGAGTGCCTCATTCAAATCGAGGCAGCAGCCACTAAAAGCAGTATATATGCCTTTAATGTTGATGGTAGCCCTTTACCAATAGGATAATAGTTCTCCACTAGAGTCCTCCCTTGTCTTCAGAATCTTATTCTCTGTCCATGTTCCCAGAATGATGTTCTTAGGAAGTGGACTCTATTGAAATGAGCAAGTGTTTTAAGTTGAAATAAGTCTAAACAGTAATTCCTTTTTCCTGTACTGATCAGGACAGATCCAGCTCTTGCCAATTTGAAAGATAAGAAATGGCCACTTTATCTAAAATTGATTCAGTACAATTATAAAAAAAATGATGTAATGGCTAAAGCTCTGTTGATTCTAGCCTTCGTCCAGAACACACAGTGGAGAGTTAGGATGCTTATTTCATATCTGAATATTTCATGCTTAGAAACACCCTGTCAGCTTTCAAAGTACTAAGCCAATGCTGTGTTTGAAGCAGTTTCCATTCCAGAAAGGTTTAAGCTCCAACTTCCAGGCTATGGTCGAGACTTAAGTGTCCAGTACCCAATGACATGAGATCTGATCAAACCATGATTTCAGGAAAGCCATTGGGAATGTGGTTAACTACCAACATTTAGAACTGTCACATGTAAACGTATCTAATCTGGATATCCTAAATATTTGGCTTTAGGTCTGCCATCATAGTGACCAATTGGATCGGGGACTATAAAGTGTATTGTTGGTTCTCAGCCAGAAGTGAATCAAATAAAATTCTATGATTGGAACTTCAAAGTTCCAACAGGGTGTCTGGCCTGGACAAGGTTTTAAGTTCTTGCTTATACTAATCAAGTTGGTTCTTCTTAAAAGGTGTCACACTTTTGTATAGTTTATTGGTTAACAAATATAATTTGATGGTGTAGAAATGCATATGCTGAGGAAAACTCTCTTCTCTGCAGTAATGATGTCATCATTAGAAAAATCTATACTTGGACCACACTGGTTTACTTTAGTTTTGGGCACACCTAATAGTCCTTTCCCAATTACAAAGGTAGCCCCTTAAAGGTATGTACTTTCACCATCATTAGTTAACTTCTTTACTAATGAACTAGGATATTAAAAGACCAGCAAATAATTCTAAATACCCCAAGAATTGCTGCAGAAAAGTAATTCCTCCTCCCAGCTGAAACAATAAAAAAAATAATTCTGGATGTAAAGCATCTTGTCTTTTTAATAAGCTGTACATTAGTTTGTTTCCAACCTATATCACAAAATCCCACTTAAATAAAAGTGTGATTGTCCTTGGACTAACCTGACTTAAATAATACAAGGTTGTCATGGTATATTCTGGGGACTCTATGGAAGCTTACCATGCCAAAATATTAGCAACTTCTCTTTATAAATTAGAGCCATAGGGATTCTCAAATCCCACCTCCATGACCAGCTTGAAAGATATACCCTAAACATTTGTATTCAGTTTGCCTCTATCGACATGCACAATTTTTTGTCACTTTGCTTGTCCAAAGGCTAACAAAATTGTTGCCCAAGAAAACAAGTCTCTAAATTATTTTTGTAGGTACCCAACAGAGTAACTGCATAGTTTAATTAAAAAAACGAGTTTAAAGGTAGTTCAACAACCGCACATAAGGTTCTGCATGTGAATCTGGAATTGATGAGTTCTTGTTTGGGGTACATATAACTGACATGCATTTTGCTTATACAATTCAAGCTGGATTGTTGACAAGTATAACAGTAACCATGAATCCATTAAGTGATCTTCCATTTAAAGTTTCAGAAAAAGCTTTTGTGATGGTTACATGAACAGCTTTATGGAACAAAAAAAATTGGATAGGATGGCCAAGAATTACTATCTCTCTTACCTGGAGGAGATGAATATTTGAAAATAGTGGCTATAAGTTCACTTTTTTACCACTTTGGCTCACATTGACACCGAATTTTTTAAAAGACTTCTCCGTTTGTCAGTTACATTTATTTTTCCTAACATGGCAAATATAGGTGACACGTTTGCTGGTATTTGCCTCTTTATCGGGCTGCTATTGATCAGCATTTTTCTTTTTTGTTTTATCAAGAAAGAAAGGTGTCACCAAGTAATCACAGTTAATCAAAACATTTTAGTCTTAAGAAATGTATTGATGGAGGCACTTCCTGGCCATGAGGAAGATGGCAAACTGTAAATGAGCCCTGCCCATTGGCCACTGTAAACTGGCATTGAAAGCTGGATTGTTTTTTTTTCTCAGCTGTGAACAAAACTGTGTAGGAGCACGATGGGGACGAGGCCCCCAGCTGCAAGAATCAGACCTGTTCTAGCAATCGTGAACAAGAATTTTCATTTCTATTAATGACATGGAGGTGAAGATTATGCATTCTCCTATTTGATTTATTTTTTACAGCAGCCATGTAAACACACATAAGCCATAGGGATGACATGAAAAACTACAAATCCCAGAGCTCCAGCACAACCACCCATGTCATAACAGAATGTCCAGTAACACATTAGCAGACCTATCAATGTATTAACCGGCGGAACCATCTTAACTCTGCTGCAAGCAAAAACGTTCTTTGGTAATAAAATTCTCGACCTCTTTCTTGCTTTTGATCTGCAACTAAAATTGAGAGAGTTTAAAGTTGCACAATAACCGGGTAGGCCACCTTTCTCATAATCTCTGAAAAAAAACATGAACAAGCACCATCACTATAGTTAGCCGAAGAATAATTGAACAAGTATACAATTAACAGGAAGGATAATCTTTGCCGTTGTGTCCTTAAAAGAATTGAAGAATTGAAAATACTTGTTCACGAATGCTAGAAAATATTTGATTCTATGTCAGGACTTGAGGCTTCAGTTTATGCAAGTTTAAAACTTATGTTTGTGTATGGATAGCTCTGATTTTGACCAACATCCCCCTGTTGAGATGTTGGTGCAGCAAGCACACCAACCTCAACGGCTAGCATTGGACTCTACCATCATGTCTGAAATGAGACCAAAAATGGCTGTTCCATTCCAAGCTTCCATGTGTTCGAGCCACCACTGTAGTGTGTGACGTACCTTTGGAGTGAGAGCAACCTGGTATGAATAGCACAAACGCTTGCGCAGGTGAGCAACCTTCAAACACTGAAAGCCTCATAATAGAGGGGTCCCATGAAGATACCCTGGATGGATGCTGGTAACCAAAGAAGTAGAGAGAGATTTACGATTTTACTTCTTTATCGCTCTTTGCAGGAAGGTCGGCTTTTTGAGATTGATGGCCAAAATCTAGAGACTCTAACAGCGTTATTGTGAAATTCAATTGCTTTGTGAGTAAACTGGGATCATTTTACATCAAGAGGGAGTCATCAATCGGATCCCTCTCTCCCTCAAAAACTATACCACCGGCTTGAGTAACTCAAGCATGAGAGCCCAAAGGACAGTGCCAAAGATTTGTAGGCAGTTTCCCGCAATTGGAACTGTAAGAAATTATGGTGATGGGGCAAGTGGGGGGTCTGTCAAATAGGCATTCTTCAGGGTGAAGCAGACCATGTTGTCGCCTTCTCTCAGCAGGTCCCTTAACAGATGAATCCTTTCCATTTTCAAATGAAGGTTAAGGACAGTAGTAGTATTTGCTGATGACTAGGCGGAAGTCTCCGACTTTTTTGTAGATAAAGGAAAATTTTGCTGAGAAAACCCATCGAATGAAGTTTACATGTCGCTATGGCTCGCTTTTGTAGAAGAGCAGACAACTTTTGATTTACGAAAGTATTCTTGTGAGTTGGAAAGTGGAGTTGGTGAGTAATACTCATCTGAACTGGAGTCTCGTAGTACTCCACTTGAAAACCTTGGACTGAACACGAGTAATGGAAATCCAGTTTTGGAGAAAAAGCACATTCTGCCCCCCCCCCCCAAATCTACCTTGGAATTTTATCCATAGGTATTCGCTTGGTGGAATCTTCCTCTGAAACCTCAGGTCGGATAGAAAGGGGTTGTTCTCTCTCGGTCGTTCCAAACCGGAGCACCTTCTCTGACCTTGAAAGGTTGGGCTTGTATACTGCAAATGGTTTGTGGAACGGGCAGACCTCGACCAGCCAGGGAAAAAAGGTGGGGCTGGAAAACTTTTTTCAATGCCCTATGGGCTTTTTCAAGAGAAGTAAATTTGTTTACAAATGTCACCACTTCGTCCTCTGAAACCTTGGGTCAGGTAGAAAGGGGTTGTTCTCTGTCTATCTGTCGTTACAATCCAAGGACCTTCTCTGGCTCTGGCCTTGAAAAGATCAGCTTGTATACTGCAAATGGCTCGTGGAGCGGCCCGACCCGACCTCGACCAGCCAGGGAAAAAAGGTGGGGCTGGAAAACCTTTTTTAATGCCCTCTGAGCTTTGTCAAGAGAAGTAAATGTGTTTACAAATTTCACCACTTCTTTAAGAAAAGGATCACCGAAGAGAAGCCTATCAGCTTAGGGCCCAGCCTCGTAAGTAGTCGGCTCGCAAAGCTTAGGGTCAATACAAAGGAGGATAAAATTGCAAGGCTCAGATGACAGGGCACAGTTAGCATTGCCCAATAAGCCAGCACATTAGGATCAATAGGGGTGTCTTGGTCTTTCGCTAGGAAAGCCATATTCAGGTTTTTTGCCAGTGACCAGAAATATCAAATAGTTTATCCTGGCAACCTTTCCAGGATCGATAGAACCCTTTTTTAGGGTCTCTAACAAATTTACCCATAAAAGAGGACAACTTAGGATCAATGTTGAGGGTCAAAGCTACTTTTCCCTCTTAGGAAGGTCTGGATCATTCTTCGTAAAGCAGACTCCTAACCTCCTTAGAGAATGACTTGCGAAATCTACTTTGTAAGTAGGCTGTGGTCTTGAGGGACGGCGTCCAGTCTGTGGAGTGCAGGTGTATTATGTCCTCCAGGTTAAAAGTATGTAA
This sequence comes from Lissotriton helveticus, assembly GCF_964261635.1. Classification (NCBI taxonomy): domain Eukaryota; kingdom Metazoa; phylum Chordata; class Amphibia; order Caudata; family Salamandridae; genus Lissotriton; species Lissotriton helveticus. The sequence continues at coordinate 37,840,124 of NC_136058.1, forward strand.
ATGTAAATGTTTTTGTACTTGTATAGCGCACAGCTACCCGCAGTGGGTTTCCCGGCGCTTGTACGAATACCGCAAGGGAACCCTTCCTGGTTTTCCCTGTGAAGTGTCCACTCCTGGGCACACCCATGGTGCAGACCAGGCATCCCTCGCGTTGTGGGGGCCGTTGTGGAGACTAAGCAAGCTATTGCCCAGAGTTGCAGCGCGGGACCCATGATCAGAATAGGCACTGAGGCGAGAATATCCGGTCAGGAGAATTAATGAGCCCGAGACCCGACGAGGCGGGAATCGAACCCTAGTCCCTGGCCAGAGCTCTGCATCGAGATCTGCCTGCTCTAACCATTGAGCCACACTTCTCCACAAGTATCCCACAATAACAGGCTTTTAGATGAACCAGAAGGGCCTTGTTCTGCAGAAGGATCCAAGTGCCTCTTTTTAGAGGACAGGCAACCAAGATCTAGCATCCTAATCAGACATCAGTATCACCTTCTGAGGGTCCAGCATCTTGACAGACACTATATAGTCTGGGATGTCTTCTTCCAAATCCTCCTCCAAGAAGGAGGCCAAAGAAGTCAAGTAGGCCAATTTAAGTTGTTCCAAGGCATCTCTCTTGGATGTGACTTTGAGGGAAGTGGGCTGCTGCCTTGGAGGAACCGAGGCATCTTGAAGCATCGAACATGGCATGCCTTCAAAAAACATCTGAAGCTTCTCAGCCAAAGGACCTAACGATTTTGTAATGGTCCACTGGACATAGTTTTGTATGGCTTGGGACACCACCTCTCCAAAATGCTGTGCACATCCCCTCAGAGTTGGGGGAATCTCGCAGTAAGGGGCGCAAGATGAAATTCAGAGAAAAGAGAGGACGTCTGTGCCTCACATATGAGGCGAGAGAAGCTCACACTGTGCACCGCTTGCATCCCCCACCAGAGACAAATTCTAAAATGGCAGTGGCAGCTCAGTCTGTGTGGTGCTCCCCAGTGGGGACAAAGCCAGATTACCACCAACAACAGTCCGTGAGGTAAGAAAATCGAGCTAGTGACGCTGCCAGGCTCGATGCATATACCGTAAAACCAGTAAAGAGTAGTTTCATGCAATGAAAAATGTTTGATCTTTAGAAATTAAAGAAGCTGAAGAAATACTAAACATGGCCTTGAGCAGCAAAGAAGAGGAGGAGTTAAGATGGGTCAGCCAGTTTATACCTTGATGTGTCTGCTTATTGGTTACTTGACATTCTGTAATGGCATAGGTGTTTGTGCTGGAACTCAAGGATTTGTCATTTTTTATAGCATCCCTATGGTTTATGTGTGTTTAGATGACTGCTGTTAAAAATTAAGCAAAGAGGATAATGCATAATCTGTAGCCTCCAGTCCTGATACAGAATTGGGTAGTAACATGGGGACTATTACTGCTAGTATGACCTCATAGGCTCTTAATCAGCAGGCCCTGCATTACATCATACCCATGGCAGAGAAGGAGGCAATCGTACCCACACTCACTGCTCCTCTACTTGAGGCTGCTAGAGCCACTGCTCAACTGTTATTTTACACGAGAGGACCACTGCTGCTGGAATCCTGATGTATGCAATTTCAACCATGGATGATGTTGGGGGGGCAAGGAGAGGTGAGACGATTGATAGTGGTGATGGCCCCAGGAGATGGCGCTTGTAGCATTGGAGCAATGAGGCTTCCTACGTGAAGGGCAGTCTGGTCTAGCCCCTGCAATATTCTGCAGGTCGGTCAGTGGAGGGCACCTAGAGGCCCCTACTTTTTTGATGGTTTAAAATCCACCATATAGGATTGGGTAGGGGTATGCCTGATGATGACTACAAGGGTCCCTAATGAGAGTGAATTTGCTTAAGAGCAGAGAAAGGGTGCCATCTGGTGGAGGTCTTTGTTAATTATTGTTGTTTGCTCAGAAGATCACACTGATTATTTCCTCCTATATCCGGTGCTACAAACTGCTGTTTCCTGATGTCCCCTGCAAATAGTACTCGTCAGGAACTTTAAATATATGTGAATACCCATGGCTCAACAATTAACACTCCTTCGACTACCATGATTGTCTAATCACAAACCTGCTAGATAACTAACTTTCTTGGAGGCCCTGAAAAGTGGAGGCAAGAAAAGAGAGCAATACTTGAATTCCACAGTAATTCCAACGGGCACATTGTGTTCTTTGATGAACTTAAAAGTATAAAATCTCAATTTCCACAGTGGAGATTGCCAATGCAGACATGAACAAAGCACTCAAAACCATTCCTAATGAACTGGAGACATCAATGACACAACTCAACAAGACTGAATGTCATGTTGATGAGATTGAGCCTAAGTTACTTGAAAGTCCAGATTGGGGTGAAAAACGTTGGAATCTCAAAAAGAAAAACGTGATCGAATTTGAGAACTGGTCTGGGAGAGACAATTTACAAATATTTTGTATTCCGGAAACCGAAGAAGGAGCAGAGATTACCTAAATCCTGACCTCCTTCATAAAGAATCTACTCTCCATGGACTTCGGTTAATCCCGGGAATTCCAGAGGGCATACAGGCTGTGACATAGACATCAGCTCAGTTGTATCTGCACCTAACCTTTCATAGCCTGCCTTCTGCATACTCTGTAAATACTGCAAGCCTTTAAGAAGCATGATACCTATATCTATAGAGATCACAAACGTTCGGATGCCACTGACTTCTCATTTGAATCAAATGTCATCTGAAAGAAATTCCTGGCTCTCTGCATCCTGCTCGTAGATGAAGATATGTGCTATGATCTTCAAGATCAAGCAACCTTGTTAATAAAGATTGGTGGCATAATCAGAGAACTGAATGACCCAGATGAACTACAACAGATTTTGAAGGACCGCAACTAAACCACAATGGATGTGAGATAATCTCTGTAAGACGACAGACTGCTACACACCGGCAATTTCCGTGAGAACATGCTTTTCTTCACAGTAGTTTCTCATACACTGCATGGCCGCCACAGAGACAATGCTAAGAATCATGCTCCTGATACATTCCCTTCCAGAGACCTGTATGACTCCGGATACCCCAAAGGCGTGATGACAACTTCCCTCACACTTTTAATTTGTAATGTATTTTTTGCTGCCTCCCCGTCCCTCACAGATTCATACAAAAGGAACCTACTACTTTTAGCCCTCCTGTACCCAAAAGTGGCAGCAATGGTGTGTTCAACTCAGCATGCCTGTTTTAAAGTCTTGATGCCTTTATAGGAAAAAGCACAGATTATTATTTTTTTTTGTATTTTGTTTTTTAGTTCAACACATCTTTATTGCGTACGATGATAATGAATACACAGCTTTTCGCGCCCACAACCCGGAGGCCGGCAGCGTATTACAGTAAGTAGAACACAGCCTTGTAACCGGCATCCCTGAGGCCCGGCGGCGTGATACATTTGTAAGCGAGGGAGGTAACACAGCCGATGTTGCGTGGCGTTTGAAGGATGAGCAGCAGCAGAACAGCGTTTTCAAAGGTAACGTTTAGTGTCATAACAGTATAGAAAACTCCCCAACAGTGAAAAAAACTAAGAGGCAATTCAGTCTTTCTTGGACAATAGAAGGTACCAAAGCGGTAAGGCATCCCTGAAAGGCAGAGCCGTGCACGTCTCAATACCATTAATACAATACTTGCAACAGTCAACCATCCAAGCCGTCGATCGCGACGGATGCAGGGGCGTGAAATGCGGTGTGATGTAATAGAATAGAAGTGTGAGGATGTGCCTGCTGTGATGTAGGGGATCCCGGTCTAACATGGGGGGGGGGGGGCAGTCGCCATCGGGAGGAAGGCTCCCAGTGTCAGATACTGTGTAGTGGTCAGAAGGCAAGTCGAGTCATCCCGGCCCAGGGACGACAGATCCCGGCCAGCATTGTCTACAATGAGCTGTGGATGCAGGGTCTGGAGTGATGGGCCGTGTCGGGCCATGAGACCTGTCATCAAATAGAAACAGGGTTGTCGTCAGGCGCGCCCACATCGTCTGACCGTGTTAGAAGATAGCACACCAGGGGACCCCATATATCTTTGGGCCGACTGGATATAGGTAAGAGTTCGGCAAACGTAGTATATTGGTCCTGACAATGAGTCAAGTCCGCAAGCCAGTCCTTAAATTTAGGCGCCCTTCCTCGGCCCCACCGACAAGCCACGAGTCGCTTGGCCAACAGAAGTGCAGTGTCAACAAATTTCCGGCATGAGCTAGGGATCTGCGGAGTATATCTGAGAAGTGTCACCAAGGGGTCCATGGGCACAGTGGTTTTTGTCATGTCCTCGAGGGCACTCGTCACTTGCTGCCAGTAAAGCGCCACCTGAGGGCATTCCCACGCCAGATGCAACACATCCGCATGAGCGGCACGGCAGCGTATGCAACGGTTATCGTCCGCCAGGCCAAATCTATGTTTTTTTTACTGGCGTATAGTACAGCCGCTGTAGAAATTTATAATGTATAATTTTCAATCTGCTGCTGGCAGATATGCGGGAGGTGAGCGCACAGCAGTACAGCCACTGTTCGTCCCTGATGTCAGTGGCCAGTTCAGCGGCCCAACGCGACCGAGCACCAGATTCCGGCATCGGAGCCGCACCCCTAAGCTGGCGGTAAAGGCCAGAGACCAAATGAGTCCCATCCTGGGAGCATAATAGGAAATGAAGCGGAGGGAGAACTTCAGGTTCGTTAGGGAAGTCAGGTAGGATGTCTCTCATCCCCGCACGTAAGCGCACGTAATAAAATAGCTCTAGAGGGGTGTGGGCATGTGCCGCGAAGAATAGGTCCGCCGTCTTAAACTGCCCGTTAGCAAACAAGTCACCCCAGCAGGAGACATGTAGCTTTGCACAGAGGTTACAGAATCCCTGTTACCATAGTAGGGTGAGATTAGGATGATAGGTGAGCGGCAGCTTCGGTGAATAGGGTAGGCGGCAGGACAAGCTCTTAGCTATCCGGCGCCATGCATCCATTGTGCACGAGACCGAAGTATTCGGCGTGGTGATGGAGGATTCCGGACAGTGAAGCAATCCGCTTAGTGGAAGAGGATGCACAATCCAATCTTCCACCGCGATATGTGGCATGAAAGGCGTGGGAGCCATCCAGTGGTACGCGAAGTGTGCCTGCGCGCATTGATAATACTCCACAAAGTCAGGGACATCGAAGCCACCTTTGTCGTAGGGTAGGGTAAGCGTGGACCATTTGAGTCGTGGACTCTTGCCTCCCCAAAAAAGCCTGCGCAGTTCCATCTTTAGTGTCTTAAAGAAAAAAGCGCCGGGGAAGTAGGGAATGTTAAGAAATAAGTAAAGAAAACGGGGAAGGATAACCATTTTGATAAGGGACGCCCTGCCAGCCATGGATAGCGGCAGGGTGATCCAGCGATCCACAGTGGCGGTCAGTTTAGTGATTGCCACTCCATAATTGGATCGCAATGTCTCTTCCCTATCTCGGGAGATACGGATCCCCAGGTATCGGAGGTCCGTCCGGCACCACTCCAATGGATAGTCAAGGGAAAAGTCATCTACCGCATCCGTTAAGGGGAAGAGTTGGGACTTAGACCAGTTGATATGCACACCTGACATCCCGCCAAACATAACCAACTCCCTGAGTAAGGGATTTAGGTGTATCTCGGGTGTTTAACATATAATGTAATATCGTCCGCATAGAGGGACACATCTATTTGTCGCTGGAGGCACTGTACCGCCCCGTCTCGATGTAGCTGACGCAAGCGGCAGGCGAGAGGTTCAACTGCTATGGCAAACAATAAGGGAGATAGTGGACAGCCCTGACGCGTGCCTCTGATGTCGATAGGTTGCGATAGGCGATTATTGATCAATACTCTCGCCGCGGGGCGAGTATAAAGCAGACGAACCCAAGATATAAACAAAGGCGGAAATCCCATGCTAGTCAATACCGAGAACAGGTAAGGCCATTCGACAGAGTCGAAAGCCTTAGTCGCATCGAGAAAGACGGCCGCGACAGGCATGTCGGGATGGACCGTGCGTAGGACGGAGGTTATGTGAAGTAGACCGGCCAGCCACGAATCCAGATTGATCGGGCAGCACGATTCTAGTCATCAGTAGTGAGAGCCGGGTAGCCAGAACCTTAGCGAGTATTTTCACATCTTAGTTTAGGAGGGAGAGTGGGCGGTAAGAGTCACAGGAGCAGGGATCCTTGCCAGGTTTCAGGAGGGAGGTGATTACCACTTCGCGCATGGAGCCAGGAAGGATGCCATCACTTAGGGATTCTGAGTATATCTCGCGTAGGACAGGAGCCATTATAATCAATGTAAGCCTTGTAAAACTCGGCAGGAATGCCATCTAGGCCTGGGGCCTTACCATTCTGAAGAGACATGATGGCATCGCGGATCTCGTCGAGTTCGAAAGGTGCCGCCAGGAATGCCCTATCCCCATCGCTGAGCCAGCACAGCGCTACATCCTTTAGATAATCAGCATATGACGTGTCGGACCCCGTGATGGAGGTGTAGAGCGAGCGATAGTGTGCTGTAAATGTGGTGAGAATCTCATCCGAGTTTCGAATTGTGGTGCCATGTGTATCAGTGAGTTCAACAATGATATTGCGGCCCCTTGAAAGTTGTGTGAGCGCGGCGAGCACCCTCCCAGGCCGATCTCCCTCGCAGTATTTTCGGGCTTGCCAGTGTTTACCACGGAACCTGGTTTCCCTAGCAGCTTCTTCCTCATACTTGGATAGCGTCTCCCTGAAAGCAGCATGTAGTACCGGGTCAGCCTCTTCCACCATACGACATTCCAGAGCTCCCAGCTCCTTCTCCAATGAGCTAATAGTACGGAGGATGTCACGTAGAACCCCACTACTCTTGGAGATGCAGTAGCCCCTGATGGTGACCTTGAATGCCTCCCATATGTGTTCCACCGAATCCACTGATCCCTTATTTCTGGGGAAAAAGGCAGCTATCTCTTCTCCTAGTTCAGTTCGAAACACAGTGTCCAGCAAGATGTCAGGGCGGAGTCTCCAGTGTGGCCTTGGGCTATCCCACCCAGGTATGCGGAGGTGAAGCATGACAGGACTATGATCAGAGTATGTCCAGGGTAGGTGTACCACCCCTATCAACTCTGAGGCTATCTCTTTGGTAATTAAAAAATAATCCAATCGTGCCCACGTTCCCGTGTGAGAGGTAAAGTGTGTGCCTTCCCTCCTGAGTGGGTGCAAGTGTCTCCAGGCATCTAGCAAGTCACCCTCTGCGAGCACCCCCTCCAGCGCCTCTCGCGCTCTAGGTTTATAAGTGCAAACTCCGTCCGCCCTGTCTAATTGAGGTACCAGTGCCAGATTGAAATCACCTCCCCAAATGACGTGGCGTGATCCTACGGCCATGACCTTGCCCCATAGAGTGGAAAAGAAAGCAGGTGCGTCCACATTCGGTGCATATGCAACAACAAATGTGAATGTATCTCGGCCTAGCCTACTCCACAGCAGCGCCCCTCCCCGTCCACCAGCTCCCGACATTTGTGAAACGGTACAGTGCGGGCTATAATAATAGCCACCCCCCTCGCATAGGTAGAGTGTGAAGAAAAGACGCGGTCTCCAGCCCATCTGCTCGCAAAAGTAGTTCTAGCACGTGGCGGCAGATGGGTTTCCTGCAGCATGGCAACCTGTACATGATGTCTATCAAGATAGGCAATGACATTGCGACATTTCTTAGCATTATTCAAACCACGAATATTCCAGGACAAATAAGTCAATTGCGCGTTAGCATTCACAGTAGCCATAAGTAGGTCAACAGCAGAAGTGACAGTACCAACCAAGGCAATGAGTTCGGGACTGCACCACCCCACCAGCCCAGGGGCATAAACCTTCGTAGAATCTGCATACATAGTCCAAGCAATAATCGCCTCTTCTTAGAACAACCCAACCCCCCTCCCACCCCAGCATCCCAATCATGCCAGTAGCCAATGAGCCCCACCCAGCCTCCCGCCCCCCACCCAGCCATTGGCAACCCCTACAACAACATCAAGAACAGTAGTAATCTTAAGGGGAACACCCTGTAGGGGTAAGGAATAGAGCACGCACAGCCCCCTCTCGGTCCTTAGCTCCAGTCTGTACCGCCCTCGGCGGAGCTCAGGGCCAAGAGAGTGGTCCTTGGTTTACATTACCACAGGCATGTCGAGTCCGTGCAGGTCCGGTGCAGGTATCCCTCTCAGTGTCCACACGTAGTACGATGGGCGTCTTGCAGTCAGTGTAGAGGAAACATCCAACACAGTCTGTGCATGTATTTATTGATCGTCTGGCGCTGGCGGCGAATCGTCGTCTTCAATATCCGCCGCAGCATCTCGCTCCTTCCTGCGCACTCTCCGGAGCGATTTTAGGAAATCCTCTGCCTTCTGCGGATTCGTGAAAAAACGCTGCGTGCCTTGATGTGTGATCCGCAGCTTCGCCGGGTATAGGAGGGCATAATCCACCTGAGCCTCCCGCAGCTTCTTTTTTACCGGGAGAAATTTGCGTCGTTCTTCCTGCACCATCGGGGTGAAATCCGGATATATGGAAAATGTGATACCATTATAATGCAGAGTCCGTTGAGTTCGGGCCGCCCTCAATGCAGCGTCCCGGTCACGATAGTTCAAAAGTTTGGCAATGATGGGTCTAGGCGGCAATCCGGGTTTGGGCACAGGCGCTAAGGAACGGTGCGCTCGCTCCACAATGAAGTGGGGAGAAAAAGCGCGCCCCCGATAGATCCCTTAAGCAGTTTTTCGACATATAGTTCCATCCTGCCCGTATCTGTAGATTCCGGCACATTCGTAATGCGTATATTGTTCCGGCGGCTGCGGGCCTCCAAGTCCTCGTTTTTAGCCGCTATAATCCTGAGCAGATTGTCCATTCGAACTAGCTGCGACGTGTGAGTCGCGGCAACATCCGCGGTCTCGGAGATACGTTGTTCCGTGGCCGTCAGTCGCTCCTCCTAGCGATCCACCTTATGGACCAGTGCGTCCAGTCGTGCAGTGACGCCATCAACCTTTTCGACAACCGTAGCAAACCCCTGGCGCATCTCCTGAAAGAGGCTGTGTAGGTCCAGTTCAGCCGCTGGGGGTGTAGCGGCCTTCGAGGGCACCTCGCGCCCTTTTTGGCTCCCTCAAAACTCAGCTTCGCTTGGCGGTTATCTAGGCATCCCATGGTGGCGGCAAGTACCGGTATCCAGCTGCCGCGTATCTCGTCGGCTTGTTGCGTATAGTGGTCAGGCAGGTAGGTGGCGAGGAAGCAGGGGGGCCGGACAGGCACTGGCAGCTTGTAACGTGGCAGCCTCCAGGAAGAAGGCGAGGGTAGAGGGCAGCAGCTGTCGGGGGAAGGGCACGTTGTCCAGGCACCTCACGATGTCCCAGGCGCGTCCGCAAAGTCGGGGCACAACGTCCAAGGGGGCAGCGACAAGGCAACTCCAGCCTCCCAGTGGATCTGGCGGGTCCCAGCTACGAGCCAAGATCCGTTACGACGGCCACCAGCACCCAGGACAAAGGAGGGCAGCTGTCAGGATAAGATCCGCCGGGGTCTGGCAGCAAGCAGTGCCCAATTGCAGGAAAAGTCGGAATATTGCCAGTTCAAGGGGTCCAGCCCAGCTCCCAGTGGCACCAGTAGGTGTACAATCACTAAGCAGCCCGCTCGGCGCAGCAAGCGGGGCCAGGTGTCTCCCGGTAATGCCGAGCGTCACAGCCCCTCCCGCCCGGGGGGCCCAAGAGACGATCACCGCCGCCGGCCCGGGGCAGTCCGCGGCCCCCGCCTCCCCACGAGAAGCCTGGCACGTCGCCGACCCCCCAGCCGCTCGGGGAGCGCTCCGCCACTCAGCGCCTCCCCGGCGGGGGAGGCGGCTCACCTGCGGGTAAGGCTCCGGGAGTCCGCAACGGCAGGAGAGGGGGGGGACCGACACAGGCAACGGGGCTTCCGCACCTCACCCCCAGCCGCAGTCCTTCACGCAGTTTCTGTGTCGGCGCCGGGCGGGCGTCCGAGAGCGCGGCCTAGTTCCTCGTGGCCGGCCCCGGTGTGTCGTAGAGTGCTGCAGCCGGGTCTCTCCGCTCACGGGCTCCAGACCCCCTTCCGGTGAATTCGAGATCGGCTATAACTCCGGCCTCGCACCACGCAGCGGCTCCAAACTTGGAACGAGTGTCGAGGACACCTTTCTATCGCTTTTGATGAATGTATATGACGAATCGTCACCCTGTGGCGAAGGATATGTGGAGGATAGCTTGCCAAGGCGCGGGAGCTACTAGCCTAAGCAGCCATTCCGCTTGTGCGCCCTCTAGCGCCCCCGGAAAAAGCACAGATTTATACAGCCTTCAGTTGTGCCAAGTTTCGATTGTTCTACAATTGCCGACAAGGATTGGAATTGTCACACAATATAAAGCACAAAGAAGGTAATGTCTGCTCCATCTCAATGCACATCTGATAACTCCCTCACAACCGTCTTCTTGCTAGACTACAGGAGATTAGTCTTAGAGGGACGGTATTTGACTGGTTTAAACCATTTCTTTCAGGTCGCCAGCAATCGATCTGGACCCCTCCTTTCTCAGCCGTCATTTCTCCTTTGGAGGTTGGAGTCCCACAGGAATCTGTTCTCAGTCTGACTCTTTTTAACGGGGAACGTCGTTTACGACGTAACTTTTAGCATGCAGTGCTATTACAATGCAGTCTTTAAATCGCATTCTATTACAACGCATGACTCTGGGGGGCGCTCAAGGATTAGGGAATACTTTTAATTTACTATCAGACACCTTCCCTAGTGTCAACGGGGACTGGTGTTGGAATAGTAAATTAAAATATTCACTATCCAACACCCTTTTCTGTTATGCGTTGTAAAAGAATGCGTTATAAAAACCGCGTTGTTACAGCATGCATGCTAAAAGCATGCGTTGTAACAATGTACATCCCTTTTTAACATTTATATGTCCTCGTTGGCTACTCTAGTTGAGGCTCACGGCGCCCAAATTGTATCCTATGCTGACGATACGCAGCTTCTTTTTACCTGCGACAAAAATTCTAATTTTCCCGGGCGATAAAATCAAAGGTTGCCTATCGGCAGTTTTCGCCTGGTTCCAACTGAATCAGCTTAGGTGCAATTCAGACAAATCGGAGGTTATTTTCTTTGGAGGTCCACCAGATGATAATTGGAAATCCTGATGGCCCGCCGATATGTCCCCCCCCTTCGTCTGTCACAGAGGAGGCCAAAAACCTAGGGGAAAAAATTGATTGCAGCCTCAATTTTAAATCGCACATCCTTACAGTTGCTGGTCAGTGCTATGGCTTTTTAAAATGTCTCAAAAATTCCTTCCACTTTTTTCTTTCTCTCACGAGGATTATTGTGCAAGCTCTTATAGGATCTCGGCTGGACTATGCAAACATACTTTTTCTCGGTCTGTCAGAGTATCTAATAACTCGTCTCTTGCTGGTCCAAAATTCGGCTGCCAGGGCTATATACGGCCTGAGTCGTAGATCAAAGACTTCTGGGCTGCTGAGATCTTTGCACTGGCTTCTGGTGCGAAAACGCATCTTGTTCAAGACACTGACCACTTCCTTCAAATCCTTACACGGAATTGGAGCAACTTACTTGAGGAAAAGGGTGCACTTTTATTATCCTGTCCAGTCCTTGCGATCTGCGTCTCTGGCCTTTGCCTCTGTTCCTAAGGTCAAGTGAGCACGTATTGGCGGGCGCTCATACAGACTTTTGGCCCCCCCCAACTGTGGAACAAGCTGCCAGTACATCTCAGACAGCTAAACAACCTGCTCTCCTTTAGGTGGGGGCTTAAGACATGGTTATTCTCACAGTAATCTTGGGCTTTTCTCTCAGTCTGACTAGGTTTCTGAGTGCCGGGACACTCGGTTTGAGTAGCTGAACGCTATATAAAACTTCCATAACATAACTGCCTAGCTCCCACCCCCCTCCTTTTATGGAACATGAAGATTGTGATATCTTCTTGTCTTGTGAAGACCTTAGTACCCTGTCACTACAGCATATACTTTTCATTTTTCACTACTACAAGAACTACCTCTCCCATAGGATAACATTGGGGTACCTTATTACATTTAATAAGTGCTAACTTGAAATTGGGAGCAGATGGTAATATCGAGTTTGGTGTCTAAAGAGTTGTCATTTATAACCCTTTTTAACAGTAAAGTGGATTTTAAGTTACGATTTTGAAAATGCCACATTTTCTTGACCTGACCATTTGCTGCCAGCAGTCTGTATCCTGGGTCAGATTTTTTTTTTATTATAGTATTTGTAGAGCGCTCAGCCATCTCCTAAGGAATATCATGGCACAGGCCCTCAAAACAAATAGACTCCATAGATCAAAAAAGCCATTAGAGCAAAAAAAGGGAAGTCTTTAACATTCTCCGGAAACATCAGACTTAAATCCTATATTGAGAAGGGGGGCATTCATGTGTGAAGCTACCAAGTAACTGAAGGAGTGGCCACCCATTATAGATCTCTTTATTCGTCTACATTGTATGAAAGCCTGCTTAGTGGAGCGGAGGGCAATGGCTGGCTTGTAAAATGCGACTCTACCATGCAAGGTTGCTGGACCAGTGTCGTAAAGCACTCTGTGTGCATTGCAAAGTAACTTAAAGATGGCTCTCTTAAGAACTGCAAGCCAGTGAAGAGAATTTAAGCAAGCTGTCACCAAGTTCTCGATGGGGAATATTGCAAATCGTTCTTCCCGCTGCATTTTGAATCAATTGGAGGCGAGTAAACAAATGATTAGCCATTCCAACATTCAGAGCATTTCTGTAGTTTAATCTGCTCACAATCAAAGCCTTTTCAGTGGTCTTATGCCACGCCACTGCGATCCACTGAAATTGTCTGTGAAGAGTCCGTAGGAGCCCAAAGTAGCTCCCAATGACTGCATTCATCTGGTCCTGCATGAAGAGAGATGAATCGATCAGGAAACCCAGATTCTTAGCTACACGTTTAGGCCTGGGGTCAGAGCCTAACAAAGAGGGCCAACAAGAGTCAGTCCAAACAGCTGCATTTCAGTCCTTTCTGCGTTGCATTTCAGACAGTGTGACTGAATACCACATCTGTAAGGAAGCACACTATATTTCCTGACGTCTCCGTATTACTACCATTGATAGAAATAATGAGCTGGGTATCGTTTGCCTAGTAGTGCTCTCAAACCCCCAAGCTTTAACAATACTGCCAGAAGTGACACATAAACATTAAACAAAGTGGAGCTTCGGGAAGACCCATGGGGAACCCCATAATATGTCAACCGTGGGCTGGATTTGAAAGGGGGCAGCTTCACCGTTTTAGGTCTATTGCTCCGAAGCTATCAAAACAACTGTAAAGTAGTGGAAGGCAGGCTGATTTCATGCAGCCTATGTAAGAATAGGTGGTGGGACATGGTGCAGACTGGTCCAGGAGGTGTGAGGGCTGCAGATTTACGCTCATCGACCAGGAACCTGATGCTATCCAGCACTGCCAACACAGTGGATTCAGTCCTGCTTTTGGTCCTGAAACCAGTTTGGGAGTAGTCCCGCAGGCTTTTTTCTCTCCAAATAGTGGGGAAGTTGATTGTTAGCTAATCTTTCCAATACCTTCACCTCGTATGGCATGAGAGAAATGAGAGGATAACTGGACAAATTCTACATATGATCTGCCCCACCTTTCTTCACCAACGGCAGGACCAGGGCGTGCTTCCAGGCTGAGGGATACTCTGTTTTTTTCCGTGATTTGTTCAAAAGTACTATTAGGTGCAAGCTTAAATAAGGGTCCTGAAGGGCATGTATGTAATCTGATTTAATCTTTAACATAGTCTTTTTATGCCATCTCATTTGTTCTTTCAGAAAAACTAACCCAATTGGACAAAGCTACGGGATGAGGGCTGGTATCCTAAGAGTGGTCCTCCTCCATTGACGGTTGGTTTACAAAGGCAGAATAAATGGCTGTCCTTTGTGTGTTGATCCCAGACAGTGAGGCAAAAGGTGTATATATTTTGGCAGGATGGGCCATCTCTGACTTGATAGGCGGCAAGCTATCACCTGCTATATATGCACATCGCAAAGTCTCTGCCTGAGCACTCTCACAAAGGCTTTGACACTAGTCCTTTGTGCTCCAGACAAGATGTGGACAGGGCAGGGAGGCAGGAAATTCCAAACACCTCTGGGGTGGAAAAACCAAACCCTTCTCCTACTTCAAAGCTGGCACCAGGTATAAATATTGGTCTCTGAGACCCAACACTTCAGTACACCTCTGGACCTGTGAAGGACTCAAAAGGACTGCTGATCTGCTCTGCAAGAAGGACTGATGCTCTGTTGCCCTGTTACCCTGCTGCCTGAGTGAAAAGGGCTGGATGTATGACGACACAACGCATGCTTTAACAACGCATACCATTAAAACGCAAAATATATACAATGCATTAAAAGTGCCATTACAATGCAAAACAATACTACACATACCATTACAGCGCAAAAAAATATATTTTTAATTACATTTGTAAAATAACTCCTGGCACGGGATGCAGGGAAAATAGAGGTTTTGGGTGGGTAAGTGTATTACAAAATGGAACCCAACTGAGCACATCATTTACTTAAAAAACTGACACATTTTGCAGAATGAATACTCGGGTATTCATTTTAATACTCTGGTATTAATCAAGTAGCATGAAATAAGACAAAAATACAACATTTTTAACTCCGAAAACAAAACTAAATTATATATATAATAAAAACATTAGAAATCGTAGAAAAACGTACTCAACAAAGAAAAATAACGAAATAGCTAAAAACGAGCCACCATTTTAAATGCTTTTCACAAACACAAGTCCTACAACACTTTTCATGACAAGAAATGGAACCTGCAGCAAACAAAATGGAGGAGTAAACACTGACGTACGCAATAAACAGGCACTTTTTTACAGATAAATTAAATTATAAGTTCTCACATAAAATGAATCCAAAAAAGACGTGAATCAAAATGAATATTTTTATGAAAATAAAGGCGAGACCAAAAAAAAAGGTATAAATAATGATTGTACACCATTTTGAAATCAGTGGTCATCTGACTACCATCGAGAGAACACGCATCTAACGCTGCCTATCACTCTCCCACAGAAACTAAGACAGTGGCATACAGTTTCAACCATTCTCAATAATCAAGTAAGTATAATACATTGCTAATATAATATTAACTTTAATTATTAAACCTTATAAAATTTTAATTAATGAATATATATTATTTTTCAAGTTTTTTGAAAACTACACAGACATTTATCCAAGGAGCAGAATATTTGAAAACTATTTACAAAACGTGAAAGTAAGAGAATTAATTAAAAACAATTTAGAGTGGTTTTACCAAATAAGTGAGTTTTCGTTCGCAAAAGGAGAATTACTTTATAATTGAAATGTTGAAATGAATCTGAGTTGTATGATAATTAAAAAAGGTGCTTCATATTAATTTGCCGAATTAAGAATCTATATGTGTATATATATATATATATATATATATATATATATATATATATACATATATATATATATATATATATATATATATATATATATAAAAACGAAAGTATGTCTGTCTGTCTGTGTCGGTTTGTCCTTTATGCATTACTACACCATTCATCCGATCGCCATGAAATTTTGGGAAGTTGTTGAGTACACTGCCGCGAAGGTTTTTGGCTTAACATTTTTTTAAATATCGGCCCCCTAGGGCCCTCATAATCTTTCGAATTGTACGCACCAGACGGAAAAACAACAAATTGTGTATCCACAAGCACTCGAATAAATAAATAGAATTAAAACACCATTCATCCGATCGCCATGAAACTTTGGGAAGTTGTTGAGTACACTCCCGCGAAGTTTTCTGGCATAATTCTTTTTTAAATATCGGTCCCTCATAATCTTTCGAATTGTACGCACCAGACGGAAAAACAACAAATTGTGTATCCACAAGCACTTGAATAAATAAATAGAATTAAAACACCATTCATCCGATCGCCATGAAACTTTGGGAAGTTGTTGAGTACACTCCCGTGAAGGTTTCTGGCATAAAGATGTTTTAAATATCGGCCCCCATGGCCCTCATAATCTTTCGAATACTGATGTACGCACCAGACGGGAAAACAAAAAATCGTGTATCCACAAGTACTCGAATAAAAAATAGAATTAAAACGGCACTTTGAAATATTTTCCATATTAAAATTAATAAGTTTCAATAAAAATGACGCAATGTAAATTGAATGTTATCATAACGAGTTTCCTTTCTTCGGAGATCACAGCAACGCGCGACAGGTAAGCTAGTATTTTATAATAAAATATTCAAAATGAAGCCAATGTATGAAATGTACTGAAGCTATTTTTATATATATTTCTTTTAATGAACTATCAAAGTGTCTGTTTAAAATGGTAATAATACTAAATCCTATCATTTTTACTTAATTACAGCATACAGAAAATACTTCTGCCCATATCAATATTCAATTGAAAGAACAAACTAAACCAATATCAAAGAACGACATCTATGTTCAAGGTATATAAATTAATAATAACCTCATTAAACATGTGCATTTTTTTTAAATGATGAAAAACAAAATTGTGTACATTTCTGAAACTGATTCTTAACTGATACATCTGGGTTTTTTTTCTAAATTTTTTAAAAAAAACATTTGCTTTCAAAATTGCTTTTTATACAAAGTAATGACTTGTTACCTTGAATTAATGCACTATTTTAAATCCTATGAATCGGGATATAATAAATCTAAATTAAAATTATATATATAT
The DNA here is from genome assembly GCF_964261635.1 of Lissotriton helveticus. Taxonomy (NCBI): domain Eukaryota; kingdom Metazoa; phylum Chordata; class Amphibia; order Caudata; family Salamandridae; genus Lissotriton; species Lissotriton helveticus. The sequence goes on from NC_136058.1 coordinate 37,856,840, forward strand.
TTTATCCTACAACAGATATCAACATTTACAACAGAAGTCAATCAACGAAGAAAAAAACACTACCTTTAGAACACCTTCAAAAGAAAATCACCAGCATCTTCACTACATCCTACATCCATTACTAAAGGTAATTATTATTCAAAAATGAAAAGAAAAATAAATTAACCCCTTTTTCTCCATATAGACCAATATAGCAAAACGACAATATAAAATTAACAAAAAAATTCTTATCTTACAGCCCAAATGTTTGAAAAGTCAACGAACCTACCAGAAAACCAACCTAATCCATCGAAACAAAGAAGAAACCAACCAAAAAGGTGAAAAAACTTAAACCAATTTTGCAAAGAATATTTCTATCAACAGGAAAAATCAAAAAAATCAGAACATCAAGCAAGCATATAATGTTTCATGTATCAGTTTTTAAGCAACTGTTCAAAAAAATTAGACCCATAAAAATGATAACACATAATATAATAGTAATTCTGACAATTTATTTTTGTATTTCTTATCATTTCAGATAATGTCAATGAATAAGACAACCCATTATATTACATCCAGCAAAGGAAACCGACTTCTTAAGCATGCAGGGTACATGTATTGCAAGGAGAGAATAACAGAACCAAGGAGACATTGGAGGTGTGTGCAATACTACTCAATCCATTGCACAGGCGGAGCGGTTACTCTGGGTGACAGTTGTAAAAACAACAGAGCATAACCACTCTGCCTCTGCAATGGAGATTGAGGTGAGAGAAACAATAAATGAAATGAAAGATATTGCAAGCACCTCCAATGAATCCTCTGGTTCCATTTTGAGGGAGGTTGCCCAGCATGTCCTTAGTCATGTTGCTAGCAGTATGCGCGTCATACCCAATCTGAGAAGAATTATCCAACGCAAAAAACAGGCAAGTAACCCTCAAAGAGTTACCCCTCAAACATACTCTGACATTCTTATTCCTCCTGAACTCTGTTTCTCTATCTAACGAACCTTTCGTACTGAATGACAACAAAAACTCTCAAAAACGAATACTTCTCTTTAGCACACCCCGTAATCTAGCAAAGTTAGAGAATAGTGATGTTTGGATGATGGATGGGACGTTTAAAAGCATGCCCCATCCATTCACCCAAATATAAACTATTCATGCAAAAATTAACAATACAGTAGTCCCCTTAGTATACAGTTTGCTACCTGATAAACAATCCACTACTTACACTGAACTTTTAACAGTGTTAAAATCCAAAACATCAAACAAAAGTCCTAGGAAAATTATTATTGATTTTGAATTCGCAATGATAAAATGTTATTTCTAAAACGTACACAGATACCCAAATTCAAGGATGTTTTTTCCATTTTTCCCAGGCATTTTGGCGTAAGATACAAAAACATCCTTAGTAGTGGATTACGTATCGGATAGCAAACTGCAATTCAAATAAAAAAACGAAGTGCACTTTGCTTTGTTCCTCCTGATAGTGTAGACGAGTACTGCACTGCAATTACAGAATCTGACTTTTACACATCAAACGAAGAAAAATTGCCACCCTTACTAAATTACTTTGAAGACACATGGATTGGGCATCTAAGCAGGTCGGGTCGCAGGAGGAATCCACGTTTCCATGTGGAGTAGTGGAACTGCTACTCGAGCTGCTTAGAAGGAGGAGCAAAGACAAACAATGCCATAGAGGGATGGCACAACTCCTTCAACCACACAATTGGCAAACCTCACCCCAACTTTTATCATTTTTTGGAAACTTTGAGGAAGGAGCAAAGCTTACAAGAAATGAGAATGTCCCAAGCATTAACAGGTAGTCTAAACCCACGCAGTTCTAAAAGGTCAAAGGAAATGTCTGATAGACTATTGGGTGCATTACAACAATTCTCGTTGTGTGTGGCTTCAGACTACCTGGATAATGTTGCACACATTCTACATTACTAACTCTACCTACTCTATTACTTTCCTGTTTTGCCCTAAATTATAAAAATAGACTTTTAAATTGGCATTTTTCAAAACATTTTTTTTAAAATTAAAGTCGGGTCCCCTTACCTTAGATGTCTTCTTTTTTTCTTTATTTTTCTTTAATATTCCAATCCATCGCAATCTTTTCCATGCTTGTTTTTTCCCAAATTGGAATCCACATAACAAAAACGCCTTCGAAAAATCTTCTTTTTCAAACTCCAATTCCCCCCAAAAAAACATTCCAAATAATTGGCACTCCATTCCAAAAATGAATCCTTCCGAAAAAGATCGAATTACAAAAAAAATTCCCAAAAATATTTCTTCTCCAAATCCAAATTTTCTCGAATCCCAAAAAAAATAGAAAAAACTATCCATCTTCTTTGTTCGTAAAGAAATCTAAACCATCGAAATCCTCAGTTGTTTTAAAATATTCCTTGGCAATAAAAACAAAATAACATTGAAGTCCTCTTTGAATCCAAAATTCCCCCCCAAAAATCTGGTTTCCCAAAATTAAATCCATTCTTCGTAAATCGATCTTCTTCTTTCTCCGGTCTTCTCTAAAAAAAAAAATCTCTTTGCCTTTCTTAGATCAAATCTCATATTTTACAGTTAATTAAATGTACTACATCCTATTTAACAAACACTTTTTGAAACAATCAGTTCACACGTGACCCGACGTGGGCATACACTAGCAACAAGTTCGGAGACATGCTAAAAATATACCAACTATACATATAATATACTTATCTAAACTTCCCTCTTCTCTCCTTGCAATAAATGTCACTCACATCTCACACCATCATTTACAATTGTAAATACGTTTTTAAAGTTTCTTACCTGAGCGCAGGTCTCCTTGCTTCTGCTCTGTCCGGCGACGCTCCTCAAAATAGCTGCCTTCGTGATTCACGTATACGCGAATAAGTCATCTGGAGCTAGTGAAAAAGGACAATTTATGTACTATTTATTGTTAAGATTAATTTATTTTCTAACTAAAATGTTATTTATAAATAAAGGTTACCGATATGTTAAAAAAATGTTTTTTATAATTTTTTTCAAAATATCTAAATTGTAAATTAAGTATTTTAATAAATAAACTAAATAATACATTCACGCATTGTAAGTATTCTTTTTTTAAAATTCAAATTAAAAATTTACTAGTTATGTATAATAATATTCTTACCTTTAGGATGCTCCAATAGGCTTCTTTTTCCTCCCGCCTTACTCTTACAATGACTTCAAAAAAGATAAACGCGGCAATCACCTAGACATCTATGGAAATAAACGAAGGACATTTCTTTACATTGAAATCAATATAAAGCGTGGTAACTTTTTTAAAATATTTTTTTAAGTAGTTAATTATTATCTTATTTTTTTAAACATATATATTTAAAGATCTTTTTTTAATATTTTTTTACAAGAGTTTACATTTTTTTAAAGAATATTATTATTTTTAAATAAATACAAGTAATTTAGAAATGTACTATTAGGAGTATTAATTACTATTCTTACTCCAGGGTTGTGTATTATTAAGGTAAATGTTGGATAGTGTAGGGGTTAAAATTACTATTCTAACTCCAGGGGGGTGTAATAGTAGGGTAAGTTTTGGATAGTGCAGGGGTTACAATTACTATTCTTATTTCTTCCTTCCAATCCAAGCTATTTTGTTTGGCCATGGTGACGGTTTCTTTTAACACATGGTTGAAGCGTTCTACCATGCTTTCTCTCTGGATGATAAAATGAACATCTCTTATGTTTGGAGCATTTCTCCAAACATTCTTCCATCTCTTTTGAAACTTGTTGTACTCCATTGTCAGTTAACAAGACACTCTGTATGCCCTCTCTCTGAAACACCTCCTTAAGAAAGGGTACAACATGTCTAGTCTCAATGCCTTTAGATATTTTCAATTCTGACCACCTTGAATACATGTCCATGAGGACCAGAACATAGACTACACACCCATTACCTTGTATGGGCCCCAATATATCTAGGGCTACTTCTTCCCATGTTTTTTTGGATGGTCCCTGATCACCATGTGCTGTACTTTGGATTTCACGCTTTTTTTCACTCATAACACATGGAATGCATTCCCTCGCCAACCATTCTACTTGCACATCCATACCAGGCCACCAGTAGGTCAACCTGAGTCTCTCTTGGGTCTTAGATATGCCCTGGTGACCCGCATGAGCCAAAACCAAAAGCTCCTGGTGAAAAGAAACAGGAGGAAGTAGTCTGGTACCTCTAAACAAAGGTCCATTACTCTCAGAGAGCTCATTTCTAACATTCCAATACTTTTCACCAACACCCTTAACTTTGGAATGCCAACCTTCCCTCAGTAAACTGACAACTGCTTGTACTTCCTTGTCCACTGCACATGCATCACACCACCTCTCCTCCTTGAGACAATCGCATTCAATCTTAAATACCCATTCATCCTCCTCACTATTGTCAAGACACTCCTCTCCTTCAGTACTTTCAACTAATCTTGAAAGTGTATCAGCCACCTTATTCTTTACACCAGGTAAGTATTTTATCTGAAAGTTGTACTCCTGCCACACAACAACCCATTTGGATATTCTTCCAGACACTGTATCAATGCCCTTTTTAAAATATTTCATATATAGGTGTGTGGTCTGTGCGAACCTCAAACTTCGTCCCACAGAATAGATTTTACGACTGCCCAGTGAACTGCCAGAGCCTCCCTCTCAATGACGGAGTAGCATAGCTCTGCCCCATGGAGACTGCGCAAGAGACACAGAATGACATTTTCTGAACCCCTTAGACTCTTATTGTAATACCTCTCCTAACCCTTTCATGCTTGCATCAGTGATTAAGACTGAATATCCAGAAGGGTCAAAACCTCTTAATTTGGGAGTCTTGCCCAACATTTCCTTCATTTCTTTAAATTCTGTTTCACATGTTTCAGTCCATGCAAATTCAACACCTTTGCATAACACATCTCTGCAAACACATTAACAAATTTGCTGTAGTATTCTGCCATTCCAAGAAATGTCATGAGTTCATCCTTATTGGTAGGGGATGCTAATTTCTATATAGCATTCACTAAATCACTCTTGGGTGTTACCCATTCACCAGTTATTGTGTGGCCTAAGTAATCTATTAAAGTCTTCTTAAACGTGTAATTGTCTAGCCTAATACCTGTCTTACTCTCACATCGTGTTCTTCACTGTCTTTGTCAAAAATCAATACATCGTCTTGGTAAATCTTTACACCCTTCTGTCTCTTCAAACCCTCATCAAGGGTTCTTTGAAACACGGAGGCTTGCCGACACCAACCCAAATGGTAATCTAACAAATCTGTAGGTGCCGAAAGGTGTTATGAAAGAGGTAAGGTCCCTAGATGTTTCATCAAGCATAATTTGATTGTAGGGTGATTTAAGATCTACGGTAGAGAAGACCTTGGCACCCTTCAACAGCATTAGCATATCGGAGATGTTAGGGAGAGGATATTTATCAACTACTACTTGTTTATTTAACTCTCTGAAGTCCACACATAGGCACAGACTACCATTAGCATTCCTAGCAGCCACTACTGGAGCCAACCACTGTGTTCCCTCTACTTCCTAAATGATTCCATCAGCTTTAATTTTTTCCAATTCCAACATCATCTCCTCCTTTACAGCAAATGGCACACCACATACCTTTCCTGTTTGGCCCCATTTACCAATCGTATACTGGGAATGTAGCCACAAAGACACCCAAGTTCATTCCTAAACACCCTTGGAAACTCCTTTTTTAACATTTGAGAATGTGTCATCTGAACCTTCATGTATATTCACCTCTTTTATTTGAAACCCCTCTTTCAAAATAATGGGGGGGGGGGGTTCACTATTGGGATCAAGGATCACACCAAGATCTCTCTGGGTAAATCAGCTCAGAATGCTATCACCCTTTTGTGATACGTAGATCTTGGCAGAGGTATATCTTCCTTCATATTCAAATAAACCCCCAAAATAGCCGAATAGTTTTTATAGGTTCTCCACCATAAGCACACGGCCTAATGTCATGTTTTAAAATTTTTATTTTGTCTTTGAGGTTGTATAGATACAATTATTTTGAGACAATGGTAATTTTTGCCCCCGAATCAAACAACACCTTTGTTTTACTCCCTTCCACCCTTACCTCTTCCAATGGACCTATCTTTTCATTAGCTGTCACTTGTGAAACAATTTGACCACAATCAAAATCAGTACACTCATCACTGTCACCGTTCTATTCAATTCTGACTCCATTAACATTTCCCCTTAACGTTTTAGCTTTATAAACTGCAGCTAAATTCCCCGTTTTTTTTACAATTTGAGCAGGTAGATTTGAGTGCAGGACACTTCTTGTCATTGGCAAATGAACACATTTCCCACATCTTTAGCATTTAGGTTGATAAGTTCCTTTCAACCTTATGATTGGTTTCTTTCTTTTGGTTTTTCTCCTTGGAGGAACTTTTCACTAAGTGGACTACATCACCCTTAGATTCTTCTCTCGTGATAACCTCTACACATTTCAAAGACTCTGATTGGGCATCTAAGCAGGTCGGGTCGCAGGAGGAATCCACGTTTCCATGTGGAGTAGTGGAACTGCTACTCGAGCTGCTTAGAAGGAGGAGCAAAGACAAACAATGCCATAGAGGGATGGCACAACTCCTTCAACCACACAATTGGCAAACCTCACCCCAACTTTTATCATTTTTTGGAAACTTTGAGGAAGGAGCAAAGCTTACAAGAAATGAGAATGTCCCAAGCATTAACAGGTAGTCTAAACCCACGCAGTTCTAAAAGGTCAAAGGAAATGTCTGATAGACTATTGGGTGCATTACAACAATTCTCGTTGTGTGTGGCTTCAGACTACCTGGATAATGTTGCACACATTCTACATTACTAACTCTACCTACTCTATTACTTTCCTGTTTTGCCCTAAATTATAAAAATAGACTTTTAAATTGGCATTTTTCAAAACATTTTTTTTAAAATTAAAGTCGGGTCCCCTTACCTTAGATGTCTTCTTTTTTTCTTTATTTTTCTTTAATATTCCAATCCATCACAATCTTTTCCATGCTTGTTTTTTCCCAAATTGGAATCCACATAACAAAAACGCCTTCGAAAAATCTTCTTTTTCAAACTCCAATTCCCCCCAAAAAAACATTCCAAATAATTGGCACTCCATTCCAAAAATGAATCCTTCCGAAAAAGATCGAATTACAAAAAAAATTCCCAAAAATATTTCTTCTCCAAATCCAAATTTTCTCGAATCCCAAAAAAAATAGAAAAAACTATCCATCTTCTTTGTTCGTAAAGAAATCTAAACCATCGAAATCCTCAGTTGTTTTAAAATATTCCTTGGCAATAAAAACAAAATAACATTGAAGTCCTCTTTGAATCCAAAATTCCCCCCCAAAAATCTGGTTTCCCAAAATTAAATCCATTCTTCGTAAATCGATCTTCTTCTTTCTCCGGTCTTCTCTAAAAAAAAAAATCTCTTTGCCTTTCTTAGATCAAATCTCATATTTTACAGTTAATTAAATGTACTACATCCTATTTAACAAACACTTTTTGAAACAATCAGTTCACACGTGACCCGACGTGGGCATACACTAGCAACAAGTTCGGAGACATGCTAAAAATATACCAACTATACATATAATATACTTATCTAAACTTCCCTCTTCTCTCCTTGCAATAAATGTCACTCACATCTCACACCATCATTTACAAGTGTAAATACGTTTTTAAAGTTTCTTACCTGAGCGCAGGTCTCCTTGCTTCTGCTCTGTCCGGCGACGCTCCTCAAAATAGCTGCCTTCGTGATTCACGTATACGCGAATAAGTCATCTGGAGCTAGTGAAAAAGGACAATTTATGTACTATTTATTGTTAAGATTAATTTATTTTCTAACTAAAATGTTATTTATAAATAAAGGTTACCGATATGTTAAAAAAATGTTTTTTATAATTTTTTTCAAAATATCTAAATTGTAAATTAAGTATTTTAATAAATAAACTAAATAATACATTCACGCATTGTAAGTATTCTTTTTTTAAAATTCAAATTAAAAATTTACTAGTTATGTATAATAATATTCTTACCTTTAGGATGCTCCAATAGGCTTCTTTTTCCTCCCGCCTTACTCTTACAATGACTTCAAAAAAGATAAACGCGGCAATCACCTAGACATCTATGGAAATAAACGAAGGACATTTCTTTACATTGAAATCAATATAAAGCGTGGTAACTTTTTTAAAATATTTTTTTAAGTAGTTAATTATTATCTTATTTTTTTAAACATATATATTTAAAGATCTTTTTTTAATATTTTTTTACAAGAGTTTACATTTTTTTAAAGAATATTATTATTTTTAAATAAATACAAGTAATTTAGAAATGTACTATTAGGAGTATTAATTACTATTCTTACTCCAGGGTTGTGTATTATTAAGGTAAATGTTGGATAGTGTAGGGGTTAAAATTACTATTCTTACTCCAGGGGGGTGTAATAGTAGGGTAAGTTTTGGATAGTGCAGGGGTTACAATTACTATTCTTATTTCTTCCTTCCAATCCAAGCTATTTTGTTTGGCCATGGTGACGGTTTCTTTTAACACATGGTTGAAGCGTTCTACCATGCTTTCTCTCTGGATGATAAAATGAACATCTCTTATGTTTGGAGCATTTCTCCAAACATTCTTCCATCTCTTTTGAAACTTGTTGTACTCCATTGTCAGTTAACAAGACACTCTGTATGCCCTCTCTCTGAAACACCTCCTTAAGAAAGGGTACAACATGTCTAGTCTCAATGCCTTTAGATATTTTCAATTCTGACCACCTTGAATACATGTCCATGAGGACCAGAACATAGACTACACACCCATTACCTTGTATGGGCCCCAATATATCTAGGGCTACTTCTTCCCATGTTTTTTTGGATGGTCCCTGATCACCATGTGCTGTACTTTGGATTTCACGCTTTTTTTCACTCATAACACATGGAATGCATTCCCTCGCCAACCATTCTACTTGCACATCCATACCAGGCCACCAGTAGGTCAACCTGAGTCTCTCTTGGGTCTTAGATATGCCCTGGTGACCCGCATGAGCCAAAACCAAAAGCTCCTGGTGAAAAGAAACAGGAGGAAGTAGTCTGGTACCTCTAAACAAAGGTCCATTACTCTCAGAGAGCTCATTTCTAACATTCCAATACTTTTCACCAACACCCTTAACTTTGGAATGCCAACCTTCCCTCAGTAAACTGACAACTGCTTGTACTTCCTTGTCCACTGCACATGCATCACACCACCTCTCCTCCTTGAGACAATCGCATTCAATCTTAAATACCCATTCATCCTCCTCACTATTGTCAAGACACTCCTCTCCTTCAGTACTTTCAACTAATCTTGAAAGTGTATCAGCCACCTTATTCTTTACACCAGGTAAGTATTTTATCTGAAAGTTGTACTCCTGCCACACAACAACCCATTTGGATATTCTTCCAGACACTGTATCAATGCCCTTTTTAAAATATTTCATATATAGGTGTGTGGTCTGTGCGAACCTCAAACTTCGTCCCACAGAATAGATTTTACGACTGCCCAGTGAACTGCCAGAGCCTCCCTCTCAATGACGGAGTAGCATAGCTCTGCCCCATGGAGACTGCGCAAGAGACACAGAATGACATTTTCTGAACCCCTTAGACTCTTATTGTAATACCTCTCCTAACCCTTTCATGCTTGCATCAGTGATTAAGACTGAATATCCAGAAGGGTCAAAACCTCTTAATTTGGGAGTCTTGCCCAACATTTCCTTCATTTCTTTAAATTCTGTTTCACATGTTTCAGTCCATGCAAATTCAACACCTTTGCATAACACATCTCTGCAAACACATTAACAAATTTGCTGTAGTATTCTGCCATTCCAAGAAATGTCATGAGTTCATCCTTATTGGTAGGGGATGCTAATTTCTATATAGCATTCACTAAATCACTCTTGGGTGTTACCCATTCACCAGTTATTGTGTGGCCTAAGTAATCTATTAAAGTCTTCTTAAACGTGTAATTGTCTAGCCTAATACCTGTCTTATTCTCACATCGTGTTCTTCACTGTCTTTGTCAAAAATCAATACATCGTCTTGGTAAATCTTTACACCCTTCTGTCTCTTCAAACCCTCATCAAGGGTTCTTTGAAACACGGAGGCTTGCCGACACCAACCCAAATGGTAATCTAACAAATCTGTAGGTGCCGAAAGGTGTTATGAAAGAGGTAAGGTCCCTAGATGTTTCATCAAGCATAATTTGATTGTAGGGTGATTTAAGATCTACGGTAGAGAAGACCTTGGCACCCTTCAACAGCATTAGCATATCGGAGATGTTAGGGAGAGGATATTTATCAACTACTACTTGTTTATTTAACTCTCTGAAGTCCACACATAGGCACAGACTACCATTAGCATTCCTAGCAGCCACTACTGGAGCCAACCACTGTGTTCCCTCTACTTCCTAAATGATTCCATCAGCTTTAATTTTTTCCAATTCCAACATCATCTCCTCCTTTACAGCAAATGGCACACCACATACCTTTCCTGTTTGGCCCCATTTACCAATCGTATACTGGGAATGTAGCCACAAAGACACCCAAGTTCATTCCTAAACACCCTTGGAAACTCCTTTTTTAACATTTGAGAATGTGTCATCTGAACCTTCATGTATATTCACCTCTTTTATTTGAAACCCCTCTTTCAAAATAATGGGGGGGGGGGGTTCACTATTGGGATCAAGGATCACACCAAGATCTCTCTGGGTAAATCAGCTCAGAATGCTATCACCCTTTTGTGATACGTAGATCTTGGCAGAGGTATATCTTCCTTCATATTCAAATAAACCCCCAAAATAGCCGAATAGTTTTTATAGGTTCTCCACCATAAGCACACGGCCTAATGTCATGTTTTAAAATTTTTATTTTGTCTTTGAGGTTGTATAGATACAATTATTTTGAGACAATGGTAATTTTTGCCCCCGAATCAAACAACACCTTTGTTTTACTCCCTTCCACCCTTACCTCTTCCAATGGACCTATCTTTTCATTAGCTGTCACTTGTGAAACAATTTGACCACAATCAAAATCAGTACACTCATCACTGTCACCGTTCTATTCAATTCTGACTCCATTAACATTTCCCCTTAACGTTTTAGCTTTATAAACTGCAGCTAAATTCCCCGTTTTTTTTACAATTTGAGCAGGTAGATTTGAGTGCAGGACACTTCTTGTCATTGGCAAATGAACACATTTCCCACATCTTTAGCATTTAGGTTGATAAGTTCCTTTCAACCTTATGATTGGTTTCTTTCTTTTGGTTTTTCTCCTTGGAGGAACTTTTCACTAAGTGGACTACATCACCCTTAGATTCTTCTCTCGTGATAACCTCTACACATTTCAAAGACAGCTATATCTGTTTTGCCGTTATTACCACCTCATCTGAGGAGGGATCATCTCTTTGCCACAAATCATCCCTGTCTTTTTCCATATTACATCCAAGCATGAATTGGTCCCTTACCCTTTCTTCAATTAAAGCACCAAACTTGCATGAAAATGCTAATTTTCTTAAAGCAGTGACATCATTTTCTACCGATTTCCCCATCACTTTGAGTTCTACGCCCCAAATGACAGCCCTCTAAAATGGTGCTCACTTTAGGTAGATAATGTCTATCAAGTTTCAAGATACAAATTTCATATTCATTCAGATTTTCACCCACAATCTCAGGTAGATGGTCAAACACTTCTTGACCCTCCAAACCAAGACAATGTAGGAGAAGAGCTGTTTTCCTCTCTGCACTCAGAGAGGTACCGCAAACCTTTGCTTATCTTTCAAACACTTTTCTCCATTTTTGCCACTTAATGGGAGGATCTCCTGGTGACATTAGGAAAAACCGAGGTGCTGTTACATTTTGCATAGTGAGTAAAAATATACTAATAACACGATAATAAAATATACTGTTCAACTCAACAAAGACTCGTGGTAACCAGAACTGAAATACAGCTCCACTCGGAGTTGTTGTAGGAATTAATAACAAGTTGAAAAAGTAAGTATTATCACCTCCTGTGCAAAAGCATTATGTAAATAAAGATTCAATAATTGGTGTATCTCACCATTGTAAAAATATTGTGAGTAGATAGTCATATTAAAAAGAAACCACACTCTACATCAAAGAGTACCTCAATGGTTAGCAACCGCTGTAAATGGATTGAGTGTGCGCATCAGACGAGACTGTGCGCATCACTGAGCTTAGACTAGATGCAGGATCAGCAGTTAACAGGAAATCAGTAAACAAGAATGCGCATCGGAGAGAAGTGTGTGCATCACTGAGGTTTGACTGGATGTAGGATGAGCGGTAACAAGGAAGTCAGGAAATCATCAAGTGAGTGTGCGCATCACTGAAATAGAAATAATTGAAAATACAGATGTATTGAGCATGCGAATGTCCTTAGCGTAGTAACTTCCCGATCCAAAAGGGCGTCCACATCATGTAAATTACGTGGGACGTGTGGTCTAGATGTATGATTAACGGAGAACATGACGTGCACAGATGAAAAGCTTCACAGATAGTTCACTGCAGAATTCTGCTTTGTGAGTTGTGTGCTGCAGGGTTCCAGTGACTTGTCTAGTGAGGTGAGTGTGATGAATGACATGCACCTCTGTGTGCTTTTTGTTTAAGTAGACAATATCGGGATGAGCTTGCGCCGTTCACTCCCAATCCCATTATTATATGAAATGTTGGGGTGAATTTGCGTGTTGAGTGCTCCCAATCCCGTAAACATAACAGAATAGCAGTGGCCAATGTCTGAGCAAGTTTGCCCTAGTAACAGCCTTATAACATAAAGCCAATAAACCCAAAGCAGGAGGGTAACTTGACTTTGAGTTTCCGCAATGCGTCCACCACAAAATAATTGTTTGTAAAGTAAAGAAGGAAGTCTCAAAACTCACATGAGATGTTTTCCAGTGCGGACATCTCTCAGCCAAGTAACATGTAAATCCAGAGATTGATCGTGAACGATGTTGAAACCCTGATCCTTATCTGAAATGCTGAAATGTGATCCCTCGCTCGTCGCCAGTGTAAGATCGGTATCACTCAAGAACCAGGAGACTCCAATAAGGTAGAAGAAGTTTATTCCAGATTCAAAGGTCCCATCCATCAGCATCAGCTCCCCTGCATCACCTGCTTCAACCTCCCAACATTCTGTTCCCCAAGGTTCCATCACCATGGTATCACTCAGGTGAATACCACAATACCACACTGACCAGGTCCGGAAACAAGGCAATGTCACGCCCCAAAATCATGACGCCATTGCTAGAGGACTTAGTTTAGCCCAACTAGTCTCTGCATCAGGGTCACCAAAACACCCGCTGCAGAAAGAGTCCCTGGGTCCCTGGCTTCTGTTGCTATTTTTGTGTCCTCAACAGGCTGGCAGCAAGGTGACATGGACTATACAGGGTGGTGCCACTGATCACGCCTCCCCAATGTCCTTCATCTCAATTGTTCTCTCTCTCCGGCTTTTACAATTCTCTGGTGCTCTGTACCTCCGCCTCCCCTCCCCATGCCCTGCTCCCTCCCTTCTTGGCCTTGCTTTTCCACTGCTTAGCTGTCCTTTCTGAGATCCTTCAATCTTTGCCATTCCCTTGAGTCTTCACCTCGCCCTCTGTGGTCTTGTTTCTGACTGCAGTTGTTCTTCTCTGGCCTTTCTAGTTCTTAGTTATTTCTTGATTTTATTGGTTATGGATTTTGTCCCAGCCCTTGGTGGGGATTTGTTGTCGGACATGTTACACTTTCTCCTTAGTTTTGCTTTTAAAAATAGCACAGATGGTACTATTATATTGAGGTGGAGGGCACTCACAGCAAGCTAACATGGGTTATCCAGACATGGCATTTCACCTTCGTGAATAACCAACTTCAAGGCACGGTAGTGCGTGGAGGGATGTTTTCTCTTCTCCAACCACGTCATGCCCCACTTCTCTGCATACAATTTTAAAATCCGGAATATCCAGGGGATGGGTCCCCCAGGTAAACGTCATCTGATTAACTCATACCTCACCACACTCATTCCCACATCGGAATCCTACAAGAAACAAATCTCACCGTGGCTGAGGGACAGTGCCTGTGGGCACGGTGGGAATGTCCGCTCTACTACACAACATTTTCTACCTACGTTATGTTATGTTATGTTAACTATTTTTTATATAGCGCGCGGATGCCGCAGCCAAGTGGCGTCCCGGCGCTTGGAGATCTGAATAACACAACACGATTAAGAAAGCTGGACAAAAAACAGGCTAAACTGTGGAGAAAAGAAAAGTCTTCAAGGTCTTCCTAAAAGGAAGCAGATCTGAAATTGAGCGGAGTGGAGCTGGAAGAGAATTCCAAAGAGCAGCCGCCAGCACTGAAAACGAGCGACCACCCACTCTAGCCCTTTTAAAACGAGGCACTATGACAAGGTTAAGACTAGCAGAGCGAAGAGCTCTGGTAGGAACATAGTGCAGAATAGTCTGTGCAAGGATCGGGGGAGAGGCTAGGTTGAGGATTTTAAAAGTTAAGCAGAGGGCTTTAAACTTAACTCTTTGCTCAATCGGAAGCCAATGAAGATTGCGGATGGTTTGGCGAGCTGAGACAAATTTCGGGAGGCCGACAAGCATCCTAGCCGCCGCGTTCTGAACCCTCTGGAGACGGGACAGTTCGGCCTGGTTTAAGCCCAAAAACAGAGAGTTGGCATAGTCCAGTCTGGTAAGAACCAGAGCCTGGACCATGATCTGTCTGGTCTCAGCATCGAAAAATTTAAAAATGGGTCTCAGACCATGCAAAGTACCAAAACATGCGCCAGCCACGCGTTTGGTATGGGAAATAAATGAAAGCTTGTCATCGAACCACACCCCAAGGTTTCTGACTTCACTCACAGGGGTAGGCACAGGGCCAAGATCAGTAGGCCACCATTGATCTCCCCATAGACCACTTTCCTTACCGAAGATAATGACCTCGGTCTTAGAGGCATTTAGTTGTAATCGGTTGTCCGTCATCCAGCCAGCAACAGCTTTTAACGCTGACTGGAAGGTGGGGGCGTCCATGCTGGAGTCTCCATTCAGTGCCACCGCCAGCTGCGTGTCATCGGCGTATGACACTAAGGAAAGACCAAAACTATGGGCAACCTCCGCCAAAGGCTGAACATACAAATTAAATAAAGTGGGACTAAGAGCCGAACCTTGGGGAACACCCTGAAGAATAGGACGTGACGCAGAAACAAAAGGGGGGGTGGACACTTTAAAACCTCGATCCTTAAGAAAAGAGCGAAACCACTCAAGTGCCGTCTCTCCGACTCCAGCCTCCATCAGACGATGTAATAAAATCTGATGGGACACCGTGTCGAAAGCGGCACTGAGATCCAAAAGGATCAGTGCCACCGTCTGACCCTGATCCAACTTCTTCCTTATGTATTCCACCACAGCCAAGAGAGCTGTTTCGGTGCTATGACCTGCACGGAATCCATTCTGGGAAATATCCAGTAGATTCGTTTCTTGCAGGTGAGCAGATAAAATGCGGTTAGCATGAGCTTCCGCTAGCTTGGCTGGCCAAGGAAGAAGGGAAATGGGCCGGTAGTGTTCTGGTTTGGTCGGATCGAGGGTAGGTTTCTTAAGGATCGGAATGACCACAGCCTGTTTCCAGGCCTTGGGAACACTGCCGGAGCTGAAAGATATGTTGATGAGATCATGAAGGGCAGGATAACAACATTCAGCAAGTTCCCGGAACTGAGCAGGTCGCAAAGGATCATCCGGAGAGCCGGATTTAACTTTTGTTGTCAGAGCTAAAAACTCATCCCTGGTCGGACTAGGGATGGTTAGCAATGATTTTGGGGCCATAGAAGTAGGCATTTCCTCCCAGATGGGAAGCTGAGAAAATGACCTGTAGATGGCCTCCACTTTTTCAACAAAAAACGAGGCTAGATCCTCGCAATGTGCCAAGGAGGGCTCAATAGTAACAGTGTCCGTCCTCTTGCTGGTAAGGTCCTTACATACCCTGAAGATGACCTTGGAGGGGTTTGTACTATTTTTTATCTCCAGAGCGTAAAAAGCAGCCCTAGCAGTGCAAATGGCCCGATGATACACTCTAGTGCAAGCCCTATAGGCCGCCTTGAGGTCAGTATCATACGCTTTACGCCAAGCGCGTTCTGCTTTTTTGCAGGAGACTTTCAGAGCTTTCAAAGATTCATCGTACCAAGGGCTTGAAGGGCTCGATTTGGTCTTACACCACTTGGCCGGAATGAGTTTATCTAAAGATTGATTGAGCCATTCACAGAAAGTATCATAGCCCCGGGAGACTTCAGTAGGAGGTGAAGGATGGTATTTCATCAGTAGCTGATGGAAATGCTCCAGATTCAAATTTCTCCAGGGACGTCTGAAACTGGCTGGAATCTTCTTTTCCGGGAAAGAAGAAGTAGTGGCAATAAGGATCTCAATCAAATGGTGATCAGTCCATGCCATTGGTCTAGGAGGCTGGACTGAAATGTTGGTTGCCAGGTTCGTTATAACGGGATCTAGTATGTGGCCACCCGTATGGGTCGGTAGTTGGACCAGTTGAGTCATTTGGAGCGCTTCCAAATCCTCCAATAGGGTGTGTACCGAGTTGGAGAGTGGAACGTCCATATGAAGGTTAAGGTCACCTAGGATTGTAAAATTCGCCGATTTCAGAGCTAGGGAGGAGATCACCTCCGGGAGGCTTTGGCGAAAGGCACCATCGGGACCAGGGGGCCGATATATCAGAAGTCCCGTAAACGTAAAGTGGGGATTAACTGAGATGTTACAAAGGGCACTCTCACATCCTGGCAATGGGATGGGTTTCCAAATGCAGGGGTAGCATGACTTCACCGCAACTGCTATACCTCCACCTCTGGCGTTACGGGGAAGGGAGTGCATAGTATATCCCACAGGCAAGGCTAGGTTCATAACCGCCATAGACTGGTCAAGCAGCCAAGTTTCCGTAAAGAAAAAGATATCCGGAGCCTCGTCCGTTATCAAGGTAAAAACTTCAAGGGCGTGGCAAGATAATGATCTGACGTTTAGATGAAAGATTTTAAGAGATGATGGAGTAGACGAAACTACAACAGTGTCCAATTTACAAACCGTAGCCGGCCTAGCTTGCAAACTCTTGATGGGCAACGGTAGAGGTAGTTTAAAAAGACAAAAGGGGCACTGATAAGGCCCACTAAGAGGATCCAGTGTACCATGTCGACAGGGAATTACCTGACTCCGCAGTAGGCGGATATTCTCAGCGGAAATCATCGTGAACAGGCCAGAGTCCCCTGCCCTAGCCCTGCCTTAGCGCTGACGGGCGCAGACGGGCAGGACTCTGGCGAGACTCAGGCGTAGCGAAGGCGTGACCGCTACGCTAGACCGCTACGCTACGGGCGAGCATTATGTAGGCGACTGGCGGTAACAAGCGCTAGCGCGCTAACCCCCGATGTGAAGGAACCAGCCTTCCCAAGATGGCGACGGCGTCACGTCAGAGACCACGTGATGCGGAACCCCAGGAGCCCGGACCCGCTAAGCAGCGGTGCTTGAATTTGTTATTATATGCGGTGAGGGGCCAGGGGGGGGTAGCGGCGATGGCAAGTTAAAAGGCAAAATGCAATTGAGGAAAAATAAAAAGCAAACAGGTTTTAAAAAGAGCAGCGCGATTCACACCACAGCGCAAGTCTAAGTAACGCTCAGCGCTTCAATAACGCGGTGGTCACCTTCTCCAGGCAGACCCCGTGTCCAGACTCACCTTATGTAGGCGACTGGCGGTAACAAGCGCTAGCGCGCTAACCCCCGATGTGAAGGAACCAGCCTTCCCAAGATGGCGACGGCGTCACGTCAGAGACCACGTGATGCGGAACCCCAGGAGCCCGGACCCGCTAAGCAGCGGTGCTTGAATTTGTTATTATATGCGGTGAGGGGCCAGGGGGGGGTAGCGGCGATGGCAAGTTAAAAGGCAAAATGCAATTGAGGAAAAATAAAAAGCAAACAGGTTTTAAAAAGAGCAGCGCGATTCACACCACAGCGCAAGTCTAAGTAACGCTCAGCGCTTCAATAACGCGGTGGTCACCTTCTCCAGGCAGACCCCGTGTCCAGACTCACCTTATGTAGGCGACTGGCGGTAACAAGCGCTAGCGCGCTAACCCCCGATGTGAAGGAACCAGCCTTCCCAAGATGGCGACGGCGTCACGTCAGAGACCACGTGATGCGGAACCCCAGGAGCCCGGACCCGCTAAGCAGCGGTGCTTGAATTTGTTATTATATGCGGTGAGGGGCCAGGGGGGGGTAGCGGCGATGGCAAGTTAAAAGGCAAAATGCAATTGAGGAAAAATAAAAAGCAAACAGGTTTTAAAAAGAGCAGCGCGATTCACACCACAGCGCAAGTCTAAGTAACGCTCAGCGCTTCAATAACGCGGTGGTCACCTTCTCCAGGCAGACCCCGTGTCCAGACTCACCTTATGTAGGCGACTGGCGGTAACAAGCGCTAGCGCGCTAACCCCCGATGTGAAGGAACCAGCCTTCCCAAGATGGCGACGGCGTCACGTCAGAGACCACGTGATGCGGAACCCCAGGAGCCCGGACCCGCTAAGCAGCGGTGCTTGAATTTGTTATTATATGCGGTGAGGGGCCAGGGGGGGGTAGCGGCGATGGCAAGTTAAAAGGCAAAATGCAATTGAGGAAAAATAAAAAGCAAACAGGTTTTAAAAAGAGCAGCGCGATTCACACCACAGCGCAAGTCTAAGTAACGCTCAGCGCTTCAATAACGCGGTGGTCACCTGGTTTGACGGAGTCCTGGTTTGAATCAGAACACACACTTTCAGCCGGGAACTCACCAGGTGGACCCTGAGGGTTGGTATGTGTGCCTGTGCAGACAGTTGGACCGGCCCCCCTATCCACAAACTGAGAGTCTACTTCCCTAACACTAAATTGCGCATTTCTAGAGCCTGGAATACTTCATGGACTACTCCTTGACTGAGACCCTGGTCATAACTGGGAACTTCAACTGTGTGCTTGACCCCATGCTGGACAGATCCCACCCCCTCTACCAGCTGGGCAGTCGCAGAGAAGCCGATAGCATGACAAATTGGGCCATAATGGAAACTTATGACACATGGCATAGGACACACCCATTAGATAGGGAATACTCACATTTCTACCGCACACACACACGAGAATAGATTTGTTTACATCCCCTCACCTGGCCAGAGCAGTGCATTATGCAGAGCTTTTAGCCAAACCAATTCAGGCCATTGTCCCTTGCAGTGGGGGCCATCTTGAGCAAAGGTCCCCACATGGTGGCTGGAATGCATGGCACTCGAAGACCGTGCTTACTGTGGCACGATAGAGGGAGTAATTCGCAACTACTTTGACGTCAAAACAGGGACAGCCTCGGACCCTCTACTGGAATGAGATGCATTCAAAGTTTACATCCTTGGGATTTGCATAAAGACTACCACGGTGGTACAAGCATCTTTGCATGACCACCGGACGTAGACCGAACTGGAGCTCCCTCGAGCTCTGCGCAATGTCAAAGGTGGATGCTAGCCATAAACTGATGCAAACACAGTGATATATCATCAACGGGGTGTCAGGGTGTGCTTTCAAATTGAAGTCATTTATCAAAGGAACCACCTAAACTATTGGAGTGATTTCGTGTTTTTATTACACTTTCATGAATTGTTCATGTTTTGATGTTCGCATTCACTTTTTGAATCCTGCCAACAACAAGAAAAACAATACACTGGGCCAGGCAATGGAGGTGGTGCACTCCTTTGGGAAATTCTCTTGCCTTCGGGTCAGAGTGGCCAAACTCTGGGTGTTCCCGCTCACGGAGGCCTGTATCCTCTTCATGTCAAAGGGTGCACCAATGGCGGTTCGGATTACACAAAATGCATTCAAATACATGGGTGTCCAGGTCTATAGAATATTGGTTACTGTCTTTGAGGGCATCCTCGGTAGGCAGCTGGCAGCCCTAAGGCAGACCTCAGTGTTCTGGCAGTGCTTGCTACTGTCCCCGATGAGGAGGGTAGCCTTGTCCAAGGTGGTAGCTCTTCCACATCTACTGCACCTGTTTGCCATTCTTCTATCACTCCTTCATGGCTCGGTGATTCAGGAACTTGACTCTTGGCTATCCAGCCGTATATGGGTGGATGGCCAATGCAGGGTAGTCTTAGACAAACTATTTCCCCACCCAGAGGCGAGTAGACTGGCAGCGCATAGTTTCTAAGCATACTACCTAGCACCTCAACAGTGGCTGATGACCTGGCTGGCTCCAGAGGCATCGCTGGGGGCTCATTGCCTCTGGCCTAGAGTCTCTCTCATGGAGGTCCTGAAAGGCGCGCTGGGACATATTCTGCAAGGGTCTCTGTTTTCTCTGCAGTTACGCGTAGCTCAACACTGTTGGTCTAGGTACCTTTGTCCCAAATGATGTAAAATCACATATTCACCAAATTTTCTATGTAGTGCCTACGGAGATGTGCTGAACTGGGAGCCCAAACCACTCGGGGAGATGGCACTGAGTGGGCGTGGATACTCTCTGACACCTGCATGAAGCTGGAAAACCACTCCAGTCCGAAAAGCTCTGTGGACCGGATGCTGTCCTGTCTGGGCAGTTCCTAACTCACGCTGCCATCAAGAAAGCATTGGTTGATGCTTGGAGTGCCTCGGACACAGAGCCTCCGACTGCTGGCCCTTTGGCTCTGCTGGAGCCTGGACCTCCAAATTGAACTGACTGACTAGGATTGGTCCCATAACCTGAACGGCATTCACATAGTTTCCAGAAAAGCATGATTTAAACTACTCCAATTTAACTATGTACACTGCACTGGCTATTCCTTGCAGTTTCAGACAGCTGCCCCAGGTTTGTCTCTAAGCATGCTGACTTCTTCCAAGTGACTTGGCAGTGACCTGCACTGTGGCCTTTCTGAACGGAAATCTGCCCATTCATCAGCGCATTATAGGCGGCCACCACCTCAACACCCTGAAGTCATGCTTGTTGGGTCTTATGCCGTGCCCCAGACAGACAGGGAGGGGTCCAAGATCATTGATGTGGCGCTTGCACTAGTGTGCTGAGAAATCTTTAAGAACTGGAAGGCTGTGAATGCCTCATCCACCCAGTCCTGGAAACACATATTCTGGGAATGGGCAATGACCTCTCCAGGCATCTGTGATTCAGGGCCGGGGAGGTCCCGCAGATCACTGGGTGGAATACCATACTGTTGGAGCTGGCGCTGGGCTCGGACCACCATAGACGGGGGTGTAGGCACGCCTCTTGCTTTGACACAGTGAGAGTGACTTCTCAACGGGACCCAATATCATACGCCAGTGTACAATCCACATCAACACCTCCCCTCATGGGTGGGTAACCCCACATTGACACTGACTGCGCAGCATGTGAACCCCTCCTCCCTACCCGGTGGTCATGATAGTGCCTACAGCCCTCATGCACTCATCTTCGTGGACAGTCGTTCTGGATATGAGAAAGTTATGTTATCTCACCTATAAAGATATGCAAGTGTTTCCCTTGTTTTTTCTGTATTTAACATGAAGACTTTCAATAAAGAGCAATTAAAAATAATATATACGTGTTTGGCATGATTCCTCTGAATATACCCCTAAAATAACTTCTAAGTCTCGATTATACAGTCAGATCGTATGTTTGGGGTAACATGACTCCTAGAATAGTGACAATAAGCCTTTGAGCAGCCACAACATCAGGGGGCCTGCTTTTATCGAACTTAGAACTTCATTACAGAGCACATCATTTATCCTGGATGGTATATTGTTTCACCTCTGAGCTAGAGATGCCTGACTGGATCCCAATAGAGGAACACATAAAAAACAATTCCTCAGGACTACAAATACTCTACAGGAGACAAAAGGCTACAAGGGACCAAAACACACTATCATCCATTGAATGATGTGTCTAGAGATCTCAAGCTCCTATCTGGAAAACTGCATATCTGCTTATCTATAATCAGCCTTTTCAATGTATTAATTGGGCCTCTAAGAGCATTGCATTGCATTGTTAATCGAGGGCAAATTTAAAGCATTCCTCGGCTACCCACAGACTGGAGATATCAACAACTGAAAGACTGTCTCACACAAAACTGGGACAGTTGTCCCAAAATCTTTCAGATTGTATAGTGCACAGCCGCTTGACCAAATGGAGCAGCTTTAGAAATATAATTAATGGACTCTCTGAAACCTTGGTAGGTGAGCTATACTCAACTAGCATCATTCTTAAGAACAAGTGGCGTCTTACAGCACCTGTATAAAGGAATATACAACAGAAGACCGTGTAGACCTTAAAAGTAGCGGAGAAGCTAGGCTGAAGTTCATCTTTTTTTTTTAAATCCTCCATGACTGGCAGTGGTCACCAAGCAAACTTCATAAAGTGAAACGCCGCTCCATTTCTTGCTGCTGGCTATGTAGCCATCCATGGGGGGGAGGTGTGACATACTTTATATTTGATGGTAATGGCCTGTCATACACCCTTTCTGGACTTCTGTGTTGAATACACTAATGAAAAGCAGTTTAACCAGAATATCCTCTGTGTATGGAGGTGGGAAAATTACTGTATTGATTGACTGATAAAACCATATGTTGTGACCAAGACTGTAGGTTATCTCTTTTAATGACATAGTATTGCCTAGCCCTATTAGATCTGTTTACAGTCGTGGATGTCAATCATGACCTCCTTGCAGGTGGGCAACTAGAGCCAAAGTTGGGGGAGAGGGGGCTAAAAAAGATTTCAGGGGGGATGGCTAATTCTTCCAGCCATAGGCAGAGTGGCTCTAAGAAGGGGTGAAAACACAACAAAAGCCTCATTAACAAGTCAATGGTCTTTTAAAGACCAGTGAAGTTCTCGGGTGCAACTGCAATTAGACGCTCGCCAGCCCGCGAAGCTGTCTCAGCCCGGGCTGACACACACGACAGAGGGGGCTGAAGCCGATGAGCCCAATGGGTGTTGCAATCCTGCCTCCTTGTATTCTGCCTTCACATCTGAATCCAAGGACATATGCTTGACTGGAATAAAATATTTTTATTTTTATTTAACTGCTTTCAGCAATTAGTCTTGCCCCCTTCCATGCCAAGACTTAATATTGGTGGCATTCCCAGGAAGTTAGTGCGCTACCCACTTTTTTAATCATTAGGTCAATATTGATATTGATATATTACAAAGAGGTCGGTAGTAGTGTTCTCCTCATTCAAGGAGAAGCGTCTGCACATAAAGTAATCTATCTCAAGATACAAAAATATACGTGAAATCATAAAGTTATCATAAATTTACATCAACAAACAATGGGTGCTTATATAGCCTGATACACACTCACTACCAAGAGTGTTAAATAGCACACAAAGTGCATATCATTTTGAGAACAGGAACAAGCTAAGTTAGCACACCACCTAATGTAAGAGTATTGTAGACTCTAGGTAGTGTCCAATTCATAAACCGTAACAACGGATTCAGAACAGCGGTGTGAGCTGAGAAGTCTAATCTACATATGGATTTTTAATAAAGAATACTACTTGTTTTGGATTTCTGAATCTGTTGTTACGGTTTATGAATTGGACATTGTGTATATCCAATGGCGAAATAGTTACTAAATATCTGTTGAAATTGATCGATTCTAAGGGAGGATCTAGAATTACCTAGAGTCTACAATACTCTTACATTAGGTGGTGTGCTAACTTAGCTTGTTCCTGTTCTCAAAATGATATTGATATATATTGACATTGAGAGATTTATAAAGAGCACGAATGCCAGAGGCGTCTTGGCGCTAATATTTACTGCACAAAACTGGGGGATAAACCTAGGTTAAAAGACAAATTATCCTCAGAAAGAATCTCTAGCTGATTGCACATCAAGAAAAGAAACCGATTCTCAGGGCTAACTGCTGATTACATTGGGCAGGAGAATAGCCATGTGTTAGGCTAATCACTTGTCTCACCTGGTCCGGTAATTTCGATTCCTTTTTTTTATATGTAAGTTGATAACATAACTATTTTTTTAAATCACACAACTCATGTATTTGCTATTTTACAATAGATGATGAATGCTAATAAAGTAAACTTTAAGTTGTGTAAGATAAAGGGAATATTTTTCAATCCGTGTTTTAAAAACCTTATTGATATTTAGGTTGGTATAGCTGCATGCCAGATTGCCAGAGCGTATGGTTTGAAGGTCCTCGGCACAGCTGGTTCTCAGGACGGACTGGATTTAGTTTTAAAAAATGGAGCTCATGAAGTTTTTAATCACAAAGAAGAGGATTACATCAAAAAAATTAAGGTATTTCATATATATTTTAAAAGCAATTGTGTTCAATGTGCATTTCTCTCCCACGAGCTTCTGATATTGTTATATGCAATGCCACTACATTCTTGTTTTCTGGTGCACTTGTTGTATCAAAAATGCAAACATACATATGTCGTTTCACATTTTATAAAGTATTTCAACCACTTACATTATTTTCATTTTACAAGCACTGAAAACACCACACATGTTGTTTAATCTTTTCAATATGTGCACCGCTATAAATGAGGTTCTTCAATACAGCCTATTGTTTAGATTACCATACTTATTTACACTGTTATATGAGCTCATTCAAATGTGCCCAAACCACTTTGTAGAAGTTATACCTTTTTGGATTTTCAGTTTACTCCTTTCCCTCGTACTACATTTGATTCACGTAATCACTTTTTAAAATTATTTTAAGGCAAGCAAAGCTACATGGCCACTTTACAATGGGTTGTACCACAAACCGAGTAACCCAAAGTTTGTAAAATAAATTAAGTTTTACGTTCATGTTGCCTAGTCTTGTTGCACCTCTTAAGTGCCATTCGATCAAATCACAAAACTGTATGGATGAGGGGGGCAGATCCCTTTAGTTTGTCCACCCTCACATTTTTCCTATATTACCTGTGGAGTGAAATCTGGCTGCATTTTAGAAGAGTAACTATCTGAGATATACATGGACCCTTGATCTCTGTGTCTTCGTTATATGCTCCTTCACTTTAGAACCCTGAAAAAAGCCAAGGATGTAAGCGGCATAGCAATGCATGCCCACCATAGTAGACTCATTGCTGAGTCTGTCCTTTTTTCAGTCTTCTGACTGGAGCACTCATCCCTTCTCAGATACTTCACTCAGCCACTTTCAATGTCTCTCAGTGCGTCTGCTGTCCCCAGATTCTACACAATAATGCAGAGGATGGCCATCAGTGTATAATACTGATCTGGCATCTTCTTTCTTTTACAGACCCTCAGTTGACAATCCCCTTAGATTTCTGCTACCAAGGCCATCCTGTACAGGTTTTTTGTTTGCCATTTTGCTTCTTTTTCACGCAAGGAGTTGTATATCTCATCGCTCCTTCTGCCTCAGCTACGGCCTTCCATTTGCAGTTTTTGGGGGCGAGTAGCTGAGGCATCTTGACTTGGATATAAATATATATTTCGTACATAATATTTGGGCAACTCATGGCCCTTTTGCTTGAGTGACACAGTGGCAGGGTGAAGGCATATGGCAATAGCACCACTTCAACTCGAATGTTTCTAAGAACAATTATAGTGATAGCATCCAAGTTCCCCATTAGCTTCATGCCAAACGAAGCCAGTAAATGATCGACCAACAGTGCTACGTTATTTTGAAACTTGGTAGGGGCATGTAATCGGCCACAGCCACCCTTTTTTATAGCTGGCAATTCATAGTAATTATGTGTGTGCTCCTATGCAGCAGGTATTTCACGGGGGATTCTGGATTGGTGTATCATTTGTATGATGGCCAAGACTTGTAGGGCTCATTCATTTTAAATACTTTTCATAACACTATTTTTCTCCTACTACGCGGTTGTTTCCAAAAATTGTTAACCCCTAAAAAAAAGTAACAACATACCGAAAGAAAGCAAACACTCATAGGGAATACAACTTAAACTTTTAAACTCATTCAGAAATCAATGAGTGTTTTTGCTTGAAAAGCTAACAACATGAAAGGAAAAGTAGTGCTTCACTCACAAAATCTGTAAGGTGGCACTAATGTGTTTCAGTGTAAATAAAACCAGTCTGCCCACCTTGTGACTACTCTGTCTTGCTTTATTTAGTTATGTATTTATTGTTTGTATATTAAAACTTTTTTTCTCTCCTCCTGAGGCTGCATTTTGCAAAGACATTTGCAGCAAAAAGTGTTTTTTCTTTTTTTGGTTCCATTTCATTGTGGTGCTTAAACCGACTGCCTCTTGTCTCCTTTCTCAGCCCACGCAAAAAAAAGCTCTTAATTTGTTTCTCTTTTTTTAAAAATCTTATCTTGAAAACTTCTCTTAATCCCCCACTCCCCGGTTGGACTACTGAGCGTTTGTTTATTCACGGCTTCGCCTCCAGCACACAGGCAGACCCTGAGACCCACCTCCCCGAGCGCCAGTGTGGGGATTTGGCCGACCAGTAGAGGGTTGTGGGGGACGACCCTTGCAGTACCCCTCCCTATATAGCACTCGCCAGAGCTGCTGGTTTTCATTTCACCAAAAGATCTTTCAAAGGGACATAGATACTGTATTATACTGGTATTTATGTAGCGCTTCATGGACAGCAATAGTTGTGTGCACGACCTGCTGGATGAAATCCCATCCCACCTGGAGTGCATCTCGTGATGTGTGGCACCAACAACGTTGTCGGCAAGGGAAAAAAGTTGGCGAATAACATGCAAAGTTTTCAAAGGATTCTAAATGTAAATGTTTACATCCTTTTTTTTTATACTCTCGTTGACACGAATTCGGGAGTTTTTTTTTTCTTTAAGTTTGATGTTTGTCTTTAGTTTCCAGAAGTAAACCCCAGTCTGCGAGGAAAAGACAGCTGCTGGTGCAATCAGCAGAGTGACGAGGCAGGGGCTAAGGGGTCAAAGAACAAAAAAGCCTCATTAACAAGTAAACGGTCTGTCAAAGACCTCTGATGTGCTCGGCTATGTGTGTGCCAGGTTGTGTCGGCCCGGGCCGACACCTCTTAACCCTCTAAGGAGGGGGAGACACCAGATGGTTGGAGGTGTAATTCTATTGATGTATTATAGTATTTCCCCGTTTTTATATATAAATACAGTTAAAGGAAAACTTGTTTTCCGTCTGTATTTATATGTAAAAATCCGTTTAAACGGAAAACCAGGATCCCTATTTGTAAACCATCAAGCCTGGGCCTTTCTCCACCACCAAGTGTCCTCAAAGATGGATGTAGGGCCACACGTGCCCCCAACGCCCCAAATGCGAGCCTTGGGGAGATCTTTGAACATATATAAAGTGGCAGCAACTGGCACTGGGGTATATAGGAAGTGTTGTTAAATAAAGGTGGTGTCTGTTCTGGAAATGTCGTCATCTGGTAAGTAAGGCCTTTGGCGGTGAGACATATAAGGGGTAGATCTACAAAGTAACTGGGTTACTGGTGCTGAGTTATAGCTATAATCCATGCTGTAACCATGGGAGGTGTGAAAGAGAACTGTCTCCTCAGAATTGTATCTCGGTATATGTTTGCTCTTAGAGGACTGTTTACTGATCCAAGGTACTCTTTGATATAGCCAGGTAAGAAAAGTCACCTGGTTCCTGTTAGAATAGATAAGCAAATATGAAATATGAAATAATATTGGTTGGATAAAGTGATCAAGCAAGGTGCTTTTAATGTGTATATTATTAAGTTATGTGGTTATTGTCCATAGAATTGTATAATTCATAGATAACAAACTTTGCACAGCTCTTTCATTTCATCTTTGTTTCTATTCCATCTCCCATGTATGTTTTTTTGCCCATTTAATTTGTTGTAGGTATATTTCTAGACCGGTTTGTATAGATTATCTATAGTTATAGCATTGTGAAAGTAAGAAAAGAGTAAGCAACATTAACTTGTTAAAAAAAACATGTGCTCAGAAATCCATGTCTATGAATACTTGCATAAATTAGTGTAAGGAGGTAAACTTTAATCTGGATGAGACAAGATACACAACAGAGTCTAGGAAAGCCCTAATGAATGCATTATTGATTTTGTATGCTTCCAAATCTTGTAACCAGGTCCCAGTTTTCCAAAACGTTTTCATGAGATGTAAAGGGGCACATGTATCAATAATCTATTTGGCATTCCTTAAACATTAGGGAATCGCTATTTAAAGAATGCAAAATGGCATGTAAGAAAATAGTGATTACCTAATAGCGATTCCTAAAGATTCGCAATAACAATTAGGTAATTGCTATTAGGTAATACTACTCCATTCGTACCTATGGTAATCACAACTTAGGTAATGCAATACCAAGGGTGCCCGGGGGCCTAATGTCTCCCTGAAGCACCCCAGCATGTGTGTGCTACATGGCATTTTGAAAAATGCATTTTTATGCATTTTACAACATTTTCACATGGTTACAATCGACTTGGAGTCGGTGGTAATATCAGTTCCAAAATGCACAGTTTGCCTTTAGAAAATGCTTGGTAGATGTGCCAAGGGAATTGCAAATTGTGATTCGGTCATATTGGGCTTAGCTAACTCTGGCTAGGCCAAGATCTTTGTGATCTCATAACATTCTCATGATATCACCTCAGGTTCGGGTGTGGCCAAGGTCCGTTATTCTGTGGGGGATCGTTGGCTACCCCTGGCTTGTGGTGTTGGGATTTACCTGATATCTGACAAATAAAATAGTAATCTTACTGATCTATGTGAGTGTTATGCTTTATTACTACATTTTTGGCAATGATCCAGGCCAGGCAGGGTGTTCTCAGCGATCAGGAAATTCATAGAGGAACTCACACTTATTCCCTAAGAGTGTGCCTGGAGAGGCATCGTTGAAGGCATGAAGGGCATGTGAGAAGAAGCACTGTGTCAATATTGACTGGTCAGGCATTTCCTGAAGGCGAGGAGGCACTGAGATAGGGGGTGTATCCACTACATGGTGTGAAGAGCCATAACACACACTTGAGGTATGTGACTTTTGTGCGTGGCAGAGGTGCACTTTGGAATTGTTTCAACATTGCGCCAGTCAAAGAAGAATTGAAATACCCGCTTTCGCTGGTTAGCAATTTCCTCAGACACGTACGAAGATTCTTGGCATATTTAGGCTTATGAGGCCACATATTGCACGAGCAGCCTCCAGTGCATATGAATTTCCTCAGGCGGGCTGACTGACCTATTACGTTGTAAAAGGCTGTTGCATCGCTTTCGCCTTCCATGTGGTGCATGTTCAAGATACACCCCATATTTTTTCAGTCACTTGGGCGACATTTAATGGTGGTACTGCAGGTGCAGGGTTTCTTTGAAGCATTTGCCTCACTGTTGGTACAAAAGATTTCTCCAGCGATTTTGCACGCTTCTGTACAATTAGCACATTCCATAAAAAGTGCAGATCAGCTTTTGTTAAGTGTTCAGCAATTTGCACGCTAATGTGGATGGCAGGTCTGCATTTGTGTGGATTTTTCAGCGATTTGCACGCTATAGTGTTGGGTGTAAATGTTTAATTTAAAAATAAAGGAACACACACCATTTAAGTTCCAGGGGATAAAAAGGACAAATATGAATCTGGATAATACGAATACTGCTCCACCACCGTTCATAATGTCTGCTGGTGATCCACCCATTGAATGTGAAGATTGGATAGACTGCTTTGAGAACTATTTGGTGGCATTGGATGGTACTAGATTTCCTGCAATACATAAGAAAGCTTTATTGCTTGGAGCTTTGGGCAAAGGTGGGCAGTGTGTTTTAAATATCTACCACAATCTATAGAAAAGATGGATGTTATATACAAAGATGCAATTGTCAGGTTAAGAATGAGGTTTGCCAAGCAGGAAAATGTGGTTATGTGCGGACACAAGTTTTGTACTCCACAAAAAAGGGTTGCTCAAACGGTCAATTAGTTTGTGCCCAGATTATATGAATTGTCTATTAAATGTCAGTTTGGGTCAATGACTGATGAGATGGTGAGAGACCAACAAATAGTTCAAAGCAACATTAAAAAAAACAAGAACGGCTGTGGGCTGTGAAGAATCCTACTCTTAAGGAGGACTTTGATATTGCTAATGTGGTTGAGCAATCGCAGAAGTGTATGAAATAAATGAGAATAATTTCTCAAGAAAAAGGAACAGAAGTGTCACTCATGCAAGACGAGACTGAATTGGTAACTATTGTAAAAGCTAAAACACAGTTAGGATGAGCAAGATATGGTAAAGATAAAAACACTAAGGTGACGGTCAACATCTCGTGTTGGGGCATGTATTTGTCACAGGTGTGGCAGCAAATTCCCATTGGCATACTCAAGAAATTGTTTTGCACAGACTAAGAATTGTCACAAATGTTGGAGGAAAGGGCATTATGCACACTTGTGCAGAGCTAGTGAAAAGAAAAGCTTGTGTAGAGGAGGAAAAGAATGAACATAGGGTATTGAACGTTAAAGAAGAGGATGAGGAGGAAATGGAGAAAAAATAGAAAATGACCGACAGCTGACTTTAACATTGATGGAAAGATAGTATCTTTGATTGTTGACTCTGGTTCTCTCTAAACTAAAATACCCAAGTGGTTATATGGTGTTTCGTGGCATGGGGTTATCTGGTACCTTCTGTTGTTGTGTTGAGGGGTTATTAAGGGTTGAGTTTTGGAGGGTTGCGGTACATCATGGCGGTCATTAAGTTTACAGGAAGGTGCATGAAAGGTAAGGTGTTTGTTGCTCCTGATCGGCCACCTATTTTACGTACAAAGCAAAACCAAAGGGGATGATGGACGGAGTGTTGAACATTGCAAGCACTCACACCCAGTCAACTGATCTGGGTTTAATCCATCATCATTCGTTAGCTCACTCCGCCACCCCACTTCAGACATGGCCATATGCAAATCAGGCTCACCCGGTGCCTCATGGGAACAGTCAAGCCCAAACTGTCTTCCCTGGACCTGAAACAAGCATCCTGGGACTGGTTTCTGGCTAATCAGCGGTCATCAGCCAGACTAACTTGAATCCAGTGGCAAAGTGAGCAAGGGACCCACGTCTGGGCATACCCTGCCAACTTAGGGCGAGCAAAGCAAAACCAAAGGGGACAATGGACGGAGTGTTGAACAATGCCTAGGTCCTCGGATGCTTGTTTCGAGTCCAGGGAGAACCTGGTTTGGCAGTTCAGGCTGGACTGTTCCCATGAGGCACAGGGTCAAGACTGATTTGCATATGGCAGGGTTCAAACTGGAATGGCATGGTGAGCCAAAAAACGATGGCTTTAGGCCCAGATATCTGTACTGTGGTGAATGTATGACATTGTTCTGGATTCTGTCCATCAACTGTTGTTTTTGCATTTGTCACCCTGAGTGGGATGGGTATGCCCAGACGTAGGTCCTGTGCTCTCTATGCCACTGGAATCAAGCTATCCTGGCTGAAGAGGGGTGAAACCCTGAAACTGGCCCTAGGATGCTTGTTTCCAGTCCAGGGAGAACCTGGCTTGGCAGTTTGGGCTGGACTGTTCCCATGAGGCACAGGGTCAAGACTGATCTGCATATGGCTGGGTTCAAACTGGAATGGCATGGTGAGCAAAAAAACAATGGATTTAGGCCCAGATCTCTGTACTGGGGTGAATGTATGACATTGTTCTGCATTCTGTCCATCAACTGTTGGTTATGTATTTTGCGTTGGGCGCATCAGTACGAGTTACATATAAAAGTAGATCCTAGAGCAGAAAATAAAGTTATGGTGGTCGAAGGAGGTGAGTTAATGAGCTACCTAAATGACAATGCCAGGGTATTTGAGAAGAAGGTGGGGGAGGCAAAGGATTTCCTGCATAAAATCATACTCAAGTGCAATGCTATCCCAGTTAAACATGTGGCATAGAGGGTACCAATGGTGGCACGTGCCAAAGCCAAAGAAATAATACAATACATTTTGGATGAGGAGGTAATAGAGCCAGTGCAGGCCACGGAATGGCTAGCACCCGTGGTGATCACGAAGAAAACTGACGAGTCTCTTATTTTCTGTGTTGACATTTGCAGCTTAAATAAGAGTGTGATTATAGACAGTTTTCCGTTGCCTAACACAAATGAGATTGTTATGATGCTATCGGGGAGAACGTTTGTCTCCAAACTCGATCTACAGAGTGCATATCACCGGGTCAGATTGCATCCTAATAGTAAACACCTTACTTCATTCATAACGTCAGAGGGAACTTTCCTGTTTAATAGGTTACCCAATGTATTGTGCTCTGCTGCCAGTGCTTTTCAGTGTCCTATCACTACAATTTTGAGTGACATTGAAAATCGAGTGTTCTCACCGGATGACATTTTAGTTTTTGGTTGCAATGAAGTCGAATTCAGCAGAATCCTGAGCGAAGTGTTTAAAAGAATTTGGGATGCTGGAATGACTTTGAGGAAGGGAAAATGTGTATTTGGGGTGCAAGAGGTTGATTATCTTGGGTATCACATTGCTAGGGATATAATTAAGCCCAAACAGAACCTAGTAAGTGCAATTGTCAATCTGCAGACACCATGTGATTAGGACCAATTGAGATCCTTTTTGGGGCTGGTCGAGTACTACTGGAAATTTGTGGGGGATTTTGAATCAAAAACAGAACCTTTGAGAGAGTTGTTATGAAAGGGGAAGACGTTTGCATGGAATATAGCACAACAGGAAGTGTTCACAAAGATTAAGGAGGATATAGCCCAAGTGGGGGTACTTGCACCTTTCCAAATGGAATACAAAATGATGGTGACCACCGACACCAGTGCACTTGGTATTGGTGCTGTTTTGGCTCTGAAACATGGTCAGATAGAAGAATTGTGATGTTTGCCTCACGTTCTTTGTCTAACACTGAAAGAAGGTACTTGGTCCTAGAGGGTAAGGCATTGGCAGCTGCTTGGGCTACCCAATACTTCTGAGTGTTTCTATGGGGAAGTACATTCAAAGCGCCGGGACACCCTCTGGGGTAGCCGTGCGCTATAGAAGAGTTGGATATAACATAACATAACATAACATTCACTTTGAGAACTGACCACAAAGCCTTATTGAAGTATTGGGGCCTGATGGCACAAAAAACTGTTCTGGAAGATTAGCCCATTTAGCAGTGAGATTACAAGAGTACAATTGTAATGTTCAATATGTACCAGGTTGGAAAAATGCTGTGGCGGATTGCCTCTCAAGACTACCTGATGACAGTGTTGATGAGTTTGAATTTGAATACGAGGAGGTGGTTGCCAATTTTGATGAGGTCACTGAAGGGTTAGAAGTTGCTGTTTCCAAGGTGGAATGGTTTACAGGTATGAAGAATGGCAACACACGTAGGGGTAATGTGCCTTATTTTAGATGATGATAGAAGGGAAAGTGCCATTCCAGTGGGCTTAAGCCTATTTTTTCAAGTGAAAGATGAGTTGTCTGTTCAGGGTGAGTGGGTAATTTTGAGGGGAGAACGTTTTATACCACCCTTGTCATTCCAGGACATAGTAATAAAGCTGGCACATGAGGGACATCTAGGTCAAACACTCACCATCAGGAGGGTTGAAGTAAGATTTTGGTGGCCGCTCATGGATAAACAGATGAACGAGGGGGTGGAAAAATGTGTTCGCTGAAAGGAGTCAGAAAAGAGATTGTGGCTAGGGGTTGGTAAATCCATGAGGATCAACATGTGGGGAAGGTGGAGAATGTTTGGGAGAAAGTATGCTTGGGCTTTATTGGACCTTTTAAGTGTTTACAGGAACATGAGAGATATGCTGCAATGTTTGTGGATGCAAAGTCTAGATGGGTGGAAGTAGTGTTCATGAGATCTATTACCACTGAGGCGACCATCAATGTGTTGAGTGAGGTGTTTCAATGGAAGGGAATCCCTGCTGTGATCCTTACTGACAATGGCAAACAGTTAACTTCTGTTGATATGGAGAACGTCTTTGCAAGATTGGGTATAAGGCATGCCTGTACCTCCTGATACAATCCACAAGGCAATGGATAGCGCAAAAGAATAAATAAGATGGTCAAAGGTACCATGCAACTTGCTTCCACTAATGGTGTCCAAGTACAGAAGGCAGTGAAGGAAATGTTATGGTAGTATTGCACTACCATACATTGCGGAACTGGCAAAAGTCCCTTTGAAATGATGAGGGGTAAATGAGCGGGTACCAAGATGGTAACATATTGGATGCTAGAGAAAATCAGAAAACAAGAAAGAGGAGTGAATACGGAAAGAGTACAGAAAAGGTTAATTCACACAGGAGACTAGGTCAAAGTAAAACCGGGGGGAGTTAATAGGAGTTTATCCAAATTCAGAGGTCATTACCAAGTGAGTCAAGTTGGTGGTAACTGGTTAGACTTGGCAATGGTCAGACATGGAATTTGATAAGGGTGGCCTTGTATCACAAGAAAACTAAAGAGGAGCAAGGAAGGAGGTTTCAAGGTTACCGAATGTAGGGTTGGATAATGTGGTTTGGTATGAGAAATGCAACAACAAAGAATATGACAAAGAGGTTCAGGAGGTCGAGGGTGAAACACATGCTGAACGTGTGTGAGAACAAGGAAATTGCCTGATTATTTAGCAGAGTATGTATGTAATTGAAACACTCAAATGCTCAATGAAAATGAGAAAGGGAGAAGGTATATAGTTTTTATCGTTTATTAGCAAATTTGTTATTAAGGATGTAGTAACCTTTGTTTTGCATTTTGAAACGTATATACTGAGCTTCAAATGTTTTTCCTTTCTGTAACCTGTTATTTACAGTCAACATTGCTTTGTTTTTAATGGGAAATGTTACTATTTGCCGTTAAGAAAGGAGATGTCACATATTGGGTTTAGGTAACCCTGTCTAGGCCAAGACCTTTGTGACCGTATAACATTCTCATGAAATCAACTCCGGTTCTGGCGTGGCCAAGGTCCCTTATTCGGTAGGAGATATGTGCCTGTGCCTGGCTGGGGCTGTTGGGATTTACCTAATCTCTGACAAATAAAAAACTTCTCTTACTGATCTACTTGAGTGTTATGCTTTATTACTACAGATTCCCTATTTATAGTTGAAATTTTAGGTAATCACAATTTTTGCAATTACCTAAAATTGTGACTACAAAGCCTTTCATACATCTCGAGAGGCTATTTTTCATTCGCAAATGGGCAAACTTGATTTGCACAGTTTGTTTGATACATGTTGCCTTAAGTTTCCTAAAGAAAGACTAAATAGTTTTTTACAAAAGCAGTCTGCTCTCTAAATTGATATGGACATACTCCTAAAGCTGATCCAATCTACTGAATGTCCAAATCAGATCACTAATTTGGAAAACTCTAAATACCAGCTAAGCAAATAAGCACTGAGGCTAATACACATAGGGCCATATGTATGAACACATTTCCCCAGACACAGAATGGGTGAAAACCTTTGATACATCTGGCCCATAATGGAACAGCGTTGTCACCAGAGAACTCAGAAAAGACCTGCATTGATTCATGTGCCATAAGTCTCAAGGAAAGGCATTTTAGGAAAAGCAATGTTAGGAAAAGCCTAACCACTCACTTTTGTCTTCTGCTTATGAGAGGAATCCACAGGTTTGTATTTGCCAATTAGATTGCTTTAACTGGCCCATGTGGCAGAAACTGCTGCATTCAGTTGCCAGGGGCTTGTTGTAAAACACATTTATAAATGAACATCAGGCTCTTAAATCTAATTCATGAAGCCACTGGGAGCCAGTGAAGCCTCCAAAGAACCAGGAGGTGTGACACATCCAGGGCTGATAATACTCCTAAATGCAGATTTCTGCAAGACCTGTTGATTAGATTTAGAGCCCCCGCCGCCAAGCAAGGCTTTGCTGTAATCCATTCTGGTGCCTACAGTGGCCCCAGCAATTGTAGCCTAGTTGTCTAGCGAGTGCATATAACTGGCCTAAAAAAGGAGCTTCTGATGGTAATTGTATGCTGCCATTATGCAGTTAATTTGGTCATCTAGTGACAAACAGGAAATTCAGAGTCTTTATCTCTCACAGGACGCTCTGTGTGAACTGCACTGAAATAACTATTGAGGACACTATGATTTTCCGACCAGTGATCCTTGTCTACCAGTAGAAATTAATTTTGTGCCTAATCAAGGCTTAGCTGACTTGAGATCATCCACTCCTTAATTTGGACAAACACGTCAGCAATTTCCTTGCAATTTTACTGGGAATCCTGAGTCAGATCAAACACGAATTTGAGGGTCTTTGGCATAGGTTTGGAACTCTAATGTAATGCTTTATTAAAAACGAAATTAGAAATCTTTTTCCCCCATAAAATGCTTGTATCTGAATTAATGATTCATATCTTTATCTGTGTAATTTGCGTATCAGTAAATATCTCCCCAAAAATATTTAGTTACAAAGCAAAACTCCAGGCAAGGAAATTAATTTATAAAATAAGACTGAGTTGAAGTTTCACGTTGTATTTTAAAATCACTAATAATACTAGACATCTGACTCTCTTAGGAAGTTATGAAGTGATCCCCTGCACCACAAGGTGTTGCCAAATGTAGCTTCTTGGTATCAACATTTCAAACTGGGAGCTAGCCTGATGTGCTGGTGAACTGAAAAATGATACAGTTGTACAGAATGGTAACAGCCAATGTGTTCAGCACATATGCCTTGTAAATTACGTCGTAATAATATTTTGATAGTTATGAGTTAATTCTGCATTTTATAAACATAGTTGGCACTTCTCAGGATGGCTGCATGATGCACATCCATGCCTGTGGTTTTTCCTATTGTTTTGCTCATTGTAATAGCTATTAATTAATGCAGTGTTATTTATGATAAAATCTTTTTAACATGCTCTAGATCACGTTGTTGTACTGTAAAATTGTAAGTTTTCTTGTTTCTGTTGCCGTCAGTTTTGTGCATGCAGTTGCTTAATTTCCAATTGCAATTTGATGTAACTTTAGCATGTGGGAGTGGGTAGGGAATTATCAATTTCTGTAGTGCATATAGCTCAATTTTAGTGCTGATATTTCGACACGGACCTTTTTCTGTAATACCATTTAATACACCAACAGCTACATGGGACAGCTTTTACGCCCCTCTAAATAGCAGCGCCTTCTAGTATGAAATGTTATTCACTCTGTCAGCAGAGAGGTTTATATCGCAAACATCATTTAACCATTTTGGCACTACTATGCATGTGTGTCTTCTTTGTGAGGCTTTTAAGGCAGACCTGTTGTTTCCAATATATATCTTATATGTAGAATGGGCTTCGGATCAATACTTACTCATGATTAGATGACTTTGGTGTCTATCTAAATTGAAGACTGCAATGCGTTCTAATGGGACTGGTTAATCCTTCCACTGTGCTTTGGGCGGACTACACACACAACTCTGCTGAGCACTCGTATTATTTATTTAGAACTCTGGCAACCCTGTACCTATTGCTTACAGATCATGTAGTAGTTGGTCATTTAGTAGATAGATTGCCCAGCAGTTCTCCACTCCTATTCTACAATTGCTCCCTGTGGAGATATGAGAGGCAAAACCACCTCAGACCACAAATACTGATGCATACTGAAAACTCTGGAAAAACAAAGAAACATGAGGTATGTTACTAAATGAGTGTTCCTAGCACTAGAAAATTTCAGATTGACAATAAAAAGGTAGAGTTATTTATTTTTACTGTAAATATGCACCATGTTACAAAAAAAGGAAAACTTCAGGCTTATAAATGTGTAAAATATTTAAAGAGTTTAACTCTCGCAGAAAGGATTCAAGCTGTGTGAATAATGGCCAAAGCTTTATTGGTATGCAAGTTGTCTGCTCAGCACAACGTGCTCCCTGGTTCAACAAGACTGTGTACATGGGCATAAGATCCCCGAGATTGCAGGAGAAGAAATGGCAACAATCGAATTCCCAAACACAAGGGTCTAGGTAAATTCTTCTCTAATCACTTCTCTTGAAGGGAAGAGAGAAGATTATAATGGATACAATATCCCTGCTTACTACTGCAATACATAAGGATATCCCATAACCAAAATTTGGAAAAGATGCACACCCTGCATCAGGAAACCCTTAAGTTATATTTTTTACTTTTATCTTTTTTTAGTCCTTTACCCACCTGCCATCGTTTGGCGTGTTTCCCCAGTCTTTTTGCTTTCTGACCTCCTGGCTTTGACTCCGTTTTTGCTGGTTTAGTATCTCTGCGCACTTTCTCACTGATGTCCAGTGTTAAAGTGCAAGTGCTCCTACTGTATATTGTATTATGGAGTGGTGTTTCCATGATTGACATATTTGATTTACTGGTAAGTCCCTTGTAAAGTGCACAGAGAGTGCCAGGTCCTGTAAATCAAATGCTGTTAGTAGGCCTGCAGCACTGATTGTACCACCCATTCGAAGAGCCTTTGAAAGGGTTCTCAAACCTTCCAGTGCGCACAATTTTTACTGCCATGTCGACCTGGCAAGTGCACCAACTTGCCAAGCCCTAACCTTCCCTTTCATTGCATGTAAGTCACCCCTAAGGTAGGACCTATGGGCAGGGGCGGTGCATGTGAAAGGTAGCACATTTGTGTATAACATGTCCTGATAGCGAAATACAATGCAATTTTGTTTTCACTGTTGAAAGGCTATCTATCCTATAGGGTGGAATGGGGAATACTTTGTAAACATTTTACAAGTATATCTTCCCATTGGGACAAGATAGAGAAATGGAGTTTAGTATGCCTGAACTCAGAACGTAGAAATGCATCGTTTAGTAAACAAGACTTTTCAGTTCTTTGTTTGAAAATACCACTTTTAGAAAGTAGGTATTTTCTTGCTTAGCCATCCTGTGTGCCTCTACTGGCCTGTGGATTGACTGTCTGGCATTGGAGCGACAGGGGCTGGGGATGTGCATTCTCTTCAGAGAGCCACGGGGGGATTGAGGTGTGTCCTGCCTTTCCTGGATGTATCGGGGCTAGGCTGAATAGACCTGGGCTGCATTTAGAGTAGTGGGAGAAGATTTCCTTGCACCTTAATTGGCCTGGTCTTCCTTGGACAATGCAGTCCACACCTCCTGCCAGGAAGCTCGGACAGAGAGGACCAAACTGGTTTGAACTGAACACAGACACTCTCTGCCAAAGAGAACAAAGAGAAACTGAGCATAAGTATTGGTGCCCAGAACTTTAGAACTCGCTTGGATCAAGGAACCTGCCAAGAAGAAGAGCTGGAAGAACAGCTAGGAAGAGTTCTGCCCCTTTACTGTGCTTTGCTGGGTTGGCCTGCCTCTGCCTTGGGCAGTGAAAGGACTGGACTGAAAATGTCTTCACTTGTCATGGAGTATCTCCATGGGCTTGAAATAGAGCTTGCCTCCTTCTCACTAAGTCTCAGGGACAACAAAGACTTCACTTACCTCTGGGTACTGCCTCTGGAACCGTGGGTTTCTGTTGCCACAGAGGGGGTAAGCAGCCGACACCGTCACAGACACCTCTGCTGGCTCCTGGTCTTGAAGGCACCGCAGAAAGCCCTGCTGCACTTCGCACTGCAACAAAGGTCTTACCGATGACTGCCACCGAGCTGCTGCTTGCACCACGACCTGTGGGCACCGGACTCAGCACTGCCTCACTTCACTCCGCCACCCTGGTCTCACCGACGATGTCACTGCCCACTGACCTTGACACCTGTGACTTTATCGTGGTTTGGGAGCACTGCTCGTAAGTCACATGACTCACCGCTCCGTGCCATACCACAGTGTGGGCTGACCGACGCCAGCTCCCATCAACCGGTGCTGCCGCTTGCACAGTGACCTGTCAACACTGCAACGAGCACCTCCTCACTCAGCATCGCAGCCCTGGTCTCACCAACAAGCTGAACGACTATCGCCAAGCCGTTGCCTGCATCTTCACCTGAGGGCACATCACGTCGCACCGCTACGCTTCACATTGCAACCGCGATGGTTGCCACGAACGGCCCACACCAACGCGGTCGGCCGGAGTCTGCTGACACTAATGCCGGTCTGCACTGACGCAGTCGGCCGGAACGTTTGGATTCTGTTGTTTTCAGCCCTGTGGTAGCCCCGGATGGAGCTACCGGCATTTAAGGAACTGCATTTATAAGTCACATTTGTATAGTGGATATTTTTGATTACTGTATGTTGGTCTTTTATCGTTTTGCTCTTGTTTGCACAGATAAATACCTCTGGTCGCTCCCCATGCCGCATGGCTCCTCCTGGTTGCCTGTGACTGCTGCTGACTTGTTTCTCCCCCATTCCTGGCTTGTATTCTGTAGTTTTTCTTCCCCTCTGTTTGCCGCTCGTTTTGCCCTTGCCCTCTGTGCCCCCACCCGCTCCCCGCTTCCCGCCGCTGCTCCCCACGGCCCTGCCCCCTTTTGCCTTCTGTGCCCAATACCCTCGCCATTGGCCGCCCCGCTCCCGCCTCCCAGCTGCTCCTCCCTCCCACTTGGCCTCTTAAGGAGGGCACCGCGCGGCTGTGAGTGCGACCTGACCTCTGGTCCTCCCCACGCCGCACGGCTCCTCCAGGTTGCCTGTGACTGCTGCTGACTTGTTTCTCCCCCATTTCTGGCTTGTATTCAGTAGTTTTTCTTCCCCTCTGTTTGCCGCTCGTTTTGCCCTTGCCCTCTGTGCCCCCACTCGCTCCCTGCTTCCCGCCGCTGCTCCCCGCGGCCCTGCCCCCTTTTGCCTTCTGTGCCCAATACCCTCGGCCATTGGCCGCCCCGCTCCCGCCTCCCAGCTGCTCCTCCCTCCCACTTGGCCTCTTAAGGAGGGCACCACGCGGCTGTGAGTGCAACCTGACCTCTGGTCGCTCCCCACGCCGCACGGCTCCTCCAGGTTGCCTGTGACTGCTGCTGACTTGTTTCTCCCCCATTTCTGGCTTGTATTCTGTAGTTTTTCTTCCCCTCTGTTTGCCGCTCGTTTTGCCCTTGCCCTCTGTGCCCCCACTCGCTCCCTGCTTCCCGCGGGCCGCCCCCTTTTGCCTTCTGTGCCCAATACCCTCGGCCATTGGCCGCCCGCTCCCGCCTCCCAGCTGCTCCTCCCTCCCACTTTGCCTCTTAGGGAAGGCACAGCGCGGAAGCGCAGCGGACGCGCCAAAGGCGAGCCCGTCTGCGCCCGTCCGCGCCTGGACCGTGCCCAGTGCCAGAACCCCTGGCCCCAGCCGATGCCAGGGCACCCGACTGAGGTACCACAGCGCCACCCTCACCGCATTCAACACCGGACGACCTGCCACCTGCCACCGAGCTACCCCGAGGCGCACCCACGGACCCTTCACCTGCCAAGCATGCAAATTCTCCTGCCTCCGAACCTGCACCCCGCCCACCGAACTCAGCAACGACAGCAACAACCACCTCCTGCTCAACACCCGCTCCGTTCACAAACACGCCATCGAACTCTGGGAACTCCTTGATACTACAGCACCAGACGTCGCCTTCCTCACGGAAACCTCGATGAGCACCTCCTCGGCCCCCGACATCGCCATAGCCACCCCGGATGGCTACAAAATCACCCGGAAGGACCGCGTCAACAAACCTGGAGGAGGAATCGCCATCATCTACAGGAACACCATCAGCGTCATGTCCGAAGACACACTCACCGCCGCCGAACACCTACACTTCCAGATCCACACCGACCCCCAGAGGAACACTCATCTCCAGACCCCCGGGCCCACGGAGAAAATTCAGTGAAACCATCGCCGACATCATCAGCCCGCACGCTCTAGCCTCACCAGAGTACATCCTCCTAGGGGACCTGAACTTCCACCTGGAGAAAAACAATGACAGCAACACCACCGCCCTGCTCGACAACCTCGCCAACCCGAACTCAAGCAACTGGTGGACACGCCCACCCACCTCACCGGCCACACGCTCGACCCCATCTACTCCACCAGCAACCACGTCTCCTTCAGCCACTCCACCAGACTTCACTGGACCGACCACAGCTGCATCCAATTCACCTTCAGGAAAACCACCTCCCACCACCAGACACCACAGATCCCCCGCAGAAGCTGGAGCAAAGTCACCACAGACCAACTGACCACATCGCTGAGCCAGAACCCGCCTGTAGACACCCACAACACCAACGACGCAGCAGACAATCTCGCACAGTGGATCACCAACTGAGCCGACGACCTCGCCCCTCTGAAGAAACCCGCAGGCAAGACTACAACAGAAAAAACGCATGGTTCACAGACGCCCTCAGAGCCGCAAAGAAATCATGCCAAACCCTTGAGAAAGCTTGTCGCCACGAACGGACATCAGAAAACATGACCGCCCTCGAGCGCCACCCGCGAATACCACCATATGATTCGCACCACCAAAAGGACATTGTCCAAAGAGCGGCTGGACAACAATGCCCACAACAGCAAGGAACTCTTCAGCATCGTCAAAGAGCTCTCCAACCCCAGCGCCAGCAACAACGACATCACACCATCGCAAGACCTCTGCAACTCCCTCGCCACATTCTTCCACCCCAAGATCGCAGAGATACACAACAGCTTCGGACCCCAGACACCACCTCCAGCTATCAAACCAACGACCCCCACCAACAGCCTCAGTGCATGGACCTCCATCAGCTCGGAAGACCCCATCCGCGTCATGAACACCATCCACTCCGACCCCCCCATCCGACCCATGCCCTCATCACATCTTCAACAAAGCAGA
Organism: Lissotriton helveticus; assembly: GCF_964261635.1. Taxonomy (NCBI): domain Eukaryota; kingdom Metazoa; phylum Chordata; class Amphibia; order Caudata; family Salamandridae; genus Lissotriton; species Lissotriton helveticus. The sequence goes on from NC_136058.1 coordinate 37,899,389, forward strand.
CACCATCATCGCACCCCACCTCCGGAACATCATCAACAGCTCCTTCATGTCGGCCACCTTCCCTGGAAGCTGGAAACACGCAGAAATCAACGCCCTTCGGAAGACCCCATCCGCGTCATGAACACCATCCACTCCGACCCCCCATCCGACCCATGCCCTCATCACATCTTCAACAAAGCAGACACCATCATCGCACCCCACCTCCGGAACATCATCAACAGCTCCTTCATGTCAGCCACCTTCCCTGGAAGCTGGAAACACGCAGAAATCAACGCCCTTCTGAAGAAAAGACCTCAAGAACTTCCGCCCCATCTCTCTTCTCCCCTTCCCAGCTAAAGTCATCGAGAAGACCGTCAATAAACAGCTGTCTGCAATCCTCGAAGAAAACAACTCGCTCGACCCATCCCAGTCCAGATTTTGAGCCAACCACAGCACCGAGACCGCCCTCATCGCAGCCACCGATGACATCAGGACCCTGATGGACAACGGAGAGACAGCCGCTCTCATCCTCCTGGACCTCTCAGCAGCCTTCAACACAGTCTGCCACCGCACCCTAATAACCCGCCTCTACAACACTGGGATCCAAGGAAAGGCCCTGGACTGGATCACATCATTCCTCTCCGACTGAACCCAGAGAGTCCGCCTCCCTCCCTTGCGCTCCGAAGCCACCAAGATCATCTGCGGCGTACCCCAGGGCTCCTCACTCAGCCCAACCCTCTTCAATATCTACATGAGTCCCCTCGCCACCATCGCATGCAAACACGGCATCAACATCATCTCCTACGCCGACGACACCCAACTGATACTCTCCCTCACCAAAGACCCTCTCACCGCCAAAGCCAACTTCCAGGATGGAATGAAAGATGTCGCAGAATGGATGAAGCACAGCTGTCTGAAGCTCAACTCGGACAAAACGGAGGTCCTCATCCTCGGACAATCCCCGTCCGCCTTGGACGATTCCTGGTGGACCACGCACGCAACCTGGGATTCAACCTGGACTCCTCCCTCACGATGACAAAACAAGTCAAAGCAGTCTCGTCCTCGTGCTACAACACCCTGCGCATGCTCCGAAAGATCTTCCTGTGGATCCCCACCGAAACCAGAAAGACGGTCACCCAGGCCCTCGTCACCAGCCGACTGGACTACGGGAACACCCTATATGCAGGAACCACAGCCAAACTTCAGAAACGCCTTCAATGCATACAGAACGCCTCCACACGACTCATCCTCAACATCCCTCGCCACAGCCACATTTCCGCCCACCTGAGAAAACTGCACTGGCTCCCCGTCAGCAAGAGGATCACGTTCAGGCTGCTCACCCATGCACACAAAGCGCTCCACAACATGGGCCCTGAATACCTCAACAACCGTCTCTCGTTCTACACCCCCACCCGCCAGCTCCGCTCCACCAACCTCGCCACCGTCCCACGGATTCGCAGAACCACCACCGGAGGAAGATCTTTCTCCTACCTGGCAGCTAAGACATGGAACTCCCTCCCCGCTCACCTACGACTGACCCAAGACCATCTCACCTTCAGGAAACACCTCAAGACCTGGTTGTTCGAGCAGTAGCGCGCTCTACAAATTTACTGATTGATTGATGAATATTTTTTTTCTAAAATGGGTGTGATGTTCTTTTGTATAGTTCTCACTGTACTACTGTATGTTATCTGCAAACGCTTTACACATCGCCTCTGAGATCAGCTTGACTGCTCATGCCAAGCTACCAAGGGCGTGAGCAAGGATTATTTCAGTAGTGTATCCCCCTTATCCTGACTAGAACCAAGGGTCTCTATTTGCACAAAGGTGCAAACCATTGCCAACTCGAGACCCCCATTTCTAACATTGGTTGTCAGCGGTGAGGATAGGACTTACGTTTGCACTTGACCTACCGTGATTGGTGTACACTACTACCATATAGCAGACCACTATGTACCACTTACTGTTTCTTTTTGGTCTATTTTTTGTGATCCTATTGTTTTGGAACTTGAACTTTCCATTGCATTGTGCCTGAGTCAAGAGCATCCTCTATTGCATCTTTGGAATTGGCTTTTGAGGAGGAGAGGTTAGAAAGCTACAATGTGAAGGAGTTGAAGGCTATTTGCAAGAACCTCAAAGTCCAAATCAGGGGTCTCACCAGGAAAGAGGAGCTACAAAAGGTGCTGAGGGACCGGGTAGCAGCCAGGCATGCCAGCGGTCAGTCTAAAAATCCTGTTATGGAGGTGAAGGAGCCTATTCCTGGGATGAATGTGCTGTTGGGAGGGGGGAACCCTCCAGACCAGGCAGCAGTGGCTTGTCCGCAGAGGAACTGAAGGACAGGCGGGAGGCAATTATTTTGTACTGTGAAAACTCCTGCTGAAAAATGAGAGGGAAGATAAAAGAATAGCCATGGAGGAAAGGAAGATGATCTTGGATCATGAGCGTCACATTAAGGAGCTGGACCTAAGAAGCAGGTACAGCATAGAAGGTGGCTGCAATTTCTTCGAGCGGACAGATAGAATTGCTCTCACCCCGAAGAATGTAGGCATTGAATTCAAGAAGGGGGATTACATACAAAGGTAGTTTCAGGGTTATGAGGCATCAATACACATGAATGTAGTCCCTGAAAAGAATTGGGGAGCAGGATTGTGGCCTCTTTTCCCAGAAGAGGGGAGGGACACTTTAGTAGCTTTGGGTAAGGGGCAGAGCCTCATCTATGCTGATATGCAAGAAGCCCTTTTCACCAGGTATGGTCTCACTCCTGACAAGTACAGGGATCAGTTTAGGTCCAGTAGGAAAACTGATGCAAACTCTTGGTTGGATTCTTTTTGCAGGTCACTGGATGGTTGGGTGAAGGGTAGTAATGTGACAGATTTTCAGGGGTTCTATAATTTGATTGCATGGGAGCACTTGTCTATGCATTGAAGAGCTGCACTGGCACTTGACTGATAGTCAGCTCTGACTGACCCCAGGAAGCTTGCTATCAAGGTGGACCGCTGGGTGAGTACCAGGGTCCACAAGAAGGTATATGGGGAGACTCTGCCAAAGGTGGTCAGGTTCCCCAGCAGGAGAGTGGGGGGACAAAGGGTATGGGGGGACAAAGGGTATAGCACATGAGTTTTCTAAAGGGCCCCAAACTAATACCAAGGGTAAAGTTTCCCATCCCCCAGGAGATAAGAAACAAGAGGTCTCTTCAGGTAAGCTTGCAGAGACCGGCCCCCGCAAGTACTATGCCTGTGAGCAGGTGGGTCACTTGAAGGGGGACCCAAAGTGTCCCCAGAGGGCACAGCCACCCACTGGTGGGCAGTCCAAGGTGTTGGCTAGTGTAGCGCTTAAGGAGGAGGGGTACCCGCGGGAGGGTGGGGATCCCTCTGAAATGACCTTCATCTTACTAGGGGACAGTGAGATTGTCCCATGGAACCAGGTGCTTATAACACTAAGAAATACAGTGCCTGGGTGACCATCAATGGGAGAAGGGTAGAGGCTCTCGGAGATACTGGAGCCAGTGTGACCTCAGTCCGGTGTCACTTGGTCTCTGAGGAATAAGTAGTCCCCGGGGCATTCCACCAAGTAGTTGCTGGGGGCAACTCCGAGCGCCCATGTATGGTGCTGCAGGTTCCCTTTGAATGGGGGGAGGGGTGGTCTCGGGTCCATTGAGGGTGGTTGTGAGCCCTACCATGCCTGTAGATTGTCTGCTAGGTAACGACCTGGAGCAGTCCTTGTGGAAGGATGTTGAGCTTAGGTCTAACTTGGAGATGCCTGGGTTGCCAGAGTGGCCATGCGTGACCACTGTCTAGGGCAGCCAGGAAGGGTGATCAGAAGGACCTGGAGCCCGAAACAGTGGCCCAGGTTCCTGCCAAGAGAAAGGGCAGGGGGTGGGTATACCCACCCCTGAGGTTCCCATGGCCTGGGAGGAGGCTGATCTTGAGGGGGACACCCCGGTACCCACAGGGGAGCTGATAGCTGAACTGAGGGGACTTATCTGAGCTAACCCATTGGCAGCAAGAAGGTGGTCCCATCAGGGAAGAATTCTGCAGGGAGCAGAAGGAATGCTCTTCTCTGAAGGGTGCGGTGGTAGGCTGCAAACCAGACAACTGGTGATCAGTCTGGATCTGCTGGGAGAATGGTCTGCTATACAGCAAGCCTAAGGTCGCTGAGACTAGGTCAGCCCGCATGCTGGTGGTATCCCAGCTTTTCAGGACCTTCCTACTGGACCTGGCTCATGACGTGCCTTTGGCAGGACATTTGGGGTAGGACAAGATCTTTGACAGGGTTGTCACCCACTTCTTTTGGCCCCAAACACAAAGGCCATCAGACTCACATTGCAGATATTGCCATACTTGCCAGGCAAGTGGTAAGAGTGGGAGGAAGTGTAAGGATCCTCTACAACCTTTTTTGAAAGGGTGGGGATGGACATTGTGGGGTCACTGGATCCCAAGACAGCCATGGGCAACAGGTACATCCTGGTCTTGGTGGACCATGCCAACTGGTACATGGAGGCTATCCTGCTCAGGACAGCGACCGCACCAGTGGTGGGCCGGGCGTTAATGGGGATCTTTTTCCCTGTGGGTCTCTCCAGAGAGGTGGTATCTGACTGTGAGACTAATTTCATTTCCAAGCATATGACATCCCTGTGGGAGGAGTGCAGTGTAACCTACATGATCACCACTCCTTATCACCCACAAGGTAATGGTTTGGTGGAGAGATATTCAACCAAACCTTAAAGGGCATGATCAAGGGTCTCACCAAACCCGAGTCATAAGTGGGATGTCCTCTTACCATCCCTTCTCTTTGCATACAGAGAAGTACCACAGAAGTCAATAGGGTTCATCTTCTGTATGGGTACCCTGTGAGAGGACCTCTCAGTTTAGTCACAGAAGGCTGAGAGACAGCTCCCAGGAAAAATCCCCAGGATGTATTTAGCTACATGCTTACCTTCAGGAACCAAGCTTCTCACTTCAGGAAACTCGCTCAGGCAAGCATGTAAGCAAGCAAGCCAGGAGGAGATAAAACACTAGTACAACCAGAATGCCAGTCTGGTAGAGTTTCAGCCTATCCAGAAAGTGTGGGTCTTGGCTCCAGTCGAACCTTGTGCCTTGCACGACAAGTGGACTGGGCCTTTTGAGGTGATGGAGCTCAAAGGTAATGTCCCCTACCCGGTGAATTTGCAGACCCCCGAAATCCTTTGCAGCTCCTCCATGTGAACCGCCTAAAGCCTAACTCTGAGAGGTCTGAAGTAAGCATGCTCTTGTTGACAGATGATGGGGTGGAAGAGGGGAGTGAACCTATTTTGCCAAAGAGCAATGTTGGGTCAGTTGAAGGTGTGATCCTCTCCACTGCACTCACCCCAGAGCAGCAGAGTGTCTATCACCATTTTCTGGGGCAGTTTGCCATGCTGTTCTCCCTGACCCCAGATGTTACTCACTGGTGTGCCCATGACGTGGACACTTTGACAGCTCTCCTGTGAATCACAAGATTTATATGTTGACTGACCGTGTCAGAGCCAGCATCAAAGAGGAGATATCTAAGATATTGGCATTAGGGGGTGATAGAGTGCCCAAACAGTCCTTGGGTGAGCACAGTGGTCTTGGCCCCAAAGGCTGATTCACCCGGTGCCACTTCTGAACTGCGGTTCTTTGTGAACTACCTTGGGCTCAACGCCATCACCAGGACTGAAGTGCACCCAATCCCTAGAGCTGATGAGCTCATTGATCGGTTGGGCGCTTCCTCGTTCCTCAGCACGATTTTATGTCTGGGTACTAGCAGATTGCCTTAACCGAGGGTACCAAGGAGAGGTCCGCATTTCCAGTTTCGGGTGATGCCCTTTGGGTTGAAGAATGCCCCTGCCATCTAACAGAGTTTGGTCAATCAGGTGTTGGCTGGGCTGGAGGATTGCAGTGCTGCCTACCTGGATGACCATGCAGTGTTCAGTTCCAGCTGGGAAGAACACTTGCAACACCTCTGGGAAGTGTTGGAGGCTCTGCAGAGGGCAGGCCTCATGCTCAAGGCCAGTAAGTGCTAGATCGGGCAGGGATCTGTGGTGTGCTTAGGGCACCAGGTAGGAACCGGCCAGGTGGTGCCCCTACAGCCTAAGATTGACACCATTCTGGCTTGGAAGACCCCAAGGCCCAGACAAAGGTGAGAGCTTTTTTAGGTCTCACCAACTTCTATCTGAGAGTTATTCAGGGCTAAGGCACCATTGTTGCCCCCTTAACAGAGCTAACTTCCAGGAAGCTGCTCAGAAAGGTGATCTGGACTGAAGCCTAGCAGAAAGCTTTTGATGCCCTGAAGGCAGCCATATGCATGGCACCCATGCTCAAGTCACCCAACTTCTCCAAGGAATTCTTAGTGCATACTGATGCTTCAGAGCACAGTGTGGGAGCTGTGCTCTCACACAACTGAACAATGAGGACCTAGACCAGCCTACAATCTTACTTAGCAGGAGACTACACCCCAGGGAACAGAGGCAGAGTGCCACCGAGCGAGAAGCTTTTGCTGTGGTCTGGGCACTGAAGAAGCCTACCTGTTTGGGACTCACTTCAGAGTTCAGACAGCCCACAGGCCCCTCAGATGGTTGATGCAAAGAAGGGGTGAGCACCCAAAGCTGTTGAGGTGATCCATCTCCCTACAGGGAATGGACTTTACGGTGGAGCACCGCCCTGGCAAAGAACTCGCGAACACTGATAGTGTTCAGGTTCTTCCATTTTAGTGAAGAGAACTGCAAGGAGGTAGGGTAATACTCCCTACTTTCAGCTGGAAGGGACATGTGTTAGGTCTGGCATCTTTTGGCGTGGTTCCCCTTTCTTTTTGCTCTCCTGGTTTTGACCCTGTTTTTGCTGGTTTAGTGTCTGCCCACTTTCTCACTGCTGTCTATTGTAATTGTAAATTTTATTAAGGATTGGTGCTTCTATGATTGGCATGTTTGATTTACTGGTTATTCCGTAGTAAAGAGCACTGAGAGTGCCAGGGCCTGTAAATCAATTGCTGCAACTGTGTCTTCAGCACCAATTGTGCCACCCACATGAGCAGCCTTTCAAAGGGTTGTCGGACCTGCTACTGCATTGTCTGCACGGAGTTTTTACCGCCATTTCGACTTGGCAAGTCACCCACTAGCCAAGCACTAACCTTCCCTTTCATTACATGTAAGTCACCCCTAAGGTAGGCCCAAGGTACACCTATGGGCAGGGTGCAGTACATGTGAAAGGTAGAACATGTACTGGTGTGTGTAACTTGTCCAGATGGTGAAATACAGTGCAATTCATTTTCACTGTTGAAAGGCAATCTGTCCCATTGGATAGAATGGGGAATACTTTGTAAACACTTTACTAGTATATCTTCCCATTGCGACAAGATAGAGAAATGGAGTTAAGTATGCCTGAACTCAGAATGTAGAAATGCATCTTTTAGTAAAGATGATTTTTATGTTCTTTGTTTGAAAATACCACTTTGAGAAAGTAGGTATTTTCTTGCTTAGCCATCCTCTGTGCCGCTGAAGGGTTGTTGATTGACTGTCTGCCTTTGGAGAAAAAAGGACCTGGGATGTGCATTCTCTCCAGACAGCCACTGGGGGGAGTTAAGGTGTGTCCTGCCTTTACTGGATGAGACAGGGCTGGGCTGAATAGACGTGGGCTGCATTTAGAGTAGTGGGAGATTTCCTTGCATCTGAATGGCCCTGGTCTGCCTTGGACAATGCAGCCTCATTCTCCTGTCGGGAAGCTCGGCCAGAGAGACTGGGTTGGACTGCACACAGACATTCTCTGACAAAGACAACAAAGAGAAACTGAGTTTAAATATTGGAGCCCAGACCCCAGAACTCGCTTTGATCAAGGAACCTGCAGAGAAAAAGCTGGAAGAGCTGCTACTAGGAGCACTTCCCCTTTGCTGTGTTGTTGCTTTGCTGGCTTGGCCTGCTGTGACTGCTTCTGCCTTGGGCAGTGAATGGACTGGACTGAACCTTCTTCACTTGTCGCTGAGTATCTCCAAGGGCTTGAAATATAGCTTGCTTCCTGTTCACAAAGTCTCAGGGAGGGCAAAACTTCATTAACTCAGGGTACCGCCTCTGGAGCCGCTGGTATCAGTTGCCACAGAGGGGGAAAGCTGTCACCAACACCCCAGCTGGCTCCTTGTCCTGAAGGACCCACAGAAGGCACTGACACACTTCGTACCGCAACCCTGGTCTCACCGACAATGATGACCACCACCCCTCCTTGACCAGTGGGCACCGCACTCTGTACCGCCTCGCTTCACTCTGCCGCCCTGGTCTCACCGCCGACATCCCTGCACGCTGACCTCAACACTCTGACTGCACTAAGGTTTGGAGGCACAGCTTGTAAGTCACATGACCCTCCACCCCATTCCACACCGCAGTGTGGGCCGACCGACACCAGCTCCCATCAACCAGGACTGCCGCTTACACCTCCTCACTCCGCACCGCAGCCCTGGTCTCACCAACACCGCTGGAATACCGTTCACCGAGCCGTTGCCTGCACCGCGACCTGAGGGCCCGGATGCCACACCGATGCGCTATACATAGCAGCCGCGAAGGTTGCCACATCTGACCCACACCGACGCAGTTGACAGGAACTAAAGGTACTGTTTACGAGTCTGCTGACACTAACGCCGGTCCACACCAATGCTGTGGCCGGAACTGTTGGATTCTGTTGTTTTCAGCATCGCGGTAGCCCCAGATGGAGCTGTCGGCTTTTAAGTTACTAGATTTTTAAGTCATCCTTGCAAAGTGCATATTTTTGATTACTGTATGTTGGTCTTTTATCGTTTTGGTCTTGTTTGCACAGATAAATATTTTCTAAAACTGGTGTGGTGTCCTTTTGTAGCGTTTTCACTTTATTACTGTGTTATGTTCAAATGCTTTACACATTGCCTCTGAGACAAGCCTGACTGCTTGTACCAAGCTACCAAGGGGGTGAGTAGGGGTTATTTCAGTAGTGCACCCCCCTTATCCCAACTAGAAGGAAGGGTCCCTATTTGGACAAAGGTACAAACAATTTCCAGCTAGAGACCCCCATTTCTAACACCCAATCTATTAGTGGCATGCTATATCATTGGGACTCATCCACATTCCAGGGAGCATAAGAGTTAAAAAATACTTTGATCAAACCAGGTATCTGGGTCTAATAAGAGTTAAAAATGCCCTGATCACTCACTTTAATAGCGGATGTTTGGGTATGCATAACATCAGAAACATTTGAGGGATATTACGACCCTACACCCTCTTTCTTCAGTCATTAGTCCGTATGGGAGACCCTTATGTGTTGTAGTGACAATCGTATTCCGCACCAACCCCACTTTCCTCCCAAACACAGCATCATTATACTAAAAGGAACATTTTTGTTGTGAAAGCAACTCATGTTCGATCTTTCATCGACTCAGCCTAGAAACAGCCGAAACAACATTTGGAACTGGTTAAAACTGCTAATCGCCCCCGTTGCCCATTAGATTTGCTGACCCTGCCACAAAATTGGAAGATTTTGAGTCCTAAGTAAAATCGATGAAACAATCCCTGATTATCCATCCAAATGACCAATCCAACCTGATCAATCCAGGCAAATCCAAGAACACTTGGCAACTTTTTGACATAATTGAGAAGGAAGAGCTACTTACAACCATCATGAAGACTAAACCTTCAAATCATTTTGTGGAACATATTCCTGACAACATTGCCAAAGACATTTACACTCATATTTTCCCCTAGTGGATGAAACTAGTGAATCTCTCGCTCAGCCAGAGAGTGATTCCAGAGTGCCTCAAGAGTCGACAAGTAAGCCCACACCTCAAAAATTCTCACAGACACAAATGATCTAAACAATTTTTGTCCCATTTCCAACATCAAAAGATGTGTAGTGAGTCAACTTATCCTACACATCGAAGACAACAACCTCCGAGACAAATACTAATTGGATTTTAATCAAGGTTGCAGCACTGAAACAACACTGCTTCAGATGCTCGTTGATGCGTTCTGTATTCCTTATTCAGGCAACACCTGCCTCCTTATTTTTCTTGACCGATCAGCGTCCATTGATACAGTAAATCACTGCATGCTTCTTGACAATCTAAAAAAAAATGGTTGGGCATTGATGGTGTGGATTTCAACAGGTTTGAATCATATCTCATTGGTAGGTCGCAGAGGCTAAAAATTGATGCATGCTTCTCAAAACCAGTATCTTAGGTTAACTGATCCCTCAAGGATCTATCCTCGGCCTGACCTTGTTTCACCTTTATATTGAAGCTCTTGTGGCCTGAATGAAAAATGTGGGGAACCTTTATCATCAGTAAGATGATGATACTCAACTGCACTTAAAGTTCTTCTCTCTATGTGATATCTCACAACTTGCCTACACTATAAACACTGTTTGAGATTGGATGACTTTTTACAAAAATGTCCTCAGGGAATGTTTTGTATCCACACCTTACATCCCACTCGTGGTCAAAGTCACATGCATTTAGATCCAGTCATACCGACCACATCCACACCTTGAGTCTGCTAAGTATTGACACAAAGAACCTATAGTTATTGAATTGATGGTTTTAATGTATTAAAACAATATATTTTTCAAGACATTATATAATAAAAACAATTCTGTCAGAGAAATCACAATAAAGCACTTACAATTCTTTCAATAATAAAACTAATTGATCCAAGTTAAAAGACAAAAATTTTTACACAAGAGTTCAAAAACAGACAGTAACCTTTGTCATCAATTGCCACAATCCAAAAAACAAGATTTCACCACATGAACCTTGATGCCTTACAAGTCATAAACATCTAAGGTAATGTTCAAACAGATGGATTTGTGGCTGCCATAGGAGCGTCAACGTGTTTAGAAGGTATGTTCACATAACACCTTCTTTTTCAAGACAATAGTAGTGTTACTTCCGTTCTTTTTTTTAATTAAATATGAGGCGAAGGTAAATCAGTCTGCTGCAGAGTTATGTGGACTTTACACCCCCTCACCCTCACACCCCCACAACCCTCTCACCCTCACACACCCTCACCCACCCTCACCCTCACACCATCACTCACCCTCACACACCCTCACCAGCATAGCATAGCATAACAAAACATAGCATAGCATAACAAAAAATGCATAGGATAGCAAAACATAGCATAGCATAGCATAACAAATCAAAGCATAGGATAGCAAAACAAAACATAGCATAACAAAACATAGCCTAGCAAAACACAACAAAGCATAGCATAGTATAACAAAACATAGCATAACAAAACATATCATAGCATAACAAAACACAGCATAGCATAACAAAACATATTATAACAAAGCATAGCATAACAAAACAAAGCATAGCATAACAAAACATAGCATAACAAAACATAGCATAGCAAAACATAGCATAGCATAACAAAACACAACAAAACATAGAATAGCATACAAAACAAAGCATAGGATAGCAAAACTAAACATAGCATAACAAAACAAAGCATAGGATAGCAAAACAAAACATAGCATTGCATAACAATACATAGCATAAAAATACCAAACACAACAACACATAGCATAACAAAACATAGCAAGCCACAACAAAAAATAGCATAGCTTAACAAAACACAACAAAACATAGCATAGCAAAACAAAACATATATTAGCATAGCAAAACAAAGCATAGCTTAACAAAATGCAACAAAACATAGCATAGCATAACAAAACATAGCATAGCATAATAAAACAAAACATAGCATAGTATAACAAAACATAGCATACCATAAAAAAGCATAGCATAGCAAAACATAGCATAGCGTAACAAAACACAGTATAGCATAGCATAACAAATCAAAGCATAGGATAGCAAAACATAACATAACATAGCATAGCAAAACAAAACAGGATAGCAAAACAAAACATAGCATAGCATACTCAGCACCACCACAGCATCACTCAGGGACACCACAACATCACTATGCGCTACCACAGCATCACTGAACGCCACAGCATCACTTGTTCGCCATCACAACATCACTCAGCGCAACCACAGCATCAATCTGTGCAACCATTCAACAACAACTGGTTCAGATATGTTCTCTCAATGTTTCAAGTTTTATTACAAATGTAACAAAAAGATGTTAATATTTCACTTCTGTTCTTTTTATTTTTGTCAAAATAAAATACACTGAAAATTATCTTCACAAAAGTTATTTACAAAAGTTTAAGATATTGCCATTATAAATTACAATAACTTTTATTTAAGTACTGGCTTACCGGTCGCCCGTTGCTGCGATCTCCGAAGAAAGGAAATTCAAGGAAACTCGTCATGATAACATTCAATTTACATTGTGTCATTTTTATTGAAACGTATTCATTTTAATATGGAAAACATTTCAAAGTGTCGTTTTAATTCTATTTATTTATTTGAGTGCTTGTGGATACACGATTTTTTGTTTTTCCGTCTGGTGGGTACATCAGTATTCGAAATGTTATGAGGGCCCTGGGGGCCGATATTTAAAAAGATTTTATGCAAGAAACCTTTGCAGGAGTGTACTCAACAACTTCCCAAAGTTTCCTGGCGATCGGATGAATGGTGTTTTCATTCTATTTATTTATTGGAGTGCTTGTGGATACACAATTTTTTGTTTTTCCGTTTTGTGCGTACATCAAATTTTTATGCCAGAAACCTTCGAGGGAGTGTACTCAACAACTTCCCAAAGTTTCCTGGCGATTGGATGAATGGTGTTTTAATTCTATTTATTTATTCGAGGGCTTGTGGATACACGTTTTTTTGTTTTTCCGTCTTGTGCATACATCAGTATTCAAAAGATTATAAGGGCCCTGGAGGGCCGATATTTTAAAAATGTTTATGGCCGAAACCTTCGCGGGAGCGTACTCAACAACTTTCCAAAGTTTCATGGCGATCGGATGAATGGTGTTTTAATTCTATTTATTTATTCGAGTGCTTGTGCATACACGATTTGTTGTTTTTCCGTGTAGTAATGCATAAAGGACAAACAGATAGACAGACAGACAGACATACATTCGTTTTTATATATATAGATTAATTATTTTTTTTAAATTAAAGCCACTGTTATTTGTAATATCAATACATGTAAGTCACGTAAATACAACACTTATTGCATTACAAATTCTATAGGTGTAACATTTGCGAAAGTTATAACCATTGGCATTGTAAATGACAAAGCTATTAATTTCGCTATTTTCAAAAACAAAACAAAAATAAAAATGTGTTATTTACAATACCAATAGCTCAAACGTTCCTAATGCGAGACCTATTGCATTGCAAATGCTTGTTATAAAAAGTTCTTGTTTGAACCCAGTCCTTTGGGTTACCAAGGATTCCTCTCTCTTTTTATATATTCTTCTGCACAACCGAGATTGGATGACTAAAATCAGTTAAAACTGAATCAATCCAAAATTGAATTTATCCTCATCGAAATCATCAATACGAAGTACAACCCTAAATTGACTAATTCTGCATCCTCCGCAGCAAACCTACTATTTTCAACAGTGCCAAATCCTTTGACTCATTTTATAATCCTAAACCAATACCATGGCCAGAAATGTAAGCTTTAAATTGCATCTTTTCTGTAGATTTTGCTGTTTTGTTCTAGAGCAAGATCTAACATATCTTTTTCAATCACAGGTGCTATCTAGAATCAACTACTGTATTTCTATCCTGTCTGTTTTTCCCAAGATTTATCTCACTGCACTTAAAGTAGTCCTCCATATGCCAGCATGTTTAGTCTCTGGGTCCAAAAGGAATTACTATATTTCACAGATTTTGCTAACTCTTTACTGATGTTGCATTGAAATGAGGGCTATGCACAAAACATCATGTATCATTCACAAGATTCTGCACACATCCTCCCCACATTACCTAACCGACAACCTTAATTTACCTGCTGGTGCTAGACCATCCCAGAATGCTGAAGCTCTACTGCTAGGACCCCCGACTTTTCAAAAGGAACGACTAATGACTTAGCCCTTTTTAAGAAGTGCCACCAAAGTCTGGAACTCCTTACCTCCGAAGTTATGCACCCCTATCTCGCTGGATACCTTTAAATACTAACTGAAAGCCCTTCCTTTCGGAAGACATTATAGCTAATGTCTCTTCTCCATTCTACAGGAAGTTGGTCTAGTTTCCACACTGCTCGTTGCCTTGATTTTTACCTCTCTATCTCAACTTCATTGGACTCCTTCCTATGCCTGCCACTTGCCCATATCTAGTTTTTCAATATTTAATGACTGCTGTGATTTATATCTTACTTTAATGCTCTTTGTCTATTGTGAATGTCTCAACACCCATGGGTAATGTCATTTATATGCCTTATGCAATCTATTTCTTTTGAAACGTGCTCTAACACCTTTGATAATATGTGTGCTATATAAAACTGCATGAGCAAATCAATTACATAAAATGCGTAAGCTGCAGTTCCATTGACTTCCGACAGAGATCGTAACAAATGATTGCTTGTTTATTTTGCTTTCTCTCCCAAATTATATATTTTTTTTAGTTCAGTGTCTGCTTTCATAATGACTCGAGGATTGTTTTTGGTGGACGCTGTTCCTGTGTGTCCTCCGAGTGTCGGGCGATGAACGAGCTCCAGGCAGAAACCAGCGTCCTCAGAAGTGTAGACAGTATCCCTCTCTGTTTCAAACGACACCACACACCTAGCGAGCATATATACACACAGGTCTGAGTGGTCGCCAAAAAAGAGAGAGACCAAAACCCATAGGTCTCCAAATTGAAGACAGGGCACTCAAGAGTGCAAGGTGGAATGGACACAGTACCCTGCAGAGGAGAGAGGAAAACAGAACACACAACAGGAACCTTATCAGAATCAGGATGGTAACAAGAAGGAGCTTTTCGCTATATCTCTGTACAGAATGTGCTGTAACGCTCTTACCTGCCCAAATATTGTATCACACCCAAAAGGAATCCATGGAAGAATAAAACAATATACGAACCAAAAGAAGGGTAGATACTTTGGTCTCTCCAGATAAATGAAATAGATTCAATTGAGAGTTTTGTGAAAATAGACTTGAGTCACTTCTCAAATATAAGTGTTCCAAAATAGAATTGAAGGTAAGCGATAATCCTCGCTATGCAGGCAAAAACGAAGTACACCAGAGAAAGTCTGCCCACTGACGTAATTGTCAATAAAGTTTTGTTTGATGCAACATAGAGAGTTCCCGTGTCCTTTGTACAGCTCTAGAATGAACAAAGCGTTGTTGTGCACAAACGATAAGATTTCCAAACAACAGAAGAAGGTCTTCACAAGGGTTAAGTAAACCGGCTTTTCTCACCCGGCTTACACTTGAACAGAAACAAACGAGCAAGGAAATAAACGCTTCGGCACTTGTCTTTTCACTTCAAACAAATGCCGAGAGTTAGCTGCAGTCATCCACAGCTTTCGGGTCCGAGGGAGCAGGGGAGCAAGGGAGCGGCCCACGGGACAGTGTAACGCTTCCCAGCGCCACACCTGTGAGCCGTTTAGGCGGCGGAGGAAGCAGATTCAAATCCGGCGCTTGCAGCGGCAACAGGATTCAGCTCGAAAATGCCGCAGAGAGTAAATGTTCTCGGAGTTCACCACAAGAGCCCACGAGGCCTCGCGCAGCTCTCGCACAGGGAGCGGAAAGAACAAACTGCAATTCCAAGGGAACGAAGGAAAGTACAAATGACACACGGGTCGGAACCCAGCAGGAATCCAAACGAGAAAACCAAGCACCGCCAAGTAAGAGGGAGGAGGCATATGAACCTCCCAGTCTGCATCTGATTGGTGCAGAAAGAATGAGTAGTTTCTGTCCTGTAACTCCAGTTCTGTAGTAGGGGTATCTCTGTTATAGTCATAATCTAGTGAATAGTCCCGCCCATGTGCGTGGACCCCGGAGCAATCAAAAATAATCTCTTACAGTGTCAAAAAATGCAGAAAAGCATAGACACTTAAGAGAGAATTTAAAGACAGATAATGCAGCCTAAAAAGCTACACTGTCCAGTACTTCAACTAGAAATTCCACCACAAAATCCACAAAACAGCAAAAAGCCTGTACAGATTTCCCTTGCTTTAACAGCAAACTCCCCTCAGGAATGATAGAGAGAAGAACCTGGACAGACAAGCCCCATAGGCTGCCATTATGTGGCTCAGAACAGGATACTGTGCCTTTAAGAGAATCTTCCAGAACCTTCTCCGAGTATCCCAGAATGCATAGCAGGTCCAACTTACTTTTTGAAGGCGTAACACGCCAGACCTGTAGCATTCCTTAAAGGAATATGTCTCTCTCCACCGGGGAGCAGGGCGGGCGCTTATGACTATAACAGAGATACCCCTACTACAGAACTGGAGTTACAGGACAGAAACTACTCCTTCTGTAGTATGGGATCTCTGTGTATAGTCATAATCTAGTGAATAGAATGGCAAGCCCATCCCCACACCAAAGCGGCGGTGGAGAAAAGAGAATCAACACCACTATTTGGCGAACAGATTTCGCAGTGAAGCCTGTCCAACCTGAGCATCTGCCCTAGCATCAGTGTCCAGGCAGTAATGCTTAGCAAAGGTATGAACCGACTTCCAAGTGGCCGCCTTGCAGATTTCTGCAATCGGAACATTACGAAGCAATGCTGTCGTGGCAGCCTTGCCCCTGGTGGAATGAGCCTTAGGCTTACCTCCTAAGGTCTTATTAGCTTTTTGGTAACACAATTGTATGCAGGACACAATCCACCGCGGGATGGACTGTTTAGAGGTAGCAAGACCCGTCCTGACTGATCCATAATTGATGAACAATTGGTCTGACCTACAAATATCCTTGGTTTTATCCAGATAAAATTTCAACACCCTCCTAACATCCAGGGAATGCAAAGACCTTTCCGCTGGAGAGGAAGGATTCTGAAAGAACGTAGGTAAAGTTATAGTCTGGTTGATATGAAAATCAGAAACAACCTTGGGAAGAAACTTAGGGTGAGTACGCATAACAACCTTAGCAGCATGAAATACAGTATAAGGTTCTTGGCAACACAACGCCTGAATTTCACTCACCCTGCGGGCCGATGTAATGGCCACGAGGAACGCCGCCTTCCAGGACAGGTGCTGCAACGAAGCCTTATGAATAGGTTCAAAAGGCTCCTTCATCAACCTGGACAGCACCACATTCAAGTCCCATGAAGGCGAAGGAAGCCTGACAGGAGGGAACACTTTCTTCAAGCCTTCCAAAAAATCCTTGATCACAGGGATCTGGAAGAAGGAAGTCTATGAAGGGCATTTCCTGTAGGCAGTCAAAGCAGCCAGATGAACCTTAATGGAATGGACATTAAGGCCAGACTGCGCCAGATGTAGCAGATATGGAAGGATGACATCTTCCTTGCATGTCGTAGGGTCATAGTTCTTAGACTTGCACCAGATGCAAAACCTCTTCCACTTGTAAGCATAAGAAGTCCGAGTGGAAGGTCGCTTAGCCTCCTTCAGTATGTCCATGCAATCCTCTGGGAGATTCAAATGGCCATATTGCACTATTTCAGGAGCCATGCCGCCAAACTCAAAGACGAGAGGTTGGGGTGCACCATCCGCCCCCCGAACTTCGTGAGAAGGTCCGGCCTGCACGGCAGCTTCATGTGAGGAAGGAGAGACCGGTGAAGCAGGTCCGTGAACCACCACTGTCTGGGCCATTCCGGGGCAATCAGAATCATCTTCGCCCTGGATTGGGAGAGCTTGATGAGAACCGCTGGAATCAGGGGAATGGGTGGAAAAGCGTACAGAAAGCTGTTCGACCAGTTGATCCATAACGTGTTCCCCAGCGTCCCCGGCTGGTAGTACCTGGAGGCGAAGTCTCTGCATTTGCTGTTTTCGGCGGTGGTGAACAGATCTATGTCTGGAGTGCCCCACCTTGCGAAGACTTCTCCTAGTACTTCGTCGTTTATGACCCATTCGTGGTTTTCCTGAATCAATCTGCTCAGCTCGTCTGCCTGAACATTCTGCACACCTGGCAGATGAGTGGCCGTTATCGAGAGTCTTCGAGCCAGAAGCCAATGCCAGATCGCCTGCGCCTCCTGAGACAGAGTGCGTGATCTCGAGCCCCCCTGCTTGTTGAGATAATACATCGTGGTCATATTGTCCGTCTGTACAAGCAGAGAGTTGGTCCGGAAGGACGGTTGAAAAGCCTTCAGCGCCAAGTAAACAGCCCTGAGTTCCAGGAAATTGATGTGGTACGTGGACTCCGACGGGGACCACGTCCCTTGAATCTGCAGGTCTCCGGAGTGCGCTCCCCATCCCAGGAGAGAAGCATCCGTCACGATAGTCTGAGTGGGAATGTCCTTGTGGAAGGGAACCCCTCTGAGGAGATTCTCTGCTGAACACCACCACTTCAGAGACTGGAGAGCATGTAGAGACAGTCGTATCTTGTCGTCCCAAGATCCTCTCCTCTGGTCCCACTGATCTTCCAAGCACTCCTGCAGCGGTCTCATGTGCAGCCGCGCATGTGGTGTCAGGAAGATGCAAGAGGCCATCGATCCCAGCAGAGAAGACACCGTCCTCACTGTCGTGGATGGAGTGGACATGAGAGCCTGAGCCTTCCGAAGGAGTGATAAACGTCGCTCTTCCGAAGGAGACACGCTTGCTGACAGCGTATCGATGGAGGCTCCCAAGTACTGGATGCACTGGACCGGAGTCGGGACAGACTTGGACATGTTGATGTGCAACCCCAGCTTGTTCAAGAGAACGCACGTCTTCTGGAAGTGTGCTTGAGCTTCCGAGAAGGAGGAGGCCTTGATCAACCAATCGTCCAGGTACGGGTAGATAAACACCTTGTTCTTCCTCAGGTGTGCCGCTACCACTGCCATGCACTTCGAGAACGTCCGGGGCGCAGACTTCAGCCCGAACGGAAGTACCGTGTACTGATAGTGATTGGTGCCGACTTGAAATCGCAGGAACTTCCTGTGTTTGTGTGCAATGGGCACATGGAAGTACACATCCTGTAGGTCTATGGCGCAAAGCCAGTCTCCCCGCTGCAGCTGAGGATAAATCTGATGCAACGACAGCATGCAAAACTTTTCTCTGCAAATCCATCTGTTTGCCTGTCGCAAGTCCAGAATGGGCCTGAACTCGTTCTTGTCCTTTTTGCGGACCAGAAAGAACCGGGAGTACAGACCTCTTCCTCTTTGAGACAGAGGTACATCTTCTATCGCCCTTTTCCTTAGAAGGATGTCGGCCTCCGCCTGGAGCTCGCGCAGTTGATACTGCGAGCTGACCGGAGGAATCGATGGAGGAGGGCTGATGAACCGAAGACTGTATCCATTGCAAACAATATTCAGCACCCACTTGTCCTGAGTAATTTTTCTCCACTCTGCCAGAAAAAATTTAACGCTTCCCCCCACCGGAGCGGGTAACGGACGAAGGGGAAGTAACCGCTCAGGGGCGAGACCCAGCCGGGCCCTTGTTCGCGGTAGAGGACTGCTGTCCACCTCTACCCCTCTGACGTTTCTGGAAGGGTCTTCTGTATTGCTGCTGTTGTTGCTGCTGCTGTTGTTGCCCAGAAGACTGTCCCCTTCCTCTACCCTGCGACCCGAACCGTCGTTGGAACTGGCGGTAGGGTTTCTTTTCTTTTGGCTTCTCCAAGCCCACAGCCGTCAGGGTTTCAGCCTCGGCCTTCATCCTGGCCATTTCGTCATCTGCGTGTTTCCCGAAGAGGGTGTCGCCGAAAAACTGCAGATTTGCCACTCGTTGTTGCGCTTGAGGCTTGAGCGACGTCAGCCGGAGCCAAGCATAGCGTCTCTGATTGATACCGTGGCAGTATCCATGCGCGGCCAGCAGGGAGATATCCGCCGCGGCGCTGATGGCATGGTTCGAAACCAGCATCCCTTCCTGGACGATCTCCATGAAGTCCTCTTTCCTGTCGCGCGGGACAAGGTACGCAAACTGTTCCATGGAATCCCACAGTGCACGGTCGTATCGCCCCAACAACGCCGAGTCGCTGGAGGCCTTCATCATCGTGGAAGACGTCCCACACGCCTTCCGTCCAGCTGAGTCAATCCAGCGACTCTCCTTATCCGGAGGCACAGTGGAGGACGGGGAGGTAGCATGTAGTTTCCGAGCTGCCGTCACAATCACCGAATCAGGCATTGGGTCCTTCCGTAAGAAGGCCGGGTCCGACTCTGGAGCCCTGTACTTCTTGACAAGCCTGGAGGGAGCAGCTTTCACCACCGCCGGCGTAAGGAAGAGCTGTTCAGCAGGCTCGACCAGTCCTGGCACCAAAGGCAGTAGGGGGCGAGACAGGTGCTTCGTGTGCAAAGTCTCGAAGATCACAGAAGTTGTGGGCGTAGGGGCCGTCACCTTGATCCCCAACTTCGCAGCCCCTCTCAGGAGAACCTCCTGGAACGTGCCAATGTCATCTATCGGAGACACCCTCGTCTCCGGTGAATCCGACAATGTAGGTGAATATGAATGGGTCCCAGAGGCCGAACGGGACCTGGACCTATGCCTCCTATGGCGATGTCTGGATCTCGAGGAGGAACCGTGTCCACTCCTAGATCTGTCTTTCCTCCCGGAGCGTGACCTCGATCTCCTGGGCCTGGGGACGCTCCGCCGGCTTCCCCGGGTCGGACGTCTTGGTCTTAGGAGGAACCTTCGACTTAGGAGTCTTCTTCGGAGTCTGGGCATCGACACCGATCTCGGGGAACCGGAGGAGGAGCACCCGGCACCGGGGCCTGCGGTCCTGACGGAAGAGCAGGTAGAGGAGGCAATGGAGGAGGGGTCGAAGCCCTCGGAGGAGGACCTCTAGGCAAAGGAGGAGGAGGAGGCGGCTTAACAGACTTCTTCGGGGTATACACCTCTGAGTACGCCGTTCCCGGCGAGCCACCATCCTGTCCTGACTGAGGGGAGCCCCCCACAGTCCTCGGCCTGTCCTTACGACCCCCTGACGTCGAAGACCGGTGTTCAGACGTCGACCGCGGTTCCTTCGACGTCGAGCGGCCCTTCGGCGTCGACCGTTTCACACGCCCCGGCGTCGACCGGCTTCTATGCCTCGACGTCGACCCCGACCAGATGGACGATCCTCTAAACCTCGACGACGGGCGCTGACGCCTCGACGACGGGCGCTGACGCCTCGACGGCGACCTCGACCGCCTCGACGACGACCTCTTCGATCGCCTCGACGTCGACCTCGAGCGCCTCGACGTCGACTTCTTCAGCGCCGGAGACCTCTTCCGCCTCGACGGCGACCTCGCCTTCCTCGACGGCGGCCTCGACGACGAGGATCCCCTCGACGACGACGACCATGACCTCGCCCTCGATGGCGAACGGCGGTGTTGCCTCGACGGCGAGCGCCGACGCCGGGCCCTCCGATGCCGTCCACTCGACGGCGACGACGAAGAAATCGACACCGGGTTCGACGGCGGCCTGTGTAAGTCCCTCGACGTCGACGGGCGACGTTTTCTCAACCCAGAGCCCTGGGGAGACCGGGAACTGGCCGTGGACCTTCCTCTCGACGTCGTGGTCAGAGCAACCGACCCAGACGGAGACCTTGGACGTTTGCTGGACTTCCTGCCCCTGGGGAGCCCCCCAGAGGCCTCAGCATGGGCAGTAGAAGCCCCTCCAGACCCACCTCGAGCCTTCAGTCTTCTTTCTTCAAGTCCCTGAAGTCTGATCTTCCTCCTGTCCTTCAGGGCCCTGCCAGAGAAGCCTCTACAGATCACACACTCCTCTGGGATGTGGGAAGAGGGAAGGCAGAGGATACACACCTCATGGGGGTCTGACTTGGCCTTCTTCCTGGAGCACTCCGGGCATTTGTCAAATAATGCAGGCATTATGGACAACAAAAGAGTGCAGAAACCAAGAAGAAAGACACCAAAGTACTTTAAAAGTACACAAAATCGAATTTAGTGAAAAAACACCAACAAAACCCTTGAAAAGGGAGAGCTCAATGCTCCAGGGTCCTGCTTGCAGGAGCCGGAAAAAAGAACTGAAAGTAAGTTGAACCTGCTATGCATTCTGGGATACTGGGAGAAGGTTCTGGAAGATTCTCTTAAAGGCACAGTATCCTGTTCTGAGCCACATAATGGCAGCCTATGGGGCTTGTCTGTCCAGGTTCTTCTCTCTATCATTCCTGAGGGAGTTTGCTGTTAAAGCAAGGGAAATCTGTACAGGCTTTTTGCTGTTTTGTGGATTTTGTGGTGGAATTTCTAGTTGAAGTACTGGACAGTGTAGCTTTTTAGGCTGCATTATCTGTCTTTAAATTCTCTCTTAAGTGTCTATGCTTTTCTGCATTTTTTGACACTGTAAGAGATTATTTTTGATTGCTCCGGGGTCCACGCATATGGGCGGGACTATTCACTAGATTATGACTATACACAGAGATCCCCTACTACAGAAGCATGGTCTCTCTCGAACGCCCCAAGGCATCATGGGACTTGGAGTCCCGTTTAGGCTGAAAGCAAATCACAGCACACCCTGAACAGCCACTAAAGGTATGGGACCTCCTTAAAAGCTCCGAGTCCTAACACCGAGCACCACAAGCATGATTGATGTTCTCTTTGGGGATGAGAAAGGATAGCCCTATTACCATAAACTCTAAACTAAACTTTAAGGATTTTATCTTTAGTTCAAAATATTCAAGTTAAACAAATATAGGTAATAGTATTGGTGCGTATGCTTATAATCCTTTTACCAGAGTGCTCAAAAGCTGTATTTCCACTGTTTGCAGACAGAGATCCTAACAGGTGATTGCTTGTTTGTTTTACTTTGTCACAAATTATTTTTTTAGCTCAGCATCTGTTTCCATAAATCTTCAATGAGCTGGAGAGAAGCAGCAGCCTGCCAAATGCACACAGAAAAACCCTTCCAATATGCTTTCGCTTAACACACGGTGTTAATCGTGTGTGTATTGCACGTTCAAGTGTCCCCCTGGCTCAGTGATTACCTGACAGCACTGGGGGCCGCCTTCCTCTTTGTATTCTCGATCCACCACAAACATGAGGGACCTTTGTAGTTTTTTCAGTGTAACTGGAGGATTTGCCACAGACACTTGTAGTGCAGCATCATTGGTAAGCTAAGGCAGAAAGGTGGACGCATTTGGATAGCGACACAAATATTCATAATCTATGAAGTTTAGCTTTGCATAGTCTCAACAAAATGTAGAGGCATAGTAACAACTCAGAACGCCAGACAGAAGCACCCTTGCAGCCCTCACACAGGACACCCAACACTTCCCAAGTGGGACAAATTGTGAAAATAGATTTTCCTAACCATTTATATAAAGCTGGGTTGCCTTTTACCTGACAGTGTCATTCTTTTCTTCAGGGCCACACGAGTGGTACAAAATATTATACAAAAAATACAGTGGCCGCTAATGAGTTTGCGCCTGCCCGAGGCCACCCTGTGGCCATCAGGAGGGCGGGTCCTTAGTCGCGGAGCGCTGCCCCCGTCCCGTAATATGGTCAGCCACTCCTCCCCAGGGCAGGCGTTGCTCTGTGGGATGTGGGCGGGTCGGTGATGCGCGTCCGGGGCGACAGGCAGGGAGAGGGGGGTATATCTCTCCCTCTCGCCATTTTTCAGGTCTCTTTGCCGCTCCGGACGTTGCGCACTCCACGTCGGGCCACTCTTTTAAGAACTTCTGCCGCCCTTTAGATTACCCTAACGCGGCGAATTCCAACACAAAATAGTGCATCAGCGCGCTTCATATAGCACCAGCTTCGCCATATGACGACACAAATCGTTTCTCGGAACTATCCACACTACTCCGATCCCCTCCACAATACTCTTATTGCACACACACAGTGGACCCGGCCGGAAAACCACTGCCCCCATCACCAAGGCAGACAAACCTGGCGCACGTGTAATCCAGCCAGGCCATGCAAACCGGGCCTCCAAGCCCATGCCACCCAAGGTAAGGGGGCAACTGGAGGGGCCTGGAAGCGCTCCGCCACATACCATAAGCCGGAAAGATCAGGGACACAACGTCTAGAAAGATAACCGCAGCCGCTCCTCGACACGATACCACTAAGCAAGCTAAACGAGGACGACAAGGGTGTCCCTAAACCACTCACCACGTAAAACAGAAGGACCGGGAACACGACGCCTGACAAATGCAGCAGCTCCTCGGCACTACCACCTAGGTCGGAGAAGACGAGGAAAAGAGGGTCCCCGACGTGGAGTGCGCAACGTCCGGAGCGGCAAAGAGGAATGTTGTCATTTGCGAAATGGTATCACTTGTCCGGTTTTACGAGGACCAAGTTACGTGTTATGAGTCATAGCTCTTTCATTTCAGGTTGCCTCGGTTGCCGTAATGCAGGGTCTTCTGTGCAGTAGCATGGATAGGAGTCCGTAATGCGAGGTTCATCTGCGCATTTTCAGGTTCTTTGGATGCGAGTACTTCCCGGTTGTGGCGTTCCATATCCTCTGGCAACTTTTCTCCGTGGCACTTCGTGGGTGATGTCGCCTGGACGTCTGCCCCTCCTTACAGGCGGGATACAAGCCTTCTTGTACAGGTGTTGCCTGGCGTTGGCCCATTCTAATTGCATTTGTTGGGGTGGGGACGGGAAGTGAGACAATCCTTGTGTAACCCCCCCCCTTTTCGGGTCGGTCTTAGGCCACCCGGTTCCTGTGTTAGCCCAACGAGGGCCCCCGCTTCTATAGGCTGTCCGACCTTTGGAGTTCTTTGCATGGCCAGTTATTTTATTTCTATGCTAATTTATGCGTCGACTGATCCAGGCTCGCAGAGCGCTTCACCACGGGTCTAGTATTCACTCTCGTGGTGGGGATATAAGTGTAGTGAGCAAGTTGCAGAGCATGCGCTGAAGACAAGCGGCAGAGTGTCAATAGATAGAGTGCGTGTGACACAGTTAGCAAATGTACTTCATAGAGGGTATCAGTGAGACGTGTTCAGGCGTCATAAGCGTAGTGTTAGCATTCCCATCTGCCCTACTGATTCCCGGTAGCTTCGGTCGGTATATCAGGGCGTCCCCCGGTAGTTAGTGCGGGTCAGTATTTTAGACTACTATGGGCGCAATACAAGTCGAGGCATGCGCGAGGTCATCGGGGTGCTTCCTACACCTTGCTGTGGCTGCCGTTGGTCACATAGGCCGTTTTGTTTGGCGTCGTTCCAATTTTGTCTGCTATATTATCCAGCCTCTCTTCTTTGCCGATGAACGGGTAACGTTCCTGTGAGTTTTTGCCCTGCTGCATCGTCTGGGGTTTAGGGCCATGACTCTCAGCAGGCATGATGCTTTGTGTTATATTAATGCAAAGGCGATCATTACTGTGCTGTAGGAGGCGATGGTGACAGGGTGGTAGGATTGGTAGTAACCCCAGTACGCCTTCTGCCCCCGCACCGCGCTCCAGTACACCTTCTGCCCCCGCACCGCGATCCTGTAGGCGGCAGAGCGCTTCACCTAGGAACGGTAATGTCACGGGAGGAGATATTTTCAAATACACAGATTACAAAGCTGTGTTTCAGGAGATAAGAGGCGTGTGTATGTTACCCAATCCACCTAGATCTGGCGCGAACTTTTCTAGGTCTGAGTGGCGCATTTATGAACCGATTTTCATGATACTAGCCATGGCTATGCTCCCATCAGGCTGCGGGGTAGGAGCTGTAGTCGTTTAGTTAAGGGTGTTGTTCATAGCGCGTTCTGTGCACATAGGTGGCAGAGCGCATCACTGAGAGTCAGTTGCATCACATTTACGCTGAGTGTCAGTTGCATCACATTTACGCTGGGCGAATAATCTTGTATTAGTCAATCATTCACAGATGCCTAGGAAAGGTGGTGAGTGGTAGCTTTGTTGTGTTACACAAGCTATGAGGTGCCTTCCGGGATTGTGTACACCTGTATGAAGTGCTTGTGTGGGTGTGAGGCAACCAGGCTAGCAGCAAGCTGATTCTGTATGTATACTCAGTAAGTACATACCATTGTGTGCCTGCATTAGACACTGTAAATCCCAGATAGGAGATTCACATCCCCGTATATATCCGGGGTGCCTGCAGATGGGTTAAGGTGATTTATTCTGGCTGCTTATGGGTTTGAGTACATGCATTGAAGTGTGTGGTACACCAGGCCACCAGCGAGGGTATTCGGCATAAGGCGGTTAATGAGCACGTGTGTCGGGGTGCCCCTGTGCAAGACGTGTGATACATCAGGCTATGCTGCAAGCTGGTAGTGTATGAGGTGAGGATTGTATACGTATAACCGTGTGCCCAAATTAGAGATCTGTGTTAGTCCAGACAAATAGGAAGCCATCCGGGCATGAGGTGATCAGTAGGTACAGAGGTCTGAGGATACAGTTCTAGGTCTGATGCGATACACCAGCCAAGCAAATGCTACTGCATAGTGTGGACAATATGTACACACAACCGTTTGCTGGTGTACAGGAGATGGGCAGTGTTTCAGGTCACCAGCTTACAGATACAGTATGTGGTGGCTAGAATACTTATGGGTTTGAGTGCTCACATTTAAGGGGCCTGAACTGGGGCAAGCCGTCCACTATATGTATTCATGTGTCTGAGGCATGTTGTCGGAGATGTACGACGCACCTAGCCCTGCATTCGGTGGTCGGAGGGCATGTTTTTGAGGGGCTTGTAAATGAGTGGCCATGCAGAGGAATGGCATGGAACAGACACGGTGTGAGGGGCGAGCAGCGGACGTGTATATCAGGGCCTGTCACCCGCAGGTGAGGTGCCGAGCAATGGGTCATGTGTGCACAGCAGAATTATGTATGACTGCTCGGTCCAGGAGAGGCGCGTAATTTTGCGCTCAGTATACATGTATGTGATGTACGCCTGTTCTGGCACATTTGTAAGGCCGACTTTGAGCGCTTCTTGACTACATTTACCATTAACTCAAAACAAGATAGTGCAACTGTCAGAACAGAAGTACGTAGACCACAACAGTGAGGAATCAGTGTGCTATAGGTGTGCTAGGGGGAGCCCCGAGCCACGTTGTGACTCCTTATGGCTGTGTGGGAATTTATATTGGCACCTTTGTTATCATACATATAGCAGATCTGCTACTGTGCCCTTTCCTGTGGCGCTCCATTGGGAGGGGCCCTCACTTTTGGGTATTATCTTTCTTACTGTCATGGCAAGGTAGGCCTGTAGGGAAGTCCTTCTACGGTTGTGCCAAAACTTGGATAGTTAGCAAATGCTAGATCTGCCCTAAGCTATTAGGTCATAATAGCCCCTGGCACATAGCTATCGCCTAGGGCCTTAACCAAGAGGGATAGTTGGTCTTTTAAACAATCCCGGGACCTGCACTGTTTTTTCTTAACCACGAGAAGAAAGGGTCACATGACAATAGTCAATTTTCTCTTCCATGACACTGCTTTTGTCTGTCTGTTCTTCCAAGGCTCCGTATCTGGAAGGCAGCCTTTCCGCTGTGCCATCAGTTCTGGAGTTTCTGCTGCCTTTAGTGGTATATAAGGTCTACAGCCTGCAGGGTTACACCCATGTCACGATCTAGTGTAGTTACTGTGTAACCACCGCCTGAGCCTGGACTGCCAATATACCTATAGAAGTGGGCCACTAGAAAACTCTCATATTGTATTGTGCAAGAAGTGAAGTGACAGCGGTTATGGACATTCAGAATGTCTATCTGGTATTCCAAACCCCCCACCCTTTTTTGTTCGTTTTCACTATTTGGTGGTGGCTGTGTACGATGGACTCCATCAGGATTTGTACACGCAGCTTCCCTTCTAGGTTAGTGTGGTTGGGCTCCCCTGCTTTGCGTTTGAACAGCTTCGTGATGGGCTCATTTCAGGATTAGGATGTAGGTTATTCTGCATAGCTCAGTCATGTCTGAGATGACTGGGCGTGCTGATAGCTCCTCTCTGGGATCAGAGTATGATCCGCATGGAACTCAGCTGCACAACTTCTTAGCACAGAGGGATAGCTCTACCCCCCTTCAGTCTCATGTAAATAGAGTGTGCACAGCGTAGGATCTACACAGTCCTATGTCAGCTTGAGTGGCCTTGGCCGGCTAGAATGTTTTGGGCAACCGCTTCGGCCTTTTGGCAGGGATAGGTTCTCTGCCCTCCTCCTTCACGCACTTGGGATAGTCTACACTATTGCTGTAGAGGGATTCTGCCCGGGGGTTATGCTGATTAGTTCAGAGGTGGAACTCCTTGGTTCAGCTTACTCATCCCTTGGCGGGGGATGTCAGTCAACTTTTTAGACAAGCTATTGAATTTTGTCAGCAGGGTCTAAGCAGTCTCCGGGTCTAAGCAGTCAGGGTCTAGGCAGTCTTCGGCCTCCAGGGGGCATGTGTTATCGGCTGCTTACCAAATGTGAGTCCACCACTCAAGCTATACTATTTTGCACCGAGCACTTAAAATAGCCCGCTGTACTTTGCTTGAGGTTAGTTGCTCTGTGGTAAATAAATAAATAATACCTCTCTTTTTGACTAGACATATATCATAACAGATAGCTCAATAAATAAGAGTCAAGATTCGAGGTAGTAGGAGTTTTGCAGGTTTAATACAGCATAAGGACAGGAACAGGACAACCTGCATAGGAATAGGATGGCAGGGCCCAGCAGCTGCTGGGGTTGGATCTGGGATGAGCGCGCTGACTTTTAATAACAATACATGAGCATATATACATAACGCAAACACATAGCATTACATTGCAGTAGGCGTAGCAGTGGGTGGAGCAGAAGGCGTGACGCGTAGCAGTCGCGAAAGATAAGGGTAA
This sequence comes from Lissotriton helveticus, assembly GCF_964261635.1. NCBI lineage: Eukaryota > Metazoa > Chordata > Amphibia > Caudata > Salamandridae > Lissotriton > Lissotriton helveticus. The sequence goes on from NC_136058.1 coordinate 37,928,020, forward strand.
AAAGAGGTGTAACAGGGCGTATACATAGACATGTGATGCAAACGTAACAGAATATGTCATGAATGGGGCGGAAACCATGGAGGGGGCTACCTAAGGAGCCGGGACCTCTAACCTGATGGTGCGCGCAAACTAGCAATGACGTATCACTAGGAGAAGCTGGGGGCTATGAACTCTGTGCTAGGAGCAGAGACTGAAGTCTGGAGAGTCAGGGCGACATGTACCTAAACAGTATCTAGTATCTGATGTTTAGAGAACATGTTGATATAAACTAGAAGTCAGGAGAGGAAAGGCTGACTTGATTCTAAGACTGGACCATGTATTATTCTACATGTAGTGCGTGATGAAGAATATTAAATGACCATTAAATGCAGTATTTCTCTAACGTGGAGACGTGAAGGCTAGACAATGACGGAAACTATTGATGCAGTTCAGTAGCTTAGGAATGCAGAGAAGGAGGACTGAACTGATAACTGGAATCATAACATATTCTTGGCAGACTCAGAGACTGAGCCAGGCTGGACCGGGCACTGCGAGGCAGGAAGTAAGTGAAGGGTCGAGGATACAGGTGGGGGCTGTATCGCTCCTCAGCGAGGCTTCAGGAGACAGGAGCTGAGTCTGGTGTCCAGGCCCTTTTGAGGCCTAGAAACGGGGACTTTATAATAGAATAACGTGCACACTGAGAAACGTGGCAACGTAGCTTTACATAGGCCTGATATTCGTAGTATTCACGAGGACTGGAAACTGGCATACTAGAGGTGGACACAACTGTAATTGCGTCATTAATCGAACATGGGGAATGCATATGCATATTTAATCATGCACACATAACATATGATGGATGACACGTAGGGACACAGAACATGGCAAAATTTACTTTTCCACATTCCCTCCTTGTCACTACGTTTCCATCAGGAAACATCAATTTTCATGATACCGTCTATCATTTCATACAGTATCATTTGCTCGTCTCGAATTATCCTGGAACGGGATTTAGAACGGGGCTTGGGACTAGGAATACAAGAGGTAGCACAAATGCCGCAAATCGCAGGGCCACATTGTATACAGAGGCAGCAGCTGAATATGATCGCTACTGCAATACCTAGGAAGGACAATATTTTCCATCCCCATGCGGAAATTATATTCCAGAACCAACCGGACCATGTCCAGGTGCCTGGATCTTGGTGTATCAGATGGGCAATTTTATGGAGTCTGGTTATAGCTGAATAAACAGACGGCGCGTTATTTGGAATGAAAATGCAGCAACTAGATCCGATGACTCTACAGGCCCCGCCCCTATCGGCCAGTATGACGTCAAGGACGAGACGATTCTGTAAAACGACAAATCTCATAGCAGACTGCTCTTCGGTTAAGTTACCTAGAGCAGAGGCAGTCTCATTTACTACAGCTTCGAGGGTTCTGGTTAACCTACGGATCAGTTTACTATTCTGGATAGGTCCTATAAAGAAAAAGAAACCTCTGTTGAAATCTGTATACTGTTCTAGAGCAGTTTCAGTATAATCGACAATTGGGGACTCCCTTCTATGTCTAACGTGTACTAGATGTGTATTCCTGTGATAATCAGATGGGGCTAGGAAAACTGGTGGCAGTAGGAAGGCAATGTAACAGGTTCCCTCCCAATCGAGAGGCAAACGAACATATGCAGTTTGACCACAAATAAAATAAGAATGACGTGAAGCTTTGAAGATAGATTTCCCACTGTCACTATACTTGACAATAGTAGTACAATCACTATGTCCTACATGTACAGAACCATAATTACGGACACATAATTCGCCTTTGACTGGTAGTACTGAAATAGCAGGTAAGTCTGGAGTAGTATCAGACTGAACATTCAAGACCATGAAATTCGACGAATAATTACCTAAATTATACACTTCATTTTCTAGATCTAACCCTGTTCTGTGGGGAAGACCTTGCTTGTCTGGAAAACATGTACTGTTAAGAAAAGACATATCTGTTGAGGATGACGTTAACGTGGACCATGCTCCACACGAACCATTATGTGAGAATGGATAAGGAAAGAGTGGCAGAACTCCCTTCTGTGTCTGGAAAGGGGGGAGTCGACCACACACCCAACAATTAGTGGCATTGCTGGTCTGGTGTGAGTAATGTAACATGCGGATAAATGAGTTATTTCGCATGGCGAGGCGGTAAGAGAGTTCATGAGGAGGCAGATCACTAAACGTGTGCTCTACTGTAGCATTAGCAGACTTATTTACATGAAGAACTGAGAAATACAGGTAAAATGCATAACTGGTGCAGGAAATCATAAGGCTGAGAAATAATATGAAACATAGAAAAACGATACATCGGATTGAGTTTTGACTAACTCTCTCACTATGGGGGTCTATTTTATACATGTCAGAAACAGTCTAACCGTTTCACCTAGGGGAGGACTTAGACAATCAAACTGACTGACTTATTTTACTAGACCGGAGTTTTAGCTTGTACTCCTGTTGCGGAGTTTTCTCTAACAGGGGAGGGGTTGTAGCAATGTCTTTGGCGGGACAGTCCTTGAGAACAATATTTTGGCAATCCTTCAAATCCTGGGAAATGTTCTTTAAGACGGGTTTCAGTCCATTAAAAAGTTTGACATGAGAAAGGTGTACCCAGCCTTTGCGTCCTTCCAACTTCACGGCTGTACGGGTGGTGAGGAGGACCTGTCGAGGCTCTTTCCAACGAGGCTCCAGCGGACTTGATCTGTCAAAGTTGCGGACCATCACCATGGATCCTGGAACGATTTCATGCGGTGCCACCTCGGTATTGTCTGGAAATGCGGCGGCAACCTGTGAACGACATGAGTTGAGGGCAGACATCAAGGAAGCTAGGTAATCTGTCAGCATATTACTTGAAACATCGGTAATACTTCGGGGTCTAGGTGTACCCCACATGTTAGGGGGGCGGCCGAAAACGACCTCATACGGGGACAGACCTGATCTGGAATGTGCGACCATGCGCATATAAAATAAAGCGACTGGCAGAGCTACTAGCCAGTCCACACCTTTTTCTTTACACACTTTTGCAATTCGGATTTTCAGAGTCTGATTATGTCTCTCTACGAGACCGGCTGCTTCAGGATGGCGTACACAATGGAACTTCCACTGGTACCCTAACAACAGGGAAACATGCTTCATGAGTTCAGATGAGAATGGCTGGCCGTTATCAGAATATACGACTCTAGGGAGTCCATAACGAGGGAAGAACTCACGAACCAACTGCTTGGCAGTGGTCGCGGCTGTGTAATCTGGAACTGGATATGCTTCTGTCCACCTGGACAAAGCGCATACAACTACAAGGACATACTTGAAACCTCGACATCGCTCCATCTGAATATAATCCATCTGGAGGACTTCAAAAGGGTGGTCAGGGGGCTGGAATCCACCTTGTTCCACCGGGACACTTTTACCTGGATTAAACTGACAACATATCATACAGGTACGGACTTTCTGCTTGGCTGCAGCTCGTAAATGCTTGTTGAACCAAATGTTCTGGATACTGTCTAACATAGCTTTTTCTCCTAAATGTGCTGGACTATGTGCGGTATTGATAATGACTTGAACCATAGAGTCGGGGAGAAACCATGTGGCTCTACCCTTCGTTAACCATCCTTGATCTGTCTGGACCCCTCCTTGTTCGGACCATTTCTTGATTTCCTCAGGAGTAGCATGTAACTGGATATCTATGACATCTTGAGTAGGGTCCTTAACTGTCATACATGTAATCGGATCTGGAGCATGTGTCTGATTAACTGGAATGTCTAGAGTCTGTGCTGTAAGCTTGGCTGTGCGATCTGCTAGATCATTACCTTGGGAAATAGTGTCAGTAACTTTCGTATGTGCTTTGCACTTCATGATAGCAATAGATGTCGGTAAGTGTATGGCATCTAACAGAGCTTGAATAAGGAGACCATGCTGAATCTTGGTTCCATGAGAAGTCATGAAACCTCTCTCCTGCCAGAGCACTCCGAAGTCGTGTACAACTCCAAATGCGTAACGTGAATCTGTGTAAACATTAACTTTCAAGTTCTTGGCGTGTATACAGGCTTGTGTCAGAGCAACTAGCTCTGCTGCTTGAGCGGACAGGGTGTCAATACGGTGTGTCTCTATAACTTCGGTGTCAGTAGTCACTGCATACGCGGCGACTAGTTCTCCTGTACTAGTTCTCATACACGAACCATCCACATAAAGTGTCAGGTCGGGATCTAATAACGGAATATCTGTCAGATCTTGTCTTGGCTTAGTCATAATGTTAACTGCTTCCACGCAATCATGTGTGGCAGAATTTGAATTAACTGATGGTAACAATGTAGCAGGATTCAGGATGTTGCAGCGTCTGATTTCTATGTGTGGCTGGAACAGTGTCAATTCATAACCTGTTAAACGTGCAATTGTCAAGTGCTGAGTTTGTGTTCGGTTTAAAAGAACTTCCACAGAATGTGGAACTTGTACTGTCAAGGTATGTCCTAAGACTATGGAATCACTTTGTCTGATAGCTAGTGCTGTGGCTGCAACTGACTTGAGGCACGCAGGCAGAGCCTGGGCTACAGGATCTAATGTGCTCGAAAAATAAGCACAGGGCTTGTATTGTCCTGCTTGATCTTGTGTGAGAACAGATAATGCTGTACCTTCGCGTTCAGTAACGAAAAGTGTAAAAGGCTTACTGTAGTTCGGTGTCGCTAGAACTGGAGCTTGGCATAGGGCTTTCTTTAACTCATTGAAACTAAGTGTATGTTCAGATGTCCAAGGGAGGACAGTCGATACGGCTGCCTCCTGTGTCGTTAACTGTATCAGTGGCTTGGCTAGAAATACATACTGAGGAATCCATTGTCTGCAGTAAGAAGTAAGGCCGATAAAAGCACGTACCTCCTTCTGGGTCTTGGGCTGAGGAAGACTTGCTATTAACTGGATACGGTCTGGTGTCAACTGCCTACCCCTCTTGGACAGTAAGTGTCCTAAGTAGACCACTTGCTGGACACAGAATTGAAGCTTAGAAGGGGACACCTTGTGCCCCATCTCGGCTAGGAAATACAAGACTGTAAGGGATGCTCGCTCGCAACCACGTTCAGAACGGGCTGTGATCAGTAGATCATCGACATACTGGAGCAGGGCAGTGTCAGTTGGCATGTGAATGTTGTCTAGTTGTCTCTTGAGTGCTTGACTGTAAATACTAGGACTTTCTGTGAAACCTTGAGGAGCTCGTGTAAACATATAGCTCCTTCCATTTAAACAAAATCCGAAAAGGAACTGGCTGTCTGGATGAATAGGAACACTGAAAAATGCGTTCTTGAGGTCAATGACAGTGAAGAACGTGGCTTCGGAATCAATGGCCGTTAATAGGGAAGAGATGTCTGGGACAACTGGGTACTGAGGAATAATACATTTATTAAGCTCTCGTAGGTCAATCCCTAATCGATATACTGGGGGTGCATTTGGATCAGTACGTTTCATGACTGGAATGATCGGAGAATTACATACATTGGAGTCAGTTTCTACAACCACTCCTTGAGCAATAAGCTCGTCAATAATTTTGGATAAGGCTGCTACAGCCTCAGGTGGCAATCTGTACTGTCTGATTCGTGGTAACACTACACCTGGCTTGAGAGTCACACGATAGGGTGTGATTTGCATGTAACCTACATCAGTTGGACCTTGCGCCCATAAATGCTGCGGGACATTAGACAGTCTTGAATCAAAATCTCGTAATACATAGTGACCCTTAAAGTCACGTAGGAACAATCGTATTCCCTCTGGGGAACAGCATATAACTGCACCTAACTCTTTCAGTGTCTTAATGCCTAATAGGTTTTCTGGACATGACTTAGTAAGTAACAGATCAGTAGTGCGGGACAATGGACCTACTTCTAGAGTAACTGGCTTTGAAATCTCATTTACGATAGGTTTTCCTGAAAATCCAAGGGAAACATTTCTTGAGCCTGAGAGCGGAGCCCCTGGAACTTCGGCGTGACTAATTGTGGTCCTACTTGCCCCTGTATCAATCAAAAACTTTCTGTCTTTCCCTAATACTTGACTGTGAACATAGGGACCTTCTTGATCTACAGGTATCTCGATGAGAGGCAAGCCTACCTCCCTCTCTAGGCTGTTTCATGAATACTGCTGGTACTCTGGATACTCAGACTGTGCATACTGGTACATCTGCGATGTAACGTGCTGTGTTGCAGCAATAGGCTGCGGTGCTGGAACTGTCTGTTGTGCATTCTGTGGCTGAGGAATCTGTGAAACTTGTTCTTGTCTAGGCGGACGTGGTCTTTCTTTAGTCTTACCGGTAGCTATGTTGTGTTTCAGGACTGCACACTCATTTATAAAATGACCTGGCTGTTTACAATAATTGCAATTCCCTTTAACGGGAGCTGCAGGATGACTGGCTTGATTCGGACCCCTCTTCTGACTGTCTTGAGGAACAGATTGTGCAACTAGTACTTTCATTTTCGTGTCTTTCATACGTTTTCTCTCGTGTTCTTGCTCTTCTCTGATTCTATTCTGGTGGTATTGGAGCATTTGCAACATCTGGGACGGGGTATTAGCTTGCCAGGTACTTTCGACTTTCAAAACTCGATTTTTAATTTGTGGGCTTGAATTCTCGACTAATTTAGTAACAAAAAGGTGAGGGTATGACTCACTACTTGTCTTGAGGCCACTGTTGATACTGAAACATTTTTCAAATCTAGAATAAAAATCACTAATATCCTCATCTTGCTTTTGTTTACAGGCTGAGATTGCATCCCAGTCTTCTTTTCTCGTTGTCAATAATCTGGGTAAAACTTGTATTAATAATTCTGGTAATTCTTTACATTTATCTCCAAGACCGGTACCTGGTACTCGTGCCTTGTCTTCAGCTTCTAGGACTGCCCAATCGATCTTTTTCTCTCCCACCTCCCATTCTTTTTCCTTGAGCTTTTCATACACCCCTGCGGGCAGCAGAACCTTTAACATTTTAATTATATCTGGATATGTGTATTCTCCCATACGGAGCATGTCTTTTAATTCTCTATGGAACCCTGCTGGATCTTTGTCATGACAGGGAATTAATTTCTTCATCTCGAGGAGTTCCATCTTTGTAATTGGAGTGTAAACAAACACTCGCTGCATTTCGCCACCCGTTCCTTTAACTGGGTGGACTTCTCGTAACGGATTCTGTCTTTCCATGTAAAATGGTTTACCTTCTGGAGGTGAGGCATGAACAAAATGCGGGTTCAGAAACGTTCTATATTTGTGACGCTGTTCTAGAATGACACTAATTAAGTCGGTACCTAGACCTCTCCATCTATACTGGAGTAACTCGTTCAGGATATCATGTAACGGGCCTGGATCAGAGTGTTGACCCTCATACAAAGTAATGAGGTGCTGAATCATATACATACCCACCAGTCGTTGCTCGGCTGGGGGCATTTTCAGAAACATTTGTGCCACTATTTCGTCTGGAAAAGTGGTAGAATCAGTAATCCATCGGACTGCTGATCGGGCTAGTTCTTGTTCATGCATGGTACTTAACTCACTGTAACCGATTCGTGATTTCAGAATGTGATCGGTAGCTTGAAACACTTGTTCTAGTGAACCTTGTTCTGGTGCTGGATGATGGAAAATAGACTTGTGTTCTAGGCGTAAATGGCGATCTGGAAATCTAGATTTTCCTACATACGCTATTCTGGCGGGATTCTCGTCCTCTACCTCTTCAGTATCAGAGTTACTTTCTTTCTCGCTTACTTGTGCTGCTTTACGCTGTTCGTGTATCTTTATTATTTCTCTACGGATTTTCTTGTACATACTCTCCATAGCACCGACGGTCTTGTGCTTACCCTCGGCTATATTATCACTCCACCTTGTTAGGGTTTTCATTTCGGCCGGATCTTTAGACGGGTAATCTTGTTCTCTTATTAGACAATTGATCAGAAACTTTAATATCATGAGCTGGATCTCGGCTTTCCTTTGAGACATGGCCTCGCTAATACTTTCTGGATCATCCCCTGTACGGATGAAACGATATATTCTGTCTAGATCTTCTTTCATATTCGGTAAGGTGACTAGATACTCGGCCACCTTTCTTACGCGGAATGAATATAAAACCATATTATCCTCGCCTGGGACTGGATCATAGCCGCATTCGGCAAGGGATTTTCTTATTTCTGCTACAGTCTGATGTCTAGGCGTACGCTGTGACGCTTGTGCATGTAATTCGGCTGTCGTTAAACGCTTGTGTGGCGGCGGGGTTTGAGGAGTACCTCCCCCTGCGGCCCCTAAACTGGAGTCGTCTACTGAGGCTCTTCGTCCTGGCAGAGTGGGAAATGGAAATGCAGGCTGGACTTGTATGGCGGGCTGGACCGGGGGTACCGTAACAGGTACTCCGGTGTCTGGAGAAGCGGGAAGTGCCTGATTTACAGGGACTGGCGGAGCACGAACAGGATTTGCATATTCTGGGACTGTGTCGTCCAAATAGGACGAAATAAAAATATCAGCTGCGGTCTGTTTGTGACGTAGCATGGTCGGAACTAATGGTGGCGGGAAATTACTGGATGCCTCTGGGGTCGCTTTTGGCAAGCCCTCGGCAAGGAGAGGATACATACCCCTAATAAGGGCATGCCTCTGTCTGTCTGACTGTTCGGCTTTGACTTGTTCACCTATCTCGATTAGTTCTTTTTCTTGTGCTCGTTCTAAGGATTCTCTACTTAATTCTGACTTTCTGATTTCTTTTTCGGTTCTTTTATGAGCTTCTTTACGCCATAACTCGATGGCATCTTTCTGTGACTGTCTGGCTTTCTTTTTCCATAATGCTTCTTCTACTCGCATGATGCACTCGGCATCCCATGTACCCGATACGGGCCATCTATACTTTTCTTCTAACTGTTTGGTATACTCTACCCATAAATCTAGATACAATATGGCGCTTATGCCATGCTTCTGATACATAAAGTGACCTGGACTGTCCCTCGGCGGAACAGGAACTGCTTCTTCTAACAAACCCTTTCTAGTTTTTAACTGACGTAATCTCGAAAAGAGAGACATTGTAAACTTGAATCGGAACACAATACAATACACGAGAAACAATAACAATTTGGAGAACAATTCAGGCATACCACGACATTGGAAATACATTGAACAACATCATAACATAACAGTTCGGACAGAATATTACCTGGAATACTGAGAACAGGAACACAAGAATTTCTCGAGAACGGAACAGACTAGAGTTACTGGATGCACTGCTGAAACAGTACGGAACATACCGGTCCCATAAAGGGACGCATCAAGACCCGTATCCACCTAGGTGAACACTTCGTTTGTGAGTCTGGGTACCACCAACCCACGGACCAGAGTCAATTTAGATTGACCCTGTCTAGATACTACCCCAGTAATGGTACTCACCGGGCAGCAAGAACGGAAAGCCTCGGACTGGACTGGACTGCTACGACGACGGACGACGAACTTCGGACTTCAGTTACGGGTGGACCTCCGGATACCTCGGACCTTGGACTCTTGGCTTGGGCTCTGGTCGGGACTCGCCGCGTTCCTCCACCGTCTCGTTTGGATGCTGGACCGCCTCCTCCGTCTCCTCCGTGGGCCTGAGGGATACTTGAAGCAGAAATATCTGCCGGTGCACAGAAGAGTTCCGTCACGACTGCAGAGGGTCAGGGGGTCGGCGTGGCTTCACCGACGCGTGGGGAAAGGGCAAGTCCCTATTCGGGCGCCATTATGTGGTAAATAAATAAATAATACCTCTCTTTTTGACTAGACATATATCATAACAGATAGCTCAATAAATAAGAGTCAAGATTCGAGGTAGTAGGAGTTTTGCAGGTTTAATACAGCATAAGGACAGGAACAGGACAACCTGCATAGGAATAGGATGGCAGGGCCCAGCAGCTGCTGGGGTTGGATCTGGGATGAGCGCGCTGACTTTTAATAACAATACATGAGCATATATACATAACGCAAACACATAGCATTACATTGCAGTAGGCGTAGCAGTGGGTGGAGCAGAAGGCGTGACGCGTAGCAGTCGCGAAAGATAAGGGTAAAAAGAGGTGTAACAGGGCGTATACATAGACATGTGATGCAAACGTAACAGAATATGTCATGAATGGGGCGGAAACCATGGAGGGGGCTACCTAAGGAGCCGGGACCTCTAACCTGATGGTGCGCGCAAACTAGCAATGACGTATCACTAGGAGAAGCTGGGGGCTATGAACTCTGTGCTAGGAGCAGAGACTGAAGTCTGGAGAGTCAGGGCGACATGTACCTAAACAGTATCTAGTATCTGATGTTTAGAGAACATGTTGATATAAACTAGAAGTCAGGAGAGGAAAGGCTGACTTGATTCTAAGACTGGACCATGTATTATTCTACATGTAGTGCGTGATGAAGAATATTAAATGACCATTAAATGCAGTATTTCTCTAACGTGGAGACGTGAAGGCTAGACAATGACGGAAACTATTGATGCAGTTCAGTAGCTTAGGAATGCAGAGAAGGAGGACTGAACTGATAACTGGAATCATAACATATTCTTGGCAGACTCAGAGACTGAGCCAGGCTGGACCGGGCACTGCGAGGCAGGAAGTAAGTGAAGGGTCGAGGATACAGGTGGGGGCTGTATCGCTCCTCAGCGAGGCTTCAGGAGACAGGAGCTGAGTCTGGTGTCCAGGCCCTTTTGAGGCCTAGAAACGGGGACTTTATAATAGAATAACGTGCACACTGAGAAACGTGGCAACGTAGCTTTACATAGGCCTGATATTCGTAGTATTCACGAGGACTGGAAACTGGCATACTAGAGGTGGACACAACTGTAATTGCGTCATTAATCGAACATGGGGAATGCATATGCATATTTAATCATGCACACATAACATATGATGGATGACACGTAGGGACACAGAACATGGCAAAATTTACTTTTCCACAGCTCAAGCGTACACAAAGCAGGGTTCACTGTTGTATGTTTGTGCACGGCATTTCAGCAGAATTAGTACATTACTGGGTGTAGTCTGCTGATGCTTTGTGCGAAGGTGTGTGGTGGGTATCAGTGTCATGCGCTGGTTCTACTATGGTTTTGATCAGGGAGCGATATCAGCAGGGAAGGCCCCCCATCTCTTGGGCTCTTTCCAGGGGTATTACCTCTAGGACCTGGGATAGTCTACACTATTGCTGTAGAGGGATTCGTTCCCTGGGGTATTTGCTGACTAGTTTCAGTGGGCTTGTGGTGTCAGCGGGCGTGTCATGTTGCACGTCGGGATCTTAAGGGGGCACTTGGTTTCTGTCCCAGCAATCCCTTGGTGGTGGTCTTAAGTCATTCTTACAGACAAGCTATCTACAAGTAGCGTGGCCTAAGCTGCTTCCAGACTAAACCCGAGAGGGCAGGTGATGCCTGTTGTTATACCGGTTCAATCCTGTATTGGCATATGCAAAGTCATCGCCCAAGTATATAGTATAATATGTATTTATCCCTTCAAGGCCCCTGTGCTCTTTCGAGTATAGCTGCACAAGCGTCATTGTAAGCACACTTTCTCCATGTTATGCGGAGAACGGCGTACAGCAGGAGTTGTAACTTGCTGGGTATAGCCTGCGGACGCTTGTTGTGAAGGGTGTGGTTGAGTTGCAGGGCATGTGCTGGAACGCCTATTGTTCGATTCGAAGCACCTTCAGTAGTAGGGGCCCCTCCTCATCACTTTGTCAGTCACCTGGAAGTATGACTTCAGGTAACCGGGCATGGTTACACTATGGTTGCAAAGCATTAAAAAGACCCGGGGTATCTGCAGATTAGGGGCAGAGGGGCCTGGGTTACTTCAGGCATGTAATTTTCATGTCAGGATCAGGTCGCTTCGAGGTGGAAAGGGTCCACCGCTCACCTGTCATTTTGGTCTTGTTCCTTGGACCGACAAAATGCTCTGCAGAGCAGGGGTTGCAGGTTTCCCTAAAAAGCGAAGTGGTGGGGGGCCCGGACGGCGACGGTGGCCGCCGGCCGGGCTGTGGCAGAGTGACTGGGCGATCCGGAAGCTGAGAGGTGCAACAATGTACTTCAGCGGGCACATAGGGGTGCCAGAGCCTAACCTGGAACCTCATGGGAGGTCCAGGAACTCGTGTCGGCGCCCCAGTAGTCCTTCGGGCGGTTGTGGGCCTGTGCAACCGGGGGTTTGCCTAGATACGCCCCGCAAGGGGAGTGTGTAGTTTTATTACCATAATGGTGCAGCAGTTGGGTGGTTCGTCACTGTGCTGATTGGCTCAACAGGCGGGCAGGTGGCGAGAAAGCGGCCTGCCCTTTGATCGTCCGTAAGATAACCCACCGTGATTACATAATGTTGTATGTAATAATAAACCTGCAGCAATTTTTTTTCCCAATCTTAACACTTGTGTCTGTGTGTTATTTGCGGGATGTTGTATATGTTGGGGCGGGGGTCCTGTGGCCCTGAAGTGACTATGCGCCTGCCCGAGGCCACCCTGTGGCCATCAGGAGGGCGGGCCCTTAGTCGCGGAGGGCTGCCCCCGTCCCGTAATATGGTCAGCCACTCCTCCCCAGGGCAGGCGTTGCTCTGTGGGATGTGGGCGGGTCGGTGACGCGCGTCCGGGGCGGCAGGCAGGGAGAGGGGGGTATATCTCTCCCTCTCGCCATTTCTCAGGCCTCTTTGCCGCTCCGGACGTTGCGCACTCCACGTCGGGGACACTCTTTTCCCTCCCTACCTCTTACCCAGAGTGTCTGCTTGGGGGAGGCGCTCATAAGGGAGTTTTTAATGTGTTCCTTTTTCGTTGCAGGCGGAGTTACAGGGCGATCCGGAAGCTGAGAGGTGCAACAATGTACTTCAGCGGGCACATAGGGGTGCCAGAGCCTAACCTGGAACCTCATGAGAGGTCCAGGAACTTTTGTCGGCGCCCCAGTAGTCCTTCGGGCGGTTGTGGGCCTGTGCAACCGGGGGTTTGCCTAGATACGCCCCGCAAGGGGCATGTGTAGTTTTATTACCATAATGGTGCAGCAGTTGGGTGGTTCGCCACTGTGCTGATTGGCTCAACAGGCGGGCAGGTGGCGAGAAGGCGGCCTGCCCTTTGATCATCCGTAAGATAACCCACCGTGATTACATAATGTTGTATGTAATAATAAACCTGCAGCAATTTTTCCCAATCTTAACACTTGTGTCTGTGTGTTATTTGCGGGATGTTGTAAATGTTGGGGCGGGGGGTCCTGTGGCCCTGAAGTGACTAGAGTCACGATACATGCGTGCGTCTCTGTAGCCATCTTGAAATGGCTGTTTTTAAACGGAAAACCCATTCCAAAATGTCCAGCCATGTACTCTCATGTTTGAGCATGTATTATGATACATACATTGTAATGCACTGGTGGCCATTTTTGGCATGTTGATGCAAATGAAAAAAAGCATTGGCAAGGTCAATAGCTCTCTCTTCTATGTGTGTTACCTATCATATTGGCTTTACCACTGCTTGTTTAAACTCGCCATTCGGCAGCCAAAAGTAAGTTATTTGCTATCTACTTTAAGGGTATATTGATATACCATGAGAAAAAAATAGGACCCATAACTAAGACCTTATATCAGCGAAAGAGTGAATGAAGTTGATGTACCTTCAGAGTTTGCTAGATCTCGGTTGCTTTGATTTCAAAAGTCACTTAGTTCATAATTATACAATGCTTTACATTTTTCTTTCAGGAGTCAACGGCCGAGCAGGGGATTAATGTGATAATAGAGATGCTATCGAACGTTAATCTCAGCAATGATCTAAAACTTCTGTCACAGGATGGAAGAGTAATTGTAAGTATTTTGTTGTGCAGCTGTGATTGAAGTTGACCATTGGGTTGTGCAATTACATTGGTGATACTAATTTGATTTCTCGTGTTTAAGAACAGTCCATGCTAATTCATGCAGGGGAGGGCAGGGCTTAGGCATGAAATGGATGGCATGGCTTGGACATTAGGGGGACCCGACGTCCCAGTTTTCCCCGGACGGTCCCCGTTTTTGAAGAAGTGTCCCGACACTTTTCTCCAAGTCAGTGAAATGTCCGGGTTTTTAAACCGTGTCCGGGGTAAACATAGAAATGTCCCGGTGTTTTATTGGTGTTTCAGTTGAGCAGACGCTCGCATGCTCTCTTTTCTTAACGTCATGTCACTTAGGAGAGCCGAGCGTTGTATCAGGAAGGGAAATCCTTTGAAGAGAGAGCCTTTCTCTCAGGATTTCCCTTCCCTTTGTACAACGCAGCGCCAGCTACAGGTTAGGATCAACCTTGGTGATGGAAACTGCATATCCAGGAAGGTATAAATGACTTGAAACAGGGTTAAATGCTTGCCCTAATGTTGTTTAATGTCTTCATCTGAAATGTCCCGGCCGAATTAGACTTTGCAAACACTCATGTTCCGAAAATCAGACGGTAGTCCTTAGCGAGCAGGACTAAGCAGCCATGGCTGCCAAGGTTTTATATTGCTATGTGTAACATTTTCATATTTTTAATGTAATTATGAGTGACATTTGAAGGACTGAGTGACACTTTTTAGCGAGCAAAATCAAGCAATGAAGAGAGGGAAATATATTACATTAAATTAAATTTGAGCAACAAAAAATGTTTCAGCTGCAGCAAAGCACCTGAAGGCGCAGGGAAGTCTCAAGTATAGCCAACCGCTAGTGCGCTGTAGTGTTTTTAATCTTAAAAACGAGTCTCTCACAACACTTAGACATTTTTTTCAAAGTTCTTTAAGGAATGGCCTGTTCATCTTGAGCCCGCTCAGCACAAATGAGTTAATATACAAAATAAACGTCCTGCTCTATTTTCCACCCATATGCTCCAAAAATTATTGTGTTTTTAATGCACTTCATCTTCAGTTTAGCTATCAGTCATGTACCACAGGTATACATCTGGGTATCAGCCGCCTTCACATACACGGGCACCACCTTCGAGAGACACCTACAAGCATCTTGTAAGCTCTTAATTTAATTTCCTATTATCATCCAACTAAAGCACAGCGCCACAGTGAAGTCAAGTGAAAACTGACCGTGGCAGACTGCAGCACGCCTCCTCTAGCATTTTGGGCAAGCCAGCCTTGGGCCCTATGATGCCAACACTTACTTGGTCAGATCCCGCGTGGCCGGCAGCCTTGAGCTACTAATAAGAAATTATGTGGGAGATGATTGATCATGCGTAGTGGCATTAGTAAGCAGTGTCAAGTCAGTATCTAGGCCAGCACAGAGAAATCAGGTTACATCAGCCGGCCTGTGAAAGGTGCTGTGCCATGCATGTTGTGTGTACGTTTCACTGATGGCCGCTATGTGCAATCTGTGTGTGGGTGTGACTAGTGTGTGTGTGTGTGTGGCCAAGAGGCAATACAATGGAGTCACTCATTCTGTACATTCTTAAGATCTACCGGCAGCCCTTCCGTTTGCCTCGCCACACCTCTCCTGCCCAAATTCAACTTGAGTTTGGCCTTGTAAGCCAGCAGAATGGGGAGGTCCACACGAGCGGGCTCACTGCTTAGTGCTAGAGTGCAGTGACAATATGCACTTCAAGCTGATTTGTACTTGGTCTTAACAGCGTCAGTACTTTGGGCATGATTCACAATGGTAACCTTAGACCAAAAGTCTAAGTTTATGAATTTTGGTAGTCACAAAGGGACTTGCAAGTAGTAATAAAAGACCTCTGATTTGTCGTCTGTAATGCTTCATCTCGATCTGTGGAGGGAGCGGTCATTGTAGTCCCTTTTCTATGTCTATGACAGCTGTGAAATTGTCCTACTTTTATGTCGATGATTACTGCAAACCGTAGTCCTACTTCTATGTCTATGACCTGTCCCCTTTCTTTGTTTTGGAATCTGGTCACCCTATTGGACATGCAATAGAGATTACATGCTAAACCGCACTACAACTGTGTCGCTACAACAATCGCAGAGTGATATTTGAAATTGTGGTGTTTGGAAACCAACATCACATTTATTGCTTCTGAGATGGAAAAAAATGTTTTGTGTGGGCTTTTCATTTTGTGCTAGAGTGAAGTGAAGACATTCTGTCTTCTTTGTGATAACTCTTTTGAACCTCATGCTTCATCCTTTGGCTGGAGCAACTGGGCAGTAATAAAAAAACAAGTCTGGACACTTCTAGATTGACCTCATTCTCACATTTTTCGACAGAGATCTTTCAAGGGAATAAAATGGTGCAGTCTAGACAAATCAATATGAGCTGTGGTGTCCTTTTTGAAGTAGTACCTCAACTGCAGGATTCGAGCTCTTTTGAAACTGAGTAGGACATACATTATGTGACTCCCTTAAGCAAGTTGTGTTGGGCTTGTGTAACTGCAAATATGATATGAGGGAGGAGTTCTCTTTTATCAAGAATACCTGGAGGAAATTTAATTGACCAAAAGAAATGTGTTTTTGTCACAGAGCCGCCGAGGCTAGACTAAATTTCCCAACACATGCAGCCAAGCCCGGAGATTTGCTAAGCCTTCTGAGATGGAACTTTGTAACTCAAGCTGCTCTTTGTAAATACTGTAGGTGCATGGGATTTGAAATGGTGTATTTTTTATTTCTTGCTCTCGATTGAAATTCATGTTTCAATTTTGTGTTCTGTAACAGATCGTAGGCTGTAGGGGCTCAATCGAAATAAACCCCAGGGACACCATGGTGAAAGAAACCAGCATTATTGGTGTTTCTCTGTTCAGTCAAACCAAGGTAAGAAAATGTAGGCTTGATTATGCCAAAAAAGGTGAATGTTTGTTTCTGATTGAATAGTATTAGATTGCAACCAGTGGCCAAATACAGCATGTAGAGTGCTAATCATTTGAGAAGACTTCATTTCCATTCCCAGCCCCTCTACTGGGGCATAAGGGGGGATTTTGCACCACTCTTTATCATGACCACCCACAGTTAGGTTGCCTACCAAGGAGAGTCAGTGATTGATTGTGGTGCTCAGTGCAAATATTGTAAATTGATATATATTGTAATAGGTTTCTGAACGTATCTCATCAGATTTTGTGGTTCTATCTGATGTTATGCAGCATTTTGTTATTTGTGTGAACCATCACCAAGAGTGGCATCTTGTTGCTAAATAAACAGTGACTAAAAGATTTAATTCAATCAGTTTTTATGGGACGTGGTTAATGTTTAATAATCACTTTCCATAAGGCACGTTATTGTAAACAGGTGAATATTCAGTAGCAGTATGTCAAATTATAATTTCACCAGTAAAGTTTCTTTGTGAGAAACTTTTCAGCGTGATACAATTTTGAGTATGGAGAAAAGTTTTAACCCAAAAACATTTGCAGAATTTTCATGCTAGCAAGGCAACCCCAAGTGGACTTTTGAAGTGTTTTTTCTTAACAGGACCTACCTTTTTGTAAATTCTTATATAAATTTAAAACAAGTATAAGCTTCCATTGTGAACGTCACAAAGTGAAGTGAAAATAAGTTTCACTCTGGATGGACGCTGCCGTCTGTTTCTCCAATGGCTCCTCTTCTGCTCAGATAGGCTAGCATTCTTGTGGCACCAAATGAACTGAGTGAGTAGGATTTGTTGGTTGATTGAAAATTCATGTGGCATAGAGCTTGCGATTGTGGACTAAGTTACATGACTATTTTTCACTAATTAATGTATGAACATAAGTTTTTTTCCGAGGTATGTATTTGCTGCAACAATAAACCGTGCCTCTGTCCCTTCCCTCATTATCCTAGTCTCATAGTGCCGCCCTCACCTCTCGCCCTTTACTTCCTTCACTGTTTAGCATACAGCCCTATTCTTCAGCACCTAATCATTTTATTTCTTCATTAATTTTTAACTTCAGACAATTTTTCTCCAAGTGCTAGATTTCTATGCAATAAATAGTGAACTTCAATGTGCATTAATAAATTGAAGGCAAAAATTGTGCTGAGATCAAGAGTTTCCTGAAAACGGTCAAATGATAGGGTGAAGGTTTTAGGCCCAGACCCATCAAGGGAACATCTTCAACATGTGTGAATACATTGGGCCTAATTTATGTTGAAATATATTATAGGCATAACGTGATTCCTAAACGTGTCTCATTTGGCTAGTTTCAGAATGAGCTTAAAGAGGTGATTAACAGATATTTCATTTTGCAGCCTGTGCAGTTTCAGATTGGTGCAAAATAGTTATGGAGATGTTTGTGAATCTTGAAAAAATAAGTATTTTGCCTGCAGCCTTTGTCAAGACTCCCAATTAGTGGAACTAATCTGACAATCTGCCCCAAAAATTATATGGTTACGATTTTTATTGTGCTCAACAAGCACAAAGTACCTGGGGGTAGACATAGGGTGAGCTTGTCTCTGATTCCAGATTACAAACCAAAACAGTTTTTTTTAATTTGGTGGAGTTCAGTTCTGCATTGTTCGAAAAGGTCCAGGGGTTTACTCCTGTGTATTGAAATAAGAACTTGCTTCATGCAAGTAAGGGCTTCTGTCGAAGGAAACCTATCCTTATCTATTTGTTGAGGTATCCCATGTTGTAAACTCTCAGGGAAGGGGTAACGGTTAGTTCTGGCTACAGCCTACCGTAGCTATTTGCCAGAGCTCATGTCAACAACACTAACAAAACCTACATGCAGAGGACACCCCCATTCCGCAATTGCTTAACTGAAGTGTTGGTCACATTTGGATTACTCCACAGGATTATTGTGCAGTCTTGCGTGTTTTCTCAGTTATTTGCATAGGTCAACAGTCTAAAGGAGTTCTACCAGCCACAGCCTGCACTGCTTCTCCAGAGACCGCGTAGCATGCCTTCAGGCTCGGCATCCCAGTCATAACCTCCAGTAACCGTGACAGCAGCTCTGTTGGTCACAGCTTCACTCTTACCCTGACCACTGCAGTCCCAGAGTTTCGGGGCCAAAGATCCTGGCACATACTGAGTGCGCGCTGGACTGTGTGCAGGGCCCCTGGCATCTCCCTGTTGTCTCCTAATTGCAGCCTGCATGCCTTTTCAGAGCCTGCTCTGCACACCTTTAGCCCCAGATTCCCAGGCGCAGTCTCTAGAGTACCTGGCAGATAGTGATACCTTTGTGCCTAAATGTTTTGAAGTAGTCAGACATGTTGAGCATTAGAGATTTAAAAGTTGAGAATTGTTTCCATATATTGATATCTTACCCAACGTACCATTGAGCCGCTGAAGTATAGCATTGTGATGAAGTTGTTTTGTGTTCAACAGTAAAGAATGACATTTTATAACCATAGTAACTGAACATGTGTATTGAATCTAAGATGTAATTTGCGACATATTTTATTAGATTGTATGTGGTTACTGCTGGTACAATTTTTTTTTTTAAAGCTAACTCTCATTTTGTATGGAATATAAGATCGAAGACAAGCTGCAGAATCTTTAAAGAATATGAGGTATTTGGATGTGACCTGTGTAATAGGAAGGTTTTAATAGTAGTGAACGACTTTATTAAAGAATGTTTAACTGATTTTATTGGTTTACAAAGAGCATTTGTTCATATACTGGGCATGTATGCTGTTTTTGAAGATTTTTGTCTAACTAAACATATTGTTTACAGACTAATTGAACAGCTCAGTCAGACAGGCATGTAGGCATTACTGTTACACACTGTCAACATCCTGAGTGTACCAAGAGCACAACAGTTGCTGATACACCGAGTAGTTTATTCATCTATAGTAATTATGGATGTCATTTTTGACAGTATTGGAGACAAGAAGAGAACAAATTGGGCCCCAGTAATGAAACAAGCATTTGAAATGCAATGGGTCTTACATTAGCGAGAGTTTGAGCTATTGCCATTGTAAATGATAATGCCTTTTATTTATGTGTTTACATAACCTGCAAGCAGTGCGGTGAACTTGGTATTGGAGAGCCATCAGTAAGTGGGAACACACTGTGTATTCCCCTCAGTGGTGGCTGATTTCACCTAGCAGTCAGCCCTGCCCCACTACTCATAGGAAAAACAAACTTCATGTATGTACTGATGCTGATTATGCGGTTGGTGGTCAAAACTTCTCACCAGGTGAGCACAGGAGGCCAGAATACTCAGTTTCAATAATCCTACCATGAGGTAGTATGACCAAACATGCAGTTAAAATTAGAAGATGGTGTGTTGCATACTGGTGGATCACATTTAACATCTGTATCTGCGAAACATTGATGACCTGTAATAGCGGTAGTAGTCAATGGAGTCTTAGTTGGAACTATGGCATGAAACGTTCATAATCTGGACAACTCTAATAAGTTTTCTTCAATCAGGAAAGTTTGAAACGAAACAGTATTGCAATTCCCAATTTATTTCCAATGTCGGTATGTGGAAGGAACTAGATGTATCTCACATCCCCATTTACCTCTATTGCTTTGGTCTAATGGCAGGAAAAGCATCAAACCCAACAAGAAACAGGGTCAGTTCCAGATGAAGAACTCTGCATTCTCAAGAGGTAGATAGTTACTGCCCTACCTATTCTGTCAACCATATTTCAAATTACCCAGTGCAGCAGCAAAGAAACGCGGGGCAATAGTCTGCTTGGGGACAGCTTGGCTCTACACCTTCAGTAAACTTGAGAAAGAGCGTGCTTGAGAATGGATATCTTTAGTTTTGTGATAATATTGTAACATACTTGCCATCTATGCAATCCCAATAAAATTTCTCTAATGCACTTTGATGCAAATACTGTCAAAAATCAATACGTATGAACCGGTGAAGAAATGCAAAGTAAAACAAATCTGAAAGAGACAATCGGGATTCACTAAGGTGAAATGGCTTTCATGAACCTTCATGTAGGCTTTGTCCTTTTTTTCCCATTTTTACAACTAGAAGAGGGTCAGAAAACATAAAAAAAAGAATACTGTTATTTTAAAACCTGGACAGAGACCCAGTGCAAGACCTTTCACCGGCACGCAGGTCTAGACCACTATCTTTACGTCATAGCCCATTTACTACAAGTTTTTCAATCGTGCAATGGCTGGTAGACTGGTGGTAGGAAGGAATTGTGCAAGAAAAACAAAGCAAGCAAATTAAGGACCCACAATGGAGATGGACTTCTAAGGAACATTTTGATAGCATACATCCGGTATATTGTCTCATCAATTTCCGGTCTGCAAAGATTGACAGCTAGTACTGAAAATAGTTTACAGGAATCTAATAAGAGATGGTGACCATGAAATCATGTATAAAATAAACTACGTAATTCTTTAGGAATTTAAGTCATTATGTATAAACAGCTTTGCATAAGCAGTGTACAATAGGTAATAAAACCAATGTTGCAAAAAAAAAAAAGGCAATTATAGCGCAGGCTCAAAGAAAACAATTAACCTATGCATGAAGGAGACTAAAATCTGTCTGGAAATGCCTAAGAATCCTTTTTTTTTATTTGAAAGTATATTGGGAGAGAATCAGCAAAGGAAACGAAGGACCATAGGTTTCACAGTCTAGAAATAGGACACAAGTATTTACATTGGGAATGGGAATTGAATGATAGACGTTTCAACTGTCAAAAACCTGAACCTAATTCACTTGCTCTTATACTGTTTTTTTTTAGGATTTTAAAAATGCAACAATTAACTTGCTGAAAAAATGAAAGCTCCACGTGCTGCTTTTAGTAATGATGCATGAATGCTAGTCCGTGGGCAAGCTACCTAAAGAGTTTAGAAGGGGGAGCAGTGCACCTTGCGGCTTGTCCTTAAATACTGATTCGTTTACGCAGCTTCTGGGAGAGGAAATGGGGGATGCACAGGCAAGGCTTGTGGTTTCATGGTGTCTGTCGTGGGCCCTGTTTGAGGGTGTATCACAAAATTATTAAAACTGTGGTGCACTTTAGCACAGCAAAAAAAATGGGGGGCTGCTCGCTCTATGTGGTGTTGATGTAGGGTATAAAGTGCTATTATTTACTTATTGTCCCTTGTGCTTTTCCTTGACTGTACCACATTGTACTTGCCAAATGGTATTATGATGTTATGTTAAATGTGGACATGGTACGTGTTTATGGCACTGGAGAGAGTTGCTAGTGTGCTGCTCTGTGTTCAGCTGGAGCTTTACATGTGATACAAAGCTTAACTTATGAAGAGTGTGCTAGATGCAAGGGGAAGGCAAGGTGCCGTTTTGTAAAGAATACTTTTCTGGAGTATAAAGAAAAAAATGAGGAACGTCCCAAACGGAAAACCAGTCAGAAAATTAAAATACGTGTTTGGATTCAGGCTTCTACTAAATAAACAATATTGAATGAATATACATTGAATGGTAGTTAAATAAATATGGCAGTTGAGTCCGTTCAGGAGCAAAGAGCTGCGCGCACAAAGTGAGTGAAGGAGAATCCTCTGTTATGTAGTTACTACTGTAGTGTAGTTCCTATATTCCCAATAGGCTCTGCGCATTGGAATAACATATCCTATAGATGTGATGTAGGACTTATGTCTACTCGGTCTCTATCGAATATATTCAACTTAATTGTGAGTGCCAGCTAGCTCAGAGGTCACCAGAAACTTTCTCGAGTTCACAAGAAGGGATTTAGTTTCTGACAACTGCATAAACATGACAACTTTGTTTCCCCAAGATAAACCTGAACTTCAGAGTCGTGGAAACAATAGATAGATATTTCACTCAGTCAATCGTGCATGCTTCGTTTCATCAGAGGTGCTGAGATATAGATAGGCGGGCGTTTTCAATAAAAGGATTTATTGAACAGTCTTCTTTCTCAAGCATAAGAAATGAACTGCTACAATCGTAAAACTGGTTGCAAAATATAATGCATACAGTAGAAAGAGTAGAATAAAATAATACTGTAAGAGCATTGTATGGTTCCTAAACCATAGATAAATACATACATAAATAACAGAGGCTAAAAGTACTCAACTGGTGCTTCTAAAATACGCCTACCCCGATGTACCTAACCTAAGCTTAGTACGAGGGAAGAAGTAAGTGAGGTGTAGCATAAATGTACTATTCTTTGCCAAGAATCTGTCCAAGATTTCTTTTAGGGTCTAATCAGTTCCGTACCTTGATTTGGAATGAAGAAGGTCCGGCTCAGGACTCGACTTCCCAACAACCTGCAAGGGTAGCTTGGAAACACTGGAGCTGGATTTCTCGGCAGGAGAAAAGACAGCGTATCTCTCAGTGCGTCTGCTGGAGGGTCGGCTTTCTTCGGCACTTGCTGTAGCAGGATGCGTCGGGCAAGTAGATAGTCGAACTGCTCCAAACCACCGTGGGTTTGCTATGGCAAGTGTTGGCATATTTATACCTTGAAGGTACCGAGTTTGACGTAAAGGTGGACATAATAACGTCATCAAAGAGTCTCAGTTCTTTGAAAACTTCATGAGTTCTTGGACAAGTCAGTTCTTCAGCAAGGGGAAGTCCCTAGCTGCTGAAGCCGAGTTTTCCAAGAAATCGTTGTATTTATTTATTTATTTATTGTGAGAGTTTTATACAGCGCGAACAAGATCTTTGCAGATATCAGAGCGCTTTACAAGTAAAAAATACAAAGTAAAAATACAAAGTAAAGAAGCGAATATTAGGTAGTTAGGTACAAGGTGCTAGTTACATAGGTAGGTCAAAGGACATGAGGTAGGTCAAAGGTGTGGTAGTGTAGGTACACTGAGTATAGACAAACAATTGTGTCAATAGCATAAAGTGCCATAGCAAGGAGCATATACTTGCTTAAGCGTGTTTAGAGTATTTAGAGTTTAAAGGTGGGCCTAGTTGAGGTGGGTGTGTGCAGGATGTATAGTCCCACAGGTGCGACAGTAGAAGGGAAGTAAGGATGGTTGAGGTGGAGAGGGTAAAGTGTGCAAAGTCAACCAGGTGCGTCAACAATGTAAACAATATACATAATCAACCAGGTGCATCAAACATTATAACAAAGTACAAAGAGTGAGCGTATACAATTACATAATTCGATAATACAGGGTACAATAGGCCATGGACGGGCAGGGCTTACAGAGCAGATTCATGAGTGATACGTAGTAATAGGTCATGTGTATTTTGCCATGAGGATCGCTTTAACTTCATTCTTAAAGATTGTGTTGGAGGAGATGAGCCTTGTTTCAGGAGGGAGTGAGTTCCAGATCCTGGGTGCCATTCCTGAAAAGGAGCGTTTATACGTTTTTTCCTTCCGAAATCTTCGAGGTTTCAGCAAAAGATTGCTTGTGCTCCTAGTAGTTCGGGAGCCACCCGAAATTGTCAACTTTTGAGTGAGGTAGGCGGGTGAATTCAGATGCACAGCCTTGTGTGTCATGCATGCGATTTTCAGTTGGATTCTGGCTTCAAAAGGTAGCCAGTTCAGTGATTTAAAGTCCGGGGAGATATGCGAGTGTTTTTTTGAGCCTGTGACGAGTCTCGCTGCGGCGTTAAGGGACGCTCTTAGGGGTGCCGTAGTAGTTAGGGGGAGCCCGCAGAGGGCGGTGCTACCGTATTCTATGTGCGGGATGACTATAGATTGTACTGCAGTTTGGAAGTCTTTGGCAGGAAGGAAGGGTTTAAGTTTTCTCAGGGTATTGATTTGGAAGTTCGCTCCTTTGGTTGCCTTGCTGATGTGCTGCTGCATGTTGAGATTGGTGTCAAGTGTTATGCCTAAAGATTTTGCTGAGTCTACTACGATGGGCTGTACATTTAGAACCGTTAATTGCTTAAGCCATGTTTGAGCCGTGGATATTTTAGCGGGAGGTGACATCAGGAGGAACTCGGTCTTCAGAGCATTGAGTTTGAGGTGATTCTCTGCAAGCCAGGATTGGGTGTTCCTGATCGTGGTGTTCAGCAGCATGATGTCCTTGGGAGATTGTATTTTGAGATAAAGTTGGGTGTCGTCGGCATACATGTGAAAGTGCACATTAGAAGCCTGTAGCAACGTGGTGAGAGGTTCCATAACTAGGTTGAACAGTGTTGGGGAGAGGGAGGATCCTTGAGGGACGCCTAGCGATACCGGTACCGGAGAGGACAGCAGGTTGTTGCTTTTGATTCTTTGTGTCCGGTTGTGTAGAAATGAGGTGAACCACTTTAGCACAGTCCCAGATATGCCCATTCTTGTGTTTAACAGTTCGAGTAAGTTCTCATGTTTAACTGTATCGAATGCTGAGGAGAGATCCAGAAGGATGAGGAGACAGGTATCGTTTTGGTCTAGGATTTGGAGGGCATCGTCCACTATGTGAGTCATGGCAGTTTCGGTACTGTGCCCTGCTCGGAAGCCTGACTGATGAGCGTTTAGGAGATCAAACTTATCTATGTGTTTAGTCAGTTGTAGTTGAACGCATTTTTCCAACAGTTTAGCGAGAGTGGGAATGTTTGTAATAGGGCGGTAATTGTTTAGATCAGTGGGGTCTGCTGTTGGTTTTTTTAGTAGCGGTGTGACTTGCCCTACTTTGAGGGCGTTGGGGATGGATCCTTGTTGAAGAGAGCTATTGATAATCTTAGACCAGAGTGGGAGAAGCCAAGGGGAAAAGTCTTTTACAGCGTTAGCAGGAAGGGGGTCAGAGAGGTGATTGGAAGGTTTCAGGGCGCTGAGCAGTCTGCCAATTTCTTCTACGGAGTAAGTGTCAAAGGATGACCAAGTAGCATTGTTCTTTGGTTGAGGTATTGCTGAGAGTCGGGGGTTGGAGTACAGGATAGCGTCATTGAGGAGATCGCTTCTTATTCTCTCAGTTTTTTGGATAAAGAAGGCAGAGAAGTCTTCGCAGGAAGGAGTAACGTCCATGGAGCTGATTGTCTGGGGATGCTCTTTGGATTGTGTTCTGACTAACTCAAACAGTTTTCTTGGACGGTTTTTAGCTTGGGCGAGCTGGAGGCTGAAGAAGTCTCTTTTTGAGCGTTTTATTTTCCTGAAGTAGGCGTTTCTCTGTTTCTTTAGACTTTTTAGGTGCACTGCAGAAGGGGCTGACCTCCAGGTGCGCTCTGCCATTCGCATCGCCCGTCTATCCTCATTGAGGCTTCCGTCATACCATGGGTTGGAAGTCTTCTTGGACGAGACTCTTTTCAGTTGCATGGGCGCCACCTCATCGATTATTGTGGACATAGTATTGAGATAGTAGTCAGTCAGAAGTTGAACGTCTGTATCGCCGGGAGGGGGAAGTAGCCGATTGCAGCTGTTAGGTGGTAGGGAGTTTGGGTTGAGTTTCTTCAAGTCTCTTTTCCACACTTTGTGCTTAGGGGGTTGAACTGAGTTAAGTCTGGTTTTTTCCTTGATGATGAAGGAGACAATATGGTGATCTGACCAGTCACAAGGTTGGATTGACTCCAGTTGAATAGCGCCCTCTTTGGAGATGATAAGGTCAAGGGTAGAACCTCTCTTATGGGTCGGGCTGTTGCATATTTGGTTGAGATCAAGTGCGTTGAGAAAGCTTTTGAGGCTGTTTACCACTGTGTCACTGTTGTCATTCCAGTGGAGATTGAAGTCGCCAAGGAAAATTTGGGTGTGCTGTCGTCCTGAGTTGGCTGTAATTGTATCCATGAGTTGTTGGACGAAGGAGAGATTGTCCCCAGGTGGGTGGTATATAATGTGTAGGGAACATACCGGTTTGCTTTCGCTGATGATATCAAGGCAGAGGTATTCACAGGAAGTAAGAGAGGAGACGGTCACTTTGGAGACTGAGAGGTTGCCTCTGTAGATGCAGGCAATTCCACCGCCTATCTTTTTGTCCCTGTCAAGTCTAATGATACAGTAGTTGGGGGGGACTAGGATATCCAGTATAGGTGTGGAGGAATCAGACAGCCATGTTTCAGTCAGAATGGCTAGGTCCAGTTCCAGGGACATGATGAGGTCGGCGACCTCCGTGGAATGTCTTTGGGCCGATCTGCAGTTGAGAACTATGCATTTAAGGCTAGGGGTGCAAAGGGTGGAGGATGATTCCAAAACGAGGGGTACATTAGTGAGGTTGTTAGGGACAGCGCCTCTGTTGTTATCCTTTTGGTGCCTGAGGTGGTTAGATATAATCGTTGGGATGGACATGTTGTTGGTAGCTAGTGGCTTTTGGGGAGCCGGGTCGTAAGAGTGGAGAAGGGTGTGTACGTCAAGGTCAGAGATCGTGTTGGTGGTGCGTCTGGGGCGATTGGTGGTATTGCAAGAGGGGGTAGAAGTCCAATGTGGGGAAAGATGTGTGATGAGGCGAGTAGGAGGTGTGGAGGAAGTGTTGTTAGGTGTAGAGGAAGGAGGAGTATTGCGCTTGGTAGTAATGAGATTGCAATTGTTATTGCGATTGTTGGTGTTGCGAGGGGGGATAGAAGTCCGGTGTGTGGAGTGTTGTGTGGTAGGGCGAGTAGGCGGTGAGGGGGACGTGGTGTTAGGTGTGGTAAGGGTGGTGATGGGGGGGGTGTCTGATGGGGTGTGTGATGAGCAACTCTTTAATGGAGTGAAATTCTTCTTTCAATTGGAGGAGGGTGGACATAATAATGTCCAAGGTGATGATGGGCGCGGTGTTGGGGGAGGGTACTGGCGCTGAACCGGCGAATACGTTGACAGGGGGCAGTCCGGGTGGAGAGGCGGAGCTGATGTGGGTGTTGGGGGCGTTAGCGAGAGGATAGGTGTTATTGGGAAGCGCATCCGTGCTAGGGGGGGAAGGGAATAAGGGGGTGATGTGAAGGCTGGCTGTTGTGGGGGAGGAGTTGTATATTTTCGGAACTAGTGGAAGTAGCCCTGCCGTATTTGGCCTGCACGAGCTATGTCTAAATGAGGTTATGATTTCTATGCCTATATATGGATATGGTGATTTATACCTATATAAGGGCATGAATCAGGAAAATTTCAATAGGGTCCTAAAATGGTACACAACACCCACTCCACGTTACCATGTTCATCTAAGATCAAGCACTAAAACATATAATCTAGAGAATGTGTTTACAATCCCACCCAAAAATACATATAAAATGCATTTGAAATGGTTGCACACGAAAAAATGAGCATTTGTACTGAACGCATTTAAAAGCAATTATTTCATTGTAAGCCTGTAATATTATATTGGAAATGCTAACTGAATGAATCATTCAATTACATTTATGAAATGGCTCTTAGTTACAGAAGTAAAATCGAGACCATCCCATAGCAGAATATACAACTTGTTTGTCGATTAGGTCAATGTTTCTAGGAAGTATTCAAAGAATTCTTGTTCTCTAAGAATAGTTTTACTTTAAGCAGATTGCTTTGTGTCAAGAGTTCATTTCAAATCAAATCATAGAATGAGAGAGAGAAAAAAAATAAAGTTCAGAAGTTTTCAGTGTTGAAAAAAGTGAAGGTCAAACTTCAGATTTCAAAAGAACGCTGTATGCTAACTTCAAAAGTTATTCTCGGTGTCAGGAGAAAACATAAAGTCGTCAAGGCGGGCAAAGAAATCGTCTACCACAGTAGATGAAAGTTGAACCACTTCATTAAGATGATCAATTGTACACAGATGTGAAACATCGCCGTCAGCGTCAGCCGCGTTAGCAATGTTCGTAGTAGATGGTACCTGTGTGCCTGTTGGTCCGCGTTTCACACCTTCAGCTGGAATTGCCGGTGAGATCTCAACGACTGCCGTCATCAGGATTGGTAGCCGTTGGGGGCAACACAATACATGAGCCGCTACCGGACCCAGTAAAACATCAACATCCGTTGGCATTGCTTATGGAAGTGTTAGACAGATATCTAAAACTCATTCTTCTCCACAAAGCAGGCATCGTAGAACAGGTAAGATGCAATCTTGCCAGATTGGTCTGAATGACAGGAACCATGTGGTATTCAGATCTCTTAAACGAGCCAAGCCAAGGATCTGTGTTATTCTTTCACAATACTGCATGGCCTGGAGAGCATTCTCCATGGGAATTTGGGTATCCCTGGTGGCCGGACTTGCCATAACGGAGCAGGAGGAATAAAAATAGGATCCCTGCTATGAGTCCCGAGATGAGAGGCAGGCCGCCGAACACAGAGTGCACGAAGTTAGGAAAAATGCCCAGGACTGCTTAAAAAAACCCGTCTTAAATACATGTACAATACCGCTGGTATCAGACATGTTTAAGATAAGACCTAACATTTCTGCGAAATGTATGGGGCAGTTTGTTGATAATAATGCATGTATCTCCGCAGAGGACCTTGCAACTTGCAGATCATACGTCTCTTTGGACGAGGTCAGTGACACAGTTTTTTGTAAAAGAATGGCTTTCATTCTGCTTAAAGCATCAATTCGTATAGAAGAGATGTTCAGTGAAGGCCATAGTGGCGACTCCCCGTCTGTCTTGCTTTAAGGAAACAATACTTGCATACAACAAGTGACCATGGCTGACACACTAACTAGATAGGCTATTTCTGGCATCATTCCACAACAGCTGTGATCATTCAACATTATGTAGCTATCATTGGAAAGCTGCCTAAAAATTGGATCTATCACGGCCGCCGGGGAACCCTGCAAGAGGCATGATAAGTTGTTTGAAGAACCCTCACAGGCTCCATGTAAATTAATGCCTTGACACAGAAGTGTACCGCTTAATGTGTTTTTACAATTTCTTCCACTAAGAAATACCTCCTTTCCCCCACTCCAACATTTGTGTGTGTATGGTAAATCCCAGGTCGACTTTATGTATTCTTTACCCAACCTTTCATACAGGCCTGCTGGTATGTGTTTTAAGCAATATTGAAACTTGAAAATCGTCACTGGTATTGTGATGGTGCCATGTATTATCCATTCAACTGATGTTTTCTCAGAAACGGTCAATGGTAATCTCTCCAGTTTTTCTATGCTCAGTACCGTATAGTCTGCTTCCCTCTGTGCCAAAGAGATTTGTTTATCTGTAAGGTTAAATACAGTAAACAGTGACGTGGTGTTGCTTAGACGCCAAGGCACATAGTCAGAACGAAGGCTTTGTAACGTCCAGCCTGACAGCATTATAGAACGTAATTGAGACTGGCCATTAGCAATTCATGTTCCATTATCTCTATGGCAGAGGATACAATGCTGTCCAAAGAATACATTCTGGACGACAGAGTTGTTAACCCATGGTCAACTACAGATAGTGCTTTCTCTAGATTAATACGATCAATTTCTCGCATTCGTTCAGCAGTTTCCATTTGCGTGACTTTCCAAGCATCATTGTAAGCCACGTATATACCGGCGTATATGAAACGTTTTTTACGTGGTTTACGAGGTCCACGTAAGAATTGGGGAGAGGGGTTGGTCTAACGGCTAGGGTGCTCGACCTCGGACCTGGGGATCTGGGTTTGAGTCTCGGTAACGACGCCAAAAACCTCCTGTGATTCTGGGCAAATCACTTAATCTCCCCGTGCCTAAAATGAAAGTGTGTCCTCATGTAACGTAACTGGAAAATATGTAAAGCGCTCTGATACCTGATTCGGTTCGGGTCTAGTTCGCGCTATATAAAAACACTGCAAAAACGCCATCTTTAAGTAAAGTTAAGTGCTGTTTTATATCTGGGAGTTTGGATTTTTGTAGCCATTCAAGGCACAGTTTTCCTACACTGTAAGTTGTTATTATCCCTGGATGTTGTCTCTGGACATATCTTGGATCTGGCCGAGTTACTGTAAACCCTTGTGTCTTGTTCAGGAATCTATCTTGACAGATATTCATGTCTGTGGGCCAGATTAACCATTTTTTCCATTCAGGATTACTTCTGTTTTGTTGTAAAATATAATTAACGTCTACCTCCTCATCTGTAGTTCTATTACTATCAGGTGTGGGCTTAGGTATGGACGGTTTGTTTAAATCTTTTATCTTAGCCATGCCAAGAAAAGATGTCTGTTGTACAGTCTCATTTAAGAACAGCATTTGTTCTGGGATGATGCAGGCTCTGAACAATGCTTCTAAACCTTGTACCTGCCAGTCTTTTGTGCCCCAAACACTTTTTGTCTCAATGTTGTTTTTCCAAAAGTCAAAGCCTAATGTGGACAATTGAGCATAAAAGGCTGCAGAATAAATCTGTTTAGTATTTGTCAACATACTTTTCACGCCTGTCTTATTAACATTTTTGAAGTAAAAGATTTCTGGATTTGTGACATTAAAACCTGTAAAGTATGGACATTTTCTACAGGATGTTTTAGAGCTACCTTTTGGAGGTGTCGGACAATGTTCCTATTCATTATAAGTTAAAACATTTCTAGGGTTTGCAGATTTGTGCAAATAATGATGACCACAATGATTAAAACAATAAATTTCTTCATAATTTGATGAACCTTCTAAGTATTCATGTTTTGCTAATTTTGCTGACATTTCTAAGTCTGTCATAATGTTATTAACAGTCTCAAAGTCCCAATCATCAGAAAATGTACTAGGTGAAACAAAATCACTCAAGGAAACCTTAAATTGGTGTGGAATCTTCAGCAGCGCGACAGGGCCATAAATGTCATAATCAGTTCTATCCCATTCTATTCCACCAGGTAGATGAAGGGCTGTGATGTTCACTGATGACCGGTCTCGTTGTTCACGCTGAGATGATTTGTGTGGTTTCAGGAGCAAGTTGATGTTCTTACTTGCTGTGTCCATTTTACTATATTTTCTATCTATCAGCTTTCCCAAACTTAAAAACAAGAATGAGCCATAGCAGGAGAAAAAGTACACCTAACACAATACAAAATTCAACCCATGGTGAAACTAGATATGTATTTGCAAGCTGGTTCCGTTAATTGTTCCTTGAAAGTTTTATTTGCTGGCGTTGTTTCTGGCTCACTTGGATCCTCAGAAAATGTATCAAAGTTGATGAAATAGCCAGAGGCAGTTCTGTCAATTGTTGGTATCTCATCCGGATTATTTGAAATTGCTGGAGCTGCTTGTTCCCTTGACATGTTTGTATAGTCAGATGCTACATCATTGTAGACGGGAGTGTCTTGACGAACTGTTATTTGGGTGTCAAGAGGCACATGTTCCATGGCTTTATTGCATAGTCCTTCTTTTGTCACTGCAGAATTTTTAAAGGTGATGAGTCTTTCAGTTTGAACCTCTTGGATAGTAGCAAGATTTGGTCGTCTGCTACATCTTGGGAGTCCACTGGGCCTACTACTTATTATCGGCCACATGGTGTGGTTTTACCAGGTAAATTGATACGGACCGGTTCTCCTTTCTTCCAGCAAGGGGCGGCAGTAACACTGTTCTTGATCCATGGACTGCTAGTACAGGTACTGGTTTTCTGTAAGAAGGCCCAAATTCCTTCTTATCCGCTATTTTCTCTCTGACCAGATCCCCAATCTTTGGAATCCAGACCGGTCTTGCTGGGACAGGTGGTTTTTCTTCAGTGGTCGTTGGCTTTTCGATAGTGTTTTTTAGACTTTTTCTTGTTTCATTTAAGTCCTGTAAAACAGCCAAACGATCTTTGATATCAAAGGGTTTTTGTTCCACCACTGAAGTATGACGATCGAGGTCTTCAACCAACATTCTAGTACCAAAAAGGATTTCATATGGAGTTATTCCACCCAGAGAATGTCTTGGCAGATTATTAAGACTACGTTGGACACTTATTAGATGTCTGACCCACCCATCACCCAAACCTAATACCCTAGCTGTTATAGATTGCTTTATGTCACAGTTTTTTCTCTCCACAACCGGATTTCCCTCAGGATGGAATGGACTCGAAAACCACAATGCAATGCCCAAACTGGCCATGGCCTCTTTGTAAGCCCTAGAGCTAAACGCAGGTCCCTGGTCAGAATGTAGCGTACCGATTTCATGTGTGCCGATGAAGACTCGCAAATCTTTTATAACAGTTCAGGCGTCAGCCGAGCGCTGAGGCTACATCCAAATGAATCTCGTCCTAATATTTGTGGGACCGCTTTTGTCCATGGGGACGTCTGAGGGTGGATAGTCTAATGCTATCTAACAATGGTGTCTGTACTGGGCTGGCTACACTGTAGTCAGGAATCTGGTGGCGCTCCAAGCTGTGATCTCTGTAACAGTTATCGCAATTAATTCCGAATTCATATATGTGAGCTTTCATCCCTGGCCACCAGTACATCTCTTCTAATTCTAATAGAGATTTTGAGATCCCTTGATGTATCAGACCCTCTCCCATATGTGCTTTGTGAATCAGAGCACCGCTCCGGTTCCTGGTTGGAATTACCCTATCCCCCACTCCAGGAATTCGAGCATAAGGAACAGAGTTTGCATCAATTACGTATGTATACTCAAGTGGATAGTTTAGAGGAAACGCAACTCCGCTGCCTTTGCTCGTGGCATTGACAGCGAGCATGGTTTCACTGTCTATTTTTGTTTTTGAACGAGTGATTGCAGCTACGGAAGCCGTTTGCACAGCTGCCTTCGCAGCTTCATCAGCCAATGAATTCCCTTCAAGGTGAACGCCATTACGCTGATGACTCAGTGTATGGATCACTTGAGTCTTTTGTAGTACTTTCTGTAAAAGAACTACTTGTTCCCAAAGCATTTTATGCTTGATTATGCCACCGCTTGCGTTTTTAAAACCATTTTGAACCCAGTTCTGCAGATAGTCATTGTAAGACTGGACGCAGTAATACGAATCGCACACTGAGTGTGGGGAATTCGTGATCGGTATTTTAAAGTGCCATCTTGAAAGCCTGTAGTTCAGCTCGCTGAGCTGTACAATCTCCTAGAGATTGAGTTTTTGTGACCATGGGTCTGAATTTACCATCGCACCAGCGACCTTTAACAATCGTGCACGCAGCACTATTAGCTTGTTTACCCCCAATTACGGGTTGTGCTGATCCGTCTGTATATATTATTATACAGCCGTAATGTTCTAGAGGCAGAATTTCAGTGGGCGAAGGACATTCTTGTTCGTATTTGGAGAAATTCTTGTGTCCTCAAGTAAGGATCAATAACTTATTCAACGTCTGTCGCAGCAAAGGAATTAACCCATTGTATCCATCTTGGATGTAGAGCTTTTGCATTTGGAATGCTAGCTTTTGTCACTGCCTCTAAGGCAGGTACAGGAGTAACGACCTTAATGCGTTTTCCCTGCGCGAGGGCTCTCTCTTTTGCTACTGCAGTTTGAACCGCTGTCAGAATTTTTTCTGTTGAAGTGACCTTCATTTCAGCTTTTTGCGGGAAACTTACCAATGACTGTTTGTATAGTCTGTAGTGTAATTTTTATTATGATCCCCTGATGAGGGGTGTGCTGTGGAATTCTTATAGCATGACATATTGTACCAATTGTCTATGGATTTTAATTGATTGTTTTAGCTGAGCTAACAGTTCTACATCTGTCATTCTTTCCATGTCAGGATGTGGTGTATAGCTGGCTAGTACTGGCCATGTTGCTCCTGGTCTACCTAGTGGACCGAGCCAGGTAATGTGATTTTGATGTTGTAGGGCGCCTTTAAACCAGAGCTGATGCTCTTGGTAAGTTAGTGGAATTTCAATGTCCTCAAAAGGAGCTTATTCCGCTGGAGGTTCCTCCATCTTGTAGAAGTGAAACACATGTGTTGTTGGATTTGCTTGTGGAAAGATAATCCATGAACAGAATACCTCTGTCTGCCGATATTCATGTGCCTCTATGACAAATAGGACTCTACCACCTCTTGCTGATAGGCCATTTTCTATAAGCTTTATAGCTATGGCTTTTCTTACGTTTTCCGGGATGATTATGGCATCCACGTCGTCTTCATTAAACCCTGTGGTATCAAAACCTGGTTGAGTATTTACAGCTCCACCGGTTTCGGTGTTGTCGTTATTCCACATTGTTTAATGAAAGTTTGCAGAGCAAGTTTCAAGGAAACAAAGATTAGGTGCACAATCTTTTGGAACACTGTATCCTTCAACGTTGAACAAACCAAAAACTAATATATAGGATTTTTCGTCCTACTCAGTCTAAGGTAGATATTTTTATCCTTTAACCATTCCAGACATCTATTTGAGTTTTTACGGGATAAAAGGGGTCTCTGTGAAAAGCACAACTGAGTTACACTAGTATCCAGCGTTAAATTAGTGCTTTACGAAACGTTGGGCGCCATGTAGTGTAATTCCTATATTCCCAAAAGGCTCTGCGCATTGGAATAATATATCCTATAGATGTGACGTAGGACTTATGTCTACTAGGTCTCTATCGAATATATTAGACCTAATTGTGAGTGCCAGCTAGCTCAGAGGTCACTAGAAACTTTCTCAAGTTCACAAGAAGGGATTTAGTTTCTGACAACCGCATAAACATGACAACTTTGTTTCCCCAAGATAAAACTGAACTTCAGAGTTATGGAAACAATAGATAGATATTTCACTCAGTCAATCGTGCATGCTTCGTTTCAACAGAGGTGCTGAGATATAGATAGACGGGCGTTTTCAATAAAAGGATTTATTGAACAGTCTTCTTTCTCAAGCATAAGAAATGAACTGCTACAATCGTAAAACTGGTTGCAAAATATAATGCATACAGTAGAAAGAGTAGAATAAAATAATACTGTAAGAGCATTGTATGGTTCCTAAACCATAGATAAATACATACATAAATAACAGAGGCTAAAAGTACTCAACTGGTGCTTCTAAAATACGCCTACCCCGATGTACCTAACCTAAGCTTAGTACGAGGGAAGAAGTAAGTCAGGTGTAGCATAAATTTACTATTCTTTGCCAAGAATCTGTCCGAGATTTCTCTTAGGGTCTAATCAGCTCCGTACCTTGATTTGGAATGAAGAAGGTCAGGCTCAGGACTCGCTTTCCCAACAACCCGCAAGGTTAGCTTGGAAACACTGGAGCTGGATTTCTCGGCAGAGAAAAGACAGTGTCTCTCTCAGTGCGTCTGCTGGAGTGTCTGCTTCCTTCGGCACTTGCAGTAGCAGGGTGCGTCGGGCAAGTAGATAGTCGAACTGCTCCAAAACACTGTGCGTTTGCTATGGCAAGTGTGGGCATATTTATACCTTGAAGGTACCGAGTTTGACGTAAAGGTGGACATAATAACGTCATTAAAGAGTCTCAGTTCTTTGAAAACTCCATGAGTTCTTGGACAAGTCAGTTTTCGAGCAAGGGGAAGTCCCTAGCTGCTGAAGCCGAGTTTTCCAAGAAATCGTTGTAGATTTTCGGAACTAGTGGAATTAGCCCTGCCGTATTTGGACTGCATGAGATATGTCTAAATATGGTTATGATTTCTTTGCCTATATAAGGATATGGTGATTTATACCTATATAAGGGCATGAATTGGGAAAATTACAATAGGCTCCTAACAACACTACGAGGCAAGTAACTGGATGTGTCTCACGCATCATGTTAAACAATGTGGAGGCCATTTTGGAAGAATAAAAGGGACACCAAAAAAAATGGTAAGCAATGAATAGATATAGGCAAAACGACGTTGGCGGGTATTTTAGGAATGTTGTTGTTTTGCTGGGGTAGTATGATAGTAATACAACAGAATATAAACGGATACCTATTGCATACTGAGAGACTTCGGGTGCAACTGGGATATGCAGCTTTTTTGAAGAGGACAGCACTATGGGTTTGTTTCTGGTGTTTTGTCGGTTGCAGCTCCCCTTCTGTCCATGCCCCACAGGTGGAGCAAGCTTCCTGCCTGTGACGCTGGTGTCCTTGCTGTGCCGTAGTTTTCAAATGTTTTGTGTTGTGGCTTGTGCGAAGCTCGCTTTAGATGCCATGCAGCTACAAGCGTAAAGTTAGGCGGCTGTGCGCTACAAAAGAAAAGACACGCGGCCACCATTGATAGGGATCAAGCTTGAAATTAAGAAAATATTTGCAATGCTATAGGTCTCGCATTTAAATGCGAGACCTACGGCATTGCAAACAAATGGCCGCATTTGTCCTGCTGCTTCGAAAGTGAAAGTGGGCATGGCCCGCTGAATGTAAGCAAAGCACATCATCATGCCTAATGTAGGGGAAACTTAGTAAAGAAAATAGTACACGTACCGTGTAACAACCAAGTAAAGGGGCTAGTAGCCATGGGTGTTACAAATGAATATATGCAAAAAGGAGCACAGAGGGTGAAAGAGACCACGGGTTGCCCTCCACTCACAAATCATAAATACACGAAAACCCGTTCCCTAAGGCAATTTATGTTAAAATGAAGTGTATCAGTCGCTTTGGTTTTCTACTCTGCGAAGTGTATATATAAGTGTATCTACAACAAACCCCCTTATTCTTTATTTCTTGTGTGGTAGTTTACAACACTCTGTTGCCTATCATTTAAAAAGACCCTTTTTCCACGGACAGTCCTCCAGAAGGCAAAAGGTGACTGAAGTGCAGTTTGTACAATTCTCAATATATTCAGTACACCAAAAGACTTTTAACTAAGCCATGAGCACCAGATACTAGTGAAAAAAGTGTGAAAGGACAAAATGACCCCTCAAGGGCGAACCACAAATGGGGTAACTGGTAGGTACTCACCAGATACGACCAATAAACTGTGTAGGTGCTGTAGAGTGGCGGCCATACAATGCGCTAGCCACGTGCACACGTGACCGCTACTCGAAGTGTGTTTAAACACTCTCCGAAGCGGCAGGAAGACGAAGGATGAGAGGCCACGCTACGTGAGGCCCCAGCCGGTGAGGAGTAGGGGGGCCGGAAATGGGTGAGAGCCTATGCTCTCGAGTACGTTGCTTTTGAGTTTGAGCTAGAGATATGGACCGTAGTCTCGCGATACACGCAATAAGCATCTAGATTAAGACCTTGTGGTTTATCTGTGAAGGTAGAGGCGTAAGCAGTGTACACAAGTGTTTTATGTTTTGGCGGTGTGGAGTACACTTAATAATGCGTAATGTAATGGAAAAGATGGATTTCCATTCTTGTGTGAAAATTAGACTACAGTAAAGGAATGCAAGATTTTGAATCTCAAATAATGGGCATGATCAGAATTGATATACTGAGGCTGTTTGGTGCACCGATATGTGGTATATGAAAGCTTGTAACAACTCAGTATACGTGCTTTTTAAAAATACTCTTCCATGTTTGGGGCATGAGTTTAAATTGATACTACGATTGAAGGGACAATCAAAAAGGAGGACTCACACGCGGAGTTTGTAATACTACAGTGTCACCTCACAAGCTGGAAAGACATAAGCTGATTGAGGGTAACTATTATGATCCTGATTTTAGAATATAGATCCCGTTGGGAGTAAGCAGGTTCTAACACAGTGTTTTGCTCTTTTTCAATTGACAGTCTACTAGAGTGTTGTGTCCAACACTGGTGCTGTGACGAGGTGTCTGGCCCTGAAGAATTTGCCATAAATTTAGAGGCATTTGACAGATTACACTTAGTGAATAATAAAGTAATTGCGAGAAAAATGTGTCTGCCAATTTTAATCACTTTTCGTCACAAACGTGGAGTGTATTTATCTGTCACTCTACTGCACCTACACAGTTTACTAATGTTTTCTCTTATTTGGACACTTTTCCTTTGGGACAAAATGGCCACCGATGATGAGAATAGTGGGCTTATCTGGTGAGTACCTACCAGTTACCCCATTGGTGGTTCGCCCGTGAAGGGTCATTTTGTCTTTTCACACTTTTTTCACTAGCATCTGGTGCTTATGGCTTATTTAAAAGTCTTTTGGTGTACTGAATATATTGAGAATTGTAAAAACTACACTTCAGTCACCTTTTGCCTTCTGGAGGACTGTCAGTGGAAAAAGCGTCTTTTTAAATGATAGGCAAAAGAGTGTTGCAAACTACCACACAAGAAATAAAGAATAAGGGGGTTTGTTGTAGATACACTTGTATATAAAAAAAACTTTAGTGATATATACACTTCGCAGAGTAGAAAACCAAAGCGACTGATACACTTAATTTTAACATAAATTGCCTTAGAGAATGGGTTTTCGTGTGTTTATGAGGTTACAAATGAAGACATGGCCGTACGAAGGAGGGACTAACAAGCCTAATTAGGAATCAGAAGCCAGCATTTACGAAGGACAAAGACACAAGCCAATGAAAAATACTAGTAGGGGAGTGGGCGGGGCTTCTCTCTGTACTGTACTACAGCAGATCATCGCCAGAGCAGCGCTTGCGCGGTGGCTCAGGCTCGACCTGAAAAATATAAGAATTTGGTCAGAGATTTACATTTCCGGCTGAGCGAGCTTTCGATAAGCATTCCAGGCAGTATGCCTGGGAAAACTGCTCCAAGTACAGGTTTCACTGGGAATGTCATGTGACAATTTCCTCATCATCCTGCTGTCAGTAGTTCTCCGTCATGGAGAACTTTGTACAGGGGAAAGGAGCCTCTTGTACAAATGCACCTTTTTTTACTCTGTTGGGGAAATTATTTCCGATGTGGGGGAAAGCTCTTCCCCCTACTCCCCCCCCAGAATTCTGGGAGTGATCCGTTTCCCTTCCCTTCATGTAATGTGCCCTTGACTGGACTAAATCTCTGACTATTCTCAGGGTGGAAAGGAGTTTAGAAATACCAGAAATATTCAGGTTTGTGGTTTTCTCAAGCACACTTTAGAATTCCCACTCCTTGAATGGTCATTTACAACTGTGGGTTTCTTGTCTGTGCACTCCACAGTAGTCAGTCAGTCAAAGTAGGCTTTATTTCGATATGAATTTATCTTTAAAAGCATCACAGTACAGTTTTAAAATACATAAAAAGCCTTATTGAAATACATATGAAGCATTATTTCATGAAAGTAACAGTTATACAAAAATCGAAATACGAAATACAAATGGCGGTAATAAATTACATAAAATAGTCATAAAATCTCAATTAAACAATGTAAGAAAGCCTTTTGGACCTGATCAACCAAGCCCAATTTAAAAACTTCGCCAAGCCACAGACAAGTAGGGGCTGTGTATCCGATTTCAGAATGCGTAGGGCCTCACCACAATGTCTTGTACCTAATTCTTTGCAGATGGATTTCAACCACCTAATACGAGGGGCATTGTATGCGGGGCATACAAAAAGAAGATGAGGTACTGTCTCGATCATAGTCTCACAGAATGGGCAGAATGGAATGGTCTGTGCTGGGGGCTTCTATCTGGCAGTCAATTCGTGGACAGGCAGCACTCCGACTCTAAATTTAAAATATAGAGCCCTATCTCTAGGTTTAGTGATGATATCGAGATAGGGCTCTCGGAATGCCACCTCCTTATGCAATAGGAATTCGACAGTAGAACTACCTACATTAGGATTTAAGTTTCTCGAGTCCCTTACCCATTTCCAATACGAGTTTTTCAGGGCAGACTTGGGGAGTGCGGTCCTAGACTGCCAAATATTTCCAAGACCCACTTCTCCAAGTAACCATTTCACATCCCTTAACCATCTTATTCTGTGCCAGCCAGGCAATGATAAAACCTCTTTTAACCCCTCCGCATAACTCGCAAGTTCCGGGACTCTCCATAGGCGCGCCCAGAGGAGAAGAGGGCGTAGCCTTGCCTGATACTTGATAGAGCGACAGCCCATATCAAGGAGTAGAGGAACAGAGGGGGTACTATAAGGGAGACCCATCAAGTCCTTCAAGAATTTGTGTTCTGAACAGGTTAACTCATCCACATTCTGCGCCCCACCAGAGCTCTGCCCCGTACAATGCCGCACTCACACCTCTTGCCTTATAGATATCCAGTACCGGGGCAATTGGTTTAAAGGTAGAGGAACGCTGTTCTTTAAGCAGGGCCCCCACCACCCTTTTGTGATTTAACAGCATTTTTTGAAGATGACAGTTCCACCTCATGGTGTCGGTGAGGCGGATTCCTAAATAGTCAAACTCCTTGACCCTTTCGAGGCATACTGAGTTCAACACAGGAGGCCTGCCCATCTTCTTCGGGGGATTCAGGATCAGATATTTGGTCTTCCCCAAGTTGATTTCTAACCCCCTCGCATCACAAAAAGATTGGAACCTAACAAGGAGGCTCTGCAGCCCGACCGGGGTCTTCGAAATCAGTAGGGTGTCATCTGCAAATAGGAGCGTAGGTATTCTTTTGCCCGCCAGGGATGGAGCATCTGCAGGGTATTGTAAAAGATGCTCCACCACACCGTTAACGTATAAGGAAAACAGTGTGGGGGCTAAAACACAACCCTGGCGGACCCCTCTATTTACAGATATTCTAGCAGTCTTTTGGCCCTGATTTCCCCACCGAACCTGGGCAAAATTATCTTCCTGGAACTTAATTATCAGGGATAATAGGTACCGTGGCATGCCCAAGTTAGATAGGACCTTCCATAGACGGTTACGGGGCACTAGGTCAAAGGCAGTCCGTAAGTCTATGAAGGCAAGATACAGACTGCCTTTGCCCAACAGAACCACCTTCCAATATAACAACAATAAGCGGAATGATTGTTCAATGGTCCCTGTACCAGCCCTGAAGCCTGCCTGGAAATCAGAAAGAATCCCATTCTCCACTACCCACTGTAGCACTCTCCCCAAAACCACTGTGCCTGCAACCTTCTGGGTGGAGTCCAGTAAACTTATAGGGCGATAATTAGCGGGGTCGTCCCGGCTCCCTTTTTTGAAAATCGGGACGACCTCTGCGCCCATCCATGAGCTTGGAAAAGGGGCATCATTGAAACTAGCATTGAGTAGGGATGCTATGAGCTTTCCCCATTCTAGTTTGGAGATGCGAATCAAATCTCCTGGAAGGCCGTCCAGCCCCGCAGCTTTGTTTGGGATAAGACATGAGATTGCAACCTCTACTTCCTTCCCTGTAAACAAACAGATCTCATCTAGCCCAAGGAAGTCTCGAGAATAACTCTCAGTACAATCGTCCTCCACGCCCGAGGCCACGGTATACAGTTTAGAAACGTGATTGAACCATGACACCTCTGAGATATTACATGTTACAAGGGAGTCCATGGGTTTATCCATGGCTCTAACCAAATCCCAGAAACTCCTAGAGTCCCTCCCAGCACTCGCTAGTTTTAGGTCACACCAATATTGGTCCTCCCACTCTTTCTTCGCTGTACGGATAGCGCGCCCATACGTCTTCCTGGCAGTACTGATTAAACTACTGTCCCTAGTTTTAACCGCCTTAATTACATCTGTTTTGGCGCTTCGGCAAGAGGCAGAATACCGGCCTGGATTGCCTTTGGGGCGCCCCAACCTGTTGGCCCTATGTCCTGGGTTCTGTATGATAAAAAGGTCACCCAATGCTTTAGTAGTGTTGCTAAATAAAGTAGAAACCTCATGGGGATTTACTGCAACAGTATCCAAACTGGAAATAGCGCTGACCATAATAGATCTTATTTCCAATATCTTTCCTTCATCCAGAGCAACCTTTTCCCATTTCAGGCGTCTCCCACAGTTAGAGGGGCCGACTTCGGATGACGACTTCCAGGCCTGGGGTACTTGGGGATTTTTCCCACCCAACCGACTAGAGGACAGTGACAGAGATAATGGATTGTGATCACTGTCAATTGAGGGCAAAACTGCCATGTCCAGCAAAAATTCCCAGAAACTAAAGTTCAACAGAATGTAGTCAATTCGAGATGAATGACCTACTCTGTTAAAAGTATGGGCCCCACCAATATCTGACTTTGTCCGACCATTAACTGCCCTGACACCGTGTTCCAGAGTCAGGGCATTTAAATGGATAGCTCCTGGGGTCCAACGCTTGATTGGTGGTATTGAGAGGAATGGAATACCTCTCCTACCATTGACCTCTTGGCCGCCCAAAATGTCATCCACCACTAGGGGTTCAAAAGTGCAATTGAAATCCCCTGCTATCATTATAAATGAGTCGACACAACCAGAACTAAGTTCGCCTTCAAGAGCTGATAGTCGATGAGGGCTTGCTTCCTTTTGAGGGTCTAGCATAAACATTAAAAATCTCTAGGGACCTCCCCCCTGAGGGCCCTCTAATTGATCATCTCTGTAAATCCGGAGACCTGGTGACTCTGCTCGTTATACAATAACCCAGTGAAATACTTATCCAGATCAGTAACCCGCCTGAAGGGCGACCTCTCCCCGAGGGGGGAGGGATTGCGGGAACAAAATAGGTTGTATATCCGACCTTATATCGAGGTTCCACGCACCAAGTTTCCTGGAATAAGCATATTCCAAAATCCTCAATGAAGAGGTTCCATTCGGGCATATCCAGATTACGCGATAAGCCCGCTATATTCCAGCTAACTATTTTCAGCATCTCGTCCTCTGCCATAAACGCTGTAAGAGAGGAACTCTGAGCAAGAAAACCATCCCCAAGCCCAGAGTTAGTTGGATCAACACTCCCTAACATCTCCTGGTTGGGGGCGACAGGGGCAGAGTCGCCAGGGTTTAGGTGCATGATCGGAACCCCAAGATTGGAGGCAAGAATGCCATCAGGGTCCTGAGGTACAAAGTTATTTAACTGAAGCTCGGGGGAAACATGCGTGCAATTTGGCTCGATATTTTTTGCAGACCCGGCCAACACTCTGCTGTCCGATTCATGAACGACAAGCGAATGATAAAGTCAATCCACCCCCTCTAAGCCTGAAAGAGCCTTGTAACGATTTTGGAGGGGTATGAAGTAATTGTCCTGAGAATAAGTTGGGACCCTGAGATTGGGCATAGCAACCAATGAGGATCTGGGGTAAAAATAGGTCAGATCATAGGGTATGATGGAGCTATTACCATTTTCTGGAAACCAGTTTAGAATATAACTTACTGTTCTGTGGTCCCTAAAATTTATGACAATGATGTCTCCCTTTTTGTCCTTTACTCTACTTCCAAGCCATGGGAGACGGCGAACATGTAATATCTCGCCGTTTAAATGAGGAGGAAGGGGACGATTCTGCCTGAGCCAATGCGTAGTTTTGTTTTTTAGCTGGGCATAATTTTCCCTCTTTCCAACCTCTAATATTGGGATTCCAGTAAGGACCACCACCAGCGGAACCGCCTCGGTGGCAAATCCACTTGGAGACCCCTTGGCTTTATGGACCTGACTGGACTTAATTTCCTCTGCTTGTTTGAAGCAGTGGATTTGTCAGGTGGTCTCTCTCCCTCCTGTGCCTCTCTGGGAACATGTTGTACAGTTTGGAGCGTAGGTTTGTGGATGACTGACTTTGGGGATTTGAGTTTTCCCGGCTCAATATTATGAGGATTTTTTTTAGCAATAATATTTGAAACTTGTACCATAGGTGGGGGAGCCAATGCTGGCATCACATTATGCTTTGGAACCCCTGAGTTTACCGCAAGTGCTTCCTCTAGTGATTTAAGGCGATCTTCTAATCTAGTTAGTCTCTCTATCAACAGCAAAGTTGAGCATTTAATTAACTGTTCCATAGTTCCCTTCAGATCCACATCGGGAGGGTCTCGTATCAACCGTTGTGCTGGGGAACCTTGTACTGGTATAGTGGATGTCTTTGGTGGCAAGCCTTTAGCAGATTTGCCAAAGTCAGTATGGCTGATCTTTTTCCTCTGAGGGTCAGTTCCCCTTCTCCTTCTTTTTCTTGGGGGTGAGCCTTGTGTTATAGGTTACTTTGTATTAATAGGCTTTTTCCGCATAGCCTTTGCCACCGGTAAGGGTTTGTCAGATATAACTTCCACTACTGGTAATAGTTCGCAGGGAGAAGATGGAACAACATCCGGAGTAGAAGATACATCTTGCAAAAGGAGTGGGATTGGGATACTATTAAATATTGTATCAGAATCCTCATTCACGTCGGGACAACTAATATGCAAAGATGTGTCTAGCTGCGAAGGACCAGGGGAGGGACGTTTGTTTTTAAGTGATTCAACAGAGCGGCGTCGCTCAGCGCATCGCTCTGCGAGTAGACTTTCCCTCTCAGTATCAGGAACTACCCTAAACACAAAGTCATCCAATGTCCCTTTATTGCCACCAATAGCCAAAGGCAGTAATCCTTTTGTTGAGCTCGAACTCATTATGTATTGCAATTAGGGCCTAAAGCAATATAGGCCACAAGAACATATAAACGGTTGCCGGTAGATGTGGTCTCCGGCCCGGCCTCCGCTCGGCGGTCGCTCCGGCCAGATGGCAACACCAGCGGGACGGCGGGAGGC
Organism: Lissotriton helveticus; assembly: GCF_964261635.1. Classification (NCBI taxonomy): domain Eukaryota; kingdom Metazoa; phylum Chordata; class Amphibia; order Caudata; family Salamandridae; genus Lissotriton; species Lissotriton helveticus. The sequence goes on from NC_136058.1 coordinate 37,972,774, forward strand.
AGGCAGGGGGACCGGGACTCCAAGCAGGGAAGGGATGACAACAGCCAACACTCAAAACGCCAAACAGCAGGTCCTCAGAGTTACCCCGCTCGGCAGGGGCTTAGAGCACTTTTATGCGCCTCCTGGCGCTGTTGAAAGATGCAGGGGCCACAAAGGTTGCCGGTAGATGTGGTCCCCGGCCCGCCCTCCGCTCGGCGGTCGCGCCGGCCAGATGGCAACACCAGCGGGACGGCGGGAGGCAGGCAGGGGGACCGGGACTCCAAGCAGGGAAGGGATGACAACAGCCAACACTCAAAACGCCAAACAGCAGGTCCTCAGAGTTACCCCGCTCGGCAGGGGCTTAGAGCACTTTTATGCGCCTCCTGGCGCTGTTGAAAGATGCAGGGGCCGCAAAGGTTGCCGGTAGATGTGGTCCCAGGCCCGCCCTCCGCTCGGCGGTCGCGCCGGCCAGATGGCAACACCAGCGGGACGGCGGGAGGCAGGCAGGGGGACCGGGACTCCAAGCAGGGAAGGGATGACAACAGCCAACACTCAAAACGCCAAACAGCAGGTCCTCAGAGTTACCCCGCTCAGCAGGGGCTTACAGCACTTTTATGCGCCTCCTGGCGCTGTTGAAAGATGCAGGGGCCGCAAAGGTTGCCGGTTGATGTGGTCCCCGGCCCGGCCTCCGCTCGGCGGTCGCGCCGGCCAGATGGCAACACCAGTGGGGCGGCGGGAGGCAGGCAGGGGGACCGGGACTCCAAGCAGGGAAGGGATAACAACAGCCAACACTCAAAACGCCAAACAGCAGGTCCTCAGAGTTACCCCGCTCTGCAGGGGCTTACAGCACTTTTATGCGCCTCCTGGCGCTGTTGAAAGATGCAGGGGCCGCAAAGGTTGCCGGTAGATGTGGTCCCCGGCCTGGCCTCCGCTCGGCAGTCGCGCCGGCCAGATGGCAACACCAGCGGGACGGCGGGAGGCAGGCAGGGGGACCGGTACTCCTAGCAGGGAAGGGATTTAATTTAATTTAATTTAATTGTGGGTTTATATAGCGCTAGGAATCGACTCCCGGAGGAGTATCTCCACGCTTCGACCGCTGGGTAACCCGTCCTGGCTCACCCTGAGAGATGGTCCCTGATGGGTATCTCTAAGGTGCGACCAAGCATCCCCGGCGGTCTGGGGGGGTCGTTGTGAAGATGAGGCAAGCTGATGCCCAGAGTTGCCGAGTGTGGTTTCTGACTAGAGTAGGCACCGAGGCGAGAATTATCGAGTCCGCTGACCCTGGTCCACGACCCTGCCGCGTCGGGAATCGAACCCTGGTCCCGGGCCATTCTCTGCTTACGGGTCTGCCGCCTCTAACCAGTGAGCCACACTTCTCCAACAACAGCCAACACTCAAAACGCCAAACAGCAGGTCCTCAGAGTTACCCCGCTCGGCAGGGGCTTACAGCACTTTTATGCGCCTCCTGGCGCTGTTGAAAGATGCAGGGTCCGCAAAGGTTGCCGGTAGATGTGGTCCCCGGCCCGGCCTCCGCTCGGCGGTCGTGCCGGCCAGATGGCAACACCAGCGGGACGGCGAGAGGCAGGCAGGGGGACCGGGACTCCAAGCAGGGAAGGGATGACAACAGCCAACACTCAAAACGCCAAACAGCAGGTCCTCAGAGTTACCCCCACAGTAGTTAATGCATCTGTGGCAGTTAGAGTCCCTTTCCGGATCCCTGGTGAATTTGCGAGCATGGGTAAATTATCTGTGAGTAGTATGTGAATGCCCACCATGTATGTGTGTGAGTTTACACGCCTACTTATGCAGACAGGATAATGCAAGCATACACACCAACCCTCCCATAATTCTATATTTGCATTTGTGTAGCTTCCAGTACAGTGGTGGGAATGCCACATTTGCAAGTGCACGTTGAGTGTGTGCAGAGGTGGGGGAGGATTTCATCACTTCATAATCTGTGAATCCATGTGAGTATTTTGCCCCGCAAATGGCTGTGTAAATCCGGTCCACACAAAGAAAATGTCCCCAGGTACATTTTGTGTCTGTGTGTTTTTGTAAGTTGGCTCATGCACCAGTACCATTTGTAAGACTGCCTGTCAATTTGAGACCAGGGAAAGGTTTCTGAATTAGGGACAAGTAAACTCCCGTGGCAGAATAGAGAGTGCTGTGGGCTCATCTTGAATAATTGGCTACTGGAGCCTGGCGTTTGTTTTGTTTGTGAATGGCTCAGAGGTCGATGTATTTTGTCGAAGCAATTCACCATTAATATTGGCAATGTGGCTGTAGGCAAACGTTACTTTTTCTGAGTATTATAGACGACAGGTGCGAGTTAAACTATTGCACATCGAAACTCTTCTGGTTATTATAGCTATCTTTAGTTAGAAATGAAAGAAATGTTTATAGGCAAATGATTGGCTGTACAAGTAAAACATGACAACGCGAGGCTGGGAACTGCTGACGTCGCACAGTAAATAAATATCACCACCTTGAGAGGGGTGTTAAGCCATTCCCGTGCTTGTGCAACAAGTGTGTTAATGAGAGCACAACACCGCTGTCTGTTGATTCTAATCCTCACATGGTTACAGCGGGTTTAAACGTGCTCTTTATAAAAGCGAGACATCTGTGAGTGTCTCGAAGTCCTTTGAGTGTGTGTTCCCTCTTGTCACGGGAGTTAAGATTTTCAGGTTAGCAAAAAGCAGTGTCCGGTTTTCACTTTCGGCGTCATCTCATAAACCGTGTCTGGCTGCGCTGGTTGTACTGCTGCGTTTGACACGTGTCACGTGGACGTGAAAGTATCCCTCGCAAAAATACATATTTTCTCATGTGGGTTTGGAGCACTCTGTCTCAAACGGCCCTTATATAATTAATAAATGTCTCGTACACAGGAGTTGACACGGTGAACTCTGGTTTGCTTTTCTCCTCCTGCCACGTGGTGCTTGTTGCCTACTTGCTGCCTTTGCAATGCACGTGACGCCCCCTCTAGCGTGTCACCGTGATAATTCCGTGTGTATCATAGATAAGGCGACAGCGCCATCCAGTGTTTTAAAGGAGCGTACATGAGAAATAACCATTGAAAATTAAATTGTTTATTTCAATAATACATTATTTTTTCATGTAAGAGTCGCTTGTCTCTGTATGTCATAGTAATTAATTATACTCTTTTTCCCATTTCTAATAGATCCTTGAATGTTTTCTCCTAAATGTATTTGTATTTGAGTGACAGTGTTTAAGTGCAGTTTTTGAATTGAGTCTATGTGGCCATATAAAGTTTTTAGTGAACCCTTCAGGGCGTTTTTTGTGTGTTTTTTTTCAGGCTTGAGTACGGCCTGCATTCTTTTCGCCTCCATTCTTTTCTATCACAAGGCGATGATCTGAATGCCAAAAGCCCATGCTTTAACGGGTGATTGGTGGACTATACAAATCAACACAACATAACCTAAAGTCAGGTGAAGGCAAAATGTCTTCTTAAATACAGTTTTTTTAAGACCAGCTGGACAAGCGTGACTCTTAACTGGCAACCGGCGTGGGCCCCATGTCACGGTGATAACTTTCAGCAACCTGTGGCTATTTAGCCAACCGTCTATATAGGATATAGGGCAGGAGGAGCCGGTCCATTGAGGTTGAGGGGCCACGCCCCTCACCTCTTGCCCCTCAAGAGCAGGGTTATCAGGCTGGCAAAGGTCAGCCTGACAGACACTGTTCATTTGCAGATCAGGCAGCCAGGATCTAGGCATGCACGAAATGCACAGACTCCTGGCTGCCTGAGCTGAACTTTGCTGGACTGAGGAAGTTGCAGCTCCTGTGGGCTTGACCTCATCTCAGCAAAGGCCCTTAAAGCCCTTCCCCTCAGTGACCAAGGGTAGCGTCACTCATTGCCTCCCTCCTGGGTGCTTCAGTTTTAAGCCCTCAAGGGCCCAGGGTCCACTGTCAATCAGTGACACTTCACCATAGAGTGAGGTGCGGTCAGCAGTCTCACTGACCCCATCCCAATCTGTGACGACGTAGGGACTGCTGCCTTCCCTCACTGGCTGACCAGGTCAGCTAGTGAGGGAAGGCAGCAGTCCCAAGCCTCTTGGGACCTCCGAGACAGAGCTGCAAGTAAGTGTGATTTTTTTTTTAACTTATTTTTTCAAATTAATGTTTGGTACGTGCATGTATGTTTGAATGTTTGGTAATGAGTGTTGTGAATGTATGTGTGTGTGCATGGTTGTGTGTGTGTGTGTGTATGTGTGCGTGTGTCCCATCTGCCCTCCTCCCTCCCAAAATCCCACTGAAAGAGGGGTTGCCTTCACGCCTGAGGGGAGACTTTTGCAGAATTCTGCAGGCAGTTCTCTAGGAGGGTGACCAGATTTTGAAAACTAAAAACCGCAGACCTAGAAGGACTACAATTTTAAATAAACCAAGGGGGCGCAGAATACCAACGCTCATCAACATAAAAACTCAGAAGAGACACTAAGAAAAGAAATACAATTCAATTTTTATACCCAGTATAATACCTGTTAATTAAATAGCTTTCTTATAAAAGCTGATAACTAGCCCTGCTTTGGAACACATAATGTAGCTCGCACTGTCTTGAGTTGATCCTCTCCAAAAAACGGGGCATGAGACATATTTACCGAAATCTGCCAGCACAGCTGGTGAAAACTGGGACGTCCCTGGCAAATCTGAGATGTCTTGTCACCCTATTCTGTATGAACTTAGAGGGCGCAACAGGAGCATGGTGGTTGCGAACTATTTTCGGGCCTCCGAGAAAGGGGGGTGGGAGAGGGTGATGCCAGAGAAGGCTAGGGAGATCGGTGTGCTAAAGCAGATTTGAACAGAATTAGCCTCATTAGCTTGTAAGGAGGAAGTGCAAGTATTAATCTGGAGTGCTGACAGAGAAGTCCTGTAACAGAGAGAGGCTGCTGCTCATCGCTTCTTCTTACTGCAAATTTCTCACCTTAAGTAAATCTTCCAAGGATATTGAGCGTGTCTTTGAATAAGATTAGACCTTTGTCCCTTGTCAGAGGAAAGATACTGTTTTGAACTGTCCTTATGGGGCTGACCTAAGAACATTTAGGGCTCATGCTCCCTTATGGCATTTCTGTGCATGGCAATACAGAAGTCGCAGGCTTTGGGGACATAATTGATGCCCACAAACCTTAATCAAATGTTGTGGGGATTAGGCAGACATCTAATTAGGATACCGTCAAATGGGTTTGAACCCTGGGATCCTACAGGGTTACATCTACCCTTGTCATTGAAGAAATTGCTGACACATTTTGTGTTGACTCAAAGTAGAGCTTTGGACCCACGGTAGTGCTGGCAAAAACAGGAACTGATTCCAGTGCAAGAGACTGCACCTTATGAAGGCTGGTGTTGTGACATCCTGTGTGGGTGGAGCAGCTACTGGAGACGTGTTATGTTGTCTACCCCTATGTGCTGTTTCTCTGCTTTGGACCAAATCTAAAAGCTACTCAAAGTGACTGTAATGATCACAGGAGCCTCTGCTAAGAGCACAACATTTATGACCATGTCACATTATCTTTCATAGAATGCCTCAACTTCCCTACTCCCAACCACTCCCAATCTCCCAACATTCTAAAATACAGCATGCAACAGTTTGCATGCACAGACACACAAGGATGGAGTGAGGGGAATTGGTGAGACAAACAATGGTAATACAGGGAGAGAATAATGAATAATAAACTTGAGGTATTACTTCTATGCTATGTAAGATGAATTACATCTCCCCCCTCTCTTTGAGGCAGTAAATTAATTACATAATCTTTGTCTCAATCCATCAATCAATCAGGGTTGGTAAAATGCTGAGTTCATCCTAAGAGCCAGGTCTTGAGGTCTTTCCTGAATTGTGTCAGCAAGGGTAATTTCCTGAGGTGGATGGGCAGGGTGTTCCATGTCTTGGAGGCGAGGTAGGAGAAAGACATTCCTCCGGTTCTGGTCTTGCAGATTCGTGGAACGATAGCCAGGGAAAGCTGAGCGGAGCGGAGGTGTCTGGGTACATGGAATGTGAGGCGGAGATTCAAGTATGTGGGTCCGGTGTTGTGAAGGGCCTTGTATGCGTGGGTGAGGAGTTTGAAGGTAATTCTTCTGGCGACTGGGAGTCAGTGGAGGTTGCGGAGGTGTTGAGTGATGCGGCTGTGACAGGGGAAGTTTTGGATTAGTCTTGCTGCATCGTTCTGGACATTCTGGAGTCTTCGGAGGAGTTTCTGGGTGACACTGGTGTAGAGTGTGTTGCCGTAGTCGAGTCTACTGCTGATGAGGGTATGTAGACGTTGAAGAGGGTGGGCCTGAGGGAGGAGCCCAGGGGTACTTTGCAACTGATCACTGTTGGTTTTTAGAGGTACAGTGGGAGTCTTACCCGCTGTGTTCTGCCAGTGAGGAAGGAGTGGACCCTGTTCAAAGCCTTGTCTCGGGTACCAGCATCGTGGAGTCTTCTGGCTAGGGTTCGGTGGGAGATGGTGTCGAAGACCACTGAAGGTCCAATAGGAGGAGGGCCGTGTTTTTGCACTGGTCAAGGAGGCATTGGTGGTGGTTAGAAGGGCTGTCTCAGTGCTATGATTGCTTTGGAATCCGGATTGGGAGCTGTCCAGAATGTGGTTGGTTTTGGTAAAGTCAGTGAGCTGGGCGTTGAAGGCTTTTTCAATGACTTTAGCTGGAAAGGAGAGGAGGGAGATTGGCAAAACGTTCTTGAGGTCCATCGGGTCTGCAGGGGGTTTCTTCAGGACTGGGTTGAGGTGGCGGTCTCGAGGGAGCAGTTGATGGTTCACCATAGATAGGGTGTGAAGGAGATGGTGCAGGCGGCTCTGTGGAAGATGCAGTGCGGGCAGGGTTCGGAAGGTGCTCTGGAGTGAATGCTTTTCATGGTCTTCATGGTGTTGTCAGTGGTGAGTGGGGACCAACTGGGCAGAGTCAGTCGAGGGGGGATCGGCGTTGGTTGCGTTGGTTGCTGGCTCGTTTGGGTGGTCCTAGGTGTCCAAGCTGTTGTAGATAGTCTTGATCTTGTGGTATAAGAAGGTGCTGAGTCTGTTTCAGAGGTCTTGGGTGGGTGGGACGTCTGTGCCCTCGCTGTTGGATTTGGCGAACTCCTTGATGATGCTGAAGAGTTTTTTGCTATTGTGTGTGTTGTTGGTGATTCAGTCTTGGAGGGCCTTCTTCCTTGTGGTTAGATGAGGTGGTGGTGTGTGGGGGTGGCTGCTTTGAAGGTGGCATTAAGTCCTGGGGTTTTGTTGTTCCTCCATGTCTTCTCGAGCTGTCTACAGGTGCGTCTGTACTCTTGATGTGTGGGGGTAAACCGGCTCTCTTTTTTGACGTGTTGTTTGCCAGTGGCCTTTTTGAGGGGGCAAGGGTGTTGGCGCAGTTTACGATCCATTGGTGGTTGAATCTAACCGGCATGCCAACATTATACGAAGATTGGACACTCGCTTTATTTTGATGTTTGGACCTTGAGCATAGTCACACTGGGTGGTAGGTTACAGTCACACATGAGTTTCATTGTGAGGAGGTATTGCTAAGGCCACACTCCACATCATCTCTTGTATTAAAAGGAAGTCTAGGCAGAACGTTTTGGCGTGGTACCCACATAGTATGTGAAACACTCCACCAATTCTCATTCTGTAGCATCAAGGCTGAACTTGAGGTTTTAATTACTCCAATGGGACAACCAAATTTGTCTCCACTGACTTTATGTGGGCATATGTTTCTGACCACACCCGCAACACATATTCTTCCTTGGATCACTGCCTCTCTTAGATCATAATGCTGCTTCATTATAGAGGAATTTTTTTTTTCCAACAATACCACACATTGCTTCCTTCTCTTAAGCTATATTATAAGAACACACTTTGCCCCTCTTTTAAACCAATGGAGCTGTAGGTTGGTTGATGGGAGCCTACCAAGTCTCTCTATAATTTATTTTTGGGTTTTGCCCGTCACACTATGAGGAGTGGTACAGTATGCTCAGAGGTCATTTCTAATCCTGGGCGGAGTTCGAGGAGTTGCCCTACGCGGAACTCAGCGAAGTGCAAAAAAACTCCTTCACACTACGCGGAGCTCCACTAGCGGCGGAGTACAATAGGAAAATGCCATTTGCAGTGATTGCTCAGTGCCGGATGCTTGTCTGCACTGTGCAATCATTGCTAATGGCACCATGCACAGTGCAAGCGGTCCCTGCTTTACTTTTCTCCCCGTTGAGTAGATTTTTACTTGAGCAGCAGCTTTCTCAACGTGAACGGGCAGTTTCTCAACACGAGCGGTTGCAAGCATTCGCGACCACTCGCAATGAGAAACCTGACTCCCCCCCCCCCCCCGCGTTGATAAATCTCACCAGGAAGTTGATTTTCCTCACTCGCACACTTGACGTTGCCGATTGCAAGCGAGGAAAACAAACTCCACTCCGCAACGTGTTCACATTTGAATTTGACTAGTAACCAACAAACTTTGTCAAAAATGCAGAAGAAGTGACTATTTTGCCAGTCTTTGCCAAATGCTGGGTACAATCTGTTGACAGTTTTTGCCAAGTGCTGGACACAGTCTGTATGTTGCTACATGATTGTTTCATCCACAATGGCAGCATTCATTCCTGCTTCTCTCCTCATTATACACATGGTATGCATGACCTCTTGGTCGCATATCATGTTGTCTCTTTTGTTAAATGAACATGTGGACACCAACATGTGTAATGTTGCAAAGTACACCTCAGTGGACTCCTCTGGTGCCTGATATCTATAATACAAATGATGACTTTCCATAATAATACTGGTGTAGCGTAAAAATGTTCTATTTTTTTTCTATGTTTTGATCTCAGGTTTCTTCTCTTTCATGTGTCTCCATGTGTGTCACATTTTCAAATAGTTGTCTACTTTCAGCACTCCAGGCAATTGTAATCTATAGATTTTTACACTGTACTTTGTACTCCATAGTGCCAACTGCTACAAAGTGCATCTCAAAGCTTTATATCCATTGGCTCTATGTCTCTCTAGGGGCCCTGGTAGTTCCATAAAGGTGGCTCACATTGCCACTGCTTTCATCATTCCTGCCTTGGGAGACCAACATGTGTAGTGAAAGTAATAATGCAAACACACCAGTCAATAGGTAAAGTATGTGAGGAATGCAGGAATGGATTACAAACGTGAGACTAAACAAGAAAAGAACACTGACAATCGAAAAATGTCTAATATTTGGAGGCAAAGGCTAAGGTGGTCAGTAACAGTGGGCAATCATGTTCAATGTGGCCAGTAGATGTCAGTGCAGTATCAAGTTCCTAATGTGTGACAAAAGCTTATTATTTCAGCTGTGAGTTGGATAACCATTTTGCCAGCCTTCCCCAGCAAGCCATAACACAGGAGCACTAAAAGGCTCAGCCTGCCGGGCATTGACAAATAACCGTGGGCAATGAACTCCGCTCCGCTAGCGGAGTTTGCGGAGATTTACTAACTACGCATTACATTGAAAACACAGAATTCATGCAAAACTCTGACTCTGCCACGTAGCGGAGGTAGCTACTGCATGCAAAACCCTTTGATAAAACAACTTTACCTTTACATGCTAAAACTTATTACTTATGAAAATATGCTGTAAAATGAAGTTGCATATATATGTTGTGACTGTGAGCACTCTCGTAGTATAAAATTAAGTTGTATATAAACGACGTGAGCACCTTCATGGGAGAAGTATTGTAATAGCGTTTTTACATAGCATTATAATGCAACACAGCGCTATTTTCTCAGAACTTTCAGTCATTCAGCAAGGCTTAAAGTTATGGGGAAAACACAGGAAATGAAAACAGTACCTGAATTGCAGCCCGATCGTTTGTGATAAAAAAGTCTAAATTTGATTATGATTTAAGGCCTACCGTAGCACTTTACAAAACTGTAGACAGTACATGATGTCCCGGTTGGGCGTCCTTGGCACCGTACAAGGTCTAACTTGAGCGGACTGAGTTCATTGTAGGTCGTGAGGTCCTGCTAAACTGACGAATGGCACCAGCTGCGGTACACTGTGGTTCCAACCCCAAGGAGAGTCAGAAACATAATTAAAACAAGGTCGGCGACGAAAGTGAAAATGCCGCGTTTGGAGCAAAACTGCACCAGGGCCAGCGCGACAGCCATCTGTTTCCAATTAACGCGACCGCGAGACACGGCGCGATAGTTGTAAACAGATGGCGCTGCTGCTCGCTCCCGAGCTCTCTAGGCCAGGGGAGAGAGAAGGCGGGACATGCACCCTCCTTTGGCCAATTCCGTGCTGTCTTTCTTAGAAAGAGGCATGCAAAGGCCAACAGCGGGTGATGAAAAAAAAGCTCACACATGAGCGTGTCTGCCGAGTTTAAAGCCCTTACTAAAAGTCTTGCAGAGTAGCGCAAGCACGCTGGCTCCGGCGAAACCTAATAATAAGTATGACTCTGTTGTACGCATCTAAAGGTAAAATAAACATTTTAAATAGAGCAAACATTCTGAAACTCCCGAAACACATTCAATCCCTGTCTCATATTACTATCAGGGATATTACCAGGGTACAGTTTGATCCCCCCGATTCAGACGCAGGGAGAGAACTGACTATCGTAACATGGCGAGGTGCCAGAATATAAGCAAATATATATATTGAAAAAGGGAAATTTGCTAATTGGGGGGTTGATATACTGATGATAGCCAAGGAAAGGTATCCATTAATTTTAGAAGCATCTCCTAACAAGCATTTGCAATGCAATTGGTCTCACTTTTGCGAGAGTTTGAGCTATTGGCATTGTAAATGACAATTCCTTTTATTGATGTGTTTTGAAAACCTGCAACGATGCGTTAACACGCACTCTGTACCTTTAGCCATTGCTTGCGAAAAGTAAGGCTGGCAGTAACTGTGCCTCTTTTACTGCCAGCCTTGCTTCTTGTAAGCAAGGATTATAAGTACAGAGCGCAAGTTTACGCATTGCTTGCAGGTTTTCAAAACACATAAATAAAAGGTATTCTTATTTACAATCCGAATAGCTCCAACTCGCGTAAATGGGAGAACTAATGCATTGCAAGTGCTTCTTATAATATAGCACTTTATACTCTAATAATGCCAGTAATTAGGGGCATAACCGGGTTAAAATAGACCCAAGGGCAATTGTTTCAAATAAAGTTCTATGTTTTTCTACACAAACAGCTGGGAAATAGTCTTCAACGTCAAGAAAAGTGTTGCTTCTGCTAATTGTCACCTTATTCAGTGATTAATTCCTTTATCAAAAAGTGACGTTATCCAGCCAAAAAGCACACCTAACATCTGAGACGCTAATCCCAGAGGAGCTCTAGTTTTGCTTTGGTTTTATCATAATCTAAAACTACATTCAAAATACTTTAGAACAGGCCATATGAATCAATGCATTAGGAGCACATCTTCGAGAGAAAGATTGTTTATTGGTGCCGTAGGCGGAAGTAGTTTAGAGTTGTGTTATATTGCTGAAAGATGAATTTCGTGGAAAGGACTACAGAAGTGAACTTTCCTGCAGGGGAACGTAAAATTACACCAGAGTGATTTGGAAAAAAACAGCTTTCCTTTCACGTTGGAGATGAAGGAGGTAAAGGGGATAGAAGTGCAATGTCAGACACATAAGCCTTGACTTGTTTCTCTCAGGAAGAGTCTGGATATGGGGGTGACAATATTTGGTTCCTTATTGTTACAAGTAAGCTTACGTCAGCAGTAGTGGCGGTCTGATCTTCTGAAGCTGTTCTTGGGCTGCTAACATGGTACAAAACAACAAAGTGTTCAGCTGGTTGGCACAAGAAGCTAATCAACTGAAACTACCTAATGTACTGAAACCTAAAATACTCTCTTTTCGAAAGCTGAAGCAAAGGGAAGCAACTCTGAGCCAGGCACTGTTCTAAAAAATTCTCAGGCACCAAGAAGCCTGAGTGAAAGGGTAAACACGGTAGACATGGAAGCGTGGCCCTTTAAAGACTGATGCCTCCGCAGACAGAGCGCTTCAGCAACAACTACACGTGCTTAGTAAATGTGCCCAAAATATAAAATAAACAGTTAAAAAAAAAAAGTAACACTTGGAAGTCACACACAAATGTAGAAAGCATCCTTGTAAAATAAACACATAACAACACACACTTAAAAAATAAATAGTTTACTCATCCAACTTCATTTAGTTCCACCTTGTTGAAGATAGTCAATCTCGTGAGTGCGCAATGGATTGTGCCATAATACAGGTGGTCTAGGAACTAAGTTCTCACAGAAGATGAAGGGATGAGCTAGGAACCTGATTGGTATTGACTCCTATGTTGAAGGCGGGCATGCTTCCCTTCTTGGTTTGAGCAATGAAAGGTAAGATGGGATGGGGCACGAGTCAGGCACTTTCTGGTTGCTAAGCGTGTTTCCTCCTGATACGAAGAAAGAATCCCATCCTCTTTATATTGCCACAGCTCTTTCAGACAATGTGAGGAAGCAGGATCAAAGTCAACATGAGCAACGGCTGGTGCAAACACAAGCAGCAGGCAGCGAAGAAAATTAGCCAAAGCAAAAGAAAAAGAGCGCACTGACACTATGTATGGCCGCTCCTGAAATGATCCACGTAACAGGACCAGCCTGCAGGGTGGTACCTTAACAGGCAGAAGGTGGGACAAAGTTAAGGGTTTACATACCAAACCAGAAAGCCAGGCCAGTTACCCTATGAAAGGGATGGGCGTGTGATGGGCATCGTGAAAGCCCAGAGAGAGATACACAATGTCGAGCGAATGCACATGCGATGCTTAGCCTCGACCTAAAAACACCTCCATGATGTGCATCCTGAAGGGGACGAGGCAAGTTGGGACCCTAGTAGACTATGGGAGCATGAACATCAGGTGGAGGCTGAATGAACAGAGCAGGGGTATGCAAGTAGTTACTACGACAAGCAGTGAATCCTCTTTCCCACTCCACTAACCCAACTCAACCTACTGGGGTTGGGTCTCCACCAGCCTGGCCAAAAAGATGCAGTTATGCTCCTAGCACAGGCATCCCTGCCCCAAAGGCATGGAAGACATAATTCCACCCTTTAACATTATGACATGAAGCGTCTTAGGCATTACCAAGACTCTTCAAAGTTTGGCTACGACTACATTTCTCGAGGTGGCATATCATATCTGCATACAAGAATCATGGGCGTTAACACCAACCCCACTACCAGGGTATACAGAATTTCATAAACCTGCCAGGAAAATCCATCTTTTTGGGATGCCTTCGGGAGGCATTTCCGTATATATTAAACACGCAACAAAGTTGACCTTCGTTGAACTAAACACACCACCGAGATGTTCCTAGTAGGCACTTTAAAAGGCCTAAAAAGCCCGGCAGTCCATCTACCTATACTGATAGTTAACATATACTATAATCCCCAAGGCCCTTGATAAGACGAGTAGATGAAGATCAGCCGTCTGAAGCTGAACTCGGACAAGACGGAGGTCCTCATCCTCGGCTCCAACCTGTCAGCCTGGGACGACTCCTGGTGGCCAAAGGCACTGGGGGCAGCCCCGACCCCCACCGACCACGCACGCAACCTGGGAATCACCCTCGACTCAACGCTCTCGATGACCAAGCAAGTCAACGCCGTCTCCTCCTCCTACTTCAACACCCTCCGCATGCTCCGCAAGATCTACAGATGGATGCCGACAGATACAAGAAAGACAGTCACCCAGGCCCTCGTCAACAGCAGACTCGACTACGGAAACGCCCTCTACGCGGGAGCCCCGACCAAGCTCAAGAATCGACGACGGGAATGAAAAAATGGTCCGTGACCAATTATTTGAAGAGGTAAATTCAATTATGAGCAATATGTGTTGTGTAGAGTACTACAAAACTGGTATTAAATAACCTAAAGAAATCTGTAATGGTCATCAATCGACTACAACGCATTCAAAATGCCTCGGCACGACTGATCCTCGATGTACCACGACACGGCCACATCACCCCCCACCTGAGAAACCTACACTGGCTCCCCGTCAACAAGAGGATATCCTCCAAGCTCCTCATCCACGCACACAAGTCACTCCACAAGACCGGCCCAGCCTACCTCAACAGACGGCTCTCCTTCTACATCCCCAACCACCAGCTACACTCCGCCAACCTCTCACTCGCCACCGTCCCGCGCATCCGAAGAACAACCACCGGCGGGAGATCCTTCTCCCACCTCGCCGCCAAGACAAGGAACACCCTCCCACTGAGCCTACAACAGACCCAAGACCTGCTGACCTTCAGGAGGATACTAAAGACCTGGCTGTTCGATACGTAGCGGCCCCCACCTCCCTCCACCCCCGCTCTTCCTCCCTGCACCTTGAGACCCTCGCGGGTATGTAGTGCTTAACAAATGATTGATTGATTGATTGATTGATAAGCTGGACCAATTAATCAAACAAATTGAGGCCATAATAGCACAGCATGTGTCCTTGGAAATCATTATACTTGGAGATTTTAAAATGTACCATCTGGGAGAATTGAACACACACTGCAGGGTTGCCAGTGATACGGTGAGATTTTACATCTTTTCCATGTCCCATAATTTAGAGTCAGCACAATTTGCATCAATACAGGCTAACCTAGGTCGGCTTATCTACCCACCTTGAAAAATCAGACCAGTATTGATCGCATCGTTCAGAGCCAGTGCATAAGTAAAGCCAAGCTCAGCTACGACGTCTTCCAACAGGACGCAAGCGATTAAGCAGCCTTGCTGGTACGCTTGGATGTAACAGCTAAAATCCGCCATACCCTTCCCCCCCCCAGGATGTGCCAAAGGCAAGGAACAGTATAGACTCTTGCGGAGAATGAAGTGGTCACAAATGTCCATCTATAAATTTGAAAGCTGGAAATCAACCTGGGAAGGCTGGCCATTAGTGACAAACAAATCTGACATCATAGAGGCCTAGGGCAATCTCACATTGGAATTGGGCATGCTGCACCGAGTGAAGTGGGCAAGAATAAAAACAAATAATGTAATTCATGTATTTGGTATAGTCCCAGAGATCAAACAAAGTATTCTGTTGTTAAGAACAAAACAAAGAGCGCACAGGAAAATAAAAAGTGCATCTTCAAAAAAGCAGCTAAGTTTAGCAGCCAAGCAACATAAACCACTCATTTGGAAATACAAAAAAAGGACAGGAAGATGAATGGATAAAAAAACTTTGAGCTGCTGTCCCCCAATAATACCCAACGATTTTAAGAATATCTGAATAACCAAACCTACGGGGCTTCCAATAGAGGAAACTCGGTCCCAGACGAGATACGGATTGCACACACAAGAAATCACTCTACACTAGGGACCAGGACAACACTGGCCCAATATGATCCGAAGAGAATATCCAACGAAACGGGAACTGAGGTGCCTCGTCCCCAGCAGTGCACGCAGGCCCAAGCAAAATAGCAGTATGCATCATCCTAAAAAGATCAGAAAAGACAGCGGCCCGGGTCCAAATGGGCTGCCAGGTTTCTTATTCAGAGAGGACACGCAGTTTTGGGCCTCAACCCTTTCAACGTTCTACGCAGAATGTAGGTTCCTGGAAGAAGTGCCAAATTCATGGAGGGACTACCTTCTGCAGCCCATGTTTAAGAAAGGCACAAATACTGACCCCAAAAATTACTGAATGATAGCCCTGTTTCCCATTGACGTCAAGTCTTATGCCAGCACTCTCCTGCTGGAATTAGCAGATTGGGTACACACTGAAGGGCTTCTACCATTCTATCAGACGGGGTTTCGATCAGGGGTCTACAGAGTTGATAACATCACATTCCTCTCGTACTTAGCCCAGCAAACAATATCTCGCAATTCCCCCACCCCCAGTTTTCACCTGTTTTATTGACTACTCAGCTGCCTTTGATGGGGTACTCCGAAACATGTTCTGGAGGAGTGGAAAACATCTGCCCAAAACTACTGTGAACTATTAGGTCACTCTACTGCAGGACCTGGGTAAGGATCAAACTCACTGGGGATTCCGCCACTGCAAAAATTGCCACAGACTGAGGGCTAAAGCAGGGGTGTGTGCTGGCTCCACTACTATTTAACCTATAATAATAATAATAATAATAGGGACATTTGTAAAGCGCTGAGTTACGCACACCGGCGTGTCCCCGCGCTAACGGTGGGAGAGCATAAACAGAAAAAAGACTGGGGCTGCCACGCGGGCCAATTTATCTAACATAGAGGTGGGTTTTTAATTTGGCTCGGAACCTAGTTTCTACTGGTTCCAAGCGAAGAGCCACTGGCAGTTTGTTCCAATGGTTTGGTGCTAGGTGCCTGAAGGATCTGCCTCCCATGCGAGCCTTCTTCACCTTAGGGATCCTCAGCAGTCCCCCCCCCCCGCAGATCTAAGCGCTCTGGCAGGTTCATAGGCTTCGATCAAACTCTGCAACGGACGGGGTGCCCTGCCATTCAAAATCCGATGGCAGGTGCAGAGGGCTTTATACTCGTCTCTGCTCCTCACAGGCAGCCAGTGTAGTTTTTGCAAAGCCTGTTTCGAAGGCGCTCTTTTAGGTAGCCTGAGGATCAAGCGTGCTGCCGCATTCTGCAGCACCTGAAGACGGCTATCACTTTTATTCGGCGCTCCCAAATACAGCAGGTTTGCATAATCCAACCTTGCGGTCACCAGAGCATGTACCAAAGTTTGACGAGCTTCCAGCGGCAGTAAGTCAAGGACTTTCCTCAGTCTTTTCAGAATCCCAAAACATACTCCGACCACACGATTGATCTGGGGCCCGAAGGTAAGACCCGCGTCGAACCATATGCCAAGATTTTTTGCCTCCTGACAGGGGATGGGGGTTGGCCCGAGACAAGATGGCCACCAGGCCGATGACCAGGCCGACTGGGCTCTCCCTACCACCAGCACCTCTGTCTTGCTACCGTTAAGCTTCAAACAATTCATGGCCATCCAGTCGGCAAGATCTTTAATGCACAGACGGAAGCCATCCGCAGCAAGACAGGGCGCGTGTGACAGGGAGATGACCAGTTGCGTATCATCTGCGTATGATACCAATTGGAGGCCATGACTCTCCACAATAGATGCCACAGGCGCCACGTACAGGTTAAACAGGGTCGGTTTCAGGGACGAGCCCTGAGGCACGCCCTGGCCCAAAGGTACCCCACTGGAGTAACAGTCACCCTGCCTCACCCGGAAACTCCTTCCCGTCAGGAACGCCTGGATCCACCTCAGCGCGGTGCCCGCAATGCCACCTTTACTCAGACACTGTAGCAAGGTTGAATGTGCTACAGTGTCGAATGCCGCGCTGAGGTCGAGTAGAATTAAGGCCATGGTGTGCCCCTCATCTACACCCTGTCTCAGGTGTTCTGTTGCCATTAAAAGGGCCGACTCAGTGGAATGACGCGGTCTGAAACCAAACTGCGTGTCGTGTAACAAACCCACCTCCTCTACATGGTGCATAATTTGAGTGTTTACCACCTTTTCAGCTACTTTGCACAGAAAAGGTAGTAGTGAGATAGGTCTCAGATTTTCCAACACCTCAAAACCAATGTGAGCTTTCTTTCGGAGGGGGAGCACGACCGCCTGTTTCCACCCCTCGGGCAACATTCCAGACTTGAAGGAGATATCCAGGACATGCCTTATGTAGGGTTCCAGGACTCCCAGGCTGTCCCCCAACCGCTTGGGGGACACCGGGTCCAGAGGGGAGCCAGATTTTACTGAGAGACATGTCCTGACTAGCTCCACAGGAGGAGGGGTGACGAATTTTGTGAGGAGCCCCAAACTCTCCATGCCGACTGATGTTACTTCAGGCTCGGTCCCCATGGAACGAGAGTTGGGGAAGGTCGAATACATTTTCTCGACTTTGGTGGAGTAATTGGCAATACGATCGCACATTTCGATCGAGCAACTCTTTGGATCTGCAGACGAGTCAATAGTAGTCAATGACTTGTAAATACAAAAGAGCTCTTTGGCAGAGTTTTTTGCCCCTAAAATTTGTCCTGCATAAAAGGCCGCCTTCGACTATACACCACAGACTTGGGCCCGGCGTTATGTGGAGCCTCTCTTGTCACACCAAGAATTGGAATTAAAAAAATCCATTTGATGCAATACACAGATGACCTATTCTGCCTGGACCACATTAAAGTAGGCCTACAAAAAGCTCTCAATGCTTTGACAATATACAACTCCCAGAATGAGCTGGTCGCCAATGCATGTAAATCCAAGATACAGATTTTTGGTAGCTACCCCAAAAAAGGCTCACTAAATGGTGGTTTGGATCATTGAGCCTGGAATGTGTACAAGGCTACAACTACCTGGGCGCTTGATTGTGCGAATCAGGACAACCCTCGCTCCAGCTGCAAAAAATGAGGTTGAAAGGGAAGATGGTTACGTGTACCCTTTGTAGGCTAAATGCCACCCTTGATAGTTCAATGACAACGGTTATACGAAGGGTGATAGAGGACAAACTGCTTCCGTCTGTCAAATATGCGGGGCAGGCATTCCCTGGCATGCTAGCAGCAGACTAGGAAAAATACAGTGTTTAGCCTACAAGAAATGATTCCACCTTCCCCCTTGTACAAGGAATACCCTGATCTGTCTAGAATTCGATCTCATTCAATAAAAATTAGAAGGGCTGGCTGCTTTGGCAAAGTACTTTTTTTCTTTTGGTAATCTCATCCCCAGATGAAGCTTGTCATAAAAAACATTTTCACTAGACCGAAAAACCCCTGTTCCACAAACATCACTGTAGCAAAGGAATCCTTGCAACTGGCTATGGAGAACCTTGACCAAAATATAATTGATTATACATCCATTAAAATAACAAGAAACAACTGCGTCTTCAGTCTCGTGATCTAGACTTGGAAACTCTCCAGGTAAAGGGCCTTCACAAAACCACAAAATTACCGCAAAGAATCCTAGCAACAAAGCATCCCCTCAACCTGGCCTTGAGGAAATGGGCTTTAAATCAAATCTTAGCAGCAAGGCTGTCCCAGCTCCCCTTAAGAGCACTGTACTCAACCTGGAAGTCCCGTGGATGCATCATAGAGTGCAGACTGTGCAAATACAAAAGGGACTCATTAGCACACATACTTTTATGCTGCCGGGCATTGCAACCGGCCCGTCGGAACCTTCTCAGGCCAATTTCTCGCCTACAGGGGTTTGGTACAGCAAACAAAGCCGTCCGCCAGCGGTCCATCTTGGGACACTGAGGCAGACATGGCCAAGTTCAGGAAATTTGTACAGCACACTCGTTCCCTTCTGAAAGACACAATGGCCACAGCAGGGAGCAATCAATTGTCAGATGAGCATCACGCTCCATAGGGGCCCAACATCTGTATAACCCTCTAATGCTGACAAGAACCAAAGCCATCATGGGCGTTTTTTTGACCCCGTACTCTCCATGTGTGGCTGCATGGATAAGTTAACAGAAAACTACAGCTCTCTTTCACATGGTATGTGGGACCTTTTAAAAGCACTGGCACTTTATTCTAGACAGCAGCGGCCAGCTTAGGTAAGCACGGTGAGGCCGGGGAGGGGTGGGGTGCGGGGGGAGTCGACCCCCCCCCCTGCTGCGCCCTATCCCGCCCCACCACGCTTACCTGAGCCGGCTTTTACAGGTGACTAGAGGCTTCACAACAAAACTGTAATAATAAAACTAGAGGTGGGCTTTTATATCGAGCTTGTAGGCTCTCACCTACTACATATTATAAATATATACATATAAAAACCTTTTCATATGTACCTTGGTTTGGATGTTAAAATTGTTATTTTTTCTGTTTTGTATGGTTATTTTTTGGGCCTTAAATCCCCCAGCAATGTTTTTGAGGTCAAGGCTCTTACTTGGTCAGTATGCCAAAGAGAGAGAAGGGATACTTTGAAAGCCTTTGACAAACCTCTTTTTGCTAATAGCTAAAAATCAGTGTTGTGAAAGGTATAGTTGAGCGTCTTAAGCTTCGAGGTTTTCCCTCCCCCATGGATCCAAAATGTCTACACTTCTGTATTTGAGTAAAACCATTGTTAAAGGCAATACTTTATGAATGACACCTTTTAAAAAGTAGTACATGAGATCATAAGACGTTTAAAGTGATTGATTATGTTGACCCTATTTTTTATTATAGTAAATTTATGAGTGACAGAATTCTATTTTCTGAACCTGTACTAAATATATTGTACTAAATGTTGTAATAATGCTATGTCTTTCTGATCCAGGCAGAGAGAGATGAGTCTGCTGCAGCTCTTTTTGCTGGGATGGAATCAGGTTGGCTGAAGCCGGTAACTGGCCTAGAGTATCCACTGGAGAAAGTATCCCAAGCTCATGAAGATATCATCAATAGCAAGGGGGCCCTAGGGAAGATGGTTTTGATCATGTGAAAAAGTAATGCAGGTTGAAACTGTACTATTTTGTTTAAGAAATCTTTAATGGCAAATTTCATCCAAAACACATTTACCGAAATAGCGGTTGGTTAACATCTGCTTGAATCTTTCTTGTTAATTTCACTTGTAAAGAAATGTTATGTACATTTGTTGCATTGCTTTGCAAACAGTTTTATCATGTCTTTCATGTTATGAAACAATTTCTTCTGGTCTGTAAATTGTACTTCAGGTTCAATTTGAAATATTATTGCAATAAATGAGGTACTTGGTTTGGTCCTAATCTCTTCTGTCCCAGACACATCCACCAAGATCAGATCACCCTGTCAGTATCAGTCTAAGCTTCTTACTTGAATAGTCTATTATCAGGATTTTTTAACAATATGCACACAGGCATTGTTTGACGTCCATATAGTCATTTTTATCAGTGCTGTGAGTGCAGTTATGTGGCCAAAGCCAAACTGAAGACCTTCATTTTCAAAACGGTCAAGGACATGCAGAAGGCGTTCTATGGATTTGAGAGTGGGAAGTCTGCATTGCCCTGACCCTCTTCGTAATATCTCCTGACTTCGATACTAGTCTGCATTACTCCTTTTCTGCTTAAGGACAACAACCGTTTATTTCCTTTCTTCATAGGCTTTAAACTAATATCTGTTTTGCAGAGGTTTTTCTGCTTGATTCTACAAATTGAAGCATGAATTGAACCCCTGCAGTGTTGGATATTGAGTTTTCTAGTGACTTGAAACTCCGCAGCGTTGCGTTATGGTGTAATTCCGGGATTTTCAGGTAATGCAAAATCCTGGAGATTATACTTGCAATAAGGAAAATTTCTCTCGGGACTAATAAATGCTGATTTCTCATATTTTGTAAATGTGTCTGATTGTTTTTGCTTTAAAGGAGTGAATCGTGCAGCTATTAAGCAGCAACAATTCACAAGAATTGCCAAATGTTACCTTGGTCTAAAAGCTGCATCCTTCCTGCCTTGTGTGGAGCGGATTATGCAGAGGGAAAACAACAGTATGTACGTCATATTATGCGTCCTCAACACTTCCCCTCTCCAGCCCTGAAAACAACCCCTTTCCCAACCCTGAAAATAAAAATATCTCCAGTCCTGAAAACAAACCCGCCTCTCTCCCAAGCCCTGAAAACAACCCTCGACCCCCCACCCTGTAATTACCCCCCAAAACCAGCCAAACTATCCCCCAAACCCAGCCCCACTTACCTCACCATGTCCTCCGCCAAGATCCAAGGTCTTTCTGCTTTCAAGTCGCGCCCGGCAGCTGCTAGACTGCGCACTGCATTAACCATGCATATGCGTGGTTAAGGCAAGCGTGGTTAGGTTTACTTAGTCCGAACTCGCTAGGCTCTGCCCGCTTTTTTCTGGCTGTTCCCTGACTAGCAGTGGTGCATTAGATTAGAGTTTTCCGGTTGGCCAGTAGTATGTGACACATCACTTCAGTTATTCCATCCCTGTTCATTTGGTGATGGCTGGTGTATGATGTGCTACACAACTGGGAGATTGACAATATTCATAGCATACATATGAGTGCTAGATGATTAACTTAAAGTTGGTGGCTAAGTGTATTGGTATAAGTGTGGCCCAGAAGCGTTGTATGTAAATTAACATTACTATACAATACCCCAGTCAACCATAGGTCAGCCTTTCTTTGCTGATCTGGATATAGATAGTGGTGATTTGTTGAAGTTGTTCTATATCTGGGGGTTGAAAACTGTAGACTGAAGTTGAAAGTGTGATTATCTTTCCAGTTTTGGTTCTAAGGTTGTGGGATGATCTAGTTATCTTGGAAATAGCCAGGTTTCTAACTGTCATCTGCAGTGTACATATTCCTGCATGCTTTAAAGTTTGGCTGGCAATGAGTTCCAGAGCTTAGTAGCTTGTACTGGATTTCCTATGGCAAAATGCCATGATTATTTGTGATGAAAGCGTGGAACGCAGTGCACTAGTGTGAGAAATTGAGTTACTGGTTGACTGGGGTGTGACCCCTGGTCAAGCAGCAACCACAATATGTGTGAGGGCAAGACACAAGCAAACCCCAAATTAACCTGTGCTCTACCCCCAGGTAGCTTGGCACAGAGCAGTGAGGCTTAACTTACAGGTAATGTGTAAAGTGTTTGTGCAACACTTAAAAAAGTAAAAACACCACACAACAAGATCCCCGGTGTAGACAGAGCAGAATTTATTAAATAAAACAAGATCAAAACATAAAAAATTAAATCAGTAAAACCAGAGATATGACGTTTTAATTTCTTTTTGTGAAAATAGCACCAAAAAGCACAAAGTGCCCACTTGGGCCATATACACATGCTAGACGATGGAGCTCAGGTTGGATACAGTCACCAGGTTAGTCCCGCTGAAGTTAACCTTCTCAAGTTCGTGCCAAGAGTCCTGTTCGCATTGAACATTGCCACAAGGCGCAGACAGAGTGTTGCAGGAGGCTGTTGGCAAAGTGTGAGGAGCTGGCCAGCGTCACAGGCATTGCTAGAGATTCGCATTGGCAGTCCCTGCAAGGGGTCGATGCTGCAGTGTGAAGAATCAAGCTGGTGGAGCTTTGTATTGTATTGTATTGTAATTGCATTTATATAGTGCTTACTACCCCTGACGAGGCGTCGAAGCACTTTTTCGGCGAGTAGCACGCTACTCTGGGACCCATAGAGGATTAGTGTTAAATTAGTATAGTAAAACATGCAAGTACATTTTAAGTGGTGGATAGGTTAGTCAGTTATTTGGATTTGGAATGATAGCAGAAGGATAGAGGAGGACAAAGGTTTATATTTATATAGCGCTTGTTGACGCACGCTATTCAGGAAGCCTACAAAGGATTAGTGGTTAATTAATATGGTGAAATATGAAGTAATTTCAGTGGTGGATATTAGTCAGTTACTTGGAGTGAGAAGGATAGCGGAGGGATAAAAGGGGAAGAAAGATTTGCATTCATATAGCACTTGTTACCCCTGATGGGTGTTGAATCGCTTTTCTGGTGAGTAGCACGCCTCTCCATAACCCATAAAGGATTACTGTTGAAAATTAGTATAGTAAAAAAATATGAAGTAATTTGAGTAGTGGATATGTTATTCAGTTATTTGGGTAGTATATTAGTATAGTTTAATATGGAATTTGAGAAGTGAACATGTTAGTCTGTTAATTTCGATTGAAAAGGATAGTGGAGGGATAAAAGAGTGAAAGATTTATTTATTTATTTTTAGGTCTTAGCAATAGGAGGAGGCTTTTGGAAGAGTAAAAAGGAGTTTTGGAGGGGAGGACTCAAAGGAAAGAGTTTAGAAATGTTTGTTTTAGGGGATCGGTATAGTAAAAGAGATGTCAGATGATACAAGGAGGGGTAGAATAGGAGAGAGTCTAGAAAGGGTTATTTTGGCAATCATAGTAGTGGTATGGGGTTTGGGATAAATGAGAGAGTGGATGTAGTAGAGGATATATTGATAGATTTATAGGATGAGAGATAGGGTAGTGCATTGGAAGGAGTAGTAGAAAAAATTTGAGATGAGTCAGAAGGTTGGGCTAGAAGATATATTGAGCGAAGTAAAGGCTGAGAAATAGGGTAGTGCACTGGAAATGCTAAATTAGAAGAAAGTGATAAATATCTAGATCCATAATTACATTGAAAGTATATGTGTTGCAAGAGTTACAGAGTGTGGTGGTGTGCAGTGTGTGTGTTGTGCATTAGTGTTATTATGGTAGAAGGGAGAGGAGGGTGTTTGTTGGACAACTGATGGAAGGTCTGTTAGGTGTAATTACAGCAGGGAGAGTTTGTCTGAATGGGATGTAGTTATGTATGGTGTTGATTGGTGTTCTGTTAGTGATGAGTGTATTGGTTAGTGGTATAGGATAGAGTTGTGTACTGTTTGTAGGTGATGGTGGATATGTGTGGTAGTTGGGATAGTAGGGTGTGTAGATGTGGTTTGGTTGGGTTTCTAGTGCAGGCTGGTACATTAATCTGTGCATAGTGTTGTGCGTGGTGTACATTTGGTGTGAGTGTGTTGCTCTGTTTGTGGATGTGGATGGTGTGGGCTGGGTATTGCTAAATGAGAAAAAGGGCAGCATTTCTGGCCCTAGTCCAGACCAGTCTCGAACAGGCTCAAACAGGCAACTGCCCTTGTCCTCTCTGCCCTTAACATGCTCAAACAGGCAACTGCCCTTGTCCTCTCTGTCCCTAACAGGCAACTGCCCTAGTCCTCCCTGCCCTTAGCCTCGACGCCAGGCTGAGACGCCCTAAGCCTGGCCTTTTTTATAGCCCTAGTAATCAGTAATCAGGTGACTCCTTCAGCCAATGGGAACCCTAACCCTAACACTATCCAATCACAACACTAGCCCTTAATTCAAGGAACCAATAGGAGACCAGGAACTTACAGCCAATCTTAGCCCTAGTTCAAGCAACCAATCAGTTCAAAAACCCTGATCTCTACATCCAGTAAAGGCCCTAGCCAATGGCACAGGTAGCCCTAGTCCCTACTTCCAATAGAAAGCATAACCCTACTCTAATTCCCACACCTAGTCCAGCAACCGATCACACCAGAAGCCCTAATCGTTACTTCCAATTAAAGGTCTGACCCTAGCCCTAGTGCCCCCCTACTCCCAACAACCAATACCATAGGAAGCCCTAGTCCCTACTTCCAATAGAAATCCTAACCTTAGCCCTAGTCCCACCCCTACAATGATTGAATCACAGACCCAGAAACCAATCAGAACCCTCAAATACCCAACCAATGAGGACATTAACCCTAATCCAATAGAAACACCAGATACAACCACCAATCAGTGTAGACATGTACCAACCACTAGCAGACCATATAAGGTCCCAGCGACCTCAGACAAGGTCTGCTGGCCAGGGAGTTGGAAGCTGCTTCTCCTGTTCAGAATCTCCTAGGAAAGTGTTTCCCAAACTGGGGTCCGTGGACCCCCAGGGGTCCCTGACACATTCCCAGGGGGTCCTCAGGCAGCAGTTTTAAAAGCACTCCAAAATTCATTGTAGAATTTGCAGTTTGAGCAACAATAGAAGTGACAAGATAACACCAGTGATTAGTGTACCTGCTGGAGAGAGATGAGAGTTCTGTCCAGTGGCAGGTTTCACCTATCTAATGTAGCACAGAGGGTTAATAAGCCTGCTGCAAAGAACATGTACCATGCATTTTAAAAAACAGAATTGTATGTGCATAGGTCAGTGCATTACTTCTTTTGTCACAGAGATTCTTTCGTTACTCCCAGCTCATAAGAGACAATCATAATCTAGCACAGTGACCTATAAACTGTCATCAAAGAGCTGCTTACACAGTGCATGGTACAAGTTAGTAGCTTATGTCTTTTCCCAGTCTTTCATCATCCTGATGCTGCTAAAGGGGTTTATTTGGGTGGAAATACATTTTTATTGTTATAGTCAATGCTAACCACTGTGTTAGGTTCTGAATCCTGAGTTTGGGCTTTTCCAGACCAAGTACTCTTTAAAAATGCCTACCACTATGAATGACATGTGAATCCTACACCTTGTTGTCCCCTTTGCCTTATCTAACATTTTCTCTACATTGATTTAAAAGTATGATTCATTGTCTCTATATGTGTGTGATGTAAAGTGCTCTGACATCCTCCAATGGTAATGAGGGAAGCTATAAAACAAATGAAATACATGTGACAGATGTGCTATGGAGAAATGAGTGGCACTGTTGAAGAGTGGTAATAAGGGAATCATTGAAGAACCCCAACAAAGATTGTTGATTGTTGCATCTTTTAATGTTTGAAATTTAAATCGTACAAATTGCTGGGGGGTCCCCGGCTTCCAGTGGTGAGTCAATGGGGGTCCTCCGAAGTCAAAAGTTTGGGAACTACTGTCCTAGGAGACAGACAGGCTCAATCCACACTTTGGACTTCAGCAGGTAAGGGCCTCACTAACTTGAAATCTAACAATACTGTTTGAATAAAAGTTTACTCCCCCTGCTGGCCAAAAAACAAAGTGCACAGACCCTAGTAAAACACAGTTTAAACAGCTCACAGAAGCACCCTCTGATGTAGAAACAAATCCCTGTTGATGGGAGGGAGGCAGGCAGGCTGGTCTTACTGGCTTGTGAACACAAAATGGTGGCTGGGAGTGCACTGTTTTAACATACAGGTCTTAGCACAGAGCAAAGGAGAAATTTGGAGGGAAAACAGAATTTTGACCAAGTAATGAGAGGGACAAACTACAGAGGTTGGACTGCAAATCCCACAATTCAACACACTAAATGGAGGCAATCATGGGCAGGGAAAACCACAAATTTAAAACACAACACAGGTGATAAAATATGCAATTAAAGGCATGCTAATACTACAATTTTTAAATTAATAGTAAACGCAGAAAGTGAAAATCGTTTTTTAAACAACTTTTTGACTTGGGAAGAGACAGTACTAGTCTGTCTCCTTACCAAATCCTGGACTCTGCTCACTGCAAACTGGGGCACAGGTAGACTGCAACTCACAAGATGGAGGAGAATGATTTGGGGTGCACCCAGCAAGGCCTTAAGGGGCCTGGGCAGGTGTGAGAGGAGGGCTCAGACTTGACTGGTAGCTATATAGCCAATGATCTGCTGACCTGGGGGTGGGGGCTGGGCAGCTGCTTCTCCTGTTCAGAATCTCCTAGGAGACAGACAGGCTCACTCCACACTTTGGACTTCAGCAGGTACGGGCCTCACTAACTTGAAATCTAACAATACTGTTTGTCACTGCCTCTAAAGCAGGTACAGGAGTAATGACTTTTATGCGTTTACCCTGTGCGAGGGCTCTCTCTTTTGCTTCCGCAGTCTGAACCGCTGTCAGAATTTTTTCTGTTGAAGTGAATTTCATTTCAGCTTGTGTGTACAAGTGTGATTTGTAAGCTATTGGTACCTTTTCACCTTCATTAAAGGTTAGGTATGTGAATCCGCATCTTCCTGGGATGATTCGGATTACAAGGTTGCGTACGTTGTCGCGTGTTTGTAAATGTTTTGTTGCTATCATGTCTGTTTGCACTGAACGCAAAATTTCTGTGTGTTTTTGAGTCCAATTAGTTTTTTGAAATCAGGTTTGATTAACTCATAGAAAGGTTTAACCTTCTCTGTGTAGTTTAGAATGTAAGTTCTTCCAAAATTCAGGAAACCTAGAATTGACTGTAAGTTTTTAGCGTCTTTGGAGATTGGAGCAGCGCACATTTCTCTAGAAAGTTAGCTGCTAGTCTTTTGCCTTCACTTGAAAGTTTGTATCCCAAGAATAGGACGTTGAGGTGGGCAATTCTTGATTTTTTTAAAGTTGAATCTATACCCTTCAGAGGCGGATCCAAGTATTATGGTGTTCACCCTGTCCAAATCATCATCTGTTAGATAGATGTCATCGACATAAGATAATGCCTCATCATCATATGTTTGTAGTAACTCTGTTACTCTGGCTGGACTATTCCTGAATCCATAGGGGAGACGGCAAAAATGACGCTGTTTCCCCATGATTGAGAAAGCGGTCAAATACCTGCTTCCGGGTGCAATGTTTTGACAGAAGAAACCGTTCGAAATATCTAATGTGGTTTTATATTTTTTGCGCACGATGTTATTCAGTGCTGCATTTTGTACTCCAAAAGTTTTGCAAAAAGAGTTTAAGTGTCTGTAGTTCAAAACTAGATGATACGTATTCTCTGGTTTGGAGACAGGAAACAAAAGATTGTTCATGGACGAGGTGCATGTTTCAATCACCGCTTGGTATTCAAGTTGATCTCAGACCTCCCTGACTTGTTTTTTAGCTTCCTGCTTTACTTGATACTGCCTCTGTGCAGTCGGTTGATTTTTTAACTGGATTTTATGGTGAGGAGAATCCTCATCCCATCCCACATGATTTCTATATAATGCTGGAGCCTGAGCCACAGCCCATTTTCTGGCATAGGTGTATTTTTTATGAATAGGAATATGATTTGAGAAGGCTGGCATTATGATCTCTTCCCCATGTGGGCACTCCCTGACAAATTCAGGTGGCCAGTCTTTTTCAGCCAGAAGAATGTCATAACCCTTCGATAGTTTTTCCGGATGTATGACGTTACAACGCATACTTTTACAACGCCTACCTTTACATCGTAAGTTTTACAACGCATACCATTAAAACGCATAATGCTTTTGGGCGCTGGATAGTGAAGAGTTTAATTTACTATTCCAACTCCAGTCCCCGTGGATAGTAGGGAAGGTGTTGGATAGTACATTAAACCTATTCCCTATCCTAGAGTGCCCCCTAGCGCTATGCGTTGTAATGGTTTGCGTTTTAAAAGTTTCGTTGTAATGGTAGTTCGTTGTAAAAGTTTCGTTGTAAAGGCTGTATACCAGTTTTTCCCAAAAGAGTGCTTTTATTTTCCTAGTTATGTCCCCCTCTATTCAGAGTGTGACTTCATATAACTTGTGTGGTACACTAACCCTGGTATCTACAGTTTCAACTTGAATGCATTCATTCAGATCCACTGTCTCCAGATGATCCTTCAGGATCCTGCGAGCTATGGTGACCTCTGCTGCACTGTCCAGCATTGTCTGGGCCCACTCCCCGTTCTTGTGTTGTGTCCTCAAGATCCTCAGCATGTCTGATTTTAATACTTGCTACCTTCTTTTTGGTGAATTGAGTTTTCTTATTTTTTGGAACGTGTTGATCGTCTTTGGATTTCACGCGTTCTTCTTTGTGTTCTGATTGTCCTCTTCTTTTGGATTTCTGAGAGGAAGTCTGAAAGGTACGAGAGGAGCGTGTGCCATTATCTTGATATCTATCAGGTTTTCTCAAATTATCCCTATTTCTGAGGTTATCTTTTTGTTCAGAGTGCTCCTTTTGAGGAGATCTACCTCTGGATTGAGAACGCTTTTCTTTAGGAAGTGACTGTCTACTATTTTCCCATTTCTTTTTAGTCGTAGTGAGATTGTTTTTGATAAAAAACTTTTTTAGGATTTTTTGTTAGTTTGGGCTTTACTTGTTTGCCTCCCAAACTGTCTCTACATAGTACTTATTATTATTATTATTATTAGATCGGTTTTATACAGCGCACGGTTACCCTGAGGCATCCCAGCGCTATGCCAGAAGGATTAAAGACCAAACAGAAAAGGGGGGAAGGAGGTTAGCAGAAAAGAAGAGTTTTCAACTGTTTCCGAAAGCGCATAATACAGGGTTCTGCGCGTAGGCCTAGGGGGAGGGCATTCCAGAGGGCGGCAACATTGACGGCGAATCTCCTTCCTCCTGAGCGGGCCCTTTTTACTCTGGGGACACAGATCAGGTGTTGCTGGTCCGAGCGTAGGCTTCTGCCGGCTTTATATGGGACCGCCAACTTTTGCAGGACTGGGGGACCTTTGCCTTGTAGGATTTTGTGCGCAAGGCAAAGAGATTTGAATTGCACCCTTTCCCTTATGGGCAACCAATGTAACGTCCTCAGAGTTGGTTTAGCCGAGCGAGACATGGGGATGTTATATAACAGTCGTGCGGCCGCGTTCTGAATTTGTTGGAGTCTGTTCATGGTTGCCTCAGGGGCCCCAAGGTAGATTGCGTTGCTGAAGTCCAATCTATCAGTTCATAAGATTTTTCTATTATCCTGGCAAGTTCATACGGTTGCTCAGTTACATCAAGTTCTTTTAGTTTTTGGCGGATTGCCAGGGATGCTGCTTAACCTTTAATGTTAGTTAATAATATAGCTGAGACCTGTTTGAAATCTTTCAGAAATGTCATACCAAGATTCAAGGCAGGTTCTGGTCCGTATTCATTTTGAATCCGTTTCAGGACGTCAGGTATTACCACCATAGATGGAACACCATGTGTTTTTGTGTAAATTGAAGCAAAGACTGTACCCCAAGTGTCACAGTCCTCCATGTGTGGTGCTATCCCCATTGGTAAACAGATTGTTAGAATCCTGTGTTTCTCATGAGGTGTACTATCGGGAAACACTACCTCTATTTGAATAATTTTTTGAGCTAACCAAAATAGATTTTTTTTCCCTTTTTGCGGGCAATTTACCAATGACTGATTGTATAGTCTGTGGTGTCATTTTGTTTGTGTTCCCCTGATGAGGGATGTGCTGTAGAATCCTTTTAGCAGGTTGGACTGTTAAAGTCCGCATGACATATTGTACCAATTGTCTATGTATTTTGATTAATTGTTTTAGTTGAGCTAACAGTTTTGGACCTGTCATCTGTTCTATGGCAGGATGTGGTGTATAGCTAGCTAATACCGGCCATGTTGATCCTGGTCTTCCTAATGGACTGAGCCGAGTAATGTGTTTTTGATGTTGTAGGGCGCCTTTAAACCAGAGCTGATGCTCTTGGTAAGTTAGTGGAATTTCAACGTCCTCGAAAAGAGTGTATGCCGCTGGAGGTTCCTCCATCTTGTAGAAGTGGAACACATGTGTTGTTGGATTTGCTTGTGGAAAGATAATCCATGAATAGAATACCTCTGTCAGCCGATATTCATGTGCCTCTATGACAAATAGGACTCTACCACCTCTTGCTGATAGGTCATTTTCTATAAGCTTTATAGCTATGACTTTCCTTACATTTTCCGGGATGATTATGGCATCCATATCATTAAACCCTGTGGTGTCAAAACCTGGTTGGGTTGCAGTTATTCGACATTTTGTTGAAAGTCTTGCAGAGCAAGTTTCAAGAAAATAAAGATAAGGTGCACAATATTTTGGAACACTGTATCCTTCAACGTTGAACAAAACCAAAAAAATAATACATAGGATTTTTTCGTCCTACTTAGTTATGGCGGATGTTTTATCCTTTTAACCCACTCCAGAAGTCTATTGGTGTTTTACGGGAAAAAGGGGTCTCTGTGAAAAGCATTACTGAGTTACTCTAGTATCTAGTGTTAAATTAGTGCCTTACCAAAAGTTGGGAACCTTGTAGTGTAGTTTCTTTATTCCCAATAGGCTCTGTGCATTGGAATAATATATCCTATAGATGTGACGTAGGACTTGTGTCAATACGTCTCTATCGAATATACTAGACTTAATTGTGAGTGCCAGCTAGCTCAGAGGTCACTAGAAACGTTCTCAAGTTCACAAGAAGGGATTCGTTTCTGACAACCGCATAAACATGACAACTTTGTTTCCCCAAGAATAAACTGATCTTCAGAGTTGTTGAAACAATAGATCGATATTTCACTCAGTCAATCGTGCATGCTTCGCTTCACCAGAGGTGCATAGAAATAGATAGACGGGCGTTTTCAATAAAAAGGATTTATTGAACAGTCTTCTTTCTCAAGCATAAGAAATGAACTGCTACAATCGTAAGACTGGTTGCAAATTATAATGCATACAGTAGAAAGAGTAGAATAAAATAATACTGTAAGAGCATTGTATGGTTCCTAAACCATAGATAAATACATACATAAATAACAAAGGCTAAAAGTACTCAACTGGAGCTTCTAAAATATGCCTACCCCGATGTACCTAACCTAAGCTTAGTGCGAGGGAAGAAGTAAGTGAGGTGTAGCATAAATGTAGTATTCTTTTGCCAAGAATCTGTCCAAGATTTCTCATAGGGTCTAATCAGCTCCGTACCTTGATTTGGAATGAAGAAGGTCAGGCTCAGGACTCGATTTCCCAACAACCCGCAAGGGTAGCTTGGAAACACCGGAGCTGGATTTCTCGCAGGAGAAAATACAGTATCGCTCTCAGTGCGTCTGCTGGAGCGTCAGCTTCCTTCGGCATTTGCAGTAGCAGGGCGCGTCGGGCAAGTAGATAGTCGAACTGCTCCAAACCACTGTGTGTTGGCTATGGCAAGTGAGGGCATATTTATACCTTGAAGGTACCGAGTTTGACTTAAAGGTGGACATAATAACGTCATTAAAGAGTCTCCGTTCTTTGAAAACTCCATGAGTTCTTTGACAAGTCAGTTTTTGAGCAATGGGAAGTCCCTAGCTGCTAAAGCGAGTTTTCCAAGAAATCGTTGTAGATTTTTGGAACTAGTGGAAGTAGCCCTGCCGTATTTGGACTGCATGAGCCATGTCTAAATATGGTTATGATTCTTATGCCTATATAAGGATATGGTGATTTATACCTATATAAGGGCATGAATCCGTAAAATTACAATAGGGTCCTAAAATGTTATACAACACTTGAGTCACTGGTGGCAGATCAACTGGGTGTGGATATTACAGAACAGGAGGTTTGGGAAGCAATTAAGGAGATGACATGGGATATGGTATGTGGCCTTGATGGGTTTCAGTAGATTTTTTTGAGGCTGTTAGAAAATGAGTCTCTAGTTGGAAGAGCATTTGCACTCCATCCAAGTAAGAACCACAGTCCTTGTCAGGGTAAGTCAGATACACAATCTTAATTAACCTGTACTCATCCTCTGGCAGTTTGACACTGAGCAGTCAGGCTTAACTTAAGAGGCAATTTGTAAAGTATTTGTACAAAGTTTTAATTTCAGTAACCCAGTGAAAATACCACAAAATAACAACACACCAGTTTAGAAAAATAAATAATATATTTATGAATAAAACAAGATAAGAATGACAGAAATCCATTAAGTAGATCTTGAGATATGAATTTTTAAAGAATAAGCTGCAATATAGTCCTTAAAAGCAAATAGCGCTTAGGGGCTTACTTGAGGTCACGCTGGACTGGGGTAAATCCAAAGTTCAGGCCAACCACGATGAAGGGCAGGCTGCCTACAGGACCCACATAGGTCCGCAGAAAAAGTAAACACAAGAAGATGATGGAAGGAGCGCTGAAACTCACCCCCAGATCTTGGTTTGCGGTTCGGGCTAGACTGTTCCCATGAGGAACAGGGTCAAGACTGATTTGCATATGGCTGGGTCTGAACTGGAGTGACGAAGTGAGCTAAAGAACGATGATGGATTCAACACTGATCTGTGTCTGAAAAGTTTCAGCGCTCCACCCATCTCCTTTTGTTTGCTTTGTTCACCCCCTATTTGGTAGGGTATGCCCAGACGTGGGTCTCTTGCTCACTTTGCCACAGGATTCAAGCTAGCCTGGCTGAAGAGGGGTGTTAACCCGAAACCAGTCCCAGGGTGCTTTTTTTCCCAGTCCAGGGAAGACTTGGCTCGGCAGTTTGGGCTGGAATGGTCCCATGAGGAACATGGATAGACTGATTAGCATATGGCTGGGTCGGAACTGTGGTGGCGAAGTGAGCTAAATAACGATGATGGGTTTAACCTAGATCTGTTAGGGGGGTGTCTGAATAGTTTCAGCACTCCATCCATCATCTTGTGTTTGCTATGTTCACCCTACGTTGTTTCCACCCTACTTGTTTCCAGCGTAGTGACAAATTGCGCTACTTCTTGTTCTGTACTGCGCCGGGATGCCCCTGGGTAACTGAGCGCACTATAAATTTCATATAATAATAATAATAATAAGGTATGCCAAACGTGTGTCCTTTGCTCACTTTGCCACTGGATTCAAGCTAGCCTAGCTGATATGGGGGGTTACACCGAAACTGGTCCCAGGATGCTTGTTTCTAGTCCAAGGAAGACCTGGCTTGGCAGTTCGGGCTGGACTGTTCCCATGAGGAACAGGGTCAAGATTGATTTGCGTATGGCTGGGTCGGAACTGGGGTGGCGAAGTGAGTTAAAGAACGATGATGGATTCATCCTATATCTGTGACTGGGGTTGAGTGTCTGAAAAGTTGCAGTGCTCCATCCATCTTCTCCTTATGTTTGCTTTGTTCGCCCTAAATTGGCAGGGTATGCCCAGACGTGAGTTCCTTGCTAACTTTGCCACTGGATTCAAGCTAACCTGGCTGATATGGGTTGTTACTCCAAAACCGGTCCCAAGATGCTTGTTTCCGTCCAGGTAAGACTTGGCTCAGCAGTTCGGGCTGGACTGTTCCCATGAGGAACAGGGTCAAGACTGATTTGCATATGGCTGGGTCTGAACTGGGGTGGCAAAGTGAGCAAAAGAACAATGATGGATTCATCCCAGATCTGTGACTGTGGATGAGTGTCTGAAAAGTTTCAGTGCTGCATCCATCATCTCCTTGTGTTTGCTTTGTTAACCCTAACTTGGCAGGGTATGCCCAGAGATGGGTCCCTTGCTCAATTTACCACTGAATTCAAGCTTGCCTGGTTGATGAGGGGTGTTACCCCGAAACCGGTCCCAGGATGCTTGTTTCCAGTCCTGGGAAGACCTGGCTTGGCAGTTCGGGCTAGACTGTTCCCATGAGGAACAGGGTCAATACTGAATTGCATATGGCTGGTTCTGTACTGGGGTGGCGAAGTGAGTTAAAGAACGATGATGTATTCAACCCAAATCTGTGACTGGGGGTGAGTGTCTGACAAGTTTCAGCGCGCTGTCCACCATCTCCTTATGTTTGCTTTGTTCGCCTGTTGAAAAAGTACCTTGGATGGAGCAAGCGTGAAAGTTGAAGCCATAATGTGTCAGTCCCAATCCATGCAGTCGGATAGATGCATCGTTATCAAGCCTTGCAGTCAGGTACCATGTTGTAATCAAACCCCTTATGATGCAGACGATGCATCCTCATTAAGACTTGCAATCAGGTCCTGGGCCGTTAAGCCGCGCAGGAATGTTCTCGCAGCGACACTGCGTCAGTGTCGAAGGGCACTGCGTTGGTTCCCATTGCCGCAAAGTTTTCACTGTGTCGAGTTTTGCAGAAAAACTGCTGAAGAACCTACTTTCAAGGCGCAGGACTGGATTGGCACCTCTTGGCAGGGCAGAACTCAGAATTGGCAAAGGCTAGCAGCTGAAGCTGATTTGAAGGAAGTCTTTGATGGCCCTGAAACTTCAAAACAGGAGGCAAGCCAGCAAGCCCTTAGAGTTACTTAAGTTCTTGGAAGATGTAGAGATGCAGGTCCAGTCCTTCTCACTCCTATGCAAGAGGCATCCGGCAGCAGGCCAGCACGGCAAAGCAGTACAGCAATGTGGCAGTCCCCCCTGGCAGCACATCAGTGCTGTGTTATTATCCTCTTACTGTGTTGCCTCACCTCGCTCATTTATCCCGGCAACCCAGCTTGATTCGCTAAGCCTTGTTATACTTGTTACCATCAGCCCCATTTCCTTCGCTACCCGGGCCACCCTCAGCTGAGCATAGACGCTGAGTCGGCAGAACCCGGGCAGGCGAAACAACATAGCGGCCATATAGGGTGGGTGGAAGCGTTCTGACGCGGTCCAGTTGCCGCATAAAAGGAAACGGTCATGCCTCCGCGCCGGATCGATGCCGGAGTCATGCCAGAGTCCTGCCCGTCCGCGAC
Source organism: Lissotriton helveticus (assembly GCF_964261635.1). Lineage (NCBI taxonomy): Eukaryota > Metazoa > Chordata > Amphibia > Caudata > Salamandridae > Lissotriton > Lissotriton helveticus. Next base: position 38,008,264 of record NC_136058.1, read on the forward strand.
CAAGACGCGGCCGTGGCCAGAAGCACCGCCGGTGCCGGTGATGGTTCACTAACCTCCGTCACATATGGAAGGGAGACTCTGCTCAGACTAAAGCCGACCCACTGTACTATTGGGGACATTTTGCTACCAGACCTTGTGACCTCATTCTATCCGTGCCTCCCCTGTAACTCGGGAAGGGAAATAGATAAATTAGAGACCCGTTGCCCTCTCCTGCAAGTGCCTGTTCAGCCTGCCCCGGCTAGTAAAAACCTGATTCTCAAGGCAGGACTGATTAATTGTCGCTCCTTGGTTAAACATTCTTTAGACATAGCCCAGACCCTGATGGACAACAAGTGGGATCTTCTCTTCCTGACGGAAACCTGGCTCAGGGAGGAATCTAATCCAGCCCTGTGTCTGGCAATTCCCCCTGATTATAATATTTTATGCGCCAACAGACGGAATCACAATCATGGTGGTGGTGTCGCTATCGTCTATAGGGCTCAATGGACTATCTCTTCCTTCCCTTTTACCCAAATCGAATCCATAGAAGCATTACCATTTTGTATCAAACTGGCTTCTAACATCACATTCTCTGGTTTGTTAGTATACCGCCCTCCAAAATCTAAGACATCCTTTCTCCCGGTCCTTCAGGACTTTGTGCTCCAGGCCTGCTCCCGCTATGCGAACTTCACCTTGCTCGGTGATTTTAACATCCATGCGGAAAAGGATTCTGACCCGATTAGCTCTAATTTCCTTTCTACCCTAACAGATGGCGGATTAATTCAATTGATCTCCTGCCCTACTCATAAGGCCGGTCATACACTTAACCTCATCTGTTCTAACGTGACGGATATTTCTATTAACGATCCTTACCCAGTGATTTGGTCAGACCATTTTTTTATTCCCTTTTCCATTCCTTTAAATCACCAGGACAGACCCATGTTACCGGCCAAGAAGGTTGGCCGCAACTGGAGTAAGATCTCTCTGGACAGTATAGCTAATCATCTCTCCTCTACTGCCCCTATGGATGGCCCGGATTTGGACACCAGACTTATTAACTTCAATAGCTGGATATCTTCCGCTATTGATTTCATCGCCCCCACTAGGCCTATAAAAACATTTCGCGCTGCCCCCTCCTCACCCTGGTATTCAGATGAACTCCGTAAGAATAAATCCGCGTGCAAGTTGTTGGAGCGTCAATGGAGACTCTCCTACTCCCTTGATAGCAAACTCAAATATAAAAAAGCTCTTAAAGACTATCGGAAGAAAATAATTGATCACAAAAGAAATAATTTAGAGGAGAGAATAAATAAAGCACAAGGCTCCACAAGAGAAATGTTTAATACAGTTAGAGCTTTTACTGACCCCATGGCCCTCAAACGCCAATCCCCGGTATCACAATCCCTTTGCACCCGCCTCTCTGATTACTTTGAGGAAAAAATTGCAACCATCTATGACTCTTTTTCTTGTAAGAACCATCTAGGCACCACTGAAAAAACGGTTGTCCATTTTGATTCCACACCGGTGTTTTCGGACTTTGATGAGATCACCCTTGACCGTTCTCTGGCAGAACTTCAAAAATGTAGATCTGGCTCACCAGCCGATCCATGGCCGCCAGGCAATACAAAGCTCTGGCCCCGCTTCTTAATCCTACACTAAACGGCATATGGAACAATTCTCTCAAGACAGGTATTTTTCCAGACTCCTGGAAACATGCCAAACTGGTTCCAATTCTAAAGAAAGCCAGTGCAGACCCAGAGGAACCCGCCAATTACAGGCCCATCTCCTTGCTGCCTGCCCCTGCCAACGTCCTTGAAAAGCTGGTCCATCAGCAACTAGCAGGTTTTCTTGAAACCCATGACCTTCTACACGAATCACAACATGGGTTTAGACCAGGCCATAGCACAGAGTCCGCCTTGATAGAGATGGCTGATTCTGTGCGATGGAGGCTGGACGGGGGCTCGAGGGCGGTGTTGGTGCTGCTCGACTTGTCGGCAGCATTCAACACCGTCTCTCACCCTGTCCTGCTCGATCGTCTCCAGTCTAAAGGCATTCAAGGCAAGATACTGGACTGGCTGTCCTCTTTCCTTTCCAATCGAACTCAGGCAGTTTTCACCCCCTCCCACTTCACCTCTGACAGTCGCCCGCTTAAGTGGGGAGTCCCTCAGGGGTCTTCACTGAGTCCCCTTTTATTTAATGTTTATTTTTCCCCCCTGGCTGAGCTTATATCTCAGTCAGGAATTAAGGCAACTTCTTATGCTGATGATATTCAGCTTTTATTCTCTTACGAAACTCTCACCCAAACTACATTCAATCCATTAAAAAACTGCCTCTGGAACATCGCCCGTTGGATGGACGACAACTTCCTGCGATTAAATGCCAGAAAAACTGAGGTCCTTTCTTTTCCATCAACCCTCCCCGCTGGATTCGAACCTCTGGTGGCCTCTTGACTTGAGTCTCCCCCCCTCCCCCAAGGACTCAGTAAAAAACCTAGGGGTCAGATGGGACTCATGTCTCTCGTTCCACAACCAAGTACAGACAGTATCTGCTGCTTGTTTTTCAAAAATCCGTATGGTTAAGAAATGTATTAATTTCCTCCCTAGTAACACCAGGAAAATCATTGTACAGGCACTAATAACTTCACACTTAGACTTTGCCAACGGCCTGTACCTAGGGCTCGCTTCCGGTTTGTGCTACCGGCTTCAGACAGTCCAGAATGCGGCAGTCCGACTGGTTTGTGGCATTTCTCTCCGAGAACACATTTCACCACATCGACGCAGTCTACATTGGCTCCCTATCCAAAAGAGGGCAGAATTCAAAGCCCTTACTTTGGCACATCGTGCTATCAAGGGAAAAGGATCTGCCTATCTTTCGTCTTGTCTACGTCCTTATAGAAACGCTAGACACCTCCGGTCCAGCTCAAAACACCTGTTGTCAACCACTAGATTTAAAAAAGCCCGTTCCGGAGGAAAAACTTTCCACGTATGTGCCTCATCCCAATGGAATAAACTCCCGATTTCCTTTCGGATGATTCAGGAGGAGATGCCTTTTCGGAAAGCGCTGGAAACCTTCCTCTTTTGTTAAAAATCACTGATGTAAGACACAGCAAACCAGCAGAAGCGTCTGGACACCCCGTTGGGGTAGCTGCGCGCTAAATAAAACACACTAAATAAATAAATAAATCAGTCCTCCTTTCTGGAAGAATGTCCTCACATCCAGAAGTGTACTAAGTTGGTGGTGTCAGGTATCCAGTACTTTTACCCAGTTGTACCTTTGAAGTGGGTGAGCCATTTCTGCCCTGGCTACAGACTCACTACAGTGGAGTAATCAGCCTGTTATGTTGGGACCATGCCTCTTCTATTCAGGTACAGGTGTCAGCCCCTCTCGCTCTTCCTGCCAGGATGAGTCATCAGAATACAGATGAGTGCTCAGACAGACCGAACCATTGTCTGTTTATGGATGTCTAGAGGGAACGCACAAATCTCTGCTGTCAACCAACCCATATGTGTATTCAGAGACGGGCAGAGACACAAAATAGTTAAAGTAAGAAAATGCCAACTTTGTAAAAGTGGCATTTTCAGAAAGGCAACTTAAAATCCAACTTGAACATGAGTTGGGATTTTAAATTGTAAGTCCAGAGTCCCCAAACTCCAAATGTCCACTAAAAGAATGTTTTAAGACAATTCCAATGTTAACCTATGGGAGTTATAGATCTTGCAGTAGGTCGTGAAAAAGAATTTGAGTATTTTGCTAACATGTAAAACATAAAAGTACATGTCCTACTTTTAAAATACACTACACCCTGCCCTCAGGGCTGTCTAGGCTCCATCTTAGAGGTAACAAAAGTAATAAAAACAAAGGTTTAGGTCCGGCAAGTAGGGCAATTTAAAACTGCACCCACAGACTCTGCAGTGGCAAGCCTGAGATATGTTTAAAGGACAACTGAAGTGGGTGGCACAACCACAACAAGTGCACTTAACTATGGACTTATAAGTAAATCAAATATGCCAATTTTGGATATGCCAATATTACCATGTTTAGAGTACAGAGCACATGCACTTTAGCACGGGCTAGCAGTGGTAAAGTGCTCAATCCTAAAGCCAGCAAAAATGAAGTCAGCAGAACAGGAGGTCAGAAGTCAAAAAGTCAGGCAAACCCACACCAAAGATGCCAGGTCTAACTTTGGCCTTCACCTTGGACCGTGTTTCTAGACTCATATCGCTTTTAATGATTCCTGACAGTGTAGTCAGTTTCCGACCCTGTTGCATGAAGCAGCCATTGTGTCACTCCTCAAAAAAGATAAGAACCCTGTTCTTCTTGACTCTTATTGCCCCCTCCCCATGGTTAATGCAGATTGTAAAATCTTAAGTAAAATCCTAGCGACTCAGTTACTTCCTCATATGTGTTCTTTAGTCCATCTGAATCAAACAGGCTTCTTTCACTATGCCTAACATCTGGCAATTGTTACTGGATTTAGATCGTCAGGACCTCCTTCCGCCGGAGGCACTGGCTATTTCTTTCGACATTAAGAAGGTGATTGACTCACTCTGCTTGGAATTCCTATATGCTACTATGCTTAACAAAGGTTTGGGTTTGTCCTTCATCAAGTGGAAAAAGCTTCTTTACACTGGCCCCCTGGCCAGGATCTTACTGATTCTTTCAAATTGGAGGCCTTTGTGGTGGAAAGGGTTACTCAGCAGGGTTGCCCCCTACTGCCTTTGTTATTTGCATTGGCCATGGACCCTTTGCCTCCAAGGTTCGCAGGGGACTACACTATCTGGGTGTGAGCATTGCCTCTAACTAATCTGTGTTTATCCCTCTAACTAATCTGTGTTTTTCTCTCTTTCTATGTGGACAACATGTTATTGTATCTTAGGGGGAGGGACATTGACTCTCTGGAGGTGGTGGCGGCATTATCGAATGTCTAGGTTTACTCTGGACTTGAGGTGAACTGGAACAAGTCATGTGTTTATCTCTTGAGGGAGTATTCCCCTGAGTGTGGTCCTATCCCCACAGCACTACCTTGAGGTGGGAACGAGATCTGGTTCAGTACTTTGGAGGAGCTGTTTATCATTCTTGTTGTATGAGGGGGACTTCAGGCATGTATTGACTGGGCTGCATTGCTCCATTGTCTTCTGGCCTACATTGACTCTATCGGTCAATGGTTGTTTCCAAATTATTATTTTGTCATGTCTACTTTATTTGTTTGCAGCTCTCCCATTGGAGTTGCTCCCCCAAATTTTTTTAGACCTGGATGCTTTGCTTCTCTGACTTTATTGGGGCACCTTGCGTTGCCATGTAGCCCTTCGGAAGTTGCATCTGCACATGGCCTAAGGGGGCTTAGATGCTCCTGATTTGAAACTGTATTATTTAGCGGTGCAGCTTCAGTGGGTGGCATGTTGGTGTCCGTCTCTCTGTCCTGTTGAGTTCTCTACTGAAGCCAATGCCTGCTTCCAGAGTGTGGTCCTTGAATATCCTGATTAGAACTGCGCATTATGTTTGGTCTCGTGGCTTGCTGCATGCTCACAACCTGATGCCACACTCCTGTGAGGTTCCTCTTTTGGCAATTCGACACTGGGGTTGCCCAGGTGGGTTGTCAGGTCTCTGCAAGTGGCCATCTGCAGGGATTGATGTTCTGAGTGACCCTTTTGTGGGGGTAGAATTGTGTCATTTTCCAGATCTTCAGGAGTCTTATGATATCCCGGTGGGCCACTTCATCCTTAATGCAGGCCTGACTTACAAGATATGGGAAAATTGGGGCGCAGGCATGGCAGAACCCTTCGGGCATGACTGCCTGTGTCATCTCTTCCTTATAACAGGTCCAACAAAAGTGTTCACATTACTGTGTGACCATCTGGATCTGTTCCTGGACGGTCGCTCCCCCCACGCTCCCTGACCAGAGATATCTGCTGCACTCTGTGGTATCGTAGTCATATAAGCATCACGCTTGATTGCAATTGAATTTTTTTCATCGCGCATATCTAATAAGCAGCATTTAACATCGCGCTCGACTGAATTAGCATTTAGAAGTTCGCGCGTGATTGAAAGTAGCTTTCAACATCGGGCTCGATTTAAATTGCATTTTCAACATCGCGCTCGACATATATACACAGCGCCTGAGTGTATTTGACTCGGTAACATCGCGCACAATAGAAATTGTAATTTGAACATAGCGCATTGACTATTAGCGCCGTACCCCGCAGTATTGTCTGCATTTTGGTGCAACTTTCTGTGATTGTAGCTACTGCCGCCATCTATTATCTGCATTTTTGTGCCACCTCGACTGTGTTCATTACATTGTGGAATTAGCTTTCAACTAACCTAAGTCTGTCCAAGTTTCACTATCCAAACTCCATTTTGTAACCTGGTTTGTTGTTTACTCCCTTGTCCCGCCTACCCTCCCCGCTAACACCTCCCAGCTGACCCTCCCACCCACGAATACAGTGTTCACCTCCTCCATTTCACTGCTGTGACCATCTGGATCTGTTCCTGGACGGTTGCTCCCCCCACGCTCCCTGACCAGAGATATCTGCTGCACTCTGTGGTATCGTAGTCATATAAGCATCACGCTTGATTGCAATTGAATTTTTTTCATCGCGCATATCTAATAAGCAGCATTTAACATCGCGCTCGACTGAATTAGCATTTAGAATTTCGCGCGTGATTGAAAGTAGCTTTCAACATCGGGCTCGATTTAAATTGCATTTAATTTGCATTTTCAACATCGCGCTCGACATATATACACAGCGCCTGAGTGTATTTGACTCGGTAACATCGCGCACAATAGAAATTGTAATTTGAACATAGCGCATTGACTATTAGCGCCGTACCCCGCATTATTGTCTGCATTTTGGTGCAACTTCATGTGATTGTAGCTACTGCCGCCATCTATTATCTGCATTTTTGTGCCACCTCGACTGTGTTCATTACATTGTGGAATTAGCTTTCAACTAACCTAAGTCTGTCCAAGTTTCACTATCCAAACTCCATTTTGTAACCTGGTTTGTTGTTTACTCCCTTGTCCCGCCTACCCTCCCCGCTAACACCTCCCAGCTGACCCTCCCACGCCCCGCCCCCCCCCACTATCCATTTATGTCGAATGCCCCAACGCGCAGCGTCCACGCGCTGCGGCCGCGCCGAAGGTGCGCCAAAGGTAAGCCCGTCTGCGCCCGTCCGCGCCAAGACCGCGCCCAGCGCCCTTCCCCCTGCTCTACGCCGCTCCCAACGCCCCAGAGTCACTTATGATGCCGCTACTCTCCTCGCCCTCAACGCCGGACGCTCCCCACTTTGCTGCACAGCAACCCCAGGACGTACCCATGGCCCATTCTCCTGCCTCTCCTGTAAGTTCAACTGCTTCAGGACCCCCACCAAACACACTTCCTCCACACACAGCTCCGTACCCAACGACTTGAAATGCATCCTACTTAACACCCGCTCGGTCCACAGACATGCAACTGAACTCTGGGACCTGATCGACACTGTGTCACCTGACATCGCCTTCCTTACTGAAACATGGATGAATGCATCTTCTGCCCCCGACATCGCCATAGCCATACCGGACACTTACAAGATTATTCGAAAAGACCGCACCGATCAAACCGGAGGAGGCATCGCCATCGTCCATAGAAACACCATCAAAATTACAGCCAGCTTTGACGCCAATCTTGCATCCGCCGAACATCTCCACTTCCAGATCCACACCGACCCCAGGACCACACTTAGAGGAACCCTCATTTACAGGCCCCCAGGCACCCGATCTCAATTCAGCGACGTCGTCACTGACTTCGTCAGCCCGCACGCCCTCGCCTCCGAGAACTACATTCTTCTAGGAGACCTCAACTACCACCTTGACAACATTCACGACAACAACACAACCACCCTTCTGGACAACCTGTCCAATCTCGGACTCAAACAACTTGTTGACACCCCCACTCACATAGCCGGACACACGCTCGACCCTATCTTCACCTCCAGCAAACACATCTCCTTCGATCATACTACAGCTCTCCACTGGACGGATCATAGCTGTGTTCACTTCAGCTACAAAACAACCCTGACCCACAACCGTCCACAACTCATTCCCCGAAGAAAATGGAACAAAATCACCACCGAACAACTCCTCACATCACTCAGCCAAAACACTCCCACCCCGGCAACGGATCCAGACCTAGCGGCCTCCAACCTCAGACAATGGATTACCCACAGTGCGGATGAACTAGCACCCCTGAAAAAACACCAGTCGAAATCATCCAGCAAAAAAGCTCCCTGGTTCAATGATGACCTTAAAAAATCCAAGAAGACATGCCGCACCCTGGAGAAGAATTGGAGAAAAGAACCAACCTCAGACAACATGGCCTCCCTCAAGACAGCAAACACCACCAACTAATTCGATCCACCAAGAAATCAGTACTTAAGGACCGTCTCGACGACAATTCTCATAACAGCAAGGAACTCTTCAATATCGTCAAAGAATTCACCAACCCTCCCGCAGCATCCAACGACATCACAAACTCCCAAGACCTCTGCGATGCGCTATCCTCCTTCTTCTACAACAAAATCGCCGACATCCACAACAGCTTCAAGAATACTCCCAATGAACAACTCACCCCACCCCCCTCAGATCCCACACCTCCAACTAACTACCTCAACTCCTGGAACCCAATCACCATTGAAGACACTATTCGCCTCATGAACTCAATCCACTCCGGCTCACCTTCTGACCCCTGTCCCCACCACATCTTCAACAAAGCTGACTCCATCATCGCTCCCCAACTCCGCGATGTCATAAACTGCTCCTTCGACTCCGCCACCTTTCCAGAAATATGGAAACACGCCGAACTCAGCGCCCTTCTGAAAAAACCAACAGCAGACCCCTCAGATCTGAAAAACTACCGACCCATTTCCCTCCTCCCTTTCCCGGCCAAAGTCATCGAGAAAGCCGTCAACAGCCAACTAGCAGCCTTCCTTGAATCCAACAACTCCCTGGATCCATCACAGAACGGCTTTCGAGCCAAACACAGCACCGAAACCGCCCTCATTGCGGCAACCGACGACATCCGATCACTCCTGGACAACGGTGAAACAGTGGCCCTCATTCTACTCGACCTCTCCGCCGCCTTCGACACTGTCTGTCACAACACCCTCATACAACGCCTCAACAACATCGGCATACAAGGAAAAGCCTTGGACTGGATCATCTCATTCCTAGCCGGGAGAACACAGAGAGTCCGACTCCCCCCATTCTACTCAGAGCCCACCGAAGTCATCTGCGGCGTACCTCAAGGATCCTCACTCAGTCCCACCCTCTTCAACGTCTACATGAGTCCCCTCGCCTCCATCGCACGTCAACACAACCTCAACATCATCTCCTACGCCGACGACACCCAGCTAATCCTTTCCCTCACCAAAGACCCCAACACCGCCAAAAACAACCTTCACGAAGGTATGAAAGAAGTAGCCGAATGGATGAAACAGAGCCGATTAAAACTCAACTCAGACAAAACGGAGGTGCTCATCCTAGGATCCTCCCCCTCAGCTTGGGACGACTCCTGGTGGCCTTCCGCTTTGGGATCTGCGCCCACACCCACAGACCATGCACGTAACCTTGGCTTCATTCTAGACTCCTCCCTCTCAATGTCCAGACAAGTCAACGCCGTATCGTCCTCCTGCTTCAACGTCCTTCGCATTCTCAAAAAGATCTTCCGCTGGATCCCCCTCGAAACAAGAAAAACTGTCACCCATGCACTGGTCACGAGTCGTCTGGACTATGGCAACACTCTCTACGCCGGAATTACAACAAAACTGCAGAAAAAGCTCCAGCGCATCCAAAACGCATCAGCGAGACTCATATTAGACATCCCGCGCCAAGAGCACATCACCGGTCACTTAAAAAACCTCCACTGGCTTCCCGTTAACAAAAGAATTACTTTCCGCCTTCTTACCCACGCACACAAGGCCCTTTATAATCTAGGACCCGAATGCCTCAACGACCGACTGTCCTTCTACTATCCCACCCGCCAACTAAGATCATCCAATCAAGCCCTCGCCGCAGTCCCGCGCATCCGAAAAACCACCATGGGTGGCAGATCCTTCTCCTTCCTGGCTGCCAAGACCTGGAACTCACTCCCCACCCACCTCCGCCTTACTCAGAATCACATCTCCTTCAGAAAAGAACTGAAAACATGGCTATTCGATAAAAAGTAAACCCCTCCCTCCAGCGCCTTGAGACCCTCTGGGTGAGTAGTGCGCTTTATAAATGTCCGAACTTGAACTTAACTTGAACTTTACCAGGCTTTGTTGGAAGGGTTGCAACCAGCTCTCACAATCCTCCAATTACGTTGGGAAGCAGACCTGGGGAAGCCTCTCATAGAACTCTCTTGGAGGAAGATCCTGGAATCCATCTCTAAAGTACCTAGAAATGCTTGCTTCAAACTCAAACAGGGTTTTTATAACCTTCATCAGGCCTATTTGACTCCTAGATGGATTCACGCTATGTTCCTGGCCATGACCTCAGAGTGTCCCCGGTGTACTGTTGGGGACACAGATTTTTTTCATATGGTCTGGTCTTGTCCTTTCTTATTACCATATTTGATGACTGTCCTCCAGGTGTTTTGGGGCCATCGATAGAGACTTTCCCCTGAGTCCTCTACTGTGCTTGCCAAGCCTCCATGAACGGCGGCTAGGAAGGCTACTGTTTTTAGAACTGGCCTTGATCCTTGCTCACAGGCAACTGTCCATGAGTTAGTAGTCTGTCTGGGGTTCTGATGTCTACCGCTGGTGTTTAGAGTGCACGAAGTGGGCAGACTGTGAAAGGGAGGTGATTTGTGGGGAGGAAGCTCGGAGGTACCAGTATTACCTGCATGGAATACCATTTTGCTGGCTTGTCTACAAATGGATTGAGGGGGCTGGGTGCTCATTAGTGGCTGTCACCCCTCTGTGTTTCATTGCTTTGCTTATCCCCGACTGTTAGGAGTGGGGACCTTGGGATCTGTACATTGTGGGTATGTTGGGAAGGGGGTGATCTTGTTCGACTTCTTCTACATTTCGTACATCTTATTCCTATGGGCCCCTATAACTCTTTGGTAGTGGTGCTTTCTCTGTGCTGGGCATGCTGTTACCATTGTTGATTTAACTGTACCTTCAATCTGATATCCGACTATTGATATTCTGTCTCGGAGTTAAGCCTGCAGGCATTTATGTTCTTATGCACATTGGTTTGTTAAAATGTGTTGTAAAAACGTAATAAAAATATTTAACAACAAATAAAAGTCTCTAATAAAGTGGTATACCACATCCCAGTGGCTGATAAATTAAATGCTACTAGTGAACCTGCAGCACTTATTGTGCCACCTGAACATGTCCTAGGCCTGCCATTGGAGCCTGTATGCAGTTTTAAACTGCCAGTTCAATAGCACAAAATAATCCCCTTACCAGGCTTAAATTCCCTTTTAATTACATACGTCCCTCCTAAAGTAGGCATTAAACAGCCTACAGGGCAGAGTACATTGTATTTAAAATGTTTGGACATGTACTATTAAGTATGTATTTCTTCACTACTGTGAGGGCTACCTCACTTACAGGTAACATTGGGCCACCTTATTACATTTAATAAGCGATAACGTTTGTTTGGAAGCAGGTAGAAATGTCATGTTTGGGATCTATTCAATTTAAAATCCTCTTTAACAGAAAAGCAGAATTGGTATTTTTAGAAAGTTGTCATTTTCTTGTCCTAACAATTTGGTGACTGCAGCCTGTTTCCTGGGCCACATGACTAGGTGTAGCTCATAGTAAGTCTTTGTATATTAATCAAAGGTAATGAGGGAATAGGTATTGGCATAATGGGCCATCTCTGATTGTGTGAAGGGGAAGCTCTAACCTCCCACATTTGCACATCACAAAGGATCTGCGTTCACACACTCACAAAGGGTTTTACACTAGTCTTTATGCACCAGGGAGGCAGGAAATTCCAGACACTTCTGGGAGGAAACCTCCAGATTGTTCTTCTACATCAAAGCTGGCACCAAGCATAACTATCAGACCCTCAGGCCCAACTCTTCGGTATGCCCTTAGATCTGTGGAAAACTCAGTAAGACGATGTGCTGATCTGCTGTAAGAGAGACTGCTACTTTGGTGCCCTGCTGTCTGCTGCCCTGTTGTCTGAGTGAATAGGACTGGAACTGCATCTTGAACCCAGGACTAACATAGTGACTTCAAGGGCTAGTTCACTGGCCTCTTGATCAAAGCCTCAGGGACTAAAAAGGTTCAAACTACCATGAATCTAGCACCTGGACTCTGCCTTCTGTGAGCCCTGCCCCTACCAGGTGGTGCTACCCCACTCCTGTAGCCTTGTAAGTGGGCCTAAAAGTGTGCTCCCAGCCCACATGTGGTCTCTTGGGCAGAACCGATGCAGCGCGATGCCACACTGACGCATGACCTCATGTCGCAGGTTACAGATTCTTGGAACCACCGCTATTTCTAGGACTAGGAGTTGTTCGCAGTTGGCCATTGGGTATTCATCCCAGACAGCTGCACATTAAAGGGATTGGTTGTTGGCAGGATGGATCATCCAAAGCAGGATGGGGGCTGAGCTGTGCATAGCTCTACTTGCACTTCAAAGACACTGCCTCTGCTCACACACAAAGAAATATACACTAGCCAATTGTGGAAGCAGACAGACCAGGACCAGGGATAGGATGCAGAAAATTCTAGACACTTCCATGGGGGGGGGGCTTCAGAAGGTTCTTCCACGTCAAAACTGGCATCAGCTATAAAAATAGGACCCTCAGACCCACTTTTCAGTTCACTGCTGGACCTGTGGAAGGACTGTCAGAGGACTGCCCTGTTGCCCGTGGCATGCTGTGTACTTCAGAGAACTGCCCTGCTGCACCAAGAGGACTTCTGTGCTGCTGAAGACCTGTTCTCCTGCTTGAACCCAAGGCTTTCAGAGTGATTCCAAGGGCTGGTTGGCTGGCCTCCTGATCAGCGTTTCAAGGACAGAAAACCCACTTCTGGGCGCAGCCTGAGTGAGTCCCGCTACTCCAAGTGGTGCCCCTCCAGTGCTGGACCCTTGGAAGGGGTAGTAAAGGTGCCCAGAATCTCAAAATCCAAAACTTGGGACTTGGAAAACTTTTTGGCACAAAGTGCTCTGAGAACTGAGAGGAGACCAGGACCTACCTCCTCACCGATCAGCCCAAGGTGCATTTTGGGTTAGCCTGACTTCTCTGTAGCTCCAGCTCTGCTTTTCTCCACTGTAGCAAACCCAGTTCAGATGTTGCTCGCAGAAGGTGTACCCAGCCTCGTGGGCCCTCATTGACTACACCCTGCAGCTTTGTCCTGCTAGAGATTTTCGACTTCCAAAAGAGAGTCTAAGACCAAATGAAGAAATCGTTAACGTAACCTTGTCCAGCGGCTCCCCGACGGGGACACCTCTTTCTCAGACACCTCCGGCTGCCTTACCCTGCTAAACTTTAACTCCTCAGACATTTCTCTCCGATATTTCTTCTAATTCCAAAGGTAAGCAGAGACTGGGCCCATTCCACTTAGTGTATCCTACCCTTGCCACATTGCAGTCAGCTATAACTTTTGACTATGCCCCGGTTTTGTGTGACTACATGTTTGTGGTTGTCGCTTTGATCATTTAGGTGCTATTTTTCCTCTTTAAACTTTTCAAATTCATAACTCAGGTTCGACTAATTGGATTTTTGTTGTTTTGATGTCAGATAATTTATTACATTTTATTCTGGTTTACTAAATAGGTGTGGGATTTTTCTTGTGTTGTGTTTTTGCCCTATTACTGTTTCAGTGCTTTCCTAAATACTTTAAACATTGCCTCTAAATTAAGCCGGACTGATTATGTTCCAAGCTACCAGAGGGTTAAGAACAGGTTAATATAGTGACTTTTTGTATTTCACCCTGACCAGATTTATGGCTGTTGCTTGAGTAGGGTTTCATCCCCCCCCCACCCTCTCAACAACCCAATTTCTTATAGAGGGCTTTTACGATAGTCCAGGTAAGATGTTGCTATGTAATGTGTTCAGATACAGAGTTCTGAGGATCTAGGTCCTATGATTGAAAGCATCTTAAACTTGCCCTGGACCTGCTGGTGGTGAAATCAAGACGCAAACTCATCTCACGCATTTACAAAGTTACACAAAAGACATCTTTGATCACTACCCCAAATTCTCGCAGGGCCTGGGAGGAAGAGCTAGGAATTAATCTCACAGACAAACAGTGGAGCCTTGGTTGTAAGCAGCTGGAGCACTTGTCACCTAATTACCGTCTCCGGCTAATACATTTTAAGTACTTACATCGCCTGTATTGTACTCCCATACACTACACAAAATGGGCACCACGACGATGACGACTGTTGGCGCTGTGGTGCCCCCCAAGCAACCTTTTTACATTTGGCATGGCAGTGCAGACCAATAGCAAATTTCTAGCTTACTATACTGCATAATGGATCACTTGTCCTGCCCGGAGAAGACTATCAGTAAATGTAAATGTAAAAAGAGGACAATAAACCAACCCACAGAAAGCCTTCTAGACACAACCCCCAAAGGTACCAGAAATTGATTTAATAACTTGCGTAACCACCTACAAGGCAGCCTCAAATAATGTGAAGAAAATAATAAACAAAAACTGGAGAACCCTTACCTCAGGATCACTTAGCTGGCCCAAACAAAGGTTCGCTAACAAAAGAACTAGAAACCTCAAAGTCATCCTGGTACATAGCAGACCGCCGCCACAAAAACGAGGAGAGGTGACCCCCAACTATGGAATAACCCCCCAGTGTTGGGACATTACCCATGCGGCTCTTGTTCTGTATGCAATCTGACCACGGCAACTAAAACCTCACTACTTCTTCCAGATTCCAGAATGGACAATCAGGTACCACACAAATTGCAATACAACCCACACAATCTACATGATCACCTGCCCATGTGGCTTACTTTACATTGGAATGACGTGTCGCAAAGTCAAACAGAGAATATGTGAACACAAGAGCAATGTTAAATGCAAAAGAAACATGACAAAAATGAGTAATCACTTCATAGAAGCAAAACACACAGTGAATGACTTGAAATGGGTCATTCTGAAACCCTTGCAACAAAAAATCACAACGCAGAAAATGTACTATTGGAAAAAGAACAGAGGTGGGTCCATCGCCTTCGAACCAATGACCTTGGGCTCAATCACAACATTCAATGGCTAAGCCTCAATCACTCAAAAGAGTCCTTCTGACAAAGCAAGCAAAAGCACCTACCTAACCTATGCCATATGGATAATCACTGGGCAACGTCATCAAAATAACATCTCTAACAAATCATGCACAAAACATGGATACTCCACTAAAATATAAACATAAAGCTCCATCAGTGATGCCAGCATTTTTACAAAAACTACCCACAGTCTCTGAATGTGACCCAATATTTGAAACAAAACGTGGAACGTAGTTCTAATACCTACCTGCACAGAATCTGCTTTTGAGCCGATCAGCTCAACTCCCATTAATTGTTTTCCCACCGAAAGAAAGAAAGAAAGAATCAACTCAACGAGGATGTAGCATTAGAATTCTTTATTAAAAAAATAAACGTTGAATACCATGTTCTTTTAAAGAACACACCTACAGCAATAGATCAACAATGCCTCTAGCGCCTGTCTTCAGAATTCACACATAGGGCCAGATGTAGGAAGCCTAATACCGGTCGGTAACGGCCGTTACCGACCGGTATTAGGATTTTCAGATGTAGGGGCCAAATTTAAGGATTCGGTAATTTACCGAATCAGTAATTTAAGGAATCTGTAAATTACCGAATTCTTAAATACCGAATCAGTAAATTACCGAATCCTTAATGTAGGAAGCACTCAAGTGAGTGATTTTCACTTGTAAGGATTCATTATTTACCACCAACTACAAGTTGGTGGCAAATATCGAAAAACCCTAAAAAAAGCAATTTTGTGCTTTTTTCAACTGTGCTATGTGGCAGACATACATGCCCTTAGGGCATGTATGTCTGCCACATGTGCACCCATGCACTATACAGGGGTGCAACAGGGTGTCAATGTGACACCCTGCCACCCTTGTACGTCTACCCCCTTTTACCGATTCAGTATTTACCGAATCGGTATTTCTCATTCATTCCTATGGGCCTCCAGGCCCATAGGAATGAATGGGGAATACCGAATCAGCAAATACCGAATCGGTATTTACCGAAATTTACTGATTCGGTAACATTTACCGAATCATTAGCTACATATCATTTACCGATTCTAAAATACCGAATCTGTAAAATTCGGTATTTTAGAATCGGTAAATGATATTTACCTACATCTGGCCCAGAGTATTTCATTTAACCGCATTGCTCTTTCTTTAAAAGAAATCGAAATGGAAGCTAACCCTAACCGGGCCCCCAGAGGAAGAATCAGCACAACTTGTGCTACACCCGTGCAATAGGTAGAAGAAAAGCCACCATGAGAGAAACGGACTACAAAACCGTAACGTATTGCAATGACTAAATTGTAATTATTTTGCGTAATGTTTATTATTCAGCAGGAAACAAACCCCCTGGCTGCCTGCTGTTGCCAAAATATTATTGAAAAAGGTACGCGAAAACGAGGTTTGCGGGGTTGTCCTCGACACGGGCGCGATGTGGGAAAGACCTTTTAATTAAGTGAGATGGGGCACAGCACGATTACGATTGGGTCACTGCACAATAGGACCCAGAGATGAAGGCACAAAGGTTTTTGAGTCACGCTTGTTACGATAAATATTTCCTTGAACACGTGACTACACCATAACGTGTGACAAGAAATGAAAGACATGAAAGGCAGGCAAATGCACAGGATGCCGAATGCCTGAAACAATAAGGCTAAGTGGCACGCTAACACGAGGGTTCCTAGATAGGTGAATGAAACGCGCGCATTATTTAAGACCCCTGAATCAAACTAACAAAGTGATGAGAAGGGGCGCAGCAGGAAAGAGATGAAGTAACGGGACAGAGATGAAGGCACGGAGCCCAAGGAATACCATAAGCTTCCTTATAATTCACAAGTGTTGCGTTATTGTATCTCCTTCAACACACGACTACAAGAGATTAAACTTGGAAAACACGCAAATGCACAGCACAGTCGGGGCCATAGGAAGAAAGGCCCGAAAAATACACATTAGAGTATAGTTGATACCAACGGGTACCATGAGTCCTAGAGTCACATCAATACACGGCAGTACTCGGGATAAGACCTATAGATATAACTTGATGACATCTATTCATTAGTGAGGCTTACTGACAACATAAGCATCACTCCTCCCACATTATATTAATAAGACAGATAACCTAGATCCAGTTGGAATATTAATCACCTTTGTTTATTGACTTTGAATGTGACTTAACTATTAGAGAACAAAGAGAGATCCTTTGACTAATGGGACTAAGTGAGAGTTATGTCATTTGTAAAAGAATTGCCATTTTTAAGTTACTTCTCTGTCCATGCATGTGGACAGCACTATTATTTGGAGAATGTAAATTTGACCTTCTCTCTGTATGTGTGTCTGTCTTGTTTCCTCCCTTTAATCTACAGGTAATAGCTGACCTTAATAGAGTCTGGTGAACACACCTTGACCCAACTAGAACCTGACAACACATGGTCTCCAATCACAGAGACACACATGGTCTCTATCACTATATTTTTTTCTAGGTCCTGAAGAAAGCCTACCTGATCTGATAGGGCAACAAAATGGGGTGAAACATTTCAACCTTTTTATGGACATTTGAAAGTGCGGAAGACTCTCTTTTACCTGGCTATACAAGCTTTTTAACCATTTTTTTATCTACACAAATATCCACTATCACTGATCACTACTGCTCTAACCAGTGGTTCACCTCCGGGTGGAGGAAGTGTGAGGACTAACTCTATGATGATGCTGTCACATTTTTAAGAGCTAGGCAGAGAATCAGGATATACCGCCACCCCAGCCTCTACGTGAATGAGGGTTTTTTATTGGTATATTATACGAAAATTAACAAACTCTGGTTACTCAGGTCAAGTGATCCATTCCCCAATTGATTTTTTTGTTATACAAATAAGGAAGACGAATGGATTGCAGCTTCTTCCTTCTCCCCCTCCTGATTTGATATATTACTATACTGCACCACATAAAAGCTATCACTTGGCTGGATCTCCCCTGTACACCATTGACATCTCTGCTAGGGGTCCTCGAGTCAATCCCACCTAAATCACGTAAGCTGCCAGCAATATTACTCTTAATGGCTAAAAGACAGGTGGCTTTTCAAGGGGGGTAGCCAGGCCTCCAACAGTGAAGGAATGGACTAAAAGTGTGATGTACCGTAGGGCACAGTTGACAAACTATTGGGAGCTTATGCCGGCCAGATCTCGTCCGAGAGATATATGGGAACCCTATGTGCTGTGGCTTAACTCTGCTACTGTAGATGAATATGGTAACACATAAGCTACTCTGGATATGGCCAGGGGGAATGGCCTCCAAACTGTGATGTACATTGCTGCCCCTATGGATTAACAAATTGTGTCCCAAGTAATGTGTTGGTGTCCATGAACTGTGGCAAATGTAATGGTATTCTGATCTGTTCAGCAGATTTGTTTATGAGTAATGCACTCAATTTCCATTGATTGTTGTACATGTTACGGAAAATGCAAATAAAAAGAATTAAAAAAAATAAAAATAAAATAATGACTTGCCCTGGACTCTTTCAGCTTGTTCTGTAAGGAGCTCTATAGCTGTGGCATTGTTAGAGTTGTGATTATTATTATTATTTTTTCTACAAAAACATACTAATAGTTTTACATTTTTGTACAGTGGGATATTGACACGTCTATCATTGGATTTACACACTGTTTGCTTTGAAGAGAGTTCTGCTTTTTAGGGTAGATTGACAGTAGAAGGTCTTGGCTTTAGTAATAAAGTTCTTTACTTTTTTCAGATTCTACTTTTGATACAAAAACGTCTCCGATTTACCAGTGGTCAGAGTTTGAGATTTGTGGATTTCTGTGTATTTGGGGCTATAGGGACTCGCATTGATTTTCAGAGTGTGACTTAGTGGCCTGACATTGATTCTAGCTAGTAGCAGTGGTTTCCCCTGCTAACTCATACAGGTAGCACCAGAACCAAGCAAGATTCAACCCTGCACTTGGCAGCCTATTGATTTGAAAACCCAAGTGAAGATTTCATAAATGTTCTGAAGATGAATATGAGAGAGGAATTTAAACCACTTTTCATTGGATACCCTGGGGTAAAACGTTCAAAAAATTTACAAAAATCCAGTTTTAGGCAGTATCTAAGTGATTGATGACATCTAAAGTTGAAAGGGCAGAGGTTGTTAATTGGCCTTTGTTATGCTGGATCTTACAGCAGCCAAGCAGGAGTTTGAGGAGTTGCATTGCAGCGGTTCTCTCGATCCCTAGAGAAAGCGTCTAACAATGTAGTCCCATTTACTGCCGGAGGGTACAATCAGTTTTTGGGTTGTGCTTGTCATGTTCACTGCTTTTTATGAATATATTTTTGACTTAGTAAGCATTACATCATAAGCAGTACCAGCATGGAAAGCAATCATTGGTACACAGTCAGTTGTCCATAACATTCTATATTGCCTTAGTCATCAATGGATGTTCCTAGTATCTGCACCTCGTTCTAGATACAGTCCCTTTCCTAAGCTTACATCTTCTATTCTGTTAGTGTACAGTCTTGATTTTTCCAATTGATTATAGTAGCACTCATGGACATGGACATTAGCTATGCATTTGTCTTCTACTTTAACTTTTGATCCTATATTATTGTCCTGGTCATGTGACTTATTCAAGGGGCTCTGGGATCTGGTAGGTCTGTTAAACATCTCAACATTCCTACCCATTCAGCAATATCATCGGTCTCTTTCTCATCATCTTGTGTGGCTTTGATATTCTAATCTTTAGTTGCCTGCTCCAATGGCTATCCTCTATGCCTCCATCCTCAGCGCCCTAACTTTAGTCCAGTGGATCACTATTGCACTCTTTGCTAGCACAGTTACCAGCAGCACAAATATGTGTCTCATTTTATGTCTTCCTCTTGCAGATAATACCCAACAGACTATATTTAGTAAATGTCTCTGGTAGTGTACCTGTTTCTTTACCAGGGTCGTGACTGCTGTATCCCAGAAGCCTTTTATGCTGGGGCTGTCCCAAACCATATGTGATTTGACTTAAGTTTTATGGAGATTTGTTTAACCTATTTTTAACTTTTTTTGCATAGCCACTCCATCAGTTGGTTAGGCCAGTCTGCTGAGTATTGTTCACTTACTCGTGTAGCCTCTTTCTGTCTATCTTGTCTCAATGAAGAGTAAAGCTGCTTTTATCCATTTTGAGCCTCCTCGTCAAAGTCAGTATAATTGTCATTGTGTCTGTATTGGCGGGGGGAGAGATCAATGAATGTTGTTGGAATCTCTCTTATGTCACTGTTAATGTGTATGCACGCAAATATGCTAATTATATGCAAATACGTTGTATTGGTCCATGGTCGCTCTGAAATTCCATCCATTATCTTATTATGGCTGAGTGAAGAGAGGAAAATTGGTTGCAGCAGAAGCAGCAGTACTTGGGTGATAAACGGTTGTTCTACGGTTACATAGCATTTGGGAATGCACACACCAATGCTGGGGTGAGGTTAGCTGAGAAACACTAGCAAGAATGGGGAGAATAGGTCTCAGCTGACAACAAACATAGAATGGCAGGGCTTCCATGTACAAGTGCCTAAGATGCTTCCCATTTCTCTTGAGGCTCAGAGACAGAGTGTCTTATGTGTGTACGGTGACTCAAATTCTGCTGTTGTTTATACTCAACTATTTGAGTGGAAGAATTTGTCCGAACAAGTCCCCACCCTTTTCACATATCCAATCTCTACCAATCATACAACGTTTCAGCATTATATCCATCGCCCACCTAAGATATGACTATGCAGACAGTGTGTACTCCTTGTAGTTTGGGACCTCTGTCTGTACTATTGCTTACATTTGTTATAGCTGATTACTCCCCTATAGTGTTATTCATCATTATTTTCCCATCCACAGGTAATCCGTATTCTTGTTCGTCAGTTATTAAAAATATATAGCTCATAATTACATGAGTAACCAGTTATTTTAGCTGTTGTATTTAATTCCTCATTTAGCACTGACTTTTAGCATTTTTTAATGTCAATTTATAGCGCTCATACAGTTGAACGTACCTTGTTACTTGCTGGCTCTAAGTCGTTAATTTTCCGATCCTTTGGTGCACACCCTGGTCCACCACGGCTGTTTGTGCTGATTGAGCAGAGGGCGGGACCTAGCCTCAGTTCTCACTTCCGGGGACGGAAGTTGGTGGACTAGCCTTCGCGGCCATCTGCCTATTTCTAGAGCATGATGTAGCAGACATGCAGCGGAGGCGCACAGCAGGCACGCCGCACCAAAGGCAAGTCCGTCTGCGCCCGTCTGTGCCTGGCCTATTCCAGGGGCCAGATCCGCTGCCGGTTGGAGGCCTCAACAAAAAATCTAATACATGGCAGACTAACTAGCTAATCTTTTGCAGCCTATTTTGAAGGCGTATAGGCACAACATTAATGCACATAAAGAGGTCCTGACATGTGGGAACTGTAACAAGGATTTTACAATGATAAAACACAAAAATAGCAGGGGGCAAAATGGCTCCTTCTGCTATTGAACTGTCGGTCTTTAACAAAACATAAATATGAGATTGCTGAAATACTGAGGGAAAAAACGCCCGATGCCATGTTTATTACTGAAACATGGCTGAACAAGAGTTCGACCCCAGATATCCTGGATGCACTCCCTGAAGGCTATGGGATGATGAGACAAGATTGGGTAGGACAAAGAGGTGGCGGAATCGCGATAATTTTTTAATTATCAATGAAATACTGCTCAAATGAGGCAAATCTAGAGAAATGTCAAGCTCTGTTTTTCATTCTCTCAGCAGCGGATAATAACACCATAGCAGGCTTTCTGATTTACGGTCCACCTGGCCCAGCAACTCAATTTGTGGCAAGCTTGGAGGGAAAAGTGGTTCAACCAGCTTTACGTCACAATCATTTCTTAATTCTAGGTGGTCTTAACATACATTTTGATGAAGTGGAGAACCTGGAGGCACAATCTGTATGTAAATACCTCAGGATGTTTAACCTAGTGCAAAAGGTGAATGCCCTAACGCACCAAGCGAGTCATATTCTAGACCCAATATTCACCAACATAACAGAAATTGAAGTAGGGACATCATGGCCGGTCCATTGGTCAGACCACCATTTAGTCCCCTTCTTTATTCCTTTCCATGGTCCCTTCCCCGGAGAGGCCTAAGCATAAAATCATTCGCAGGAAATGGAACAGATTCAACACTAATACATTCTTACAGCCACTACTGAAAAAAGAACCTGAAACTGATAAGGACATGAACATAGCCAATGGGCAAATTGAAACATGGATAACGGATACACTGGATGAAGTAGCACCCTGGACCACATTGAACACTAAGAGGTTGAAAGCATCGGCACCATGTTTTAATGAACCATTAATAAAGGCCAAAAAATAGTGTAAACAGTTGGAACGCAGATAGTGAAAGGATTATTGTACAAAAATAAAGGAGGAGTATACAATAGAACTAAAAAAATACCACACACTTATTAAGAAAACACATTGCGATTTCTATATAGAGAATATTGAAAGGGCCAGTAACTCCTCCAAAGAAATGTTCTCCATACTGAAATCCCTCTAGTCTATCGAAAAACGAACTAACCCAACAACCATCTCAGAGGAGTCCTGCAATAAAATTGCTGATTTCTTTGCAGGAAAAGTAGTAAAATATATATGATGCCTTCCCTAAGGAAGCACGTCAGGGCAGAAATACAGTTTGCAGGTCAGATACAGTATTTAAGGGAGTAACCCTGGAGGAATTAAAGGTGCCTGAGCGAGAAGAGCTGAAGAACCTAGCTAGTGGAATTCAATCCGGATCCCCACTAGATCCAGCACACTCAGAGATCCTAGTGTAGGTAAGAAACATCATTATGCCATTAATCTCTGAGTTAATTGCATGCTCCTTCCAACTGGGAGAAGTTCCCCATAAATGGAAGCAAGCAATAGATCACTGTGTTTTGAAAATCCACGTCCCCTCTCGTTATTACCCTTCTTTGCAAAAATCGCAGGGAAAGTAATGAATAAACAGTTAATCAATCATATTAACAAGAATGATCTATTTCACCCCTCGCAATCGAGCTTCAGAGCTGCGCACTCAACTGAATTGGCGCTGCTCTTGGCCACCGAAACACTTAGACAATACAAGGATGAAGGGCAGACGGCTGCACTGATCCTGTTGGATCTAAGTGCAGCATTTGATACGGTCTCCCACGGCCTCCTTCTCCAAAGATTAGAGACATGCGGCGTGAGGGGCTTGGCGCTACGTTGGATGACATCTTTCCTCTCTTCGTGGAGTTTCCAAGTTATACAACACTCACATACATCCAATAGTATTCCTCTATTACAGGGAGTCCCACAAGGCTCAATCATGAGCCCCACATTATTTAATTTATATGTGGGACCGCTTGCAGAGTTAGTGGAAGGTTATAACATGACCATTGTATCATATGCTGATAATACGCAGCTAATTGTCACACTGTTTCAAAATCCGGAAAATACAGCCCACCAATTTTTCCAATGCTTGAAAGAGGTAGCATCGTGGATGTCCAACCATTGCTTGAAGCTCAATGGAAACAAAGCAGAGGGGCTGATCGTGGGAAAGGCCCCATCCATTTGGACATCTGCGTGGTGGCCTGAGAGACTAGGGCAACTACCAACCCCAAAGGCTGAAGTAAAAAACCTCGGAGTTTGGTTTGACTCCAAATTGACATTTGACAGTCAAATATGGAAAGTGACGGGGAAATGCTTTGGGACCCTCAAAGTCCTGAGGAAAATCCTTGATCTATTACCTGTCAATGCTAGGAAAATAATAGAACATGCTTTGGTCACCTCCCAGATGGACTATGGCAATATGCTTTATCTGGGTACATCCAGAAAAGGGTTGAAAAACTACATACAATACAAAATGCAGCAGCCCGTCTAGGGATGAATCTCCCAAAAAGAAGATCTACAACTAAAACTCTGGCAATCCTTCACTGTCTACCTGTGGAGAAAAAAAATACTGTTCAAGACAATGTGCTATTGCCACCGAATTCTGTCAAAAAAAGGTCCAAAGTATCTCCAAGCACTGATAACAGCCTATACACCGAGCCGGAACCTTAGATCCAAAGGCAAGGCTCTGGTGACTGTACCACGCATACAGAAAGCAAGGATGGGTGCACGCTTATTTAGATACCTGGCAGCCAAGCACTGGAACACATTGCCGGTACACATAAGAGCTGAACCCTGTGAAACCACATTCCGCAAAAACATAAAGACATGGCTTTACCGCACTATCAGACCAGAGTAGATCCACAAGAACTTCTGTCACTTGCCTCTAGGTCTGGGTAGGTCTCTCCATACTGCCTATCTGAGAATCTGCTACTAGCGCGGGGACACACCGGCGGTGTAACCAAGCGCTTTATAAATGGACAAATAAATAATAAATTTGTACAAAATGTAAGGGTTGATGTGTTCCCTAGTTGTAGTAACTTTCACCTTTAAAGGCAGTCGAAGCTGGGCCTTGCAAAAATGGTCTACATGCTCCAACATCCCTGATCAGAAGCTATCCCAAGTTAAGGAAATTGGTATATCACAGAAGTGGGAAGACCTTGTAATTACCCTTAAAATTCTGTGGTTCTAAATTACATATAGGTATAGATTTCCTATTGTTCCTGGCCAAGACCATCTGTATTTAAGGTGGTTCCTCTAATTAGGCTAAAAAGGCCCTTTTTTGATGTTAGCAATTTTTCCTCCTGCCCCCCATTTGACTGGTTGTGTGAAGTAATCAGGAAGCAATTTCCACTCCCTTCTCAAATACACACATCCCACCTGACCCCTGACTTGCCTCTACTGAGATTTATTTCCACTTCTGGACCTCGTTCACCTCTATTGGAGCTGAACTTCTACCTTTTCAGCATATCATTTTGGATGAATGTGTGGCGGCCATGAGGGACGTATTCTATCCTCCTCCACGCCTCTATCGTGCATAATGTGGGGTCTGAAGGGCTGAACCTACGTCCTACCACTGTAGCAGTATCCAAACCAATTATGCCTACTAGGAAAAGCCCTCTTGATGACAAGGGTGTATTATGTAATCCCAAGCAATATCCAATGGATCTCTGTACACATAATTAACTGATGTAATAATTTGTTTTTCAGAGCACTTCATACCACACTTCTGAGGTTTCGAGACACTGTGAATAACTGTTACTGTTACCTAATATTAGGTACTCAGTCAGTCATTAATCTTTATTCAGTCATTAGAAAGGTCATAAAAGCATAAAATAAAATACATACAATCAACAGGTTTAAGAGAAATTCCATTTTCATAAAGCATATCTCCTTCTTAATTTGATAGCAACAGAAATATAAGTAAGAACAGCAAAACTGATTTCTGGATAAGATAAAAAATGTAAAAAAAAATATCTATCCCTTCTTGATGAGATGTAAAATGCTCAGACAAGAAAGTTAGGCGTAAAGTGAACTCTCTAAGTGCGGTATAGAGTGCAAAATATCATAAAATGTATAGTAGTTTGAGTAGAAGAAGCATCACATGGACAGCATGGTAGAGATATAAACCAAGACCCAGTGCAAGGAAAAGTAACTAGGAAATGAAGTGTATTCATTCTTAACCTTCTGTGGAAGAGAAGGGGCCCCTACCTCAAAGGATAAACCCTGGTAAGGAAACTATACGTTTTAAGAAAAAGGAGAAGCAAATTGCACCGGGTTATGTGCTTCAATTCAGATCACACAAGTGAACGCTAAATAATAAAGTCAAGTGATACTTAAGCTCTTTTTATATAAAAATATATTTATCTTTTATTTTATTGTAATTATAAATCTGTCATCTGTTGTTGAAATTTGTCAATCGAAAACTAGTTTATCTTTTACACAAGTATTGATATGTCTTTAGATACAATTATATACACATTTATGAAATACACATTCAAACTTGATCATAGTGACTCTTTTCCTAAAATACAAAACTAATTCCCATTCAACGCGTTTCGGCGATTATTCGATGCAGTAGAGGAACTGTCACTGACTACAGGGGAAACTTCTAATGGAGCTCATCTATAGAAGAGATCATCGCTTGGTTGAGAGATTAACCTTTCTAAACAATTATATCAGCCCTGCAATACACATGGGACCGCACAATTTTGCCGAGATGTGTCAGTGTGATATGAATAATTAATCGGAGAATAGAGTAATACATGATCACTCACTGACGTAATAATTAGGTGAAATCAGCATACAGCAATTACCTAGGAAAAGTACAGTTGACAGGAAATTTTTGCTTTATTCCGGTGCGAGACTACAAGCAAGGCTCCATCCAGCTCCATTAGAAGTTTCCCCTGTAGTCAGTGACAGTTCCTCTACTACATCGAATAATTGATAGAGGCCCAACCCAGATCTAATACACGTATTTCATTGTGGAGCCATTACCCATTCACAGACAGAATCAACTTGCACATACAGAATTCCTGAAGAAGGCAAATCGCCGAAACGCGTTGAATGGGAATTAGTTCTGTATTTTAGGAAAAGAGTCACTATGATCAAGTTTGAATGTGTATTTCATAAATGTGTATATAATTGTATCTAAAGACATATCAATACTTGTGTAAAAGATAAACTAGTTTTCGATTGACAAATTTCAACAACAGATGACAGATTTATAATTACAATAAAATAAAAGATAAATATATTTTTATATAAAAAGAACTTAAGTATCACTTGACTTTATTATTTAGCGTTCACTTGTGTGATCTGAATTGAAGCACATAACCCGGTGCAATTTGCTTCTCCTTCATTCTTAATCTTGTCAGGTAAAATCTAGGTACTCAATTTACCATCGTGTGGAAGGCTCGTAACCCTTATAGGAAGTCGGGTGCCTGGCCTGAACATCACTTCCCTGTCGACAAGAGGATCACCTTCAAGCTCCTCATCCACGCACACAAGGCCCTCCACAACACCGGGCCAGCATACCTCAACGACCGACTCAGCTTCTACACCCCCACCCGCAGTCTCTGCTTGGCCAGCCTCGCCCTCGCCACAGTTCCTCGCATCCGGAAAACCACCGCCGGCGGCAGATCCTTCTCCTACCTGGCCGCCAAGACCTGGAACACTCTCCCTACCGACCTACGACAGAATCTGCCGACCTTTAGAAAACTTTTCAAGACCTGGCTCTTTGATCAGTAGCAGACCCCCCTCCCCCCTGCCCCCCCCCCAGCGCCTTGAGACCCTCACGGGTATGTAACGCGCTTTACAAGTGTTGTTTGTTTGTTTGTTTGTTTGTTCCTGGTTCAACTGCGAACGTAAATCAGCATCTGCAATTTCGACCCACTGATCTGCAATCCATACAATAACCTCACCTCTAACTCCATGAAGTGTTGCATGCTTATTTGTAGAGAGGGTTATATTGACTCGTACGAGTGGACGCTTCTGTTGTGGTCAGTTTAGTTATTAAGCCATGCTGAAACTTTGATTTACACTTTCAGTTCGTGCCTGAAAGAGTTTACCAGAATCTGTGATTGGTTCGCTTAGCTAGAAAAGCAAGACATCAGAAATAAGGAAGGAAAAATGGCAGTGTATACAGAGTTCAAAGAAATACATCTTTCAGCTAATATACTTTTAATTTGTCAATGAGACACTGCTGCTGAACTTTCTGTCAAAGTGAGCATGCCCTTGGAGAGGAGAGATAATGATAAACTGCGGGATGTGATGGGAGATAAAATCCCGCCGTAATGATGGTTTGCACTCTGGTATTAGTCTTTGACTGTGACAGGCAGACTCACGTTTTAGTCTCGATTTATTGCTTTATGCGGAGAACCGATAGAAATTCAACAAAAAGGAGCTGGTTGAAAGTCCGCCGATGCCCGTCATTGTCCCTGATGGAGAAGCAGTCTCTAATACCAAGGCCGCGGTTTACTGCACTTAAATGATACCATTCCAGACGTTTTATTGGCAAAGGGACAGGTTACTCCGATAGATGTCAAAGGAAGAGCTAGGACAAGTGATACATTAAATATTAAATTCGGAGCTTTGCATTTTGAATTTCTAGACTTAAAAACTGAGTATGTAAAATGCAACATCAAATTTAAAGACAATTTAGAAACTTCACATATTTTAGAAAGTACAGCCTGGTGTAACGCATATGAGAATGATAATGCAAACACTTGCATATGAATGGCTGGATGGCAGTGGTGATGCTGGTGCACTGCAATATGATTAATCGTAATTTACTCTGAACAGGACTGATAGTAATATTTGCCTGGTTTAGTGACTGCGTGAGCATTTCTCGAGGGTTTCGGCTGTTTCGCTGTACAGCCTGTGTTTTATGGGTGTTGTTGTGCAGAATGTTCCTGTTCCAGCCAAGGCTTCAGTGTTAGCATCCTTCTAATGTTGGAGCTGGTGCTGGAGGTGAAGGAGAATGATGATTCTCCAGTTTCTATGAGAAGAAACTCTGGATTACATTAAGGACACAGAGGCTACCATTATGCATAAACTCTCCTTAATGCCATTCCTGCAGCACTTTAATTATTAACAAGACATCGCAAATCAAACAAATTCTAAAATTAGAACACATGCAGCAGCTGTACAGCCCCTTTGTTTAGAATCCTCTTTCAAACGTGCACGACTCAATAAATCCCTAGGCCCTAAAGGCAATGCCATTTTCATCCAGGTTTTCCCATTTCTTCCATCTTAAGGACAGGTTTTCTAAGAAGAAAAAGAAACATAGTTCTGTAAATCCATTAGTAAACAGTCTTTTCTTTCTGCCATCAATGGCAAAGGCAGAAAAACCTTCATCTGTCCTCAATTAAATATAACCTTTCATTAAACCCTGTCAGACCCCTTTCAGAAGGTCAAGGTACAAACATGAGTCACGAGTCACTGGGCTGAACTGTGGGGGTTGAGGCTTCTTACTGCTGATATCCTAAGCCCGACCAACTATGGATCCTAAATATTTGGGCTAAGTACTACCCTTTCAGCAAATGACTCTCTGTGGTATTGCAGCTCGAGAGAGAGGTAGATGTGATGCATACACAGGCACAAGACTCAATATACAAACAGAAACCACAATAAGGTGATTGTCCAGTCAATTACTTGTTTTTATTAAACAAGCATTGGCAAAGCCATTAGGTCTCGCCTATGCAAGAGCTATTAGCATTGCCAATGTGTTTAAGCCATGTTGTACACCAGCGTGGCTGCTGTTCACTATGGCTAAAGGTTAGTGGCATAGAGGAGAGTGGTGCAGAGTGTCATAGAGTGGAATGACAAGAGTGTTGTAGAGTGGAGTGGCAGAGAGTGTTGTGTATTGGAGTGGCATAGTGTGCAGTCGCACAGAGTGGCGTACACTGGAGTGGCATAGAGTAGGGTGGACTGGTGTAGAGTGCATAGGCGTAGAGTGTTGCAGAGTATGGTGGCGTAGAGTGCAGTGGCATTGAATTCAGTGGCGTACATGCAGCATCATAGAACACAATGTAGTAGATTAGGTTGGTGCAAAGTAGAGTGCAGTGGTGCAGAGTGCAGTGACGCGGAGTGGAGTGGAGTAGAGTAGAGTGGCGTAGAGTGCAGTGGCATAGAGTAGAGTGGTGCAGCATTGAGTGACGCAGAGTTGAGTGATGCAGAGGGCAGTGGTGCAGGATAATCTGTCACTGTTCAGTATGTTCGATGTATACCTTGGAGATGGAGACAAATGAAGACATGTCACAAATGAATGCACATAATCATATCATTAGTACACAATTAGATCCTCCATGCATTAGAACAATATCAGAACATTTTCATATTAGGACAATGTGTCGCACACTTGGATGCATGACTCACCCTAAGAGGTATACTGAACCGTGACAAATTATCCTGGTTCAGTATTGTTTCACCTATTTCTCTTTCCACGTTACTACACACACCTTTCACTTCTATGTGCAGTAGCTACATCCCCAACCCTGAAGAAAGCCGTGACACTAACTAAGGTCTAGTTGGCTGAAACATGTTAGTTTTGTAAGAGCACAGAGCCTTGAATCCTGGCACCTGTACTACGAGCAATATTCTGGTTTTAATCCTGACACTGGGCAGCTGAAATAAAAAAGTAACGTCATAGCTGACCCTGTAGCCAGTTTTATTAATCTTTCACTCACTCATAATATAGCACTGCACCTTTTTCATCGCACACCGAGCCACCATTGGGTTTTAGTAGACCCTCCTTCCATTTGAAAAACATCCCTGCGCTCCTCCCTTGCAGCGAGGGGGTTGTAGACCACGTGAGGACTAGGTTCTCAAGCGAGGAGGTACCCCCATGATGAAGCATGACACCACTGGTGTGTGAGGGGAACTGTCTTTAAAACGGGAATCCCCAGTGTACACACTTAGATATCCTGAGTCACATGCTAGATCTCCATTCGAACTCGGATCAGGGCTTCTTTTGTGATGTGTTAGTACGTATGGGTAGTTGGTTCCCGCTGGTCCTTAAACCTCCTCTAGCCCCCCCTTGTGTGATTACTGCTACAGAGTATTGCCATAGAGCACAGTGTTGCAGAGTGGGTAGAGCGAAATTGTGCAGAGTTGATTGGTGTGGCCTAGGCTGGTGTAGTGTTCACTGGAGAAGAGTGCAGTGGTTAAGAGTAGAGGGGCGAAGAGTACATTGGCTTAGATTAGAGTGCTACAATGTAGAGTAGAGAGGCGTAGCGTGCAGTGCTGTGGAGTGGAGTGGTGCAGAGTGCAGTGGTGTGGAGTGGTGCAGAGTAGAGTGGAGTTGCATAGAGTGGAGTTTTCATGGTGTGGTAGCACACTGCCATTACAGACAACGTATTTTCAATTGAAATGACCATTACATTTGCACAGATATACAGTTTTACTAACAAAACTAAATAGTGCTCAGACGAAATATGTGTGGAAATTGCATCGCCTACTGTAATTATATGTTTTGATCACATTAAGGTATTTATTTCCAATACACTTCAGAAGTAAAAATGGGCCTCATTTGTGTTCCTAATTCTGATATATTCTGAAATACTTACATATTTCATTTAAATGCTGTTGTGCGCAAAAACAAAACTCTTTCCTACCCCCAGTGTCAAGCAAGATTCTCACATAAATCCTCTCACTTTGAAGTCAGAGAAAGCAAAGTAAACAAGCACCCTCAGAAGACATTGCCTGACACTGGACCTTGGTCTTTGAATGCACAACAATTGTGATGATATAAGAACAAGATTTACAGGCCTGTTTACAGAAAAGATGCTCTCGAAAGGATACTGTAAATAAGGTTTGGGCAAGGCAATGTACGCACTCAAGCTGGACAGCCTAAAGCAAAGCAAGGCAGAAAATGGAAAGCAAGAAAATGTGAGTTACAGACCACAAAGCCAATGGCAAGTACCAGGCAGAATGTATTCCTAGGTCAACTTTTTTAATGTCCCTAAGATGTCTTTAGCAACCAAGATAGCTGTGCTGTCTGGTATGCTACAACTTAAAAAGTAGAATTTTAATATAAGCACAACATGTAGTGTAATCCCATGCCTCCTATGAGCAGGAGCTTCATTATGGCCGCCATAAACGATACCCGAAGTGTTGAAGAAAACGGACCAGCATTCAAGGAGCACATGATCGCACAGTCAATAGACGCATCCCTGAAGGGACGGGCGATGGATAGAACGGGTGTAAAGGACCCGGAAGGAACTGTGAGAGACGCCGAAGAAGGTTGGCTAGATGAAAATACTGGAAAGCAGCAGAGCAGAAAGGCAGAATAGCAGGAAAATAAGAAAAGGAAACCTAAAAGCGGTGAGAGACTTGTAGGACCAAGAAGAAAAGCAATAAGATACCATTGACAGAGAGCCCGAGCCTGCTGATGACCTGCCTAGAGGCAACGTTATCAAGTCCAGCTGCCATGTGGAGAATGAAGATGCTGAGACAATCCCTGCCACAACCCTAGAGGGTCGTGGCCTCAGGCAAGTGATGTTGTTACATTTCTTTTCACTAGGGAGGTGGTGGGCAGAGAATAAATAAGACTCACACTTACCACTAAGTAAAGAGCCCTTAGTTGATGTGGTGATGGTATAGGGGTTAGTTGTGCACAATTCTCATACTGTATTGCTGTTTGTTCCAGGGGACATCTCCCCTATCTCGTGACGGGACCTGGACATGAAACTGAAAGGAAGAACCCCAAACCAATCAGAATTTCCTAGAGGGAGAGAGCACTCTAAAGAAGCACAGTGAGGGAATATTTACTGAAATAAGCGGTCCCTCCCCAGAAACTATTGTGAGACCTTGAATGTCTGTACTTATTAAAGAATATCTGTACTTGTCTTCCAGCATGGACATTAGTTATATACGAGTGACCAAATGTAGACAAAGCATAGAGGCAACACACTAAATAATAACCACAGTCTCCTAGTGTTAGAGTGCTAAAATCATCCTGGGCAGTTTCCCTAAGTCCCTCCTTCCCATTCTAGTGAGGCTGGTTATTACCTATTCATACTGAGGTGTCTCCCAGATGTAGCTCATGCTAGTCCCCACACAACAAAGTCTAAGTTTTACCTTAAAAGTCAACTTCAGTAATGCTACACACTACGTTTGTTTGAGTCCCCAACAGACCCACTTGCCTCGAACACTATGACCTCACCCACTGACAGCCGGGAAGTGCAGGTGGTCTGGGGTGCATCTCAATGGGCTCTGAACTTCCAATGCGGAGGGTACACAATCTCTTGCTGTATTGTTTAGATGACACATTAGCCTCCTTGAATCTCCAGCTGGCCTGCATTGGTGTCAGATGTTATTCTCCTCCATGGCTTTTTGCTATTGGTAAGTGGTCCTCGCCACAGATGGGGCACAATGTTCCAGGGCAACTGCCCGGCCTCCACAGTGGCCTCTCCTGGCCCAGCAGGGTCACTAATTTCGTTCCTCCAAGGCAGCAGCCCCTACTTTACGGTGGCCCCCTCCTGGCACACGGGGCTCGCCGACCGACGCTGCACAAGGGTGATGGCCCTTACTCCACAGTGGCCCCAACCTGCCAAATGAGGGTCTCTAACAGGTGCTGCAGCCATGGGTCCAACTGGATTCAGATGTCACTAACTGCAATCCATTGGCATGGTCCCCACTGGAACTTGCTCCCTCCGGGTGCTCTCTTTCTCTTCACAGGGTTCAAGGGTCGTTGCAGGCAGGTAGAAGGCCAGTCCTTCCGGCTCAGGGCTAGCAGTCTTAACTTCCTGGATGATGGCCCCTCACCCAGCTGAGAAACTAGCAGATCTTGGTCCCTAGTCCTCGTCCAGTAGCTAAAAGTCTTGGTGATCTTCTCCCTTCAATGAACAGTGCAAAGTGTGGGACTCCTGCTCCCATCTTCATAGTCCAGATCCAGACACAAATGATGTTTAGTGCCTGATCCTTTAAATTTTGGGTTATCGGCGTCAGCTCCTGTCTAGTACTCTATCCTCTGCACTGCACTGTTGAAAGGACAATGTGCCACAGCAGGAGTTGCTCAAATTCTGATTCACCCACTACACAGGCCAAGTCATTAGCCCTGGCTTTCAGCCAACCACTGAAATATGCCTCATAAGGGTTCAAAGGCCTGAGGTTTTCTCCCTATCAAGATTCCCTGGTCGACAATGCCTATCAGTCTCACCATCTCCCTGACAATGATTCCAGGCACCACTTACCAATAACCCTTCCTGGAATCAGAGACCTTTGATGTATACAGACGTTTTGTTGCTCCCCTTCCTCCAGTGTGTGTTTGTTCCCATCCCATCCTTCAGGAATGTCAGCAATTCAAATCTCCTATTTGGGGGTTGCAGTCCTCATCTCCTCTAGCCTTTTCAGAACCTGTGTTTCCAAAATGGAACATACAAGCCTCCATGTTATGTACCATACATGTACCATAGACAGGAACACACACATCCTAACATGCACACAGTTTACATTAAATATTGTATATTTTATAAGAAAATATTTGCTTAAACTTTGATTTTTTGTAACAAAATGTTTTCTGTTTTGTAATATAGATTTCTTTCTTATTTTTTAATATTCACTTAATTATTTTGATAAATTTGATATATATTAAAAATAGATTAACATTATTTTATATACAACTTAAATTCATAACATTTACATTTTTATCTTAATTAATATTTGTACAGCATATAATAATGAAGATTCATGTTTAACTGATTAATTTTGTTTCTAGGTGTGTTGTATAAAAAGTAATTTAACTACATGTTTTTTGTTTAGTATTTAGGTTTACAATTGTTTTCTTTCAACAGTATATAAACAAATACATTCTTTAAATGCTCAATTTTCTCTAAATGTATTTTTGTATTTAAATTGGTTGTATTGTTTATATATTTAATTACTGTTGTGTTTTTAAAGTACTATTTTCTTTAAATATGAGTGATGAAAAATTATATAATAATTACATTTAATACAGAATAATTGATTTTTGTTATAACATAATTTATTATTGTGTTAATTGTTTGGTTTATATAAAATATATATTATGTTTTATGTATGTTATCCTAATTCATATTGTTTAGTTAATAATATATAAACAGTTTGTCAGTGTTAAATATATATTGTGCTGCCTTTAGTGTTAAACCCCTTTAAAAATTCATTACGATTGGACTGGGAATAGAAAATGTGATCACTTTAGTGTCCAAAACCTTCCCCTAAATAGTTTAGATGGGAGTGGAAATAGTAAATGTGAACACTTTAGTTTCCAACACCTTCCACATAATGGGTTAGATTGGAGTGGGAATAGTACATTTGACAACTTTCGTGTCCAACACTTTCACAAAGATGGCTCAGATTGGAGATGGATCTGTGAATGTCACCTCTTTAGTGTCCAACAAATTCCCCAAAAGGCTTAGATTGGAATGTGAATACTAAGCAATCCCTCTTCATTGTCCAAAAATATCCCCACAATGGTTGTATGGGACTGGGAATAGTAAATGTGACCCCTTTGGTGTCCAACACCTTACTGCAAATGGCTTAAATTGGAGTAGGAATAGTAAATGTGTCCAACACATTCCATTAAATTGTTTAGATTGGAGTGGGAATAATACTTGTCACAACTTTAATGGCCATCATCTTCCTGTAAATGGTTAGATTGAAGTGTAGATAGTATATCTGACCCCTTTAGTGTCCCACACCTTCCCCTTAAATAGCTTAGGTTGGAGTGATAATAGTAAATGTCACCTCTTTTGACGGCCAAAACTTTCCGCTAAATACAGTGGATGGAAGTGGGAATAGTAAATGTCACCACTTTAGTGTCCAATAACCTCCCCTAAATAGCTTAGATTGGAGTAGGCATAATAAATATGACAACTTTAGTAAATGCCACCCCTCGTGTGTACAACATAACCTTCCAAAATGGTGTGAGCATTAGATCTAAAACTTGAAGTATTGCATTTTTCACATTCTTCATTAGTATTGCCTTTTTTGTTTAAAAAGGACAGTATGTGGCACAGTTCATTTTTCAATATTTTTCTTTCTTTTGATTGTTATATTTTATTTAATGTATGTTTATATTTTAAGCAAAATTTTAAAACAAAAAAATTATTTTGATTTTTCCAACATTTTTATTGTTTTTTTGAAATACAAAATGTTAATTATATATATATATATATTTTTAACATGGTTTTTAAACATTGGTATTTTTTCACATTTTTGCAAATATTGTACATCTTTTCTTGACCATACATATTTGTTATACATATATTTCTTTCTATAAAATGTAAGTATATTATGAATACTATTATGGGCCAGATGTACACAGTATTTTTCCAGTCGCCAATGGGCTCATTGATAGAATTGAGCTGTTTGCGACTGGAAAAATGCTTTTTCAAATGCACAAAATGTGGTTCTGTAACTTGTTACTGAATCGCATTTTGCATTTGCAATTCGGTATTTGGAAGGGACATGTTTATGGTGTCCCTTCCAAATACCGAATCACTATGGTATGTATTACTATTTTGCAATCGAATTCTGGTCGTAAAATAGTAATATTTTACCACCAGTTTAAAATTGGTGGTAACCCATTCACAAAGGGGAAGGTGTCCCCAAAGAATCCCTTCCTCTTTGGGAATGTAAATATAATTAGTTTTTTAAGAGCAGGCAGTGGTTCCACGGACCACTACCTACTCTTGAACAAGCATTTGCAATGCAATAGGTCTCACATTTGCGAGAGTTAGAGCTATTGGCATTCTAAATGACAATCTCTTTTACCCATGTGTTTTGGTTTGCAATGGAGTGGACGCATAACAAAACCAAGAAACATAGAATCAAGTGCCGTGCTGAATCATGAAGTGTGGCACCTGTGTAGATAAAAGGTATGCACGCGGTGACCCGTGAAACGGGTGCCGTCATGACGAAATAAGCGGCGCACGGTGCTACAACCAGGCACCCACAGTTTAACATGAGCAGGAAATAAAACAAGTAGTCCCCAAAGGAACAAATAAAAACATACAGTGTAAGAAAACTGTAGTTGGCTGGTGCTCCTGAGCAAAAAAACAGAAGTGATGTATTAGGAGAGCCAACCAATGAGGAGCCAGCGAATAAGACGATGCACAAGTGAACCAGTGCCAAGCAGCATGCGGCATTACTCTACATATATGATTACAGCATGTCTTCAAGACAGCGCATTTGCGCTGCCTAGGCTCGACCTAAAAATAATATATAATCAGGGCCACTGGAATTATGTAGCGAGGACCAAATTATGCAGCAGACTTTACTAAATTATGCAGCATGAAAATACAAATTGTGCGACATAATGCAGCACATTTTTTGTGATAGTATCAGTTCATCGTGTTGTCGTTTTTATATGTTAATACTGTTTGGTCAAAGGTTTCACCTTATTGGTACTAGTTTGACACCCAAATATACCAATATGCAACTTAAAGGTGAACAGTCAACCAACACGTCACTGCAGTTTTAGTAATGTTTGGTCCATGTGAGCTAGAAACAATTTTTCCTGTTAGAATCTGCAAATTATGCAGCAGATGATGGATTGAGTGGCAAATGCAGCAAATTGATAATTATGTGAAAACCGACACAGCCGCAAAGTCCCATAATTCCAGTGGCCCTGCTTATAGTATATTTGCAATGACGCTAATGTGACTTAGGTGTAGTGTGAGCATTGTTAGATGTGTATCCTTGAGACCTAGGTTCTAATCTTAATTTCAGTCCTTTGCAAATAATGTGAGATTCTGGGTATAATTTAAACTCCCTGTACCTTACATTGTAAGTATTTGTAATGTAGATGATGTTGAAACACAACTGTACAGTATGCTGGCTAGCGCTGCCCCGATTGCTGACTCCCATCTGCCTGTTTCACCAGTCCTTGAGCTTCACCTGCCCATGACCTGGATGTCCTGTAACAGTACAAATGTTCTCTGCTTAGTGCTCTCTTGCATGGTGGCCCCATGTAAGCACTACAAAAGATGGATGGATGGATGGATGGATGGATGGATGGATGGATGGATGGTTGGTTGGATGGATGGATGGTTGGATGGATCGGTGGATGGATTGAGAGTTTTTTATTATCTTTATTTTTGATGCACCTTCACTAGACATCTCTGTTTAAGCAGTTAAAAGCAGCAGGGTCCCACTAAGCCTTTCATCATGCTGAGGTCACTGCAATGAGTGCCATTGGAAGTGGGCATAAATACCACTGATCATCCACATACTTGAACCCCATTCGTTTTGTGCTGTGCTTTTGTCCAATAGTTTCATTTTCGTTGTTATTGTTATAAGTTAATACAAACCATCACAATATTTTACAAATAATACAAAATAATAATACTGTTTAAAATAAAAAACTTTGCTTTTCTAGTTTGTCAATTTCTTAAATGTTCACGTTATTTCAACAATTCGAGATATTAAAACAATTGGCATCTCAGATGTGTTATTATTTAATTTCCTTCTAATAATGTCCAATAACTTACAGATCAATGGTATGAAGTGTGTGTGCATGAAGATGACAATTTAAGTTTTATTTTAAACTCTGGAAAGTGCCAGAGTGCCATGTTTTTTTAAAATGTCACATAACTGCCTTGTACTCACACCCATCTGATTGTTTAGTCATTATGCGGACCCGCTTTCTCTTACTGGAACTGTGCCCTTGGAGCTCTGTTTGAGTGATTTATCATGTAATTGTAAACATTTCAAAAGCTTGCGATTTAGCTGAGGGTTGGTAGAGTCAAGGCTCCTCATTATGTCTGTTCAGCAACATATGAGGCGTGCTTTCATCAATGGGTGACATATGCAAACCAAATGTTTCAAGTATCAGAGAGTGCGATGCTAGATTTTCTCAAACTGCATTGCTTGGGCCGTGAGCCACTCTCAGTCCAGGAAGTGCCCACATACACAGCAGAAGGCGCTTAGGAAGTCACAGGTCTCTGCCTGACCTCTGAAGGCCGTCCTTGTTTACTTCGCAGTTACACCTAGTTGCTGTTTCCCTACAAGACGTGACTGGCTGTGAAAAGCCCTCTGTGTGTGTTCAACATCAATTCTGTGCATGTTTTGGGATGCAGGCTGCGGGGCTAGAGGAGTGGGCCTGCGTGCTTGTTGCTGGCAGTAATACAAGCTGTCTGTGTGTAGTTAAGGTGGCTAAGTGGGTTGGGGTGCGCTGCAGAGATCTGTTCGTAAAGTACAGGCCGCAGTGGTCAATTCTGGTGGGCTATCGTCCACTTGAGATTGATGAAGAGGTAGTTTTGACTTGGGTGGCGCTACATTTCCGAGGCAGTTCTGATTGTTGATGAAAGTGTTAATCTAAAAGGCAGCTCTTTGTATAAATGTTTACGCGGACACAGTGAAAACACTCTGTCCGTGTAAACGTTTATAGGAGGAGCTGTCTCTTAGATTAACACTTTCATCAACAGTCCGGACTGCTTTGGAAATGCAGTAAATATTGCCTTGTTGCTGTAATAAAGGCATATTGCCAACCCTTGCTGTCACTGCACCATACAACACAAACATAGCATGTGGATTACAGGGAACACACCGCCTGTAGCTCACAGTGTGAACAGATTCACTTCTCAGCTCAATGCAGTAACGTGTATTATAATTTCTGTATAAGGCGCATGACCTGTCCCTGTGGTATTCATGCCCTGTACTAATTACACCAACATGGTTCTCAATACATTCATAACAAAGTGACATATATATTGACAAGAACCTGCTGAGACATAAATATTTGACTTTCAAAGCAAGCACGCCCTACTGTGAAACAGGCGCTCCACCGACTAAGCTATTCCGTCCGTGCAGCATCATTGCCACCATGCAGGGTTGGGGCAGTGTCACAGCATGCACTCCCGGAGACTGATTGAGACAAATGCGTGTCTTCCTATATCACTGACCCCTCAGCTACCCGGTCGACACCTCCTATCTGCATTAACCTTAGCTCGGCCTGCTGATCTTTGTTTTGTCCGAAGTAAGAGGTTAAAGATTAGAGGCTCCTATATCCTTGTAATGTACCAGCCACCGCCAATAAAATGAGAAAACAATGGGGAGCTGATTGTAAAGAAACCAAATATGAGATAGAAAACATGGCATGTGTTAACATGTTAATAGTTGGTCTGTGTTCATTTTGGAACCTGTCTTCCACACGGTTACTGAGATAGCTCTGTGGGTAAATGTGCCAGCCCGCTGCACAAACGTGTGCTACCTGCAGGCTTCAAGTTGTAAGACTGAGTACACCAATTTAGCTTTTAACCGCCCACCACTGACTCTTGGCCCCTAAACCTATGTTTAACACCTCAAGAAGCAGCTGTGACCGAGACGCATTTACCGGAAATGAGTTTTGAAACACTTTAACAACACAGCGCTTTTATGGACGCCATTTATAAAACACTTTACAGTCAACGTGTTTGTAATGTAAAACATCAACGTCTTCAACTAAAGCTATCGAACCAGTGTCTTTCTTTCAGCACAAGTGTGTGTAAAGAACTTGAGAGACAGAGCATCGTTCACAAAAAAACTGACTTTGTAGTGTTCTGCAGACTCACCTAAAATGAAACCGTATAAAGCACTTTTAACACGACTATTTTCACCTGGACAGAGTTTAAAGACGCATTGACACAAGCTATCTGCAGATTACTTTGGAGTTGAAGCATCTTTCACACAATTGTGTCCAAAGCTACACCACCTGCTATACAAATTATTTAACGCAATTTAAAGATTCAATGTGCCCAAGTGGTGTTTCTTTAAGCATTTTAGACCTATAACAGACTTTTTAATAAAAAAAGTAACTGCAAAGCACTTCAGAGACACTGCGCCTTTCACGTGTCATCATCATACGCACACTACAGAATGGGGCTTTGCGGGGGGGTGGCCGACCGGAGGGAGGCTCGCCCCCCCGGGGAATTTGGGGCTCCGGGAGGAAGGGGAGGGGAGGTAAATAAAGAGGACACAGGAAGGGATGTTGGGCTGGTTGGGCTGGGCGGCGGTTTTGGGGCTTCTTTTGGGCTGGGAGGGTTCATAAACGGCCATTTTGGGTCACTGTGCACCATTTCATGGGACAGTGACCCAGCAGCCGGGGAGGTTCAGGGTTTTTTTTGTCGTGAGAGGCCGGTGTAGTTAGTAGGGCGTTAGCGCGATCCTTGAGGGGTAGAGAGATTGTGTTTAGCTTACTTGTTGGCGGTCTTGCTGGTCGGGTGCGTGCGAGGTGTCAGGCGGTGGAGCACGGAAGCGGAGGGCCGACGCGAAGAGCGGAGAAGATGGCGGCGGACGCTTTGGCGGATCCTCGGGTGCAGGAAGCGCTGCGCCTCCTTGAGGAGGCGGGCAGGACGGATCTCCTCCGCAGCGATGTGCGGGTAAGGCCACCGCGGCACGCTGCTGATGGCGGCGCCGCGGCGGCTGTTGCTGCGTGTGACCCGCCGAGGTCACGTGCGCGGAAGGGGGAGGGGGCGGGAGCAGTGAAGAGGGCGGCGCGCGGAGGCGGCCTTCAAGCGACTGGGGCAGCGAAGAGAGGTAGGGGTCCGGGGAGGAAGCGCGGTGCGGGGAAGAAGGCGCCTTTGGTCTTTGTGGACAATGCCGAGGGTCTGGGGGGGACAGGGGGTGCCGGGGGGCGGGGGGGAATGGCACAGGAGGCTCGGGCACGGCCGTGGAGGCGGAGATGACGCTACCCGGGGACGCGAGTGGGGAGGTGGGTGGAGGTCACGTGGGGGGAGGGGCAGGGGTGCGGGGCCAGGCGGACGAGGAGGTGGCGGGGGGCCTGGAAGGAGAGGGGAGAGAGGGGCTCGTGGATGGGGCGGGTGGGGGAGCAGGGGGGGAGGAGCAAGGAGGGCTGGAGGGGGCAGGGGGGAATCCCCATTGATGATTGAGGACACTGAGGGGGAAGATGGGGAGGGGGTAGGGGGAGAGAGTGGGCAGGGAGGGGAGGAGTCCGAAGATGAGAACATCATTCCGCCCAGCAGTAGGGGTTCTCCGCGGGGCGGGGGGTGCAGTGGGGAGGGGGGGTGAAGTGGGGCAGACGGGGGCAGGCGGGGGGGTGGGGGATGCACCACGGGGTGGGGGAGGGCGGAGGAGGGGGGAGGTTTTTTGGGGGACCCAGCGGGGGTGGGTTCGGGTTCGAGGGTGAGGTAGGGGGTAGCAGGGGTGAGATGCGTGGTTTGGGTGGGTGGGGGGGTCTGGGAGGGGGCGCGTGGGGAGGTTCGGGCGGGGTGGGGAGCTGGGGGTGGGGGGAGAGCGGGTGGGGGGGTCGTCCGGCGTGGCGGGGGGGCATTCTGCGGCAGGGGGGAGAGGCGGTTGGGGAGGTAGTGGAGGCGGTTT
Source organism: Lissotriton helveticus (assembly GCF_964261635.1). Taxonomy (NCBI): domain Eukaryota; kingdom Metazoa; phylum Chordata; class Amphibia; order Caudata; family Salamandridae; genus Lissotriton; species Lissotriton helveticus. The sequence goes on from NC_136058.1 coordinate 38,050,155, forward strand.
TGCCCCGGCTTGCTGGACTTCCCCGTTTTTCTCTTGGCAGGAGCAGTGGGGTAGGGGCTCGGGTGAGCAGCATGCGGCTCCACCCCGCGGAGTGGATGGGCCGGCTCTGCCTAGTACGGGCGGTCGCGCTCCAACGAGGGACCTGGGGTGGTCAGAAAGAAGATGGACGGGACGTCACTCTCCAACGCCCCCCTCCCGATGGGTCGAACCGGCCGCCGGGGGACGGGGATGGAGCAACGAGGCAGCTGTTTCTTCTGATTACCAACCAGAGGGTAGACGGAGAGTGAGTGTGGACTTAGGTGCATTGATGACGGAGTGTAGGGCCAGAGCGGGGCTGAGCAGAGTATCCACAGGCAGGATTTTGGTTGATGGGGCAGGGAGTGTTGAGCTGGAGTCGGAGGCAGAGGGAGAGCTGAGGGAGGCCGGGGGGGAGGTTTGTAACGTTGTTGGCAGTGTTTTACAGGAATGCCCCCGGCAAGTGGTGCCGCGAGTGACGGCCCCCCCAGCAGATCTGGTTAGGCGGCGGGATCCGGTGAGGACGCCAGCCTTGACGCCAGGTAAGACCAGTACGGGGTCTGGGAGCGGCTTGGGCACGCCTCAGGGAGGCAAGGCGGGAGGAAGTGGTGTTGGAGGTCACCACGTGTCGGTGGGGACGGATGCAGTGGGAGGGGACGAGGTGAGACTGGTGAAGGGTAGGTATGTGATGGATGCCGGTATGTGTACGGAAGCGGAAGGCGGGGCATCGGGGAGTTCGGGGACGGGCGTGGCGTCTGGCGGTTTGGCGGCGACAGGCGTCGGTGCTAAGGGGAACTGCGAGGGACAGGTCACGAGCGCAGCGTCGGGGACTGCTGGGACGGTGGCGTCAGGCGGGTCGGCGGCGTTGAGTGCCGGGGCGAAGGAGAGCTGCGAGGTACCGGTTAAGAAGCTGCCGTACATGGGGGTGGCGAAGCCGCTGGGGGCGCATTTGTCGATGGCGACCAGGGAGAAAATATGGAAGGGGGAGTATGTCGAGATCTTGAAGTTGCTCCATCGGGAATTGATGGCCAAGGAGGGGTCGAAGGAAGAAGAACAGGAATTGGCGAGGCGGCCGAGAGTGCCGGTTACTATTGAAAATTGGTCGGCGGCATTCCTAATATATGCGAGCGTGTACTGTGAAAAGTATCCTGACAGGGCGGTCGCGCTGTTCAAATACATGGACGTGGTGCGGCGGGCGCAGGTGACTTACGGGGGCAATGCTTGGTCGCATTACGACGAGGAGTTTAGGGCTCGCATGGCGTCGGACCCGGAGGCGAAGTGGGGGGAGTTAGATGCGGACCTTTATCAGCAGACGATGAGTGGGGCAAAGTTTGGCCGCACTATCTACACGGCCAGTGGTTTGCCATTGGCTCCCACACCCTTTTCGGCTCGCCCCACCCGTGGGGGGGTGGGACCGGGGGGAGCCGGGAGCAACCAAAGCGGGGGTCCTGCTGGGATTTTAACAGGGGTTCCTGTCTCCGGCAGACGTGCAAATTTAGACACGAGTGCCCCTCTTGCGGAAAACGCCATCCAGAATCACAATGCTGGGGGCTTTGGGGAGGCCCCACGCAGGGCCAATATCCGGCTCCCGTGCCCGGCAGGGGGAGGGGGGGGGAAGGGGGTGCGAGTACCTTGGGAAAAGGCTCGTACACCGGTTAGGCTAGATCGGTTGGAACCTTTCTTGGACGTTTATCCGCGGGCGGATGATGCGACGGTGCTGCGTCGGGGTTTCAGGGAGGGTTACCGGCTGGGGTACGAGGGTCCACGGATCGCTCGATGGGCGGAGAACCTGAAGTCCGTGAACGCACACAAGGGCATCGTCCGGGAGAAGCTCTTCAAGGAAGTGAAAGAGGGGAGGATGGTGAGGCCTTTCGAGGTAGCGCCATTAGAAGATCTGATCATTTCACCCATTGGAGTGGTCCCGAAGAAAGAACAGGGTCAATTTCGCCTGATTCAACATCTCTCATGGCCGGAGGGCGCGTCAGTGAACGATTTTAACTCAGCAGAGTTGGCGTCGGTGTCGTACTCGTCCGTGGACGTCGCGAGAAAATTGGTGACGACGGCGGGGCGGGGGGCGCTCATGGCAAAATGCGATGTAAAGTCGGCATTCAGATTGCTGCCGGTTAACCCAGCTGATCATCAGTTGCTGGGGATACAGCTCGACGGGTTAATTTTTGTTGACAGAGCGCTTCCGATGGTGTGCTCCGTGTCATGTGCCTTGTTCGAGCGATTCAGTTCTTTCTTGCAGTGGGTTTTTTCCTGGCGCACAGGCTCTGAGGCGATTACGCATTATCTGGACGACTTCTTCCTGGTGGGCAGCCCCGGTTCGACGGACTGCCAGCAGCAGCTGAGCAGTTTTACGGACCTGATGACTTACCTGGGGGTACCTTTGGCGCCAGAGAAGACTCAGGGGCCCAGCACGGTGCTGTCGTTCTTTGGGATAGAGCTCGACTCAGCGGCCATGGAAGCACGCCTACCGGAGGACAAGAGGTCGGCAATGGTGGTTTTGGTGAAGGGAATGTTGGCCAAGCGGAAGGTGTTGGTGCGAGAGGTGCAGGTGTTGCTGGGGCACTTGAATTTCGCGTGCCGCGTGGTGCGGGCGGGCGGACTTTTTGTCGACGGTTGGGACTGGCCTTGTCTGGTTTGTCGATGCCTCATCATCACGTACGGATATCGGCGGGCGCGAGAGAAGATTTGTGCATGTGGTTGGCTTTCTTGGAGCGATTCAACGGTGTTCCCATGGCGCCGCCGGAGGAGTGGGAGTGGGACGTGACGATGTCATCGGATGCGGCGGGAGTCGGCGGTTTCGGACTTTACTGGGCGGGCCGGTGGTGCGCGGAACAGTGGCCGGAGCAGTGGCAGGCGGGGGGGAGGAGCATTGCTTTCTTGGAGTTGTTCCCGCTGGTGGTGGCTGTGACGGTGTGGGCGCGTGAGTTGGCGCATAGGCGCGTGTTGTTCAAGGTGGACAATATGTCGGTGGTGCAGGTGGTGAACCGGCAGTCTGCGAGGGAGCCCCAGGTGCTAAAGCTGATGCGCGTGTTCGTGTTGAGATGCCTGGACAACAATATCTTGTTTCGGGCGCAGCATGTGCCGGGAGTGGACAATGACATTGCGGATGCTTTGTCTCGTCAACAGTGGCAGAGGTTCCATGGGCTAGCCACGGAGGCGGCGGCAGTCAAGACGGAGGTGCCGGAGGAGATGTGGTTAGTGGGAGAGCGCGGGTCGTTCGATTGGTGAGGTCGTCCATGGCAGTGTCCACGTGGAAGAGTTACGAACAGGCCTGGCTGGAGTTTCTGCATTTTGGAGCGGTAAGGCAGCGGGACAAGTGGCGTCGGGAGGAGCAGGTGGTGCAATTCATGCTGGGGTTAATGGACAGAGGCCTGGCGAGAGTGACCATTGAGGGTAAACTGGCGGGTGTGGCGTTTATGGGCAAGCTTTGGTGGGGCTATGCTCCCTCGGCGGGGGAATTGGGAGGGCGTCTTTTGGAGGGTTGGGAGAGAGAGAAGGGGGCCCGAGTGCGGCAGAGGCGGCCCATTACGGAGGCACTGTTGGAGGGGTTGTTGAGTCGGTTACCGGTGGTGTGTAGAGATCAGGAGGAGTCTGTGCGGTTTTCCACATTGATGTCGTGGATGTATTTTGGGGCCTTTTGGGTGTCGGAGCTGGTAGGTTTGAAGGGGCAGGCGGGGTTGACGTGGGGGGACGTGGAGTTTCGGGGAAGGGAGGTCGCCGTGCGGCTTCGACGTTCCAAGACGGATCAGCGAGAGAGGGGCACTTGGGTGTTACTGGGTCCTGGGGGTACTGAGGCGGTGTGTCCAGTGGAGTGGGGGAGGCGGCTGGCGGCCGGAGGAGCGCAGGCTGGTGCGGAGGTTTTTGACAGGAGAGAGGCGGGACGTGTGACGGCCGCGCAGTTGTTGTGGGTCCTGCGGCACGCCCTACGGTCTATGGGTGAGGATCCTAAGGAATTCGGGACGCATTCATTCCGCATCGGGGCGGCGACGGAGGCAGCGCGACGGGGTTGGGGAAAGGAGGACATAAAACGGTTGGGGCGCTGGAAATCAGATTGTTATAAGACGTACGTCAGGCTGCGAGGGGTAGTGGTGGATTGAGTGGGTGTGTGGACTTGCTGCTTACATGTGTCTCTTTACAGGTGCGGTGGCGGGGCCTACGGCGGCAGCAGTGTCCATTTACGTGGTGGGACATTCCTTTGTAAAAAGAGCAGAGAAGGCTGAATGGGAAAAATACAGGAACCTTAACCTTGAATTGGATGAACAGTTGTTTCGGTGTCATTGGAGAGGCAAAGGGGGTATGCGTTGGCACGAATTGATGCCGGTTTTGAATAACGTTGTACGGGGAGGGGTGTGCCCGGATGTTTTGGTGGTTCATCTGGGAGAAAACGACCTGGTGCAATGTAAGGGATTGGCTCTGGTGAAGCAAATGAGGAGGGATTTATTGGAGATCAAGAGGCAGTGGGCAGGGTGTTACGTTATCTGGTCGGAGTTTATACCGAGGAGATGTTGGAGGGGGGCAGAGAGGCCAGGGGAGATTGACAGAACTAGAAGGAAGATCAACAGGGAGATGAGGGCCTTTTGTGATAAAGAAGGGGTGGGCAGAATGGAGCACCCGGAGCTGACGTATGGAGCGGTGTATTTTTTCTTGGAGGATGGGGTACATTTGTCCAGATACGGGATGGAACTTTATGTTGTACAGTTGAAGGAGGCGTTGGATCGGGCGATAGGGGTAAAAAGGTATCCGAAGGTTCAGAGGTCCTTCGGGGGGGTCGAAAGCGGTAAGGGCTTTCGAGTGGCGCTTTTCCCTAGTTATAATGGGGGGGTAGGATAGGAGGAAGGAGCTGTACTGGCTGAAAGGGAGGGAGTGTACATAGGGCAGAGGTTAAAACAGTTGAGCCAGGCGTTTGGGTAAATGATAAGGAGGTTTATGATGTTGTCGGGGAACTGTTTAGGGGTGGGGGTGGGGGATTGGCAGGTATGTGTATATTTAGTTAGGCCTAGTTTTGTACGGCAAAGGCCAAGGTTGGGGTATGTTCAGGATGCACCTGTTTCCAATAAAAGCGGCCTTTAACACACCTTACACCTGTGTCCGGTCGGTTCTTCCCCTCCCCGTCTCCCGATGGGCCCCAATGGGGCTTTGCGGGGGGTGGCCGACCGGAGGGAGGCTCGCCCCCCCGGGGAATTTGGGGCTCCGGGAGGAAGGGGAGGGGAGGTAAATAAAGAGGACACAGGAAGGGATGTTGGGCTGGTTGGGCTGGGCGGCGGTTTTTGGGCTTCTTTTGGGCTGGGAGGGTTCATAAACGGCCATTTTGGGTCACTGTGCACCATTTCATGGGACAGTGACCCAGCAGCCGGGGAGGTTCAGGGGTTTTTTGTCCCACCCGCCCTCCCTTTTTTCTATTAGCTCAGGTTGGGGGGGACTGGAAAAAGGGTTTTTGTTGGTCGCAGGTGTTTTCTGTGGTAGGGTTGACAAGTGTGTCGCTAGGAGCAGGTGCTGGAGTGGTTTTCTGGGAGTTGGCGCTTTTCCCTAGTTATAATGGGGGGGTAGGATAGGAGGAAGGAGCTGTACTGGCTGAAAGGGAGGGAGTGTACATAGGGCAGAGGTTAAAACAGTTGAGCCAGGCGTTTGGGTAAATGATAAGGAGGTTTATGATGTTGTCGGGGAACTGTTTAGGGGTGGGGGTGTGGGATTAGCAGGTATGTGTATATTTAGTTAGGCCTAGTTTTGTACGGCAAAGGCCAAGGTTGGGGTATGTTCAGGATGCACCTGTTTCCAATAAAAGCGGCCTTTAACACACCTTACACCTGTGTCCGGTCGGTTCTTCCCCTCCCCGTCTCCCGATGGGCCCCAAACATTTCCTTTCATAGAAACTTCTCCCAAACACCTCACTGATGCAGCGTCTTTTATACAAATTGTAGAAAGCACTTTAAATACATCTTTGTCTGCAGGGAAAACGTAAAGACAACACACAGAAAACAAGCAAAGTTGTGAGGTTGCAGTACCACACCGTGGGACACCTTTGGATCACATATGGTACTGCAACCTGCAGCATGGCCAGGGAATGCTATAGCTTAGCGGTGAGAGTTGCCGATTGGAAAGCTGGGGATGCAAGATCGAGCCTAGTATCAGCAAGCAACTAATTTAAAATAAATTAACAATTCAAAGCACTGTATGCCAACAGAGAGAATACTGTCTGCATGTCTCGAGAGACAGTGCATGCGCTGCATGGGCTGCCTAGGCCCAACGTAAGAAGCCCAATCCCCTTCAAAAGAAAGCCAAAACCAAGCAAATATCCTACCAAAAGGAAGCCCAAATGCTGTGGATATCGAAAAGTTGAAAAAGGTTAAATAAATACAATAAACAGAGCGGGAGATACGCCGAGGCCGCACTAACACAACTGTGGCATTAAGAGGAGATGGGAGGGAGGAATGCTACATTTACATATATGCAGCTATGGTGCCAAAGCTCAACATAGGCAAACAGTAACAGACTATGAAACCAGGAAAACAATTATCCTGTAAAGAACATGAAGAACCACAGTGTTAAGAGACAGTACTTAGTCACTGCTGTGTGGGAGGAACGGAAAAGATAAAAGGAGGGACAAAGAGGCAGGAGTGACCAATAGCAAACAAGGATTTTAAAAGGGCACTGCAACAAACAAATTTAAGCACACAGGAGAAATTACAACATGTCTTGTATGCCTGACCTAAACATGAAACCTCATGATTTCATTCTTTCCTTTTTAAACAAATTCCATTTCCTGTGAGGAAAGTGGGCTGCATTTGAAAAAAAGATTGCTTTATTAAAAAAGTAATCACAGACATGGTGGTCTGCTGACCTCAGCAGGCCATCCATCCCTCTGATGGCTGTGATTCCTATAGGTAGCAAACAGCGACCTGCCCCATCAATATTCATGAGGTAGGTAGATTTGCGACCCACAAGGAATTCCTAAATGAAACTCCATGGGTTTCATTAGTTAGGAATACAAATTTTTTAACTTCCAATTCAGAGAGAATCGCAATTAGGAAATCAGTATTCTTAATGTTTGTACATCTGGCCCTATGTTATTTGTTGTTTTATAGTATGATTTATAATACACTTTACAAAACTATTTATATTTTCATAATACATTTATTGACATATTTTATATATTTTAAAACATTGTCACATATTTCTTTTTAAAAAATGGCAAGAATTTTTGGTTAAACCCCATTGCTCTCTATGTGGAGATAGTCTTTTTGTTTTATTTAACGCCGTTTTTTACAGCTAAGTGTACTTTTGCAGGTTATAACTCTCGTTTTTAGTTGGTTTTCCTTTGAGCAGGTCACATTCACCCTGCTGCTGATTGTTGGATAGGGTAAGACCTTTTAAAAGTTCTTTTATAGAGTTTTGGGGGTTTGCAGGATCTGGGTAGTTATAGGGTGTATTTATTTGTAGTTTGTGTTCCTAGGTTTATCAATGTTGTGCCTTAGGCCTACTTAGAGTTTGGTAGTAGTCTTGTGTTTTTTTATATTGTCATGTTATATTTTGTGTTTATAATAGTTATAATGTAATGTTTATATTGTATTTGAGAATAGTGTTTTGTATAGGTTGATATTGTATGTTTTTTAAAGGTTTACTGATTGGAAGTCATCTGAAGGATCTTTGGATTTTGTGCTTTTTTTAAGGAAATGTATTTGGTTTTTAGTACACTAACATTATTAATTCTAATTTCGTTTGATTTTTCAAGTTTCGGGGAAAGGTTCATTTTTTTAATTTTTCAGGCTATTAATATTGTTTTGGACTTTGGATTACTTAAATGGATTTACCTTGGTCTTTTTAATGTTTGCATTATTTTTAGAGTTCACTTATGCTTTTCTGGTGGATTACATTTTGACACAATGCATAAGAAGGAAGATCTACATCTACAGCTACAGAACGTTATGTTTAACTTAGTTATTCATTCGTCGGTGGAAATGTTATATTTTATTATGTATGTATATTTGCTGTAAATACAATCTGTTATTTTAGATTTCTATGTGTTGGGTTTATTTGGTTCCATTTTATATTTATTTTCGAAGTTGTGCGTTGTGCTTTTTGATGTGTTGATTTAAAAAAAAATATTATAATAAGACTGATTTTATGTATCGGTCTTATTTTCTATGTTATTTATATTTGTTTTATTGATGTAGACAAATAAATTGTTTAGTAGTTAGTTAAAAATCCTTAAACTATTGCGGTGTGTTGAGTTGTGTACAGATAGCTGGGAATTTTTTTAATATGTATTTTGCTCTTGATTCGAAGTTGCATACTCCTTTGTTGTTAATAAAGATTCTAACTTTACATTGTAACATGTCCTGAACAAGAAAAAATCCCTGTCTAATCTTAGTCATTTCTGTCTTGCATCCTTGAATTTCATCATTGTGCAAAAGGCTCGGAGGCAGTTGTATTCCAGATATTAAATGTTTTACTCAATCAATTCATAGCTTTTTTTTTAAACCTCTTTCATAACAGAAACCATCTCCCATATCAAGTTGTCGACTTTTACACAGCGGCTGACGTGATGCTGCTCTTACAAATCTTTTTCTTGTTCAGTGTTTATTGAGTTCCCTGCCCAATTAACCCATCTCCTACAGGGGGTCCTTACTCTTGTAACATGTCCTACATTTTACTGGTTTGTTTAGGTTTATTTTGGGTTTCTGTTTCCTCGATTATTTGTTGCTGTAGCTTTGTTCTTTTTGTAGGGCTTCTATAAATTTGTAGATTGTAGGTTGGGTTCTCCCTAGTGTGGCTCAGAAGGCATTGTGCCTGGCTTCTACTGCGTTGGTGGTTTTGGCTTCTTAGCCATGGTGGTGTCCTAGACATTACACCATAGTATTTGGAATTTGAATTGGCATGTGTATCCAGAGCAGTGCAGTCAACCAACCCAAGTGTCTTCAAAGTAGTCCATGGGAGACTTTTGGGTACATTACGATGGCGCCCACCATCGCAAAGGAGCCAGGGACCGACTGTCGAAGTTGCGGCGGTCCCTCCATTGGCATTATGATGCGTCCGATCCTGGGCCTTTTACATTGCAGGTGGATCTGCTGGCTGCAGACCCACTAGCAATGTAAAAGTATTGTGCACTGCGTTGCCATGCATTAGATGACAGGCACCACGTGGTGCCTGCCACATAGTGCATGGCAATGAGGGGGGTGCCATAGGTATCCCTCATGTGCACCCCCCACCCCAAACAACCTGGGGGCCCGCAAAGGACCCCCAACAGCAAAAGCCACATGCCTTTCCATGGCGGCAACGCCACCATGTAAAAGGCTGCTTTCCGCTTGCATCGTAATATAGACGGCGGTGTCTTGCAGACACCGCCACCATATCATGCCCCTTTTCCGCCCGGTTGACGAGTCAACTGGTGGAAAAGCGGCGGACGGTCTTTCCGACCACCGCGGACCCCACAGCCATACTAATATGGCGGGGGTGTTTCAGGTATGAATGGTGGGCGGATCACCTCCGCCGGGCCAGCGGTGGCTACTGCCGGACCGGTGGGGTCGATCCGCCAGCCATCCTAATGGGCCCCTTAGTTTGTGTAAATTTTGTTGATAAAATGGACTTTCTTTAAGTAAGTTGTATGGATAGGCTACCTCTTTTAAAACTAGTTTTAAAGGCAAACTGGCTGTTTGTTGCATATTCTACACTTAGTGCAGATTGTTGGAGATGTCTCCAAATGCTTTGATTAAAATGATCAAAACAACTTTGAATGGTTGAGTGTGGGTACAGTATAAGTATTGTTTGTATAATTGCTTGTGTGGAGTAGTTGTTTCTTTTTATTTTAATGTGGTTTAGACTTTGTAGTAAGTGCTAATTTGTTAATAGGTAGCAAGGTGTATATGAGGGGTATATTAGTGTTTTAATATTCACTGTGTTTGGTGTATATATAAGTGAATGGTTTAGGGTGCATTTTCAATATTTCATCTTTCAGCAATGTTTGATTTGTGTGTATTTTGAGCATGGTGGTCCTGGGACCGCCATACTTACAGTTGCGATCTGACCACCACCACCCGTCAGCCATATTACACGGGTGGCGTGGGACCACCACAAGACCGCTGCTTCCACCGGTATCAAGGATCCTGCTGCAGTGACAGTCTGCATAAGTCTTGAATATGCTGGCGTTGCTGGCACTGCCAAGTCTTGAATATGCTGGCACTGCCAACCATATTACAACCTGCATATCCCCCGCCATGACCTTTTTCATGGCAGGGGCACTGCCATGAAAAGGGTGATGGACTTGCATGTAAGGGGGGGCCCTAAACAGTGCCAAGGCCAAATGTGGGCCTGGGGGTGCGTGCGGGGGGCACATGTTGTGCCTCCCTGGAATTGCATCATTATTCCTGTACAGTGTGGCATGCACAGCATGGTGAATGCTACACCATGCAGGAACATGATGCAGGGACTCTCAAGATAGCGGTATGCTGTTGAGGCTCTCCAATGAGCCTAACACACCTGCCGATGTGAGACCACTGCAGCACCACCCACCCTGGATTAAAGTCATAATCCTGTGGGCAGACTCACCATGGGCTTGGGGGTCTTCCTGGTATGGCTGTCGTGGCCGTCCCATTGGATGACCACCAAACTCGTAATAAGGCCCTTAGTCTTCACAAATTGTCTGTTGTAGCACGTATATTAATGATTTTGTCATGTCCATGTAGGAGGAAGTGCTCATCATTGTGCGATGGTTAAGTGTTTAGGAATTCAGATGCCTTGATATCCTCTAGGGGCGGGCAGCAGGAGTATCACTGGTGTCTTTTTTGTTAGTTTGTGCTATTAAACGTTTTAAAGTAGTTATATGTGGTAGCTGACCTCTGGTGTGTTCAGGTACTGTAGGGGGTATATCTTATGGAAATTTAGTAGTGGGCTCTTGGGAACTAGTGGTTGTTTCTGTTAAATCTTATAGTACATGCCTTACATCAATTTCTGTGTCATTTGGGGTGTGGTTGTTTTGCCTAAAGAAACCCACTCATAACAAGTATTAGAGTAGTATTTTGTACATTTCCAGTTAACATTCTCTGTGCTTTCTTTGCTCTAAGTGTAACCTATGCGCAAGAGTAATTGTTTGCCTTTCTGTGATGTGAAATATCTTGCTTTTTCTGTCATTCTGTCTGAAAATAGTTTTTAAAAAACTGTAAAAAAATTGTAATAATGTTACTTTTACTTTGCAAATACACATAAAATATTACAACAATCGTTCTGCATTTTATACTTACGTATGCGTTGATGATTATAATTGTATTTCTTTTTTTCAGTTTTCCTTTGAAGGTGTTCCAATGTGGATCAGGTGGTTTGTTTTCTGTTGGTAGAGTTGTATTACTTTTATTTTAAACATTTATATTTGGATAGTTTGCAAGGGTTGAGGACTTTTATATTTCCTTTTTACAATAAAGGTTTAACTAATATTTAGAAGTGCATTGATTTTACTTTCATTTTTGGTGTCTATCTCCGGGGGTTCAATTGTTGAAATTTATTTGTGATTCTGTAAGTTGTACATGGTTCTTTTTCCGTAGTTCTTAAAGTGTGATCAATAAATAAAAATAGAGAATTTGGTGAGTTATTTGTTTTTTTATGTTTTTAAAAATAAGTAACTTTCAACTATGTTAAAAAACCTCTTAATTACTTTTGAAGGTAGATGTATATTTTCTTCCAGTTTTGGTTTTCTGTTGGAAATCTGGTTGTGTCATTGACTTTTACCTTTAGTCTTTTTGGTGTGGTAAGTATTAAAATGTTCTGCTCTTTTTATATTGTATGTTTAATTAAAGAAATGTTTTTATTGGTTGGTTTACTTTCTGAATTTTTTTTATTGGTTAGAGTTCGTTGAGTTAGATTTTTTTTATTGGTTATTACATTTTATGCTGGACACTAATTCGTTTTTCTGTTGTAATGTTTAATTTATATTTCTGTTTCAGTTTTTTGTTTTACTGTGGTTGCATTTTTATGTTTATTTTATTAACATTTTTTTTATTACATCAATTGCAGTAAATATTTTTAGTTTGTTATTCATTTGATATTTTGACATTTTTTTATGGGTCTGAAGTTTGTTCTATTGTTATAAAATGTATATAATGTCGTTAGGCCTTTATTAATTTATGTAGAGTTGAATTTAATTTAATTTAATGTCTTGTGTAATATTTGGTTTTATTGTTTGCGACAATGTACTTGATATTTGACATGTGATAAATTGGGTGTGAACCCTGGTCAAGCAACAGCCAAAATCCCTTGCAGGACAAACCCCAAACAGTCACTAAATTAACCTTTTCTTAATCCTGGATAACATGGCACAAAAAGCAGTCAGGCTAAACTTAGTGGCAATGTGTAAAGTATTCGTGCAGCACACAATCAGTAATAAAGAGAAACACAACATGAGAAAAATCCCAAAATAATGTAGAATAATAGAGTACATTTTAATAAAGTATTTGACACATAGACCCTAAAAATCCAATCAGTAGAACCAGAGTTAGGAATTTTTAACAAATAAACTGTAAAATAGCACCTAAAAGATAAAAACGCCAAACACAGACATTCGGTCACACCAGACCGGGGCAAAGTCAAAAGTTAAGGTTAAACACAATGGAGTGCGGGTTGGATACAAGAAGTCGATTGGGCCCACGCAGCACTCATCTTCGGTCATTGAACATTTATTTTGGAAAAAAAAGTGTCAGAGAATGTAGAAATTCAGCGGGATAAGGCCACAGAAGTGTCGGAGGAAAGTGCGTCGTCATTGTATAGGCGTGGAGCGAAGCCGCAGTGAAGTTTGTACCTTTTGACTTAGCCGTGGAGAGGGAAGTCGAAAATGCCTGGCGGAAACAAGCAGGAGGCCATAGCCAAAGATAGTTCCATGGGGTCTGATAACACTTTGGCAAATTACTGCTGAAATGGATTTGCTGCTGCGGAGAAGAACATAGTAGGAGAAGCCGCAATGTCAACCCGACCAGTGATGCATCTTGGATGGATAGGCGAACAGGTTGGCCCTGGTCTCCTATCTCTCTTGATACAAAGGGATAACCACTCTTCCTTCACCTCTGACCCAGACACATGGTAGTGTAGATCTGGCTTTCAGACATTGGTCACATAGGCATGTTACTGCCTAAGGAATTTCTATAATAGGAAAATGTACTCCTTCGAAGACATAAAAACAACCTACTGTATATTACTGAGAGGGAAAGATTCTACTATTTCAAATTCAACATTGAGACCTAATGACTTTCAAATACTTAATCTCCCAGGTTTACTCCATTCTCAAACCCAAAACTCAACATTTAAAAAAAATTATATCAGGAGAGGTGGGAGGAGAATATGGGAGTATCACTTGATGATAAGCAATGGGATAAGATTTACATTTGCACAAACAATTCCGCACATCATGCACAAGGGATGGAAACTCTCAATGAACTTCCATATAGTTGGAACTACACTTCTTCTGAGATTCCATTCTTTGAGCAAAAAAATTCTGCCGAATGTTAGAGACATTGTGGAGGAAAAACCATTATCTTTCATATTTTATGGTTCTGCCCTCGACTCAAGACCTTCTTTCATGAGAATATTCTAGTGACCATTGGCTGCATTAAGAGCATGAAGAATACTCCAGTTTCAAGACTACTTTGGGGCCAAATGGAGGACACTTACGCCCTATACTTCTCTAAGGAGAAAAGGATTTGCATCTCCTACTGATGGCTAAACAGACTATACTGGGACTTTGGGGTAAAGAGCTCGCCCCGAATACTGATATGGGGCTGCAAATGGTTTGGCGACTCCTAGCATATGAGAAAAAAGCACATGATTTAGAGAATAACTCCGACAAATTCAATAAAATGTGGGATTCTGTCCAATCTGAACAAAGATAATAAAGATTGCTTGTCCCAGACAAGATCCCTCCTGAAAGGAGACTGTTGAGCAATTCAATAACTATGTTTTGAGAACAAATTGTGATCCTAGATTGATATATAGTGGTGTCATGGAGTGTGGGTTGTTGATGGGGGAGGGAGGGAGCCTTTTTATTTAATTTTCTAATTTTTTACATGAGTTGTTTATTTCAGGCATGTATACCCTCCCTCTGTGGTACAGGTTTTTAAACCACAAATAAAACACGTAAAAGCAGAACCCATTACCAGTGATCTTTAGAAATGTAATGTTCAGAAAGGAGTGTTGGGCCTAAACATCTAATACTCTGATCAAGCAAGTGAACCTAGACAATGATGACACTCTGCATATGGATCAATTCAAAGTTCTCACACATCTCTTTACGGGAAAAGGTAAAAAATCAAATTGCTAATAAGGACATATAATGTGCATATATTTTGACTGAAAATTTGTACATTTCATTCTACGAGCAAGCACTAGATTTTGTTTAAGAAACAAATGTTTGTCAAGCATGTCATTTCTCAATCTATTTATGCTTTATGTGTTTGTTTAGTGCACAACTCACAACTGAGGGTATCCTGGCGCTATATGGGCTGAGCCAGGGTCTGGGCTAGGTGAAGATCCAGGACCTCAGTTTCCTGCATAATTCAAGAACTGAGCAGGAGGGTCTGGTCTGGTGTGCAGGGGTAGGTCATTCCAGGCTTTAGAAGCAAGATAAGAGAAGGCACGACTGCTGGTTCTGCTTCTACATATTGGTGGAGTATGCAGGGGATGCACGCTAGTAGAAGTCTGGCTGAGTGGAGGCGTCTGGTAGGATTGTGGAAGTATATGCAGGTATTGAGGTATGTGGAGCCAATGTTACATAAAGCTCTGTACGTGTGCATGAGGAGCTTAACGATTCGTTTGTGGATTGGGAGCCACTGGAGCTCTATGAGATTCAAAGTGTTGTGAATGCAGGGTGGAAGATGGAGGGTGAGCCTGGCCGTAGCGTTTTGCGTGGCCTGGAGTCTTCTAGACAGTTGAGCCTTGATTCCAGCATAGAGTGTGCTGCCGTTGTCCAGCTTGCAATGATGTGAGAAAGGGCACACTGCTTCAATTTATTATGACTACCATACGTTCTGCAGAATGGGTTCTGCTGGCTGATTGAAGGCCTGATACCCTCTACTTCATTAAACTATATTTAGTACTGATAGAGTACACTTACGCAGACAAATGATTTTGCTAACAGGTTGGAGTTATGTACTCAAGTTAACAGTAACCTATGAGCAATTGGTAAGCCAATCCCACAAGGTTCAACTTCTTCAGTTCCAGATCAGGCCAGTTTCCCCAGTAGGGGGAATGGTGAGGGACAGTATGAGTTCCTTATATCTTGCTACTGATTTGGCTAATGCAACCTAAAATCTGAAAGGTGTGACACCCTGATATCGATAAGAAATGATTGTCTAAGTTTCTCTACGTTTTCTGCTTAACAAGGTACTTGTAGTACAGAAAACATTGTTACCTACAGATTTATTCATGTAGCATTTCACAAGTATTTGGATGCTGGGTAAGTCCTCTCAATAAGACAAATCCTAATAAAGAATAGACCCACAGCGCAATCCAGATTAGAGCAGCAAGAATTATTTTTTATAAATAAAGAAGGGCAAATTATTATTAAGTCAGGGTGCCCCATAAAAGAAAAGAAAGAGTGGTACTGCGCAGTGCACAAGAGTTGTGTCTGAGGTGATCAAAGAAGCCGAACAATGAAGTGGAACGCAGAGGATGACAAGAAAGTCATGTGTCTTAACCTTCAATTTAAAACTGGGGTGATTAGATCCCCAAGAACTCTGACGCTTATCCACACTGAACTGTGAATATTATTTCACACTCAGGGGCATATTTGCTAACATTTCATGCAGGATAACAATGCAAGTGCATTCTATTGTTTGAAAAGGAGCGAGCAGAACTGCGCCATATTTTCAAACATGTGGTGCAGCATGGTCTGGGACTGCCGGCCACCCCCCGCCTTATCATGCAAACTATAGTAACACTTATCAGTCAAGCAACAGAATTCTTTGGAAGGCAGGGGGTCTGGCGACCCCCCAGCCGTATTTATTAAAATATGAAAACAAATCAAAATTAAAATAACATTATTTACATAATTATTAAATGCAAAATTCAGACATTAGATTTACAGCGAGTTAGACAGGTATGATGGGCTAACCTTAACAAATGTCTAATACAGCGTGTTTCCTAACCGAATCTAACATCTTACATATCAATTTTGCATTATAATAATTTCTGGTCCTACGGCAAGGTCGTTAACCGGTGTCAGATCCTTAACCCAGCTACGCCCTCACGTCTGAGTGCGCATGCGCGACAAGGGCCCGGTTACCGGGAGAGTTCGTCCCTCTCCTGGTAGACCTCGTACGCTCTGTGAACTCCATTTAACCAACAAGCATTTGCAATGCAATAGGTCTCGCATTTATGGGAGTTTGAGCTATTGGCACTGTAAATGACAATGCCAATAGCTTAAACTCTCGCAAATGGGAGATCTATTGCATTGCAAATGCAATTTTTGGAAAGCGCCCCATGCCGTGCTTTCACGTTAGTTTCGGCCACGCCCCTTTCTTTAAACAAGCCGCGTCTAAAGAAAGGGCTGCAGACGCCATTAAAGTGAAAGCGCTGCATGGGGCTCTCTTACAAAACAAAGCATCTGTTTGTCAAGTTGGCCTGTGCTGTAATTTCGAAGAGACTCATTGTAGGGCTTTCATAATCTCATCATTTCTGACCCAAAGCATTTGAAATATTATACATATGCTACTTTTTTATCTTACGCAACTAACAACCATTGACAAAGCCAATAGTCCTGGCCTGTTGTTGGTGTAATGTTACTAGTATCAAGTATATGGATGCAATGACATAAGAAGCACAATACCAGTAAGGCGGCACACTATCTAAGCATAGATTGATAGCTTGCGTGTTTTAAGCAACGCCCTTAATTACATTTGCCTCGCCCCTTTGGAGCGACCCCCCCCTGTTTTTTCATCCCACATAAAGCCCTGCATATGCTCCCGATTCAATGAGAAACGTTCTAAAACTGCACATTCCAGGACCAGGTGGTTAGCAAGAAGTACGTCTCAATATGTGAAGATAGTTTCAGATATACGATGTTGGAAGGAATCCGAACACTATATGTCACATATGACGCAGAGCCAGCACCCGCTGTGCTGTCTGTGGCCCGCATTGTAACCAACAGAGCTCCCAGATACCTTACTTATTGGGCCGTGGCTACGCTACCGGATTGAAATAACATAGCATCAGCTTCCACTGTGCTATTTGTGGCCTGCATCGTTATAGACAGGTCTCCCAGCCACATAGTTTATAATACCTGGGTAACCAACGCCGCAGATCACACGGTTGACGAAAACCTGCTGTGTATTTAGGTCAGTACCGGGCAATGACACAGCTAGAGAGAAGGTGACAAGGGGATACCAAATATTACACAACGCCGGGGCAGCTGAACATTTACCCTGTATAAATCCACAACAAGCAGCTTATGGGGAGAAGTCTAAATAGCGGGGATACAGGGTGCGTGCATGATTCATGTAGAGAATGTCCGCCTGTAGTGTAAAGAAGGGACTCCCTGGCCATTTGAAATACAACTGGTAAAAAAAGCGCTTTGTTCCCGTCAGTCGAGCTTGTTTACCTTCGGTCGAGTTCATACTAAACAAACACATGCACTACAACAGAAAAAAAAGCCTTCACAGAAGCGTCTCTGATATGTGGTGTCGCTAGATAATTAGTTCCAAGGCGGAGTAAAAATGTAGCAAGCAACGAACTGCTGGAGCTGCACTGGAGACATTTGCCCATCGCCAGGCTCCTGACAGAGCCTTAGGAAGTTTGAGGGGGCAGGAAGCAGATGGAAAGACTTACAGACAACAAGTGTGCCAACGCGGGACCAGCACCTGGCTCCTTCCCCCTCCTCCCAGCAAAACCAGCTCCGACAGCGAAACAGAAACCTTCCATGGGGCGGGACTTCCGTCTTCGGAAGCCCGCGCACGCGCCCACGGAGAGAAGCAGTGCTGGTGACGCGGGGCTCCCATGCCCGAGGGAGAGCCCCGCGGAGGCTGCAAGAGTTTAGAATGGCGGTAAGTGGCGCTTGGGGGGGGCGCTTGTATGTATGCGGTGGCGGCCGGGGGGGGTGCGCTTGTATGTATGCGGTTTCGGTGGTGGTGGCGGCGGCGGGGGGGTCTCTGTGTGTGTGCGTGCGTGTGTGTAGGTGCGATCCTGTGTGTGTGCGGCGGGGGGGTGCTGGTGAGTGGGGGGAAGTAGGGGGGGTGCGCGCGTGTGTGTGTGCCTTCCTGCCTGCGTGTGCATGTGTGTGTTCAGGGAATCTGTGCCAGGGGACGTGCACGGCGCCGGGCTGGGCGTGCGCGCCCACGAGATCAAATCTCTGCCAGAAAAAGCGCGTGGCAGTCTGCTGTCCACATTCCCCCAAAAGTGACAACATAAGTTGTCTCGCACTAGACAGACAGCAAAAGCTTCGCTTTTGCTATCGTCTAGGCGAGACCTAAAAAGGAGGGCCCTTACACTCGCGCCATTTGCTGACGTCATAGTGTATGTGCGGGGTGGCTACCAGCCCGAGGAAAGCGTGACTCCCTCCCCCGCACCCTTCCAAGCAAGCGGATATCCTGCCCCTGAAGTTCTAGGAGAGACCATTGGCCCCTCCCCCTGGGCAGCCCCATTCGTTAATGGTGCCGCCCCCTATGGACCTTAAATTGCTGCTCACCGATTATGACCTTACCGCCTGACCCCCATAATAAATACGACAATTATACTAAGAAGGGAAAAAAGGCCTAAAGAAAACGATTAATGCATCAGTAACAACACAACCAATTAAGCCGATTAAAATTAACATCGCCTGTAAACGGGAAAAAAGGCCTAAGGAAGAAAACACATTATATACCTACAGCGTTGAAAAGCGTTTCAGAGGATACCTACCAATGTCCTCAACTTGAATTCTGTTAACAGGGATGGAGGGTGGGGAAATTTACAAGCCCCACGGCCGGGCGAGAAGCGAGCCTGGGAAGCGCGGGGCACAAAGAGGACGCTTCCCGCGCTCCCCAGGCTCTTAAACCCCCCTTTGCTACGGGTCCCGCCCCCTTGACCCTGAAGAGTAAAATCGCTTCCGGGTCAACGGCGGGACCCACGGACCAATCAGGGCGGGTGAAGGGGGGCCGGGCCCAGCCATGTGTGCATGGGGGCCGAGCGGCCCCCCTTTCCTCATGGTCTGGGGCTGCCGGCCACCCCCGCCTTATCATGCAAACTATAGTAACACTTATCAGTCAAGCAACAGAATTCTTTGGAAGATAGGGGGTCTCGCAACCCCCCGGCCGTATTTATTAAAATATGAAAACAAATCAAACTTAAAATAACATTATTTACATAATTATTAAATGCAAAATTTAGACATTAGATTTACAGCGAGTTAGACAGGTATGATGGGCTAACCTTAACAAATGTCTAATACAGCGTGTTTCCTAACCGAATCTAACATCTTACATATCAATTTTGCATTCTAATAATTTCTGGTCCTACGGCAAGGTCGTTAACCGGTATCAGATCCTTAACCCAGCTACGCCCTCCCGTCTGAGTGCGCATGCGCGACAAGTGCCCGGTTACCGGGAGAGTTCGTCCCTTTCCTGGTTGCCCTCGTACGCTCCGTGAACTCCATTTAACCAAAAAGGAGGGCCCTTACACTCGTGCCATTTGCTGACGTCATAGTGGATGTGCGGGGTGGCTACCAGCCCGAGGAAAGCATGACTCCCTCCCCCGCACCCTTCCAAGCAAGCGGATATCCTGCCCCTGAAGTTCTAGGAGAGACCATTGGCCCCTCCCCCTGGGCAGCCCCATTCGTTAATGGTGCCGCCACCTAAGGACCTTAAATTGCTGCTCACCGATTATGACCTTACCGCCACAGGCCAGCATAGTTGACCGACTATCTGGCCCCCCCAACTGCCTACACTGAAAGGTCATACCCTCCTAGCAAAACCTTCTACCCATGCCAGTATGTTCCTTATCAATAGGGCATTCCCTGACTCTGTCAAGTGGACCCCATCCCGCAAGTAGAACTGTTTCCCCCCAAATGCACCCATGAGGTATACTCTGTAGGTGAGGAGTTCGAAAAAGCTTGTATATTTTATTGTTGATCCTCTTTACTGAGTGATTCAACGCCCTGACTGATTCACCCCCCCTCCATTGAAGCCTCGGTATCAACTGTGACCACACTATAGTGCAATCCGGTAACAGTTTTGCCAGCCAACCCGCTGCTGAGATGATTTCTTCCAACAGGACCCTTCTGCCCAAGTCTAATAAATCATTCCCCCCCAGGTGCAGGATGACCACTGAGGGCGGTGAGGTGTGTCTTCTGAGTAAATCTGACATGTAGCCCCTAAGCTGATTGAGGCGGAGCACCCCTCTGCCATGGAAGGAAACCTTGAGACCCCGCACTCCGCCCTCTGTCTACCCTCTCCTGCAAGGAAAATTGGTTTAGCACGTTTCACATAAGAATGACCGACTACCCATATTACATGTGTCCTCCTTTTGTCTTCCTGCTTTTGCCGAGATGTTGATGGTTGGCTTAGATGACCCTGAAGAAGTTTCCGCCCTGGGTCACAGGCCTGAGAAACTAGAAGATAAACATAGACAAAGCAGGCGTCAGGGGGTGTCGACTGACCCTTACAACATATGCAGCCGCACGTAACGCTTATAGGCATTGGAAGACCATCTCCCAATCCTCTTCACACTATTGACATTCAAACCCCTTGCAGTGGCCTCGGTGGCTGCCCCTATCCGGAAAGAATGTGTCCCAAATTTCTTGGGGTTTAAACCTGCCTTTGCAATACACATAGCTAAGACTCTTTGGAACTGAAACCTGGTCAGAGGGGTACCATCCGCATGCATTAGCAATGCTCCCCTCGCCTCACCTGCTCATTGCTTGATTAACGCTTCTACATGTCACACCGGGCAGCACGGGTTATTCGATGCCAGATGTAGTACTAAACTCTCCCCCCTGGCCTCCTGATCAGTCTTGGATTTCCAGATGTTGACCCGCATTGTGTTATGTTATGTTATGAGTTTGATTGAGCGCGAACAGCTGCCCCAGCAATGAGGAGTCCCGGCGCTAAAGAACCTTGAAAACCTGCTGAGAGGGGTGGGGAGGTAAAAACAGAGGGCCTAACACAGTGGGAACAAATGGGTTTTAATTGCCTTCCTGAAGGCGGACAAATTGTTAATAGAACGAATGTTCAGTGGCAGGGAGTTCCAGAGTTTGGCCCCCAGAACTCTAAAGGAACGGCCCCCAACACGACAAAGTTTCGTTCGAGGGACAGTCACGAGATGTTGGCCTAGGGAGCCCAAAGTGCGCTGAGGGGTGTAGGGTACTAAGAGAGGGCATAGAAGTTCAGGGCATTCAGATTTGAGAATTTTAAAAGCAATGGTGAGGGTCTTAAATTTAATTCTGGATTCTATGGGAAGCCAGTGTAATCTTTGGATAGTAGCTCTGGCGGAGCACCTACGGGGGAGGCCCACCACGGCCCTTGCTGCTGAGTTTTGTACCCGTTGCAGGTGTGCTGTTTCTGCTTTGTTAGCGCCCAGGAATAGGACACTGGCGTAATCCAGCCTGGATAAAATAGTGGATTGGATTATCAGTTGGCGTGTTTTTGAGTCAAAGAATCCGAGTATTGGATTGAGGCTCCTCAGCAGGCCCACACAAGTAGCGGCCACTTTCTTTGTGTGGGCCTGAAAGCTGAGCGATGAGTCCAGCCATACACCCAAGTTTTTCACCAGGGTTTTAGGGGATGGGATGGGGCCCAGCACAGAAGGCCACCAGTGATCACTCCAGAGACTGGAGTTCTTTCCAAGGAGCAGCACCTCCGTCTTTCCTGCGTTCTGTTGTAGGCAGTTATCCGTCATCCACTGGGCAACTGCCGCCAGGCCATCCCTAAATCTCATAGCCGAGTTCGAGGGGCCCTCAGTGAGAGTGATGACCAGCTGTGTGTCGTCAGCGTACGACACCAGCGTGAGGTCCCACTTCTTGGCTACTGCCGAGAGAGGCTGAACATAAAGATTAAAAAGGGATGGGCTGAGTGCAGAGCCCTGGGGAACCCCTTGTCCGATGGAGTGGGACCGGGAAATAAACGGAGGAGCTGAGACCCGAAAGGATCTGTCCTTCAAGAAAGAACGGAACCAGTCAAGGGCGAGATCACAAATCCCTATAGCCTCAAGGCGTCTTAGCAGGATGTTATGGGACACCGTGTCAAAAGGCTGCGCTGAGGTCAAGCAGAATCAGCGCAGCACTCTGACCGGCGTCTAGTATCTTTCGGAGGTGTGTCACCCCATATACTGGTATCTCTCAGCTGAAGGCCTCCTATCATGTCGAGTTTGTTGCTAGCAACTAGTTCGCCTACCCGGAAAGCCCCGTAAAAGGCCAGGGAGAAGGCAGCCTTGAATAATATCACCTCTCCCGAAGAACTGCATGTGTTGGGCAGGGCGAGGAATACTGCTGCCAACCGTTCTAGACCAATGGGGCTTCTGCTATCGGCGGTGTTTGCCTGTAAGCGCCGCCATCCCTTCAAAGCCTTTTGTATTATGAAGCTGTCCGTAGGATCCCTTGCTCCCCTTGCTTGTGCTAAAAAGGAAACTGCTGCCTTATGTCTGCTGGCTGTCGCCGCTGAGCGCCCCTCTTTGTGTAATGTGTCCATGTACCCATTAAAACTAGCCTCCTGATCCCATCTGTCCTCCCAATCATGTCCCAGAAATTTACAGTAAGACCTGAACGCCCCTTCGTAAGCTGTCCTGGTCCTGGGAGCTAGGCTGGCTGCCACGAGGTCATGTAGTTGGGGGCACCAATCTGCCAAAGTGTCGATGGGAAGTGAGCTGGGGAGGCCTCTGCAGTCGGTAGGTGTTCCCTGAATATCTGCATCTGAAAGCGAGAAAGGGCGTCAGCTGCGTTATTCAAGACCCCTGGAACATGTTTGGCCCTGAAATGTACATTCAATTTCATGCAACTCAGCACAATCTCCTTTATCAGGCGTAATATGAACTTACACCGCGCTGGCTGTTGATTGATGCATTCCACCACGGTCATGTTATCTGACCAGAAAATGACCGATCGATTAGCCAATTGCTCGGGCCATACCGTTAACGCAACCCAGATTGGGAACAGTTCCAGGAACCCAATGTTTGCTGTCAAACCGCTCTCTTCCCACCAATTGGGCCATCTTTGGGCCACCCACTTATTACCAAGTATGGCGCCAAACCCTACACCGCCGGCAGCGTCAGTCCATAATCCTAACTCTGCTGAGGTCAGCGTGGTGGCACCCCACAGTACTCTGCCATTGAAATCCTCCAGGAATTCAATCCATATCCGCATGTCCTGGCGAACCTCGACTGACAGTTGTGTGCGATGATGCTTGTCCTGCAGGACCTTCATGGCTTGCGCAATGGAGCGGGAAAATGGGCGTGCCATAGGTATGACCCTCAAGGCAAAATTTAGCTGGCCAACTGTCTGCTGCAACTGCTGTAAAGTGACTTTCTTTTTCAGCGAACATAGTTCAAGGGTTGCCCTGAATCTCTCAATCTTTTCTTTGGGTAACCTAAAACAGCCTTCCATGGAATCCAATTCAATTCCCAAGAATTCCAGACATGTCAATGGCCCTACTGTTTTTCCCTGCGCGAGCGGGACCCCAAAAGCACGCATGAGCATGCAAAATTCCTGCAATGCCCAAGCGCACTCCTGTGTGCCCGCCAGACCCAGAAAAAGAAAATCATCTAGGTAATGCATGACATACTGGTGGCTCGTAGATTGTCTCAGGACCCACTCCAGGAAAGAGCTGAATGTTTCAAAGTAAGCACATGAGATAGAGCAACCCATGGGCATACACCTATCCATGTAGTATTTGCCTTCAAATGAAAAACCTAGCAAGTGTTGGTCTGTTGGATGCACTGGAAGTAGTCTAAACGCTGACTCAATATCTGATTTCACTATTGTAGCATTCCCATAGGATATGGGATATGTCCCTCGGGCATCACTATGTCCTTAAGTATAAGGTTTCTAGTTCATATATCCAATGAATTTGAAAAAAGATCAGTTTCAATTAAATTTTCATTCATGGTAGTATTTGTTGTAATTCACAAAAACAAGCATATATTCATTGAGGTTAATATGAAGTTGATCATATCCATAGACTTGTAATGATTCTTAATAATCCCAATGCATTTCGGCAGATATGCTGCCTTCATCCGGGGATGTTCTATAACAAAAGAAAATGGTTCTCATTTGTACTGTCACTAATAAGTGGGGAGTCACATCATAGCATAGTTACATAAATTCACGTTAATAATAAGGTGGAGTAGTGTGGCTCACTAGTTAGAGGCGGCAGATCCGGGAGCAGAAGTCGGCCCGGGTCCACGGTTCAATTCCCGACGCGGCAGGGTCGTGGACTTGGGTCAGCGGACTCGATAATTCTCGCTTCGGTGCTTACTCTAATCAGGGGTTCCACTCGGCAACTCTGGGCATTAGCCTGACTAATCTCCACAACGGCCCCATCAATTCCGGGGATGCCTGGCTCCACCTTGGGGACTCCCAGCAGGGACCATACCACAGGGAAAGCCAGGACGGGTTCCCCAGAGTTATACAGCGCCAGGAAACCTACGGACCGGTAGCAGTGCGCTTTACAAGCTCAAATACATTTACATTTACATAAAGAATTAGAAGTGAAGGGTGAAAGGGATTAGACCTTAATGTGCCCGAGTGAAGGGTAAATAAATATGGTCGGTGAGAGGAACTAGACTACAATGTGCCCGTGTCAGGAACGATAACGGTGCGATTTGCATGCGTTTAACATATTATTGAGTGGTTCGGGAGTATAACGTGAAAGTACGTATCTTAAGGGCTTTCCGGTATGGATGATGCATGCAGTTCGTAATGGACGGCTGCTGTTTTAACAAAGTCGCAGAGGATAAGTCAAAGTGAATAAAATAAAGTTATTGTGGTTGTTTATCTGTGGGCTTACCAGAATGCTGTAAAGTCTATTCTGCATAGCGGTCGCGTCCGTGAACCGGAAGTGATGGTGTCGGGTTATGGGGTGTGTTAAAAGTTTGCCGAGGAGAAAAAAAGGAACATGCATCATAGATTGGCAAAACAAGTGTGAAAAACAAGGACAAAACGCCGAACCAACTGATATACCAGTTTCCAAGGATAAAGGCTTAAAAGCCAAATTCCTGAAATTAGAAAAGCTTAAGAAAAATGAAATGTCCCGTTGGTGGGATGGCACCACCTTGGGAAAATACATAGACAATGAGAAAATCCCGCGTGGGCTTAGGATACTTATATTCCCCACGTTCGAAGATCTTGACACAGAACAATTAGAGGAGTGGGAAAACAATCTACGTAATGCATCCTTCATAATGATGCGTATCTTAATAAAGAACGCAGAAAAGAAGGGAGCAAAATCCCAAGAGGAAATAATTGCTCTGGAAAAAGAAATAGCTCTATCAGAACTGAAGGATGTAGTAAAGAAAAACTACGCCATACTAGATGGGGTATTGGAAAAACATCAAATTTATCTAAGAGACAAGAAATTGAAGAAAATTAAAAGGGACGATAAGGACTACAAGGATGGGAGGGTTTACACTTTTGCCCATAAATATGACAAAGTGAAAGTCCCTGGAGAGGGCAAGAGACAAAGAGTCGACACTCCAGAAATGAGTAGTGCAAGTAGTATTACCACATTATCATCAGCAGGGAGCTCTATCTCCCTCATTGAACCTACAGGTTCAAATGAAACTGAAACAAGATCTAGTAATTTTTTATTGGAGATGGAGAGGTTGAGGCTCGGGGCACGACCCGCACACAAAGAACATCTAAGACAAGAAGGGGTGGGAGGAGCTGGCAGAAACGCAAACAAAAATTTCAAAAAACCAAATCTAGAACCAGAGGGGAGACTAACAAGATCCAAAAAGATGGGGAATCAACAACAGTAACCAGTATACAAGATACAAGGTCAGAAAGATCCATTGTCGTAAATTTGTCCAGAAGAGAACTGAAGCAGGAAGAAATCTCAGTGCTTAGCAAAGGATTAGGTTTTTGCCCAAACCAAGCAGGAGGGGATGTAGATTTATTTGCTGATTTAATGAAATTTACCAGATTGTTAAAACTTAAAGATCACTTTGCACGCAAAGCTGTTCATCATGAAAATTTGAACAATGTTAACTGTGTGACGACTTATACTGTGAACGAAATAAACACCATTCAAGCAATGATGACTGTGGAACTTGATACATCTGTTGATATTGAAAATGTTAGAAGTGAACTTAATATTGAGGAAAATGTCACAATTGAAAGTGGACTTAAACCTAGGTCCAGATTTACCCCAACAGGTACACATCCAAACATTGACATCTTTCGTGAGAAGGTTACTGAGGGACTGTACCAAATATTGGAGAACCCTACACGCCATGGTCCCCGTAAATATAACCTCACATGGAAAGAATCTGAAGCCCTAAAAAATCTCCACTCGGATCCCACCATTGTCATCCGCGAGGCAGACAAGGGTGGAAACGTGGTTATTATGAATAGGGAAGATTACATGGGCGAAATTGATCGACAGTTATCAGACACCACCTGCTACACCAGAACAACAGCCGTCCATTACGAACTGCATGCATCATCCATACCGGAAAGCCCTTAAGATACGTACTTTCACGTTATATTTCCGAACTACTCAATAATATGTTAAACGCATGCAAATCGCACCGTTATCGTTCCTGACACGGGCACATTGTAGTCTAGTTCCTCTCACCGACCATATTTATTTACCCTTCACTCTGGCACATTAAGGTCTAATCCCTTTCACCCTTCACTTCTAATTCTTTATTAACGTGAATTTATGTAACTATGCTATGCTGTGACTCCCCACTTATTAGTGACAGTACAAATGAGAACCATTTTGTTTTGTTATAGAACATCCCCGGATGAAGGCAGCATATCTGCCGAAATGCATTGGGATTATTAAGAATCATTACAAGTCTATGGATATGATCAACTTCATATTAACCTCAATGAATATATGCTTGTTTTTGTGAATTACAACAGATACTACCATGAATTAAAATTTAATTGAAACTGATCTTTTTTCAAATTCATTGGATATATGAACTAGAAACCTTATACTTAAGGACATAGTGATGCCCGAGGGACATATCCCATATCCTATGGGAATGCTCCAATAGTGCATTTCTACACTCGTGCTCAGAGAGTGATACCTGGGAGCATCCAACAAATTTTCAATTTTCGTTGTTAAACAGGGTTGTGCGCTTTGATATACCTTAGAATCAATATCTGATTTTGCCATCAGTGCCCCAGGGCCCGAAACTCTCAACATTTCAACTGCCTGGTCAAAAGACGCATACTTCACACTACAAATGGACTCATCAATTGCATCATTCAATGATAAGCCCTTAGGTGCTGACAGATTGTGTATGAGCCCTTTTCTTTCTTCGGGACCACTCCTAAAGGCGAGCAAACAAAATCCTGTACAGGGATGTGGGGGAAAGGCCCCGCTACTCTACCTAAGCGAAGTTCCTTCTCTATTTTGTTTGCCACCACCCCGGGATTGTTCTTAACTGACAACTGGTTCCTACACCGCGGTATCCCGGTATAACCCCCAGCTGGAATCCGGAAACCGTGTGTGAAACCTTCTTGGAGCATCCTTGCAGCAGTATGGTTTGGGTATCTTTTCAGCCAAGGGATCATAGCAGCCACGATAATAGGTGAATGCGCAATAAGGGGGTGTCCTCCGCTATTCAGGTTTTCTCCTCCCTCTGTTACCTGACGTACTACCTTTTGACCGGCATGCCGTTTCTGGGTGGGAAGGGTGGCCGCATATGTAACACGCGTGCCTGAATTTACAAGTGCCCGGTGCCCTGTTGCAGGTTCGCCTATTGAAATCCCAGCAGACTCCTTTCCCACCCGTATTACCTTTGGCCTTATTGGCCATTTCCCCGCCTTGCGCTGTCCGAAAGGGCTGCTGAAAGGGCTGGTGAGGCTTGGGGGAGTAGCCTTTGTTCCAGTTTGTGCTAGTACCTGCAGATTGCCCCCTCTCAAACTGAGAATGCCAGGAAATAGAGTAAACTTTGTCCCAAGCTAAAGATCTGTTAAACTCCCTCGCTTTCCTGAAAGCTATGTCATATTCTTTCCAAGCGTCCCCCCCATGATTCTCATTAAACATTGTAATCCTGCTCTGATAGCAAGCCATCTCAGCTTGCATACCGGGGTAACGTTCGGCGGTAACTGCACTAAACACAGAAAAAGCCCTGATCCAATTGATGAGCGCAATGTTGCTGCGCTACCGTGCGACAAAACTACAGGGCAGGTCTGCGCAGCATTAATAAGATAGAGCGCATTTCTGGGCCTCACTCATGAAAAGTGTTGCAGCTCTGCAACAAGACAGCCTTGCAACTCTTTTCACTACCCCCTTTTTGCGACACCACAGATGCGCTGTATTCACTGGACAGTGCTCCTTGACGTAAGTAATGACAGATACCCCTGGAATCCTGATGTATCTGTCTGCGCTAAAGTCACGCATTGCTGCAGTTGTGTCACAACCGTGATGCAACTCCAGCAATGCATGGGGCCAGCCTATCCCTGTGCCACCCTCACGCCTGCCACCATGCAGGCATAAGATACTAATGCAGTGCTGTTCTTGAGGGGTGCCCAGGTGTCGGCGCACTTGGAGATTCATCCACGGTGGTTGCGTGCTGCGGTGTCATCATCTGTAAGCGTTGGCGGAATGGTGGTGCTGAGGGAGTTGATGAGACGTTCTTCGGTGGCCTTGACCCAGGTGCGAGGGGGACGATGATGGCGGTGGTGTACAGTGGGCATGGTGAAGACGTGATATATACAATGATGGTCGGTCCAGGAGAGTCCAATCGTGTGGCTGTAGTTGAAGGTCCCGCTGGCGGAGGAGACGTGCTCGACTGTGTGACCTGCTATGTGGCTTGCTGCAGTGACTAGCTGCTTGTGTCTGATGTTGGGGAGCTACCCCATGAGGGGGTGGTGTTCTGGTCACTGGGGTTTTACAGGTGGAACTTGAGTTTGCCGAGTAGGATGTCGTCGGTGGATGGGAGACCCTGGTGTGCAATGAGGTCTACAATGGTACTGGAGAATGGGTGTCCAAGACCCGGGGGGCCTGCAGATAAAGGTGCCGCAGAGGATGGGGTTGAGGTCATCAGAGTGTGTGGTCAGTCGGAGTGTGCTTCTGTAGGTGATGGCAATGCCTCCTCCTGGCCGATCGTTGTGGTCCTTGCGGGTGATTTAGTAGCCATCAGTAATGGCGATGTCTGGTCAGGAGCAGGTGTTGGTCTTGGCAGGCGGTGTGGCGTCCAGGGTTGATGGCGAGGAGGTTGCTGGCGCCGTAGGGGTGGAGTGTCTGAGAGGAAAGGTCCTTGGTGCTGAGCACTGTCCAGGGGCAGACGGACGCAGATGGACTTGCATATGGCTTGCCTTTGGCACGGGAGGCATCCATTACAACGCAGGCATTACATCGTAATGCCTTTACAACGTAACTCCAACAACGCAGGTGCCTTTGCATCGCATTCAATTACAATGCATTGTGAGGTCAGTAATGGGGTATCTTTAAGTTTTAGGGTGGGTATGGATATCGGGTGTCGTAGATGAAATGTAGGGGTGTATTATTAGGTGAAATTTGAAAATTGGGGTGTTTGTTGGGTCAAATATGAAAATTGGGGTGTGCATTTGGGTCATATATGATTTTTAGGGTGTGTTTTGGGGGCTCAACGATGAATTTTAGGGTTTAGTGTTTGCTTTGGGGTGCAAGGGTTAGTTTTAGGGTTGCATACACTGAAGTGGGAATAGTAATGTTTACATCTCCGCAATCCAACACCTTCCCTACTGTTGCAATATGCCTAGTATTAGTATGCATTGTAATGGAATGCGATGTAATGGTATGCGTCGTAACTCCATATAAACCTTTGGCACACCAGTGGTACGCCCGCTGCACATGGGCGCACAGCGGCCACCATTGAGAAGTGCTGCGGGGGGGATTGGACATCTGGGAGGTGGGAAACGCTGGAAAGAACACCGGATGGGGCGTGGACTCGGGGGTGTGTGTGTGAGCATTGGGATTGGTCATTGGCGCCAGGACGAGACTTTCAGCCAGGGGCTGGAGGGGTGGGCATGTTCTCCATGCAGGCTGTAATGCATCCTGCATTGCCAACAGGACAGTGCTCATGACTGCTTTGGGCGGCCTGAGTGCGCCGACCAAATAGTCACTACGCACTTGAGTGGGCATGCCATTCCACCCGTGCCCTGCTCTGTGAGTGGAAAAACAACAAGTGATGGACTGAATGTGGATCAATGTCACACACTCCCCCAGTCAAAAGATCTGGGCCCAAATCCATCGTTTTTTTGCACTCCACACCACCCTGGGTTAGACAATGGCGATATGCAAATCAGCTCTGACCCTGTTGCCCCATGGGAACAGTCCAGTCCGAACTACAAAAGCCATGTCCTTCCCAGAACGGAATCAAGCATCCGAGGACCGGACCGGTTTCGAGGTAACACCTCTCTTCAGCCCGGCTAGCTTGACTCCAAGTGGTGTGGAGTGCCTGGGACCCACGTCTGGGCATCCCCAGCGCACTTAGGGCGGCAATTGCAAAAACAACAAGTGATGGACTGAATGTGGATCAATGTCACACACTCCCCCAGTCAAAAGATCTGGGCCCAAATCCATCGTTTTTTTGCACTCCACACCACCCTGGGTTAGTGGAGCAGCTCTAACCACCCTCCCGCCCGCAAAGGAAACATGGCACGATTACATCAGGAAGTTATCATCATGTGATGATTGTTCCTCTTCTTGCACTGCTTGAAAGCAGTGGAGCGACACTCTTCTACCATTGCAGATGAGTCGACACTGGGGGTGAGCCATCTACAGGCGCTAGACCTGAGCGACTCAATCCCCGGGCCTCCTCCGCTACGTATACCACCTTCTCCTTACCTAGACATTGACACTGTGGCGCAATCCGCTGAACTCTCTCCAAATCTGTGACTCAGCCAGCAGGAGCCTTAGCCAGGTGGAATTTCACAAGCCTGGGTACAGCAGTCGCCTCCAAGTCCACTGTCGAACCTCCTGATGCAGTTGATGCAGCAGGGCCCCCTTAGGCGTGAAGTTGCAGCACTCCTGCATCACAAGTTCAGCACAGCTCAGAGGCCTCCCTCACCCTCCACAGCGTCGGGCCAGTGCAACATCATCCGGTCTGTGATGCAGAGAGGCGCCACCCAACATTGGTAATAACCTCTGTGCACACCGGTGTAGTGGTAGATCATAGTTTGCGATGCAGACCTCCCTAGTTGGTGCGCAGGAGCGCCTCTACCATTCATAGCTCGATGGGGCTCAAGGCGGTCTTCTCACCCATGTCAGCAATGTGTCTCCATGCGACCTGCCAGACTTCACCACTAGGTACGAGTGATCGCCCTGCCTCAATGTCTACTGCCACGGCTCATCGACTCCACAGCTCCTCCGCATCCCACTCCAGGCTCCAGACGCAGGTCCAGCGAGGCATCCAGGCTCCAGACGCAGGTCCAGTGAGGCATCCATGCTCCAGTCGCAGGACCAGGAGGCATCCAGGCACATGTCCTGCGAGGCATCCAGGCTCTCATCCTGGTCATCCTGGATGTTGGGTGGCATGAGTGGTTGTTGATGTGTGCTGTACTTGGCCCTAGCTGCTCCATTCTTCATTTTATAGTTTTTTTGCCTATTTTCTATTGGAGGTCGACTGATAGGCTACGTTTTCCAATAGAGGCAAAAAAAAAAACTCACGCTGGGCTGACTAACATGCGTTTTTGGCCGCTAATGGGCCTTTCGTTGGTATTCGCAAGCTAACGCCAGAATTTCTATTCCCACCACGCTAATGTTAGCGGCAGTTTTCACCGCCGATCCCTGAAGCTATCGCTATGTAGCGACGCCTTGTACATAGGTCGCTAACAAGGTGATAGTTTTCAGCGGTATACGGCGGTAACAAAACTGCTGCTGTCTAACATTAGCGATGGTTTTCGCCAGTCCTTCTACATATGGCCCCTATTATCTTGAAAAAGGTCTATTCGACCTGTTCTGTAGTGCAACCTGATATAGAGCCGTGTACGCTCAGAGACTGATCAGAATGTGAACATGCAACCTTTGTTTCTCATCTGCTCCCAAATCACAGGCTCTGCATCTATGCAGCGATATATCTACAAACCACACATCATCCAGATCATAATAAACCTACAGATAATCAACAAAGGCGTTCAATTAATTTATTTACTTACTGCATATTCAATGAACAAATTAATATAATGCATTGCACAATATAGGAACATTAAACATGCTTATAATAGGTCAGCAGAGCAGTAGCCGCAATACATTTGATCTATAAAGAGCTCTCAGTAACTGATAGAGCTTTCTAGTCATGTTTATTAATATCCTTACCCCAGGACACTAAAATACAAAACAACCTACTAATGATTCTAATGGCAAATAAATGCAGTCCTGCTTGGTATAACCAAGAGGGATAAAAGAGAAGCTGACTCAAGTCTTGGAATGAAATAAGAATTACACATAGATTTTGAATAATATTTTCTGTAATCGATCAGTCCAAGGTAAACACATATAAAAGAGGCAAAGACCCAGCATCTGCCACATAAATACAATAAGTGGTCTTTAAAGCTATGATACCTTGGTCCCTATCAACCTTTCCTCAGTATAATGAAAAGAGTACTGAAAGTACTGATTACAAATTTTCTGGGACCGGTGGTGCGGTCTAATATCTTTACAGAGTCAAACAAGAGTAACTGGGTTGCAGTATTTTTCCCAGTTGCTTCTAAGTGAGCATAAATCTTGTTTAAAACTGTGAGCGCTTTGATAGTCTTTTTTATTTAAATGTATATTCCTTTAAAAATGTATTCTAACTTCACGATATCTCGTCTGGCTCAAAGTACCTTCATGGACATCAATTCACCAAAATGCCTCTGGTAGTGGAAGTGACATCACTTACCATTTGACCTTTACTTACCTCAGCTGGCTAATTGTACTCCATTTTTTTACACTAATAATGAATAATATTATAATATTACCTATTAATGTAATAAAAAAATTAACTGAATGCAAGGCAAGTGGAGCCCCAAATGACGTCCATATGGACAGGCTGCCCCTATGTGCCTGGCACAGATTTTGCCACCTCGGAGGCATTAGGGTAAAAAATGTATGTATATATAGAAATGAGGTAGTACTGTGGCTTCCACAGATCAAAAGATAATATCTGATTGGCTGCCTCACTTCAACAAAATGTTTAGCAGCCATTTTAGGACTCAAGGACTCATGGGGAGCAGGGTAGGGATACCCTGACCCCCTAAGCCTGATGGGGGGTGGTGTAAGAGGGTCAAAAAATATTGTTATGTAACAGTACTACGGTGATATTACTGATCTTCTGTACCATCAGAAAAAAGGGCACCCTTTTATTAAAAGCCCCCCAGGGTGGGCCAGCGTGCAGGGGGTCAGCACTTGTTTTATTTATATAAATAATGGAAAGAGGAGCATGCTGTACACCCCTCCTAGAGCCAGTATGGGCCCCAGGGACCCAATCCCCTGGGGCCGACAACATTGTATATATTGGGGAGGGGGTTCCGGTTTGTGTGTCCCCTTCCTTAGCCACGTATTGACT
This sequence comes from Lissotriton helveticus, assembly GCF_964261635.1. NCBI lineage: Eukaryota > Metazoa > Chordata > Amphibia > Caudata > Salamandridae > Lissotriton > Lissotriton helveticus. The sequence goes on from NC_136058.1 coordinate 38,083,821, forward strand.
CCTGGAGCCCAAAGTAAGTTGCTCCCACCAGGCGTGAGCAAATATTTATTTCCTAAAGAGTGGTTGCACCCACTGCTAGAGCAGAGGTTGAAACTACCCCACCACCCCCACAAGACAGGAGCCGTTTTATTGTTGCGTGGTCCCACTAGCACTCAGGATGGGTGCTGTTTGGGTAGCTTGCAGGGTCAACAGTGACCTTGGGTTCTCCTGCAGCCTGCAAAATAAAATAAAACATTGACAAGAGCACTCAGAATACTGTTGGTCCTGTGAAAAACAGGGGGAAAACTGTGCCTTATGGACCCCTGCACTGCACAGAGAGGCTGCACCAAGAAGGACTGCACCTGATTCACCAAGGATTTCACCACGGAGGACTGTGCCTTCTGCTTTACCTGTGAAGAGTAACCCCAAGGGCTGGGCCTGCTCCCACTTGTACCCAGGACAGAAGAGTGGTATCCATGGGCTAGTTGGCTAGTCTCCTGTACCGCTACAGGGGCACAAACAGCTACAATGAGTCATCTGCAGCCCAAAGAAAAAGAAATCCCAGTTTACTTTTTTCAACTGATTTTGACTGGACCCTGATGGTGCATTCTACAAGAGTGAGTCCTGACTGTTAAGTGGTATCCCAGAAGTCCTGGGGCACTTAGAAGATAGTCCTAAAATGTACTCCTCCTGCCTAACTTTAAAAGTGGGGGCTTGAAAACTTTTTTTCTAGGGTATTTGCTGGAGAACTGAGAGAAGACTGGGAGCAAGTGTTGCAGTGATATTATAAAAGATGCTATAGAAGATGCCATGAGTGATGTAATATGTAGGGTAATTTGCAGTACATGGTGAGGGTACGGGTTATAGTTACCTTAGGACATGGGTATTCACAAACTTTCTGTCGGGGGCCAAAATTACAGTGTAGTTTGTGGCCGAGGGCCGCACTGGTAGGGGTGGGGTCAGTGGGGGGGCGGGACTAGAGTAAAAAAAAAAATCAACCCTGTTTAAAAAAGTAGACCATGCAATCTTAACAGGCATTGCATAGCTTCATACACACTTTACCCCAATTCCATCACAGGGTTACTTTTGGCCCATCCTTAGCCCAGCAATAGCCTGCAATGTCTTGCAAAACGCAATCGTGGAAAGGCATGGACCACAAACTGCATAAAGTCAAGAGGACTCCCAAGGGTTTACTTTTTATTCCTGGAGCAAACTCCATGACTGCTGAGGCCAGTCTCTCTCTCTGTCTCGCTCAGTCAGTCAGTCTCTGTCACTCTCTCTCTGTCAGTCAGTCAATCTATCTCTGTCAGTCAGTCTCTATTAGTCAGTCAGCTAGTCTGTTAGTCTCTCTGTCAGTCAGTTACTCTCTCTCTATCAGTCACTCTGTGTCAGTCTCTCTCAGTCTTTCTCAGTCAGTCTCTCTCATTCAGTCTCTCTCTCCGAGTCAGTCAGTCTCTCTCTCTGTCAGTCAGTCTCTCTCTCTGTCAGTTACTCTCTCTCTATCAGTCACTCTCTCTCTGTCTGTCAGTCTCTCTGTCTGTCAGTCTCTGTCTGTCAGTCTCTCTCTGTCTGTCAGTCTCTCTCTTTCAGTCTCTCTCTGTCAGTCTCTCTGTCAGTCCCTCTCTCTCGGTCTGTCAATTTCGCTCATTCAGTCAGTCAGTCAGTCTCTCTCTGTCAGTCAGTCTCTCTTAGTCAGTTACTCTGTCTCTATCAGTCACTCTCTATGTCATTCTCTCTCAGTCTTTCTCAGTCAGTCTCTCTCAATCAGTCTCTCTCTCTGTCAGTCAGTCTCAGTCAGTCTCTCTGTTTCCTAGAGTCAGTCGGTCTCTCTCTCTCTGTCAGTCAGTCAGTCTCTCTCTCTCTCTCAGTCAGTCTCTCTCTGTCAGTCAGTCTCTCTCTCTCTCTCCCTCCGTCAGTCAGTCTATCTCTGTCAGTCTCTCTCTCTATCATTCAGTCTCTCTCTCTTAGTAAAACACTCTTGCAGTCAGTCAGACTTTCTATCTGTCAGTCTCTCTCTCTCAGTCAGTCTCTCCCTCTCAGTAAATCATTATCTCTCTCTTAGTCAGTCTCTCTCCATTCTATCTCACCAACCTCTCACTCTCTCTTTCTCCACACTCTCTCTACTCTCTCTCTCCCTACTCTCTCTACTCTCTCTCCTTTTTCTCTCTCCACACTCTCTCTCCCCCTCTCATTCTCTCCACTCTTCCTTCTCTCCTCTCTCCACTCTCTCTCTCTCTTCATCTCTCTCTTCATCTCTCTCTCCTCTCCACTCTTTCCTCTCTCTCTCTCCACTCTCTCTCTCTCCACTCTCTCTACCTATACTCTCTCTCTCTCTCTCTCCTCTCGCTCGGTCTCTCCACTCTCTCCACAGGAAGCAGCAACAGTCCTGGGGAGAGGTATGCTTGGATTTGAACCATAAAAGTACAAGGATATGTATGATTCCCCTTCAGTATCTATGTACTTTGTGGGCACATGTAGGTGAAAATGATGCTGTCAAAATTGTAATTTAGTGCATTTAAAAAAAAAAGATACTTTGCAAGTACGATTAGCATATCTCACAAATTGAAAGGTCGTGTACTAATTGAAAATACTTAGTAGGGCTGTGTGTGATCTTGTCATGTGTTCAGCAGTTTCTAGGTTGAGGCCCTCCCATGACGGAGCAGTAACACAAAGCAGCCTTAAATGTGTTGTGCTTTGAGTTTCGTAGCCTCATTATTCCAATCATAAAAATTTACAATTTTAAATGCCCATGTACACGTGCTTGCTCTGTGAGGAGAGCTATTTCAATGACGTGTTCGTGGCATGGTCACCGTTTGAGGAATCATTTTTGCCATTCCTGCACTTGTAAGTGTGCAGTGTGCACCCACGCCAGCCCAGACCCTGGCCAAAAGGGCTTCAGCAAATTCCCCTGTCCCCTCTCCCCCCTCCACCCCCACCTTCCCCCCCCCACTCCGTGTGGCAGCCCGTCCCAGACAGCTTCCCCGGGCACACACAGAGCCGCACCCGAGTACTTCACAGGTCTTTTAAAGACCATTTACTTGCAAATGAGGCTTTGTTGTGTTTCGCCTCTCCTTAGCGCCCCTGCATCTCCACTCTGACTATTACCGGAACATCGCTCAGCCTCCAGAGAGCAGAGTCTCTCGGAGTCCAACCGGCGGTGTTTGCTGACACACTTAAAAAAAAAACCACCGGTAGGATGTGTGCAAGGTCCGTGGGCCGCCAAGGAAGGCTTGCCGGGCCAGTGGCGGCCCGCAGGCCGTACAATGGGTACCCCTGCCTTAGGACATGAGTTATAGATACCAGAGCTAACTATAGCTGCTGAGTTTCAGTAGTTTTGTATGTTGTCACTTAAATTCACACCTAATTATAATGTTGTGTTAACCTTTGGCTTATACAGTGAATGTCTAGTTTTTTAACATAAAGTAATATTTTGTTACCATACCTAAAGCCAAACCCCCCTCGGCTGTGTGTGGCAAGGGGTTGGCCACGGGGCCTGGTCTACAGCCAGGCGTTGCATCCAACCTCCCTGCAGGCAGCCAACCCCAAGCTGTGCATGACCTTTGGCCATCTGCAGCAGGGGTATGACCACAGGGTCTAGCCCATCATCAGGCCCTTCCTCCAATGCCCCTGCAGGTACCTTTTGGCGTGCACTGCATAGGTTTGGCCTTTGGGCAGTGGGAACCTCATCCTCCAGGGGATTTGTTTTAAAGGGGAAATTCCAATTATAAAAGGGAGGGGCCACGTGGCTCCCCACCCCGTGTTGTATTAAACCCCAGGGACCACATTTCCCATGGCGACATGCCAATATAAAGGGGATTGGGGCCATGCGCCCCCTTTCCTGAGCCTAATGGGGCCCTCTGGACCCCATCCCCTGGGCCCCCTCTCAAAATTGCAGGTGGGTACCCCGGATCCCATCAGGGGCAACCACCAAGCACCACATTGGGGGCCCAGCCTGCTCCTCGCATATTGCGGGGGCCAGCATTGCTCGCACCAAGAGGGAGAAGCTGCTTATGCTTGCTTCTGCCAGGTGGGAGCAGGCTTCTATTTCCCTGCCTACACGGATACGGGCATGGAAACAGAAGTGTACTTCAACCCGGTAGGAGGATTTTTAAATCCCTCACCAGTTGGGAGCAGACATATTTCCCTGTCCGTGCTGCTGCTGGCAGAGATTTAGAAATGCTCCCCCTAGGTGGGACGAAACATATGTTTCCCTTCCGGATCAGTGTGGGCGGGAAAACTACTCTGTCCCGGAGGTGTCTTCCCCAAGACAGAGTCCTTGAGCCAGGTCAGGTTTTGGGGTCCCCATGGCCTTTGGAGGATTGGAAATAAGAGCTCTCCTCCCATTTTTTGTATGTTGGCCCGTTTATGGCGTCCCCAGGGCTTAATAAGGCTCGGGATGGGGGGCTACGTGCCCCATTGCCTTCAAAATAACAATTTGCGCTGCACCCCATTTCCCCCTGGGCTCGGGTGCAGAAGTTTCTTTTATCAAAAGACGCGTGGGAACCTTAATTTTTTTTTTTTTTTAAATGTTGCTGCTGATTTCATTAAAAGAACAGAGGCTACATTATGCATAATCTTTAATGCAGTCTCTAAGCAGCCGCATACATCATAGTAAAAATGTTCCATAAAAGAACATTCAGAATAGATAAAGGGCATGAACCAACATGAATCTGCCTCTTTTAAATACGGCTCTGAGCAGATAAGTGTTCTTCCTTTCTTTCCTTATCTTCATTTTATATGAAAAATATTTGAAGTTTTGGGGTTATTCTCACCCTTTCCTTCCCACCCTGCCTCCACACCGATTTCAAATTTATGGAAATCCCCTTACTTTCTTCCCTTATGGCCTATTTTATTGTGCCTAGTTTTATGACTATTCACATTATTGTTATTGTGTATTGTGTTTTTTCCTAAAGTTTTTTTCATTTTCAGCAATCGTAAGTATTAGCCTTTGTCATTTTCAGCAATCCTAAGTATTACCTTCTCTAAACTTTCCTCAGTTTTGCCGATCTTCATGTACTGTGCCACTTTCCACTCCTTATAGTTGTCCCTCTGCCTCGCGTGCTGATCGCGCGGATTTTCTCCTTGTTTTTAGCTTTGTAACACCGTGAAAACTGAGTTTGATTCCCCCATTTCTTCGCGTTACATACCGCTCCTCGAGCGCGGCAGTGTAACGCTTGTGGACTAGAGGAGTATACTTTGGCAACCGCAACGTCAACGTAGTCGCGTTGCCAAGGTGCTTTCCTCTTCCCTCTCGATTCTTATTCTCCGACACCGGTTTCTATGACAATGGGGAGGATAGTTGATCGCGAGCTATATCGAGTCAGTTACTCAGTCTTCGCGATCAGCTGTTACCTCCTGTCTCAACCGCAAGTGATAATTCTGTATTTTAATTAATGTAATACATTTTGTGCCTATTATATAAAAAAAAATTACAGGAAAGGTAAAACTCACTTTCCAGCCAATATCATATTGGGAGTCTAACCTCATTTTGGGACTATAACCTTCTTTGCCCTTGTTAGACCTTATAATTACAATAACACCAGCCATGTCTGACTCAGACAGTGAGGGTGCTTCTGCCCCTACTGCCAATATGGAAAATGAGAGTTTTAGAAAACGTCTACATAGTGAAATTCAATCCTGCATGTTTGATACTCTAATAAAGGTCATGTCCTCTAAAAGGTCATTCACATCTGATGAGGATGAGTTCCCAGAAACTCTCAATGTTGAAAACTTAGTGGTAAGATATCATTTGACCCCTAGGAGCACTGTGGGAGGTTCTAGCACCTCACAGAATCCGGGAGGTCTTAGCACCTCAAATACAATTGGAGGTCCTCACACCTCGAAAGCCACGGGTGTCCCTCGCGGCACAACTTATCAAGGTGTCCCTCGTGGTACACAATATCCGGGTATCCTTGCCGGCACAAAAAATTCAAGTGCTCATGACCTTATGGTAGAGAATGAATTCAGGGATGATAATTCATCAGATACCCCAGACGAATACATCCTTGATTTAAACGAGGACTACGATCAAGAGCTTTTTAACCCCCCTGAACCCTCCTCTTCCTTAAAGGATACCATTCTTGACTCTTTGGGAGAAGAAATGTTTTCTCCCCTAAACCATAAACATCTGAATGGTGGCCTCAGGACCACGTGTCTCAGTTTATCAATGAATGGTTGAGGTACCCACTAGAGGCTAATACTCGTAATATTCTCAGAGCTGAGTGCTCCAGACCTTCAATTGATGACAAAGCATGCCAAACTCCTAATTTAGACCCAGAATTGATACAATTTCTTTTCAAACTTGGCTGAGAGAGATCCCTTAAAGAATGCCAGGATTGTGTTCTAGACATACTAGGCCCATTAGCTAGAATTATTGACGCAGCTGAGGAGAGTCATATTAATGGCATTCCCCTTAATACTAACTTAATCAGAGGCTGGAGCCAGAGGGCTTTAATCCTTCTTGGAAATGCTAATTTTAGCTTAGAAGCTGAAAGACGTAGAGTTGTCTTAACCAAAATAAACCCTAAATTCTCTGACATGGCTGACGAGGAGACCTCTCAGAATCCTAAAGGGGTACTGTTTGGCAAGGATCTCATAAAATATCTCGGCAAGTATGTTGCAACTTTTACTGCTTTGGATAAAGCCCACCAAAACATGTGCAAGGTTTTTAATAATAACCTTTCTGGGCGGGCCGGAAGAAGGGGCCTTTCTTCCGGCCGATTTAACCAAAGGCCCTCCTCAAGATCACGCAGTTTCGGTTGAGGCTTCCAGCAATTCAATAACTCGCAGTTCTATCCCCAGAGAGGACGAGGCATCCGTTCAAGAGGATTTAGATCTCGCGGTCAATCCTCCACCGACATCACACCAAGTGAGTATTCTTGCCCCTCCTTCCCCTCTTTCTTCTCCCCAAGAGGTGGGAAGGAGACTCAAATTCTTTTTTCATAACTGGAAAATGGTCACTCAAGATCCTTGGGTCTTGAACACCGTCAAGGGTTTCAGAATAGACTTTACAGAAACCCCAACTCAATCATCTCTTCCATAGAATTTTCCAATTCCCTCGGAACTGCAAAAAATAATAGAAGAGGAGATCTCCTCCATCCTCAAGAAAGGTGCGATCAGAGAAGTCTCTCTGGAAGAACTGAGATTCAAAAGCACCCTCTTCCTGGTAGAGAAAAAAGACAAAGGTTGGAGACCAGTTACAAACTTAAGACATCTCAACAAATTCTTGGTGTACAGACATTTTAAAATGGAAGGAATTCATATCTTAAGAGGTCTTCTTTTAGAAGGAGACTGGCTAGTAAAGCTAGACCTGAAGGATGCCTATTTCACCATCCCTATGGCCAAAATTCATCAACCCTTTCTCCAATTCCTTTGGAAGGATCGATTATACCAGTTCAAAGCCCTCACGTCGGCCTTTCTTCCGACCCTTGGTGCTTTACCAAGGTTATGAGACCAATCGCCTCATTCCTAAGAGAAAGAGGAATCTGTTTGATCGTCTACCTAGGCGACATTCTAATCATGTCACAGGAACTTTCCCAAATTTCTCAAGATCTAAAGACACTTATGAACCTTCTCGAAAGTCTCGGCTTCATCATCAACAGGGAAAAATCGGCCTTGAGTCCTTCCAGATCCATTGAATTTTTGGGATTCACTGTGGACACATCAAAATCTCTCCTCCTTCTTCCTTCCAAGAAGATTACCAAAATCAAGAAAGAAATTCGTCATGTCCTGAAACAAGAAGACTTTCCCCTCAGGGAACTGGCCAGACTTCTCGGTCTTCTCTCCTCCTCTATCCAAGCGATTTTTCCAGGTCCTCTGAATTATCGAGCCATCCAAAGAGTGAAAGCGAGAGCCCTAATATCTGGTCTTTGGTACGAAGATCGCGTCTCTCTAGACCGAGAAGCCAAGTTGGAATTGAATTGGTGGCTGTTAAACATATCATATGGTACAATTTACTCGCATGCCAGAGGTGGCGACAGAACGTGTTCGACTTACCAGCCATTACAGTCTACGGTGTTTGTGTTTTTTGAGCACACAGTATTCACAACATATTTCAGGTAAAAGATCTGCATTAATCTATAACATAGGTGTTCGGGTGGTGTAGCAATACTTCCCATCTTGAGTATGTCTTTGTTTATCACAGCAGTAGAGAGCAGATTTTCCGGTTTGAAAAGTGCTGGAGTTGTTACTACTCTCGTTTCCTTCTAAGTGAGTTTAAGCCTCCCACAGTTAGATATGGTCAATAAGTTGTTTAGTTTATTCTTCTGATGTGTAGACACTGTGTTTTCTTCTACGTGCAGCAACTAAAGTTATTCCAAGTAGAAAGAGGATCCTCCTTTGGACATTGGTCATATGTGAGTGTTGCTGTTCAAATTGTGGGCAGTGAGAGAATTGGTCCTTTATCACAGCATGCAACTAACCTATCACCTCCTTTACAGTTTTCATTGTTTTCCAGTCTTCATTTGAATCTAACATTTACACTGGTTCTATGGTGTGTTAGCTTTTAATTCACTTCTTTCTTCTCACGGTGGTTTATCCCCCTTTTTCATGTTTTCATTCACCTTCTCAGCAATTGACTGGCAGTAGATATACCAGAGGTATCAGCATTGATATTTGTTCACATTTCTGGCATCACCCCTGGACACACTGGCGTTGCCTTTTGGTCAGTCACAATGTTTATTCTATCAGGAATATTGTTCATTCGTTTGACTAAGGATTCTCTTTCTTTGTTTAACAGTGCCCCTGAAGAAGGGATTTCATCCCGAAATGCATTGGGCATGACTAAGTATTTCGAAAAATACTGAAGTATTTCAACTGCATTTCTGTTCATCTGATCTTTTTGTACATAATTGAATGTTTTGATGAATTGGAATCAATTTTGATTTTTTGGTTATATAAGTTTGCATTCAATACAACTACAAAATTCTATCCTTTTGTGCCTTTGTGATTGAATTGTTTTGTTAAAAAAAATTCTGATAAATTTGTCTCTCATATAACATGTTTCTATGTATGTGGACAGTTTAATTCTTTAATTCTAGCAGTGCGCCTGGCATACTGGTGGTATTCCACCAGCTATTTTTCTTTACAGCTACACCACCAGATCGCGGGTAGCTGCAACGTCCGAAAGGGAAGCCCCAGGGAGTGGTGCTGACGCTGCACTCGGTTGGTGCTGATTTTTTTCTTTTTGGGCATAAGAGAAACAAGGGTGAGTTGCGCCCTCGCCCCCATGAGAGCGCGGGCCGGTGGAAGCCACTTGCTTATAGAGCTCTGACTCTTGGTACATAGAGCATTGCAGGGAAGCCCAAGACGGGCCCCCCGAAAGGAAGGCCAGTTGACCTAGAGATTGCCTTGCGTTCTGGTAGGGCGCAAGACCCTAAGGTGCTGTGTACACCTTACCTGTGTTACTGTGGTGTACTGCTGTTTATGATGCATGCCTAAGGTGATTTATGCCTAAGAGGGGCAGGATGAGTTATGTGTTCACCATAGTGCACTATTGCTGGTTATGTTTTGCATAATGTATTTATGCTAAATGCCTTTACCAGTAGTTACTGATTTCGATCGTTTACTACTTGTGCGATTCTAAATGCAATGACAGTGGCCCAATTAGCCCTGTAATATATATAAGCCCCTGTAAAGTAATACCTAGAAGGCACGGTGTACATATGTGATTATGCTCTGATGTGTTTCATGGATAATACAAAGGCTATTTTTGATATAACCTTGTGTGGAGTTTGTTTTGTGGTGTGCCTAGTGTGTCGCTGCTGTGTGAGTGTGTTGCGCAAATGCCTTACACATTGCCTCTGGGATAAGCGTAACTGCTCATGCCTAGCTACCAAGCGGATGAGCAGGGGTTATCTTCAGCATGTAACTTCCTTGCCCTGAGTGGTGGTTTCTGCATGGCTTAGGCACATGCCCTAGCCAACCAGAAATCTAATTTCTAACAGTATATATATATATATACATATATATATATATATATATATATATATATATATATATTACCTACTGGCGGTCGCCAGTAGGTATATATAGTTAGGATTTTTTCTCTATGGGAAGAACAAAGCAGCGGAGACAAAGGAGGAAACAAAGGAAAAGCAAAAGGAGTGGAACGCGAGCCAATGGGAACCAGATTTGGAGGCTACAAGAAACGCAATCAATAATGGAAGACAAAGATATGGTAAATAAAACTATAGTGAATCTATCTAGTAGAGAATTAACAGGAACCGAAAGGAATATTTTAAGCCTGGGACTCTCGTTCTGCCCAACGGAGATATTTAATTACAGTGAGACCAGAATAGACATTTTTCGCTTTATAAGAAAGCTAAAACTGGCAAAGTGGCATGCATTAAGATCAGACATTAGAACTTCTGTGGTGCATGATTATTCAGCCCCTAGTCAGCCTTCTCTGACTGTGGGGGATGCCAATGCTATCCAAGTAGCGTATAGTCTACTTCGGGAAGGAGAGGGTACAATTGCATCTAATAGCAATGAGGAAATAGAGACATGGGATATAACCACAGGTAGAGCAGCGTTGACGAGTTTCAAACCTAAATCAGTATTTTTTCCCAATCTCGCTCATGATAATGTTGACACCTTTCATGATGTAACAACTAAATCACTATTGAAATATAAACATCAATTTAGAGATAAGGAAGGTGGATTTAATTTGAATTTCAAACAAAGAAAAGCAATTATATCCCTAGCGACCGATTCCTCCATTATAATACGCCCAGCAGATTATTATTATTATTATTATATTTAATTTTATAGAGCGCACAGCTACCCTGAGGTTTCCCGGCGCTAAACCAATAAGGAGAGTGTACAGTAGCAGAAATTAAAGATCAAAGAGCCACGTTTTAACATCCCTTCTGAATTTTAGATAGTTGGATTCCGTCCGAATGGAAAGAGGAAGAGAATTCCACAGGGATGGGGCCAGAAAAGCAAAAGATCGACCTCCCATTCTAGCTCTTTTCGTCCTGGGGATCCGAAGTTTATGTTGGCTAGATGAACGGAGAGTGCGGGAAGGAAGGTACGGATGAATAAGAGATTTCAAATACTGGGGGGCTTTGCCAGTGTTAATTTTGTGTACAAAACAAAGAGCCTTGAATTTGCATCGATTGTCAATGTTTAGCCAATGAAGACTACGACGGTGCAAGGAAGTGGAGGATTTGTAGGGTAGGTTACATAGAAGACGGACTGCCATGTTCTGAACCGTTTGTAGTTTTCGAATGACCTCTTTACCCGCACCCAGGAAGAGAACATTGCCATAGTCGAGGCGAGATGTTATTAACGCCTGGACTACGGTTTTCTGGGTTTCAAGAGGGAGCATCCAGGTGATTTTCCTCAACCATTTGAGGATGGTTGTACAAATGGAGGAGACTCTCACGGCATGTTGTCTCATGGACAGCTGATCATCGAATATTATTCCCAGGTTACGAGCAGTTTTCGAAGGGTTGGGAGAGGTGCCCATTTGAACAGGCCAGTGGGAGGGTCCCCATAAGGCAGGATTGTTGCCAAATAGGAGGAGTTCCGTTTTCCCTCCATTCAGTTTTAACTTGTTATTGTACATCCAAGACGCAATATTATTAAGTCCATGACAGAGGGACGATGTGGTGGAAAGATGACAGTTGGAGAGGGAAAAAATAATCTGGGTGTCATCTGCATATGAGAATATAGAGAGCCCTGCCTGCTCTGCAATATCCGCTAAGGGTCGAACATATAAATTAAAAAGAAGGGGGCTTAGAATAGAGCCTTGTGGGACACCATATGCAGATGTATGAATTTTTGACATAGATGTAGCCGAAAAGACTTGAAATGTCCGATCGGACAGAAAACTAATAAGCCATTCAAGGGCAGAGTGAGAGATGCCAGATGTTCTTAAAGTGTTAATCAGAATGGGATGGGAGACCGTATCAAATGCGGCACTTAAATCTAATAGAATAAGTGCCACGGTCTCCCCTCTGTCAACCAGGTGACGAATGGTTTCAGAGACTCCCAACAAAGTGGATTCTGTGGAAAAACCAGAACGAAAACCAGATTGTGAGGGATGTAGAATGCTGTGAGATTCAATATGGCTGGTAAGTTGCTTATTTATATGTTTTTCCAGGATCTTGGAATAGACAGGAAGCAGGGAAATTGGTCGGAAATTAGCAGAAATATTAGGATCAGCATTGGCCTTTTTGAGCAATGGTACAACCATCGCATGTTTCCAGGAACTAGGGACCTTAGCCTCCCTAAGAGAAGTATTTAATAGATCCACTATGAGTTTTAAGGAGGGTGGGTCAAGGGTAAGCAAGATTTGAGGAGGGAAGGGATCAAGAGGGGAACCAGATTTAATGCTTTTCACTAAATTAAGTAGTGTGGAAGGAGTAAGTGGATCCCAAACCTTAATCTCCGCCCCTTCCAGCTGAGAGAAGTCTGCGGCCATAGAAGCCGAAGGTTCAGAAACAGGACAAGCATTAGATGGACCAAAGTTGGAGTATATACTCTCGATTTTGGAGACAAAGAAGTCTGCTAAGGAATCACATTGTGATTTATCCAAACAAGGGGCCTTGGGTTGACTGGTGGCACCCGAGAGTTCCTGCACTACCTTGAACAAGGCTTTAGGACGATTTTGAGCGTTCAGGATGGATGAATTAACATATTCTGTTCTGGCAGTTTTGCAGAGAGAATGGTATTTAGTTAGAGCAGCTTTATAGTGTAATTTAGCTTGAGGGTCGTAATCTGAGCGCCATTTCCGCTCAAGATGTTTGCAGCTGGTTTTTTCTTTTTTTAGTTGATCATTGAACCAAGGGGCCGGAGGGTGATGTATATTAAATGTCTGCTTACGAAGTGGGAGACAGATGTCTACAGCAGATGTGAGCCAGTGCTGAATGACGTCCACTTGATTAATGCTACTGATCTCAGTGAGTGGTATAGAGTTAGACAAAGTAGAGTTGAATTTACTGGAATCTAATTTCTTCCAGTTGCGGGTCATTCTAGGTTTAGGGGCGATAGCTAGGTCATTAAAGGAGTGCGCAAATGAAATGGAAAATTCTAGTACAAAGTGGTCCGACCACGGAACAGGTAAGGGGAGCTTACAGGATACTGCATCCAAATTAGATAGAATAGGGTTGAGCAGATTGCCCGCCTTGTGGGTAGGTTCAGAGTTGTGTAGGGTAATATTCATGGCCGCTAAGTCAGACAGTAAGTTAGAGCTAATTGGGCATGTGGCATCGTTAAAATGAATGTTTAGATCACCAACAATGAGGAAATTGGTTGACACCAGTAGTAAAGGAGCTAAACATTCTGGTAAAGATGTAGCCCATGAAGAGGCATTGCCAGGAGGGCGATAAATCAAAACGCCTGTAAGTGTGAGATTGGGGGATAGCAGCAATTTAAACAGCCCAGCCTCACAATTAGAGATTGCGATATCCTCCCATTTACAGGAGAGGGTTCTTTTAAAAATAATGGCTATTCCCCCTCCCTCCTTGCCCTTTCTGTTACTGGCCAGGAGGGTGTAATTATCTGGAAGAGCGATTGCAATATCAGGGCCAGAGTGGTCCGTTAGCCAGGTCTCCGTGAGGAACAGGGCATCAGGTTGGGAGGAACAGAGAAGGTCAAAAACATCTCTACTATGCTTAGGGAGGGACCTGCAATTCAGACTAATAAAGTTAAAAATTTGTGAGGAGGGTTTAGGTTTTGATTTACATAAGAAATCGGAAGCCGAAATGTCCAGTGTTGATGGGAAAGCAGTAAGAGATAACAAACACTCTGGGCAGATCAGGGGCGTGTGCTGAGGAGAGAAGGAGGTATCATTAGTGCAATGTGGAGTCCTAAGGGCCAGGAGAGTATGTTTTGAATAGGTTCGCCTGAAGTCAGTATTAGGTGAAGCATAAGGACTGGCCCTGGGCCGTGTACCGGCGCGGACGGGCGCAGACGGGCAGGACTCTGGCACGACTCCGGCGCGCCACCGTCGCGCCCGCTGCGCACGTCCGCTGCGCGTCGTCCAGCACATCGGTTAAGTAGGAAGGCGGCGGTCGGATGACTAGACCGCACACCCCTGCTTCCGCCGGAAGTGATTAGGGATAGGAAGACCTCCCTCCACACCACGAGCAGGGCTCGGGGAGGACCGGGGAGTGTTAGAGCACGGATAGGTGACTGTGAGTAATCGACACACACGTTATTAAAATTTACGCACTTTTTAAAAAACACACGAGTGCAGGCAGCCGAAAATGTGACCCTTTGCTCTCTCACAGCATCGTCTCACACCCCGGAACCATAATGCACCAAAATGAACAATAGCAATAAGATTAAAAATAGCGTGGTCAGAGCACCTAAATCGTGCCCCCCACAAATTAATTAAGCAGCGCGGTGCTAGCACATAGGTCGTGCCCCCCGCAATCAGGTCAAAGAAATGCGCAGTAGTGCTGCAATACACGTACCCTTGTTGGTAGGACAGAAGCCAGATATTCACCTGCGTTAAGTAGGAAGGCGGCGGTCGGATGACTAGACCGCACACCCCTGCTTCCGCCGGAAGTGATTAGGGATAGGAAGACCTCCCTCCACACCACGAGCAGGGCTCGGGGAGGACCGGGGAGTGTTAGAGCACGGATAGGTGACTGTGAGTAATCGACACACACGTTATTAAAATTTACGCACTTTTTAAAAAACACACGAGTGCAGGCAGCCGAAAATGTGACCCTTTGCTCTCTCACAGCATCGTCTCACACCCCGGAACCATAATGCACCAAAATGAACAATAGCAATAAGATTAAAAATAGCGTGGTCAGAGCACCTAAATCGTGCCCCCCACAAATTAATTAAGCAGCGCGGTGCTAGCACATAGGTCGTGCCCCCCGCAATCAGGTCAAAGAAATGCGCAGTAGTGCTGCAATACACGTACCCTTGTTGGTAGGACAGAAGCCAGATATTCACCTGCGTTAAGTAGGAAGGCGGCGGTCGGATGACTAGACCGCACACCCCTGCTTCCGCCGGAAGTGATTAGGGATAGGAAGACCTCCCTCCACACCACGAGCAGGGCTCGGGGAGGACCGGGGAGTGTTAGAGCACGGATAGGTGACTGTGAGTAATCGACACACACGTTATTAAAATTTACACACTTTTTAAAAAACACACGAGTGCAGGCAGCCGAAAATGTGACCCTTTGCTCTCTCACAGCATCGTCTCACACCCCGGAACCATAATGCACCAAAATGAACAATAGCAATAAGATTAAAAATAGCGTGGTCAGAGCACCTAAATCGTGCCCCCCACAAATTAATTAAGCAGCGCGGTGCTAGCACATAGGTCGTGCCCCCCGCAATCAGGTCAAAGAAATGCGCAGTAGTGCTGCAATACACGTACCCTTGTTGGTAGGCTAAATAAGATAAAGGGGGAAATGTTGTCGTTCAAGACAGAACCATGTACATCGAAGAGGCTAGAAGACAGCTGGATAATGAATCATTCTACTGTAGGACTAATGGTGGAGTGTACAGAGATAATATCCTGACAATGTGGTCCAATTTAGCTAAGTGGCAGGAAGAAGGCTTATTATCATGGGAAGAATATGTTTTTCTGAAGAAAGATTACCCCAAATTGCCAATAATCTATTTCCTGCCTAAAGTCCACAAGAACCCACTAGTACCACCAGGGAGACCTATAGTGTCATCTATAGGTAGTGTTTATGAAAATGTGTCAAAATATGTCGAACATTTTCTGCAAGAATATGTAGGAAAACTTCCGTCATATGTGAAAGACACTCAGGATTTTCTGAACAAAATTACTGACTTACAGTGGGAACCAGATTACCTGTTGATGACAATGGATGTTAATGCATTATATACCATAATTGACCACAAACAGGGTATTGATGCATGCATGTATTATCTAAAAGAGCGGAACATAATGTACTTGGAACACACAAGAATGATAGGAGACATGATAAGAATATGTCTTGAAAATAATGTATTTATGTTTAATGGGGAACTGTACAAACAGACCACCGGGACTTGTATGGGTACTAATTTCGCACCGAGCTTTGCGAATCTATTCCTTGGTAAATGGGAGGAAGAAATCAGAGTAGATTCAAGATATAGGCAAGCGTTTGAAAAAGTCAGAATGTGGCTAAGGTATATAGATGACCTGTTTGTGGTGTGGAGTGGCAGTGATGTAGAAGCTGAAGAATTTGTGGAACAGCTTAATATCAACAGGTACAATATAAAATTGTCTCACTGTAAAGATAGACGTAAGGTCGAGTATCTAGACGTTGAGGTGAGTGCAGAAGGAGATCGATTGACAACTAAATTGTTCCGAAAGGAAACCGCGGGCAACAGTGTCCTCCATGCTCTTAGCAGTCACCCAGACACCCTAAAATGGAGTATCCCCTACGGGGAACTGCTACGAGCAAGGAGGAATTGTTCTAATACTGAAGAGTATAAGCAAGAAAGCAAAAACATGGTACAGAGATTCAGAGAAAGAGGCTATCCCAAATGGGTTTTGGATAGGGCCTTATCTAGAATGGAAAGTGTCACAAGAGAAAAAACACTAACACCAAAGAACGTGGTAGAGGAGGACACTGAAAACACTAGAGTAATCCTCACGTACAATAAAGGGTCGCAAGCTGTGAAGAAAATAATTTCCAAAAATTGGAATATTTTGAAATGTGACCCTATTGTTGGACCAAGACTGAGTGTAAGACCTGCTATAACATACAGAAGAAGTCGAAGTTTGAGGGACCTTATCACAAGGGGAGATATTACAGAACATAGAGATAGGAACCAGCATAACTTAGAGGGTTTCTTCCCATGTGGACATTGTAAAGCCTGTAAATACAGCTCAATGAGAAAGGAGTTTAAGATCCCTCATGTAATAAAGAAAAAGAAAATCGGACAATTTTTGACGTGTAGCTCGACACATGTGGTATATGTGCTGGAGTGTCCATGTCAAAAAAGATACGTGGGGAGCACGACTGTGATGGTTAAAAATAGAGTGAT
The DNA here is from genome assembly GCF_964261635.1 of Lissotriton helveticus. Classification (NCBI taxonomy): domain Eukaryota; kingdom Metazoa; phylum Chordata; class Amphibia; order Caudata; family Salamandridae; genus Lissotriton; species Lissotriton helveticus. The sequence continues at coordinate 38,100,773 of NC_136058.1, forward strand.
GCAGCACCTAAGGGCTATCACCAATAAGGACCCACAATACCCTGTCGCGAGACATTTTGCCCAACATCATAATTCGAATTGCAATTTACTAACGTATTTTGCAATAGAACAGGTGAACCAGAACCCGAGGGGTGGGAACAGAGAGCTACAACTGCGAAAGAAGGAATCCAAGTGGATCCTTGAATTAGAGACGAGACAGCCTGATGGTCATAATGATCATGAGGAGTTAGTAGTACATCTGTATGATCCCTGAATATGTTAAATTCTTTCTTAACCATGAAGTCACTGTTGAGATCTCCAGTTAGTACAGCAAAGAATGCTTAAAATGTTTAAATGTTTATTTAAAGGTTATTTGGTCAATGCTTAACAATGTATATATGTTTTTTTAAAATATCTAAGAGGAATTCTAATGTAATTGTATTTTGTTTTACTCTAACAGGTGACATCAGGGAGCTCAGAGTAGATATCACGTGCACTTCACGAGCAATTGAAACCTGTCACCTGGAAGAATTCAGTTATAAGAGATCACGTCACTTTGTAACGTTACAATTTATTCACTTTAGTTCACGTTTTTCACTTTATGTTTTTAACAGCTAAACCCCCAGAGACAATTGACCCTTATACAGCCACTTGGCGAAAGAAAGGAAGGGTAATTGACAGGACAGCCTATTAGGCCACTGTGGCGAAACTATAATTTAGAAAAAACTGTAATGTACTTTATTTTTGATTCAAGAGTTGCTTTAAAACACGGCATCAAGAAATAAGGAAATTGTGAAAATAACCCCTTCTAAGATGTCTGCCAAAATGGTATTGTGCAGTCCTGTTTTGATGGCTATTACACTAAGTGTATGTAACTGGTGGAATGCTGTGGTATTGTTGTGTGAGCAAGGGAGCAAGGACTCCCGAAACGCGTAGCAGCAATTAAACCAACACTGTGTGACATTCCTGCCTTCTGAGAGCGCTTCATTGATTGAATCTTATGGAATATATATATATATATATATATTACCTACTGGCGGTCGCCAGTAGGTATATATAGTTAGGATTTTTTCTCTATGGGATTTTTGAAAATTCTATGTCTAATAACTTTGGCGTTTGTGGACGGAATTGGCTGAAATTTTCAGGAAAATGGCACATTTTGTTTCTGAGCAGCCCTTGAAAATTTGGGGGGGGTTCGTCCAGGGGGGGCCGAGAAAAAAGGGGGGTCCCAAAACGTGTTTTTAACATTGAGTTTTCCATAGGGCGGTTGGCCTCACTTTTAGCCCGAACGGCTGAATGGATTTGCACGAAACTTGGCAAAATTGTAGGGACTGGTAGCCCGATGTGCCTTTTGTAGGTCTCAATATATGTGCTCCAGTGGATTTTGAGAAATTAACGTTTAAAAAAAGATATATATCTGTAACAGCGGACCGGGCAGCGCTCCAGTTCGCGTACTTTTCGCGCAACGGAGCTTTGTGAAGCGAAGCTGATTGGTTCTCCGGCGTCTGTCAACATTCCAAACAGTCCGTAGCGGCCGCCATCTTGTCTCTCGGTAGGATCGAGAGACAAGAGGAGGCGAAAGCGAAGGGGCAAATGACCATAAGGGGGCATAGTAGATCCTCCCTGACCTCTTAGGTTTGATGTACCATTTTGCCAAGTTTGGTGTAATTCCGTTCAGCCATTCAGGCTGTAGACGTATCTAAATGTCAATAATCGAACGGCTGATTGGATTTGCACGAAACTTGGCAAAATATTAGGGACTGGTAGCCCGATGTGCCTTTGCTAGGTCTCAATATATGTGCTCCAGTGGATTTTGAGAAATTAACGTTCAAAAAAAGATATATATCTGTAACAGCGCTCCGCTTCGCGTACTTTTCGCGTTACGGAGCTTTGCGAAGCTGATTGGTTCTCCGGCGTCTGTCAACATTCCAAACAGTCCGTAGCGGCCGCCATCTTGTCTCTCGGTAGGATCGAGAGACAAGAGGAGGCCAAAGCGAAGGGGCAAATGACCATAAGGGGGCATAGTAGATCCTTCCTGACCTCTTAGGTTTGATGTACCATTTTGCCAAGTTTGGTGTAATTCCGTTCAGCCATTCAGGCTGTAGACGTATGTAAATGTCCTATGGAAAATTGCATGGGGAAAACACATTTGAAAGTGTTGAAATTTAGAACCAATTAAAATGTTACTTTGGTTTTGTATTTGTGTGTGATGAAAGTTAATTGGTTATATATATATGTCAAATGAGAGGAAACCACAGCCATTTTGTGATACTACTGTCTGAGGTACATTTGTGAGGAATTTTTGGTGGTGAATTTCTGGTGTTTGATTTACACAGTACTAACACTTCTCCTACTTTTAAAAAGGTGAGTTGTTAATTTGTAAGGGGAACTATGTTGTACACTTGAAGATAATTTGAAAAATGTTTTCTGTTATTTATTTGCAGTCCTTCTGTTATACTAAATACTTGATAAAGTTAGTTTTATATTATGTATTACTAAAAACGATAAATGAAAGTGATTATTTTTTTCTGCAATTTACAGCAAGCAATTTCAAAATAAAATGGCTCACAATGAAGAGACCGTGGCAATTTCTTTTGAATTGTCCACTACATTGATTGAAATTGAGAGCACCAATAATGAAATATTGTCACAAGGAGGAGATGACGTGTATGATTTCATTAGATTGATTGAAATTGACAGCACCAATAATGAAATATTGTCACAAGGAGGAGATGACTTGAATGATTCCACTACATTGATTGAAATTGAGAGCACCAATAATGAAATATTGTCACGAGGAGATGACTTGAATGATTCCACTACATTGATTGAAATTGACAGCACCAATAATGAAATATTGTCACAAGGAGGAGATGACTTGAATGATTCCACTACATTGATTGAAATTGACAGCACCAATAATGAAATATTGTCACAAGGAGGAGATGACTTGAATGATTTTTTTGATCAATCTGTTGATGGCGAATTTATCGAATGTTTGGAGACCATAGAGTTACAAGAATCATCATTGCAGACTTTTCATGAGGAAATTGCTGATGAGGACATGTTACTAGTTCTTTCAAATTTAGAAAATTCTGAAGAATAAATTTATATTTAGAAATCAAAAATTGTTTGAGACATTATTCATTTTTATTTTTAATTTATGAGGTTGTAGCGAAGTGATTGTAGTATAAAATGAGACTTATAGTATAGAGTGCAACATTTTTATGTTACATGGTAAGTTTACTCATATTTACTTCCCTTCTGCCACTATATTATCTCCAATGTGTATTTGACATCTCTTCTTCATCTCCGGCCTCCTTTCTCTCACTGTGTGTCTCCGATGCATCTTATCGCTGCTATTTTGTGTGATTACAGAAGAGAGTAAAATAAAATAGTTCGGAACGTGAAAAGGGGGCAAAGTAGAGTACCCCTCACCCCCTAGGCCTTTTCAGGCGGTCCCAAAAGGATCAGTTTCTGCTTTCCTGAGAGATTATGGTATGAGTTCCATATACCACAATAATTTGCATTACAACATGCAAGATATCTATCTCCTATTACCAACTTTTGGAGATATTCGCGCTAAGCGCGAATATCTCCAAAAAGTAACACCTGCCCTGAGCAGTTCTTAGCCATGTTATCCAATGGGAGGTGGATAACATGGCTAAGAGCATTAGCTCGGTAATGCATGAATATCGCTGACTTTTTAGCGATATTCATGCATTGCGGCCGTTTTTTATCGCATTTGCGATAAACCTTGATAATAGCAAGGTTTATCTTCGATAATTTCTGACGATGCTTAGCGGTAAAAAATTTGTTGGTAAGCATCGTTAGCGATAAATATCGCTTAACTTTGGTAATATGCACCAACGTCTGTTAACGTTCGATTCGAAGGAAATGAGGAAGTGTTGAAAAACATTGTTTGCGCCATCTTGCCTTTTTTGAAATGCCACACTTTTGTCGTGCACGGCAGCCATTTTAGATGCCTTGACCAGACCCACTCTCTGCACGCTGTCGATTCGTAGCATGGCTCCCCACCCTCGCAAGCATCTTCCCCAGGCACTGGTCACCCCCGCTCTCTGTCTTATGCATGGGCAATAAACCTCCCCCATCTGCGCTGCTCTTCCCTGAGAATCACACTCTGTGCCCGCCCGACACCTCCCTTTCGCCCTATTCACTACCGCACCCTCTGACACTCCTCTTCCTCTGTGTCCGATTGTCCAGGCTATCAGCTAGCCCTGCAGATGTAGTTTATGGCTCCAGCTGTAAAGAATCACCCCTCTTCAAAGGAGTTATAGTAGATCAAGGCCCACACCCGATGAGATCCGTCACACCACACGTGTTCCTACTATCTGAAAACCATCCTGTATTGTGATTGGGGAGGGGACCGAGCCTGAAGCGGAAGATTCCAGGAATGACTCTTTGTACATCAAAGTTTTTACAATTATGTGTCACATTAAAAATATATAGCACTCCAACAAAGTAGTAGGAATATAAAACTTTAATAACATATAAATATATACAACAAAACAAAAACAGTAAAAACATTTAAACAACGAAGAGACCGTGGCAATTTCTTTTGAATTCCTGATGAGGACATGTTACTAGTTCTTTCAAATTATGAAAATTCAGAAGATGTTGCCTGGGGGTGGGTCGTCAGTAGCAGTCTGTTGTGCGAATAGTTCCAAGGCAGCAGAACGCGCTGAAATCTAGATGGCACGAAAGTGATGTCTAGTAAGTTGCCGCCCAGCAAATAACGGCGTGGGGCGCCGCGGGGGTGAGTGAGTCCAGTAGGCACCACAGCTATTCTTACCGGCATTGCAGAATTACTGCTGGGGACAATGCCTGTGCTGTAGCAGGGTCACAGCAGAAACAAAAAGGATTCTGTTGAAGATGTTGTTGGTTTTCAATTTGAAAACAGTTCTGGTGTCAACTGCTATGCTAATGTAGTGGTTAATGTTTTGTTTTCTCTAGAAAATGTAAAAGAGGGGGAGGCAGTCCAAAGTTCCGTTAAAAGGGCAAAGGAAAGGATCGGTGGTTTGAACTATCAGTCAAAAAGGGGAGGGGGTGCAACAATTTTTCCTACCGGGTCACACTGTGCTTTCACCGGAACTGAGGTCTGCAGGATTCTAGTAATTCAAAGTGAGGCTGGCGCCAGCATGGGAGCGCCGACGTCCCGCGGATACAGTTTCGTCACTCCACGGGCGATCATGGCAGTCATTCCCCATCGGGGGTGTCTGCGGGGGTCGGAGACTCCCGCGGCTCCTCTAGAATCTTCAAGGTCGTGGAGGACTACGGTGGTGGAGTCGACCAGTGACCGGGCCATTTCTTTATGCTGGGCCCGCTCTTGCCAGGTCGACCGCCATTTTGAGAGTTCGGTAGCTACTGGCGATCGCGGGGTCAAATGAGCGGACGGGCTCCACCCTGCCGGGCGAGACGTTGCAGCATCGCCACAGTGGAAGAACCCTTTTCCGGGCGCTTGGAGCGCTGAGGGTGCAGGTGGGAAGCCTCCACTGGGGAGGCGGGAGAGACCTGTTCGCACCGTCTCTCCCTCCCAGTGCACCCCACGGCGTCTCGCCTGAGATTTGTTATGGCCGGACCAGGCGATGAGGACGAGGGGGGGGGGGTCGGAGGCATGTGCAAGACATCCCCCCCCCAGTGTTGTCGCAGCCATTATTCAAGAAAGAAGAAGTGTCCCGTCCGTCTTCGGGCCGGGCTTCCGGTGGATGTCGGCCGGACGCCCCTGGCTCTGGCCCCATGAACGGGTTCCTTGGTTTATCGGCTGCAGCCGGATCCCGTCGGCCTCGGCCCCCCGACCGTTGGTGGCCGGACCGGAAGAGCATGTGGCGGGACTACCTGAAACTCTCAAGGGCCACCGCGGCCGGACTGGGAGAGAGAGGGGAGGGTCGAGGAGACATTCCCCCCCCCTGCAACTCTTCAGCGTTGTAAAGGCAATCCCCTGGCCGGGTCCCGCTGGCCTCGGCCTCTCCTCCGGCTACACCCTACGTTAGGATCTCCTGGCCGAGGCGTGGCAGCAGGACCCGCCTTATATGGGCTGCTCCCGGCTGGGCGTAGCCGCAACCCTGCCCCACCTTGGAAGTTTCCAGAGTGGGGGCGGATGTTCTACTGACTTGCATTTTCCCTAGTCTATCGATTTTTTGGGCGTGGCAGGCGGTGGGACAGCGAGGGGTGATTTGGTTTCTCTTACTGTTTTTCTGGTCTCTCACCACTGGCATATTTCTAACGTTTTCTTGTTTCTAGGACATTAATAGGTTTTATCATTACGTTATGTTATCGTTTCTTTGTTCGTTGTTTAATAAAAGTTCATGTTCATCAGTGGCCTACTGATTTTCGTTTTCCTATTCTTTTCTTTCCAGGTTGTTTCATGCTAAAGTTTCTGTTAACAGGATACAGTGATCACTTCGTTATTATTGCATATGTCCTTTTCACTAGGGGTGCTCTCTGGTCGGGCCAGATGACGTATCTCTAGTAAATGGTCCGGGTGAAACAGGTGCATCAATCAGTGGGGAGTAGATAGGCATGACAGATTACAACGGGGGAGAAAGGTCCGCATTACGTACCCTTTCACTATTTGCAAAGATTTTCCTACGTATATTTGCAAACAGGGAATACCTCCAAAAAGAACCAATTCCCAAACAGTCAATGTTTGGGGAAACAATCAATCAATGAGGAACGAAATAGGCACGACGTGTTAAAGGTTTGCGTTACCTACCCTTCACTATCTGCAAAGGGAGAGAGAATATTCCTATTCTTCCTCGTTTGCAGGCAGAGAAGATTCTTAAGAGAACCAACTTCGAACAATTCAATGCTCGATTCAAACAATCAAGAAGGGGTACTGTGAACACAAATGAACGCCGCTTATGTACATACACATTGGTATTATCAACAGGTTGTTCCTAATGTTTCTATTTTAGGGAGGTCAAAAAGAGATCCCATTAGTGGCCTACTGATTTTGCTCGATTCCTTTTGTTTTTTTACACGATTTTTCGCTATCTGCAAAGACTAAACAGAGTATTGCGACTCTGTGCTTGTTTGTAAATAGAGAATGAACCAAAGAGAACAATCAATCAAATGGAGAGAGAAGCAGGCACGATGGATTACAACGGGGGCAAAGGCCTGCGTTAACTACCCTTCACTATCTGCAAAGAGAGAGTACTCCTAATAGAAATGAGGGGGGGGGCAGCATTCAAAGCAGATCAGTGTGCATAAACACGAAAATGTTTTTACTTACCACGTACTTGACATTCGACAGCTTATGATATTTGCTATTAAAAAACCATTGAAATTCACTGAAAAAACCATAGGTTATAGACCATATATAGTTAGGAATTAGCATTTAAAAAACCTTATTTTACTCACACAAAACCATTGAAATTCCATATATAGTTAGTTGCACTAACTATATATCGCGCACCCGCAATCCACTGCTGATCATGTCACATATTACATCATTCATGACATGGTCAGTGACATCACTGATGACATCACTGATGACATCTCAAATGACATCACTGATGACATCACTGATGACATCTCATTTGACATCATTCTTGTGCTAATACGATAAACCTCTTCAGACTCTAATATAACCTTAGATACACTCAGTGTATACAGACACTCACACACTGCCACTCATCCATGGAGTTACTCACACACCCAGTCAGTCATGCAAAGAAACAATCTCACCTCCATTTCTTCAACTATACAGTTAAACACACCTTACTTATTGAAACATATACTAACACATATTTACTCTCTTATACAATCCCTGATACAAGTTCACAATGATCGATACAACCACTCACTCATTCAGTGGCTCTCATGCACAGTTATTTATATATGCCAACTCTCACATGTACTGTGTTTTACAGATGTACTTACTATGACATGTAGCATTGAGATATCCATTCACTCATCCATACACTCATGCACACAGTCAACTGCCCATGTAGCTGTTTCCACATGCACTCTTGAACTCATACACCTAGTGAATAAACTGCTCACACATCTATGCACAGAGTCACACACCTTCCAGCCACCCCCACACAAACTCAATCTCCCATAGAAATACTTGGGCAACCAATTAATAACACATATAGCCTCTCGTACAGCTAATGATCAACACATGCAGCAGTTTACATCACAACAGACATAATGATACACAAATTAAGACAGTTTAGTCACTAACCCATGCATTCAGTGAGACACATTTAATCACTCACTCATACAGTCAGTCACGCACCTACTAAATCCTTCATCCAGACACTTATACATCCACTCATTCTTCAATATGTAAGTCATATTTTAACTTTACAGAAACATACAGTCACTGGATGTTGTCATCAGTGATGTCATCAGTGATGTCATTTGAGATGTCATCAGTGATGTCATCAGTGATGTCACTGACCATGTCATGAATGATGTAATATGCGACATGATCAGCAGTGGATTGCGGGTGCGCGATATATAGTTAGTGCAACTAACTATATATGGAATTTCAATGGTTTTGTGTGAGTAAAATAAGGTTTTTTAAATGCTAATTCCTAACTATATATGGTCTATAACCTATGGTTTTTTCAGTGAATATATATATATATATATGTATATTCACTGAAAAAACCATAGGTTATAGACCATATATAGTTTGGAATTAGCATTTACAAAACCTTGAAAATTCACTGAATAAACCATAGGTCATAGACCATATATAGTTAGGAATTAGCATTTACAAAACCTTATTTTACTCACACAAAACCATTGAAATTCGCATATATAGTTAGTTGTACTAACTATATATCGCGCACCCGCAATCCACTGCTGATCATGTCACATATTACATCATTCATGACATGGTCAGTGACATCACTGATGACATCACTGATGACATCACTGATGACATCACTGATGACATCTCAAATGACATCACTGATGACATTACTGATAACATTACTGAGCACATCACTGATGACATTATTCATGTGATAATACGATGAACCTCTTCAGACTCTAATATAACCTTAGATACACTCAGTGTAAACAGACACTCACAGACTGTCACTCATCCATGGAGTTACTCACACACCTACTCAGTCATGCAAAGAATCAATCACACCTCCATTTTCTCAACTATACAGTTATACACACCTTACTTATTCAAACAGATACTAACATATATTTACTCTCTTATACAATCCCTCATACAATTTCAGAATGATCCATACAGCCACTCACACATTCACTGGTTCTTATGCACATTTATTTATATATGTCAACTCTCACATGTACTGTGTTTTACATATGTACTTACTTTGACATGTAGCACTGAGATATCCATTGACTCACCAATACACTCATGCACACAGTCAACTGCCCATACAGCTGTTTCCACATGCACTTTTGAACCCATACATCTAGTGAATCAACTGCTCACACATCTATGCACAGAGTCATAAACCTCCCAGCCACCCCCACACACACTCAGTCTCCCATACAAATACTTGGGCAACCAATCAATAACCCATATAGTTACTCATATAGCTACTGATCAACACATGCAGCAGTTTACAGAACAACAGACATAATGATGCACAAATTAAGACAGTTTAGTCACTAACCCATGCACTCAGTGAGACACATTTAATCACTCACTCATACAGTCAGTCATGCACCTACTAAATCCTTCATCCAAACACTTATACATCCACTCATTCTTCAATATGTAAGACATATTTTAACTTTACAGAAACATACAGTCACTGGATGTTGTCATCAGTGATGTCATTTGAGATGTCATCAGTGATGTCATCAGTAATGTCACTGACCATGTCATGAATGATGTAATATGTGACATGATCAGCAGTGGATTGCGGGTGCGCGATATATAGTTAGTACAACTAACTATATATGCGAATTTCAATGGTTTTGTGTGAGTAAAATAAGGTTTTGTAAATGCTAATTCCTAACTATATATGGTCTATAACCTATGTTTTTTTCAGTGAATTTTCAAGGTTTTGTAAATGCTAATTCCTAACTATATATGGTCTATAACCTATGGTTTTTTCAGTGAATTTCAATGGTTTTTTAATAGCAAATATCAAAAGCTTTAAAATGTATTCTTCTTTAAATCGAAAAATATATGTTATATGTTTTTAATATAATTTGTTTATGTATATATATATTTTTTTTTTTATTTTTATTTCGCTCCCGGTCCGCGAACCGGGTAGCTTCCCGTTAGCTCAATTTGGTGCCGCGACCCGGTCCGCGAACCGGTAAACGTTCCGTTTGCGCAACTGCCGCGTTAGAAAACAACATCGTGATGCGTCGCGTAATCGGGACGTATGGCGTTCTCGCGTAATGCGTCTTATGACGCGCCGCGTTAGCGCACCCGGAAGTGCTCCGGAGCGCGAACCGAGGCGCAAAGCGCAGCTCCCCGGAAGCGATCCGGGGCGCGGCGCGGAGCGCGTAACGTAAGCGTAACAGGTCATGTGACTTGTTAATAAAACTTTCTATTGGTTCATTTCACTTTTGGTTTCCTAATGATGTAAGGCTAGGTAATGTGACCTAAAAATAACACTTTTCATTGGTTTAGAACATTTTGTTTTCCCAAATGATGAAAGCCCCCACCTTCTTTCCTCACTCTGACTTTCATCTTTGTGAGAGGAAGACCTGTTTTTGCTTATTAAAATAATGGCATCTGTAGTACCTGCAGCTGGTGGACCCCCACCACCACCACAACCACCTAGGAAGGAAGGACCACCTCCACAGTTTCTTCCCAACCCAGAGGAGGAAGAGGAAGAAGAAGAGGAAGAGGAAGTAGAGAGGAGGCAGTTCTTACATGAAGAGCCCCGGAAATCCCACCACAAAGACAGTTTTATTTGGCAGTTTTATTCTTTTCCTCGAGGCCAAAAAAAAGTGAATGCCCGACATGTGACATGCCTCATTTGTAAAGATGTTTTATCTAGAGGTACAGACAAAAAGTATAGTTATGGTAACTATACTATGCACCGTCATATGCAGAGGTGGCATCCACTGAATTACAGCGTTGCAGAGATGCGTCACCTCCAAGACAACCCACCAACTCCTGTGGCCAGTACATCGGCACAGGTAACTCTGTCGGGACCAGAGGCGAGGGAAACGGTCCCAAACATCCAACAGAATTTTATGCACATGAAGATAGTGTGCCTTTATTGTGGTGACCTACTCTCATGTGCAAATATGAGTATCAATTTGATAAACAGAGCATTTGAAAACCACAAGTGCTCAAAACGCCCCAAAAAATAAAAAAAAATTTTTGCTCCTGTTGAGCCCTTTCTAATGCCTGTTTTTCGTTGTTCCCCCTCAAAAAAAACAAAAAAAAATTAAAATCGTTAAAAAAATACAAAAAAAGTAAAAAAATGTTCAGAAAAATAATAAAAAATATATAAAACAACAAAAATAATAAAAAAAGGTCTTTTCAGAACTACCTCCCATTTTTTAAAAATTACTAACATTTTTAGCACTCTTGACTTCATTTTTCTCATTGGTGCGCTTCCCGGTACGCGCACCGGTACGCGAACCGGAAGCGAACCAAATTTTTTTTTTTAAAAAGAAGAGTTAGTATAAGGGAAGGAAACAGAGAGTAATGTTAAAAGAAAGACAGCTAGAGGGAGTAACAGAGAGATACTGTTTAATAGATCTATTTACCGAAGAAAAGATGGAAGAGGGTATAATTGTGAAAAACAAAATAGATAAGGAAGTGAAAGAAAAAAAGGAGAGTAGAAGAATAATAAACAAGAGTTTCTTAGAGAATGTGAGTGAATGTTCAAAATAAGAAGAAAAATAGTAAAGGATGTGGAATGAGAGGTGGGGATAGAACCGGACTAAAAGAACAATCCTGAGGGAAAGTGTTAAGAAAACAGTGAGCAAAAGTAAATAGGAATAAAACAAGATGTATGATAGTTAAAACATGTGGAATAACAGAGAGAAAAAACAGAAAGCAGAAAAGAAGAAGTGACAGAAAAGGAATGATTGAAACAGCAAAGAAATGTAAATAACATAGGGGCATATTATCAACACAGGCAATAAAATTTTCGCTGCTTTTATCAGCAGAAAACTGCCGCTAAAGCCGCTTTTGCGGCAGTTTTCTGCCAATAAAAGCAGCGATAATTTTATTGCCTGTGTTGATAATATGCCCCTTAGTGTGCTTGAACTACAGGGAGAAAGCATAATGAACAAGTAGTGAAAGAGTGATCAGTCAGAGACAGTGAGAGTAATAGAACAGGAGTGAGGAACTATGAGAACAGAGGGACTGAGAAAAGGAGTGGAAGGAGTAGAGTAAGTAAGTAATAGAGAAAGGAATGAGGGAAATAGCAAAGGCAGGAAACTGAGGGTTAAAGAAATGAAGCAGTGGAACTAATAGAAGTTAAATGTGATAGAAATGTAACGAAAAGAGTACAAAACATTTACCTTATAATTGTCGTTAACGTAGTCACTTGTTATTTTTATACTTTCAATCTGTGAAAGAAAGAACAAAAATTTGAAAAATATTAAAACATGTATTTAAAAATTAGAAAAGACAAGGGAAAAGATTGACAATCATCCAATTTTACAAAGAAATAAAGTTAGAGATAAACATGCAGAAAAAAAGAGAAAGAAACGGTGATAGACAGTCAGACACAAAAAGAAATTGAAATAGAGTAAATTACTAAGAGAAAAAAAAAGAAGATACTTTCAGTGACAGAAAAGAAGGATAGAAGAGAAAACTAAATTGAAGTTGTGTAAGCTACTAAAAGAAAATGAGTAAGGTAAACTATATAAGGAAAGGGTGAATAAGGAAAAGAGAGTGAGGGAGAGAGGAGACAGAGGAAGTGAAGGAAAGAGTGTCAGATACAGACTGCGTGAGGCATCTACACAATGTGATTCATAATGTTAGGAAACACAGGTAATGTAATTGAAAAACGTTCAATTTTTTTTGCTCATTCCACAATCACATCACCTGTGTTTCCTTTGCTTAGGTATCTCATTGTGCAGATGTAGTCTAGCATATGAAAGACTACGCAGAAGGTGAGCACTGTATGCAACAACTTTGACACTTACAGAAGCCTCTGCTTCTCCATGCCCCCTACACAGTCCTAAATATATATATTTTAAACTGACGGTATCTTGTTGCAGATGAAGTGAGGCCTATCTTGCAACATGGTGCATCTTTTGCACTGCTGCTGTGTCGCAAAAGTGACGCAACGGCGGCGCAAAAGAGGCGCACGGCCATCATAAAACTGCCCCTAACATTTTAAATGATTGTTTCCGGATGCCGATAAGGTGTGGCCTATCCAGAGATTTGTTTGAGGTGAGGCCTACTCAGAGTTACAGATTAAATTTAAGCTTGTTGAAGAGTACAGAGGAGATAATACATGTGCAGGCCTACCAACGAAGTGAGTCATGTCCACTGCACTCTTGAACAAAGGCCAGACCTCCTCTGTCTCCCTGGACAGGCCTAAACCTCATCTGCACAATGTGATTCGTAATGTTAGGAAACACAGGAGATATAATTGAAAAACGTGCAAATATTTTTGCTCATTTAACAATCACATCACCTGTATTTCCTCAGCTTAGGTATCTCATTGTACAGATGTAGTCTAGCATATCCAAGAGTACGCAGAAGGTGAGGACTGTATGCAACAGAGCAATGTACATTACTCACCTCCCTTGACACTTACAGAAGCCTCAGTTTCTCCATGCCTCCTACACAGTTCTAAATGTATATCATAAATACAAAAAGTACAGAATTAATTATACATGTTAAATTGTTTATTTTTGCTGTTCTCAGAATATATCAAATTTCACTAAAAACAGTGACTTGAAGGTATTCATCATATAACAGCGGGGAAAAAAAACACAATCAAAATGATTGTGTTTAAAAAACCCATATAACATAACCAATCAGAAATCAGAACTCCTCAAAAGTAACTTACTTTCCATGACGTCGAAGGATGTCCTATGAACAGCTTATAATCTGTGGTGCTGTTATTATTTTCAGCCCGCCACTTTCTGAAAGAAAAGCTCCATCGTTTTGACAAATATGTTACATACAATAAATGACTTCTCGCTCTCTACCGCACTTCTCCTCAAGGCCAAATCATGTAAGAGCCATTTATAACTCTTGGAATTCTTCTAAGCAAATCCCGTCATTTTCTTTTTCCGCAACTTTCAGAAAGAAAACATTCAAGATCACTTTCACAATCCTGTACTAGTAATATCTCACCCTTCTTGCTCACTCATGTTCCACATTTCCTATGACACTGATACTGCTTACTATGAAGCAGACTTACACTACCTCTATGACTACTACAATGATTTAATTCTCTACATCACTTTTAATCACAAAGCAATTTGAAACAGTACATAAAATTATATCAACTCCTAGAATCATTATAGGCCAGTTACCTACCCTAAATTCTTTCTTCTGAAAACAGAAAGTAAGAATATTTTTAAATAAAAAGGCAACATTGTTTCATAGTGAAATGTGAATTATTTCCGGAACATCAGCTTTTTTTACATTTTGAATAAGATGTGTAATAAGTGGATGTTGTCAAAGGACCATCATGTCATATAATAGCTGCAGTTAGAAATGTTCTTCCTAAAATCAACGACTGTGTAGCCACAACATTTGTAATTAAAGTTGAAAACTTATTTTCATCAGGTTTATATAGTTGGAATTTTTAAATGACATTATAACCAAATGTTTGTTCAAAAAATGTGTAGACCATTGCAGACTTACATTACCTCTACTCCATGTTTTGATTGGCTGCTTGAATTAGCTTATTAAAAGAAACAGTTTTTCTGAACTCATTCAAAGTGCAGTTATTTTTCCATGACGTCAAGTGTTATGGTAAGAACACCGTTTGCTTTGGGAAATACTCTGTTGTCCTTTAACTAATCTGTGCCCACCACTTTCTGTAAGAAAACCTTCTTTTTTTCAGGAACTACTTAAAACTCAAAAATAACTTTTGACTCTGTACTACACTTATCCTCAAGGACAAATAGTGTAGGAGCCATTAGAACCTCTTGAAATTCTTCAGAGCAAATCCCGAGATGCTTTCCCTAAAATTTTGGTTGTAAAAACACCAGGTAAGAATTATTAAGGTCAAAAGGCAATTTTTTTTTGAAAGTTAAAACAGAATCATTGCAGAATGACCAGCCGTTTCTAGACTTCAAATAAGCTGTGTAATGTCCTGATGTTGTTGAAGGACCGTCATGATATATAATTGCTGCAGTTACAAAAGTCCTTCCTGATATTGACAACTGCGAAGCCACAAAATTTTTAATTAAAGTTGTCAATTTTGTTCCATCAGGCCTACATCGTTGGAACATTAAAATGACATACTGGCCATATGTTCGTATAAATAATGTGGACAACATTTCAGACTAACATTGGCTACACTCCATGTTGTGATCGGCTGCTTTTACTAGCTTATTAAAGGACACTGATTTACTGTCTGGCAAAGTTAAATATATAAATCTTTCTGAGTCTACACTAGTAGTACTTGATACCCTACAGTTCTCGCAGTCATGCTGCCATTGATAAGAAAGGCCAAACAGGTGATCTACATCTACACCTTCATCTTGCAATACATCAAGCATATACATTAAAAACTCCTGACAATCTTGCTGAATATTTTGAGAGAATTGCGTTTGACCTGAACATTTGTCTAACAGATTTCGAATTTCAGACACACTTTATATTTTTGTTCTATCAGTGCTACATTTCTCTAACACAGAATTCAACAAACTGCAAAATCTTTCATCCGAATTGAGCACAATCTCTTCTTTTAAAGTTTCTAGAGAAAAGACAACATTAACCACAACATTAGCATAGCAGTTGACACCAGAACTATTTTCAAATTGAAAACCAACAACATCTTCAACAGAATCCATTTTTTTCTGCTTATAATTTTGGTTTCATCGACTTTTCGTCTTTTTGCTACAACCTCCCTACTATTGGTCACATTTCTTCGTTTCCGGCCTACCACACGTTTCTCAAACAAAGGATATTGAGGCAAATGTGGCGCATACTCTCTTCTTAACCTATTGTATTCCTTAACACAATCTAGATCCGCACAAATGTTTGTGACATCACACTCAATCAAGTACAATCCCGATAAAGTTCTGACTCGTGACAATGCCACATATGCCATACCTTCCTTGAACACAGAACTGCCAATATTCACCAATGCACTGTCTACACTTAAACCTTGCGATTTATGGATTGTCACCGCATATGCCAAGCAAGCAGGAAACTGCTTACGGCGAACATATAAGTCTTTTACAAGCAAAAACCTAGCAGAGCAACGACCAATTAGCTGTAATTCCTCAATGCCATCAAATTTAATTTTTAAAAATTCAATTCCATCTCTATTTCTGTATTTCTCAAAATCAACATTACCCATTGATCCATTTACCAGACCTCTTTCAACATGTAAATTCCTTCTTAAAATTATACGGCAATTTAAGCACACATTCAGAGTCTTTTCAAAACCAGCAGTTTTAGATATAGTCTTCTCTAATGAATCCAATTTTGATTTCAAATTCTCAGACAAAATAATTGTTGCTCCCATATGCTCTATTCTGTCAATAGCTTCCAGTTTCACAATCTCTTGGTTTTCTAAATTCAACATTTTGTTGTTGAAGATGGCACATTCTGCAAGAGTTGGCATCAAACATATTCCAGATTTCTTCTCAGTAATTTTCCGAAAAATATTCTCAGGCACAACGTCTTCTTCTGGATACAAATTTGATAGTAATCGTGCATGTAAAGCTTCTTTCCCAAGCTCGGTCACTTTTCCAATTCTAACATCTTGTAGAATATTCTTCTAATCTTCATCCTTCGCTTGACGCATATTTTCACGCAGTTCAGCATAATTGAAGTTTAACCATATATTAACGTTGCCAATGCTCCTTAGGCACTTCCTGGTATCTTCATGCGTGAGCATTTTGAACACAGGTTGTCCTTTCACTGGTGTCAGCTGCAGAAGATCACCGAAAACAATGATGTGTTTGCCACCAAATAACACATCATACTCTGTTTTGAGAACTTCTTGCATTCTCAAATGCACAAAGGCAAGCATGACATTGGAAACCATGCTTACTTCGTCAATGATAAGAAGTTTCATTTTCCTCAAGACTCTTGAAACTTCACAACAAGCATCTCCAGATAACTTGTGGTATTGTAATTTGTTATCATGCTCCACTGGCAGCATCAGTAGACGATGCAAAGTAATACCTTTAATGTTATGTGCTGCCAGTCCAGTTGGAGCGGTGACAACACAAGACAGCGATGACTCAGTCCTTTTCTGCAAATAACATGAAATTGCTTTAATGAGGAAACTTTTTCCAGTTCCCGCTTCTCCACTCACGTACAGTCGGACAGGCTTCAACGATGTACATGAGCACTCTTTCTTTTCATGACTTAATCCATGATCTATTTGGTTGGTAACTTCGTCATATATTTTCCTCTGCTCAACGTTGAGTTGTCTTTCCAAGTCTTCTAAGTTAACCGCATCCTCCTGAGCATGTGCCATGGCTCTTTCCACTTCAATCATGGCAGTGGCAGCTTCATTTTCGATAACTGGTTCTCCTAGTGGATCCTGACTCAATGAAACAGAACTCTGACTGTCCTGAGAACTGTCTCTAGCAATCTCGGCTGCAATCGTTGCTTCCTGCTCGATTTCCGCATTCAACATTTCTATATATTTGGGAAAAACAGGACATTCTATGGTCTCCTTGGCGGCATTGAAAGAATCTTCGTAACAGATGAAATCTCCAAGCAGTTCTTCTTCTGCACGCCAAGGCTTGAAAAGTTGCAAAAGTGCTAAATAGAAAAACTCTTTTCTTTCAGGAGATTCGCCACTCAATTTTCGATGGTTTACCAAGTGGCATTTTCTTTGCTTGACCAGACATCCCTCACTTCCAATTACAGCATACACTCCTTTATCAATATCTTCTTTGATGTTCCTCTTGAATATGTAATTTTGTAGAACCTCATACAGACAAACATTCTCGAGGTGACTGCTTCTATTTGGATAATATGTATCCAACATGTTGGTCTTCAAAATATCTGTACTGTTTGGCTCCTTTTCCGCCAAATACTCAATTTCCCGTACAGGTTTCAGAACTCGATTACGCGTTGCAGCAAGACCAAGACTCGCCCAAATGATACTCCTGGATTTGGCATAGAGACTTGCTGAAGACAACCGGTCAGAACATTCGTAAGCTCCGATTTCTCGATGCGACAACATCTTCAGACTGAAACTGTACAACTTCTTACTGAGGCTCTTTTCATGGGAAATGTCCTCCCACATATCCTTCAATTCTGTCTTTTCTTTTTTGGTGATGTAAGATGTCACATACCGAGCCACAGCCATACAGTTATCAGCCACAAACTGTATATCCATATTAGCATTCCACATGGACAAAATCACTGGGTTGTAGTCGTTGATGTACTTGGACTCTTCGTTCCTTTTCAAATTGTAGGTATTTTTGGGGGATTTCTTCATCACATTATGTCGCAGCGAAGACATCAAACTGTTCACTCTTCCTTTAGAACTCACCGGTCGTGGAAAGGCGAAATGACATTTTGTGTAGAACTTGTCCTTGTTTCTGAATTTACGACGACAGTACTTTCCACAACGATGGCTTTGGAAGCGTAAAACTTGTTCTCTTAGGCTTTTGTCTTCCTTTGCCTTTGGAACAGCACATGTAGAATACTGTTCTATGAAACTCATCACTAAGTCATCCGGATCTGTTCCAAATTTGGGTGCATCTTTGATCCACAGCAGCATATGTATATGAGGAGCACCTCTTGCTTGGTACTCCTTTCTCCAGAAGAAATCCAACACCTCTCTAAGAGGTGGATTTTTCTTGCTCATGATGAAAGACATCATAGCTTCAAATCTATGATTGAAGTACCTGCATACATTCACTGGATCCAAAGAGCACAGTTCTCCGGGTGTCTTGAATTCGATATTTTCAATGTTTCCATTTGCCTCTCGTAGAAATTCAAGTAAGTCTTCCCAGCCATACTCGGCACAGCTGAGAGTGAGGAACCATGTGGGAGTTCCTAAGTTCCTCAGCATACATTTTAAATCACCATGACGACGGTACCAGTACTCATTAGTACCACGCTGACACGCCATGAGATTAATCAGGTGAGAATCCAAAATACTGTCTTGCACATTGACTTTATCCATAAAGTCCCTTGCCGAGATATTTTGCATCTGTACACCACTTTTCAAGATGTGGTTCACTGCATATGACAGTCCAGACAGATCGCTTTCAAACAGTAGATGAAACAAATAGGGAATGCATTGACAAAACCTAGGATCTTCTGCATACAATCGTAAAGTCCGGTATTCAGAAGCAGGAATTTGATCAGGTCGCTCATCATATCTTCCTCCTTGACCTGTTGGAAATAGCTGTGGGAAACACAGAGCTTCCAAACTTTCCTCCCAAACACTAATGGGACTTCCTTTGGCTTGTTTCATTTGAAACAACTCAATAGCATTCCCCATGACTTCCTTGAAATGCAAAGGATGAACACTATAATGTTCATATATTTCTTCATTTTTAGAGGCTTCTACTTTCTCAATTTGACCAGCACACAAATCGCTATCCTCTTCTTCACTTACTTCCTCTTCTGCAACATATACATTCTTGTAGTACTTATTGTTTTTCTTCAAATACAATGTTGCCTTTTTATTACTTTCCTAACATCCACTAAATCTTGCCAGATTTTCTTACTCTTTGTCGGAACCCCATTAACTAAGATAACCAGAGGTTCCTCTTCCACTTTCTCTACTCCAATTGTATTCATGTTTTTCTTCAAATCTAGAGGCAAATAAACAACTCTTCATTTTAATCCTCTCTGTAAATCTGATGGAGGCAATTTCCCTGTCTTTGGCTCCATTCGTACAATAGCCTGAAAGGGATGGACATTTGAATCAAAATAGATTCATAAGTATTTAAATCCTTCAATTCAGAAGGAATCTCAACCAATTCCAGATTATTATGAACCGCTCTAGCAGGCATCTGGTTTTGATTTAATTTGTTACAACAATAAGTACACACACGTTGATCCGATCCCAAATCAAAAAATGTTCTACCATCAAGTATGTTGCGAAATCCTTCCATTCCCTATTATTTTCCCTTTCACTTTTTGCATATAAATCCACTAACTTAGTCTGATTCTTATAATAAGTGCATCGACAACACACACAAGTGAAATTAGGCCTCTCACTTGATTTCACCTGAAACGTGGCAATTTCCTTCTGAAAATTATCTGTACTGGAAACCTGTACACTCTCTTCCACATTACCTTCTTCTTCTGGGTCAATTTCAACATTCTTCTCTTTACTTGCAAAGTAACAAAACTCAATTTCTTCACAAACATTCTAACTAATTTCCTCACTTTATTATGATGCACTGCTAGCATCCTGAAATGATGAAAAACACTCTGGCATACTCTCCTGGAAAGACAAGCCAGTGAATGACCATGCAAACCTGTCACTTCTCTCACTCTGCAAGGATCTAATTCTTGCAACAACTTCATTTTCTGTTTTAAAGTTTTCTTATTAAATGTCCGTACAAAATCACAAAGTAAATTGATGGAATCCTGTCGCACACTGCAAATACTACTACACTTCCAGGTGTACACTGGTCCCTTAGGACGTCTTCCTAAAACCTCATTACCTAACACCTCTTCTGCCTCTGTTGACACAAGTTTTTCTTTTTCAACCGGACAACCATCACCTCAACCTCATATGCTCGACCACTGGTGTCAACTGCATGCACCAAATCATTATCCTGGAAATAACTCTCCTCATTAAAAAATGCCTCACAACTTGAACTATGCATCCATTCTCCTGAAAAAACTTCACAAAAATTACTACGATTAACTGTTCTCTTCCATCTACTATTTGTTTTGAAATCATAAATTACCTTGTTTAGTTTCCTAATTCTATTGATTATCAAAATAAATAACTTTCGCTTAATTTCGAATGCCTGATCAATAATTTTCTCAATGTTTCTCTTTCTCTTATAAAAAGCCACTTTTTGTTGACGTTTCTTAACATTTTTTAACAAATTGCCAATTATCCTGTTGCGAAACATTCGTCTACGAATGTCACTAAACTGTTTCTTCCTTCTACTACCATGCACAGAGTTATCTCCTGCTCTAGCAGTAACATTTTTGATTGGCCTTTCCTTTCCGTTTAAATTGGCTCTCTTTTTCTGGACTAAAACATGTTCTGTACTGATATTTTTTTTTCTGCAAATGTTTCTTATGAATGATTTCGTTGTCTTACCCGGAGGTTTCTTGGTGACTTGACGACTTTTTATTGTAGAGGACTGCTGCAAGCATGTAGTAAGCTGCTGTCTTTGACGTTTTGTAGCCTTTCGGCTTCTTTGCTTCGATGGCATACTGTAGTTTTGAAATGATCTGCAGTTGAATCTGTGGTAAGATATAATAAAAAATGTTATTAACCACTATTACCAAACAGTAAATCAATAACAGTCGTCAAAAAATTAACACACTACTTGTCAATTTTACATACAATAATTTTTAGTGCATTGGCAAATTTAGTACTCACAAATAGTAGCAAAGAAATAGAATGCTTCTACATTTGACCTTTGCTCTTTTATATGTGAATCTGAACTAATTTTTATCAGCATATTTCCCTATTTTATTAAAGACACTTCACACAAGCTGTTTAGGTCGTGCCTGCGATTGCAGGGGCGAAAGCCCCTGCTGTCGCAAAGCGATCTATTGCAATCATTTCAGTCATTTTGCCTGTCAAGGACTAGGCAGAGACAACAGACTGTCACGAGCACGCAGCCGGCCGGAATCGGATCAGGTCACGCGCTCCGATCCCGGCCGGCTGTTCACAACACATGCACACGCAGGCACAGGCAGGCACACACGCAGGCACAGGCAGGCACACACGCAGGCACAGGCAGGCACACACGCAGGCACAGGCAGGCACACATGCAGGCACAGGCAGGCAACCACGCAGGCACAGGCAGGCAGGCACACACACACTCACCGTATCTGCCTCAGAGTGCGCCCCCTGGATCTGGTTGGGGTGTGGCTGTAAGAAGCTACCGTGGCTCAGTGGAACTACCCGTGGGATGTACTCTACTGCGAGGTGCTCTCGCAAAGGGTCAGTGGGTCTGGGATCTCACCTGTTCTGCCGCCGCTCCCAGCGCCTCTCTCCAACGTCGCTGGTTTGCCCGAATGGCCGCAGACACCTGCAGGGCTGTGTCATAGCCGGGCGCTGCACTGGGGGCCTGCGGTAAAGCCGCCACACGGGTCCGAGGCCCCAGCAGTCGCCGCCCCATGCCGGGCCGTGCAGGAAACCGCCACCGAGAGCTGTGAGCCATCTGCGGCCGCTTCCGAGGGACTGAGCAGCAACAACACACGGCGGAGCGGGAAGGTGCGCCCCGGAACGTGCATGAGTATATCCCGCACAGGCTAGCCAAAGGACAGCACTTCAGAATACAGATTGCAGGGTCGTAGAGAGCGCAGCCTTGTTTTATATTGTGCTAATACAGCCCTTCTTCTGTTTCTATGCTCTGTGCACAATGCATGTGACTGCCACCCGATCTGTAGGATTATTTGGGGACATCTTCCTCGGAAGCTTCGGAGACTGGGATTCAAACTTGTGATGGATCAGCGCATTTGTCGGCAGCGAGTTGCCTACTCAGCAAGGGATCATACAGGCTCTTCCCAATATGGACCAAATTCTTGCATTCTGACAGTGCTAACAGCAGACCCCGTGCTTTAAATGAGACATCACCGGCACTTAACTTGCAGGACTCTGACATTCTTTAAGGGAGCATCGCTGTCCCTTCTTAGAAGGACTGCTATACTGGTTACTACGCAGTATCCCAGCTTTGAAAGGATCAAGTGGGGTTTAATGGAGTAAAAAGCTGCTAATCACATTTTCTCAGTGCCTTAATTTTTCATTGGCCAAAACCAACACTTTACAGTAGAGTCCCTGTTTTTTTAATTCAACAGTTAAGGCACTTCCCCAATGGGCGTTTTTTTTTACTGTTAATTGATCAATACAGGCATTTATCTGGAGGGCCGTGATTTTTTTTTAATTGGCGTCAACAACACCTGTGTGTAGCACTATGACACTTAATGGGATTTCAGTGACACTTCTCTGTGAGGCTGACTTACGTTTAACAAGACAGTAGGTGCTATAAAACTTGTCTAGCGCGTTATTGTGCTTCAAATGGCACAGTGCTTGAAATTTGTTTGGAGAACTCCTATTTTTAAATGGGATGGTGCAACTTCCCATCAGGGCTACTATACACCTTGACTACTGCAGCTTTATTGGGCTCGGTGGCATTCTTTTCCAGGTCTTTTGGGGCCATCTTGGCCTTCTGAGCAAAATCCAGTGTTTTTACTGGCACAGTGCTGGCTGATATTTGTACGCGTATTGCACTTTTTGCAGAACATTTGTGAGCAGGGCCCCTATAATTGTTACTAGAATGACAGCAGTGTTTGTATCAGAGCTCCAGTACTTTAATTGGGTCGGTATTGGCAATTTGATACCTCCAGTATCACATTACTGGCAATTCTCAGCAGGTCTCATGCATTTTAGTGAGCCATCACTGACAATTCGTGGTAGAGCCCAGATACTTCCAACTGGGCAGGATCAGTACCGGTTATGTCTTGGCCCCTTTACGCCATTTGTCAGTGGGCACCTGTTGCGCATTGTTGGAGGGCCCCGGAACTTTGCTGCAGGGTTGCTATACTTTAATTTGGTCTTTGGTTGCACTTCCATAGAGGCCCTTCCCTTCTAATTGGACAACACAACCAGCTTGCACAGATGCCTCACCATAAATAGGCCTCTGAAAGGACCTCTAGTCTGGTTTGCGGTTCACTCAAAAGGGTAGTAGGGCTCTACTGAGCAGCACCCAAACTTAAGTCGGACATCACCTGCACTTTTCGCCTGGTTCTTCTGCCCTGTAGCACCAGTAGCCTTCTTCAGGCCACTGTATATTTAAGGGCCATAAGTGGCACCTCTGATCAGACCCCCAATACTTTGCCAGCACTTCACATTAGGATCCACGTATACTTGATGGGTTGGGACCAGCACTTTTGGGGGGTTTGGAACATTTACCATTGCTAGCAGCACAGACTGTTTCCAACAGGGCCTCTTTATTGTTCTCTAGAAGGTACCTGCGCTTGATGAACAAGGTCTCAACACTTTCAGCAGTTCAGGACAGCAATGCCACTTCTCACCACGTGCCAGTGCTTCTAATTAAACAGTACTAGCGCTTCTTGACATTGCGCTTATACATTCAATGGGACAGTAGCAGCATTGTTCTATATTTCTGTTTTACTTATAATGGGCGAGTCCAATCGCTTCTCTGCAGGGCTGCTATGCTTTTAATGGAACTGCGCCAGCATTTCACTAGCAGCTGAAAAACCACGCAGGAATATTGATAGGACCCCTCTCTTAAGCCTCCATTCCTCTGAAGAGAAAGAATAACACTGCAGTCAAAGCACTAACCGGGCTGGGCAGGTCTCAGGTCAGTACTCATTGGTTGGCCTTCAGACACTCATCAGCCAGGAGGCACATTGGCTTTGCTAGTGCTTGTTGACAGAGTATCTGTGTGGCGGACTCTAAATAAGACCCTAAATGTCATGGACTTCCTTGTCGTGTTCTATTTGGGGGCCAGGCAAGGGATTGTGACCGACCATGCCCAGCATAGTCCCTGTGAATAGAATGGAAGAGGCAGAGATGAGCAATGCTCTTTATTTATCCCTTCAAGGAGCAGAGGCAATGTTGCCTCACACGAATAAAGGATACATTGATGTTTCACTTGATGTAATTGGATGTGCGGAGCGTGCAAATCATCGCTGTCTCCCAATCCGTTGTTGTTCAACACAAACCATCTTGTTGCACGATTAAGACACCTTGATTCCCCCCCTTGCTACACGCCCTTGTGGTATTTGCTTCATGTCTATTGAACATTGCTACAATTGGACCAGGCCTTTCAGAAATGCAGAGACCCACCATGCCCAAGTAACCCCCATGTCGTCTGTGACATCCTCCGGTTGGCCTGACTTTGTAGCCAGTGGCATTCTGGTATTTGTAGCTTTGCATGTAACAGTATAGGTATGTGTTTATACTTTTAAGTATGGGTTTCCAGCAGGCAAGCTAAGGCAGAGCCGTAGCATTGATCCTACCAGATCTTACTGAGGCTTTCAATACTGTTTCACATACCGAACTAATCAAAATCTTACACAAACAAGCATTGGCATAGCCAATAGGTCTCGCTTTTGGGACCTTATACGTATTTAGTTATGCAGCACAACATCCTTGGTACCACAACATCAAGTGTTGCATGGCTAAACACTTATGAAGGTCTCAAAGGCGAGACCTATTGGCTATGCCAATGCTTGTTTTGAAGATGTGTTTAATTTTAAATGAAATGGTTAACATGGTTACTTTTCATTTCCAGTAACTTTTAAAAATAACTGTTTATAGTTCCATAGGCTCGAGCAGGTCAGCCTATGTCATACAATTCTGACAAATCGGCATCCTCATCATGTTCTTCATCATCCTCAGGATTTAAATCATCCAAGGGATCTACTTCCACTGATGTTTCAATCACAATTTCAATGATAATATCGAGATCAACAGATTGCTCATTATCACTCATGCTTGATGTTGTCGTTATCTTTAAAGAAAGAGAACAACAATGAGATGTTGCAGAGTAAGAGACAAATCTCAGAGACTATAATTGTAAAATTGTTTAACAAGAGTAACATTTTGCAGATATTATTTAACCATGTCCAGCGATGCTGAGGAGGTGAGGCCTATGTCCAATTTTTCAGTGAACAGGACTCATCTCTTCTTAACCTTGGATAAGCCTCACCAACACTGTGTCCCCTGCTAATACTTAAATTTAAAGGAGCAGATTTATGTTAACTGGCGCATCCCCAGGGATGCACCAGTTAACGTGCGCCACTGCTCTGCCACCCATGATGTGCCGCATTTACAATGCAGAGCACCATTGAGCAAAAACAGCACAGATGCGTCACGCATCTGTTCCAAAAAAACGGCGCATTGCAGGAATCACGTCGTAAGTGCGACATATCTACTGCAATGCACAGGGGCAAGCCACACATTGCATGGTGCATCACTCCTTATGCCTGTTTCAAACAGGCGTAAGGATTTGATTCAGCAATGCCATAAATGTGACTCAGTGAAATCTTCTTAATTTTACTGTGTTAGTTTTACAGGGCTTTCATGCAAATGACTGCCCACCCTACAACAAAATGCTCACATGAAATCTGACGCAGGTTTCATGTGGCACAGGACTTTACAGCATGACACATCTGCCTAGATGCATCAAGTTGTAAATATGTCGCAACATAGCAAATCTTTTGCACCGCCGCTGCGTCACAAAAGTGACGCACAGCGGCGCAAAAGAGGCACACGGCTATCATAAATCTGTCCCTAACATTTTAAATGATTGATTCAGCATGACGATTAGGTGTGGCCTATCCAGAGGTTTGTTTGAGGTGAGGCCTACTCAGGGTTGCAGATGAAATTTAGGCTTGTTGAAGAGTACAGAGGAGATAATACATGTGCAGGCCTACCAATGAAGTGAATCATGTCCACTGCACTCTTGAACAAAGGTCAGACCTCTTCTGTGTCCGTGGAAAGGCCTAAACCTCATCTGCACAATGTGATTCGTAATGTTAGGAAAAACAGGTGATGTAATTGAAAAATGTGGAATTTCTTTTCCTCATTTCACAATCACATCACCTGTGTTTCCTTTGCTTAGGTACCTCATTGTGCAGATGGAGTCTAGCATATCAAAGAGTACGCAGAAGTTGAGCACTGTATGCAACAATTTTGACATTTACAGAAGATTCAGCTTCTCCATGCCCCCTACACAGTCCTAAATGTTTACAGTTTAAACTGACGGTATCTTGTTGGAGATGAAGTGAGGCCTATCTTGCAACATGGTGCATCTTTTGCATCACTGCTGCATCACAAAAGTGACACAACAGCGGCGCAAAAGAGGCACACGGCCATCATAAATCTGCCCCTAACATTTTAAATGATTGATTCAGGATGACGATAAGGTGTGGACTATCCAGAGGTTTGTTTGAGGTGAGGCCTACTCAGGGTTGCAGATGAAATTTAGGCTTGTTGAAGAGTACAGAGGAGATAATACATGTGCAGGCCTACCAATGAAGTGAGTCATGTCCACTTCACTCTTGAACAAAGGCCAGACCTCTTCTGTGTCCCTGGACAGGCCTAAACCTCAACTGCACAATGTGATTCATAATGTTAGGAAACACAGGTGATGTAATTGAAAAATGTGGAATTTCTTTTCCTCATTTCACAATCACATCACCTTTGTTTCCTTTGCTTAGGTATCTCATTGTGCAGATGGAAACTAACATATCAAAGACTACGCAGAAGTTGAGCACTGTATGCAACAATTTTGACATTTACAGAAGATTCAGCTTCTCCATGCCCCCTACACAGTCCTAAATGTTTACAGTTTAAACTGACGGTATCTTGTTGGAGATGAAGTGAGGCCTGTCTTGCAACATGGTGCATCTTTTGCATCACTGCTGCATCACAAAAGTGACGCAACAGCGGCACAAAAGAGGCACACGGCCATCATAAATCTGCCCCTAACATTTTAAATGATTGATTCAGGATGACGATAAGGTGTGCCCTATCCAGAGGTTTGTTTGAGGTGAGGCCTACTCAGGGTTGCAGATGAAATTTAGGCTTGTTGAAGAGTACAGAGGAGATAATACATGTGCAGGCCTACCAATGAAGTGAGTCATGTCCACTGCACTCTTGAACAAAGGCCAGACCTCCTCTATCTCCCTGGACAGGCCTAAACCTCATCTGCACAATGTGATTCGTAATGTTAGGAAACACAGGTGATGTAATTGAAAAACGTGCAAATATTTATGCTCAATTCACAATCACATCACCTGTGTTTCCTCAGCTTAGTTATCTCATTGAGCAGATTTAGTCTAGCATATCCAAGAGTACGCAGAGGATGAGGACTGTATGCAACAGAGCAATGCACATTACTCACCTCCTTTGACACTTACAGAAGCCTCAGTTTAATATTTCTCAGTTCAATATTTATTTAAAGAAGCAGACACCAATATGACCTTCTCATAAATGTGAAAAGCGTTTAAAAAAAAAAAATGATTTTCTGGTCATAATTTGAAAACACAACACAGGTCCTATGTAGAAGCACACCCTATCAGTACTTAAATTAGCCAAGCACACATGGGGGCGTATTTACAAGGACCTTACACCACGGGGAAATAACTTAAATCAAAATGGGGAAAATAACATCAAAGGGACTCAAAGGCCTTTTAAATATGCCCCAAGCAGCCTATGAAACTCTAGCAGTACATATAAAGAAACTTAAATGACTTCAATAAACGTTTTTAAACACATCAAGTAAAGCAGTTATTCAACTACATTCAAGGGGAAGTGACTTAAAATGCCCTAACACACATGAAAGCATATTTTGAAGGCCCTTGCACCATTTTTCTATCACTTTTAACATGGCTATGTAACTCAAAGAAACAAAATCTAAATTTGCCAAGCACACATGGGGGCGTATTTACCAGGACCTTGCACCACGGGGAAATGACTTAAATTAAAATGGGGAAAATAACATCAAAGGGACTCAAAGGCCTTGTAAATATGCCCCAAGCAGCCTATGAAACTTTAGCAGTACATATCAAGAAACTTAAATGACTTCAATAAACGTTTTTAAACACATCAAGTAAAGCAGGTATTCAACTACATTCAAGGGGAAGTGACTTAAAATGCCCTAACACACATGAAAGCGTATTTTGAAGACCCTTGCACCATTTTTCCATCACTTTTAACATGGCTATGTAACTCAAAGAAACAAAATCTAAATTTGCCAAGCACACATGGGGGCGTATTTACAAGGACCTTGCACCACGTGGAAATGACTTAAATTAAAATGGGGAAAATAACATCAAAGGGACTCAAAGGCCTTGTAAATATGCCCCAAGCAGCCTATGAAACTTTAGCAGTACATATCAAGAAACTTAAATGACTTCAATAAACGTTTTTAAACACATCAAGTAAAGTAGTTATTCAACTACATTCAAGGGGAAGTGACTTAAAATGCCCTAACACACATGAAAGCGTATTTTGAAGGCCCTTGCACCATTTTTCCATCACTTTTAACATGGCTATGTAACTCAAAGAAACAAAATCTAAATTTGCCAAGCACACATGGGGGCGTATTTACAAGGACCTTGCACCACGGGGAAATGACTTAAATTAAAATGGGGAAAATAACATCAAAGGGACTCAAAGGCCTTGTAAATATGCCCCAAGCAGCCTATGAAACTCTAGCAGTACATATCAAGAAACTTAAATGACTTCAATAAACGTTTTTAAACACATCAAGTAAAGCAGTTATTCAACTACATTCATGGGGAAGTGACTTAAAATGCCCTAACACACATGAAAGCATATTTTGAAGGCCCTTGCACCATTTTTGCCTCACTTTTAACATGGCTTTGTAACTCAAAGAAACAAAATCTAAATTTGCCAAGCACACATGGGGGCGTATTTACAAGGACCTTGCACCACAGGGAAATGTCTTAAATTAAAATGGGAAAAATAACATCAAAGGGACTCAAAGGCCTTGTAAATATGCCCCAAGCAACCTATGAAACAAAGCAACATTTTAAATACACAACTTTCTTCATAATTTTCTCCCTTAAGCATACTATTCTCTATCTAAATTAAATGAATCTTTTCTCACCTTAGCAAATACTTTTTGAGTTTCAAAACAGTCTCAGACACACACCAATTTGTCTTCAGCAGAGCAAAAGGTATGCACTCCAGAGGCTGCAACCAACAATGGCACAGAAATG
The DNA here is from genome assembly GCF_964261635.1 of Lissotriton helveticus. NCBI lineage: Eukaryota > Metazoa > Chordata > Amphibia > Caudata > Salamandridae > Lissotriton > Lissotriton helveticus. Next base: position 38,130,741 of record NC_136058.1, read on the forward strand.
CTGTAATTCATCACACATATCTCTCATGTCACCCAATCAAAACTCTTCCCTCACTTTCTTCTAATCAACACCCTTCCCCCTTCTGCCCTTTCTGCCTTTTTTCCATAGCAACCACCTCCTGAAAGACCTCTCATGTTTGCAAGTTCACACAACAATGTTTCAATTGAACTCTGAACTCTCAGTACACCTGCGTATCCAGTGCAATCTTTCATAAAATGATTTTTTCTTGACCATTCAAATTACATCTTTCAAAGAACTCATCCATGCACCCTAACTTTCTGTTTTCAGCAATCAAAATCCACCAATCACTTCTACTGATTAATTACCACAGAAACTCCACATTTTTTTCATTACATACTCCTACTGTTCCAACTGCCATTTCATTCCCACACTTCATCTGACTGCAGCAGAACCTCCTCTCACCATGTTTTCTGTCTGGATTATTGGACATAGTTACATCCACTGGGCTCAAAGGTATGCTGATAACAGAAATTTACACAACAGAAATTTACAAAATGTGGAAATCAACTGGATTGGCCACAGAGGATTAAGATGTCACCAATTGATACCATTGGTGAAAACCTTTTTGCATTTGCCAAAACCTGACCTGTTAATTGTGCACTGTGGAGGAAATGACGTGGGCACTTTGACTGGGGTAGGTCTGGAAATGCTTTTAAAAGACACCTTTGACCAATTGATGGCACTTTTTCCTCAAACTGACTTGGTATATTCAAATATATGCCAAAGACAGAAATGGAGGTGGTCCAACCAATTTTGTCCACAAATTGAGAAATCGAGGAAGCATGTAAATAAGTCTGTTTCAGCTTACATGAGAGACCATGGAATGGGCTCCATCTACAACAATAACTTGCGTTACTACATGCAAGATATCTACAGAGCAGATGGAGTTCACTTCTCAGATGAAGGGAACAGAATTTTCATCCTGAATTTAAGACTGTGCATTGGTACCTACTTGTAGGTACCTAAATCAGCCACAGGACCCAAAAGCTCTTTTCAGAGCTACCCTACATCTGATCACTCACAATTATTATTTTACTCTAACTTTTTTCACTAATTTTCACCAAAGTACGCTCCCCGGAGCGCTACCCGGTACGCGCACCGGACGCTAACCGTGCGAAAATTTGAAAAAAAATGTTTTTTTTCTGCACATATGGGCCTCCTCAGCCACCCTCAGAAAACCTAGGGGGTCAGGATACGTCTACCGTGCCCCCTTCTACCCATTCTCAACATTATTTCCCCTCCATCTTGTATCTCAATTCTACCGAAACACAAAATGGAGGACTCCCGTAACGCTGCCGGTTCGCGTACCGGGGCGCGCACCGGGAAGCGCTCGCTCAAAAAAGGTGGGAAAGTAATATACAGAAAAACCACTGGAGACACTTTCACCAAATATAGATTAGCTCATACTACATACCAATCCCTACCATTTTCACAAATTTGGTTGGAATTCCATTTAGCCATTTAGCCTGTAGACCTCACTAAATACCCTGAGGTAAATTACTTCACAAAACACATCTGAATTGTTGGAATTGACAACCAATTAAAATGTTACTTTCATTTTCTACTTTTTTTACCTGACATTTGATTGGTTATGTACCTGAATATATTTATTTATTTATTTATTTTTGTAATTTTTATAGCGCAACAAATACCCTGGGGTGTCTCGGCGCTGTGGAGCTACTGGGGTCAGTGATCCTTTTACTGGTTAAATAACCACGTTTTTAGGAGCCTGCGGAAGCTCATCAGGTTAGGGGCAGATTTGATGGACTGTGGCAAAAGATTCCAGAGTTTTGGGGTGGCCACCAAGAAACGTCTATCTCCCCAGGTGACGGTTCTTGTACGTGGCACAGTGAGGAGGTTGGTATTGGCCGATCTTAATTGCCGTCTAGGAATATATGGCTGAAAGGCTTCCGTCAGGAACCTGGGTCCTATGTTGTGTACTGCCTTATATGCAATACAGAGGGCCTTGAATTTGATGCGGCTCTCAACTCTCAGCCAGTGGAGTTGACGAATGCCAAGAGTGGTAGAATTGCGGCGAGGAATGCTCAGGAGAATCCTGGCTGCCGCATTCTGAATGGATTGCAGCTTTGTTATGACTCGCTTCTGGGTGTGAAGAAGGAGAGCGTTTCCGTAATCCATTTTGGAGAAGACTAAGGTAGAAACCAAAGTCTTCCCAGCTGAGGGAGGGAGATAAGGCAGCAGCTTCTTTATCTTTTTCAGGATAAAGAATGAAGACGACACAACCTTGTTTGTATGCAGGTCGAAGACCATCTTGCTGTCAAAGATGACTCCCAGATTTCTGGCTTTTTCCACTGGGACAGGTGGGTGGCCGAGCTTTTCCGGCCACCAGTTAGTCGACCATTCTAGAGAGAGTTTTCCAAAGGTCATAACCTCGGTCTTGTCCGAGTTGAGTCTAAGACAATTAGAGGCCATCCAGGTACTGACCTCAAGCATAGCTTTCTGAAAGTTGGCTGCCACTGTGCAGCCGTCCTTGTGAATGCCCAGGACCAGCTGGGTATCATCTGCATAAGATGTTAACCGTATTCCATATTCCTTTATTACCCTCGCTAAGTCCGCTACATAGATGTTAAATAACATGGGACTTAGCGAGGAACCTTGTGGGACTCCACAAGGAAGTGCAGAGATGGGTGAATAGAAATCTCCCAGCCTTACAGTCTGGGTACGGTCTGCCAGGAAAGATGAAATGAGATCCTTGGCCGGACCGTTTATGCCCAGAGCTGTGACACGGTCGACTAAGGTGGCATGGTCGACCGTGTCAAAGGCCGCTGACAAATCCAAAAGGATGAGGACAGCCGCCCCCCCTGATCCATGATTGCCCTGATCTCGTCAGAGGCCTTAATCAGGGCGGTCTCTGTCCCATGCCCTTTCCTGAAGCCAAACTGCGTTTCGTCGAGAAGTTGGTGGGTATATATAAAGAAAGAGAGAGAAACACAGCCATTTTGACTACTACTTCCTGAAGTACATTGCAAGAGCATTTTCACTGACAACTTAAACTTGTTTTTAAAAGGTAAGATGTTATTTTGTAAATTTGAAAGGAGAACTATGTCATGCACTTTAAATTAATTTTGGAAAACATTTTTAGATAGTTATATACTGTCCCTCTGTAAGAGTTAGGCATTGAGAAAGGCTTGTTTATTATAATTATGGATTGATTTAGGTTTCTGTGGTATAATTATGAATTTACTTAGGCTTCTTCACAGGCACTTTTTAATAGTACTACTTCACGCCTGAAACCATACAGTGCCCATAGATTACTTCTCTGTTATAAACTCACAAGTACCTGTCTGAACTTAAACCCAACAGTGCCCTATCTCTACTGATATATTTATTTTTTATGCAAATTACAGCAAGAAAATGGAAGGAGAGCAGAATATTTCCTTCAAAATTGTTCTGGAGAACAACACAGAAAAAGATATTGAGGACAATGATGACTCAGATTTCATGGATGAATCACGGGACCATGAATTAGTTCAATGTGTAGATGCAGTAGATTCTCTGATTGAAAATGAGGACATTTCCAACAATGTGTTGTTAAATGTTCTGTTAAATTTGGAAAAAGAATCACAAAAATAAATTTATATTTAATAAAAAAAAGCAAGAAAAAAAAAACAACAAAATGAACAATCAATAAACATACAATATTTAAAAAGTCTATCATTCTTTTTTCCTTATAGTACGCTCCCCAGACCGCTTCCCGGTGCGCGTACCGGGCGCTACCCGCGCAAAAAAACCAAACAAAAATGTGGGGTTTTTTTCCCCCGCGGGGCCCTTTTAAAGCCTCCACATCAAACCTAGGGGGTCAGGGAGGATCTGCTATGCCCCCTTATGGTCATTTACCCCTTTGTTTTGGCCTCCTCTTGTCTCTCGATCCTACCGAGAGACAAGATGGCGGCCGCTCCGGACTGTTTAGAATGTTGACAGACACCGGAGAGCCAATCAGCTTCGCTTCGCGAAGTTCCGTTACGCGTCAGGTACGCGAACCGGAGCGCGCTTACAGATATATATATATTTTTGGGAACGTTAATTTCTCAAAATCCACTGGAGCACATATATTGAGACCTAGCAAAGGCACATCGGGCTACCAGTCCCTACAATTTTGCCAAGTTTCGTGGAAATCCATTCAGCCGTTCGAGCTAAAAGTGAGTCCAACCGCCCTATGGAAAATTGCATGGGAAAAACGCGTTTTGGGACCCCCCTTTTTTCTCGGCCCCCCCTTGACAAAACCCCCCCAAATTTTTAGTGGCTGCTCAGAAAGAAAATGTTCCATTTTCCTGAAAATTTCAGCCAATTCCGTCCTCAAACGCCAAAGTTATTCGACATAGAATTTTAAAAAATCCCATAGAGAAAAAATCCTAACTATATATACCTACTGGCGACCGCCAGTAGGTAATATATATATATATATATATATATATATATATATATATATATATATATATTACCTACTGGCGGTCGCCAGTAGGTATATATAGTTAGGATTTTTTCTCTATGGGTTTTTTGAAAATTCTATGTCTAATAACTTTGGCGTTTGTGGACGGAATTGGCTGAAATTTTCAGGAAAATGGCACATTTTGTTTCTGAGCAGCCCCTGAAAATATTGGGGGGGTTCGTCAAGGGGGGGCCGAGAAAAAAGGGGGGTCCCAAAACGCGTTTTTCCCATGTTAATTTCCATAGGGCGGTTGGCCTCACTTTTAGCCCGAACGGCTGAATGGATTTGCACGAAACTTGGCAAAATTGTAGGGACTGGTAGCCCGATGTGCCTTTTGTAGGTCTCAATATATGTGCTGCAGTGGATTTTGAGAAATTAACGTTTAAAAAAAGATATATATCTGTAACAGCGGACTGGGCAGCGGCCCAGGACGCGGACTTTTCGCGCAACGGAGCTTTGTGAAGCGAAGCTGATTGGTTCTCCGGCGTCTGTCAACATTCCAATCAGTCCGTAGCGGCCGCCATCTTGTCTCTCGGTAGGATCGAGAGACAAGAGGAGGTCAAAACAAAGGGGGAAATAACTATAAGGGGGCATAGTAGATCCTCGCTGACCCCCTAGGTTTGATGTGGAGGTTTTAAAAGGGCCCCGCGGGGCAAAAAAAAATAATAATAATAATAATCGAACGGCTGAATGGATTTGCACGAAACTTGGCAAAATATTAGGGACTGGTAGCCCGATGTGCCTTTGCTAGGTCTCAATATATGTGCTCCAGTGGATTTTGAGAAATTAACGTTCAAAAAAAGATATATATCTGTAACAGCGCTCCGCTTCGCGTAACGGAGGTTTGCGAAGCTGATTGGTCATTCTGTCACTGGGCTATAGTTGGGCTACATCTGGCTGATATTTGGGCTACATTTGTTTTTTTGTGTGTCTGGCGGCCATCTTTGGGCTACATTGGGCTACATTGGGCTTCATTGGGCTACATTCGGCTAATTAGCAAATAGCTCATCGCAAACTAGGAATGGTAAAGAATCGCTATTTATTCCTTAAAGTTCGCTATTTAGGAAATGCAAAAAACTTTGATGATACATATGGCGGTTCATCTCTAACAAGATAAGAAGCATAGGGATACATTTATGATGACTGGCGCATCACCAGGGATGTGTTAGTCATTCTGTGCCGCTGTTCCGTCACCTATGGTGTGCTGCATTTACAATGCGGCGCATCATGGGGCAAAAACAGCACAGATGCGTGATGTATCTGTGCCGTAAAGGTGGCGCATTGCTGGAGTTGTATCGCAAGTGTGATGAAGCTCCAGCAAGGGTCGGGGGTGCCCCTGTCGCAGGGTTTCTGTTCTCACACAGAACTGTGGGCAGAGGATTGGAACCTCGGCGAATGCATTGCTGGAGTTGTATCGCAAGTGTGATGAAGCTCCAGCAAGGGTCGGGGGTGCCCCTGTCGCAGGGTTTCTGTTCTCACACAGAACTGTGGACAGAGGATTGGAACCTCGGCGAATTAGGGTGTCCCAAAACTCACGTTAGTAATCAAAAACTCCTTAGCAAGCTAGGTAGAGTGTCACATTGGATATAACAAACTCTCAATGTTTAGACAATCCAGAATATGAACTTATAGTACCTCAGGATACGTGGAACTCATGAACAGTCGGTCGTTATAGATTTCTTAGAAACCAGAACATGGAGTTAAGAAGAACAGATGTGTATTTGAAATGTTTATTTACTAATGCCGTCTTGTCAGGCGTAGTACCTTAGATAATAAAAGTACACATATTATCAGTAGCAAAATTACCAGCATAGTTACTAGTACATAAAAAGTGAATGGTGATAGTATGTTAACATGCTGTAAATGAATAAGAGTTAGCAACACTTATAAGCAGCCGCGGGCCGTGGAGGGAGTTACGGTGAGGCAGGGAGGCGGGGAGGGGGAGAAGCAGGGTGGAGAATACAAGTACACATATTATCAGTAGCAAAATTACCAGCATAGTTACTAGTACATAAAAAGCGAATGGTGACAGTATGTTAACATGCTGTAAATGAATAAGAGTTAGCAACACTTATAAGCAGCCGCTGGCCGTGGAGGGAGTTACGGTGGGGCAGGGAGGCGGGGAGGGGGAGGGGCAAGGTAGAGAGGGCTCCACCCTGCTTCTCCCCCTCCCCGCCTCCCTGCCCCATCGTAACTCCCTCCACGGCCCGCGGCTGCTTATATCTCACCCTCCCTAATACACATATTATATTATTTGCTAAGAAGGTCTCTTTGTGTTGGTTTAGGGCGTGCCCATACTTTAGTGTCTTAGATTTGAAGGAATCACATCAGCATACACCAGCTCTCTCTTCATGTGAACCGCATCAACTATTGTGTATGTGTGTTCGGCAAAGCAATATAAAACCCGCCTCATGCCCAGAATTGGCAGAAGTTGCACTTATGTTATGAGTATGAAGTCGTGGAGATCAGACCTCATAACAATTCTGTATCGTGTTGTTCTTGAAACTTTAGCACTCGCTGTACAGATATAGTTTAACAAGTAAAGCAGATAGTAGACCAATAACATATTATTCTCATGTAAACCACGATGAACTACTAGGTGGAAAGCTAAAGCAACAACTAAGTGTCTTGTGCAGAAGTTGCAAAAAAGGAAAAATGGCGTTTAAACCGGTAATGAGCCCATGCTAACTTAACACGGTGTAAAGATATCCAGGACCTAGATGACACCTCCCCATGATCCGGAAACGAACTGAATAAGATAATAGAAGTGCCATCTCATGAGAGCAGATTGCAAGTTTATATGTGGACGGTCCGCAAGGTAAAGCATTAAAAACTAGGAAAATTTAATGCTAAAGAAAAATAAAACAGCCAAGTACTTTATCGAGTCTTAAGCCAATAGGCAAGGTAAATAATAAAAACTTGACAAATAAGTCAATGAATTGTCAATGAAATGCTAGTACTCAGCATATCAAACATGAAAAAGGTCTATGACATAACTGTGTATGCAAAATAAGCTGCAACAGCCTCCAATAGGAAGTCACCGTCTTCATCCGAAAACAGTTCAGCCATCCAATTTAAAAGCGGAAAAGAACATACGTGCTCTCCCAGCACCGGATCCTCTATCACCATCAGAGGACAGCTCGGTGGGTTTTCAAGAAAGCTCTGTTCCAAGAAAGACTGTGCTGCCGCCAGTAAATTCCAGGGACCAAGTAGTCCATGCATCAATGCCACAGCCATAATCCTTTCGCCAGGACAAACCAACTCGTGAGTAATGATAGGAGTCATCAGCTGATTAAAGTCGACGTCAGGAGAAACCGGTCCGCAGAGACACAAATCAATGGCCCAATCGAAATCACAGGTCAGGCAGTGAAATACAGGCTGGACACAGGTGAAGTAGGAGAATCGAAAAGATAATCCATATGCCGTGCTTAATATCGCCAACGGCATTGTGCCATAATATTCTAGCATGCGATTGCGGAACAGTGTCAGCAGCTGCAGGGTGTGAGGTTGCATAGGAGGGACATCCATATTTAAAAATGTAAAAAAGCACAAGAGCGTCCGCTGGTAATGCAAGTAAAAATGCCAATCCACGAACCAGAGTGGAGAAAATGGAATGAAAGGAAGCAGGGATGACTCCAAAGATTTTCTCAAATGAAGTCACGAGACCACTGGTAACAACTTTAAAAAAGTGCGCCAGGGACTTTGTGGAGGATGCGTTAAAGATAGTCGGAAACATGTTGCTGAAATTGAAAGGCAAATCTTAATTTAAAAGGGTGTGCACCTCTGTACGGGTGTTCGCTATGTGAAGTACGAAAGTTTCACGGGCCGAACTCAAGGCCACCTCTCTCTGAGACAAAAGAGCTCTGATTCTTGCCATGCCGTTGAAACGTGTCCCAAGGTTGGTATTTGTGGCCAGATTGAAAACTCCCTATGTTCATGTGTGGGAGGAAATAGAACATTTCTGCAGCAAATAACCCGTTCACTTACTGTTACGATAAAAGGAATACTTTTAATTAACTCAGAACAATCTTCATTATTGAGCATCAAATAACTACCATTTTCCAACAACTTGAACGTGGGGATGATAGCAGGAACTGGCGTGCCTTGCAACACGCAAGCCATATTTGGTCGGTGTTTGTTGCATGAACCGTGTAACTGTATGTGCCTACACATTAGTGAATGATCTGGCGTCTCAGTGCATTCCTCTCCATTCAGATAAACTTCTTGATCATCTTTGAAACATCTGTATGTGTATGGAAGCGACCAGACCTCATGAAGAAAAGCACTACCTAAAGAATACATTTTACAGCTACAGATATTAGCTGTTAAAAAACCAATGAAATTCACAGAAAAAACCATAGGTTATAGACCATATATAGTTAGGATTTAGCATTTACAAAACCTTGAAAATTCACTGAAAAAACCATAGGTTATAGACCATATATAGTTAGGAATTAGCATTTAGAAAACCTTATTTTACTCACACAAAACCATTGAAATTCCATATATAGTTAGTTGCACTAACTATATATCGCGCACCCGCAATCCACTGCTGATGATGTCACATATTACATCATTCATGACATGGTCAGTGACATCACTGATGACATCACTGATGACATCTCAAATGACATCACTGATGACATCATCTAGTGTCTGTGTGTTTTTGTAAAGTTTAAATACGTTTTACATATTGAAGAATGAGTGGATGTATGGAAGACTGAGTGTGTGTGTGGTTGGCTGGGAGGTGTGTGACTCTGTGCATATCAATGTGTACTTGTATCAGTGATTGTATAAGAGAGTAAGTATGTGTTAGTATATGTGTGAAAAGTATGGTGTTCTGTGTTTAACTATAGATGAGGAAATCGAAGTGTGATTGATTCTTCACAGGACTGACTAGGTGTATGAGTGCATATGATAGTGTTCTAATAATAACTGACTGTATGTATGAGTAATTGTATGGGTGAATGAGTGAATGTGTGTGTAGACGTACGAATCAGTGAGTGCGTATGTAGTAACTGGTATTGGTGTGTCATGATGTCATCAGTGATGTCATTTGAGATGTCATCAGTGATGTCATTTGAGATGTCATCAGTGATGTCATCAGTGATGTCACTGAAGTATGGTGTTCTGTGTTTAACTGTATAGATGAAGAAATGGAAGTGTGATTGATTCTTTACAGGACTGACTTGGTGTGTGAGTAACTCCATGGATGAGTGGCAGTGTGTGACTGTCTGCATAGGTGTATGATTGCATATGATAGTGTTGTAATAATGAGTGACTGTATGTATGAGTGATTGTATGGGTGAATGAGTGAATGTGTGTGTAGACGTAGGAATCAGTGAGTGCGTATGTAGTAACTGGTATTGGTGTGTCATGATGTCATCAGTGATGTCATTTGAGATGTCATCAGTGATGTCATCAGTGATGTCATTTGAGATGTCATCAGTGATGTCATCAGTGATGTCACTGACCATGTCATGAATGATGTAATATGTGACATCATCAGCAGTGGATTGCGGGTGCGCGATATATAGTTAGTGCAACTAACTATATATGGAATTTCAATGGTTTTGTGTGAGTAAAATAAGGTTTTCTAAATGCTAATTCCTAACTATATATGGTCTATAACCTATGGTTTTTTCAGTGAATATATATATATATATATATATATATATATATATATATATATATATTTATATATATACATACATATATATTTATATATATACATACATATATATTTATATATATACATACATATATATTTATATATATACATACATATATATTTAAATTTATATATGATGTATGTCATAGGTGCAAAATGCAGCTTCATTGTTACTTTGTTTTGCACTAGTTTCTGAAATAAAGACTTCAGTTTAAAATGCATGTGTTGCCTCAATGACTGTTATTGTATGTTTTAAAAGATTATATAGCCCTAATGTAATTGATTTAGACTTGTGTATAAATATTTTAATCAAACAATCGCGTCCTTCTCTCATAAAGATGGGTGCAGAACATGTTTGTTTAAGATAGCTGGTGGGTCTTGTTTGGAAAGTCTCTACATTAGAGGGTCAGCTGCCTTTAATACCTTGGCAAGGCTGTACAAAAAGTAATAACATCGAATGTTTGTGGCCTACTTTTTGCAAACACAAGCTGATAAGGTTTAGCTATGTTTGTACAGCTGAACACACAGCTTATGAGATCTTAGGTTTGATAAAATTCCAGGCTGAAAAACAAGCACTGGCTATTTTCATAGTTGTGTTGCTATGACGGCCCAACAAAGATATGTACAGGCGTGTGTATGAGTGTGAATTCTAATCGGAAAATATAATCAAATTCTTCACAGAGTCATGGACACAGAAACCTTTACAAGGAGGTCACTACAGTAAATTCACAATGTATGTGTTATGAGAGTAGTCTTGCTCTGCTCTTTAGAATAATTGCTCAATTTATTTTGAGCAACAACTTGGATCTGTATCCATCAACACCCTTGGCTCACTTCTTTCTATAAATAACTCGGTTGCTCTATGGGTAAATAGGGAGTTGGGATTCTGTTGAGTGGGGGAAGGCCAAACTCCCATTCAGTATTCACCCCACTCCCCATAGATTGCTAGGTGAAGTGTTGGATTTTGTGGGAGGGCAATCCTTTTCGTTACTAACCCTAATACAACTAGATCTGAGTGACTTAACAGAGCCTCAGAAAGTAGAGGGGTGACAAATGTCTTCTTCAGTAACACAGACTTATAGAATGATGATTACCCAAGTGAGTATTGATAGGCAAGAATTGGACTCCCATAAAATGTCTAATTACCGACTTTGCACAAAAAGTTGTGGGCTCATGCCGGTGTGCTAACTCCACCCAAAATGGTGGTCTCATAGAGAGGCACGGCTAATCACAAGTAGCTGTTACTAGATAGCTGCTTACTTCCCACAAAATGGCAGCCTCGGGAAAGGTTATTGAATCACCAGAGAAAAGAGGTGAGGGCATGGACTTCCTAATTTGTCTGCCTATTGGGGAGGGTATGTGGCTGAAGAGGTGTGACCTAATGCCAAAACGTCTGGCCTGTCATTTGATGAATAGTATGGTTTTTGTTTACTATTTACTCTTCAGACGCCTGTGTTCATCCATTGAAACGTGCAGTTATTGGAGGCATAGGAGGAGGTAGCTCCTTCATAGGGCTCTATAAGGCATTTAAATAGTAAGGCACGTGAATAGTGTGGGTTGTATTTACTATGGAGTCTTCAAATGACAATGTCCACTCATTGAAGGATGCAATTGCTGGAGGCAGGAAGGTAGGTTGCCACTTCATGGAGCTGTGTTTGGCACTTCAGCATCCAGTGCCACCTTGTCTCAAAGTTACCTGATTCTTCCTACATTTCCACTCGGGGGTTAAAAGAAACCACTCCATTCCTGATATGGTCTATCTCCTGGCTGGAATACACATGCAGTAGTGAACAGTGCCATAGTTCACATACCTTTAGAGGCACCTTATATTTACTGCTGCCGTCGTATTTAACAGCCTGCCCACATGGAGTATGTGGTGGCTCCCACTGGATGTTCATTATGTAGCCATCAGAGACTCATGCAGCACGCACTGCCATGCCAATGCCGGAAGTTGTGGACCCACTCAGAAGATCCCCCACCTAGACAATAACAGTCCACCTTTTGTGTTTAATACTATTAGAGTGGGTCCTCTTTACAAACAAGCTTAGAAAATCCACGAGTTCCGCTACAGGGGACAGTTTGCACCACCTCTGAATTAGGGATCAGTTGGGATCAATCAACCAAAATTGAGGAATCAACAGCAATTAATGGCATTGAGAGGCACAAAGGCTTAAATTCTGACCATAGCAGTCAAATCGGCCGTTCTAGAGCTGGAAGCGAAGGCTTTTAATCCCTTCAAGAAATAACCAGATACTTGCTAAGTTCCACGAAGCCAGGTGTGAAGCACCTATCGCAGGTCTCTAGACTATGCTATGTAGAGGACCAAGAAGCTCATATGTTCGTAGTTTGTAACTCCCTTTGGGTTGTACATCAATACCTGCAGCATTGCCTTTGGGTGCATAATCAATAGCTAGTGAAGGTTCTTCTACTGTGAGTGGAATTGTCAGTTCTCCTCTTTATGACCGAGACAATGTTGGAAGAGAGATTAAGACTAATATTTGTCCTGTCATTGCTAAATATGCATCCCCAGTAAGTTCCATAGTATATAGAGGGTTATAATCTTATAACATCATTTATGTGATGCCAGAAGATATGGAACAAATATTGCTTTTGTGTTCCTAAACCTCTAGAATGTACTGCTGGCTAGAGGGATCTCTTCCCAATGCTGTATGTATAGCTCATACTCATTACCATCTTCAAACCGATACAATCTAGAGGACTGGAATTGCTAAACAATACATTTCAAACTCAGACTGACCGCTGCAAATAACATTCAGAATAAAAATCATTCAGAAACAGTACATATAAGACAAATAAGGCAATGCCCAAAAATAGTATGTCTGAAGTGTTATACTGACCTCATCACGATGTGTTGGTACCAGCTGCTACATCTTCTAGAATGAACTTTTTGAGCGCTCCACAAGAAATCGCAAAATCTGGAGTTTCTATATTGCTCCTTTCAATGAAATCAGGCTCCTCTGGCAATATTTGTCATGTGAAGATCCTGCAATCTATCTCTTCAGCAACTAGTCTGGTGATTACACCTATCCATTACTCTTTGGTTTGCTCTGGTATTGGAATGTACACAGGGATGGAAAAAGGGGTCATGAAGCCCCTTTTGAAAAAGTCCAACCTTCAAACTACAATCAAAAACACTTCCAGGCCCATCTCTCTCATACTGGCAGTATCAAAAATTGGTGAGATGTTTCTTGCTCGCTGGCTCTCTGGTTGCCTTGAAGAGCATTATTTGCTTAGTATTAGCCATATGGGCTTTAAGCTGGCTTTAGGGACAGAAACCACAATGGTTTCTGGTGCTGAACAGCCATAGACTTTATTTGGATTAAAGCTTGCCCACTTATCTCATCCTGCTTGACCTTTGTGCCGCATTTGATACAGTTGAACAGACCCTCTTATTTGGATGTACTGAGGAGGAGGGTCGATTAAGGACAGCTAGAGATTGAATTGCTTACATCCTCTATGCTAAAAGTCAGTCTCATATTCTTTCTCCATTTCTATCTAATTCCCCGCCGACATTCTGTGGTGTTCCACATCACTTGTCACTTGTCACTTTCCTCAATTCTTTTTAACATCAATATCTGGCCTCTTCTTAGGATTAGCACATGAATGTAGGAAATTAGGTTACTGGTTGAAAGGTGAAATCCTACTCAAGCAGCAACAACAATTCCTGTCAGTGTGAAATCTCAAGCAAACACCGATAAACATGTGCTTAACCAGGGCCCGAAAAATCTGAAAAATGGTACTAGTTCTGCAGGTCTAGTACTTAAAAAAAAAACTCCTCGAACTAACAGTAACCTACTTGACCTCTGACTCTGAAAGTAGAGCAAATGTGACAAGATAACAAGATTTAATGGCATCTTTATTGCTCATTTGATTTGTGAGCAATAAGAAGGCCTTTACATCTTATCTTGTCACATTTGCTAGATTTTCAAAGACGAAGGACAAAAGTTAGTATGTTTTCCTACTCGCCAGAAAGGGCGAATAGGACCTAAAGATAGCTCGACCTCATTAAATTTACCTCGCAAATGCGAGCGGTCGAGTGGATTTGTCGAGCCCTGTTAACCATCTGGTAGCTTGGCACAAAGCAGGCAGGCTTAACTTAGAGGCAAGTTGTCAAGTATTTAGACAATAGTACACTATTCTCACTTGTATCTCACACCAATTCGGCAGTTGCCCACGAATCCAGGCTGTGTTTTTCAGGTTTCCAGGCACGCCCGGATAGCAGAACAGAGTGCACCGAGCTGCGGAGGTACTGACAAGGAGGCGGGAGGCAAGGACCGCTTTAGTCTTCTACGTCCCCTTCACCCCCCTCCACCTGGCAACTGGCAGAGAGCACCGAGCAGCTTGTGGCGAGGTGCGAGGTGCCGACAAGCGGAAAGAGCTTACAAGCGGGAGGCAAGCAGGAGGCAAGGACCACGCCTGGCCCCACTAGCAACTGGCTTGACCTGGCTTGACTGAAGGACCTTGCACCGGTCCGAAGGACTTTGCACCGGCTGGGGGAGGGGCTGCCTGCCTGCCTGCTTGGACAGCTGCTTGGACTACACCCTAGCCGAGGTGAGTGGGCAGCGGGTGGCCTAGGCAGAGAAGGCAGGCTCCCAGTTGTTAATCCTCTCTTCTCTCGATCTCCCAACCTTACTCCCACCTGGTGGGGGGGTTCCTGTGTTTTTAGTGACTGGTGTAAATTGCACAGCACCCGAGTGCAAAGAACTCCGGCAGCATGGCCACCTTTAGCAGTGTGGCTTCTGGTCTTGGCAGCACCACGGAGGTAGTTTGTAATCTTGCAATCCTACTTCGAAAGTCTTGCTTGCTCTACCCCCTTCCACTCCATCCCCTGTGTGGTCAGCCTGACTGACAAACTGTCTGGCCAGCTTTCTGGCGCTACATTGCTCCAAGTGCGTTGAGCATTGGGCGTGCAGGGCGATGTGATTACTGGGAAGCTGTGTGTGGCCGCAAGGCACAACTGAGCACCACAGTTTAGGCAGTCCACACAAACAATCAACTGACGCTGAGGCCAGTGAACAATGAGATCAGGTCAAGTAGGAAAAGCACCAACAAAAACAAAGCAACAATTACAAACCAAAACCACCAAATGGAAGAATGAGGGAATGAGAGGATCTTGGCCCAGTCAGCCACAAAACAAAACGTGGGAAGGTCGAGGATACCCAAGAAACAATGATGGCCAAAGCAATCTTTAGTCCCTGCGGTAGTCTGCACCCCAACGCCGCAATCAACCACGCATTTCTACTCCAGGAAGGCAGCTTGTCTTCAAATGTTGTGGCAGGAGCAAAGGATAAAGCAGTTAACACGAGGTCGGATCCAGAAGATCAGGATATAATCAGACCAGAAGGGACTCTATTAAGGAAAAATCAGTGCTCCTTCTCGTTTCTGAAAGACCCAGGCTCAGCAATATTCTCCAAAAGCGGGACTATGGAGGGACTGCAATCGCCTCTTCTACCTTTAGCATCACACAGCCTGGATCAAAAACTACATCCAACAACAATGAAGGATACTGTAGCAATAATTCATTATAATGGCAGGTATCAAGCAAGCACTGAAAATAATGCCAAGGGGTCGTTCAGGGGAGACGAGATGTTTTCCCAAGTAAATCATGAACAAACACATGACGTAACAGTCAATGCAATGCAAGCAGCCGATGACACAGCTGCGCTCTGCACAAACAAGGAACATAGCTGTGAACAACTGGAACATCAATCCACCCACCAGACGCATAACGATACAGAGCAAGTCACCTCCTCACAAAACACATCACTGGATAGCTTAAGTAATGCTTTAAACTTTATTCCGAATCCTCATTTATGCAGGCCAGCACCTGAGAACTCAATGGATTCATCCGTCCCAGCAACTTCAATACCCCAGCGGCAGGAGAGCTTATTATCAGGTTCAGATTTGTCAGATCCTCAGCATCCTCATGAGACCCCTTCTGCAGCTGTGATAACTCCAATCGAGGAAGTTCAAACTCCCTCACAACAAATAGACTCGGAACATAGAATAAAGGAGCATGGACCACACTTAAAAACCTCCCCCCTTCAACTATCGGCAACTATTAGCCTGGACGCAGCAGTGCTAGGGTCTCAGACAGGCCTGTCGCCAATGGACAAACCCTATGGGAAATCGCAAGTAGGGAATAGACAACCGCTCCCCAACGAAGATCTGCCCCCTTCCAACGGAGACATTTCCTTTTTAGCTTCCCAAGAATGGGAGGACGTAGTTGCCTCTTATAGTCAGGACTCCAATAACCTTTCAAAAACAGTACAGACAGATAGAACCAACATTAACTACAGTAACAAAAACCTAATATGGGAATCATTATTAAGTACTGTGCAATATTCAACCGTGGCTTTACAATACCAGTCTCACAAGCTGGATCTTCAGCTTGCAGTTCTCCAAACACTAGCTGACTTCACCTCTGGGATTGACAGGAAGTTAGCCGATCTGAACAGCCTAATAAGGAGAGGGCAAGAAGTGGCCTTCAACACAATGCCCGTACAGCAAGAATGTTCTTGTGCCCCAATTGTGGACAAACTACTAATGTTCCGACAATTTTGGAAAACTTACCAACTGCCCTGAAACCAACAGCTATAACCTTGAATACTGCTAGCAAGGATAAAATGATGGTAGATAATACAACACTGGGCCCACAATTGACAGGGCCATCACCGTTAAGTAGCAATTACCCAACAGGAGGAAGTGCTCCCTTGCATGGCTCTAAAACCGGATTTCTCATTAAAAACTGTCCGCAAGCAAAAAAGGAAAGGCAGAAAAAAGACACCAACTACACAGGTTCGGTATCCGGCTATCCATCTCCAGCCGGCTCTAGCCTTAACAGACCGAATAAGAGAGGAAATTCCAGATTCAGCAGCTGCAGTGCCGGCCACAGGGACAAAGGACCCAGTGAATGAAAGACCCAACCTCACAAAAACACAGTATAGGTCTTCCTGCCCCCCAGTTAGTGCCAGCGCCAATCTTGAAGTCGACTATGCATCCCCAGTAAGTTCCATAGTATATAGAGGGTTATAATCTTATGACATCATTTATGTGATGTCAGAAGATTTGGAACAAATATTGCTTTTGTGTTCCTAAACCTCTAGAATGTACTGCTGGCTAGAGGGATCTCTTCCCAATGCTGTATGTATAGCTCATACTCATTACCATCTTCAAACCGATACAATCTGGAGGACCGGAATTGCTAAATAATACATTTCAAACTCAGACTGACCGCTGCAAATAACATTCAGAATAAAAATCATTCAGAAACAGTACATATAAGACAAATAAGGCAATGCCCAAAAATAGTATGTCTGAAGTGTTATACTGACCTCATCACGATGTGTTGGTACCAGCTGCTACATCTTCTAGAATGACCTTTTTGAGCGCTCCACAAGAAATCGCAAAATCTGGAGTTTCTATATTGCTCCTTTCAATGAAATGAGGCTCCTCTGGCAATATTTGTCATGTGAAGATCCTGCAATCTATCTCTTCAGCAACTAGTCTGGTGATTACACCTATCCATGACTCTTTGGTTTGCTCTGGTATTGGAATGTACACAGGGACGGAAAAAGGGGTCATGAAGCCCCTTTTGAAAAAGTCCAACTTTCAAACTACAATCAAAAACACTTCCAGGCCCATCTCTCTCATACTTGCAGTATCAAAAATTGGTGAGATGTTTCTTGCTCGCTGGCTCTCTGGTTACCTTGAAGAGCATTATTTGCTTAGTATTAGCCATATGGGCTTTAAGCTGGCTTTAGGGACAGAAACCACAATGGTTTCTGGTGCTGAACAGCCATAGACTTTATTTGGATTAAAGCTTGCCCACTTATCTCATCCTGCTTGAGCTTTGTGCCGCATTTGATACAGTTGAACAGACCCTCTTATTTGGATGTACTGAGGAGAAGGGTCGATTAAGGACAGCTAGAGATTGAATTGCTTACATCCTCTATGCTAAAAGTCAGTCTCATATTCTTTCTCCATTTCTATCTAATTCCCTGCCGACATTCTGTGGTGTTCCACATCACTTGTCACTTGTCACTTTCCTCAATTCTTTTTAACATCAATATCTGGCCTCTTCCTAGGATTAGCACATGAATGTAGGAAATTAGGTTACTGGTTGAAAGGTGAAATCCTACTCAAGCAGCAACAACAATTCCTGTCAGTGTGAAATCTCAAGCAAACACCGATAAACATGTGCTTAACCAGGGCCCGAAAAATCTGAAAAATTGTACTAGTTCTGCAGGTCTAGTACTTTAAAAAAACTCCTCGAACTAACAGTAACCTACTTGACCTCTGACTCTGAAAGTGGAGCAAATGTGACAAGATAACAAGATTTAATGGCATCTTTATTGCTCATTTGATTTGTGAGCAATAAAAAGGCCTTTAAATCTTATCTTGTCACATTTGCTAGATTTTCAAAGACGAAGGACAAAAGTTAGTATGTTTTCCTACTCGCCAGAAAGGGCGAGTAGGACCTAAAGATAGCTCGACCTCATTAAATTTACCTCGCAAATGCGAGCGGTCGAGTGGATTTGTCGAGCCCTGTTAACCATCTGGTAGCTTGGCACAAAGCAGGCAGGCTTAACTTAGAGGCAAGTTGTCAAGTATTTAGACAATAGTACACTATTCTCACTTGTATCTCACACCAATTCGGCAGTTGCCCACGAATCCAGGCTGTGTTTTCCAGGTTTCCAGGCACGCCCGGATAGCAGAGCAGAGTGCACCGAGCTACGGAGGTACTGACAAGGAGGCGGGAGGCAAGGACCGCTTTAGTCTTCTACGTCCCCTTCCCCCCCCTCCACCTGGCAACTGGCAGAGAGCACCGAGCAGCTTGTGGCGAGGTGCGAGGTGCCGACAAGCGGAAAGAGCTTACAAGCGGGAGGCAAGCAGGAGGTAAGGACCACGCCTGGCCCCTCTAGCAACTGGCTTGACCTGGCTTGACTGAAGGACCTTGCACCGGTCCGAAGGACTTTGCACCGGCTGGGGGAGGGGCTGCCTGCCTGCCTGCTTGGACAGCTGCTTGGACTACACCCTAGCCGAGGTGAGTGGGCAGCGGGTGGCCTAGGCAGAGAAGGCAGGCTCCCAGTTGTTAATCCTCTCTTCTCTCGATCTCCCAACCTTACTCCCACCTGGTGGGGGGGTTCCTGTGTTTTTAGTGACTGGTGTAAATTGCACAGCACCCGAGTGCAAAGAACTCCGGCAGCACGTCCACCTTTAGCAGTGTGGCTTCTGGCTCTTGGCAGCACCACGGAGGTAGTTTGTAATCTTGCAATTCTACTTCGAAAGTCTTGCTTGCTCTACCCCCTTCCACTCCATCCCCTGTGTGGTCAGTCTGACTGACAAACTGTCTGGCCAGCTTTCTGGCGCTACATTGCTCCAAATGCGTTGAGCATTGGGCGTGCAGGGCGATGTGATTACTGGGAAGCTGTGTGTGGCCGCAAGGCACAACTGAGCACCACAGTTTAGGCAGTCCACACAAACAATCAACTGACGCTGAGGCCAGTGAACAATGAGATCAGGTCGAGTAGGAAAAGCACCAACAAAAACAAAGCAACAATTACAAACCAAAACCACCAAACGGAAGAATGAGGGAATGAGAGGATCTTGGCCCAGTCAGCCACAAAACAAAACGTGGGAAGGTCGAAGATACCCAAGAAACAATGATGGCCAAAGCAACCTTTAGTCCCTGCGGTAGTCTGCACCCCAACGCCGCAATCAATCACGCATTTTTACTCCAGGAAGGCAGCTTGTCTTCAAATGTTGTGGCAGGAGCAAAGGATAAAGCAGTTAACACGAGGTCGGATCCAGAAGATCAGGATATAATCAGACCAGAAGGGTCTCTATTAAGGAAAAATCAGTGCTCCTTCTCGTTTCTGAAAGACCCAGGCTCAGCAATATTCTCCAAAAGCGGGACTATAGAGGGACTGCAATCGCCTTTTCTACCTTTAGCATCACACAGCCTCGATCAAAAACTACATCCAACAACAATGAAGGATACTGTAGCAATAATTCATTATACTGGCAAGGTATCAAGCAAGCACTGAAAATAATGCCAAGGGGTCGTTCCGGGGAGACGAGATAGTTTCCCATGTAAATCATGAACAAACACATGACGTAACAGTCAATGCAATGCAAGCAGCCGATGACATAGCTGCGCTCTGCACAAACAAGGAACATAGCTGTGAACAACTGGAACATCAATCCACCCACCAGACGCATAACGATACAGAGCAAGTCACCTCCTCACAAAACACATCACTGGATAGCTTAAGTAATGCTTTAAACTTTATTCCGAATCCTCATTTATGCAGGCCAGCACCTGAGAACTCAATGGATTCATCCGTCCCAGCAACTTCAATACCCCAGCTGCAGGAGGGCTTAATATCAGGTTCAGATTTGTCAGATCCTCAGCATCCTCATGAGACCCCTTCTGCAGCTGTGATAACTCCAATCGAGGAAGTTCAAACTCCCTCACAACAAATAGAATCGGAACATAGAATAAAGGAGCATGGACCACACTTAAAAACCTCCCCCCTTCAACTATCGGCAACTATTAGCCTGGACGCAGCAGTGCTAGGGTCTCAGACAGGCCTGTCGCCAATGGACAAACCCTATGGGAAATCGCAAGTAGGGAATAGACAACCGCTCCCCAACGAAGATCTGCCCCCTTCCAACGGAGGCATTTCCTTTTTAGCTTCCCAAGAATGGGAGGACGTAGTTGCCTCTTATAGTCAGGACTCCAATAACCTTTCAAAAACAGTACAGACAGATAGAACCAGCATTAACTACAGTAACAAAAACCTAATATGGGAATCATTATTAAGTACTATGCAATATTCAACCGTGGCTTTACAATACCAGTCTCACAAGCTGGATCTTCAGCTTGCAGTTCTCCAAACACTAGCTGACTTCACCCCTGGGATTGACAGGAAGTTAGCCGATCTGAACGGCCTAATAAGGAGAGGGCAAGAAGTGGCCTTCAACACAATGCCCGTACAGCAAGAATGTTCTTGTGCCCCAATTGTAGACAAACTACTAATGCTCCCGACAATTTTGGAAAACTTACCAACTGCCCTGAAACCAACAGCTATACCCTTGAATACTGCTAGCAAGGATAAAATGATGGTAGCTAATACAACACTGGGCCCACAATTGACAGGGCCATCACCATTTAGTAGCAATTACCCAACAGGAGGAAGTGCTCCCTTGCAAGTCTCTAAAACCGGATTTCTCATTAAAAACTGTCCGCAAGCAAAAAAGGAAAGGCAGAAAAAAGACACCAACTACACATGTTCGGTATCCGGCTATCCATCTCCAGCCGGCTCTAGCCTTAACAGACCGAATAAGAGAGAAAATTCCAGATTCAGCAGCTGCAGTGCCGGCCACAGGGACAAAGGACCCAGTGAATGAAAGACCCAACCTCACAAAAACACAGTATAGGTCTTCCTGCCCCCCAGTTATTGTCAGCGCCAATCTTGAAGTCGACTATGATTCAACCAGTTAACTATCTGGCAGCATCTCCTTTCTTAGCCCTTCTACTCAAGGCACCAACCCGGCAAGAACCAATTCAAGCTAAGAGTCATTCACAACTATTTTAGACAGAAAGGCAACAGCTGAGCATTCACAAGTAACAGATTTGAAACGCCTAGTCTTGCAGGACAGTCGTGTTGAGCCTCCATCATTCTGAAGTCAAAATCGTGAGCAAGACGTCAGGATGCAAGACAAAGATCGGTCCTCTTCTGGTCAACCCACATCTTCCCACAACAGTTACAACCAAGGAAGAGCTAAAGTTATTCCTCTCCATCAAGGGGTTCTCGTACATACATTACACAACAGCACTGCCTCACAGCGTCACCATCATGAAACATCTGCTTATACACCAATTAACAGTGAGGGCACAATGCTTCAAGATCAGGACTCAATAAAGAAAGAAGAGATTGACACCATAATATTCATCCCTCAATATAAATCACGGGACGTGAGGACACGTTAAACAAATGGAACGTTCTACGTCTCTTACACTGCATCACATCTTTAGCCAACATTGACACCTCGGATTTACTGTCAGTTGAATTTATGGCATCTAACAACAGCCAGAGCTCTGAAGTGACTAAAACAAGATGGCAAACCCCGGAGATTGCAGGCAGAATCTTGCGGGAAAGAAATAGATTTAAAAATTGGGGAATAATTTTGAAATCAATTCCAAAGCCACTATATCCAACTCCTTTTCTTAAGATAGATGCCAGCAACCTACAACAGACTACCTTTAAAGTTCTGAAAGTAGCAAGGAGCCGAACGCCGATAACTCAACAGGGGCAGTAGTAATCCATCAGCACTTAAGTAATGGCGATAGAGTACAATTAGAGCCCACGCAGCAGGAGATGGCATTGCCACCAGATCCACACTACCAATTCAGCGTAGTAGACAAGCAAAATGGCCCCCTGGCTTTAGCAATAAGGAAACAAATAGCCAGAGGAAGAAGGGCAGGTGCACCTGGCCCTAATGGCATACCTCCAATGCTGTACAAACAGGACCCTGAATTTTGGAGCAATGCACTAGTTCCAGTGATAGGACATGCTTTAAGAACCTCTCCAATTCCAGAGTCATGGAGAGGCTCAATCATCAGCCCAATACATAAGCAGGGGACAAGGACTGTTCCAAACAATTACCGACTGATAGCCGTCATAGACAATGAGGCTAAATACTATGCGGGCATCATCTTGAACGATCTGGCTAGCTGGTCCTCTGCGAACAAAATCATACCCATAACTCAAACAGGTTTCCGCCAAGGGCACGGCACTACCACTAACATTATGGCCTTACCCATGCTTATGGATGCTGCAAAGCATGGAAAATATCCTCTATACCTCTGCTTCATAGACTACTCAGCGGCCTTTGACCACGTTGACCGTACCAAGCTCTGGCATAAGCTGGACAGATGGGGGATACCAGCTCCCCTTTTGACCAGCTCCTTAAACTGCACACTAAACGTGGGTAAGAATTAAGTTAGGCGCCGGTACGCACCTTTCAAGCAGAATTACAACAACAAAGGGCCTAAATCAAGGATGCGTTTTGGCCCCCCTGGTATTTAGTCTTTTCCTGGCGGATCTACCGGGCGAGCTCAACAGCTGCTCTTCACATGCACCGAAATTAGGCGGCACAACATTGACAAATTTGTTATATGCCGATGATCTAGTCTTGATCAGCCGGACCCCCATCGGACTTCAGCACCTCCTAGATGCGACTCGCAAATTCGCGTAACAGAATGGCCTAAAAATAAATTGCCAAAAAACCAAAACCATGGCAGTAAACTATCATAAGAAGGCAAATCCTAGCTGGTATCTGGCCGACAAATCTCTAGACCAAGTAGCAAGCTACAAGTATCTGGGCGTGTTGCTGGACCATAACAACTCATTTAAGCCGCAGCTGGAATCCTTGCGAAGGAAGGAGTCACGATCTATCTAGCGCTGAAACCCCTGAAGAAGATGCTGCCGGATCTAACTCTCGACCCTTTTTTAAAAGTCCTCTGAGCCAAACTGCAACCCACAATCACCTATGGAAGTGAATCTTTTACTGGTAGCGATGCTGCAACTCTCAATAGCATAATGGCATCCTCCTACAGAGCAATTTTCCACCTTCCCAATTATGCTTCACCGGCTCAAATTAGGCTGGAATTTGGTCTTCAAAAACAGGCTGTGGAAAGAAAGGAAGCCTTCATAAAAAGCTGGCATAAAATTAGAGCTGCTGAAATAGGGTCCTTAAATAACCATCTCTAGGTAGAGCTGCAACGCACCGGAAAATTGCCAGCCAACGTGTACCTCCAAAAATCCATTAAAACCCTAGGCTTGACAGACACCTGGAACATCTCAATGGGTCACTCGGAGTTCAAAAAACTTGTAACAAAGACCACAAGATTAATATAATCAATAGTGGACAAAAATGCATTGTCCAAACGTGCTCACAACTGGGCTGTGCTTAATAATTACGATGTCCTTAAACCCCAACCCTACCTTACGGCAAGTACAAAGATTGCCGCCATGGAAAGGTTCTTAAGACTTCAGTTGGGAGTTGGCCTGATTAACCCATTCCTACCACCTTGGGAAAGAAAAGGAAGTGACCAGCTTTGCCGTCTGTGCACCTGCGGCACGGAGAGTCTTATTCACCTCATATGTATCTGCAAGAACTTAAAGGACATACGATCTCCTTGTTGAAACCATTCTTTAATCTGCATGGCGTTAGGTCTTGTAGACTGGCGGTGATGCTGTGCTTTAATCCAACTTTAGTACAGCTAAATTGCCGTCTTGCAAAATTCTTTGAATTAACTGGAAAAAGGCTGAAAAATCTACCTTCAGTTGTCATGGACTAGATCCGTTTAATGGCCCTGGCTCCTCAAGATCTTGCACAGTAATGCTACATTATGGTTCCCAAATTGGCATCGTGAAACTACAAGCAGGGACACCAGGCAGTCGTCTTATGCTGTGCAGGAGCATCACATCAGTTCCAACTGATAACCCTAATCAAACTGACTTTTTACAGACTGAGCATTAATTGCATCAGGGATTTTAGCACGTATGATTCAATTAGTAATGTAATTTTAAAACACATTTTTCATGGCTAATACAATGCAGTTATTTTAATCTTGTTAATTCTTCATTTACCGTGATCGTGATTTTATTGTTCATGTAAAATATGCAAGGTTTTAATTAATCAAGCATAATAAAAGAATGTACAATTACAAGTATTTAGACAGCACTTCAAACAGTATTCAAGTGAAAGTATAACAGAAGAAAAATCCCACAACACTTCGGAAAAATAGAGTAAAAATTCATTAATTATTTGAGACAAAAATGATAAAAAACAAATCTGTAGAACCAGACAAATGCAATTTTAAACATTTAAATAAAATTAGTTTTTAAAAGCACAAAGTGTGAAATGAGATTGTCTGGTCAGGCCAGACTGGGACAAAGTCATATGTTCAGTCTGACCGCGATAGAGTGTCGGCCAGATGTCGGGACCAAGGTAGGCCTACTGAACAAAGTACCTTAAATGCTAGTTTCAGAGTGATGCAAGATCCCACATTGAGGATGCATTGTGCGGCAGCTATTCTGAAGAAACTGTGAGCTGGGATGCGAGGTCATGAGTCAGAGATGCGTCGTGCCATGGCAATACCGATCAAGCCATCAACGGGGCTTGCGATGTGAGGTGCTGCGCCATTGTCGAGGATGCAGTCGATAAAGGCTTGCAAAAGTGAACTCCAGCATCGGGGATGTGTGTCACAGCGGCGGTTCCGAGAAGCTGTGACCTGCGATGCAAGGTACTGCATATGGGATGCATTGCAATGCATCAGTTTTGCCCAAGAGACCACAGCTGGACAGGCAGGGCACATTTAGGGCCACTTCCAAGGGTCCAAGAATGAGGTAGCACCACATAGGGGTCGGGGTTGGTAAGACTCACAGCAGACACAGTCCAGGTGCTGGGTTCAAGGTAGTTGGAACCTTTTCTGTCCCTGATGCTCTGATCAAGAGGCCAGCGAACTAGCCCTTGGAGTCCCTCTGTTTGTCCTGGATTCAAGATGCAGATCCAGTCCTCTTTACTAAGACATCAGGGCAGTGGAGTAGCAGTCATTTCTGCAGCAGATCAGGTCAGCTAACTTTCTGAGTCGTCCACAGGTCCAAGGGCATACCGAAGACTTGGTCCTGGGGTATATTTATACTTGGTGCCAGCTTTGAAGTAGAAGAATGTTCTGGAGCCCTCCCCTTCCCCCACAGTGTCTTAAATGTCCTGCCACCCTGCCCATGGCCAGAGCTTGTTTGAGGCTTTGTGATGTGCAATTGTGGGAGGTTAAAGCTCCTCCCTTCACACCGTCAGAGATTGCCCATTCTGCCAATACCTATTACCTCATTATCTCACTGACTTTGAGTAATACACAAAGACTAACTACCATCTACACCTAGTCATGTGACCCATAATACAGGGTTCGGACTCCAAATGGTTAGACAAGAAAATGCCAACTTTCTAAAGGTAAAAAGAACAATTGATGGACAGAATGCAGAACAATGTCATACATTCACCCCAGTACAATGATCTGAGCCTAAATCCATTGTTTTATGCTCCTCATGCTTGTTCCCAGTTCAGGGAAGGCTTGGCTTGTCATTTCAGGCTGGACTGTTCCCATGAGGCACAGGGTCAAGACTGATTTGCATCTAGCTTGGTCTGAACTGAGGTGGCGAAGTGAGCTAAAGAATGATGTTGGATTCAACCCAGATCTTTGACAGAGGGTGAGTGTCTGAAACGTTTCAGCGCTCCGTCCATCATCTCCTTGTGTTAACTTTCTAAAGGTGGCCTTTTCAGATTTGTGATTTAAAGTCCAACATTGCCATCAAAGAGGGTTTTAAATTACAATTCTTTAGATACTAAACTCAATATTTCAACTTGCTCCTAATTGAAATTTATCGCTTATTAAATGTAATAAGGTAACCCAATGTTACCTAATGGAAGTGGTAGGCCTTGCAGTAGTGAAAAACAAATTCACTACCAGGACATGTAAAAGTTAAAAGTACATGTTCAACCTTTGTATACACATTATACCTGTCCTATGTACTATTTAGTACCCTAAGGAGGACGTGTATTAAAAAGGAAGGTTTAGACCTGGCAAAAGTTGTATTTTGCCAAGACGCAATTGCAGTTTAAAATACACACACAGTCTGCAATGGCAGGCCTATAAATGTTCAAAAGCCTACATAAGTGGGTGGCACAATAAGGGCTGCAAGCTGTGATAAAGTGCTCAAAGTCATAAGGCGAAAAAAACGAGATTTAAGGCAAAAAAACAAGATTAGGAAAAATGGAAGTAAGACAAAACTTTTGAGGGAAGACCTTCCTAACAATTAGCTTCCTATGCCGATGACACACAGCTTATTTTATGGCTCAATGAGCCACTCTCTAAGATCCAAGAGGCATTGATTGTGTGCATGTCAGCCAATCTGCAATGGATAAATGGCAACCTCTTGCAACACAGTGAGTCAAAAACCAAAATGTTGTTGCCAAGCCATCACAGTCCTTGGTCCCTGTTTTTTTGGCCAACTTGGGATCAGCAGTGCAAAGGGTCAAACATTTCTGCTGTCTCCTAGTGGTGGAGTACAGTGGTGCCTAGCGTCAATGCAGGTCCCTTTTGCCATGGTGCAAGAGTGTCTATGTTATGGGCTGCATTGCTTTTTTGCGAGAAGAGACACTTTCCTGCACAAAAACTATTCTTGGAGGCATATTCCTCTTCCCAGGTGTTTCTCAGAATGCAGCATACACATAAAGAGGAAATAATAAGGAGAAATAAAGATGATTCTTCTCATTGTGCCTCACTGGAAAGGTGTTGCATTTTGTCGCATTTCCAAGTTTACTAGCTTTAGTAAATCTTGGAATGCACCAAAATCCATGAGTGACTGCATGGGAACGTCCATGATCCACCCATGGAACGCCTTCCCAATGCAAAGCGGCTTTAAATGGCTTAGCAAATAACCAAAATTATTTTGTGTCAGTGCTGTGCCACAAAAGTGATGCAACCCTGATGCAACATCTAAGTAAATGTGCCCCCCTAGTACATAGTTCTGGCCAGAGCTGGCATTGTTGGAAGAAGAGAGTAGAGAGATCTGTTGGGGTGTGCATTGTTACTATCATCTCATTTACGAAAGACATTGTGAGATTTAAAGAAGCGGCCTTAGTGTATAGATATTTGGGACCTGCAGTCTTTGACTAGATTAAAGTCCTTCAATTGACCCACAGTAAGAGCCGTCAAGTCTATTAGAGAAGCCAATAAGTTAAATAAAATCACCTGGCTATGGAAGATTAAGGCACTTCTACTAGATCTGGGCCTTATTCATCCGTGGGCCGACCCGGAAGGCAATTCTTTCCCCTCGAAAAATGACTTGAAAGCTATTTACAGGGACAAGACTTTTGTAAAGTCACTGTCATCTGTTGTTAGTGGTTCCCTGACATCCCTCTTTTTAGATTTTAAGTGTGAGTATAAGTATGAGGCTTATTGGGATATTATCACATGTCTTGGTGATAGGAAACCTTTCCACCAATTTAGAGTGGGTACACTCCCATTAAAATTCTTTATCAATAAGTGGGGGGAAGACCGGGACACAAAATGTGATATTTGTCCTTTAGAGGATGAGACCGTAACACATGTCTTGTTCGTGTGCCCTGCTTATAGGGGCCCTCGACAGAAATGGCTCAAGCCGGTCTGTAGATTGCTGGGTACAAGATCCTACCAAACGGCTTTGCGCATTCTGAAGTCATTGTTATCGCCATGGCTAAGTTCTTGAGCTGGGCCTGGGTCCTTAGAAGAAAGAACCAGCGAGGCTTCAAGTAATCTATTTGGTCTTACTGTGTACTGCTACCTGAATATCCCTTGACTATGTACTCTCCTTTTTATATTAATTCTGTTATCAAATTGTTTTGTGGTTTTAAATGACATGTCTTTTCTAAACAACATTTTGTATGTGATTTTATGTCTTTTAGATTGTACTGTTTTTTTTTTAATGTGTCTTTTATGATTGATTATGATCGAATAAAGACAAAATCGAGATCGAGACCCACAGTGTGTGACAGATATCTTTAGTTATTCCATGCTTGTTCATTAAGTGATGGTTGGTTAATTGGCTGTCAGTACTGATGATGGACAACCTCAATAGAAAATATGCCTTAATTGAATGTAAGAGGTTTAAGTTAGAGTTGACTGCTGACTCCTTGGAAGGACAT
Source organism: Lissotriton helveticus (assembly GCF_964261635.1). Lineage (NCBI taxonomy): Eukaryota > Metazoa > Chordata > Amphibia > Caudata > Salamandridae > Lissotriton > Lissotriton helveticus. Next base: position 38,159,663 of record NC_136058.1, read on the forward strand.
ACCACGCACGGCCTTTTGTAACCATTTTAATAAATTGAAACAATAAATGTATACTTTATAACTGATGACTGTTGAGTGTTATGGTACTAGTATTGGTGTGAGACAAAAATTGTATTTATGAACTTACAAAACTATATAAAACCCCAGCGAAGTATAAGTCTGCCCTCATTAACCTAACTGCTTATTGAAAGTAGTTTGCTGGTTGGGTTGTTTCCAATCTGCAGGACTGTAAGATAAAGCTTGAGCTTCAGTGTGTGAATGTCTTTCCAGATTCTCTTGCCAGGTGTGTGGTGTTGTAATTGTCTTGAAAACAGACATGCTTTCAACTGTATTCTGAAGTATATATGCTCCTGAATGCTTGCAATTGCTGACTGATAGTGGGGTTCAGAGTTTGACAGCTTGTACTGAGAAAGCAGTTCCTCCTATGGATTTCTTATGGTATGATGATAGAGGGTGCAAGCCTGGAGTGTAGTGCCTTATTTGTTTGTGATGAATAAACGTGCCTGTGGGTATAGCAAATATTTTCCTTGGAGGTTCTGTGAACAATCAAAAGTGCCTTGTACATTGCCCTTCTTGATGTAGGTAGTCACTGGAGTGATTGCAAGTCTGGAGTCCTGTGTTCCCTTGGGTGAAGGCAGAGAAGAAGTCTTGCAGCAGCATTTTAGATGAATGTGGGGTGTGCCATGGTATAGGCTGTTGGCATAGTCATGCTTTTAGATTACGTGTGTGAGAATGGCTTGCAGATTCTGTTATTATCATGGTATGGGAGGATGCAACATAATATTTCCATTTTCCATTTTATAGCAGACACTCTGTTTTACGTTGTTAACATGTGGTATCAAATATAGATCTGAATCCATGGCTACCCAAAGGCTTCTAACTTCTTTGGTAATGATGGATGGGCCTCAATTGCCCTGGGCCATATGGCAATAGGTTGGTATTTTTGTCACTGTCTGCAAGTCATAAGGTGTTTAGCTTTAGTTGGTTATTCATAATACCTGTGTTTATGGCCAGAAGGCAGTCATCAAGTTTTAAATTGTAGAGGTCTTCCAGACAATCATTTAGTAAATGATTTGGGTGTCATCTGCATAGTTGTAACAGGTGAGGTAGAATGATTTAATCAGGTTTTGTATGGGGGTAATGTAGATGTTGAATATTAGAGGGGATATGATGGACTTCCTGAGGGGCGCCACAGTGTTATATGTCAGGAGCTGATATCAAGGTGGTACCAACACCACTTCACTGACACAGTTAAGAGGCAAGAATTCAGTGGGCATTCCCTGAACTCAAGGCTCACCGTTCACATATGGTATATCAAACAACAATTTGCTGTCTGAAGGATTTCACAACTATACAGGACATTGAGTCATGTTGTTCTTAAGCCAACAACTTTCAACACGTTTCCTCTTCCTAATACATGGGTGGTTGTCACTACCTAAACCTACCAGTTTTTCAGAAGCAATGTCCAATCAGGAAACTCCAGAATCCAATATGCATGTTATTTGATTAGCCTATCATGCTGGACCAGAGTTATTAAAAGTAATTTCTCCTGTATACAGCTGTTCTAGTAGCACTGGCTTGTTGTGAAATATAGCCTGGTAAGATAATATATCTGCTCTAGAGATCATTATTTTGTTTGCAGGTGCCACATTGTTTGTTATGTAATGTGCCCGCTTCAGAGGGCTCCAAATACCCTAACTAGAAGTAGTGTGAATCTGAAACGACCCAATGTAGCTCACTATGTCACAAAGGGATACTACTTCAAAAATGATTAAATATCTTGATTCCCCTGCCAGGGCTAACACACTTACTATTCATCTCCTTGAGCCAACTATTGTGGAAACCATAATCAGGGTGTCTGAGGTTGAAAGCTTTTGTATTATAATTGACCTCTCCACAAATCTCCATAAGGTTAAAGGGCCTGTTTTTTAAGAGAGCTGTAGATACCCTAAATGGCAGTAGTGTGAATCTCAAATGACCCAGTATAGCCTGCCATGTCACATATGCTACTACAGTGGACTAGCTGTCTTTAAAAAAGTTTTTAATATATTGATACCCCTGCCAGGGCCAACACACTGAGGATTTATCTCCTTGAGCCAACTATTGTGGAAACCATAATCAGGGAGACTGAGGTAGAAAGCAGTTGTATTATAATTGACCTCTCCACAAATCTCCATACAACATAAACTAACATTTTCAAATTGGTATATATTCACATCTGAGGTCTCTGTAGTATTAATCTGCTTTTCTAAATGTATTGATTCCATTGAAATTCTGTTTTATGTTTATCTAATTTATGGTCACAGCAAACTAAATTACTATTATGACATCCTTAATAATTATTGTAATAAATGCATAATATTTGGTAAACATTTGGGGTAGTGTTTTTATTAGGAGGAGTGTGGGAACACTAGGTGGTGGAATGGTCATCATTTGCCCTAAAGAAGTTAAAACCTACCAAATCCATGCAGCCTGATGTCCTGTCCAACAACAATTGACAACAAGCTACAAGGATATAATGGCCACATTGAGCTAACTTCTTTGTTTCATGATCATTGGGGATTTCCCACTTCCAGTAGGCACCCAGGATGGTAGGCTTCAAGGACTGGGGAACAGCAAAAAGCACAGTGGTCAATGAAAGCTAGCAGGTGGTGCTAATGGACATGCACAGCCACGAGAATGTTTCAGTCGCCATACAAGGTCTTTGGAGAAGAAGGGTAAAGAGAAAGAAACAAAATGTTGAGAAGTAAAAAGAAGATAGAAAAAAAGCTAGAGACAATGGGTTCATTCGAATATAATGCACAAAAGCATTGAGAATTCATGGCATCTGTAGGAATGTAGGATTTGTAATATTGAGGTACCAACAACATTTGTTCAAAGGTGAGACATCTTTGGAACTGTGGGGCATATTACCAAGGGCCTTATTGCCGCTTTAGCGGGAATTTTTCCTGCTAAAGCGGCGATAATTTTATCGCCCTATTACCTAGTTGTCACTAACACCAGTTAGCGACAGCTAGTAGGAGATAGCGATCATCTTGGGGCCCACTTTGCATGTCAGCGATATTTATCGCTAATGACATGCAAAGATGTTAGTGACTGGAAACAGTCGCTAACACCGCTATCTCCTATTACCTACTTTTGGAAATAATCGCGCTAAGCGCGATTATCTCCAAAAGCTAACGCCTGCCCAGAGCAGTTCTTAGCGATGTCATCCAATGGTAGGTGGATAACATGGCTAAGAGCATTTGCTCGGTAATGCGTGAATATCGCTGACTTTACAGCGATATTCATGCATTTCGGCCGATTTATACCGCTTTTGAGATAAACCTTGATAATATCAAGGTATCTCAGCGGTAAAAATCGTCGGAGTGCGGCGATATTATTTTAGCCGCTAACCATGCATAGCGATAATTATCGCTATTGCTTGGTAATATGCCCCTATATTCCTAATCTTACTACACCATACTAGGTTTATAGCCCCACATGGCCGTTTTCCATCAGTCACTCCGATGAACTGTACTCTTAAGGCAATCTCCAGAGAAGTAGTCCTGGGCTACTATTTCACTCTGCAGAGCAGGTAAATCTTTGATTGGTGAGCGACCATTTCACCACGATTAATGCTCCTACCTCTTAAACCATACATAACATTACACAGTAGAGGCATCAGAAACATAGGTAGTCTACATAAATTGACAAAATGGAACAATAACAACAATGATGGGAAATAACCTTTACAAAAGAGTCCTTACCATGCAATGCCTTTACCATGAAAATTTTACCACGCAGGTAAGTACCACACAGATATGTATTTGTACTTTTAACACAGGTAAGTGTTTTTTAATAGCACAGCTTTTAGAAATTGACCTTTATGAAGGGTCACCTCAAACTTTTTACCTTCCTCCTCCTCTTTCTCAGACCTTCATTTTGTTGGCTTTAGGGCTCTGTATACTTTACCACTGCTAACCAGTGCTAACCTGCATGTGCTAAATTCTCTAAACATGCTATACTTGTTATACACCTGTTTGACATATTTGATTTACTTTTAAGACCCTTATACTCAGAGCCTGTAAATTAAATGCTACAAGTGGGCCTGCAGCACTTATTGTGCCACCCACAGTAGTAGCCTTTCAAACCTGTCTCAGGCCTGCCACTGAAGGGCCTGTGTATTCCATTTACTGCCACTTCAACTTGGTAAAGCTACTTGCTAAGCTTGAATCTCCTCTTTAGTACACACTAGCAGCCCGTCCCGACGTTGTCCGGGTATGAAATAGAATGTGTGTAATGTGTGTATTCAGAAACGGTCATTCGCGTGTTCCCCCGCTTGAGGCCCAGCTGCAGCCCTGGTTGATGTTAGCAGGCGCATGTAATTAGTTTAGTGATCCGCCGCTTGAGCCCGGCTACAGCCCTGGCTGATGTTAGCAGGCGCATGTAATTTGGTTTAATGTGATAGTCCAGTAACAGCGCGCATGAGAGGCTGCAGTAATTGTCCCCGCCGACACGCTCCGTCGCGTGTGCCCCCGCTTGAGGGCCAGCGGCGACCGTCTAACAATTAGAATTGTGTGAGTCTTGAATGATTGTTTCCCGCTGTTCTTATTTTTTTATGACCCACACCGACGCTCTTCGGCCCGAGTGCTTTTTAGACGCACCCAGGCCAAGCCACACACTGCGTTCGGCCCTTTCAGACGCACCCAGGCCAAGGCACACACTACATTCGGCACCTCCAGTATGTGTGAGACAACGGCAGTCCCCCAAGGGAGTCTTGCGAATGGTTACTTACCACGCTTCGAGGTGAACGCCTTTGTGACGCCCCCAGCACACGGCCACAGCAGACGATCTGATTAATGTACAACCCAGATGGCATGAAGTGCGGAACGTAGCATACGCCCCCAGCATGCCCCTTGATGCGGCGCAATTGCATAATTGGCGCTTCACATGGCATGAAGGGCGGACACACGCCCACAGCGCGGACACACGCCCACAGCGTTTGTCATGGCCCCAGCGTGTCATGCCCCCAGCGTGCCCCTTGATGCGGCGCAATTACGACTCACATGGCATGAAGGGCGGAACGTACCACACGCCCCCAGCGTTTGTCACGCCCCCAGCACACGCCCCCAGCACACGCCCACAGCAGAACGCAGACACGCCCACAAGGGACTACTTTGCTGGCACGGTTCCTTTACCTTTTAAATGTATATGGTGGCCGTCTGCATAGCCTATGTCCTTCTGCTGCAACTGCCCTTTCCAACGCTGTATTGGGTGTTGTGATTGGTGCTGTGGTTACTGAGATTACCCGCCTCAAAGGTTTGGGCTCTCTCTTTATAATATTAGTATGGATGGGTTACCCTTAAAGTAGGCCCTAGGTGGCCCTAAGGGCAGGGTGCTGTGTCAATGAAAGGTAGGACATGCACTACGATGTTATGCATGTCCTGGTAGTGGCAAACAGTCTGTTTCATTTATCGCTACTGTGAAGCCTATTCCTCTCATAGGCTAACATTGGGAATTCCTTACTACACTTTTAAGCTGTAATTTCTGATCAGAGAAGAGTAGCCTTTTCATGTTTCATATGTTTGGAATGGTAATGACAAATCCTCCTTAATGGTAAAATTGGATCTGACATTACTATTTTAGAAATACAACTTTTAGAAAGTAGACATTTCTGTGCACTTATAACTGTGTGCTTTGCAGCCTGTCTCCAATGCATGTCTGGGGTGGTTGAAAGCTACACTTTGTGCATTCCCTCTTGACAGCAACCACACAGGAAGGATAGGTGTGTCTGAGTACCCATCTACTTACATCTGCATTCTGATGGCCTTGCCTGGGCAGGATAGGAAGGTTGGGGCTAACATCTTAATTGAATAGGCAGTGATCTTTCCCCATACAAAGGACTGATTACCTCCCACAGATAGCCTGGCAAACAGGACTGAGTTGAAAGGGATACTTGGGCACTTCAGAGAGCTGCCTTGAAGTCACCCCCACATCAAAGGCACTTTGGGGTATTATTACTGGGTCTCTGCCCCCTACAATTAGATACCACTGGACTTGTAACTGAAGCTCTGCGAGAAGAACTACTGTGCTCCTTAATGGACTCAATTGGACTGCTAATCTGGAAGGCCACTTTACTGTTTGTTGCCCTGTTGCCTACTGCTCTCTGGCTCTGCTGAAGGAAAGCTGGATACTGCCTTCACACCAAGTGATCTAAAATGGCTTGTTTCCTTTTGCTTGAGATTTAGGGATTTCAAAGTCTCTACCCCTGCTCCTGTGCCTGACTCACTGGAAGTGGCGCAGTAACTTGCAACATAGATTTAGATGTATCTCCTGTCTGCGCGCAGCAAAACTGGTGCATCAACCAGGTTGCGGGAGTAAAATTGGTGCATTGACTGTGTGGCAGATTCCGGTGCATCACTTGATGTCTCTTAACTCTGGCAACCATCCTCGGAATCTACGCATCACCTTCACTGCGTGGAGACGATCGACACACCTTGAACCTGCGGTCCTCGACATTGATCTATCTTGCTGGTTGCGACCAGGAACGGTACCTATTGCACCAGGGGCCTGTGTGGGTCCTGTAGCTGGCCGGTGCTCCATCATGGTCATCCTGACCATTGACTTTGCCTCGGTCCAATGTGACCTAACGTAACAATTTTAGTGCTACTTGCTTCTAAACACTGTACGGCATATATTCATTTAAAATGCATATCTCAACTTCTATACATTAGATTTTTGTCATTTGGTCTTGTTTTGTTCAGAGAATAATAATCTATTTTTATAAACCTGGAGTCTCTTGGTGATGTATTAATTGTGTTACTGTGTGAGTTTGTTGCACAAATAATTTACACATTGCCTGTTTAGATAAGGCTGACTGCTCTGCCCCAACTACCAATGGGTAAATGCAGGTTAACTTTTAATGTGTTTCTGGCTTTCCCTGACTAGAGTGTCGGTTCCTGCCTGTCCTGGGTGCATACCTCAGCCAACCAGGAATCCCGTTTCTAACAACAGTTATTATGTTTTTTTTCCAGTTTAGGTGCAGTTGTGGTAAAGTGAGGTATTGGTTATTTTAGGAATTTGGGGTGGGTAGTGGTAAAAGAGGTAAGGGTAATTCTAGGGTTTAGGGGTGGGTTGTGGTAAAGGGAGGTACAGATCATTTTAGGGTTTAAGGGGGTAGTGGTAAGGGTATTTTTAGGGTTTAGGTGTGCATAGTAGTAAAAGGATTAAAGGTAAATGTAAGATTTAGGCATAGGTAGTTGTAAAGGGAGTGTGGCAGGGAGCTGGGGAGAAGGCTCTGAGGTTTTCAAGAAGGCCGCCAAGGATCCTAAGGCGGCAAGCAGGGAGGAAAGAAACATTGAGGTTAGAGAAATGAACTGGTCCAGGCAGAAGGAGGTGGGAACTTCTACCTTGCCGGGAGAAAAGAGGCTCAGAGAAACAGAGAAGGAGGAACAGCAGGAAAAGAAAATGACAATGGAGGGATCATGGACGACAGCTGAATGCACAGAACTCAACATAACCTTGGGTATGGAAAAGCCAGAGTTGGAGGGAGTATCGGGACTTGTGACCCAGAAATGATAGAGTGGGAAGTCTTTACCTGTCCAGACCACTGTGTCCCATACAATGTGCGCACTCACCAGCCCAAGGGAAGAATGTGTTATGGTCCACTTTGCCATGGTCTGGGGGAGGACCATGTTACCAAGAAAGTGTTGCAGCCGTTGTTGCCTAAATGGATCAATGGCAGCAATACAAGCATGATTTGCTTTGCTCAAAATATCCACTAAGATACATGTGTGTGGTTAGGATTATCCAAGATGAGGGCTTTGGTCCTAACCAAAATCATTGTGCCTCGACACCAGATAATGGTGATAGTGATGCATCATTTGCAGCAATAGAGTAGTAGTAAGGAAGGTATTATTTTATTTTATTTTGAGGGGAGCTAAGGTCTTCCATGAGGTAATGGTGGGGCATGAAACCCACAGAAATAGTCTTACTGGAGCAGATCCAAACAGAGCAAAAGACCTCTTACCCTTGAAATTGTGTCCATCACAGGGAGGTAAAGTTAACTTTATGGTTTAGGGCAAGCAGTGGTAAAGAGAGGTTAGGGTAATTTTAGGGTATAGAGGCGAATGGTGGTGAAGGGCTGTAGGGGTAATCTTAGGGTTTAGGGGTGGGCTGTGGTAAAGGGAGGTAAGGGTAATTTTAAGGTTTAGTGTTGTCATCGGTAAAGTGAGTTTAGGAGTAAATTAAAAACATAAGTGTCTGTGGTGGCTGGAAGGGAACAGGGTGGCGGGGCAGGGGAGTGGGGAAAAAACACTTAGGGGCTTATTTACAAGCCCCTTGCGCCACTTTTGCTTCATTTTTAACAAGGGAAAAGTGGCACAAAAGTGGTGCAAGTGGCTTGTAAATCTGCCCCTAACTTCTTCGGCTGGTTGCATCTTTCCTCCGCTTCCCTGCCGACGTCCCAGAACGGAAGCAGGAACTGGATGCACACACAGGTACCCTCCCCTAAACCAATCACAATGCTGAAACGCAGCATTGTGATTGGTCTGAGCGCTGTGGTTCTGTGTTCAGGCGGGCAATGGGAGCCTGGGCATGTTCCTCACCAGGCTGTGTAATGCAGCCTGATTGGGAGCATGCAAACTTTGTAGTCTATTTGGCCAGGCCAAGACAGCCGTCCAAACAGTCATGCACACTTAAGAGTGTGCTCATCACTCCTCCCTCTGTGACACCAGCCCTGCCCCCCCAACCCAGGCCTGCAGCTACCAAAAATAAAATGCTAATAACTTTATTATCATGTTTTTTTTCACTGCTTTGAAAGCAGTGGGGTGACGCTCCTCCACCTAAACGGAGGACCCTCCCCTGGTGAGGATTTGGGTAGATTCTCCCCTCCTCCAGAAAAGAAATAAACTTTGCAGACCCATTCATTTTTCTACATTGACAGACTATGCAAAGTTTCACAAAGATTTTTCAAGGGTATGGAAAGAAAAATGCATTTCCTATAGACTTTGTACTTGGGCGTAGCAGTAAAACGGCTGGATGGATTTCAATAAAATTTAGCAGGAATATAGATTATGGTGTGTAGATGATACTTTTGGCTACTACAGGTAAGTAGGGTAAGTATTTATTAAGTTGTAAGCTATTTAACGTAGGGATACCTGTTCTCACTGTAATTTCATGGTATTTCATGAAAGTACCAGAGTATCTAGTGATGACAAGGTATGTGATTGGCTAACAGCTGCCTTTAGAAAAGTTAAAGTATGCTCTTCCACTGTACAGCACTCCACTGTGCACTACTCTACGACAATCTACTCAACACTATTCCCTTGTATGCAACTTCACTCAATGCTGCTTCACTCTATGTTACTCTACTCTATTCTATTGTACGCCACTACACTGTACGCCACTGAACTGTACACTTCTCCACTCTGTGCTATTCCACTCTACGACACTGCATTGTACTTCACTCCAATCTGATTTTCCACTGTATACCATGCCACTCCACATCACTCCACTGTATGCTATTCCACTTTATGGCACTCCACTGTAATGCATTCCGCTGTACCCCATGCCATTGTATACTATTCCACTCTAACCCACTCCACTGTACGCCAATCCGATGTTGGACACTTCACTAACCACAACTCCATTGTACACTACTCTACTCCACTCCAGTGTAAACCACTCCACTGTATGCTAGTCCAGTGGACGCCACTCTACACTATTCCACTGTATGCCACTCCACTTTATGCCATTTCATTCAACTGCACTGTATGCCACTCTATTCAACAGCACTGTATGCCACTACACTCTACAACACTGTATGCCACTCCACTGCAGCGCACTGTACCGCACTCTAGTCTACTCTATCTCACTCTACTGTACTCCACTCTATGCCACTTCACTGTTCTCCAATCTACGACAGTTTACCACAATCTAAAACATACCACTCCACAATATGACATGCCACTCCACTATATAACCCTTTACTCCACTGTATGCTACACCACTCCATTATACTACACTCAACTGCACTGTACTATACAAGATACCACTCCACCATCCGACACTTAAGTCCACTCTACGCTACTCCACTCAACTACACTATACGATTGTTTAGCCCACCCATGCCATTGTACAACACTCCAATTTACACCGGTCCACTGTTCAACACTCCACTGTACTCTAAAACACTCTAGAGGACTGTAAGACACTGTACTACATTGAATCACTCTTTACTGCAATGTAGAACACTGTAATCTACTCTATGCCATTCTACAACACTTTACTCAACTCTACGACACTAGACATTCACATTCACTTCAACAACAATACAGTAGATGATACTCCATTGTACGGCACTCAACTGTACTGTATTGCATGCCACTCCAGTGTACAACACGCCACACCACTCTACGCTATGATACTCCACTCTACCATATACCACACCTTGTCACTCCACTATATAACACTTAAGTCCACTACACGCAAAGACGCTCCACTCTATTCCACTCTAGATGCTATTGTTGTCACAAGTGTATTTCATAAAAATTCTCACCTGTTCATGTTCATTTGCAGGATTCGGTATGAATCCTGAAAAGATATGGGACTAAATAAATGTCTTGGAAACTAATTTTTACTTTAGAAATAATTATACTGACCAAACGGTTAATGAAATTGTATGTGATATTATTGTTTTTAATGACAGGTTTGACTTATAGTGACTGTTTATCTCATCTTTTTTTTTATTTCGTAATGAATAATTGAAATACACTAGATGGCCCTGATGAAGTAATATTTTGGACTAAATAAATAAACAGCTAATGTGGATTGTGCCCCTCGCCTGCTTGTTTACCTAATAGTTTGTGATAGTATACCTTCCGCCCGCGCTCTGATGAGCGTACAGATTTCAGGCTCCTCACACACCTGAGGCATCTCTTTGGGTCTTCGCCTGCACTCTGGACTGCAAGCCGTTCTCAGGCTGCCGGAGTTTTCAGAGGCGCAGTGTCGTCTCTACGACCTTGGGGCAGGGTGCACGCTCAGGAGAGCGGTGCTCTTCCAGTTGTTTTCACTTGCCTTGTGGCGAGAGCGTGTATACTTGGGCTGCAATCTACGGCAATCAGATTCAAACGCTCAGGAGCGCAAATACTTCTCCTTTACTTCCTGACTTTGCAGGCACTATCTACACTCAGGAGGACAGTAGTGTGAACACACAGGACCGTGAATACTTCCCTTTATTTGCAGGTAAACTTTTGTACACACAGGAACTTAGTATTTCCAATGCGCAGGAGCGTAAACCTTTCTTTGAACATTTCTTCGCACTTCAGAGAGCAAGCCCTTTGTAGGCTGCCTTCCGACTGCATCAAGGCCTGGTGCTTGGAGCTACGCTACAGCGAAGTACTCTTGGCTACTTTTCCTTTCATATTGACGGACTGCTTTTCCACTCCCCTTTTAAGCATGGGCGGATTTTGCGGATTGGCAATCCGCAAACTTGCGTATTTACGGATTCGCAATCCACAAAATCCGCGAACTCCCGCGAATTTGCGGATTTTTTTTTTTTTGTGTTCGCAAGGGTTTCTGCCAGTTCGCGAGGTTTGTGTACCAGTTCGCAATTGCGAACTTACTTGTCGGCTCGCAACGGCCGTGACTATGTTGTTTCTATGTCTGGTTCATCATCACAGGTTTGCGAAGTTACCCTAGCGGTCGTACATGGGCGCGGCCATCTTGTTTGCGTGACGTAATTCCGTTTCCGGGCGCTATGTGTAATCTCGCAAAGTGTGCGGCTTGCTAGTACAATTTCGCGTGTGATCGCGAGGAAAATCTCGAGCGAACTTACCCATGCGGTCGTGAACGGGCGCGGCCATCTTGTTTCTCATTCATTGCTATGGTTCTGGGCATGCTTTCTGTATCCTCTCTGAATCTCTGCCATCCTTTGCTTGTTTGAAGTTTTTTTTGATCTATTTTACTTATTATCTATCCCTCTATTTTTCTAGCTCTATATTTTTGTGTTTTTATCTGCTACTTTTGGTTAATTTTAAACTACTTTTTTAAACTCTTTTCTTTTCTTCTTCCCTATTCTATTTCTTCTTTATTATTTAGCTTCCTTTCTGCCCAGACCATGGTAAAGGGAGTCGGGAAGCAGCCCGCGAAGGGGAAGGGTCCCGCACCCCGTGCCCGGCTCCCGTGCGGGCGTTTGAGAGGGGAGAATGTCGCGCCCCGGGTGATCTTCAGCGCGGAGGAGGTGGCCGCACTAGTTTTTTATGTTCAGCGCCGCCTCCCCAGGACCATCATGGCAGGCGGCAAGATCGCTAGCGGTTACGGGCTCCGGGAGCGCCAGAAGCGGTGGGAGAAGGTGTGCCGGTCCATGTACCAACAATCTCGGGTCCGGCGCACCTACAACCAAGTCACCCACCGTTGGACGGATATCCTGGACCGGGAATGCGATCTGTTGGACCTGCTCGGCCTTGAGATCCCCGGGCTTGGTGAGTAGTAGTAGCTATTTCTTTACTACTCTGTTTTCTCCTGCTCTCTGTGTTATTATCTTGCAGATTTTTGTTTTTTACCAAGAGCAATAATGCTGCTGATTACATTGCAGGTAAATTATATTTCAAAATCTTCTGTGCATTTCAGGTGCACTGCTCTCCTTCTCAGTAGCGCTGCTACTATGCTTATTTGTTTTCGATTTTGTGTTCATTTCATTGGCCTGTGAAATTATGCATGAGTGTAGTTTAAAGAACTGTGTAATGCTAGACACTAAGGGTCAGATATTTAATTACCGGCGCATCCCTGCAAAGTAGCAGGGATGCGCCAGTAATTGTGCGCCACGCCACCACCACCCATGGTGCACCGTATTTACAATGCGGCGCACCATGTGCCCAAAACGTCACCGAAGCGTTACGCTTCTGTGCCGTAAAGGCGGCGCATTGCTGGAGTTGTGTCGCAACGATGGTGCAGCTCCAGCAATGCTCTGGGGTGCTCTATCTCCCCAATGCTGCGTCAAGCTGTACGTCTGCTTCAAGCAGGCGCAGGGTTTGAGTCACGCATCATTGTCCTCAAAGAGACCGATTAAATTCTTGTAGATGTCACTCAGCCACTTTTAGGATGCGTTCCTGCGCAGGAACGCCCTCCCTTGCGCCGGAATGCCCCCTGATGGCGCAGGGCTTTACAACGTGATGCATCTCCCATATGCGTCACGTTGTTATTATACGCCGCACCATGGCGCCTCTTTTGTCCTGCCGCTGCGTCACAAAAGTCACGCAACAATGGAGCAAAAGAGCCGCAAGGGGCTTCTAAATCAGCCCCTACAGACTCAAGTCCAGTCCTTCCTTTGTACACATGGCGATAAGAAGAAATAGTGGTGGAGGATTGATAGTTTGAGTATTTTAATGACTGGTTAATGTAGTAGGAAACTTTTTAGTGTTGTCGCTGATCTGCAATCACGATGGACTTTGTCTGTCACTTTGCGTGCTGCGGACTGCTGCCTGCCAGTCCTAGGCAAACCTTTTTAGTAGTTTGTTTAGTGAGTTACATAAGAACTTTCCAAGTCGACGGTCCGCAAATCAAGCAATACTAATAACGTAGTAGACCACATGGGATCGGTCAATATATCCCGTGGAATAGTTGTCTATTTGCTATTTCGCCAAAATATTTTGTTATTGTTCTTTTGAAATGTTTGATTTGGTTGACAACAATCATCCATGTTTTCGTGTCTTTCTTTCTTTCATGTTGTACATCAGCTCTCCCCAGGGGCAAGATGACAGAGGAGGAGGTGGTTGCTGCTGCTGCTGCTGTAGAAGGTCAGGATCGGCCAGGCAAGGGCTCCTTTGCTGGCCCCAGTAAGTTTTCATTTTAATATAGAGTACCTATTTTTTGCTAGCGTTCCTCATTCGATTTGTTCTAAATCGTCTTTGATCTTCTTGTAGACTGTATCTAAATTCTTATCCTGCCTCGACTATGACTCCCTGTGGTATTACTAGATTATTCTTATTAGTCTGTCTATGTAGCTAACTAAGATTGCACATTTGGCAATTCCATTGGACTCCCATTCTAGTCAGCAATAGCTCTATGCACTGAGCCTCCCCTGGAAAAAGGAACATTTTTACTTTAGATTAGACAGTCACAAATTATTACATTGTTTTCTGTTTTTTTTCACATTTCTTTATTCCTAGACCAAATATTATATAGTAGTGAGTGGTGTATTCTAACAATCTTAAATGTACTTTGTAGGTGGAACATCTGGTGGCGGGGCCAGCGCGGAGGTGGTGGTGCTGGATGATGAGGAGGACAACACTTCTGGGGAGGAGGCGGTGCAAGTGCCGGACGACACCAATGTGCCTGTGAGGGTTCACACGGTGGTGACGGGCAGAGGTAAGCTATATATTCCTTACTTATTGAGATTGAAGACTGCAGAGTGTGCTTTCTGCACGGGTGTATTATAAATCAACCAGGTAGTAGCCTCCTCTAAACGTACTTCGACTTAGCTGTGAAGTTTTTGGCGAGAAGAATGCCAATCAGATCTGAGATTAACTTGATGGATGGGATGAACGAAAAGCGAAAGAAGGGTGTAAGTAAGTGTGGAAGGACGAGAAATGTAATGATGACTGGCAAAGAAGAATGATATGTGTTTGCTTGGTCGCCGAGGTGGCTGGGAAGGAAAGAATATGGTATGGTGCATGGCTGGGTGAATGATGAAGCAAGGATGGGTGGAAGGAGAACAGCCTTGGTGGGTGAAACAGAAACTGTATGTGTGCATATACTTTGAATGGATGGAAGCCTGGATCATGGTACTATCTGACTCTTAGATAGCATATGTGTATCTAGAGAGAGTAGACGGTCACTGGATGAACTAAGTGTTACTTTGAAGAGCATGTAACACCGCACCCGCACGTCCGTTCCAGTGTAGGAAAGGCAAGGAAAAGAAGTTGTAATTTTGTCCAAATACTACCATGAATAGTAGCAGTAGTTTGTATTGCAACTGCAAGCACAGCATATATCCGGTTATTACGGTGGACACTCCCTACCTCTCTTAATAATTTTAGTTTAGTAGTAGTACGTCATTCATGTGTGGGTGTATCACTGTTCACTCAATAAAAAGCAAAGCACCTAAAGTCATCCCATATGTAATCAAATACATCCCATGTGAAGTGATAGATAATCAGATTATTTAGTTTCTTCTTTTTCCTTCTCTAGTACTCATTTGCACTGTAGGGTGAAAGTTAAATTAATTAAGCAGTAGCCCTTTTAACAGAGTATTCTCAGTGCCACCTGTAATAGAAAAATATGAGCTTCACCACCTGCATGTACTGTACCGGTACAGTAACGCAAGTCTGTCTCACTCATCATGGTGTGCGTCTGTTTTTCTCGGGTGCAAGTTCACTGCGCTGGCATTATGCCCGCTTGCAGAAGATAACGTACCAATTTTCCTAAACAAGAGAGAAGAAGAAGAATAAGACTGGTGTACTGTCATAGTCGACTGTAATGGAAGTCCATAGTGCTCGTAGAATTTGTTCCTTAAACTCCCACTAATGTTAAAGCAAGGATGAAGAAGTGGGAGGTTAGATAGATACTGGCCTCAATAGTTATGTACTGTGCTTTCAAGTTGCTAGTTGTACTGCGACACAACTTTCTGCTCAATCATTTTGTGTTAATCTTAAGAGCATTGGTTACAGACTATGTCTTTCTTTCTTTATATAGTTGCTCCTTACAAATCCAAAAAACCTTCAAGGAAGGAGCAGGCTCGATTGGCCCGGCAATGGAGGCTGGATGCCACTGTCACAGAATATCGGCGGCTGCTGGCCCTGGAGGAGGAGGACACGCAGTCTACTAGTACATCTACTGCGACAGCTGCATCCTCCTCCGGGCCCACACGGGCTGCCAGCCAGCGCAGTGCTCCAGGGGTACGGAGCCGGGCTACCAAAGCCAACCGCCACCGCCGAGTAGCAAAGACATCAGCTGCCCCCCACAGGAGTTGCAAGGCACGCCAGCGCCGCTTATGCCTCAGAGTGTCCTACCTGGAGCAGGAGGTCTTAACTTATAAGAACTTGGTGGAGGGCCTCCGCTCCGACCATGCCACCCTACGCAAGGAGTAGGATGCCCTGGCCGCTACAGTGAACAGCATCCTGCCGTAGTGTCCCTTGCCCCTTTTTAGAGACTTTTGGGGGGTGGGAATTGGGAGTTGGGTTCTTTTTGGGACTTTTGAAGGACAATCGTTGGGGTTAGGGAGGGTCTTGTGGGAGATTATTTTGTTAGGGCTACACAAATATACTTTTTGAAACTTTATCTGAGCATACCTGTTTTTTACTGCTTTTGAGTCTGGTGGGTGGGGGTTTAACAGTAAGTTTGTTTTCCTGAAACTTAAGTCTGTGTCATTTTCTTCCTTTAAGTGTAAATGGCTAAATGTTTTCAACACTAAGTGCCTCTCACAGAGTAAGTGATCCCCCCTTTCCCACCATGGATTTTCTTCAAATCACTTGCAACCAAAATTACACATTCCCACGAGTGCTCTAAGACCCCAGAACTCAGTTGCAAAAATCAAGAACACCCCGAAACACATGCAATCCTGCTGCTAGGGCTAACCCTAACGAACCCTGAGTTACAAAAAGTGCCAAAAGGCTTTTCCGCATGGATTTTGTCCAAACCAGTTTTATCCGGTATTAGACCTTCCCAGCAATGGCCCCAGAGCCGTCAACCCAGGCGAAAACAAGTAGAAGACCCCCAAACAGCCAAAAAGCAAAAGTACAAAAATGTGGACTTTGTCACTTTCCTGAAGATTTCCAAAATCACTCAGTGCGCGCTCTGCAGCTAGGCCCTAACTCCCCTCTGCCTCCATGGATTCCCTTCAAACTTCTTGCAATGAAAAGTATCCATACCCAGCGTTGCTCCCAGACCCCGAAACCCACCCACAAACACCAGGAAGCCCCCCAAACAGGCCCCCGAAAACGCATCATTGAGCGAAATGTCAGAAAATGCAAAAACTTTTTCCTCATGGATGTTGTCCAAACCAGTTTTATCCGGTATTAGACCTTCCCAGCAATGGCCCCAGAGCTGTCAACCCAGGCGAAAACAAGTAGAAGACCCCCAAACAGCCAAAAAGCAAAAGTACAAAAATGTGGACTTTGTCACTTTCCTGAAAATTTCCAAAATCACTCAGTGCGCGCTCTGCAGCTAGGCCCTAACTCCCCTCTGCCTCCATGGATTTCCATCAAACCTCTTGCAATGAAAAGTATCCATACCCAGCGTTGCTCCCAGACCCTGAAACCCACCCACAAACACCAGGAAGCCCCCCAAACAGGCCCCCGAAAACGCTACATTGAGCGAAATGTCAGAAAATGCAAAAACTTTTTCCTCATGGATGTTGTCCAAACCAGTTTTATCCGGTATTAGACCTTCCCAGCAATGGCCCAAGAGCCGTCAACCCAGGCGAAAACAAGTAGAAGACCCCCAAACAGCCAAAAAGCAAAAGTAAAAAAATGTGGACTTTGTCACTTTCCTGAAAATGTCCAAAATCACTCAGTGCGCGCTCTGCAGCTAGGCCCTAACTCCCCTCTGCCTCCATGGATTTCCTTCAAACCTCTTGCAATGAAAAGTATCCATACCCAGCGTTGCTCCCAGACCCCGAAACCCACCCACAAACACCAGGAAGCCCCCCAAACAGGCCCCCGAAAATGCTACATTGAGCGAAATGTCAGAAAATGCAAAAACCTTTTCCTCATGGATGTTGTCCAAACCAGTTTTATCCGGTATTAGACCTTCCCAGCAATGGCCCCAGAGCCGTCAACCCAGGCAAAAACAAGTAGAAGACTCCCAAACAGCCAAAAAGCAAAAGTACAGGTGATTAAAGTTTTAATTATATTAACTGTGCAAAACAAAGAAAGAAAGACACACAGGAATAAAAGTGAATAAGTACGAAAAAGAAAGTTCTTGATTCATTGGCTCATTTTCAGGGCTCAGTGTCAGGGAAGAAGAGTTCGTCCTCATACTCTGCGAATTCAGGCAGGAGTAGGTCAGTGTCACCTAACACAGAAGAAATTCCCTCCTCTAAGTTGCTGTCCTGCTCGTCTTCTTCCGTCGTGTAATCTGGTACTTTGTAATCTGGTGGTATGAGGTGCTGATTCATCTTGATCATTGTTAACCTCTCCACATTTTTGGGCGAGAGGCGGGTCCGTTTGCAAGTTACAATGCCACCAGCAGCACTGAAAACACGTTCAGAAGACACACTTGCGAGTGGGCAAGACAAGTAATTTATAGCCATGTTGGTGATCTCTGGCCACAATTCTTTTTTCCCATGCCAATACGCCAATGGGTCAGCATTAACATAGACCTCTGTTGAGTCATTCAGATAGTCCTGCACCATCGACTCAAGGTTCTCCATGGTTCCTCCACTTTGCTTACTTTTTGCTCTGACCTTTTGAGAACCAAACCCAAGCTCAGCTAGCCAATCCTCTTCACTATCATCACCCGATATTTCTGTTGTGTCTGGTGCAGATGATCCGGTTGCCGGTGTCTTTAACGGCTGAGAGGTCACTTCTGCCACAGCCACAGGTGCAGAAGTGGAGTCTTTTGACTGGGGATGGCCTGCTGATGCTGATGTACTGCCTTTTCCTTCAATTTTCTGCCGTTCTCTTTCAAACCTCATGGCTGACAAGGCTAGCCAATGTTTGTACTTTGTAACATCTTCATCACCAAAAGGAAATAATGCACTGCCTGCCAGCGCCTTTTTGTAGCGTGGATGCAGAATAGTAGCACAAATGTAATGCTGTTCTCAGTGGATCTTTTGAAGACGTTCATCGCCAAGTAGGCGCTCTAATAATTTCTCCGCCAAAACAAAAGCTTCTTGCGTTTCTTCATCTTTTTGAAACTTAGAAGACACCGCCTTCAGTTTGTGCTCCAGCATGCGCAACAATGGGATAGCTTTTCCCAAATTACAGTCCTCCCTGCTGACTGCACGCGTGAAGACCTCAAAAGGACAAAGCATGTCTGTAAGGCTTTTAACTAGCTCCCATTCCGCCGCATCTAGCCTCAGGTCCTTCTGAGCTGTACCCAGTGTTAAGAAATACTGATCGAGTACCGTAAACTGCTCATACAGACGCTCAAGCATGTAGAAGGTTGAGTTCCAACGTGTTGGCACCTCCTGGATGAGTGCTTTCACTGGCATTCGACGTTCATGTAGCAGGCTCCTCAGATGCTTCCGGGCCTTAAAAGAATGGCTGAAATGGTTGCACATTCTTCGGCAGGTGACCACTAACTCGCATGCTGGACTGTCTTTATCCCAAAAATTTTTAACAACCAGGTTTATACAGTGCGCCAAACACAGCACTCTGAAATAGTGACCCAGATCCATGGCCTTAACTACATTGGCGCCATTATCCGTGGAAACATAACCAATCTCGCGTTTTTTTGGGGACAGCCAGTGCAAGACCTTTGTGTTAAACTCATTCAAAATGTTTTCTGCTGTATGACGTTTCTCCAAGCCAAACATGGCTAGTGTTGCATGTTTCCGAGCAGCTTTAAAAACTTGGTCCAGGTCAACACCTGCGTTTAGCTTTGCTTTAACCCCTGAAAAAGAGACCCAGTGTGCAGTGATGCACATGTAATCAGTGCCTGCGCCACTGGTCCACATGTCTGTTGTCAGATGTATAGTGTGAACAGCACTCTTCTGCAAAGCTGCCCCAATCACCTCCAGCACATCTTCATGTAGTGCTGGAACCGCAACTCGGGCAAAATAGTGCCGGCTAGGAACCTTCCATTTAGGACAGAGCGCTGCCACTAATTCTAGAAAACCAACACCTTCTACAAAAGAAAAAGGAAGAAGATCTAGCGCTAGCATTTTAGCCAGCTTAGTGTTATACAGACGCGTCGTTGGGTGGTTGCGTTCATATGGCGCGTCTGAAAACAACATGGTTCTAATGTTGCCCTGGACCATTTTACGGGATGATGATGATGACTTCTTCGACCCAGTTACGCTCGCTGATTAACTTTTTTGCCTTGGTGTCTCACTCTGTCCCACACTCTTAGTGTGGCTCACAGGGGGTGTGCTGACAGGGGTACTGGGTGTAAATGAAGTGTGTGACGCTTCTTCCTGCTCGTCATCATCAGATGGAACATCAACGTTTGCTCGACTTGCAATTCGGGCTTCCTTGATCTCCTTTAGGTGCACAAACCATTGGACAGTGTGCTGTCTCTCAAGATGACCTCTCTGGCCTCCAGTCCCATAGTTGGTACCAAGCTTACCACGACTAACTGCAAGCTTACAAATGCTACAAATGGCTCGGTTTTCCTTTTTTGGGCAAATACTAAAGAAGTCCCACACTTGCGGTATTGAAATGTCTGGGGGGGCCGGAGGAGGCGATACTGGTGGTGGTCATGCTGCTAATGCCAGATGAAGTGGAGAATGCGTATTGATGAACTTTACTACGTTGTGCACTTTGCCCACCACTAATTGAGGTCGAGGTGGATGGAGGTCCCTTCTGGCGAGGAAGAAATATGGAAGCGGTAGGTGGTGGTGTACTAGTTAACTTCAATGATTGTGGTGTTCCCATTGCCTCCTCGTCGACTTCATCATCACGCTCAGCAGCTTGTCGGGCTAGGGTCAAAATGTCTGTTTGCTGCATGCCCGCTGGGGCTTCAGTGACGTTAGTGATGACAGCGTCGTCGTCGTGAGAGTCTTCAGCAGCAGGAGTATACGCCACTTCTTGTTGAGCGTCATCACACTCCATAACTATGAGAGTTTCGACGACCTTCCTTTTACGCTTAGCTACCTTTGTCAGATCATGGTGTGCCTCAGCCTCACTCTCAGACGGCAGTGGTGCTGGTTCCCAAGTAAGATCCATATCATCAGAAGGAGGTGGGCTTGAAGAAGATGTAGACACCACCCTTGATCTTTTCCTTGCTAGGGATCTGGAAGACAATGAATCATCAGGAGGAGTGACTTCCTCGAATGATACCTCGGCTTGATTGTCGATTTCCAGATGTGCCCCTACTTCTGGAGGAACAACTATTGTGGGCACTTGTTGTGCCCCTCCATGCACCTCTGCTTGCTCCTCTCCTTGCGCCGCCTCTCCTTCCACATGTACTTGGGCTTGTACTTGCACATGTGGTTGTTGTTGCGGCTGTGGTTGTTCAACACTCGTCAGATGAGTTACAACAACCTGTGTTGATTGAGGGACATTGCTGCTACTTTCTTGCGATGAGCCAACATCACTGGTCGATGGTGATTGAACAAGTAGACTGGCTGCCTCTGCAGCACTCAAGGGCTTGGACTTAAGTTGACGTGGGGGTGGTGGCACTGAGCCCAATGGAGCGGGGGTGCTGCTCCCAGCTTGGTCCCTAGCAGACCCCGCTGCTGCTGCAGGCGTACTTTTTTTTTATTCCCACAAAATGTGGCAGGCGGCACACCAGTCTGCTTGGTAACTTGCTTCTTCTGCTCCTTTCTGGTAACTTTCTTGCTAGAGGAGCTACGGGGAACTTTTTTTGGGGCAATCTTCTTCAGATGTCACTCAGAACAGCAGGCCGCAGTTGCACAAGTTGCAGAGTTGTCTGTGGCCACACGTGACGTTGTGCTGCACACACACCGCTGCAGGACTTCTTCCTGGCACTGGTGGTTCTCTTGTGCACCTAAAAGCAATGGAAGACAGAGGAACATCAGTTATACATCCCAAAAAGTCGAAAAACACATAAAAATCAGCACAATCCCATGCCATCCATGCCCTCAATGATGTTTAAATTTAAGACACCCCACAGAAAGACTAGGCCCATGCACCACTCACTACCCTTGGGCATAATGGATGAAAGCTAGGCAAAATGGGTGCAGGCCTGAGAACACTGCCAGTCTTCAAAATGGCCCCTTGCACCCCAAGCACATGGCCAGGGCCTGCCTGTACCAGCACTCAAAATGGCCCCCACCCACATGGCCAGTCCCCATCAACAGTACACCCCAAAAAAATGAAAAACACACAAAAATCACCACAATCCAATGCCATCCATGCCTTCCATGATGTTTACATTAAAGACACCCCACAGACAGACTCAGTCCATGCACCACTCACTACCCCTGGGCAAAAGGCCCCAACAGCAGCCCCAAAAATCGAAAAACACACAAAAAGCAGCACAATCCCATGCCATCCATGCCCTCAATGATGTTTAAATTCAAGAAGACACCCCACAGAAAGACTAGGCCCATGCACCACTCACTACCCCTGGGCATACTGGATTATAGCTAGGCAAAATGGGTGCAGGCCTCAGACACTGCCTGTCTTCAAAATGGCCCCTTGCACCCCAAGCACATGTGGAGGGCCTGCCTGTACCAGCACTCAAGATGGCCACCACCACCCACATGGCCAGCCCACATCAACAGTACACCCCAAAAAAAACGAAAAACACACAAAAATCACCACAATCCAATGCCATCCAGGATGTTTACATTAAAGAGAGTGAGAGCCCACAGGCAGACACAGTCCATGCACCACTCACTACCCCTGGGCAAAAGGCCCCACCAGCAGCCCCAAAAAATCGACAAAAACCACAAAATTCAGCACAATCCCAGCCCATCCATGGCCTCAATGATGTTTAAATTCAAGAAGACACCCCACAGAAAGACTAGGCCCATGCACCACTCACTACCCCTGGGCATAATGGATGAAAGCTATGCAAAATGGGTGCACCCAAAACACATGTTGCCTTTACCAGCACTCAAGATGGCCACCACCACCCACATGGCCAGTCCACATCAACAGTACACCCCAAAAAAAAGAAAAACACACAAAGATCACCACAATCCAGTGCCATCCAGAATGTTTACATTAAAGAGAGTGAGAGCCCACAGGTAGACTCAGTCCATGCACCACTCACTACCCCTGGGCAAAAGGCCCCACCAGCAGCCCCAAAAAATCGACAAAAACCACAAAATTCAGCACAATCCCAGCCCACCCATGGCCTCAATGATGTTTAAATTCAAGAAGACACCCCACAGAAAGACTAGGCCCATGCACCACTCACTACCCCATGGCATAATGGATGAAAGCTAGGCAAAATGGGTGCAGGCCTCAGACACTGCCTGTCTTCAAAATGGCCCCTTGCACCCCAAGCACATGTGGAGGGCCTGCCTGTACAAGCACTCAAAATGGCCACCACCACCCACATGGCCAGTCCACATCAACAGTACACCCCAAAAAAACGAAAAACACACACAAATCACCACAATAAAAATCACAATGCCATCCAGGATGTTTACGTTAAAGAGACCCCACAGGCAGACTCAGGCCATGCACCACTCACTACCCCTGGGCAAAAGGCCACAACAGCAGCCCCAAAAAATCGACAAAAAAACACAAAATTCAGCACAATCCCAGCCCATCCATGGCCTCAATGATGTTTAAATTCAACAAAACAGTTGTATCATGCACCCATAACTAACACTGGTCCTACTGGATACTGTGGCTACCCACAATATATTTTATTTAATGTTCTGAAAAAGTTCCAAAATTGTAGTTGCAGCAACTGTAATGCCCCAAACAAACTTACTTGTAAAGGTTGATTTCTAATCCAAAAGTGATCCAAAGAAGTCAAAAAGGCCTCAAATCCAAATATCCAGCAGCATCCACAAAGAGTAATCCTTCCAGGTCAAGGTCCAAATGAAAGTGACCAGCACATGAAGAAAGCACTGGGAGGAGCCTGTTGGACAGAAACAGGAAGTTGGAGACTGTGGGGCACTTCCTTCTCCCCCCCCCCCCAAAATGGACTCCTTGCTAAAAAAAGTGCAGGCAAATGTCAACCTGAGGAGTGATTCTGATAAAAATCATTATTTTCTGAAGGTTTATGCTGTTTGCTGGTGGATTTCTTGTGCAGAATTGCAAAATCTGTATTTCGTGAGTGCGAGATTGTTGCTGCCCGCCGCATCTACGTGTTCGCAATTGCGAACTCTTGCGATGCGTGCTGTGCAAGGTGGCAAGGCGCGATGACGTAATCGCGGTCGCCAAACTCCCGCGGGATCCCGCAGCAAGATCCAAAATGGCGCAGCACTAGCAAAATATAGAGAAAAACAACTCGGCAAACGCTGAATGACGGTAAGTGGACGCTGCGCGCCGCAATATTGTATCACCAAGCAAAAAAATCCGCCGCTTGCGAATTTACGAATTTTTGGCAAATCCGCTAGAGTTCGCGGATTGCGAATTTGCCGAAAATCCACAAATTCAGCGAGCGGAACAGATTTTACGCCCATGCTTATCCCCCTTATACTTCTGGTGGTTCCTGTAAGGCTGTTCCTCTACCCTGCTCATGCCTTGTTTATGACTCTCTTCACTTAGTTGAACCGTTGATTCGTACCTTGAGGAGAGACTCCCCTCCACTCTACTCTGTCGCTTTGCTGCTGCTGCCGTGACCGCTGCTGCTGTTCGATAGAAGCAGAAGCTGAAGCTGAGCTTGGTGCGACCTCTTTCCTTGGGTCCCGGTCCCCCCGGCCCCCACGGACCCTCTGCAGCCGCCTGGTGGTGGTGTTTGGTTGTATGCCACCAAGGGGTCCACGGACACCGGACCTGACCATACAAAACCGCTCAGCACAAGCCCCAAGGAGGAAGGACAAACCTGCCGTGGCCCCTTAGAGCCACTGACAATCGGGCCTCCCAACTGCAGGGTGACCAAAAAAAAGCCCTTGCATCGTCAAGCAAATGCTACTGCAAAGATAACGCCTCAGAAGCAAGCATAATACAGAATATTAAGGAGATCACAGAACACAGTCCCTGACCTAAAGTCCTTTCTAAAGACTCCAACAGCAGGCCTCATAACCCAATTTTTATACAAACGTTGCCCCAACCTCAGAAACCCCCCTGCCCTGTCTGACTCACTGGTAAGAGCTAAGGCTAGCAATGGAATGAAGCACCTTTCAGGGAGCCCTCCCGACAGCAAACCCTGTGCAACCCAAGAGCAATGTACCCACATCGGGAGACGCCGGTCCCAATCTTGCCCTAGGCTGTGCCGCTCCCAGGGAAATGCATACCAATCTGCAAAAGATTTACTTGGGGACACCACAGTTCCGACCCTAGGAAACTACAAGCAAGTTGTCACAGCCCAAATACACTGTCAAGAACAACCTTCTCTACAGTCCCCCGTCCAGTCAAGTCCATCTGAGCCCTCAGGACATGGACCAACTATGACCGAAGTGTTAGAGAGTCAACAAAACCTCGGGTATCTATCACCAATATTATTTAAAAATTAGGAAACGAAGATACAAAGAACACTGGAGCTCACTCCAAAGCTTTTTAGATCGGCCAGAGAAACCCAGCCATCTCCACCTATTCAAAGTCCTCAAAATAATAGTTTTATCAATGACTCAGGACCAACTCCAACGAGAAAAACTATTCACCCAACGGCAAGGGCACTACTCTGCAGTAGCGGTCGGCAGTAGGTGTTTCTGTAGGGCGGTGACGTGGGCAGGGGGAGGGGCAGGATGTGGGGCAGTAATGTATGGATTACGGAGTTTTACAGGTAAGTAAACATTTAAATAAATAAAATGAATTTTGTTGCGCGCACTGCATCACCAAATGTGATGCAGTGCGCGCAACAAAATTCATTTTATTTATTTAAATGTTTACTTACCTGTAAAACTCCGTAATCCATACATTACTACCCCCCACCCTGCCCTTACCCCTGCCCACGTCACCGCCCTACAGAAACACCTACTGCCGACCGCTACTGCTACTCTGGCAATCGGATAAAATGGAGCTGCAAATCGATCTCTTATACACCATTTCACAACATCTAGTGGAGCTGAGGAACAAGGTGGATCTGAGATTATAGCATTCAATTCAAACTGGCATGTACTACACACAAAGCGCTCCATTACAAAACTCCAAGGTAACTAGCTCAGAAAATAGAGCTTTCAGGGAGAAGCAGACCAGCGAGGAGTGCCAGAGAACTGCTGCTGAAACCACCCATCTTTCGGAAGAAGAAAACGTATGAGAGAGCTTTCTACGGAGCAGCCCCCAGAATCTGGAAATCACTCCCTCCAAACATTAGAAAAATTCCAAACATAGCAGCATTAAAGAATGAAGCAAAGGGCTTCCTAATGAGCAAGTTCCTTCCATAAGGCTAGACTGTTCTTTAGCAGTGTGACTAATACCCAAAAGTCGATCGTGAACCAGGCCTTTGATAGAACCCAAGGAAAGCACATCAGAACCATGGGTATAGAACTACTGTTACACCTTGTAAAAAAAAAAAAGAACAATTAATTGCTTTTTTGTTGCAACCCAGAAGAAAGTCATATACATTAATATTATATATAGTAATGCTGCTACTCACAATGTATCACAAATGTAATTGTGAAGCGCTCTGATACCCAAGGGTCAAGTCCGTGCTATATAAAACTCTGTAAATAAATAAATAAATAAAACATAGATAATAACCTTTGCGATAATAAGGATATCTGGCCCTGCACCTGCTTGTGTGCAGTCCTCTTCGACAAATGGGCAACACTTCCTACAATTTTAACTAACTTGGTATTTTCACTAAAGGCACAATCAGGAGGCTCCACCAGCTCGCCAAACAACCGTGGTATTTTACTTACAACAAAGTGTGTCAGTTCGCAAATTAATCTGATTGAAACCAACTTGGGCATATCTCCAACAAAGCCCATCGATCAAGCATCACATGAGCCCATTAGCCCTTCCATCAGAACATTGAGACCAAGTTCCTGTCCTCACATTTCAAACTCGGCCCTCACTCAGAAAATTAAAGATGTGCCTCTCTCGAGGAGGGCCAAGAAAAAACTAAAGAAACAAGAGAAAAAGGCTAAAGCCTCCAAAAAAGTTGCCCTCTTGTTGAAAACTTACAATAAAACACCACAAGCAAACAATGACAAAACACGGCTCTACACGATCTTCATCAAAAAGAAAACCTCAAGCACTTTAACACTCATAGCGTCAATGGAAACCGTCGCCAAACAAGCGACTGACAGATCATCACCTCCAACTACCCGAACGGGTGACATGCACAGCCTACCAGGTCCGGCAAACAAAACTCAACCAGCTCCTTTATTAAACATCACAAAGCTAGAGCATAATAGCCAACCATGCCAGCTCAAGGAACAAGGTCCTATTATCAGGGCACACATCTCTCAGGGGCTTCTCCCCCCGGCCCCAAGAGGATCCATGAGGCAACAATCCTGCCATTCCGAAGCCCCACTCTCAGTTTAGAGACCCGTCAAGGAGATGCCAGTCCAAGCTGCAACTCTGCTCAGACGGGACCAAGAGTGCAGCCCAAAGCTAACCAAATCAGCAAAACTACCCACAAGGTAATTCTCACACCCAGATATCACATCAAGGGCGAGCATGACATCTTAAACAGAGGCAATATACTTCCCTTATTTAAGGATATCCCCACTGTTTCAGAAATACTATTGGATGACCTTGCCTGGATCAAGTTCTTGAGTCTTCCCAGTGATTCCCACGGCGAATCAACCTCGATTGGGCTGAGTTGTCACACCCGGGTGGGGATCACACCAGAAGAACAATCGATAATGGCAGACTGGGGCATTGGCGCTGCATTTCCTATACCAGAGAAATATCCACATGTGCTATCAGCATGCCCGCCAAAGAACAAAGTCTACTCTGTTTTAAGGGGGACAGCGAGCAACCAACAAGGGAACAGTCCAGCTGCAAAGCCAATATCTTATAAAGCTTACAAGATAACAAGCACTTTTGATCACAGGTCTGTTTACATCAGTGGGCCAACGTACATTTCCGGTCATGGAACTCAGGCTCGTCCTGAGATCAGCCACTCCGACGGCACAACTAACTTCACAAAGGCCATCTACCACCGGACCAGCACCAGGACCACGGAAACTAACAAACAGTTATCCATTATATCCTGGAATGTAGCCGGGCTAAAAAGACTTCTTGGTTTCTCGCTACTCCTGAGGCGGAAGCCGGGAGCTGAACTGTATTTTAAAATTGTATTTTCCTTGTGTCACGCAATTGTTGGAGCTATCATTTTATACTGCATTCACCCTTCTGGCACCACTAAGACCGATCTGAAATCGCCCTTAACAGCGGACTTAGCGCTGTAGCGATCACCCACTAAAACAAACAAACCCAGCCGCCATTGACGGCGAGGGACGAGGCCACGCCCACCTTTAGGCCACGCCCACCCCAAGTATAAAGCGCGATCTGAAGCGCCGCATACCTGAACCTCGCTACTCCTGAGGCGGAAGCCGGGAGCTGAACTGTATTTTAAAATTGTATTTTCCTTGTGTCACGCAATTGTTGGAGCTATCATTTTATACTGCACTCACCCTTCTGGCACCACTAAGACCGATCTGAAATCGCCCTTAACAGCGGACTTAGCGCTGTAGCGATCACCCACTAAAACAAACAAACCCAGCCGCCATTGACGGCGAGGGACGAGGCCACGCCCACCTTTAGGCCACGCCCACCCCAAGTATAAAGCGCGATCTGAAGCGCCGCATACCTGAACCTCGCTACTCCTGAGGCGGAAGCCGGGAGCTGAACTGTATTTTAAAATTGTATTTTCCTTGTGTCACGCAATTGTTGGAGCTATCATTTTATACTGCACTCAACCTTCTGGCACCACTAAGACCGATCTGAAATCGCCCTTAACAGCGGACTTAGCGCTGTAGCGATCACCCACTAAAACAAACAAACCCAGCCGCCATTGACGGCGAGGGACGAGGCCACGCCCACCTTTAGGCCACGCCCACCCCAAGTATAAAGCGCGATCTGAAGCGCCGCATACCTGAACCTCGCTACTCCTGAGGCGGAAGCCGGGAGCTGAACTGTATTTTAAAATTGTATTTTCCTTGTGTCACGCAATTGTTGGAGCTATCATGTTATACTGCACTCACCCTTCTGGCACCACTAAGACCGATCTGAAATCGCCCTTAACAGCGGACTTAGCGCTGTAGCGATCACCCACTAAAACAAACAAACCCAGCCGCCATTGACGGCGAGGGACGAGGCCACGCCCACCTTTAGGCCACGCCCACACGCACCGTCGTCACCCATAAAAAATGTGCAATCACCGGACGCGCAGCGGACGGGCGCAGCGGGCGCGCCGAAGGCGCGCCAAAGGCAAGCCCGTCTGGGCCCGTCCGGGCCCGAACGGACCCAGGCTCAGGAACCCTGCCAGATCCACCCCCCAGCCGTCTGACATACTCTGCAGACAGGCTCCTGGAACTCCGACCTGAAAAAAACCAAGGATGTAGTTACATGCACGACACAGGTAAACCCTTCATAAGCTGCCCGGGTTGTCACCCAACCACTCATACCACAGTCAATCCCAGTCTACAACTGGGTCTTCTCAACTGTCGTTCTCTCCCCAAGCACGCACTCGAAATCAATGAGTTGATCGAAGATCAAGGCTTGGACGCCTTATTTCTCACAGAAACTTGGCTCTCTGACAGCACCGATGCGGACGCGGTATCCGCCCTTCCCCCAGGCTACCTTATCCAAACTCTCCACAGACCAAAAGGAAGAGGAGGAGGGTTGGCCATAATCTACCGGGAAAAGCTTACCTGTAGAACTAGTGACGCCCAAATTGACAACTCCGAAAGCTGCCACTTCTCCCTCCAATCTTCCCCAAGGCACTCCCTTTCGGGTCTCCTAATCTATCGGCCCCCAGGTACGCTCGGGAAATTTCTCAATGCAGTCACCGAAACGACCTCCCAACTAGCCGCTTCGGTTTCCAACTTTCTCATTGTTGGCGACTTGAACCTTCACTTCACAGATCCCACTGACCGTTCCGCCTCGGACTTACTAGTGGACCTGCTAGCACTTAATATCAGGCTGGCCAACAATGAACCCACCCATGACAAGGGACACCTACTAGACCCCGTTCTCACTAATGCCAATATCACCACCAGTCCACCTTTGCCACTGCCATGGACCGATCACCTCCTAGTCCCCTTCTCATGGGAAGCCCCTTCTGTGCCTATCCAGCCTGCAAAAGTTAAAACCAAAGACAGACGATGGCATAAACTCATACCATCAGAATGGACTGACATCCTCGCTAAGACTACCCCAGTACTGTCCTCCGACGCCATAACGGCCGACGAACAGTTCTGCTCCTGGATTACGTCCTCCCTGGATATCCTTATTCCCAAGACCACCACCCTTAGACACAATAAACGTGTACCCTCAGCCCCATGGTATACGCCAGAGCTCAAGTCACTGCGGCAGGACTGCAAAAGAGCGGAGCGGTCATGGAGGAAGGAAAAATCCAATGCTAACAAGGACGCCTATTCCACCGCCCTATCAGCATACAAAACTGCGATCGACAAGACAAAAAGTCGGTTTTTCCAGGAACGAATTGAAAAAGCTGCCTGCTCAAGCAAAGAAACCTACACCATCTTGAAAGAACTGCTTAAGGTCCCTGACCCCGCCCCCAGAAACCCACCAGATCCAAAGGCGGACCAGGAAAAATGTATTCAGCTAGCGAGCTTCTTCCAAGAAAAAATTCAAAAAATTCTTGACTCCATCCCCTTGACTGATACTGGTGAGACAGACGAGCCCTCCGACACCTCGATCGCCCCTCGTCTAACTTCGTGGGGACAAATAACCCACGAAGAAGTAGAGATCACGCTCACATCCATCAAAAGCGGATCTCCTAGGGACCCCGCACCGCTACGGACCCTTAAGGAAGTCGCCCCAACTATCATCCCTCCCCTCACTAAGCTCATCAACGCCTCTTTTCAACAGGGAGTCGTCCCCCCTAGCTGGAAAGCGGCCGTCGTTAAGGCGCTGCTAAAAAAACCTTCCCTAGATCCAGCTGAACTGGCCAACTACCGACCAATATCCCTCCTCCCCGGGACCAGTAAGGTTGCCGAGAAACTGGTGAATAAGAAACTCTCCCAGTTTCTCGAATCCAACAAACTGCTAAAAAACTCGCAGACAGGCTTCCGCCCTGGACAGGGCACCGACATCGCCCTCCTGGCTGCAGTGGAGGAGGCCAGAACGCTCTTAGACGAAGGAGGATCAGTGGCAGTGATCCTCCTCGACCTGAGCGCGGCCTTCGACACTGTCAACCATCAATTGCTGGTCAAACGGCTCAAAAAGGTAGGAGTAGAAGGTACCGCTCTGTCCTGGCTTTCCTCCTTTCTGGCCCATCGTTCCTTCCAGATCTGGGAAAATAACACCTGCTCCTCCGACACTCCCCTCCAATGTGGTGTGCCTCAGGGCTCCTCCCTGAGCCCCACATTGTTTAACATCTATATGTCCCCATTGGAGGAGATCGTCACCCCGTTCGGAGTGAGCATTGTCAGCTATGCGGACGACACACAACTAGTCGTCTCCCTTTCCCACCCTAGCCAGCAGCCAGTGGACCTATTCAATTGCTTGAAGGAGATCCAAGGGTGGATGAACTATTCAGCCTTAAAACTGAATGGTTCTAAAACTGACATTCTTCTTCTGGGCCAGAAAGGACTCACCTTCCCTGTGAACATCTGGCCACCCTGTCTAGGACCCCCCCTGTCCCTAAACAGGAAGTAAAAAGCCTGGGAGTATGGATCGACACGGACCTTACATTCACCACGCAGGCAAAAAAAGTAGCAGGCACATGCTTCGGCCTACTCAAATCGATGAGAAAGATCCTGCCCCTCCTTCCATCCACTTCGCAAAGACTTCTCATCCAAGGCCTCATACTGTCCAGGCTTGACTATAGCAATGCTATATACCTGGGCGCCCCCGAAGCAACCCTAAACAAATTGCAGAAAATTCAAAACGCGGCCGCCCGGATTCTCACGCATACTCCCGTCAGAGCTTCGGCCAAACCTGCACCGAAATTCCTTCACTGGCTCCCAGTGAGGGAACGAGTAACATTCAAAGCCCTAAGCCTGGCCCATAGGCTACTGCAGAATCAGGGCCCCCCCATTTTGAGGAAATTTATACAACCCTACAAAGCCCCCAGATCTCTTCGATCAGACGAGGAGTCCTTCATTACTGTGCATAGATTTAAGAAGGCCCGCACGGGTGGTAGACGTTTCTCGATCCATACAGCGCGTCTATGGAATGCCCTTCCTCGAGACCTGCGGAAAGAACCGAACTACCTGAGATTTAGGAAACTACTCAAAACCCATCTGTTCCCTTAAACCATAACCACCCCGATTCAATATCGCCTCTGCTTATATTGATTATGTTTAAAATTACTCATGCCTTCTTTCTCCCCCATGCCTCCTCTGGTGTAGGGTTCTTCAGCGCTGGGATACCCCAGGGTGACTACGCGCTCTATAAAAAATTTTAATAATAATAATAATAAGTTTCACCTCAGTAACCAATTATCTTAGAGAAAACGACATCTTGTGCCTACAAGAGACTTGGGCTACGGAACCCTTAATTCTCCCAGGTTTCTATGAACAACATTCTGCAGCCATAAAATGCAACATCCTTGGGAGAGCATCTGGTGGTCTCTCAATTTTCAATAACCATACTCGTAAAATAGAGACTACCTTAATTGCAACTAACACTCCTGATCTGCAATCAGGTCTCATTAGCGGTCTAAAAAGTAACAACAAATCAATTTGTCTTCTGCTAATCAACTGCTATGTTAACCCCCGCTGCACAGCAAAAAAACAAGCACTAAAAATATTGACAACAAAAATGGACCTTCTTTCAAACAAATACGTCTCACACTTCCCTATCTTTGTTGGGGACCTGAACACTCGTGAGTTAGGGAACTTGAACATCCACTCCCTATCACATACCGAAGCTGCCCTTCTGCAGCAACTTTTTCACAATCAAAACTTAGTTTCCGCACACATCAAGATAGCCATGGAACCTCACTGGCTCCCTCTCCCTACCTTCAGGGACAAGTCTACAATCGACTATATCTTTTTTTCAGTCCACCCGATCCCTCACTTCAACAATTTTGACGTGCTTATCAGGGGTGAGAGCGTCCACAGACCATTGAGGGTATCTTTTCAGCTAAATGGGAAAACCACACCGCAATTGGAAGCTATAGGGGCCTCTACTGGAGAAGAGCACCATGAATTCTGAGCAGAATAAAATGGTCTAAAAACCTTGGGCAAAAACTTTTGGAGTGGATAACACACAAAGAGTTGAACCCTACAGATGTGTGCACCGCTACCCCTTCCACAGAGCACTGGAAAGCACTTCTAGTGGAATTAAAACGTGCTCTAGGGGTGCGACTTGTAATCACTCAAGCACAGGTTACCCACACTTACCATCCCTCGCTATAAACCAAACTATGGGGACCTCATCAAACCAAACGCAGCCTCTTAAAGGCCTTGAAGGCTAGAAGAAAAGGAACCAAAGGCACTCCACCACAGGTAATAACAGTTCTTTGAGCTGAGCACAGAAAGAAAGTTTGGGGGACACGAGCTAAGAAAATTGAGGCAGAATGGGCGAAAATATTTACCCTCCTTAAAGAAATGGGACATATCCAAATTTGGAAACACATTAATCAACTTAGTAACACTGGACAGACAAAAGGGAATGGAGTGGCATCCACTGAGTGGGTCAAACATGCAAAACAGCTATACTCAACCCATCAGAACATGTCCCATACTTGTTCACAACAACCCTCTCCAGAATCATGCAATGTTGACAAAACACCTAATATCACAGAGGCCGAGGTAACTATTCTGATAAAAACAATGAGGACAGATTGCGCTCCAGGACCTAATAGGGTCCCTGCATCAGTGTTTAAAGCCGCTCACGCATTTTGGGCAGTACAGCTCACACCACTCTTTAAGTACGCTTTCACCACATCCACCGTCCCATCGTCATGGAAAGGTTCTATACTTCCCCCATTCTACAAAAAAGGGGACAACATGGAACCAGAAACTATCGGCTTATTGCCCTATTATAAATTGAAGCGCAAACGCATGCAAGGATATTACTGAACAACCTAGAAGCCTGGGCAAAAGAAAATAACATCCTTCCTTTTTTTCAATCCGGTTTTAGGCCTGAAAGTTCAACCACAGATAACATATAACACTGGGTCACCTGTTACATCGAGCAACCCAGCGATCACAATTATCCCTCTTTCGCTGTTTTGTGGACTACAGTGCAGCTTTTGACCGGGTTGATCGAGGAAAATTGTGGGGAAAACTGGTCTACTGGGGAATCCCCCAACAGTTGCTAAAGGCAATAATTGCATTACATCAGGGGACTTGGGTCCACATCAAGACCAGCCTGTATCAGCTAAGGTACCAACTAATAACGGCCTGAAACAAGGATGTGTCCTTATCCCTCCACTTTTAATCTCTATACAGCTGTCCCGGGAAAAGTCCTAGAAGGGGCAAGTTTATTAACACCAAGGCTGGGTAAAGTACGGGTCCAAATCCTTCAGTACGCTGATGCCACTATAATAATGGATCATACACGGACAGGCCTACAGAAAGCCCTAAACGCCCTATACAGGTATAATCAAAAGAACAACCTATTAGAGAACCAGGAGAAGACCAGGATACTCATTTGTGGGAAGTACCACCGAAGGCAAACAGCACAATGGCGTCTAGGCGAACTGCAACTCAAAACATGCATAAGCTATAACTATTTGGGCATCAGGCCATCGGAAGGGGCAAAACCAACATTCCTTCTGAAACATCTAAGAAGTAAGGGGGCCGGCATTATTTACAGTCTGAGATGTCTAGACCAGTGTCTTCACAGTCCGACAGCAGAACCTATTCTGAAAGTTTTAAGAGCTAAACTTATTCCATCTTTTAACTATGGTCACCTCGTTTTTCCTGGTGCCTACAATAAGCTCCTCATGAACCTCCAAATTTCTGCCTACAAGAAGGTTCTGGCACTCCCACGACAGGCCAGGGGAGCCAGAGTGAGGCTAGAGCTGGGACTCACTCGTCCGGATATCACTTGCTCAGGGGATACATTAAAATACTATTTTAGCACATTTTGCACACCTCCATCTTCACCGAAAGCGCAAATTAAAACAATCTTTGAAGAGGAAGGCTCTCCCTTGCAGGTCTATTTGGCAGAAGCTATAAGTCTACTCGAAATAGAAGCCCAAAATGTGCACAATCAGGATATCCCGGTTACAGCCTGAAAAAAGACAGTGAACACACAGGTCAAGAGAATATCCTTTGAAAGGGATCTGGAAAGCCTACACCATCAACCCCACTTCTTCACACTGGATGCCTCATATATCCCGGAAAAACCACAGCCTTACTTTGAGCAAGCTCTGTCAGCTCCAGCATGTAAAAGAATCACTTATATGAGACTTCTAGCACTGCCCATCGTGGACTTTATTCCTTCTTGGGCCCGGCAAGACAATTTAGTCACCTGCCGTCTCTGCAGTTACTATCGAGAATCTTGGCTCCACCTGTTGTGTTGCTGTCCAAAGTTAGCCAGTGAGCAGCACCGCCTGGTACTCCCAATTTGCAGGTCTCACAGCCTTGGTCGATGCAGAGAAGCATCAGAATTGTGCTTCTCTGCTAACAGAGTGCAACCCATGGCCCGACTAGGTAAATTCATCGATGCACTTTGGACCGCACTGACACAAAACATTAAAGACACAAGAAGTTCTCAGTCAGCCATCAAACAAGAGTGACTATGATTAAACATCTCCCAAAAGTTTGACGCACCAGCACTTTAGTTCCAGCTTGGATAATAGTTTTTAAGGTTTTATTTCATGCTTAGCTTTTTAGAAAACCCTGTGAGTTTTAACCTCTTCACTTTTCTCTTTTATAGTAAACTGTAATGATAGCATATTGTAACGATTTTAATTAGTTGAACAATAAAGTACTTTGCACTTGCAGTGGGGCAAATTAGTCTTTTTTTTTTAAAAGGGGGCTTTGCTGGCGTAATGGTTTGAGTTTGCCCAAACGTCATCTCAAACTTAACCCTGCTAAAAAGGAATTTCTATTAATCTCTCCGAAAAAAAGAATTCTGTCCACGAAAGCATTATTCGCTGCCGTAGATTTCAAACCAGCCATTGTAGAGCATGCCAAGTCCATGGGTATTTTCCTTGATTGTAGGCTTTACCTTTAGAGGGAAATCGCTAAAGTGGACAAGAAAGGTGGATTCCAACCAAGGCTTCTTTGGTGCATCACACATTTCGTAGTAGAACAGGATTTAAGAGCTGTAATCCAGACTCTGGCCTTCTTCAGATCGAACTGTGGGAACTCTTCTCTCTGGATTTCCAAAAGCTTGGCTCCCCTCATAGCAGTTCTGCATGCAGTGGCTCGCTTTGTAACATCATGCCACAGGGAACACGAGCAGGGCATTCCCATCCTGCTAACCGTCCCGTGCTACATACACTCTTGAAGCCAGAGCTCTGCTTAAAAATGTCCAATTCACTCACGAGCTCTAAATGACTCTTCTCCCGCCCATCTTTCCGGAAAACTGAAAATCTTTGGTGCTTATTGCGGTTCGAACAGCGAACCCTTGTCCTGGAGCCTCCTTCATTCAAGCAAGAATATGAATCAGTTCTATGAATCAGTCCTTTTCGGTAAGCGCAACTAAGATTTGGAACTACCATTCCCCTGACCCCGTGCCCTATTTTTATTTATTTATTTATTTTTATTTAGTGCATTTTCCTAAAGCGCGGGCATTACCCGAAGGTGTCAGAGCGCTGTACAATAGAGCCAGTTGCGTAACAAGAGAACAGTCAGACTTTTTACAAATATCCAGAACGTACCTCAATGGATATGATAAACATGCCATCCTGACCCTTGTTGAGTGTACCAGCGCTGAGACTGAGATTTTGTTCTACAAGGCTATTTCTGCGAGATCCCGACAGACACTTTCCTCATAGTAAAGCTGAGGGAACAGACAAACTACTGCTACATGCATCGTTCCAAAAAAATTTAAGTGCATGGTTAACGAAAAGCTCATGTGCAGAGGTTATTGAGAGAATGCATGCATGACTAATAGAGAGAACAAGCAATTGATTGACAGATGCATGCTGCCAAGACATAACAGGTCTGCAGAGTGATGTCATCATGTGGCCTAAGTTTAAATCAAAAGAGGCGGCAAGCAAATTAAACATAGCCACAGGTTCACAAGTGGGCTGTTATCTTTAAGCATGTGAATTACTTAAACCTACAATCAAGAGTGTTTCTATGGAGGAATGCTTACATTAGTATACATACACAGCTTCATGTTGTTAAATAAGTAAAAAAAAACTAAGATATCTGTGTTTGTTGTAGGAAAAAGGGCCAAATAAAATGCCGCTAAATTTCCATTTTTGTGCCGCTAAATTTGCTAATCCATGCCGCTATATCCGGGGGGGTCTGAACAGTGTTACATAATAGAACATTACAAAGATACCCAGGAGACTTAAATGATACTTTTGAAAAGCAACTCAAAATGTTTATTTGCGAAATATATTTTGGCTAAAACTATACTTACACATATACTTAATTCTAATTGCATAAGGCTTGTCGCGTGAACGCTTTTGCACTGTGCTACTCATAAGTTTGTTCTTGGCGACGGTTCTCTTGTAAAGCGCCCTATAATACCCACGGGCCAAGTTCGCGCTATACCGAAAATAACCTATAAGAGCTAATCGATGCAGACTGTGCTCAGTCATATACTAAATCTCTCTAGGATCCAATAGTGTTTTATTGGCATAATTGCTCCGTCTCCACTGCTGCTCACCCACAGCAGCCGGGCACGGCCAGGTGTAGTTTAGACATAGGCACCAAGGAAACCGCAGAGCTTTCTGATTGATGGGAGAGCAGAGCAATCCGCGCGGCTCTGGTACCCAGCCCCCTTCCTCCATACGTTCAAAAGGCTTTTTCCGGAGAGAAAACGAGTGTCGCGCGCTCTGATTAGCCAGACATCCATTCAGCCCGCCCTTCAGAAAGCATCATCACGTGACTGGCCGTAGCAACGAGAATGCCATTGGTACAGCGGGAGGAGGCTAGCAATGAGTGGGGTTTCGCAGGCTGATGTGTCTGAGACCATTTGATGTGTTAAGACATATATCCTGCTGCAGATACTAATCCTGGCTCTAAAACCGCATTAAGACCCATAAGACTTCCTGAGTTTTTAATCGGCACAGGGAGACGAGAAGATTAGCAAACATGAGCCACCACTATGCCGGGTAAGTGCAGCTCTGACGCAGGGATGCGCCTTCTCGCAGGTGCACGGATGGGTAGCTTTCCGGGCAAGATGTATCCATTACTTTGCAATGGCATGATGAGAAGAAAGTGTAAACCGAAAATGAAAGGGCGAAGTTGGCTAACTTTGTTTCCCCTCTGCCGAGAGCCTTTGTATTTGTAACTTTACATTAAGCGCCTACATAACACGCGCGGTATTTACATTATTAGAATAGGAGTTTATGACACTTTCAGCATAAGGATATATATAGTTGGAGCTATACAAACCATCTCACATTTTTATTTCGTTAACAATTTTAAATGGTTATCTAACAAAAGTAAATATCCTCCAATGCCATTTAATTTAAAAGACGTATTATGCCCTTGTCATACATTGCATCACAATAATGATGATGATCGTGATAATAGTAATATTTAATGTATAAAGTATTTCAGATTAGTTGCTGTGCTTTAACGCAATGTTGTGAGATTATTGTGATTAGTATTTCAATTGTATTTTTGTTATTATTTTTAAAGATCAACATCCCTCTTTTAAATGTTTGATATATGATCTAGAAATCTGATTCTAAAATCGAGTTGTGTCCTCTTGCTTTGGGTGGTATATTTATTAAATAGGCGCGGCAGGGGTGTTTGCAATTGTTGTTGTTGAATCGCCAACTCTAGGGGGAAAAATTAGGGCAAAGTGAAGAGTAGCCGCACCCCCTACTTTTACAATGAGTGGGGTGGGGTAAGAAGGTAGGGCTTTAAGCGAAGTAAATCCTGCCGAGTCTGAGACCCGACAGTACTTAAAAACCCACCTCGACCCGGGTCCCTATTGAGCTCATGTTCTTGGCACATACGCTTTTCATTTTCTCAACTGTGAATGTAAAAACTCTTCGGGTGTTCCTTGCAGAGATGTACTCCTTGTTTGCATTTCCTATTTTTTGTTCATCTTACGCTCCGTAAAAGCATTTGCATTTTTAAGATCTTGTGATTCTGTATTTTTTCATGCAAATATGACTTCTGTATAGTGCAGACTTCGAAACGATTCTTCTCCAACTGTGAGTGATTTGAAGTTGTGGGTGGTTGTTTATGATAGTGTACGATTGTGCTCTGAAGTCGAGGCTGAGGGCAGAGCGAATTCCTTACAGTGCCTGCCAGTGGCTACATGCACATGCAATCTGTGGCCTCTCTGGAAGGCAGGCAGGCAGGCCGATGTTTGCATATGTGCCAACTGTCATTATGGGGACGTGTGTGAAAGAGTTACACAGCTATCAAAATATGCCAGTCCGAAACGAAACCAAAATGCATTGTTTACAGGTGGGTGGATGGGTTGAGTGGAAATAGATGAAGTGTGAGATATGCAGATGGAAGATTCCATAAAGATGTGGGGAGGAAAAGGGCCTAAGTGTCTAATAGAGTGAGTGCTTGCAGAAGAAAGTGGTATGAAGGGAAGAGCGCAAGTGATAGAGACAATCTGAAGAAACCCCTTCCGCAATCCGCTTTGTAACAAAGCTCACAGAGCAGCACCGAAATACTGGCTAAGTGGCACGCCATGTGAAGCCACGTCTCTTTGAAAGGAGTCCTTGACCAGGCCCCAACTTTTTCATTCCACTTAAACCACTGGCAGAAGGGGACACTGCGTAAGCATTCGGAGCACAGTCGTGTTCCACCTTGTGCCCATCACCACTTCTGTCCGCAAGTGTAATCATTGCTGTGTTCGTGTCCACCTTTTCTGCAAAGCGGACACAGGGTTTGCATCTCTCTGCACTACGACCAGTTTACCATTTACATTGATCGCATAATTCGGCCACCGTAGAGTCTCCCCAATGGGGAGAGCAGGGCTCCTTGTGCTCCTTTCACTCTACTCAATAAAGCATCGAATGGGGAGCAGTAGACCAGGCATGCCTCCTGAAGTGACGTTGTCTTAAACGTTGCTCATATAAATTCATTCACTTGCAGAAGTTTTTCTTGAAACTAGTTTCCTTTTTATTTTTTTCTAATAAAGATATTACATGTGTATTTATTTTTTAGTGTTATATTTGCTGCAAACTCTTCCTGAAGGTATCAGAGAGCTTTCCATTCGCACCAGTCACGTTACAGACGGACACATTCATTTTTGGTAGGCACGTTCTTTGATGGGGCCTGCATAAAGTTATTTAGCACTACCAGGGGCAGAAGTGAGCCAGCAGCCATGTTTGGAAACCCATTTGATAAACAAACCCATAACTTCGAAAGGCACCATCGCTATACCCCTGGTATCAGCTGTCATGTAACATTATGGCCAGTTATCGATTATAGTAATCCAACATTGTTGAATCCTGTGGATCAATAATTACCTCTCTTTGATTTCAAATAAGATTGGTTTAGTGGGAAGGCCTGATCTACTGGAGCCGCAGAGCGCCGTGAAGTTTGATTACCGTAGCTTTGGTTCTTGACTAGTCGTTTAGTAGGTGAAGGCTTTGCATATTCATTAGACACATTCATGCGAATGCCTCAATCTTAGCGTAATTCAGAGCTGATCTTCAGATGCAGGTTCCATTCCGAGCTCTTCTTATAGGGCATTTGTGCATGCAAGCATTATTTCCAATCTAAATTAGTGTTTATTTGATGAAACCAGAAGGATAAAAGCTTGACTTGACCAAACTGGTATCTGTACTCGTGCCCTGCGGGAGGCGTTTCACCTACCAAGCTTTAGTAAAACATGCTACCTGGGGCCAATGCTACGATCTGATTGCTGAGAGACATGAGAAAACAGTGTTTGAGAGGTTTAGTCCTGTTCCTATGATACAACAAAACGAACCGGGGATCTGGGATGACAATATTATGTCGGGCTACCCTTAACTTCTTTATGGTAAGTTAGTACCCAAGTTACCAGGAACGGCCACAAAGCGAAACTCATAAGAGAAAGAGAACACTGAAGTGATAAGTGGTAAGATCCAAGCTTATAAGTCTGGATTGCCATCAACTTACCCTTGTGATCAGTATTATCATTTGGACATCCAGCTAAAGTAATGGTATGTCTCTTGATCATCGAGACGTACTACCATTCCATCAGTGGTAAGCTGGATCGTGCCCCAGTCACTTGGAAACAGCAAATGAATAACTGACTAGTTGATCGCCAAAGGAAATAACGTGCAGTGCAATAACACAAAAAGTGAGTGGTGACTTAAAATAGAGTGGTGTGTCCAAACATGATGCACATTTTATTGAGATATAGACACATCCCCTAATTAAAACCAGAACAGTGCAAAGGGCAGTTTACACTAATGACTGCCAAAAAGGGCCAACATGTTTCAGCCAAACGGGCCAATAGTCCCTCGGCTTTCATCAGGGCCTCTGCTCTCAAAGATTGCTACTGCATACAAATGTGTGAAATCAAATATAAATGTGAAAAAACAAATAGTTATAGGTTGGAATAAATACAACCTGTTCTGTACAAATCCTCTGTGTCAATGAATGCATATGGCATCTGCAACACAATTGTATAAAATAAAGTTAACAGAATACCGCCTACACATGCTCTTTCTCATGTGGTTCATATAATAATATCTTCAATATTTAAATCTACTATATGCTCACCCAGCTTGACCGGGGACTGGATCTCACCTCACCTGGACCGTGCTCAGGATATAGAGGCCCCGCTCTGTGAAGAGAAAAGACAGACCGAGGGGATACATATAGAGCTACTCTTAAGCAGTCCATCTATTTGTTCAATAATGTTTAACCCTCAGTCACTAATTCTTACTCTTCACTGTGGAATAAACTTTAAATAATCGACCCGTCATCAATCTGATACTCCAAGTGCCACAGCACAACAAAGCATACAATGTTAAAAACTTATTCAAAAATAGTATACTGGAGATATAACAGTAAAGCTCAACACTCATGTCCACGATAAATGGTGGCCTGGGTATACTTCTCAAGGCATTCCCCTCTCCACAATAATTCAAAGCAGATGCAAAAGTCTCTTGTGATAGATGGTCTACAGTGTGGACTTAATGACCATTTATACCAATAATTGATTTATAACCTCCTCCCAGACATAGCAGGCCAAGTGCCCAAGTGTTCTATTGATAAAGATATGAGCCCTAACCGCCTACCTGTCCGTCGTTGCCTCAAGAGTTTCCTGAGTCTTGGGGGAGGCAAAAAACGACTCCCAGGACTCGCTTTAAAAAGGGCTGCAGGGACTATTTTTCGTCATGCCCATTCCAGGTTACAGCCTCCTTCTGTATTCCAGCTTACTTGATGTACCTAGAGGGTATTAATTGTTTTTACCAATCCAAAGCTGTAATACTGTGCCTGGAGTGGTAAAAGGCTTTTATCGTGTTATAGCTCGGCATGGATGACACTGTGTTACTCCTATGCTTAAAGACTTTGCTGTAAAAATGGCAAACAACTTTGTCCCTTTCTATCTCTGCTTGGATGGCAATTTGATAATCCTATGCTTAAACATTTTGACAGAAAAGTAGACATTTGAGGTGAGCAAATTCAGAGTGTCGCTGGTTTTGTAGGGAGCTCTATACAGGAGCCTCTCTCCACCTAAACTTGGGAGCCACCCAGAGTTCCCTGCTTCCTTTTTGCATAATGAATGCAGCACTCTATGCCTGAAAGGGGTAGTTTTGATTGATACCAGTAGGTAGTTATAGTTAGGACCTAGTATCCATACACAAAGATTTTTTAGATTTGTAAATAACTTAAGTGCTGTTTCTCGAATCTT
This sequence comes from Lissotriton helveticus, assembly GCF_964261635.1. Taxonomy (NCBI): domain Eukaryota; kingdom Metazoa; phylum Chordata; class Amphibia; order Caudata; family Salamandridae; genus Lissotriton; species Lissotriton helveticus. The sequence continues at coordinate 38,202,388 of NC_136058.1, forward strand.
CACAAACTTTTCAAAACAAGTATGACTGATCACTTGAGCTGCTGTCTGCAAAGTTTCAGGGTGATTCATAAAGGAGGGGCAGAGGAAAAGGGGGACCCCAAAACACGTTTTCCCAATTGCAATTTACTATTGGGATTTTGACCATGACTATGGTTCCTAACTGCTGAACGTAATTAAACCAAATTCGGCAGAAAGCTAGTTCTTGCTCCAGAAAGATCTCTTTTTGTAATTTGGTATAAATCTGTTTGGTAATTTTTGAGTTATTAAAGGAAAAAGAAATATAAGCATCCAGGGAGGCAAACTCTACAGGGATCCAACAGATCTCTTTGTGAGATCTGATTGGATAACAACACTTTAACCAGGAAGTGTTGGCAGCCAGTCCGAGTTCCAAAAAAACACAAAAATACCAAAAAGGGGCAGGGTAGGAATTCCCTGACTCCTATGCCAGGTAGTCCACAGGGACCCAGCCGTGACCAAAAATGTATTTTTCAAAAATGTTACAGCAAAGTTGCGCATAATCTGTGAATCCATGGTAAAAGAAAAAAATCAAGCTTGTTTTGTATATGCCACTTATGTGGGCCAGGTCCTGGGGGTGAATTCATTTTTATAATGGGGGGGAGGGGAGTGGGTGTGGCCCCCTCCCTAGGCCAATTTCAGCCCCAGGGCCTGGCCATTAACTAAAAGAGGTTGGTGGTTGCACAATCCTCCCCCCCCCCACCTCCACTCCCTCATGGGCCGATTTGGGCCCTGGGGGCTGCCACCCCTGGCGTCTAGCCATTGATTAATAGAAGGAGGGGTCCACGTGGCCTCCCTCTCGAGCTGATTTTGGCCTCAGCGACCGCCACCCATGGAGCCAGGCAATAGACAAATAGGGGGAGGGGGCCACACGGCACCCCGCCTGGGCGGATTTAGGCCCTAGGACTGCCCTTAGACATATAGGAGAGGGCGACCACACACCACCCCCCTCCTGGAGCCATTTATGGTCCTGGGGATCCCACCCCCAAGGCTGGGTTCCTGCTATGTCCCAAAGTGCCTAACAGGGAAACCTCTGTTCTGGCTTGGCGGGAGCAATTAAAACTCCCACCTAGCGAAAGCAAACAGTAAGTCTGCTCCCAATGGACGGGAGCTGGAAAAATGCTCCTGCCCACTGGGAATGGACTTTTCATCCATTTCAGGAAACAAATGAAAAAATTGCTTCTGCCCACAGGGAGAAGCATTTTTAGCTGCTCCTTGCTGGTGAAACAATGCCCGTTCCCTCAGGAAGCTTGGAGCCAGCTAAGTCCGAGGGGGCATTGTGGCCCCCGCAGCCGCTAGCAAAAAGGCATTGGGTGCCCTTGGTGGGCTCCAGGCACACACCTTTCAGTGGATGGGATTCCTGGGGCCAATATTGGCCAAAGAAGACTTTGTGCCCATTTGCCTCACAGTAGATACTGGCCAGGCCTCAGGGAATGGGGTCCTCGGGCCAATCTTGGCCCAGGGAGGAGTGTAGCATGCCCCCTCCCCATTTTAAATATTATGTGGGTGCCCTGGGTGGGCTCCTCGGGGCAATATTGGCCCGAACAGGGGGCTGCTTGTCTCCCCTTAATAATGCAAGGCCCGGAAGATGTTTTCCCAGGGCCGATAATCGGTCTCGGGAGGAGGCAGTGCAGCTCTCCTCATGCTGCTTCTGAGCCCTCAATGGTGTTTGTAGTGGTCCATGTCCCACGCCTGTTCTGCAAAGGGTCACTGTTAGAAATTGGGTGGTTGGTTGACTGGGGTATAAGACCTGGTCGTGCAGCAGCCACAATCCTAGTCCGGGTAAGTGGTAGCCAAACCCTAGATTAACTTGTGCTCCCCTCTGGTAGTATGGCACAGGGGAGCCACGGTTGACTTTAGAGGCAGTTTGTTAAGTATTTGTACAACACTTCAAATAGTCAAACAGTGATAACACCACACAAAATGATTCCATGCCAGGTCAGTAATATAGAGCTTAATTTAATAAATAAAACAAGACCAAAAGACAAAAATTCAATTAGTAGAACTTGAGTTATGAATTGTGAAAGAATAAACTCTTCTTAGCCCTGGTAGCAGTTACTGACCACCATATCAGATATTCCCTTGATGCTAACAGTCCATCCCTACTCGTGCTATTGGATTTCTCTGCAGCATTTGATACTGTTTCCCATCCCATCCCATCCCAGGCTGAGTCATAGGCTGCAGGAGAATGGAATCCGCGGCCCAGCACTATAATGACTTTAGGATTTTCTTACCAACAGAACCCAAACTATTATTTTGGGCTCTTATAAATCCCGTAGTATGCTATTGAACAATAGAGTACCACAGGGCTCTTGTCCTAGCCCAACATTATTTAACATCAATGTGGCCCCTCTTGCTAAGATCATTAAAGCCTTCAGATTCAAGGTAATATCTTCCGAAGGTGATACACAGCTAAAAATCTCCTTCTATGAAGACCTGACCAAAGCTAGAGAATGTTTTTCAACCAAGATTGAGGCAATTGCTGACTGGATGACACTGAATTGCCTTCAGTTAATTGCAGGTAAAACTGAAATCATTTTGTTTGGCAATACCCAACAGTTTTGGACCTCTGACTGGTGGCCTTCGTGATTGGGTACAGCCCTGAGTCTCAAACATGTAGTCAAAAACCTTGGTGTCCAATTGGACAAAACTCTCTCTATGAAGTAGCTGGTCTTCTCTACCATTGGCATTTGCTTTTTACCATGTGCCTGTTGAGGAGAGTTTTCACCTTTTTCCCTCTTTCATTAAGGAAAACTTTGGTTCAGACACTGGTTATTAGCTGTGTGGATTATGGCAATGCTCTGTTAGCCTCTGGAAACGAGATGCTGTTATCTTCACTCCAAGTGGTGCAAAGCACCGCCACCCATCTCATCTGCAATCTCCCATCTGGAGTGCCTTCTTTCCCTTTTCTGCGAGTGATGCATTGGTTACCAGTCTGAAAAAGGATTAATTAAAACATGTGTTGCCTGAAATAAAACTCCCTGATTGGAAATGCCCCAGCTACTTATCTTCTAGGCTTACTCTCTGTCGTCCATCTAGTCTTCTTAGATCCAGTGATAAAGTGTTATTGATTGTCCCACTGGTCAGAAGTACCCATACAGGAGGCAGAACTTTCTCTTGTCTCTGTATTGGAATAGACTACCTGTGCATATTCTAATGTGTACTGAACATCACTAATTCAGAAAATTACTCAAGACAGCACTCTTCTAAAGTGTCGTGCAGTGGCGGTTCCGAAGGTGATGCATTGGTTCCAAGATGCAGGATGCAGCGTCTATGCAAGTCTTTTGCAACGGGTCAAATCTACGCACCACCTATGGGAGAGATAGGCCTTGCAGTAGTGAAAAATAACTTTGATAGTTGTTTTATCACCAGGACATGTAAATGCTTAAAAGTACATGTCCTGACTTTCAAATACATTGCACTCTGCCCTCTGAATTGTCCAGGGCCTACTGTAGAGGTGACATATGTATAAAAAGGGAAGTTTTGGGCCTGGAAAAATATTTATTTTGCCAGGTCAATGTGGCAGTGTAAACAACCCATACAGGCTCTGTAATGGCAGGTCTGAGACGTGGTTAAAGGGCTACTTAAGTGGGTGGCATAATCAGTGCCTCAGGCTCACTAGTGGCATTTAATTTACAGGCCCTGGGCACAGGTAGTGCAGAATTGTTTGTGCAACGTGCATGACAAAGATTGTAACAATGACTGAGATGGTGGCTGGTTCATATAAAACAAGTGTGATTGATTTGGATAATGGTAACAACTGTTATTTATTGTTGGAGTATAACAGTAGGGTATTGGTGGCACACAATTACACTGTTATTGTGTGTGAGCTTCTAAGACAAAGTCTTTTTATATTGAACTCAGAAATCGAAAAAGGTCTGTGCTATTTAACTGAGCTTGTAAGACTCCAGGCCTGATTAATGAGATGCATAAATTAAGGAGGCAGCAGGTTTAAGGCAGATACTTTTATGCTCGTGAGAAAGCCTCTAAATTGTTATATAACTCCCTCTGCAAACTGCTGAACAGAAGAAACAGCATGTGTAGACCTAGGCCAAACACCACCATGCAGAAACAAAATAACACCAACAGCCTGCCAGTGGCAAAAAAAAAAAAGATTTGCATGGATTTGTGTTTCTGCCCAGTGGTTGGTATTTCAGCCACGTGGTGGAATTCCTCGGTGTCCTTTTATTGTTTTTTAATCAATAGGAGACCCATTTATGTTCTTACCTTTGGTGTTCGCACATCGAACTACAAAAGGGAACAAGCATTGGCATAGCCAATAGGTCTCGCTTTTGGGACCTTATAAGTATTTAGTTATGCAGCACAATATCCTTGGTGCAACAACATCAACTATTGCATGGCTAAACACTTATAAGGTCCCAAAGGCGAGACCTTTTGGCTATGCCAATGCTTGTTCTAAAAGTGTCATTTTCAGAATTGTGACTTAGAATCCAACTTTACCATTAAGATGGGTTTTAAATTACAATCCTTTAGACAACAAACTCTAGATTCCTACCTGCTTCGAGTTAAAAGTTATCAATTACTGAATGTAATAAGTTAGCCCAATGTTATCCTATGGGAGAGGAAGGCCTTGCAGTATTGAAACATGAATTGAAGAGTTTTGCTCTACCAGGATATGTACAACATAGATGTACATGCCCAACTTTTTAAATACACTGCACTTTGCCCTATATTCTGTTTACTTCTACCCCAGGGATGACATACATGTGTTAAAAAGGAAGGTTTAGGCCATTCAAAAGGTTTAATTTGCCCGGTCAAAATAGCAGTTGAAATTGCACACACAGGTTACAATGGTTGGCCTGAGACATGTTTAAAAGGCTTTATAGGTGAGTGGCACAATCAGTGCCGCAGGGCCACTTACAACATTTTACTGGCCCTGTACACATGTAGTACCACTTTACTAGAGACACACAAATACATTAAATGTACCAATTGGGTGTAAGCCAATCTCTCTATATTTAAAGAAAGAGCACAAGCACTTTAGCACTGGTTTGTAGTGGCAACGCGCCCTAAAAGCGAGCAAAAACAGGCTCAGAAAACAGGAGGGTTAAGGCAAAGGTCCCTTCATATAGTGGCAATGTTATTTTCTGAGGTTCCAGTAAGTAACAACACTTCACCCCCAAATTATTATTCATTGCTTGAACCACCTCTCTGCCACTGGTCTCCTGAAGCCAATGGTTCAGTTAAACTAGGTCTTTGCCTTAGTCATTGAAAGACACCCAGTGCCTTGGAGTCCAAGGCCAATCTGTGATGCCTTCCAGGGGTGTTGTGCACCTATTCCATAAGCTACACTCCCCTGCCCAACTGCTTACCTTACCACTTCCATCATGTTGTCTTCACTGAGATCCAGGTCGATGTCTCTTCAATTTCTCTCTGCTCCAAGAGGGCTAGCGAAGTCAAGGACAGAATCATCAGTATCCTCATTTTCCATCACTGCTGGTTGAGCCCGCGCAAGTGTTCATGCTCCAGGGCTGGCTCCATCAGGAAACCACAGCGGGATGAACTGGGGCCTCCAGAGAGTGCAGCCATCCTGTACGTTGCCTGTATGTGCCCCTATTTGTAAGATTATGTAACAGTTTGTTTACGGGAACAATGATTCTGTGACTCCTCTTATTTTACACTCTCAGCTAAGGTACCTACATTACACGCTAGGTTGTCCATCTTCCTGCCCTCTTTTAGGCCAACATCTTGAACCCTCTCTGTTCCTTGTTTTACTTTTCCACGTGAAAAGAAGCAATATATCTTGCCTCTGGCTTTTATTCTTTGAGGTGATGCAGCAGAGCTCATGCTAAAGTTAGTGATGGCAGACGCCTCACATCAGTTCTGAAATTGAGGAAATGGCAAAAAGATGAGCGTAATTCAAAGGTGTGGGGTATTCCAAATAGCCTGCCTAATGCCATTATATCATTATATTCATCAACTTGGGTGAGGGTCAAGTTGTCAGACACTGCGTTAACCGGGAAGATCAATACCAATCAAGGGCTAAAGCAAGGGTTTGACCTTGCTCCAATGCTGTTTAACTTATAAATGGTGGACATGTTCCTGGCACTTAACAATGCTAATCCAATCCCTCCAAAAATAGGCAAAACTAAGATCACAATACTGCAGTACCCGTTTGACATTGTTCTGCTTGACAATTCAAAAATAGGAATCATTCTCTTCACTTATACAGCATAGCAAACAAGATGATAGTAAATGCCTCTAAAACAAAGGTGTTATCCTTCGGAAGGACGCGAAAGCAAACAAGCTGCATCTGATCTCTGGGTCCCCCAAAAATCTCAGGAGCAAAATTCTACAATTACTTGGGCACATGGTTTTCTGCAAATTGCGCTCCTACAACACACATGCGCCACTTAATGGATAAGGCAGCATTAATCACCATTAGACTCTGCCAAATTCATACAGCCCTTGAAATCCCCACCTCATCCCCAATCAGAAAAGTGCTCAGCGCCGTATTACCATCTGCAATCACGGCAGCGAGGCCTTTCCGGGCTAACTCATTAAAACTTTTGAAAAATTACATCTAACAGTCTACAAAAGAGTGTTCAAATTGGCTTATTACTCCAGAGGACCTCTGGCGAGACTCGAATTTGGCCTGGAAGGCATTGAATGGTCTAGCATGGGTTCCTTTCTAAAGTATTACCATAGATGCTCCACGGCGACACCATGCACCTTGAAGTTTATTCTGAAAAATATATTCAAATATAAAAATAACCCATGGTCTACTTATCTAATGACGGCAGCAGCTACCCTTCAAAGCGACTTGACCGTTCTAAATACCTCACCACACACTGCAGTAAAAAGCATATTGAAAAAACAGATTAAATTCCTATTGAAGACCACGGAAATGGAAAATATTAAGTCCACGCTGCCGCTAAAGGCCCTAGCAGCATCATATTACAACGACAGCCAAGTTTACCTTCAGGCACAATCGTATCTTAATTGCACAATCAGGTAAGCTTGCCTAACCCTAATCTTTGCAGTAAGGATGCTGGCATTACTAATAAAAGACTTCAACCCTAATTGGCCACTGCTCTCCAAGATAGATTGTGAAGTGCCGACTTTGTGGCTACAAATCTGAAACTTTTTTACACTTACTTTGCTGCTGTCTGACGTTGCTCGATTCCCGGCGAACACTAGTAAAGGCACTTTTTTCTAATTCATGGCATGAGAACATGCAATAGTGCAATGGACTGGATTTTAGTACCATGGTTCCCCTTGAACAGGCAAGAATAGGCAATTTTTTTAAAGCAGTTCAGGACCTTCTTAAGAACACATAACAAAGCACAGATATGACCATGGATTGATAACTGCTAGTTCCTGCACTACGGACATTAGGCATTGCAAAGTCTGACCTCTTTGTAATTGAGTTTTAACATTTGTCATGTATTTATTCCAATTTGTAGTGGATTTGAACTTTGTTTACTTCTTTCACATAAAAAACTCAAACCGGTTCACCTATAACAGCTTTTAAATAGTCAAACTACCCTAAACTCAACTAAAATTGCTTGTACACCGTGAGTTTTATTCCTAGAAACTACTTGCCAGTTACACTATAGGGTATTGCAAGGACCAACTGCTTTCTATTTGTCCTTTGTATAACATGTCTTTTAAATGTTTTATGTTGTCATGGTTTTGAGTAATCTTCACAATAAACTTTGTATTGACTTGAGGTGTGCCATCTTTAAATCCACAACCAACCACAAAAAATGTACCCACCCTTTGTTAGGCATTTCTGGATTACTCTTGGAAAGTTAGCAGAAGCAGCAAGGCTTTCCTAAGAGACAAATCATGGGCATACATGCTGCAACTATGCAAAGCAGCAACCCTTAAGAAATACAGAACTTGATAAGCCAAGATATTTGAAAAGAAAAAAAGAAATGTGCACAATAACACAAAAAAGAAGAAAATTGAAAGTAGGAATTAAAGGTATAGTAACAAAAAAAAGATTTACATTTTGATTACGACAGCTAAGGGAGTAAAATCAAGTAATATTTTATTGGCCTCAGGAGGATATTCAATTTTTGGCCCCCATCAATTACCTCAGTTTAAAATGTGCTTATAAAAGATGATATGTTTAAGAAACAATCCTACAATTTGTGCTGACTGTGGGCCCTTCTACTCAGTTTTACAGAAATTGTTCTTGTGGCACTGCTATGCTGCTTAGTCTTCCGATTTTTGGGATTGGTCCATCAGAGGCCAGTCCATTGTCTCCAGTTGAAAAACCCTTCGTTCAACTCCAGTTCTAGTACATAGGAAACTCTTCAATTCCAAATGGCCCTTTGGATTTCTCTGCCATAAAGCTTGCTTTCTCTGCTACAGGAACAACTCCATTCTCTAGATGTAGGGTGGAAGCCCAACAGGCGGAAAGAGGTGAAATGCCTAGTTGTATCAGGTTTCCTTGCAGGAAGACAGCTTCTAGCCATTGTAAGCATTTTCCACAGGGGCAAGCAACCTTTTTTAGCAGGAATTTGTGACTTCCATTTACTCATTTTTTTTCCAATTTGTTTTTATTAATTTTGAAAGTTCAGACAGAGGATGATACATTTCCAGTAAAGCATTATAATCGGCGTTGATACATCTATCAGCTGCTTACACCTTGCAACATTCCAAACCCGGACTGTAAAATCAAAAAACATTACGTTGCAATTATAAATGTTCCTCTAGTCCATATGTATAGTCCCGGCATGTAGAACAGATCAGTGCGGTTCTGGACCAGCTACCAGATTATAACGACCTACCAATGATTAAATAACGAACAATTAGTCCTGTATGCATCCAATAGTATCCTAAAATTAGCAATCAAGATATAAACAACAAGACTTCCGTTTACTCATATGGGGCCAGGAGGTGACCACAAACGTTGAACTCCACATTAGACTTGAAGTCAAAAACTGAGTCATCCACCCCCCCCAAATCTTCCTGAAATTATCTTCATCTGTTCAAGGTAATTTTCTCTTTGCAGTGGGTTACACGTGATATTACCAGGCTTTTCCCTCGCAGATTTTACTCCACTGTGATACATTTCCTTTCTCTGTGAAATCAAACAGAATTTAATCCACGTCCCATGTACCACAAAAATGAAGGTGATGCTTTGTCTGTTAAACTTTGCTGAGCTTTCCCTATTACCTAATTCAATCGTTGGCCTTTCCAGTTACACCTTCCAGGCTTCAAAGCGAATCTTGACCTGTAATTACCCTTATGCTGAAAGTCTGATGTTGTACCTGGCTCTGGTGGGTTGTTCATGCCCTATAAAAGGAAAGCACACATTTGCTACATAGCGATTCAGAGTTACTTGTAACTCGGGTAGGCTTTAGACTAAATTTGGGACTAATATTCACTCCCTATCATTGTCCTTGTGCAGCTTCCCTCTGGAAGGCTGTTAGCTCATTAAATGGTGGGATCTAGGTGTAAGGATTGTAATACTAAATAACAAGCATTGAAAATGCATTAGGTCTCACATTTTGTTTGAGTTAGAGATAATGGCATTGCAAATGGCAATGTCTTTTACATCTGTGTTATGGAGTCTATGTATGTGGTGTGTAGTGGAATTATGTGGGTTTTATTGTATTAGTTAGTTGTGGAATTGTGTGGTGTGGAGGGTGTAGTGAAATTATGTGGCATGATGTGCTGCTAAAATGTGAATAGTAATGATGTGGTATTGAGTGTACTGGAATTATGTGGAGTGGTATTTTGTGTTATGGTGTGTAATTATGTGGAATGGTATTTTGTATTGTGGAGTAGTATGTAATGGAGTTTAATTATGTGGCGTGCTGTTGAATTTTGCGGTATGGTGTGGCATTGTGTGGTGTGGTTTGGATGTATGTGGTGTGTCATGTAAATGTGTTGTTTAGTTGTATTATGTGGTTTGGTGTTGAATTATGTGATGTGGATTGGATTGAAGTGTGTGCAGTTGAATTGTGTGGCATGAAACTGTGTGTATAGTATTTACTTTTTGGTGAAGAAAAAGAACAAGTAGGTAAGAGTTAAGATCCAGATATGTGTGTTTGAGTGTGGTTAAACACTTGACACTTTAGTCATACTGTATTATTGACTGACAATGCCTCTGCCGATTTTATTAAGTATTATTATTGACTGATTGCCTAACAATTCTTCAAACCCTCGGGCCTAGTCTGAGCTATACATTTTTTTTAAATAAATACATTTTCTAAAAAAAGAAGAAAGAGACTTAGAGCTATTTGCCATGTAAATGTAGATGTTTCTACCTAACCTATGTGTTATGGAGTGTAGTGGATGTATGTGTGTATAGTGGAATTATGCGAGTTGGATTGGAATTGTTAGTTATGGCATTACGTGGCGTGGAGTGAATTTGGGTAGAAGAATTATGTGGCATGGTGTGCAGTCGTATTATGTGGATAGTAATTGTGTTTTTTGAGTGTATTGGAATTATGTGGAGTCGGATTGTGTGTCATGGAGTGCATTTATGTGGAATGAGTTGTGAAGTATTATACAGTGGAGTTTAATCATGTGGTGTGCTGTTGAATTTTTTGTTATGATGTTGAATTATGTGTTGTGAATTGGATATATGTGGTGTATAGTAGAATTGTGTTTTGATAGCCTCAACTGTAATCAGAAGCGCTCTGAGGGCATTCTTCTGAGCTGCCTGTCAATTTGCACCATTACCCGGGTACCGTCCCAACAGTCTGGGACAAAAGCGTCTCTTAGAGCAATGAATTTTGCCCTGGGTGACAAAAGGATCATGACATATTGTTAGAAATGGGATTTCTGGTTGGCTAAGGCTTACGCCAAAGTCAGGCAGAAACCACCACTCTAGTCAGGGCAAGGGAGTCACACGCCAAGATAACCCCTGCTCACCCCCTTGGTAGCTTGGCACGAGCAGACAGGCTTATCCCGGAGGCGATGTGTAAAGCTTTTGCGCGCACACCCAGCAACAACACCCAAAACCCACCACAAAAGGAAATTCCACACAAGGTTATATATAAAAATAGCCTTTGTATTATACCAAACACATTAGATAATAAACACACACTTTACAATGTGCCATAGGCACGGGTAGAATTTACAGGGGATTATGTACATGGGACGAGGCCACATGGACCACTGTCAGGAATAGGCACTTTTAGAATTAGCACTTGGTAGAATTAGCACTTTGTAAAACATAGAATACTTGTAGGAATAATGCTTACTACAATAGAATGGACATGTGAGTTACTGCTTGGGCAGGGAACCTCTTCCTTAAGAAAGCCCATTGAACTTCAGCCTCTGTGCACACAATACATTAAACACAGTTTTTTTAAAGAACTGCATGGTATTCAAGTACTGCATTAGTAGGTGTTAAAACCAGGACAGGACTGGCCTATAGGTCAACCAGGCAGTACCCAATGGGCTGGTCAGACAGATCAGTGTGCGTGCCAGTTTTTTAGCAGTTGTGGGTTGGTTTTATAGCCATGTAGGCCAGTTTTACTGTTGATTTCCCTGATATTAACACTTTTTTTAACTAACTCCTTCGCTAATGGTGGCCACTTTTCTGTTGGTGCCCATGATTATTTTTTGTGCCCGACCATCCCTGGTGATAGGTAACACAGGCCAACATTAGAATGTTATCGATGTCGGAATGATGAACTTCTGAATAGCTCCACTGGGATTCAAACCTCAGACTAAGGTGGACAGAGAGACCGGTGGGTTGAGCACCTGCTGGGTAGGTCTGTATTTAAGACTGTGGGATCCAGACCTTTACCCCAGCAGTGTCTTAACTATGTAAAGTTGATAACTGTGCTTTATACAATGCTTCTTCACTCGATTTCTAAAAGAACATCGTTTAGCAATGCTATCACACTACAGGGTGCTGAATCCATGTAACTAAATTACTTGTTAGATAAAAGACAATCCAGTTTGTAGCATAGCATGTAAATGGTTACTATTTTACCCCTTAACTGATGCCATATATGTCTAGCCAAGTAAGCCGCTTTATTGTTGCTTTGCTAACCACTGTCACTCATCCCCAACTGATAAACTTCCATTGTATTACCCTTAAAATGATAAAAGTGAGCTTGCATTTCAATCAAGTCTCTGATATACAAATTGAGTAAAGACTGTCACAGCAGACACCCCTTTCTGCTCAACTATTTTCTGTCACTGGCATTTGTGACCTACCCATTAAACTAGAATTTCTGCCACATGCATATTGACACACTGAGCTGATATGCAAGGACTTAAAACAACACATTACGGAGATCTTCCCAGAACACATATTTTTGATATGGGTACTCGAGAATAACGGGAGAAGTAGATATGTGCAAAGCAGGTGCAAATATCCTGTCTAGGATTAGAATCTGCACCATCCTGGCAACACATATACTTCGCAACCCAAACACCCCTGCTTCCTTACCTTACACGGATTTTGAACTTGCACTTCAGACAGAATTTCTCTGAAGTATACACATTAACCCACTGAGCTACTTCTCAATCCAAATAACTGAACTGACTAACATATCCAACACTCAAATTACTTTCATATTTCACTATACTAATTCACCTCTAACACTGTTTGAGTTCCAGAGTAGCACACTACTCACCCCAAAAGCACTTCAACACACCATCAGGGGTAGCAAGCGCTTTATAAATGCAAACCTTTTTCCCTTCCTCTATTCCTCCACTATCTTTCTCAATCCAAATTACAGACTAACATATCCACCAGTCAAATTACTTTGACGTTGCAGTGCTCGCAATGTAATCCTTTTTATTTATTTATTTAACTCCGTTCGGCCGTATGCCGGAGTTTATTTACTCTTTGATATATTCAGTAAATCATTTCCTGAGCATGCTAAAGAACAATATGTCTGCCCATAATACTTAATAAATTATTCAAACAAAAACAGAGAAATGCAACAAACCAAAATCTAAATCACTATGCATTTTATTTTCATGTCAAATGGTGAGGCAATCAAATTACTTTACACTCTACCAGCCGCGGCCTATGGAGGGAGTTCCGGTGGGGCAGACAGGCGGGGCGGGGGAGGGGCAGGGTGGGAGGTGATAAACACCAGAATATGGATGATTGCAGGTAAGTAAACAATTAAATTAATAAAACGAATTTCGTTCCGTGCCCTGCACTGCAAAATGCGATGCATGGCGCTCTATCTGAACTCTCCATTACTGTGAAGGAACCTTTGTTGACTGGTGGTTGCTTTGCCAGAGCAACAGTTGTGACAATTTAGAATAAAATTAGTTGTCCATTTAAACAGAACAAAGGTTGCTGAGGCCTGATTTATAGGCCATTGTCCAACAGTGAGTTTATTACCACTAAAGGTCTTGAACAAGAGTATGTGATTCCCCATGTGCTATCATTTGAATGAGGTTGGGCTGTTGCTGGTCATATCTGTGAAACGGCTCTTTTGGCAGCTAAACCATTTTCATCTAGTGCATTGTTCCAAAGCAGATCTCTTTACTATGATTGGACCCCAGAAACTAAGCTGATGTAAAACTGCTGCAAGATCGCTGATGTAAAGTGCCATTGGGCTTCTCCCAAGACAGGAGATAGAGAATAGAGTAATCCCTGCTGTAGAATACCACCAATTTTTTCAATTTTGAAAGTTCCTCACAGTAAACGCTATTTGTACATCACATGGTCCCTAAGAATACCGCACATATTGCAGTCACACAGCCCACATTTACAGGGAGACCATCTGGATTTAATCAAACTGGTCAGTAGACACCTTCCCTGGGGGACATGTGCCCAAGCACACCAAATCAGCTGCCCCAACAGTAAATTCTCTATTAGATCTGTGGCCACCCATCACTATGTATGGAGGGTATGGGTGGTACACCTTGCGTAAACCCTCCTTCCAACAGTCTAGTATTGTGCGTTCGAGACAAACATAAAAACGCATGGCACATCTACCATTTATAGCATGATTTGATGCCACTTGACAAATTAAATAGAGGGACAGGATGCCACACCAGACTATCTGTAAACAAACATCCCAAAACACCTTTTATTGGAATAGTTCTTTGTTGTTTAATTGAGAGTGCAAGTGTCTCATGTATGCTTTATGAACACTGCGCCACACATTTGTGATCATTGGTGATGCTAATACATTGGTGGATAGATTAGACCCAAAAATATTGTTCAATCAACTTTAATTGACTGGTGCATCCATTTTGAATGGTACCTCGTTTCAGTGCATTCTGAGCCAGACTTTTTCTGTGGGCCAGTTTCTTAAAATAAGGGATTGGATCATTAGGGGGCTAGTTAGTGTTTGGCAGACAGGGCACTCACAAATGTGATAGAGTATCCCATATCCTAATGTGACAGCCATCTTTCTCTATTTATAGTCAGACGAGTTGTCATGTTTCCGCGGGCTGAGTCCTGCTGGCTCTGCCAGTGGAAACCTTACACTGATGGCCCCATGGACATCAGACCTTCGGACTAAGTTCCGAAGCCCATCCACCCTGTTAAGAGTAAACCTTCTGAAGTCCTTTTTTTCCCTGTGCATGACCTCCAAAAAACCCCTGGTAGTGCACGTCCAAAGACCGCCAGGCTCGTAATTAGCCCCTTAGTCATTTAGCCCTTTTAGCCTGTCTCTGGTCACATGACTGGGTGTAGCTGACAGTGGGTCTTTATTTATTCCTCATAGACAGCCATACACACAATAGGGAGCTAGGTGTGCCTGGATAGGTCATCACTGCCAGGATGGGAGGTAGGAGCTGGGCATAGTCCTATGTACACCTGAATAAACTGTGTCCTGTCTCAACACAAAGGGCTGCATGCCCCCTGGAGTTAGTCTGGAGCCATGGACAGGGAAGACAGGATGCCTGCGGACTCCAAAGGGAAATCTCTAGAAGCTTCTTCCCCACTTCTCAGGTTCTACTGATTTTAGTTTTGTTGTTTTATTCTTGTTTTATTTATTAAATGCTACTCTATTTTTGTAACTCTGTTGAGGGCTCCCTTTGTGGTGTGTTTTCACTGTATTATTGTTTAAAGGGTTGCCTAAATACTTTACAAATTGCCTCTGAGTTAAGCCTGACTGCTCTGTGCCAAGCTACCCGAGAGTTGAGCACAGGTTTATTTAGGGTATGCTGTTTCACCCCCCTCGATCAGTAACCCCATTTCTTAAATAACATTCTTAATTGTTTGAAAACATTGCTCCACTTAGACATTTTTCCTTTTAAATGTATTTCATCATCCCATCAAGTTGAGTTTTTTTTTGCCTTTTGTGTATCTTTTTTATCCTAGGTTTTACGATTTCACTTAGTTTTGCTTTTCTGATAAGTACTTGATATAGTATGTCCTTGCTAATAAAGTACACTGAAATATCACACAATAAATTAATTATATCAGGTATGCATTATATGCAGAAAAATAACCTTGTTGCTTTTGTTTTCTTAAGTGGAGCAGTCTTATTTAATGTGTTAGTGAAGGCTCACTTTGTACCTATTGGAGTGCTCCATATACACTCGTAAACAAGTATTGGCATAGTCAATAGGTCTGGCTTTTATTTACCCAACACAGACATGTATAAATACTGCTTGCATCTTTTCACACATTCGAGCTTTACCAACACATGTTTTTATTAGCTGACCCCATGTCCTCTGAAATTAATCCAAGTACTCCTGATACCAGCATTGAGTCTAAATACATTTAAGGAAATTATAGCTTGAAAGTACTTCTTTAGACCAAATGTAATGAAAAATCTTGAAATCTTTTCTGCATTGACCTCTAACTGTACACTGACCTTGATGTAAATGTTCAAGATGTCATTGAGTAACTAACGGTTCTTTATCCTTGCTAACGCGGGATTACTGGTTACTAGTTACCTTACCAAATCCCAAACTATGTCGACTGAATCGTTGGTACCTGTCATTGAGTAAAAGGTAATCTTACAATAAATCAATGAATTTAAGAACTTACACCACTCTAAATGACCACTGACCAAATTTTAAGTTTCAAAGATTTAATATAAAGTCAAAGATAACTGAAGATACAAACTTCTCAAAATGAGATTAAGAAGATAAATCGGTATCACTATGAACATGAACTTTTTGAATAGTCTGAGTCTGAAAAACAGAATAATAAGTACAAGCTCGAAAACCATCAGGGTTGCCAAAATGGATACAAGTTGCAACCTCAAAGTCATTACAGAAAAGAAAATTAAGGTTAGTCTGTCCCTACACTACACTAAGTGACATCCCTACTTAACAAGATCTTTACCCCTCTAGGTGTCAGCCGTGGTGACTTCCTAAGAAGATCACGCACTTCTCTTTGTCTCTTCTCTGATAATGGGTCTCTCCTGATCAGCCTATCTGCCTACCCATCCGCTTCCTTAGGCTCCCAAAATCATCTGCTCTGCTCTCCTCCCAGGTCGCTTTCCCTAATACCAAATCACATTTTCGATAGGAACGCCCCTTGGGACGCCCCTCACGTGGTACATCTTTGCGCGGTAAACTCCATGATGGTACTCTTGAAGACCCTCGTTAAAGTTGACCTTGGTTCCCAGGCTTCTTCTCCAGTGCGCTGATACCCCCTGAAATTCCTGGAAACTCCTATAGGCCTGCTCCAAGCGCCACTGAACAAAGCCCCTTTCATTCTAGCTGATTAAGACCCTCGCACCTGCATACAGCCCGTCCTGCAGTGGGCCTCAAATTCCAGACTCCACCATATCTATAGGTCATAAAATATAAGCGAAGCTCTGTACTTGGCACCTCTCGACTTCTCCTCTAACGAGCACATGGCACATCAAAGGAGATGACATTATCAGTTCAGGCCTACTTGATTTACATGAAGCGAGTCCCTGCACTCTGAAACCATTTTACTTGATTTAAACAGCATTCTTAACTAACATACATTTCTTAAAGTACACATCTATAAAGCATATATTTCAAACTAAATTCGATAGTACATTTTGGAAGAACCACGTTAACCCCATCCCACATTATTTTAGCAGCACGTTTAGATTTGCTTGTGAATTGCCATGAGGCCTACACAATATACTGGATTTTTAGAGTTACATTCAACTCTTACATTATTCCTTTAACATGAGAACGTGAGGTTTTCATATTCATCCCAAACATCTCTACATTAGTCTCACACAGTTATGATTATTGTTACTCTACTCAAACATTCTATGCATTTCACTACTGAATATAAACACTCTGGTGCAAAGTACATGTTAACTAACTACGTGCTTGTAAATATGGTACACTTATACATTTTTTTCAAACTTGTGCTCTCTCAGTCCCCCCTTTGATGACCTTCAGGGGTCATCACCATCAAGACACTAAAAATGTAGAACCCTTCAAAGTGAAGTCATGGCAGTGCCACTTCTTTTCATACTCTCTAATGCTTTCAGACTCTTGTATTGAGTGTCCTGCATCGCTGTCAACTCTTCCTCCTGTTTCCTCATAGTTCTCTGCAACCTATTTGCCCTATAACATTGATACAAACGCACCAATCCCCACAAAGTGATTACACAAATCACAATTATGATGATGGGTTTCAGTATGTACCAAACAATACCCTTTCCTAAGTTGGCAAACCAACCTCCAACTTTACCCATTCCTTGACCTACTTTTTCCCACACATTTACTTTTGTCAGATCCTCAACTTCGTAGTGTATGGCAGTGATGTTTCGTATATACTTCTCTAGAGGTTTTGAATTGTCTGGAATGTAAGTGCAGCATTCCTGGACCTTCAAAGCCTTACAGACTCCTCCCTCTTTAGCTAACAGAACGTCTAAGGCAAGTCGGTTCTGAAGAACCATTGCCCTAATCGATTGCATCTCACCTTCTATCAGCATCAATTATCTTGCAGTACTGGCAGATAGCCTATCTACGACTGTAGCTAACCTCCTGATCTTAATGTCATTCAATATCAGTCCTAAGAAAGGGAATGCAGCACCGAGTACATCTCCAACTACTTCTGCTGCACCCAGCCCTCGCTTCCATCTAGTTGGTATTTCTTTCTTTGGCGTGTCTAAATTCTCAACATGATATATTTTAGGGAAGACAACAGCCAGATAGCATGATCCGTACCAATTATCTGGTAACTTCACATAGGCATTTCTTCCACATACAAAATATACATTTGGTATTGCTTGCATCCCTTTCAAAAAGTCCTTAGAATAGTACTCCAATTGAAAGGCATGTTCACAATTGACTTGACCTACATAAAAATTCTCATAATAGGAGTAACTCCTGTGTATGCACAGTTTCCCCCGTTTCTCCTTATCTAAAGCAATTGGACCAATACTACCTTTTCTTTGATGTGCCCTTTCCTCCTTGGTCCAATCTGTTTCCCATTGTCCTGATGCCTTCAAAATCTTCTGTCTCCTGTATCTAGTATCTACCTGTCCTATAAACTTTTTCTCAACTTCTGATATTTGACAAGTCAGATTGTTTCTTCGAGCATGTGAAGTATCTAACGTTTTCCATGGAATAAACCATTTGTGTAATCTGTCTTCGCTTTTGTAATAGTCCCACTTGTTCAAATGCTTGAAATTCGGGACCTCTGGCAATGTCGAGTCGAAATTCGAGAAATAATACTCAAATCCATCTCGTCCATAAAATATGCTCAACAACAAACTACATGTGATTCCATATGTCAATGGAAGATGATGGTACCTGATACCCTCCTCCACAGAAGCTGGTAATTGCATACAAACGTAACAATCCTTCACTTCCATGGCATCAACATATTCATAAAGCAATTTAGCATAAGCATTTGACTTGTAATTTCCCTGTGACTCATCTGTATGTAGCCTTTTTATTTCTGCATCTAACAACGCTTTGTCTTTATCATTGATGTTTCCCTTTTCCTTAATAATGGTAGTTTTCGGTGTTGACACTCCCTTGACCTCCTTGACTGCAGTTTCATCCCTCTCGTGTCCCACTAGGAATGAAACAGTTACCACTAAAATTATAAGAGAAACCACTACTCCTAAAAATGTAACAACTATACATTTTGCCCTGCGGTTCGGGTTGCCAGCCTCCATGTTCTCAAACAGTGTAGTTCTTGACTTTCTTCCAGCATTCACTTCTTCTCTTTCCTGAGCCAAAAGTCTTTCTTTCTCGCAATGTCTTTCTTTTGAACACTTGGAAGCTTGACAATTTATTTCCGCAAAACAGTTCAAAGTCCCGTAGAAATTAGACAACCCTAGCCCTTCTCCATCCACTAAAAGGAAACCCCTATCACTTTGCTTCTTCCACTCGGCGCTAGGTTATCTTGCAACAAGTTTACAATTTCTTTTCAGAAGCCTTATTTTCATCTAAGGTTATGTATGGGTCAAGGAGGGACACTACGTCTTCATAAATGTCCATCCGAAGTATCATTCCCTCAGGTTCTGGGCAGTTCGTACCACAACATGGAAAGTCAATTTTTTCTAGGATTATTCTCCTTATTTCGCTCAGGACAAGTGGACGGACGAAATTGAGAGTTAACGTTTTTTCAATTTCTACTCCTGGTACTATCAGCTCTACATCCACAATCACAAAGGGGTCCGTTCTAATCAGGATCACTTTCTTCACCTTTCCAGTTCTGCGCCCCCTTGAAGACATTCGCAATATGGTATTAATCCACAACAATGAGTGCTCCTAGAATTTCTACTACTCGCTCAAGCATTTCCAAACGAAGAAGAGTTCCCTCCAATATTGGATATCGTGAACAGCAAACTGGAAACTCAACTGTCTCTAAAATCAATTTTCTTATTCCGCTCAGGAGAGCAGGATGAACGATGTTGAGTGTCAGCAACCTTTCGGTCTCCGCTCCTGGCAGTAGAAATCTTATTTGCACTGTGATGATCGGGTCAGTTCTGACCAGGTCCACTTCCCGGATCCTCCCGGTTCTGTGCCCCCCAGACATCTGCAACGAGGTAGGTCCAGTCGGGAGTAGAGTATCTTCTGCTAGGCACTCGCACCCTCCTTGATCTTCTAAGGCCCTCCTCGGCTTGATCCTGGATACCTTCTTCTGGATCTGAGTCTTCGGATATAGGAGTAAGCGTTTCTTCCTGGGCCGACCTCAAACTTAGCCTTCTTCTCCTTGCTGGCCAAGTGGCAGCTCCAAGCCTTATTCTCCTATTCCTTGTCCTCTCACTTGGTTCTTGGTCGCTCTGATACGGATCTGGGTCTGAGTCGTATTCACTTCTGCTCTCTCCTTCAGTTGCGTCTTCCGTCTCACTGCCGTCCTGCCTTCGCTCTTCTTCTGAATCCGATGCGTTCCCAACTTCTTCCGACACCCCCTCAGCTGCCTCAATCCCTTCTTGCGACTCTTCTTCCACTTCCGGGCTTTCGTCTGGGGTAGGAGCTGTTCCTTCTAGAGGTGCTGGAACTCTTCGAGTATGGGATGCATGGATCCAATTTGGCAGCCCCCCGCACTTCACCGCGGTGTTCGTTATCAGGATTACCTGAAAGGGCCCACGCCAGCGAACATCTAGGCAGTTCTTCCGGACGTGTTTTTTAACCAACACCCAGTCCCCTGGGTTCAGGTCATGACACAAGTTCCTCGATGCTGGAACTTCAGCCGCATGCACCTGAAGGGACACAGAATGGATGGCGTCAGACAGTCCTTTACAATAATCCAAGATCAGATCATCTGTAATATTCAATAGGGCAGTAGTTGGAACTGTGGGAAGTCTCATGGCCCTCCCCATCAGGATCTCGTGGGGAGAGAGACCTGTCCTCCTGTCAGGTGTGCTGCGCATGCTCATGAGCACTAAAGGAAGAGCATCTGGCCAACTCAAAGATGTGGATGCCACTACTTTAGCCAATCTATTCTTCAATGTGCCATTCACTTGTTCCACAATTCCTGAAGCTTCTGGTCGATAACTACAATGCAGCTTTTGATCGATATTCAGTGTGGAGCACAACATCTTCACTATTTCGCTGTTAAAATGTTTTCCTCTGTCAGATTCCAAAGAGGCAGGCACCCCGAAGCGCGGTATCAACTCCCTGAGCAACAATTTAGCCACTGTGAGTGTATCGCACCTACGTGTAGGGTACGCTTCAACCCATCTGGAAAATACGCATACAATCACCAACACATACCGAAGGCGATTAACTCTTGGCATTTCGATGAAATCTAGTTGCATTCTATTGAAAGGCCCCCCTGACCTCCCAATGTGACTCAGTGTGACTGGTGTTCGTTTGCCTACGTTCAGTTGTTGGCAGGTAACACATCGCTTACATACTGATTCTGCTGCTATTCTAAATTTAGGGCAATACCAAGTTTGCCTAAACACTCTCATCATAGCATCCCTTCCTAGATGTACTGGACCATGTATTTCTCTCGCCATGGGATTAGCTAATTCTTCAGGTAACACAGCTCTCCCATCTGCTGAAACCCAAAAATCCATTTCGCTTCGCACACAACCTGCTATTTCCCATGCCTTTTTCTCTGTTTCAGGTGCGTTCTCTTGCATTATTCTTAAATCCTCCCAAGTGTCTACAGTTTCTAACATCATGCTTAATTCAGTCTTTTCTTCTGCACCTTCTATTTCCACCTTTGAGAAAGAATAATTTTGTTCCGCACAATAGCGTGCGACTTCATCAGCGTATCTGTTGCCTTGTGACACAAAATCTGTATTTTTAGTATGTGCTACACACTTTACTATTGCGATGTCAACTGGACCTTGTAATGCTTCTAACAACAGCCGCACAAATTCTCCATTTCGAATGGGCGAACCAGAGGAGGTCATGTAACCCCTCTGAGACCACAACTGCCCGAAATCGTGAACCACACCGAAACCATATTGGCTGTCCGTGTAGATGGTGACTCTCTTTCCGTTTCCTGCTATGCAGGCACGAGTTAGGGCAATAATTTCTGCTACCTGTGCGGAATGTACTCCTTCCAGGCAAGCGGCTTCCACAACTCCAGTAATGGTGCAAACAGCATAAGCTGCTCTCAACCGACCAGTATCGTCTCTTAAACATGAGCCATCAACAAAGTAAATTTCATCAGGGTCAGACAACGGCTCATCCACAATATCTGGTCTGGGTTTCGTGCATAGTTCAGTCACATCAAGGCAATCGTGGTCTTCACATCCTTCGCCTTCTATTACAGTAGGTAATGGCATCAAAGTAGCAGGATTCAAGACAGAGCATCTCCTAAGAGTCACGTTCTCCGCAGCAAGGATAACTTGCTCGTAGCGCGTGAGCCTACTATTGGTCAGATGCTGCGTCTTCGTCCTGGTCATTAGCAATTCAACTGAATGTGGTACATACACCACTACTGGATGTCCCATCACAATACTCTCGCTCCTTTCAATGCTGACACCCGTTGCAGCAACGGATTTGAGACATCCGGGCAACGCTGCGGCTACTGGATCTAATGTAGCCGAAAAATATGCAACTGGTCTACGGGCATTTCCGTGGGTCTGTGCCAAGACTGACAAAGCACATCCCTCTCTCTCACAGCAATAGAGTGAAAAGGATTTCTCATAATCGGGCATTCCCAGAGCCGGAGCACGACATAAATCGTCTCTCAGCTGCAAGAACGCCACCAGACATTCTTCATCCCATGGTACCGGATCACTCACCTCCTTGTGCGTCAGTTTCTGTAAGGGCTTTGCTTTCAGTGAAAAGTTAACTATCCACTGTCGGCAGTAACCCACCATTCCTAGGAACATTCTAACTTCTCTCTGTGTTGTAGGCGCATTCATCTTCATTATCGCCTCAATCCTCTCTGGGGACACCTTGCGTTTTCCTTTTTCTAACCGGTGCCCTAAATACTGTACTTCTGTCAGACAGTACTGCAACTTGCTCGGAGATACCTTATGTCCATTTTTGGCTAAATGGTTCAGTAAGGCAATTGAGTCTGCTTTACAGGCTTCCTCTGTCTCTGACGCAACAAGTAGGTCATCTATGTACTGGACCAGAACCGAGTTCTGCGGCAGTACTAGATTTTCGAGATTCTTCTTCAACAACTGGTTGAAGATGGAGGGGCTGTCTGTGAATCCTTGTGGGATTCGACACCATGTTAAAACGCGATCTTCCATTTTAAAAGCAAAAAGATACCTGCTCTCTTCATCCAATGGGATTGAAAAGAAAGCCTGGCAAAGATCTATCACTGTGAACCATTCTGCTTGACATGGTATTTGAAACAGTATCACTGAAGGATTCGGTACCACGGGACAACATGAAACGACTATGTTGTTAATTTTTCGTAAATCCTGCACTATCCTGAATTTCCCGCTAGGTTTCTGCAAACCCATAATCGGGGAGTTACAAGGACTACCCACGATTTCTTTCAGTATTCCCTGTTGTATCATTGACTCGATCACAGGTTTTATTCCCGCAATCGTTTCCTGGGACAATTTGTATTGAGGCGTTCTTGGAAACTCAACATTTGGTTTTACCAGAATTTTTACCGGTTCTACCCCTTTAATCAATCCTATATCTTCTCCTGTGAAATCCCACACCTCTGACGCCACTGCATCTCTTAAATCTTGGGGAAGATCTTCTACAGTCAGAGTAGGATATAATTCTACACAGAATTTTGAATTGGCCACCTTAAAGGTAGCATCATCGTCGGTAGTCTGTACCTCCACTCCTTGTGGGGTGCAGTATATGGTGCAATTCAATTTGCATAACAAATCCCTTCCCAACAGACATACCGGACTCGAGTCACAAACCACAAACTGATGTTCGTTCATATGGTTTCCAATTTTCACAGACACTGGTTCTGTCAAGGGACTAGTCATTCTCTAGTTTGCGACTCCTACCACCTGAATAGTTTCCCCTGACATTGGCAAGTCTGGAACCACCGCTGATCTCAGAGTCGAACGAGTAGCCCCAGTATCCACTAAGAACGTAGTGGGACACCCTGCCACTTCTGCCTCAACAAATGGCCCTCTTTGATCCACTTCTAGGACTGCCCCGAGGGTACAGTCCTCTTCACTGCTCACACGTTGTCCTGTCAATGGATCAATGTAATAACACTTTTCTTCCTCGATGAAGAGAGGCATCTGCTTAAAGACCTTACCCCCTGTCGCTACCTTCGGTGGCTGTGGGAACTGGGCCCGTGGGGCCGAAGTCCCCCCTTTGGCCACCTTGCCTCCTGGAACTGTCACCTTTGGAGTTGGGACTTCTTGAACCTGCTCTTCTGCTTCTAGCTCTCCATTTTCAGGGTTAAAGGGACACTCGCGTCGCCAATGCCCCACCTGGTGACACTGATGGCACTTTGTCGTTTTCTTTAAAGTGGCAAAGTCTATCCTAGGTCTCTGCCCTTCTTCATTATCTTTGTTCTGACCGTTTGGTTTTCGTCCCATCCCCTGCTTCTGCTGGCCACCCTTCCCAGCGGACTGCATTTGCACCACCATCAATTTCTCCTTTAGATTCTTGGCTTTAGAATCTATCTCGTCACTACAGTACCTCGCATAACGTAAAATCTCATCTAGTGGTTTGTTCTGCCAACAGATTAAATGTTGCTGTATCATCAAACAAATATCAGGTCTCAACCCCAAGACAAACTTTGACACAAACTGCCCTATATCTTTGGGATCCATTACATCTAGTCCACTGTATTGCTTAAATGTTTTCAATAATCTTTCATAAAACTCGTGAACTGTCTCCTTGGGTTCCTGCCTCGTTCGGTCTATTTTCACCCAATCTATATCCTGTGGTGGTACCTTATCTTTCAGCCATGCTATTACCCTTTCATACTTTCGCATGACAATCTCGGACGGTCCATTAGTCCGAACATCCCTCACTGGTTCAGTATTTGGCCATTCAACACTAGTCTTGCACGGGGTCCATAAATCAGATGGGACCACGATGTCAAACAACGTGTTCAAATCTATCCACAGTACTTTCGAGATTTTGACAAACCTCTCTACCTGTTTATACCATTCTACTGGATTGTCCCTCAACTTCGGAAATGAGTTGGTAAATGCAGCTAAGTCTCCTCTACTCCAGGGCACATGTACATAATTTCCATTTGATATTTCTCGCAAAGGGAATGCCTCCATCTGCATTACCCTTCCCTCAGGGGTCATCACATTTGTACTTCGCCTAACTGTGCCCTTTTTCGACCACCTTTCTTCCCATTTGTCCAATTCTCTCCACACTCTTATCCCTGATACCAGCTCTCTTATGTGTGTTTTTAATCCAGTAGTTCTCTTCTCATCTAGATCCTGGTCTGCGTACTGTAATCTGTGGTTACTTTGTAATGCCCTTGTCCTAGATAAATCCACGGCATACCTGTCTGCCAAATCAGTCAGTTTCTCATGAAACGCTCTAGCTTTCCTAGTAATATCCTTTGCCATGAACAATAACTCATCCTGTTCATACAATTCTATCCTTTCCAAAGGTAATGTTCCATCTATTATCTCGTCAACATCTGATTTTAAACTAGTAACATCAAGCCTTTTTGCCTTAATTTCAGCTTTCAAGACACTCAATTTAGCTCCTCCATCCGCATCTCTCCCATCCCAGCTCCGAGATCTACGTTTAGGTATTGGTGAATTATAGGGAGTCCTCCCCTGTTCCCATCTCTCTAGGTCCCATGCCTTTCCATCTTCTCGGGGTGGGTGGTGAAACACTCCTTCATGCCTCCTAGCCTCTCTCTCCCCATCCTGGCTAGTTTCACGGGATGCAGGGCAAGATGTTCCATTGCTCCCTCTTTCTTCCTCATGCATCTGTGACCTCCGATCACTCGATGTATGACGTGACCTTTCACTGTTCCCTCTCTGCCAGTGCTGTACATTTTCCCCAGGTGCGTGTGAGTGATGGGTGCACCTAAACCTATCTCTGTACTCTTGCGTTCTTTGATCTCCCTCTGTTTGCGTGAGGCGAGACACTTCCTCACACTCCATACTCCTCGTATTCTGTTCCTGCTGTTCTCTCTGATTTGTAGGACATGCATCCCCTCTATTCTCGGGACTTCGGCCTTCCCGACCCTGACTGCTTTCGCTGGCCCCACAGTGAGATACAGTCCCGTTACCCCTGCTTTCCCACTCTGGTTCCGTTCTTGTCCTGTTACTCAGGGATACTGTGGACCCGTCCCATTCCCTCAAATCAGCTCTTAATTCTGAATAGGGTCTTGGCCGCGGTCCCCTTAGATCCATTGGTCCTCTCGGACCTCCCTGTTCTGAATTGGGACCGACAGTTGTGTCTAATGGGGTATTCCATGTTACCGATCCTGGCAATTGTTTCCATGCATTTGTCACGTTATTCCTCCTTTCCATCTCGATCCTTTCTCTATCCAATTGCCTCTGTTGTTCCTCTCTATCTCTCTCAGGGTTATAGATCGAAACTATAGGTCCTATGGTAACAGGTACTTGAAGAGCATCTGGCAATCCAAAGGACTCAACCCTTTCGATGGCTGGCGTTTTCTGCACCACAAACCTTCCCACTACACTCTGTACTGTACTAGGTTGAGGTGTCTCCCCACCTTTGATAGGTGTCCATTCCGATATAGGGAGTGGTGTATACCCCTCTATGGCATTCCCATCTTCCCTTGCAAGCCCTCTATCTTCTATTTCCTCAACTCTCGGAGGTGGTCTATCCATTAACAATCTATTTATCAGATTGTCTTCCGACTCGCTTTCCTCGTCTTCTTCCATGAGGTTTCCTCCTCCTGACACCTCCCTCATCGGATACATTTTTTCCACCTCGATAACCTGTACCCTCCAACGCTTTTCCTCCTCATCCCATTTGGAATCTCGCACTGCCCTTACCGATCGCGTCAGCCTTTGTTGACGCCTGTTCAAATTTCGGTCGTGTGCAGCCTTAATCCATGCATTAAGGGCCTCAAACTGTGTTGGTCTGGGCGAGGGTTTCAATGAGGACATGGTTGCTTTTAGCCGATGTAACACCTCTAACTTAAACGTCCCGTACCTCGGGAACTGCATTTCCTCATTCCCTTCCGTAAGCTTATTCCAAGCCCCAATCCATAATATGGTATGCAGCCCCACATTCGTTGCCATATAGTGAGCTGGTGTACCCTCCGGCGGAGCCTCTTCCCCGTAATAATGCTCACTTCGTTTACGTTTAAAAATCCCTTTCAAACACTTAAAACACTTCATGATTTCTCTTTTCTCCGCGTTTGTTTACTTCCTGATGACAATCCACCAATCTCAGCGCCGTTCTTACTAACTGGCCTATCCGTACGCGACTTTCCTCCGACGTCACTCTAGCCGCCCAACCAGAGCGCGGCTCTAGCTAACGTCACACCAACCGCTCAATCACAGCGCGGCTCTAGCCGACGTCACCCGTCCCCCTTCGCAGCAGTTCCCCTCCTTTCTCAGCTCGTCTCCTCGGTCATGCACGCGTCCCATTCATACTCTGAAAAATGATTACTTCCGTCCAAGCGATCACCTTTCTTGACTGTACGCCCACAGTCTTTCTGTAGTTGTCACCTTAACTTTAGCGAAATATCTTTCCGTTTACTTCCAGACAATCGCCTTCTCCGATAGGTTACTCACACACAGTAACTTTCGACCAGCGTCCGTTACTCATACACTCACTCTTACACTCCCCCTATCTTGGATCCACGGCGGTCAATGGTACCTCGTGACCTCCGTACTATGGTCGACAACTACCCTGGATGTTCGATACACCCAAAACCACTTAAGCTCTGGCCTGAACTTAAGATTTCACCAGTTCACCCGTTTACCAGGTAACCAGTTTACCAGGTTGCGCGCGCTCACAACCTTCTCTCATTCACACTACAGGCATTCAACTCCGCAAGACATTACAATACAAATACAACACAAAACACCGCAATCTGTTCACGCATGACCCTTTTTATACTCACTCTCCGATACTGCTGCTTTTCTCGCACCGTCTGCACCTTTCGGCACACGATTCTTCCGCTGCTCGTCTCTCGACGTCTAGGGGCCTTGGGGTAAACTAACCTCTCTAGATTACCTTCCTCAAGAAGATAACCATCCTCACTCTGCTACCAACTGCTAACGCGGGATTACTGGTTACTAGTTACCTTACCAAATCCCAAACTATGTCGACTGAATCGTTGGTACCTGTCATTGAGTAAAAGGTAATCTTACAATAAATCAATGAATTTAAGAACTTACACCACTCTAAATGACCACTGACCAAATTTTAAGTTTCAAAGATTTAATATAAAGTCAAAGATAACTGAAGATACAAACTTCTCAAAATGAGATTAAGAAGATAAATCGGTATCACTATGAACATGAACTTTTTGAATAGTCTGAGTCTGAAAAACAGAATAATAAGTACAAGCTCGAAAACCATCAGGGTTGCCAAAATGGATACAAGTTGCAACCTCAAAGTCATTACAGAAAAGAAAATTAAGGTTAGTCTGTCCCTACACTACACTAAGTGACATCCCTACTTAACAAGATCTTTACCCCTCTAGGTGTCAGCCGTGGTGACTTCCTAAGAAGATCACGCACTTCTCTTTGTCTCTTCTCTGATAATGGGTCTCTCCTGATCAGCCTATCTGCCTACCCATCCGCTTCCTTAGGCTCCCAAAATCATCTGCTCTGCTCTCCTCCCAGGTCGCTTTCCCTAATACCAAATCACATTTTCGATAGGAACGCCCCTTGGGACGCCCCTCACGTGGTACATCTTTGCGCGGTAAACTCCATGATGGTACTCTTGAAGACCCTCGTTAAAGTTGACCTTGGTTCCCAGGCTTCTTCTCCAGTGCGCTGATACCCCCTGAAATTCCTGGAAACTCCTACAGGCCTGCTCCAAGCGCCACTGAACAAAGCCCCTTTCATTCTAGCTGATTAAGACCCTCGCACCTGCATACAGCCCGTCCTGCAGTGGGCCTCAAATTCCAGACTCCACCATATCTATAGGTCATAAAATATAAGCGAAGCTCTGTACTTGGCACCTCTCGACTTCTCCTCTAACGAGCACATGGCACATCAAAGGAGATGACATTATCAGTTCAGGCCTACTTGATTTACATGAAGCGAGTCCCTGCACTCTGAAACCATTTTACTTGATTTAAACAGCATTCTTAACTAACATACATTTCTTAAAGTACACATCTATAAAGCATATATTTCAAACTAAATTCGATAGTACATTTTGGAAGAACCACGTTAACCCCATCCCACATTATTTTAGCAGCACGTTTAGAGTTGCTTGTGAATTGCCATGAGGCCTACACAATATACTGGATTTTTAGAGTTACATTCAACTCTTACATTATTCCTTTAACATGAGAACGTGAGGTTTTCATATTCATCCCAAACATCTCTACATTAGTCTCACACAGTTATGATTATTGTTACTCTACTCAAACATTCTATGCATTTCACTACTGAATATAAACACTCTGGTGCAAAGTACATGTTAACTAACTACGTGCTTGTAAATATGGTACACTTATACATTTTTTTCAAACTTGTGCTCTCTCATCCTGATGGCGTCATGCTTTACAGCATTAGAATCAGTGTCTTTTAACTCACTAACGAGGCAAATTTAAACTTCCTATTCCAAACAATTCTGTTTTTAATCTCTGTTTATTGTACCTAACCTTTGTTTGAAAGTTTGATTACAGTACCTTACAAAATGGCAACATGGTAAGACATACCCCATTTACAGTGTTTGCTGTTACAAGATGCGCAGGACGTATATCCTGCGGTTCCTAAAACAAGAACACAACAGACTGAGTTTTGTTGTTCCTTTGACAATCACTTTTAATCTGTAAGAGTAGTGTGTCTTTGCTTTTCCCAGAAGCAGCACTTATGACTCCACATTATTTTCAGTATTTGCTGCTACATGCACAAAGCATTGCTGTGAGCGTGCCATGACTTTACATTGTTTCCCTTACTTTTACTTGAATATTTTGTTTTATGTATAATATATACCTCGGTGCTGGAAGCACCGAGACGAAACGAATGAATGATAAAACATGAGTTTAAAACTGCTATCAACACGACTTGTTATTTCCCATCCTTTTAGCGTGCCTCCCTTTAAGCAACAGGCTTTATGAAATTGCATTGAGCACACGGTCATACTTGTAAAGTCCATGGAAATTCTCTTGCACAACATTTCCTGTTTGTTCGCAGTTGAAATTTGACATTGACTTTTCTCAGTATGTACATTGGAAGAAAGGCCCATGAATGTGGTGGTCAAAGTCAGACACCTCCCTGTATCAAAGAGGGATGCTCCGGCCCTTGTTCGCTGTTAGAAATTGGTTTTCTGCTTGGCAAAGGTATGCACCCTGTCCAAGCAGAAGCCACAATCTTAGTCAGGGTAAGCTAGATACACACTAAGTGATAACCTGTGCTCACCCTCTGGTAGCTTGGCACAGGGCTTATCTAAAGAGGCAATATGTAAAGTATTTGTGCAACACACACACACACACACTCACCTGCTCAGAGCAGGGAGTCTGTGGGGTTTCTCCAGCCCGGCTGCTCAATGCAGCTGGCCTGGAGAAAACCTAAGTAAGCATGTGTGTTTGGTCGGCCTGAGACTGCCGGCCAAAACATATATGCGCAGTTAGGGAGTGGAGTGCACTAGCACTCCTCTTCCCTCCTCCCATACCTAGGCCCTGCCTCTCCCAACACCGCTGGCTAAGAGCCATCAAATGTAAAATAAAACCAAGCAAGAGCATCATTTTATTTTATATTTGCTGGCTCTGAGCCAGGCAGTGAGTAACGCTCCCCCACCATTGTGGATGAGCCGCCACTGTGATCTTGGTTGGTCACATAAGAGGAGCTGAACCTTCCTGTTTTCCCTCTTTACACACTGTTATCTGTGGTTTTGTTCCAATGTATTTTAAATGCAAAACTACAACTACCAGTTTGCACAACAACATTGCAGTCTCACACACACACACACACACACACACACACACACACACACACACACACACACTCCACACACACATACACACACACACACATGCACACACACACACTCACACACACACACACTTTCCACACTAGTTAAGAAAAGTAGATTATTATATTCTGAACAAAACAAGACCAAAAATGACAAAAATCCAATGTATAGAAGTTGCGATATTGAAATTTGTCAAACAAGTCTTTATTTGTTTCAAAGATGACAACATAAAGGTATACAAGAGGAACTTGTAGGGGGTGAGGACCCCATTGCAGATAAACAGCCACGTCATACAAAAAGCTAATGAAAACAAGACACTGTGTGGGCTAGTAAGTGGCAATCTGAACGAGGTAACTTTGTTTATTTCCTGCTACCCCCCCTACCTCCCCAACCTTTTCCCCCCACCCGTCCCCAACCATCGAACAGTAGGAGAACAAAGACAAAAAAGGGAAAACCAAAAAAATAGTAAGGTGTCATGGTCTAGCAAAAAAAGGGATAAAGAGTGCGCTATCAGGGGAGTTGTATCCGAGGGCTGTAAAAGGCCTATCGAGGAGTGGGCACCGGAGACGTTCTACTTAAGTTTAGGGGGATAGTGGGAGCTCGAAATGTGAAAAAGGTGAAGGGCACGCAGCATTGGACCACAGGCAAACGGGGGTAGTCCCTCAGTGAGATACTCAACCAGTGGCCCCCAAATATAGAAAAACCCTTCGCGGGAGCCCTCCACAATGTCTGCCATTCGTTCCATCGCCAGGGCACGCCATAGTCTGGCGTGCCACGGTGTGAGGGAGGGGGCGTCTGTCTTTTTCCAGGCTGCAGCCACTGCCATCTTGGCCGCACCGAGGCAAAGCCACATCACGGAGCGATCCCCATGTGTTTGGTGCTTTAACTTGGTGTCCCTGAGACCCAGTAGTGTGTGTTCTGTCGTGTTGGAGATCGGGTAAACCAGAATCTGTTTGATTTGGGCAAGGACCTCCTTCCAGAATGGTTTGATGTGCGGGCAGTCCCACCAAATATGCCTAAGGTTTCCCAATTGACCGCAGCCCCTCCAGCACTTGTCGGAGATATTAGGGAAGATAGTGTGGAGTCGATGTAGGTGTAGATACCAGTCGTATACAATTTCATATTGTGTCTCCCTGAGGTGCATAGATCGATTAAATTTGAGGATATCCCTGTAAAGTGAGGTCCACTGATTTTTCGTTGGTAGAGTGTCCAGTATGGTGTCCCAAAGGAGTTGATGCCATGGGGTGTTTGCGGATGTATGAGAGCAGAGGAAGGAGATATTGCCCTTTGAGGAGGATCCTTACCGAGCAAAAACTTCTATGGGGAGAAGCACCCGGGTAGCGGCTTGCCGCACCTGTGGCTGCAGAGCCCAGTATTTAAGTTGCAAGTATAGGAATTCTTCGGATGGTGGAAGTCCAAAATCCCTCGCACACTCCACGAAGGAGAGCAGTCTCCCCCTCCCGAAGAGATGGGAGAGGATAAGGCATCCGCCCTCTCGCCACGCAACGAATGGGCTGTCCTGTAAGGCTGCGGGAAACTCGGGGTTGTAGTGTATGGGCGTGTATGGAGAAGGAAAGGAGGTTTGTGGGGCGGCTCTATTTTCTTCGTCCCATACCCTCAGTGTGGTCCCCGTGGGCCTACTTATGTAGGCGTTTCGTGGGCAATGTTGTTTGCTTTTCCAGAGGAGGTCCCATATTGATTTGCTGATCTATGTGTAGCCAGTGCTTGTCGGACTCCCCCAAAGATCATTCACTTATGACCCTCAATTGAGCTTCTCTGTCGTAGCCCCGGAAGTCCTGAAGAGCTAGTCCCCCCTCATCCCTTGACCTAGTCATCATGCGATTGGAGAGCCGGGCCCGCTGTCCCTGCCAGATGAATTTGGTAACCATCGATTTAAGTGAAGAGTGTCTTCTCCACCGAGATTGGGAGGTCCTGGAAAAGATAAAGTAGTTGCGGTAGGACATTCATTTTAATTGCGTTTATGCACCCTATCCATGAGAGGTAGGCCGTCCTCCATCTGGCAAAGTCAGCCTGAAGTTGACGCAGCAGTGGGGGGAAATTTGCCCTGTAGAGGTGTTCCAATTTCGGAGTGAGCTTTATGCCCAAATAGGTGATCTCTTTCTGCCCTCCATGGAAGGGAGACTCCATTTCAATGGCCCACATTGCCGCTTTGGGTACAGTGAGGTTCAAAAGATAGGATTTCGATAGGTTTACCTTGAAACCTGGGGCCCTTTCGTATAGGGAAAGCCCCATCTTGGTCTCCGGGAGGGACGTCTGTGGGCTCGTGATAGGTAAGAGCACATCATTGGCGAAACCACAATCTTATGCTCGTACGAGCCAAATAAGACTCACCAGACATCAGGATTGCTGCGTATGCGCTCTGCGAATGGTTCGATGCTCAACCCAAATAGAAGGGGCAATAGGGGACACCCCTGGCGTGTGCCCCGAGTGAGAGCAATTGGAGCCAAGGCCACTCCATTTACCGGGACCGTGGAAAGCGACGCGTGATAGTTTGCTTTGTCATGTAATGTCATGTCAAAGGTTTTTATATAGCGCAACTGATCACCGTTAGGTCTCAAGGTGCTTGCAGCAAAAAACGGTTGACAACGTATGAAGCTTCATTGGAAGTGCCGGAGGTTATTTTGGGAAAAGCTAAGTTTTGAGAGTTTTACGGAATTGTTTGTGTTCAGTGATGGATAGAAGGCGCGGGGGCAATTTGTTCCTAAGCAATGGGGCAAGATAGGAAAAGGAGTGATGGCCGTAACGGGAAGTCTGGACACGTGGTTGGATCAGAAATGATTTGATACTGGACCTTAAGGGTCTTTAAGGTACATACCAATTAAGTTTCTCTAGAAGGTATTTAGGACCGGTGTTATACAAAGTATTGTGTGTCATACTCAAAATCTTAAAATGACTTCTCTGACGAACGGGGAGCCAGTGGAGTTTTTTTAGGCATGAGGCAGAGGCTGTTCTGGGAGGAAAATTCAGGACCAGTCTGGCTGCAGCGTTCTGGAGGGTCTGCAACTTTGAAAGCAGGTCTTCGTTGAGTGCAGCATACAGGGCATTGCCATAGTCAAGATGGCTAATGATCAGGCCCTGTACCAGAGGTTTCCTGGCTTCAGTGGGAAGCCACTTGAAGATCTTCCGGAGACTGCGCATGATTCCATAACAGATGCCTGTAACCTTGTTGACATGGTTTTTCATGGACAGGGCACGGTCTATTGTTATTCCCAGATTACGTACTGCTAATTTTGGGGAGGGACATACTCCCAATTCCGGAGGCCACCAATCTTGTGACCAAAATTTCTCTGCATTGCTGAACAAGATGATTTCAGTTTTACTAGCATTCAATTAGAGTTTGTTGTTACTCATCCAATTGCTCATATCAATCATGCAGTTTTTAAAACGAGAGCGGGTACCAGAATATTCTGTACCGCATGTGATAAGCAGTTGGGTGTTGTCAGCATACGATACAGTTTCAAAACCGTATGAGTTGATAATCTTCGCCAACGGGGTTAGATACAAATTGAACAGCAGGGGGCTTAGGATTGATCCTTGGGGTACCCCCATAGTTACGGGGCGACTACTAGAGACCAAAGTGCCGTCTCGAACAGTGGTGAGGCGGTCAGTTAGATAGTTTTCAATCCAGCCGAGGGCCCTTCCTCTGATACCTATCTCCCACAGTCGATGTTTCAGAATGCTGTGGGAGATGGTATCAAATGCTGCGGATAGGTCCAAAAGGATGAGAATAGCTGATTCACCTCTATCCACCGCGAGCCTGATATTATCCACGATCTCAATGACCGCTGTCTCGTGCCGTGAGCAGCACGGAAACCAGATTGAGAAGGATCCAGAACCCCGTGTGACTCTATGAAGGCCGTAAGCCGCTTGTTGACTAGATGTTCCAACACTTTCCCAAAATAGGGTAACAAAGAAATGGGCCGGTAATGAACTAATAATGTAGGGTCATTGGAAGGTTTCTTTAAAATAGGCTTAACTTGTGAATGTTTCCATTTGGACGGTACAATGGCTTGCTCTAGTGAAGTATTACACATTTTCATAAGACAGTTGGCCAGTAGTGGTGTAATTTTTGTGCAGCGGAGGGGGGGGAGGAAAAGGGTCCATAGGGGAGCCTGATTTTATTTTGTTTAGGCTCTCAAGTGTTTCAGTGACAGTTATTGGGTCAAATTCGATCAAACAGGGAATATCCTTGGGATCAGCCAAAAGAGGTCTTATCAGTAGGTTATTATTTTGCTGGGGTTGACATGAGACAGTGTTCGGGAAGGAGGAATAGATTGATTTAATTTTATTGTCAAAGAAAACGGACATAGACTCGACCCAATCTTGGGTGGGGACAAAAAGAGGCTGTTCGGCCCGGGGTGAAGTAAGTTCTTTTAGTATTTTATATAGTTCTTTACTTGAATTGGCCGCATTGTTTATACGCGAGGTTAGATAAGTCTTCTTAGCCATTTTAATATTTTTTACGTAAAGTGAGTGCAGCAATTTATAGTTAATTTGGTCCTCCTCCTTTTTTGTTTTTCGCCATTGACGTTCGGCTGCTCGACTGGATTGCTTATCAATATTTAGAGCAGCGGTGAACCATGGAGAGGCAATGGATTTTACATTAACATTCGTCTTAGGAATAATCTCATCCAAGGTTTGTAGGATAGAGGTCTAAGTTAGTTACCATTTGTTCCAATGGAATCGCCTGATTTATTAGAGGTTTAAAATGGGGAGAAAAGCTTCAGACGTCAGTTAACGCCAAGGTTGTATAAGTGCTCTTTTTTTACTTACTGATTTGACCAGGGCGTGTCTGGGGAGACTGAACTTTAAAAGATAATGGTCAGTCCATATAATGAGGAGCGGGGTCTCATTTTTCATTTTTGATGAATTGGTAAAGATTAAGTCTAAAGTATGACCCGCTTGGTGGGTCGGGCCGATTACCCTTTAAGTCAAACCTAAACTTTCCATTGTTCTGATTAAATGACTGGTTTCGTGATCGGACAGGAGTTCGACATGATAATTAAAATCCCCAAGCAAAATAAAATTTTCAGTGGCCAATGCGTGAGAAACTATAACTTCTAAAAGATGGTTGCCAAATTTGGTTTTAGGGCCAGGGGGTCTATAAACTGAGGACCCTCGCCATGTTTCGGAACTGGAAGTTTTAATGTTAACAATCATGATTTCAGCGATTAATCTGTAGAAAGACTCCAACAACTTAACCTCTATTGGGGCTTTTGGGGCTATGCCTCCACCTCTGCTCACTTCTCTGTCCAACCTAGTTAGATAGTACTCTGGTGGGAAAGCGGATGCTATGTCCGATAAGGCCTGGCTATGGAGCCATGTTTCGGTAAAGAAACAAATGTCTGTTTTTTCAGCATCTAGAAAACTCCATAACTCTATGGCGTGTTTAGGTATGGATCGTGTATTGAGGTATATCACGGTGAGTGATTTGTCATTCTCTTTCCTTTCAATGGCTAATGTACCGATAATCTCCGGCTTAGAGACAGTGTTCGATTTAGCTTTAACGGTGGTCGCATAGGGGCGTTTTGAGGGCTCAATCAGGGGAGTCATATGACGATATTCAAGGGGCTGAATCATCCAGGTAGCCGTCCCAATGTGAGGTGCCTTTGAGGTGTTTAAGGATTTCGGTTTATCACTGGTGTAACACAACATTGTTGCAAGGGCTGCTTACCTAGTGTTTTAAGTAAGACATGAACAGAGGTCCGGGCGGCGGGCGGCGTCCAGGCGCGGACGGGCGCAGACGGGCTTGCCTTCCGCTGCGCGCATCCGCGCTGACGGTGGATTTAAATGGGGAGGGAGGCGGGTCAGTTCTAATGACGCTGGCTAATCGGAAAGTAGATTGGCTTCAACTGATTTCCTGTCCCTCCGCTCAATCGGCACACGTGACGGACCGGGGACCAGCACCAGAGGAAGAACAGTGTGCAAAAACGCAAGTAAACACAGTCAAGATTAAAACTAGCGAGCAACAGTTTAAAAGAAATACACGCTGACTCTAAAGCTGGTTAGTCAGGTCAGTGCATTCTATTCAGTACCCCAAGCACTAGCGCAGCAGCATCAGAACAGTTGTTTTGCCGAATTTCGCTTTGATCCTACTGATCAAGGGTTCCTCGAAGCCAAAGAGCTGGAGAGTGCGGGACAGGAAGGCCCAATCCACCCGATCAAAGGCCTTCTCCGCATCCAGCATGAGGAGGACCGTGAGTATAGTCTTCCGTTGTGCCTTTTCAATCAGGTGGACTATTTGTCTCAAGTTGTCATAATTTGTCATGGGTTTGCCTCCCTTTGATGAAACCCCCTTGGTCAGCTTGTACCAGGAACGGCATAATATGTTCCAGACAGGTGGCCAAAATCTTGGAATACAGCTTAGCGTCCAGGTTGAGAAGCGCAATCGGTCTATAAGAAATTCATTGGGCAGGATCTATCCCTGGTTTGGGGAGAACAGAAATCAGGGCATCACCCACTGAGGATGTTACTTGGTGCGTAGAGGCGATATGAGTAAAAAGAGTGACTAGATGGGGAACGAGGTCCGGAGCGAAGGTACTGTAGAAGTTGGCATTCAGTCCATCCAGGCCTGGTGCTTTGGAGAGCTTAAGCAAGTCAATCACCTTTTGGATCTCTTCAGTGGCTATGGGGCTGTTTAGCGCATCGTTGGTGGAGGCTGGTACTTGCGGAAGGGAGAGACCGTCCAGGTATTGGTCCTGTGCTTGCAGATCAGGTTGATCCGCTGTATATAAGTTGCGTTAGAAATCTCCAAAGGCTTTCGCCTTGTCTGCCACACTCTGGTGTGGGGATCCCCCACCCCCTCCACTCTTTGAATGTAGTTCTTTTCTTGCCTGATCCGTAATTGGTGCACCAGTAAGGCCCCTACCTTGTTTCCCCCCTCATAGTTGCGCGCTTGTTGGTGCAAGAGGGTCTTTTCGGCTCCGTTCGTGTATAATGCTTGGAGTTTCCCCCTCACTTGTGTGACCTTGCGTAGTGTTTGAACCGAGGGGGAGGTTTTGTTGTCCTCTTCAGCTGAGCGAAGTTCGCTCTCCAGAAGAAGGCGTTCTCCCATGCGTTGCTTTTTGAGCGCCGCATCCAGCTCCATGCTCTTCCCCTGATGACTGCCTTGAAGGCATCCCAATTGTTGGGGAGCGAGGTCTGGCTTTGGTCATTGAAGTCAAAAAAGTCTGTGAAGGAGCCAATCTCGAGTCAGATAATTAGGGAAATATGAACCAGCGAATTTGGAACGAGGAGCTGGCCAGTCAATGGTCAGTTCCAAGGGCGCATGATCTGAGAGCCAAATTGGGTGGAACCGAGTTCCCATCCCCTTTGGAAGAAGGGGCTGGCTCAAGAAGGCATGGTCTATGTGGGAGTACGTCCTGTGTGAGTGAGAAAAAAAGAATAATCCTGAGTCGTAGGATGTGCAGACCTCCATGCGTCCACTAGACCCAGGCCCCGTAACATTGCTTGGAGCGGTTGACTGAAGACCCCCCACCGCCCTGTGACTATGATTTGTGTCCATCGTTTGGTTCCAAATTAAGTTGAAGTTCCCCAGCAGGATGACATCCCCACTGGCAAAGCCTCCCAAGGTAGAGAAGAAGGTATTGAGAAAATCGTGTTAGCCTGTGTTAGGGGCGTAAAGTGTGGCAAATGTGTAAGTTCTTCCTCGCAGCTCCACCTTGACTATCACATATCTCCCTTCCTTGTCTGTGCGGGTAGCCTGGTGTAGGAATGGGGTCGAGGAGTGAAAGGAAGCGCCACTCCCTTGTGTTGAGTATGTGCAGAGGAACAGTACATCTGAGGATATGCCCTATGTTTCAAGCGGTGTTCCTCTTTGCGGGCAAGATGAATCTCTTGGAGGGCAGCAATTGTGATCTGATGATCCCGGAGGAACTTCCAGATCCGTTGCTGCTTCTTACGTGAATTTAGCCCCTTGACGTTCCATGATAAGCAGTTTAACCCTGCCATGGGACATCCTTACCTGGGTAATTAGGCTCAGCCCCCCTCTCTCCCCATCCCTGGCTAACCGGCTCCCCTCCCCTCCACGCCGTCATGGAGGCTCCAAAGTTTAGATAGTGGCTAATAAAAACAGCGACTGTGACACCATAAAGCAAAAAAAAGGGGAAAAAGCGGACAAGGTCCAATATAAAAATGTAGACCCAGTCCAACTTGGTGCAACATCATGCCCGCGGGGATCCTCACTCACAGAGGAAGGCCCCATTACGAGCAAAAAACTGGGGTGAACCAAAATTCCACTGCCATGGCCCGATGGTTATCTCGTAGATTAAGACATCAGTGGAATTCAGTGGCTTGGCCAGTTATGGCGTTAAATGTTCGACGGGCTGTGTGTGCGCCTGTGCGCCGCTGCAACAGGGATGACCCACGAGGCCTGTAGAGACGTCACGCCGATTCAGAATTGTCAACTTTCCGGGGGTTTGCCTGATCTTCTCTGTTGAAGCCAGGGGCCTCCTCCTTTCTGCTTTGGGCCCCCTCTCTCCTCCGCCCATCTGTCGGATGTCTCACTCGTTACTGTAGGCACCTCAATGCCCAGGATAGCTGCCGCTTCATCCAGGGTTGTACTGTGGCGATTTTTGTTGTCCCAGGTGAAGGCTAGGCCGAAAGGGTAAATCCAGCGGTAGCGCACCTGTCTATCCCTCAAGGTGGACGTTAAAGGGCGAAATTGGTGGCATCTGGTTCGTGTGGCTTGAGCTACATTTGGAAGAGCAAGCATTCTGTATTTTGAAAAGAGTTTCTGTCCATTGAGCAGGTTTTCAAGAGGATTCGTTCTTTGACCTTGAAGGAGCTAAATTTGGCTAGCACATCGCAAGGTTTTCTGGTGTCTCCTGGAGCTCACGGTCCCACTCTGTGGACCCTTACGAGGCGCACCTTCGGTTCAGAGTCCCTCAGAATCGTTTAAAAGAGCCCCACCATAAAGGCCTCCAGGTCTGGACCCTCACATCCTTCCTCCAGGCCTCTCACAGGGATATTCTCCCACCGGGAGAGGTTTTCCAAATCTTCACACCGAAGCAGTGTGGCCTGTAGCTGCGCGTGAAGATCACCAGACTGCGTTTCCAGGGGGCGCATGCATTCCTCCATGTCCTGTTGTTTGGCTTCGTGATCGAGGGTGTGCTCCGACTGAATCTATGTCCGCCTGAAGTGCAACTATGCGGCCACCCATCTCTGACTTGAATGCATCGAAGGAGGCCCCAATGTCCGCCTTGATGTCGTCCAGCAGTTCCTCCTTGGAGATCGCCATGGCTCCCTGGGCTCCCTGGGAGACTGTAGGATCATCACTCGCTGGCCCCTTGGATGCTGGGGAGAATAGGGTGGAGACTTTAGAAGGCTGTTTTTTTTGGGAGGCATAGGGCCCCTCTCGCACACTGCTGTCGCGGGCGTCTTAAACTCATGGAGACTTTAGGAGGCTCCCAGCCGCACCGCCCGTCGCTCACGGTAGGGGCCTCTCCAGATGGCTTCTGGAAGAATCAGTAAGTTGCGTGCGTCAGATCCGGCCGGAAAGTTCTGATCCCACAGAATCTGGAGGCACGATCAGTCCTCTTCTGGATCCGAGTGTGGTGTGTGGGTAATCATGGGGCCCGTGTCAAGCACAATATCCGGCCATGCGACCAGTTTCTTTTTTAGGGATGGCTGCAGGAGTAGCCCCCCGGTCACCGCATTGCGCGAGAGGTCGTTGTCCCCGGCGAGCCTTCTGTAGGCGCTGGTGGGTTCACTCCCTGTAGTGAAGACTCACTGTGGGCTTCAGGGCCCACACCAGGGCTCCCACACTGTGGCAAGAGTGTCTAAAGTCAGCCCCCATTTATTGCTATGGTGCCACAGGCTGGGGGTGAAGAGCCGCTATTTTAGGGACAGGCATCATAAGGTGCTATTGCGCTTCAAATCATGACGAAAGGGGAGACCCACTGCTCATTACCGGTGGTCCCAGTGGGCCATTGCTGCTATTTCTCCCTGCTGCTACCTCTTCGACGACACAGCGGTGGCAGAGGCTTACCGAGAGTCCCGAGCCCCCCTGTACACGTGTCTACGTTATCCCCCGGTGGCCGCCATTTTAGAGTCAGGCGGGGAAGGCGCGCACCGGCAGCCAGGGGACCCCCGTTGATCCTCCGCACTCAAATTCCTCAGCCAGGGGGGGTTCACCTACACAGCAAGTCCTCCGGGCCCGAATCCATTAATCAGGTGGGTGAGCGGGCAGGCTTGCTCGCGTGTCGCGGGTGGTCTTGTCGCCGTCTATTCTACCACACAGTCGATTTTTGGGGCAGCTTCTGGACCCCTGCTCCGCTGTGTCCTCTGTCCTCAGTGGCGCACTGCTCCTCACCGACCGCCAGCTGGATAACTCGGGCGCCGCGGGTCTCAGTCAAGGATCGGGATGGCGGCCGCCATGTTGCGTCCCCTGGGCCCAGGTAGTTGGGCTCCCGCCGCCGTTGTGGGGCTTCCCGGCAATTTTCCCACCTGCTGGAAACCTTCACTCAAGGCACCATAGTGGCGTAACAGCTACCCCGATGCACAAGGGCCATTTAGTGCTCTATTAACCACTGATTGGGACGGGCCTGGCGGGGAGCTGATCGGATTCATGTCCAGTCAGCCATGAAAGTTGGCCACGCCCCGCGATATTGAATTAGAAGAATAAGTGCAGTAAAAGTTACTTTAGGTCGCGCTGGACCCGGGTAAAGTCAAAGTTCGGGCCTAACTTATGGAAGTGCAGGCAAATACAGGACCCACGCAGGCCCTGGTGAACTAAAAGTACCTTTCCAGATCGCAAGGAACTCCGAAGAGTCGAGAGGTGGCGAGCTATGTGCCTGATTCTGCAGTCTAGGGTATGAGTCAATCTCACCAAGTGGAGATCCACGCATCCCTCACCAAGCTGCACCGGTGGTCATGCGCTGCCTGATGCGTCTATCTCTGGAGACAAAGCACTGGTTCAGATGCGATGGGCTGATTTTACTCCCGCAACCGGATCGATGCGCCTGTTCTGTTGCACACAGACTGGAAATCCATGTTGCAAGTATCTGGGCAACTTCCAGGGAGCCAGGCACGGGAGCAGGGGTAGAGACTTTGATTTCCCTGAGTCTCAGGCAGCAGGGTGCAAGTGTAGCTGTGACCCATCCCAGACGTGTATTGGAGACAGGCTGTCAGGCACACAGAGCAGTAATTGCAGCGAAATACCCCCTTTCTAAAAGTGGCATTTCTAAAGTAGTAATGGTAAATCTTACTTCTCCAGTAAGTAGGATTTATCAGTACCATTCCAAGCATATGAAACATGGAAAGCTACTCCTCTTTGATCAGGAATTACCGCTTAAAAATGTATTAAGGATTTCCCAATGCTTACCTAAGAGAGGAGTAGGCCTCACTGTAGTGAGAAACAAAATAGGTAGTTTATCACTACCAGGACATGCAAAACCTAAAAGTACATGTCCTACCTTTTACTTACATAGCACCCTGCGCTTAGTTTGAGTATGCCGGACTCAGCGTTTTTAAGGTAAAGGGGAACTGTTATTTTCATGCAGAGGGTAACCGGGGAGGGATAGTGTTACTCTTCTTTTTATTTCTTCTTTTCACATTTATGGCGAATGGGAGGCGATACAAAGCATGACACATTAATGGAGGTTAATTTTGGGTAAAAGCAAGGTTTGATAATATCTTTTGAGAGCATTCAGCGAGTTTATATTTGAACGGTCAGTTAAGGAAGTTGTTTTTGATTTCTTAAGAGCAAACCCCTGATGAAGAACATACTTGTTCGAAATGCATTGGGTACTTATATGGGTCTGTTTCTAAATTTAATTGACAGCACGTGCTAATGTAAAAGCCTGGATGTGTGACAGAAGGCATTTGAATATTCATGAATAAAGTATTCTGGTCAAATCGCTGTCTCCAGAGTGATTCTATAATGACATGAAGACATGGATTAAAATACAGTTTACTGGATGGTTCTCTATGGATTAATTGGATTACTTTGGATGATATTGTTCACTTTGGCAGCGTTCTTCCTTAAGCAGTGCTGCAGCTGGATGCGCAAATTAAGGCACTTATGGCAGTACAATTTCTAAAAGTGGCATTTCTAAAGTAGTAATGGTAAATCTAACTTCACCAGTAATTAGGATTTATCAGTACAATTCCAAACATATGAAACATCAAAAACTACTCCTCTTTGATCAGGAATTACCACTTAAAATGTATTAAGGAATTCCCAATGCTTATCTAATAGAGGAGTAGGCCTCACTGTAGTGAGAAACAAAATAGGCGTTATGTGCAATGTGTGATCGATAAACCACAAAGGATGCGCTCCTTTGACATGAAACAGTAGAGTTTCTTCACTACTCATCATAATCAGGTTGTAATATTCAACATTTCCATAAATTCATAAATCTTTAGATCGTTGATTTCATAAATTCTTTTATTAGTTCAATTCTTCTCATCGTATTCAATTATGTTGCAAAGAATTCAATTATGTTGCAAAGAATTCATTTTAGTCATGAATATTCTGTTGTTTATAATATGCCCAATGCATTTTCGGTAAATGGACTAACCCTTCGTCAGGGGCCTGTTAATAAATGAGAAACATACAGGACCTTAGCATTCAGAAATACACCAAGTACGTGCATAAAACCTAAGTAAACAAAAACAATACAGTCACTGCATAATGCTATTACCAAACATTTTTAAAGACACATTTAAGAAAAACGAACAGAAAGTGCTAGTATACTCTCTTAACCAGATAACATGATATTGAGTCCAGCCAGTGTTCTTTGTGATTGCTGCGCTAAATCGGGATAACGTGATGCTGCAGTGTGCCGTCTATCGTATACAGAATGGGTAACCTATCTGACGGAATTTGCAAAATGCCGATAAGGGGCTGCTGAACCGAGAAGGCATTACCTACGGATAACCAGAATGCTGCAGGGGAGTAGCAAATAATAATAAGGCTGATAACAGAAATGAAACGGCGGAAAGCGGACTTACTGGAAACAACGCGGTGTACTCGCTCCTTTCCGGGTACAAGATCAGATGGATGAACGCGAAGCCAATTGCGGGGCTTCTTATATCGTGGGATGGGTCACGTGATATCAGATAGTCCGACACACAACTATTCGATAACCTAGAAGTTTTAAAAGTAGAATGTAGCGAGGGTTAGTGTAGAATACTTGACTAGACAAGTAAGGAAAAGGAGAAAACCTTCGATCAAATTACCGTCTTTCAATACGGGCCGGTAGCCATGATAACTAGAAAACGCTAGACTATTGGACGGGAGTTCCGATCACGTGTGTGTTAATGTCAGTGGCGAAAGGAGAGTAGCATAATAAAGTTTTCAGGATACTGTGAATGAAAGCAA
This sequence comes from Lissotriton helveticus, assembly GCF_964261635.1. Taxonomy (NCBI): domain Eukaryota; kingdom Metazoa; phylum Chordata; class Amphibia; order Caudata; family Salamandridae; genus Lissotriton; species Lissotriton helveticus. The sequence goes on from NC_136058.1 coordinate 38,246,528, forward strand.
GCGATTATCAAGTTTCGAGTGTTAAATATAAGATCCAGTTAGCAAATCAATGAAAGTTAAATGAAAGGTAATAGTGAAATAACGATGATGGTGCAGCATTAGTGAGGATGCTATAAACAGTAATGCAATCATACTCAATAAACAGAATAAACAAAATAAACAACAGACATCACATATGTACGAATCAACAGGATGTCGAGGAATTATAACGAAGCATAAAGTACATAGTCAAATTTGATTACTGGCTGGGTTCAAATAAATCCGTTCGGTATGAGTCGCTAGTTGGGGAAAGAAGGGCCACTGCCCCTTAGCTGTGTGACAGTTAACAAAGTTCATAGAAAGCATGCCAATTCAATTCTGTCATTCATCCCAAACGGTTGAAGAGAATATAATTTTTTAATCCAGAAAAATTCAGCCTGTAAACGTTGTTTTACTGGATCCATGTCGCAGCGCTGTGGGAGTATCTCAAGTATGGTAAATCTTAATTGCGAAATTTGGTGGTTGGCTTCCGACCAGTGTATAGCTATGGTGGATTTGTTGTTCATAGTACGTATATTGCTCTTGTGTTCAGTCACTCTAACTTTGATTTTTCGTTCAGTTTGACCGACATTTGTCTTACCACACGGGCATTTAATTGCATAAATGACATTTTTGGAGTCGCATGTACCTGTGTATTACAAATCAATCTTATAACCTTTGGTGGGATGCATGAATGTTTTACCAATTATAACATTATTGCAATGGATGCAATTGTGACATTTCGCCATCCCTTTATGCTGAAGTTTTTATTCTTTTTTAGCAGAGAGGATCTCTTTCATATTTCTTGATCTCTTGAAGGCAAAGGTCACATGTTCACTGAATAAACTCTGTAGGTCAGGTTCCGCTTTGATTAAAGACCAATGGCGATTAATGGCTTTTTTGATCTTTTGTGATTCTCTAGAGAATTTCAGCACACACACTGTTTTTTGTCCTTTAGTTTGTTTTGAAGACATCAATAAGCTTTCTCTAGGTAATTTAGCTACTTTTTTTAAAGATTCTTGTAAGATCTCTTTAGGGTATCCTCTTGCTAAATATTGTTCTTGCTGCTCAATAAGTGAATCATTGAGAATTTTGTCATCTGAGGTGATTCTTTTTAGGCGAATAAATTGAGAAGTTGGTAAGTGCCTTTTTAGGGTATCAGGATGAAAGCTCTGAAAAAGTAAACTAGAGTTTCGATCTGTGGCTTTTTTATACACTTTAGTTTGTATTTGTTGATTGACCATGGTGATTTGAACGTCCAAAAAAGATATTGTTTCATCATGTATTGTATGAGTAAATTTGATGCGAGGATTCAACAGGTTTAACAAAGCTAAATTGCAGATGAGATGATCTTTTTTGCCTCTCCAGATCAAAAATATGTCATCAATGTATCTTTTAAAAGTGACCAGATTGGAGGTCCAGTCACTGTTGTGCAGAATATGGTCGAAGTCGAATTTAGACATGAACAAATTCGCATACAAGGGGGGCCCCCCGAAACCCATAGAGGTACCATTGCATTGATTGTAGTAATTGCTTTTCCATTCGAAGTAACTATGAAAGAGTGAAAAGTGCATCAACTCAATAAGGAATATTTTGTTAGCTTCACAGTCGTCATCGCTTAACAAGTTCCATTCAAGGGCATCTAAGCCTTCGTTATGGGGGATTGAGGTATAAAGTGATACTACATCTACTGTGCATAGCCAATATTCTGTTGCTTCTTCAAGTTGAATGGTTTTAAGTAGATTGACGGTAGATACCAGTCAACATATTTACCAATACTTTCAGATATTGACCCACAAGCTGACACGATGGGTCTGAAAGGTGGTTTTAAAGCATTTTTATGTATCTTTGGTAACATATATAATTTGGGTCTTCGTGGATATTTCGTGTCAAGAAATTTGTAGGTTTTTTCGTCTATCCATTTCATGTTGAGTGCATGCTCAAGAATTGATGTCAGGATTTTTTGATACTGCTCAGTCGGATCTGAATCTAGAAGCATATATATGTCTTGGTCTTTTACATGTTCATTAGCGCTGTTTTCATAGAAGGTAGTGTCCATGATTATGAGAGCCCCTCCTTTATCGGCTCTTTGGAATGTTAGGTCTTTGTCGTAGGATACATTTTTCAATGTGCTCCATTCTGTTTTAGATAAATTCATTGTGTTGGTTTTTTTTTAACTGATTTTCTGTATATCTGAAATAACTGATCCTATTGCTTGGCTGATCCTATTGAAGCAGAGTCAAGACTGATTTGCATTTGGCTAGGTCCAAACTGAGGTGGCATGGTGATCAAAGGAACGATGGATGGAATGCCACCTTGAGCAACTGCTAGTGGTTAGACAAATTTCAAGTATTCATTGCATTACTTTCTGTGCGTTTGATGTACCACCTTAATTGGCAAGTTGTGAGTCCCATGTTCACTGTGCCACTGGAACCAAGCTACACCTGACTGAAGAACCCCAATTGGGGCAAAACTGGTCGTCTTGGGTTGCTGGTATTCCAGTTCAAGGAGGACCTGCCTGGCAGTTTGGGCTGGACTGTTCTTATTGGAGCAGAGTCAATATTGATTTGCATGTGGCTGGTGCAAAACTGAGGTGGCATGGTGGGAACTCTGAGTGATTGCCAGCAGTTAAACAAATTGTAAGCATTCTTTCCAATAACTTCTGCGTGCTTGATTTCAATGGATTTTAATACTGATTTGTAACAGAAAAGTTGGTAAATCTATGTCCGTGAGACATGAATTAGATGGTTACATTTGTCAAGGGAAATGTGCTCCCTGGTATGGTGAAGTGTAGTGGCCTTCTCACATCAACTAGTCCCTCTCCACCCCACTCTTTACTCCAAGTGAAATTCCCCAATCAGCATGAACGACCATAGGGCCCACTTGTACAGACACACAAATGATTTGGATATATTCGTTTGGCCTCAATGGAAAGTTTTGCCAATGCACACCTGACTACACAAGCGGATTCTCAGATATTCAGCATGCAATAGGGAATATGCCGTTTCTCAGTGGTAGTCTTGCTCTGCGCCCACAGCCAAATCTTGTGCTCTTGTGACACTGAAAAACCTGCCAATTCAAGAGGTTTAATTGCATCTCAAAATATAATTTCCATTCTAATCAGAATGATGAAACAAGAAGAGACTGTGTTTCTCTCCTGCACGTAGAGGACGCCAACTGACTCTGTAAATCAGTTTCAGCTATAATGACTTTAATCTGTCACCATCAAATACAAAGCAAACAGCAGAGGGAAATTACCATAAAACTGTTGCTATAGCACCAGTCTAATCACCCTTTGGTAAACCAAAGCATCCAATTAACCTTTCATATGCTGTCTTTCACTGTAAATCGTTCAAACTGCAAAATCTGCAGTGCATCCTTGTTTCACTATCTAGTCCTTTTAACTAGAAACATTGAGGATGCTATTCCCACAGTTAACGTACACTTGTGATTGATCTACACTTGAAATTTACCCTTACATTTTTGAGTAACTTTACTACTTTTGACTATTCACTATATCCAAGAGTAAAGTTACTCAAAAGTGTAGACCTGCATGTCTCCACCCCCTGAAAAAGGGGACGGAGTGAAATTTACGAATGTAAGTCGCTGCTGTAAAAAAGAAACAGGAGTAAGTCCAGCAACACACCTGACTAGCCACTGATACTGCAACACCTTCCCTACTGCAACACCCTCCCATAGTACCACTGTGGGCAAGATGCCGTGTATGTGAAAGGTAGGTCTGTGTGGCATTTCCTGATAGTGAAATACTGCCAATTTTGTTTTTCACTATTGCAAGGCAATCTGTCGTAACAGATAGAATGGGAATTCATTTATAGCATCTTATAACTATAACGTCCCACTGGGACAAGATAGGAAGATAAAGTGTATTAATCCAGGATATAGGTGCATCTTTTATTTATTTATTTATTTTATTTATTTATAAAGTTTTATATAGCGCGAACAAGATCCCGAAGGATATCAGAGCGCTTTACAATAAGTTGCTGGAGAGGACAAAATGAAATATACACAGCAATTGTGAGAGGAAAAAAAACCCACAATGATAAACAGTAAACAATGGTACACATAGAGGGTCCAACATTAAGCAGACGATATGGACCGTAACTGTTAGTTGTGCTATGGAGCTAGAGTCAGATGGTTGTCCACATACTCTGGCATCATAGGCAAAAGCGGCTGTCAAAGAAAGTTCAGCCCATTCTCCATCAAGTCAATTTTGATGTGCCTTCCTGCTGACTTAACTGTGGGGGGTAAACCGCTACACAAGAGTTGGCGCTTTTGAACGGATATAAGGAATACACTTACCTTTTTTCTTTTTCACACTTCTTTTTCCACCATGAACCTGATCGGCCACGTTTCTTATATTGACAAATGAGATACTTCTCTTATATATATTTTATTTAATGCAAAACATAAAGGGTAACAACAAAAAGCCTTTCCCTTCACAGCAGGCTGTTGTAGTGTTGTCCAAAGCTTGCCTCATATACATACTGCCAATGGTAACCTCCTCGGGAAGAGCATCTTTGGGCACAGAGAAGGCACCTCAAGGATCTTTCTTGGGAGGGAAGGGGTGGATTTGGTATTGATAGGGGTTAGGGACAGATAATATGTGAATTCTTCAGGAAGGGTAAAGTAAGAGGGGTGGGAGGGAGAGGATTGGGGTTTGGAGGTAAAGAGAGCTGGAATGGGTGATGTGAATGTGCCTGCATATTTTGCATTTGCATGTGGGTCTGGGGTATGTTTGGATGTGTGTTTTTGGCAGGTGTTTGGTGTTTGAGTGAGTGTGTGCATTTGGTTTTGGCAGGTGTTGTTTTGGGTGCAGGTGTGCTTTTTTGTGAGGGTGTTGGTTTGGATGAGTGTGCTGTTGAGGTTGTTGGTGTGGTTGTGGTGCATGTGTCTGTATGTTTTGCAGTTGCATGTGGTTATGGTGTATGTTGTGTATATTTGGATGTGTATGGTTTGGCTGGTGTTTGGTATTCTGGTGAGTGTGTGCATTTGGGTTTGGTTGGTGTTTTGCATTTAAGTGTGTTTTTGTGTGAGGGTGTTGGTTTGGATGAGTGTGCTGCTGGTGTGGTTGTAGTGCTTGTGGGTACCATGGTAGTTGTGGGTGTGGTGTTGGTGGTTGTGGGTGTGGTGGCGGTTGTGATGGTTGTGGGTGTGGTGGTGGTTGTGGTGCCTGTGTGTGAAGATGTTGACGAGCATAGGACTGAGCAGTGGGGATGATATTTTTATTCTATGTTTGAAAATACCACTTTTAGAAAGTAGGTCTTTTCTTGCTGTGCCATCCTGTGTGCCTCTGCTTGGTTTGTGTATTGACTGTCTGGCTTGGGAGTGACAGGGGCTGGGGAGAAGTGCATTCTGTTCACCCACCCACTTGAGGGGTTGAGGGGTTGAAGTGTGTCCTGCCTTTCCAGGTTGAGTCAGGGCTGGGTTGAATAGACCTGGGCTGCATTCAGAGTAGGGGCAGGAGATTTTTTTTTTGCACGCCTGAATGGGCCTGGTCTGACTTTGATAATACTGTCTTCACCTCCTACCCAGAAGCTGTACCAGAGAGGACAGAACTGGTTTTGGTTGAGTAAAGAGCTTCTCTGCAACCAGAGAACAAAGGATTTTGTGTTATAAAAGTGGGGCCCAGACCCTAGACTTTTAGATCATTTCTGGAATTCAAGAGGAACCTTTGCCAAGGAGAAGAGATGGAGAAACTGAAGGAGAAGTACTGCCCCTTTGCGGTGTGCTGTGTGGGGTTAGCCTCCAGTGGCTGTTTTTGCCAAGAAAAGAATAGAGCTTTGCTGTGTGCTGTGTCCCCTGCTTGAGGAAGTTCTTAAAGGGTTTGAAGTAGCGCTTGCCTCCTGTTTTTGGAGTCTCAGGGATACAAAGACTTCACACCCAGCTCCCCTGAACTCCTTTGCTGAAAGTTCTTACCTGCCAAGAGGTGCCTGCTGCTGTGCTGGGCCTCAGGTTGTTCCTGCTGTTGGGAGCCGGAAAAGTAGCGCAATGAGGAGAAGCGTGATGAATCCGCACCTGTTTCTAACGCATCACTGAAGAAACCGACGCAGCACCTAGTCACGGCTCAAGAATTCATTGCATGCCGCTTCAAGTTTCCGATCCCGAAGTCTAAGATCACTGCACCAATTCGGGCACAGGCCCTGCTGTGCGGCTGCAAGAACCAACACATCGTCCCGGATTGTCACGCAGCGCATCGAGGTGCCAGATCTGTCGCATCGCTGGGGGACACAGTAAGAAACCGACTCGTCACCTCCCCACGCAGTAAGAAACCGACGCATCAGCTCCTCTCCAGTAAGGAACTGACACATCCCCTCCCCTGCACAGCAGTAAGGAACCAACGCATCACCTCCCCCGGAGCAAGGAACCAATGCATCCCCTTCCCTGCGTGTAAGAAACCGATGTATCACCTTCCCATCCAAAACGTTTTGCTTGTGGTTTTCACGCAGCCAAGGTACTTTGTGTGAAAAGTGTCGCAACTGCAATTTGCTTTGAAGAGAACTCTTTCTAGCTTTTGAAAGTCATACTTTTTTTCCTTATTGTGTATTTTTGTCATTTTGGTCTTGTTTGGTTTAGATAAAGATCACTTTTTTTCTAAACTGGTGTGGTGCCCATTTGTATTGTTTTCACTAAATTAATGTATGTGTGCACAAATGCTTTACACACTGCCTCTGAGATAAGCCTGTCTGCTCGTGCCAAGCTACCGAGGGGGTGGGCAGAGGTTATGATAGAAGTGTGTCCCCCTTACCAGGAAGAAGGGTCCCTACATTTGCCATTGCCAATTAGAGACACCCATATTCAACAACATTGTATTAAAAATTATGTTACATTAATTTATAAATTTAAAATAGGCTAATCAAATATTTAATTTAACATTATTTCCGACGGGGTATAAATATAATTGAGGTTGGGCCTGCATTTTGTTCTATGGGAGGGTATTGTAGTACAGTGGTTGGCCAAATGTGGTCCTGTACTTACACCAGATCTGTGCTGAAGTTGTTTACTACTTTTTCGGCCCATTTTTGGGTGCAGTAACTTTAGAAGTGTAGTTTGTGAATAGCAATGGGCATACTCTTTTGTGGGTGGGTGCATGTCGCTTCCGAAACCCCTCCATGAACCCCTCCTTATTACTCCTAAACTGCACCCATTAACTAGTAAGTATGCCCCATTTTCCAGTCACTCCTCCTGATCCCTCACACATTTAACACTTAGGGCCCGATTACAATGTTGTTAGGAACGGCTCCAAATGGGATTCGGTTTTGCAGAACGAATCACACACATTTCCCAATGACTGGTTATGATGCCAAGAAACCGTTTGAGCAGTCGGAATCGTTTCCGAAAGGCATTTTGACAGCCCGAGTCTTTCAGAGCTGATTTGTACAGCTCAATGGAGACTGTTTCCAGACGAGCAATTACCATGACCGATTCCGACAGCCATTCTGATTTGTCTGCCCGAAACGGCTGTCAGAATCACTCTTTGGGGGCTCTTTGTGGGCCCTTTCTCACCCAGAGGCGTCTGAAATGGGACCATGGGGGTCCGAGGGACCCTTCTTTCCAACCATGCACAATGTGGCACGCACCATGGGGTGCTTGCCACAGGGTGCTAGGTTTTCCCCAACCACCCCTTCTTAGGTCTCGCGTCAGCAAAAGACCTCTTGCTACCTAGTTAGCTCTGAAGGGACCACAGACCGGGGCACGAGCGCCGATTGCACCTCGTGGACGCGCATGCCCAGCCCCGCCTCCCGAGCCGTGCACATCTCGGGTAGTCAGCCATGCCTCTCAGTCGCGTGCGCACACACCAGCCAGCTGCCCATACACGCACCAGCCACCCCCAGCCACGCACACACGCACCAGCTGCCCACACACGCACCAGCCGCCCCCAGCCCCGCACACACGCACCAGCTGCCCACACACGCACCAGCCGCCCCCAGCCCCGCACACACGCACCAGCTGCCCACACACGCACAAGCCGCCCTGGCCGCGCACACACGCACCAGTCGCCCGAGCCTGTGCACGAGCCCCCAAGGCACCAAGTCCCACTCACCGGGTGTCATCTCCTCCGCCTCCATTGACGTGGCTCACCACTTTTCTGCCGCCACCGCCGGGCTCCCCCTCCGGCATGGGAGCCCCGCGTTACCACTTCCATCTCGGCGATACACTTCGTGGGCACGGGCTTATGGCGGAAGTCCCGCCCCACAACAAGCATGACACTGCCGGACTTCCGGATTTCGCGCCAGATCGGGCAGGTGGCTTGCCAGGAACGCAAGCGATTTCCAGGTACTTGTTCTACTTGATTTTACCTTCTAAGTTGAATGTATTTGGCATCTTGACTTGTTTGACTTGTTTTTTTTCTTGCGGACTTGCTTGGCTCGCGGGTGGGTGAGGGGGTGTTTAATAATAGCGTGTCACTAAGAAAAAGGAGCGGAAACAATAACTCTGGCATTGTAATCTGCAATGCTCTGTTTGCTCCTGAAAGGGAAGCGGGTTGTTATATACCGTTACGAGACACAATCCTCAGAGAACCTGGACTCCCTTTCACTTTTCAAGACTCCGAAAGGGAAGAGGGGGTCGTTATCATATGCTGCAGTCGAGTCGCCCAGGTGTTCCCTCCAGCGCTGCTTTCTTCCACAGGGGTTTCTTTTGGACAAAAGTATTTCAGCAGCAGGACTCAGTCCAGAGCTTCTTGATCTTTCACTGGGCGCGTTTCCTTCCGAATCAATGTCTGCTTGCCAGGACCTGCCTGCGCGTCTTTCTTTCTGCAGTTTGCTCGTATTCTTTTACCTCGTTGTTCCTCCTCCTCCTGCCTCTGGTCGCCTATACCCTTTCTCCGTGGGTTGAAAGGTCCTGCCCCTGCTCTCTAGCCCCCGTTCCCGTGTAACTGCTCCGTGTGCCTGGGGATGCTCACTTTCCCTTATGGAAACCTTCAACCGGAGTCCTATGTGAAACGAGGCATTTTTTTTAATGTGCCAACATCTTGCCAAGGCCTCTTCGAAGAGCAGAGGATGGGGAAGGGGGCATCATCTAGCGCAAGGACAGGGAGTGGGGCATGCTGAAGAGGGTGTTTGGGGGAGAGACACAATGCAGGTACTCGGGGGTCAAAGGCCTTCCTGAACAGTAATGTATTCATCCATCTCACTCACCAACACTTTGGCAGTGTCCAGGGCCAGTGCTGTTACCGCCCCCCATGTATGGCAAAACTGTCCCACAAGTAAACCCAAGCACACACACACTCTCCGGCACCCACACTGCACATGCACCAGGCACCCTAACTCTCGACAGACACTGTTGTACCCGACGTGCATAGATGTACCAGCAACATTGCGTTGACTTTCTTTCATTGAGACTACACTTGTGACTTTATGTAATTGCATGCTTGAGATTGCCTAGTCTCCTGGTCTGGGACGGAACCATGCCCATACAAAACATTTCCCTGCCCATTTTATCCCCACAGTTGTTAGTTTCCCAGTCTCAAAACACCATGACAACTTTTAAGTCTTATTTTATCAGGGTCGAAGTGAAGAAAAGAAGGAAGGTTTCCAGGCCTTCAGCTAATGGTCTCAGCTCACCCATTTTAGCCCATGGATGCACCCTTGGCCCCAGAATTGTTTTCAACCCAGATGTCTCTGCCATCATATAGTTGATGAGCAACGCGGCCTCGGATGAGGGTACTGCACGCACAGTGCTTGGTTAGTTTGCTGGATTGTCTTAATCAATTGAGGCATTCTCGTGTCCACTGAGTAACTGTTGGTCTAGCGCATGATAGCTCTGCCTCAGAGTCCACTTCACCTGTATTTTCCTTTTGTTCCACTCTGGCATCTCTAGATGTTTTCAGGTGTTCTTGCTACATGTTCTTCAGCGCCACCGCCTTTCTAGCTATCCCTTGAGCATGTTTGGCTTTTTATGGTGTCTTGCGGTGTACCTTACTCTTGCACCTTGTCCATTGGCCCCCCATTGCTCGTGTCCACTTACCCACACGAGTGTTGGTGTGGTTATCTATCTTTTAGTTCGCTGCAATTCCATCTGTGAAGAAGTGGGAACTCCAGCCTGTTATTACGTTCAGTTTTGCTGGGAACAGAAACATGAACTTTAGTGCCCAGTTTACTTGAGCCATAGGTCTTGCAATCTTCTTTTCACTTCAAGGAAGTTGTTCCAGTCGTTTTGCCCTGCAAGAGTGTAGTTTGGGGATATGTGTCCTGTGGCGTTGTCATGCATGAAAAGCCCATTTGCCTTGCCTTTTTTAAGATAGCTCTCAATAGTTTGACAGTGTTGATATAATCGGGTGTGGTCAAATGCCCAGTTGGGCCGGGGTAATCAAGGCCTTCCGACTGAAAAGTTTTGATTTATTTTTGGGGTTTAACATTTTCACAAACCCTCATCCGAGAATAGTTTCATTGAAAGGCCCACTGTTTTCTTCGGTAGTCTCCAATTTGGATGTTAAGCATCCCCCTGCAACCAACGTAATGCATTTTAAGAATCTCACTTTCTTGTAGATTGTATGTGAGTCACTTCAGTTAGTTAAAATGATGTTTCTGTGACTCTTTCTGACAACGTTCTTCTATGAGCCGTCAGAAGATTGACTTTGATTGCAAGTGTATCTATCTTCCATCATATTTCTTGCCTCTTGTATTGGCTAGAAGGATGTGGTTCAACTTGCCCTCGTTGGAATCCAAGTGCTCAGGTTCAGAAGTCTGCTACAGGGAGAAGGTCGATCACTCCATTAGTGCCATAATACGGAGCTGTTGTATCAGTTTCTGTTTAGTGGACTTTAGTTTACCCATATTAATATGCCATTCATTCCCTTTGCGGTATTGAAGAGTGTTGCACTACCTGGGCTGACTGATAGAGCAGTTTAAGGACTCCACTAGCACAGCTCCCCCCCCAAACCTGATGGTTTGGTAGATAGTTCTGCACTTCTAGTTTTAATGAGTCAGTACCACCATTATTAGTGTTTTAGTGTTTCTGCAGTTTTTCTGCCAATTCTTGGGGCGCTGCTGATGTGTGCATCCAGCTCAGTCTTTTCAGGTTCCACCATCCTGCAGTGTCCCATTTTCCTCGCTCATAATTGAAGGGGAGCCAAATGAGAACCATCCCTGCCTTGGTGGTTGATCGTCAGTCACCCTTCCTCCTAAATGTATCTGTTAGTAGGTAGAGGAATGCCACCATAGGGTTATCTGGGCCAGGACATCCTCCCTGCAGGCAGCTGTTCGCTTGTCAGTGGAACTGTTTGTGACCCATCTGCTTTCCTTCTTTACCTCTGAAACTGGCACTCTCCACTCAACCCGTGTGCTGCGCCAATTTGTGCACTGCTTTAGCATGCTCTTTTTCAGATCCACTGGCAGAATGAGACATCAATCCTGGGGCTTGATTGAGCACTGCCCACAATTACGACCGTAGTCTCTAACAGTAGGCTGCTGCTCCATAGGTAGGTCCTGTAATCTGTTTCTTGCAGGATTAGGGTATTGCATGTTGGCGTTGTCAGGAGCTAAGGTAGAAATCGTGCTCACTCCATGACAGTGTGGCCACACCCTTGGGACAGACAGTTGTATGATGAAATATGATGTAGATCTTAAGTGAGATGAGAAGGTTGCAGAGATCCTCAATGAAGAGCAGGAAGAAGTGGATCTACTCCACTGTTGGTTGTCCAGTGGCGGAACGTTTGTAGAGATGGCTGATAATTCTGTGCTATGTTAATTCAGTCAATCTTCTCCTTGAAAAAGTTGATGGTAGTGACTCCTTTCTTTGTAAAATTTTGATCGTATTTGGTGGTGGCATCCATGTAGTGATTGATTTTGAAGAGTTTGCTGCGACTGATATTTCTCTGTTGGTGGTGTTGTAGTGGATAGCTGTGGTATCTGTGATGAGATACTTGCTGGATGAATAAAGGTTGTTCAGGGTTGTCAAATTTATGCAGCAGCAATCGAGACTGATGCTTCTCCAAAAGTCTTATAACATGTATGTGGTCTGTGAGTTCTAGGGTTGCATTACATTAGATAAACTGGCTTTGACTCTGGGTGTGTGAGTGTCAGCTGTTATCATGAAGGTGTGCTTGACTTTCGAAATAAGGAAGTTTATCACAGTAAAATGTTTTGGCCACAGCAATTTGGAGTGTTTTCATGGGTAGGTTTTTTTATTATTGGATCTGGGACTTGGACTGTTTCGGTTGTCTTCTCTGTAAGGTTTTGATTAGAGAAGATATGAGTATGTTTGTTCCAGTTGGAAATCGTGGCTGACGTACGTACCCCTGCATATAAAGTCCAGGATGATTCCCTTTTGTGTTGGTTAGCAACGCGTCAAACCTTTTGATGTTGGGATTTTGAAAGAGATTGAAGAAAGATCCGGTCATGGTTTGATTCCTGTGTTGTATTTGGGAGGTTAAAGTTGCAGATTAAAACACATTCTTCTAATGACAGGAATTATGTGCCACTCTGCCCCTATTTGGCTTGTTCCACCCCATGTCTCTCTCCTACAGACTCTACGATCTCTTTGAGTCAGTGGATATGACTAGTCCTACAGTTGGAACTTTATCAGACCCACCATCTAGCTTTACAATGATCCCCGGCTGAATGATGAAGGAATCTTCCTGGAATTGGAGACCTTTACTGTGCATGAGGATGCTCTCCTCCCCTTTTTCCGGTGTGTATGTTCCCTCTCCAGCCCTCAGGAATGTTTGTAATCCTCCTCTCTCTGGGGGTTGTAGTCCTCACCTCCTCTAGTCTTTCCAGGCCCTGGGATTCCAAAATGAAACCGCCATGCCTTCATGTTATGTACTATACACAGGAACACATACATCTCAGAATGCACACAACAGTACCATGCGCCGACTGGCACTACACACCTTCACCATGTAGGCCAAGTGTGAGTTACGTACACAGCAGGTGAACTTTATATGAGTTGGCCGGTAGGCACCACTCTAGCGACACAGGTAACAAGCATTTGCAATGCAATAGGTCTTGCATGTATGTGAGTTTAAGCTATTGTTATTGTAAATGACAATGCCTTTTATTTATCTATTTTAAAAACAAAAATAAAGGCATTGTCATTTACAATGTCAATAGCTCAAACTTGCATAAATGCGAGACCTATTGCATTGCAAATGCTTGTTTAAATGTGAGCCTTTGTTCTCCTTTGGAACAAAGAAGTCAATGCGAGTTAGATTGAATGATGCCGGGAAGCATCGTAATCGGTTGTCCGGACTCTCATGAGCCGATTCGTTTGGAAACAAGCCCGAGACTGATTCGTTCTGAGCAGTTTCCTACCGACATCGTAATCGAGCCCTAAGTAATAAACTTACTTGTGTGAGGATCTCTCCATAGAAAAGATAGAAGAGGTGGATTTGCATATCCATAAACTGGTTGGTCAACAGAATTTTTTATTACTATAGTAGTATTTTTTTAGTACTGTGACTTGGCCCCTGAGTTTCTGGATATGAGCCAATTTATTAAGGGTTGATAGCAGATTGCTCAGAGGTCATGTTACTATTGCTTTAGAACTCATATGGGTTCACCATTTGATGAAACATATTGATTGCTATCATTAAAATAGTGGTCACCAATTTTTTTGTTATTAGCGCTACTTACGTTCGATGAAAAGTGCACTGAGATACAGATATCATTAGTGTTTTTATAGTGACAACAAAAAAGATTACAGTCCACCATATGCAAGATTACCAACAGCTATTACCTCAGTACATCAGGTATGGTTTCCAGCAATAATGCAAAAAAAGGCTTTACCAATTTGGAATGTCTCTATATAAAACATAACAACATTGTTGCGTTGTCCCTGGCACCAAGGCTATAATAAGAGTAATACGTCTCCCAGCGCTCCATGATTTAGGATTCCTATATCTGCTTTAAATATGTTCTAGAAATTGAACCATTTTTCGCCAAACATCATCTTATGAGTTCTAAAAATACGCATATTATCATCTCAAATGCATACTTTTCAGTTTTAGGATACAAATATTAATTCAACCAACCAAAAGCTTCTAATGTAGTAGGCGGTGCTGAACACAGGAGAGCTACCAGTAGCTCACTAGCTACTCTTTGGAGAAGTATACATTAAAAGGTATTGGACAATATCCATATTTACCCTACTCTGAACATGAAGAGGACCAAAAATATGTATTGCTCTTTTGGTAGACATACTCTTTCAAAGATAAATATCTTCTAAAACCATTGGTCCCATGGTTTTACACGCTCATCTAGAGTCACCACTTTCTTGATGACATTTTTGTCTAAGCGGAGGCAGTTTCTTGGACAATCCATGAAATTCTGACTAACTAATAAGACAATATATCTAAGGCTTAATAAGTGGATCACCATAAATCTTCGACCATCAACTTTGTAACCATGTTCTGGAGATTGGGAAGCCAGTGTTGTTAGTAGGAGTGATAAAAATAAGGTATTTTCACCCCCCTCCATTTTTGAGCAGTAATGAATTTTTTAACGAATAATCCTAAAGTGGCGAACCTGGTCTAGAAAATTACTAGCCTGAAAGGTAGGCTATTGCCCGATCCCGAAATGACTATAGGAGGGTTTGACTAGGCACAACTGTAGCACCAAAAGGAACAGGTCCTGTGTTGTTGCGAGTATCTAGAGAGGGGGACGACCTGTTCCTTCAATCCCCTAAGCTCCTTTGTGTAAGAGGCCCCTAAAGCTACAACATTCCCCCCTGCAATAATATTGCCAAGTGGGGTGCCACTAACTGAATAGATTATTGTAGATAAAATACATTACGTATTTAGATTGCACATCTGCAGATGCGCACTTCACAAGAATTCTACACGTTTGCATGTCTATTACAGAATTTAGAAAGTTTGTCTAGTTACAAATGCGGACGACACGCAGCTAGTGGTCTCCCTTGCCCAGGAGGACGGCCAATCAAACCAGCCAGGGTTAATGAAATGCTTGGAGGAGGTAAAAAACTGGATGTCAACATCTTGCCTTAAACTCAACGGGGATAAGACCGAGCTGATGCTCCTTGGTCCCCCGGTGGCAATTAATATTGACTCCTTGTGGACCTTAAGCCTGGGATCTCTCCCCCTGCCTAAGGATAACATCAAAAGCCTGGGCGTGTGGCTGGACAAAGCCCTCACCTTTAATACCCAGGCCACCAAGCTATCCGCAACCTGTTTCGGACTTCTTAGGATGTTGAAGAAAATTCTTCCTCTTCTACCTATGGAAGCCAAACAGATAGCTGTGCAAGCCCTGATCCAATCCCGACTGGACTTCAGCAATTCACTGTACCTAGGGGCTCCTGGCTACACATTGCAGAAACTACAGATTGTGCAGAACTGCGCGGCACGCACTCTGCTCCAGCTACCGCGTAGAACTTCAGCAAAACCCGGGCTGAGGAGCCTACACTGGCTCCCGGTACCTGAAAGAATCTCTTTCAAGGCAATGTGTATAGCCCATCAGGCTTTCTGGAAAAATGGCCCGGAGATTGGTCGCGAGCTAATCACTCCATACCTTCCTAGCAAACATCTCCACTCTAGCCAGGCCTTTCTGGCGATAGTCCCCAGAATTAAGAGTTCTAGAGCTGGCGGCAGGATGTTTTCCTATAATGCCGCCAAGCTATGGTACACACTTCCCCTACAGCTTAGGGCCAATCCCAATCTGCTTTCCTTTCGCAAGGAATTAAAGACCTTCCTTTTTAAAGCTCATAACTAGCCCGTTCCGCCCCTCATCTGATGAGCAGCATCTTGGTCTTGCAGCGCTTGGACGCCCCAGGGCAACAACCGCGCTATACAAGTCCCCTTTTCATTTAATTTCAAATTACTTTTTCCTATACTTAAACAAACAAGCCTTTTCAGCTTGTTGAAAGCTTATTATCCATGGGAAATATAGGTTATTGGATGGGCCAAGAATACAAAATAAAAAGGTAAATTATTTGGTCTCACTCAACTTGGTAGAACATATTCTGCTGTGTCATTGGATTTCTTTTCAAATCCTAAGCATTGTCATTAATGCTATACTCTTGTTAGACTTGGCTAGAGCAAGGCAGTTGTATCTGCCTAGCCTCCCTCTAGTCATCTAAAAAAAAAAAAAACTTTTCAGAAATGGCTGTGTCTAGTTGGCAGTGGTATGCACCCTGTCCAAGTGGGGCACCTTCTTTCTACTCATGGTAAGGGAGTTACACACACAAGATAACCCCTTC
The DNA here is from genome assembly GCF_964261635.1 of Lissotriton helveticus. Classification (NCBI taxonomy): domain Eukaryota; kingdom Metazoa; phylum Chordata; class Amphibia; order Caudata; family Salamandridae; genus Lissotriton; species Lissotriton helveticus. The sequence goes on from NC_136058.1 coordinate 38,262,719, forward strand.
TCACCCACTTGGTAGCTTGGCACGAGCAGTCAGGCCTATCTCAGAAGAAGTGTGTGAAGAGTTTGTCCATAAAAAAACACAGTAACACCATGAAAACACTACAAATGTATGCCACACAAGTTTAGAAACATAAACAATCTTTATCTAAACCAAACAAGAGTAGAATGACAAAAATCCAACATACATAAGCAAAAATATCACGTTTTAAAGGTTTAAGCATGTTAGTGCATAGAGCTCTTAGGATGTGTTGGTTTTAGTGCAAAATACCTTTGATTCATGAAAATACGAGATAAAAAACAGCCGTTAGGAGGGAAGCATCAGAAAACACAAGCAATGCATCGATTCTTGAGTCCCAGGGGAATGAAGACATCAGTTCTGCTGAACGAAGGAGGAGGGTTGCGTCAACTCCTTACTGCGAAGAGAAGCGATGCGCCGAATTCCGAAAGTGGTCCTTACTCCGGGGTGATGCGCTGTAAACTTGATGCCCAGGTGTGATGCGTGGAAAATCTGGATGTGCTGGGATTGAAGTCTTGATAAGCATAATAAGAAAATACAGTCCAGTCCTTCCTCTACCTAAGACAGACGCAACAAGCAGCATGCCAGCAGAGCACCAACCTGAGTGGCAGTTCTCCTTCTAGAAATTGTCCAACTCTTTTTCTTGGCAGAACCTCCACTTGATCCAGAAGTGTTCTAAAAATGTGGGGTTACAGGTTCAACACTTATACCCTATTTCACATTTGAAGTAGGCATACTTCAAAGGATAGTCTTTGTAGTGCACAGATACTGCCTTTCCCTGTCCTTGCTCCAGACACACTACAGGGGGTGGGGTGGAGACAGCATTGTGAGAGGACAGGTACAGCCTTATTCAGGTGTCAGTGACAACTCCTCCCACCACTCCCACTCAAGTAGGCCCATCAGCCTGGTGATGGCAATCCACAGACAGGCAGAGGCACAGGATGGTAAAGCAAAAAAATCCCACATTTCAAAAGTAGTAGTTTCAAACGCACGATTTAACAAGTATGTGCAAGGCAATCGGTATCGCCTTTGGGACCTTATTTAGCTATGCAGCACATTAGCCTGGGTGCTGAAACATCTACTCTTCTTTAACATGGAGGGATAGTAATCACCAAACTGTGAGACATCCCAGGTATGAGAACACATGGAGAGAAATATTGCCTTTCAGCTGGAAATTGTATAGTGCAAAGCCATGTTTTTAATAGAAAATCAGGGCCTTCGGTGGTCATGTCACTTAAAATACAAGATTTGTAAAAAATATTATTGTCTACGGGTGCTCGTGGAAGACAATTTCTATGGACTGGAATCTAGAGAATGCTCAAGTGATTCTGGTATTTTACTGACCTTTGCTGGTCATTTTCTATCAAGATAGTTAAATAGAGGCAGTTGCCAGAATAATTTTATAAAAGGTCCCCAAGCAGAAAGCACTCTGGTATTTTACTGATCTCTACTGGTCGTTTTCTACCAAGACAGGTAAATAGAGGCAGTTGAACAAGCAGAAAGCAATTCTGGCATTCTACTTACCTCTACTGCTCGTTTTCTATCAAGACAGTTAAGTAGAGGCAGTTGAACAGAAAAGAAAGTCCCTACTTGGAAGCAGACATGTCCTAGGGCTGATCTCCAGAGCCCACAAAGTACATACACAAATAAGTATATACTAAAGTATATACAAGAGGTCTTGAATGCTCGACCTAAAAACCACCCCCACAGAAAGATGTCTTAAATCCTGAATACAGGGAACCCAAACTCCCAATCTCAATCTCTTCCCAGTTGAAAGTTACACATGTAAGATGTTACAAGGCAGCTCCAATAATAACCTACTAGAGAGATAGCCTTGCAATAGTGAAAAACAAAAGTAGGAGTATACCACTATCAGGACATCTAACACACAGCAGTACATGTCCTACCTTTCACATACACTGCACCCTGTCCAAGGGGCTACCTTGGGCCTATTATAGGGGTGCCTTACATATAATGAAAAGGAAGGTTTGGGCCTGGCAAGTGAGTGCACTTGCCAGATCAACATGGCAGTTTGATACTGCACTTGCAGACACTGCAGTGGCAGGCCTGAGACGGTGTACAGTCATAATATCGAGTCTTTTATTTCGACTGGACAGAATATCGAGTAAAAAATATAGAATGGACATAATATCGACTAGACATAATATAGACAACAAAAATATCGACTAGAGAAAATTAATATCGAATAGAATGGACATAATATCGAATCAAAAATATAGAATGGACATAATATCGACTAGACATAATATAGACAACAAAAATATCGAATTTAAGGTAAGTTAATAATAATTTTTATTTTTTGTGTAATATAAGTCTGTAGCGGGTTGTGGGTTTATAGGGGAATAGGGTGGGAAGTAATTTAATTCTAATTAATTAAATATGTTAATTTATTTATTAATATCTATTTAGAATTAATTGTTAATTAATTATTAATTGGTAATTAATTAAAATATAATTGGTAATTAATTATAATTGATTAATTGATAAATATTTTAATTTTAGTAATTTATTTTCTGTAGCGGGTTGTGGGTTTATAGGGGAATAGGGTGGGAAGTAATTTAATTATAATTAATTAAATATGTTAATTTATGTATTGATATTTATTTAGAATTAATTGTTAATTAATTATTAATTGGTAATTAATTAAAATATAATTGGTAATTAATTATAATTGATTAATTGATATATATTTTAATTTTAGTAATTTATTTTCTGTAGCGGGTTGTGGGTTTATAGGGGAATAGGGTGGGAAGTAATTTAATTATAATTAATTAAATATGTTAATTTATTTATTGATATTTATTTAGAATTAATTGTTAATTAATTATTAATTGGTAATTAATTAAAATATAATTGGTAATTAATTATAATTGATTAATTGATAAATATTTTAATTTTAGTAATTTATTTTCTGTAGCGGGTTGTGTGTTTATAGGGGAATAGGGTGGGAAGTAATTTAATTATAATTTATTAAATATGTTAATTTATTTATTGATATTTATTTAGAATTAATTGTTAATTAATTATTAATTGGTAATTAATTAAAATATAATTGGTAATTGAAAATAATTTAATAATTTTTAAATTGTAAATTAATTTATTGTTAATAGGTAATTAATTAGTATGAGTAGGCAATTTTTATAATTAAATAATTTGATTTTGTATTTATAAATAAATATTTAATATTTGTATACACTTTTTTAATATTTTAATTATTTGTAATTGGTATTACTATTTATGTTATTTATATATATTTGTGAAGTATTTACTTTCCCTACTATTGCACTCTCTGAAGTTGGAATAGTAATTTTAACCCCTACGCTATCCAACACTTTCCCTACTGTTGCACCCACTGGAGTGGGTATGCAACGTTTACAACGCTACTTTTACTATGCACTACCATTACAACAAAACTTTTAAATTGCAAAAACTTTTACAACGCATACATTTACAAAGCATGTTTTTACAACGCAGATACCGTTACAACGCATACTATTACAATGTAAGTTTTAGTAAGTATATAATTATTTTTAAAAGGTTATATGTTTGGGATTTTGGGTAAAGGGGTATTTTTAGGGTTCAGGGTCAGTTTTCAGTTTTTGGGGTAAAGGAGTATTTTTAGGGTTCAGGGTCAGTTTTCAGTTTTTGGGGTAAAGGGGTATTTTTAGGGATCAGGGTCAGTTTTCAGTTTTTAGGTAAAGGGGTATTTTTAGGGTTCAGGGTCAGTTTTCAGTTTTTGGGGTAAAGGGGTATTTTAAGGGTTCAGGGTCAGTTTTCAGTTTTTGGGTAAAGGGGTATTTTTAGGGTTCAGGGTCAGTTTTCAGTTTTTGGGGTAAAGGGGTATTTTTAGGGTTCAGGGTCAGTTTTCAGTTTTTGGGGTAAAGGGGTATTTTTAGGGTTCAGGGACAGTTTTCAGTTTTTGGGGTAAAGGGATATTTTTAGGGTTCAGGGTCAGTTTTCAGTTTTTGGGTAAAGGGGTATTTTTAGGGATCAGGGTCAGTTTTCAGTTTTTAGGTAAAGGGGTATTTTTAGGGTTCAGGGTCAGTTTTCAGTTTTTGGGGTAAAGGGGTATTTTAAGGGTTCAGGGTCAGTTTTCAGTTTTTGGGGTAAAGGAGTATTTTTAGGGTTCAGGGTCAGTTTTCAGTTTTTGGGGTAAAGGGGTATTTTTAGGGATCAGGGTCAGTTTTCAGTTTTTAGGTAAAGGGGTATTTTTAGGGTTCAGGGTCAGTTTTCAGTTTTTGGGGTAAAGGGGTATTTTTAGGGTTCAGGGTCAGTTTTCGGGTAAAGGGGTATTTTTAGTGTTCAGGGTCAGTTTTCAGTTTATGGGTAAAGGGGTATTTTTAGGGTTCAGGGTCAGTTTTGGGTTTTTGGGGTACAGGGGTACTTTGTAAAAATAAAGTAAAATTACATTTAAATTAAATTTATTTAATAAAATTAAATTATATTAAATTATATTATAATATTTTTTATTAATTTATATTCAAAAAATTATTATATACTTACCAATACTTACGTTGTAATGGTATGCGTTGTAAAGGTATATGTGTTGTAAAATCTTGCCTTGTAAATGTATGCGTTGTAAAAGTTTTTGCGTTGTAAAAGTTTTGTTGTAATGGTAGGCGTTGTAAAAGTATGCGTTGTAACGTCATACATCCCTGGAGTGGGAATAGTAATTTTAACCTCTACGCTATCCAGCGCTTTCCCTACTGTTGCACCCACTGGAGTGGGAGTAGTAAATTTGACCTCTACGCTATCCAACACTTTTGCTAATGTTGAACTCACTATAGTTGTAACAATAAATTTTAAACATTTTCTAAAATGTTATATATGTTTATTTAATAATATGTTTATATATATATATATATATATATATATATATATATATATATATATATATATATATATATATATATATATATATATATATATGTGTGTGTAATTTTTGGTGATATAATTTTTTTAATTATATAAATTATTTATTAAAATTACATTTTTTTATTAATTATTTCTAAGTTTATATTAAATATATTTATTACTATATTAGTTTTAACTTAATTTTAAGACATTTAAAAAAATCGATATTTTGACAGTCTATATTTTTGTAAGTCGATATTTTGGAGTCGATATTTTGGTACTTACCTGTTTGAAGATAGGGAGTCGATATTTTGTCAATCGATATTTTTTACTCGATATTTGTGTATCTCGATATTTGTGTCGTCGATATTATGTCAGTGATCCGCCTGAGACATATGTACAGGGCTCCTCATGTTGGTGGCACTATCAGTGCTGCAAGCCCACTAGTTGCATTTAATTTACAGGACCTTTGCACACACAGTGCACTTAGGGACTTGGCAGTAAATCAAATATGCCAGTCACAGAGAACCAATCATAATCACAATTTACACAGGGAGCACTTGCACTTTAGCACTGATCAGCAGTGGTAAAGTGCCCAGAGTTCCAAAACCAGCAAAAACTAAGTCCATCATACAGTCAAAAATACAGGAGGCACAAGGAAAAAGGTGGGGCAAACCACACCAAGGATGCCAGGTCTAACACAACTGCATAAATATATACATTTATAGAGGGGCTTTAGCCCTTCACCCTTCTTTCATTGGTCCATTCAACTCGCATTAACATCTTACTTCTATTCACCACAGCATACAGCATAGAACAATAGACTAGGGCACTTCAGCCATTGGCTGTCATGCACTGGGAGTGATGACCTTTCACAAGTGCATGTCAACCTACGTGTGAGCATGCTTCAATTCTTGAGCTGAAAAAACAATACTTCACTTATTTGTTGTCCTTTCCACTCTATATCCTTGTTTATTTGCTTTAGTAATTCTTGTGAGTTTAAACTATGTTTGCAGTAATTCAAAGCCAATGTAACCTTTTCTTTGTGCACATAGATATGTTTTCTTGAGATGCACTAAAACTAAAAAGGATGAAACCCATACTTATTGGCTTTGTTAATTATTTCTTAACAAACGTAAACATGTTTGTGTTGCTTAACATTTCTATCAATTCCATGTTGCTGACAAGTAAGTAGTAAAGACATTAGTTTTATATTCACTTTTTAGGATACAGTGATTTAGGTAGACCCATCAACATGAACAAATTGCCACTTGCATGAGGGAAGGTTCCTAATATGAATGTTTTCTTTGTTTCAGGCCGCTTGCAGCATACAACAGCCTCACTGACAAACACTTGACTGGATATTTCAACAATACAAGAATTCGAAGACATCTGCAAAGAGTTGGGCTGGTAGGGGTATTTTATGTTTCACTTAAGCGTTATACAAAATCCAGTTGTAGTACCTAATTGTGTCCCTCAATGTTTAAGGAACTACGCAGTGTAGGACTCAGCCCATAGTGCTCCTTGATACATGTGTAGTATTGACGATAGTTCTTGTGACACTTTGTTCACTAGCAGTGTAATGCTTCCTTTACTCATGCTGCCTATGCCTGTGTTGATTCCAGGTCACGAGAAGCGGAAGGATACTGTCTGAAAAAGAATACAGGATGAATGCGATGAGGAAGGATCACCAGAAGTACATCCGCGAGTGCTTAGCACAGGCAATATTTCACAAAGTGCTCGACATGGAGGTAAAGTACAACATTGTGCGATGCTTCTGCCGCCGCTCTACTGCTTGCGCTGACGCATGAATACGCATGAAGCACCAAAGCCTTCTGACATTGCAAGGTTCATCGTCGCCTTAATGTTGCCAACAGTTTAAAGGTTTTTTTTTTTACCCCAGAGGCCAACCTACCACAGAAGTTACACAATGCTGTAAGAGCTCAGTGTCTCTGCATAATACGCTTTTCGAAGCATATGAGTGACACATTCTATACCACAATACAAATGTTAACAGCTCATGTTGAAATTATGGGAAAAATGCCCACTATATCATGTGGCTGTAGAAATATTCTGCACCGACCCCGTCAGCATCACCATGATGAGTGTGGAGTGGGGGCTTTCGAGGGCATGAGTACCCCATGTGTCTGAGGAGGGCCATAGCTGAACATGTGTCTAAACGTTACATTAGTAACTATTGTCTTTGTTAACGTCTATAGAAAGTGGTACGTTCCAGTCCATTTCCATAGTAGAATAAGGTGTATACCCCGAGCAATGGGTTCCAATAGAAAAAAGAGTTGTTCGGAAACCAGTGAGAACCCAAGAACTCCTAGGAAACAAATGCAAGAATAAGAGCCCAAAAAGCCCTACAAAATCAACTAAATGAAAAAGAAAATCCATCTGGCAGACAACTATGTTCACATTCATTCGCTTTATTTATGTTTATGCAAATATTTAGTGCTGCAAACATATACATATACACATCTATATATATATATATATATACACATCTGTTTTATGTCTGTGATATTCTTGCACTAAACAATTCCTACATGCACAATCACCCATCGAAGAGTGCCCATTGTGGGAATGATGAATGTATAAAATGAACCGAAAAGTGTTACATGGTAATGTGTGGCTTACTCTTTCACTCTTTATTTTTGTCGTCCCATTTATAGTTTCACTATTAATGTCCGACTAACGGCACCATCTTAAGTTAAATGCACGAACAATCCTGTTGACCATTAGCACAAAATAAACAAGGTTATTTTCATACCTTTCTGCTTTAAGAAGTGAAATATGAATCCTGTTGACTCAACCAGATGACTCATTCGAACAATTACCTGCCAACAAATACCTTCACAGCTTATTCATGACTTCCTTTTGTGTTAGATGAGGTTGAAGGACTGTCCAGTGCCCAATAGTCATTAGAAGAATATCTCCCAGCAACTAGGCCAACTGCAGCAGTCACTTCACCAGCAAATACTGTTGTGGTTACTTGTATCCCTTTGGGAGCTTTGCAAAGTGAAGAAAAGAATTTAAAATTAGGTTACCTTACACCAGTGTCTCACTAATGTTGGAATTGTTCACTATTGTTGCAAAGTAATCTCATTTTTAATGTCTGACAGGCAACTTTTAATTCTACGATGTTGCCTGTGGCTACTTCTATGTAGTTCCATGTGATCATGAAATGAAATTAAATGAAATGAAAGGACATTCATAGAGCGCATAGCTACCCGGAGGCCTCCCAGCGCTAGACTGAACCTACTGGTCCGGATGACAGGACGAGGGAGAGCATATTTATGGAAATAGGAAAGTTTTTAACTGTTTAATAAAGGAGAGGTGGTTGGGTTCGGTCCGGAGGTACAGATGCAGAGCGTTCCAGAGTCTGCCTGCATTGAGGGAGAAGAGTCTACTGCCACTTCGAGCACATTTTATTCTGGGAGTTGAGATGAGGTGGAGGTCATCCGATCGCAACTGTCTCCTAGCTTTGTAGGGTTGAATCATTGCAGAAATCAGAGGGGGGCCTAGACCTTGAAGGGATTTGTGAAGAATACAAAGGGATTTGAAGCTGATTCGCTCTCTTACTGGGAGCCAGTGTAGGAGACGGAGGGCGGGTTTTGCGGAAGACAGTTTTGACGTCCCCGTCAACGGTCTTGCTGCGAAGTTCTGGATGACATGCAATTTGTTTATCACGGCGGCGGGGAGTCTAGGTAGAGGGCATTACTATAGTCCAGTCTGGAGAGCAGGATGGACTGGACCAAGGTTTTCCTAGCTTGGGGGGGAAGCAAGGGGAGCACTTTCCTAGCCATTCTGATTAGGCCATAGCAGATTGCCACTTTCTTGCTGGCTTGTGCCTGGAACGTCAGATTGCGATCCAGCCAGAAACCCAGACTCTTAATTTCCGGCTTAGGGGCTGGGACTGGGCCCATGCAGGCTGGCCAGATGGTTCTGAGGGCAGAATTATCAAAGTTACCCTGGGTCATGATTTCAGTTTTCCCACCGTTCAATTTCAGGTGGGAAGACCCCATCCAGTTTATCACTTCCGTAAGACAGGCTCTCAGGGTCGAGGAATAGGGAAAAGGTTGATTTAGGGCTACTACTAGTTCGTCGGTGTAGGTGACCATATGGATCCCAAAAAGAGCTACAATGGAGGCAAGGGGGACCATATATGCGTTAAAAAGTGTAGGGCTCAGCGACGAACCCTGAGGGACGCCGCACTAGAGGGGCCGGGGTTTGGAGCTCATACCGTCTTTGAAGACCTGAAACGTGCGACCTGTCATGAAGGAGCGCAGCCAACTCAGGGCGTTACTAGTTACTCCCAACTTGCTAAGGCGATGAATCAGGACCTGGTGATTCACCGTGTCGAAGGCTGCGCTCAGATCTAGTAGGATGATGGCTGCTGCACCTTTTGGATCAAGCAACGTCCTGCTTTCCTCAACAACTGCCAGCAGAGCGGTTTCTGTACTCTCTCTAGGGTGGAATCCAGTTTGTGAGGGGTGAAGCAGGTTGGACGTTTCCAGGAACTCAGAGAGGGTGCGGTTTACATGTTTCTCGATGATTTTGGAGATTTCTGGTAGGAGGGATATAGGGCGGAAGTTGCCCAGGTCTGCAGTGTCAAGGTGGGGCTTCTTTAGAAGAGTTTTGACCAAGGCCTCCTTCCAGAGTGGAGGGACCGTGCCTGATTCGAGTGAAGTATTAATCATATGGGTGATTATGGGACCGATAGTGGGGTGACTTTGGCTATGATGTTCATGGGCGCTGGGTCTCTGAGTGATCCGCTCTTCGCTGTGGGCAAAAGTGAAAGGAGGGTCTCCAAGGAAAGGGGGGGAAGAGTTCCAGGCGGTGGGTGGCGGGAGGAAAGTCTGCTGAGGGCCTACCTACTGACAGGTCAGGTGGAGGAAGAGTCTTTAAGATGTTCTGGATTTTGGAGTTGAAGAACTCAGCTTGGTTTTCACAGCGGATTCCCTGGGGGTCCGCCGGGATGGGGGGGGGGCTGGATATTTAGGAAGCCTTTTTATTATAGCGAACGTCTCTCTGGGGGAGTTAGCGGCCTGCTCGATTTTTGCCTCGTAACAGGTTGCCTGAGCTTTCCTCAATTCCGCTCCATAGCTATGTATGGCATCCCTATAGGTGCGCTACTTTTCAGCTGCTAAGTTTTTCCTCCATTCTCTTTCTAAGATTTTACAACTCTGTTTCATAGTGCGCAGTTCCGTTGAGTACCATAGTGAACAGGTGGAGCCGTGTTTTTTGGTGGTCCAAACTTTAGGGAGGACGGTGTTCAGAGAGTCACCTATCCAGCTGCAGAAGTCTTTGTACATAGTCACTGGGCAGGGGGTCTGCTGGGGTATACTCTTTCCAAGTTCACAGGTCCAATGCTCCAGAGAGAGCTTGGACCAGGGGTGGGACAAGGTGTGAGGGCGAGGGACCGGGGGGACAAAAGAAAGGGGGTACTAGGAAAGAGGGACCAAGTGGTGATCAGACCAGGGGATAGGGATAGGGTTGTTTCCATGGAGCGTTTCCACATTAGAGAACACAGGGTCAAGGCAGTGTCCCTGAGAGTGTGTGGGAAGAAGGTCTCTTTGCACCAGCTGAATGGAAGTAAGGTCTTTTGCTAGTTCAAGTGCAACTGTGGCCCTAGGGTCATTAAAGTGAAGGTTAAATTCCCCCGAAGCAGACAATTCGAGGACGTGCTGACTAAGTAGATGGCGTTTTCTACCAGGGAATTACAAAAGGCACCTACTGTCCCCGGGGGCCGGTATATCAGAATTCCTGAGAGTGAGAGGACCTGGGTAAATTGTACAGAGAAGTGGACATTTTCGCAGTTCAGGAGAGGGCTGCCGAGGAGGCGACATGTAAGATGGTCCTTATAAATGATCGCGATTCCTCCGCCTCTGCCTGCGGATCTGTCTACTCTCTAGCTCGTGTATCCCTGAGGCAAGGCTTGTACAATATCTGGCTCGCAGCTATCACTAAGCCAGGTTTCAGTTAGGAAAAGCAGTTCGGGGGAGAGGTCATCTAGAACAAGCAAGATTTCTGTCAAGTGCTTGGGAAGGGATCTGCAATTAAGCAAATAGAAATTGAAACCAGGGTTTGAGGAGGGGGTGAGTGTTTCTGTGGGAGGATGGTGAATGGGCAGTGCAGGCATTTAGGAAGGGGGCTATCACATGATAAGGAGTTGAGACAGTTGGCGTTGGGGAGTTTATTAAGATGTCCACTGGAGTAGCTGAGGGCCTCTGGCAGGACAGGAGTAGGGGTTCTGGCCCTGGGCCCGTTTGGGCGCGGATGGGAGCAGACGGGCTTGCCTTTGGCGTGCCTTTGGCACACCCGCTGCGCGGGTCCGCTGAGCGGTTGCTTCAAGGGCATCATTTATCCGCCTTCTCCGACGTCGGGTGCAGCAACTAGACCGCTGCCCCGAGCGTCTGAGGTGCTAAACCGGAAGTGGAGCACAAGACCTTCCAGCCCGCGGAGCGTTGAACACAGCTCGTACCGGTAGTCGGTTTCTACGTGCCATCACCAGCGAAGAGGTAAGTTTAAAGTGCAAAAAGGCAAAGTAAAATAAAATTAAATTTTTAAAACAGTCAGCCAAAGAGTTAGTTTAAAACCAATGAGCCACACAATAAATGATCATGCGCGTCTGAGGAGCAGTCTGAGGAGCAGCTCGGAGCGATCCCTAGCTCTGCCAAGGAAGAAGTGGTCAGTCTTTGTGCTTATTGGGTTATTTATTTGTTTGTGGCAAGCAAACACCCACATATTCATTGCTTCTTCGAGCTACATCACGGACTGTGTTTTGCCTGCAGCGCCGCATACAGGGAGATTGAGTTTACATTGCTGAGAAGTCATAAAAGGCAAAGGAAAGAATGAGACTTTGGGGCGAGGTTGAAATTGTGAAGTCGTTTTTCTGGCCTAAGAGCAATGGTAGCTGGTTTATGAAGTTGAGTGTTAGAAATGGGGGTCTATAGTTGGCAGAGGTAGGTACCTTTGTCCAAATTGGCGCCCTTGCTTCTAGTCAGGGTAAGGGGTGTACACACTTTAGATAACCCCTATTGTAGCTTGGCACGAGCAAACATGCTTATCCCCAAGGCAGTGTGCAAAGTATTTGTACCAACACTCACAGTAACACAGTGAAAACGCCACAAAAGGACACCACACCAGTTTAGAAAAATAAGGTATGTTTAGCTAAACTAAACAAGACTAAAACAACAAAAATCCAACATACACAGTAAAAAATATGACTTTCAAAAGGTTTCAAGAACTTGTACTATAGAAAACCATGGATGCGTGACTTTTCACCAAAGTTCCAAAGCCAAACAGCAGCAGAGTCAGAAAACAAAGAGATGCGACACTCCTGAGACTTTGGGGAGGCAATGTGACAGTTCTGCGTATTGCAGAAGAAGAGTTGCGTCGAATCCGGTCTGTATGGGGAGTGGTGCGTCGATTCTTTGCGACGGTTCTGGTTCGCAGGTGATGCATCAGGAAAGCGTGCCACACAGGTTCAATGCGTGGAAATCCGGGATGCGTCTGTCCTCTTCAGCTGCGATCTCTCAATGCGTCAATTTCTGTAGTTCTTCAAGCTTCTTCTTTCTTCCAGCTCCCAAACAGCAGCAACAACCTCCAGAGGCCCAGAACTGGCACAGGCATCTCTAAGAAGGTCAGAACTCCCAACAGCAGAGGTCAGGGTACCTGGGGATGAAGTCTTTGTGTCCTTTCTGAACAGGAGGCCAGCTCACTTCAGGTCCTTGGAGGTCTCCTTCAAGCAGGGGACACAGTACACAGCAAAGACCTTCTCCTTTCCATGGCAGAAACAGCAACTGCAGGCCAACCCCAGACACTCAGCAAGGGCAGTACTTCTCCTCAGTATCCCCAGCTCTTCTCCTTGGCAAAGGTTCCTCTTGAATTCCAGGAATGATCTAAAGTTGTTTTTTTTTGGGTCTGGTACTTTTACCACAAAAATATCTTTGTTCTCTTTGTGCAAGGGGCTGTGAGCCCAGTTCAAACCAGTTCTGGGGGCACTCTGCAAGTGCACAACAACATCCATTGTCAGTGTGAGCCTTGGCTCCAGACACACCACAGGGAGGCGGAGCCAGCATTGTGGAAGGCAGGCACAGCCCTATTCAGGTACAGGTGCTACTCCTCCCACGACTCCAAATTCAAATGAGGCCTATTCAGCCTAGTGCTGACTCAACCAGACACCTGGAGCCACTGCAGCTCCGCAGCCCCTAGTCACTCCAAAGCCAGACAGTCAATCCACAACCAGGCAGAGGCACACAGGAAGGTTGAACAAGAAAATAGCCACTTTCTAAAAAGTGGTATTTTCAAACACATCATTTAAAAACCATCTTTACTAAAATATGTGTTATTAAATCCTGAGTTCAGGAATAGTAAACTCAATTTTTAAATCTGACCCCTATTGGAAGATATGCTTGTAAAATGTTACAAAGCATTCCCCATTCTGTCCTATCTGATAAGATAGCCTTTGAATTGTGAAAAACGAAATTGGCATTATTTCACTATCAGGACATGTTACACACACTAATACATGTCCTACCTTTAACATACACTGCACCCTGCCCAGGGGGGTACCTTGGGCCTACTAAAGGGGTGTCCTATTTGTAAGAAAAGGGAAGGGTAGGGCCTGACAAGTGGGTGCAATTGCCAAGTTGACATGGCAGTTAACAAACTGCGAACAGGCCCGCGGTGGCAGGCCTGAGTCCTCTTTTCAGGGCTACTCATGTGGGTGGCACAATCAGCGCTGCAAGCCCACTAGTAGCATTTGATTTACCAGCCCTGGCACACTCAGTGCGCTTTACTAGGGACCAACTGGTAAAACAAATATGCCAATCAGGGAGAACCAATCACAATCTCAATTTACACAGGGAGCACTTGCACTTTGACACTGATCAGCAGAGGCAAAGTTCCCAAAGCATCTAAGCCAGCAAAAACGAAATCCAGCACAGCATCAAAAACACAGGAGGCAGAGGCAAAATGTCAGGGAAAACCATGCCAAGGATTCCAAGTCTAACACGTGTCCCCTCGAGCTGCAAAGTGGGGAGAACTACCCACCCTCTTGGTAGTTCTCATCACTAAGGCGGAAGAATCTGGACAGACCATCAGCATTGGTGTGTTCTGTACCAAGGCTGTGTTCCACCGTAAAGTCCATTCCCTTTAGGGAGATGGACCACGTCAACAGGATTCTCACCCCTCATCTCCATCGGCCATCTGAGGGGCCTGTGGTCTGTCTGAACCCAGAAGTGAGTCCCAAACAACTAGGGCCTTAGCTTCCTCAGTGCCCAGACCACAGCAAAAGCTTCCCTTTCAATTATCTCCACCTCTGTTCCCTGAGAAGTAGCCTCCTACTGATGAAAGTTACAGGTTGGTCCAAGCCCTCGTTGTTTAATTGTGAGAGTACTCCTCCCACACCATGCTCTGAAGCATCTATCTGCTGAAACAAATTCTTTGGAGAGGCCGGGTGCCTTAAGCAAGGGCGCAGGGCACATGGCAGATTTCAGGGCATCCAAAGCGGTCTGGCAGGCATCAGTCCAGATCACCTTCCTGGGCTGCTTCCTTGAAGTCAGCTCTGTCAATGGGGCAACAATGGTGCCATATCCCTTGACAAACTGTCTGTAGTACCTGGTGAGACCTAAAAAGGCTCTCATCCCTGTGTTGGTCTTGAGGGCGCTCCCAAGCCAGAATGGTGTCCATCTTTGCTTGTAGGGGCGCTCCCTGGCCACTCCCTACCTGGTGTCCCAAGTACACAGAGATCCCTGCCCAATATGGCACTTACTAGCCATGATAGCGAGGCCTGCCCTGTGGAGAGCCTTCAACACTTCACAGAGGTGTTACAAATGTTCCTCCCAACTGGAGCTGAACACAGCAATGTCATCCAGGTAGGTGGTGCTGAATTCCTCCAGCCCGGACATTAACTGGTTGACCCTGTCTCTGGAAGGTGGCATGGGCGTTCTTCAACCCAAAGGGCATAACCCGGAACTGATAGTGCCCCTCTGGTGTTGAAAACACTGACCCTCTTTGGCCCCATCGGTTAAGGCATTCTGCCAGACGTTAAATCAAATGTACTGAGGTACTGGACAGCTCCTAACCGATCAACGAGCTCATCAGCTCTGGGGATAGGGTGCGCGTTAGTCTTGGTGACTGCATTGAGCCCACGGTAGTCCACACAGAACCAAAGTTCTGGAGTGGCTCCAGGTGCAGCAGCTTTTGGTACTAAGGCCACTGGGCTAGCCCAGGGTCTGCTTGAAGGCTCTATCACCCCTAACACAAGCATCTTGGAAACTTCTTCCTTGATGCTGGCCCTGTAAAATTTCTGCTTCACATGTAGACTGTCCCCAGTGTCCACATCATGGTTGCACCAATTGGTGACTCCTGGTGTCAGGGAAGATAGGGAGGGAAACTGTCCCAGCACCTGGCAACAGTCCCTCTGCTGCTCTGGTGTCCGGGTAGGAGAGAGGCTTACTCCTTCCACTGACCCATCATGCTCCTTTGCTGATAGGAGGTCAGGAAGAGGTTCACTCTCCTCCTCCATTCCATCATCTGTTGCAAGGAGCATAGTTACTTCAGACCTCTCAAAGTGTGGTTTGAGGCGGTTCACATGCAGGACCCTCAAAGGGTTCCTAGGAAACGGCAAGTCAGCCAAGTAGGTCACCTCACTCTTGCGCTCCACCCCCTCATATGGACCAGTCCACTTATCTTGGAGTGCACAAGCCTCCACAGGTGCCATCACCCACACTTTCTGGCCAGTTTGAAATTCAACCAGAGTTGCATTCTGGTCATACCATCTTTTCATTTCTTCCTGGCTGGCTTCCAGGTTCACCTAAGCAAGTTTCCTGAAGTGTTGAGTCTGGTTTTCTGAAGGCTAGCACATAGCTGAGCACGTCTTGTGGGGTCTTACCAGGATTTCTTTCCCAGCCCTCCTTCACCAGACTCTGAGGTCCTCTCACTGTGTGCTCGTACAGCAGTTCAAAGGGACTGAACCCTAAGAACGTCTGTGTTACCTCCCTGTATGCAAACAACAGGCACGGTAAAAAGACGTCCCACTTCCATATCATGGTTTTGTAAGACCCTTTATCATGCCCTTCAGGGTTTGGTTGAATCTCTCAAACAACCCATTCCCTTGATGATGGTAAGGAGTGGTGAACTTGTATACCACACCGCACTCCTCCCTCAAAGATATCATGTACTTCGAAATGAAATTTGTATTGCGGTCAGAGACCACCTCTCTGGTGAACCCACATGGGAAAAGATCCCCATCAATGCACGGCCCACCACGGGGGTGTGATTGTCATGAGAGGGACAGCTCCCGGGTACCGGGTGGCATGGTCGACCAAGACCAAGATAAACTTGTTGCCTAAGGCTGTCTTGGGGTCCAGTGGCCCCCTAATATCAATGCCCAACCCTCTGAAAAGGGATGCTCACCACAGGAAAGGGTTGGAGGGGAGCCTTACACTTCCCTCCACTCTTGCCACTTGCCTGGCAAGTCTGACAAGACCTACAGTGTGCCAATGTTCCTTCTCATTTGGGGCCAGTAAAAGTGGGTGACAAGCCTCTGAAAGGTCTTGTCGCACCCCAAATGTCCTGCTAGAGGCACGTCATGAGCCAGACCCAGGAGGAAGGTCCTGAAGCGCTCGGGTACCACCACCTTAGGCTCACTATACAATAATCTATATTCCCAGTAAATCAGATGTGATCAGGACTGATCACCTGCTGCCTGGGCTGCAGCCTGTTGCCACAAACCTACAACAGTAGGGTATTCCTCCATCTACCCTCTGCAGAACTCCTCCCTGGAGAGTACTGCCTTCTTGATGTCAATAGGTCAGCTCAGGCAGGTTGCCCAGTTCGGCCACTTGTTCCCCTGTAGTTTCCAGGGCATCCGCCTCAGGTTCTGCCTCCTCCTGGACCGTGGCAACTTCGGGGGCTGGTTTCCCACGCCCCATTCCCTTCCTCCACCTGGCAGGCACCTGGGCCACTGTTTCAGGCTCCAGGTCACTCCAAATCTCCCTTGAAAGGAGTGTCTTGTTCCACAAGATTTCAACAATCTATTATTGAAGTAGTGATTCGATACAAATAAAGTCCATAGGCAATGTTGGATGTGTAGAAAATTCTGTAATTTATTTCAGATACTTCCAGAATATTAGATCCAAACCAAAAATAACACAAATCAATCAGCCTACGCGTTTCACCCACACTTGGACATCATCAGGGCTGAAAAAAAGAAAATGAATAGATCAATAAATACTCCTATGCATAATTCACTGGTTATTCACTGTACAAATTGGACAACATATTCATAAGTGTCCCAACCATTGCGACATCTAACAACATTTATAACCATGAAGCCTGCCTATATCCAATCTATCAAACCTCCCTGTTGCACAGGATGTGAACAATCATTATCCCAGCCACCACAGTTCTCAACTATTCATTTGATACTGATGACTCTTGTGCAAAAGTATACAACCCTCCCATGTTTGTTTTCCTGGCTTAGGATGCATCCAATTCATTATATTCAATCAAAACATACTCCCGCATTCTATTTAATTATTCTTCTCCCAAGTGACAGAGACCAATGTATTTATAAATATTATGGCATTAAAAACATACCTCTGAATTCGTAAATTGATAATTAACTTTGTATATTCAGCCCCAAGTCTCTTCTTTTCATTCCATTAGTGAAGAAGCTCTGTATAAGAAATAATATTAATATGTAGCCATGTGTACATGTGCTGTAGACCCTCATCATTAAATGCCATGCCTATTGCCTATTCCGCGCAACGCCTAGTCCCGTCGGTGACTCATAAGACAGTATCCACATCTTTACAAAATGTCACACTATTCATTCCATATCCAAAGTTACTTTTTGTTAAGCGCTGTACCCAGTATACGTGTTCAGATTTAAACGAAAGAACCTGTTGCTAGTTATTCCCCCTATTGAAAAACTACTGCCAATCCAGAAGTAAATTCAAAGAAATTTTCTAAACACAAAAATATCTATGTGCTCCAATGGAAACCCTTGGTTGGTGAAGACAAAGCCATCCTGCTCCTTAGTTTATCACCACGCTCTTACCTGATCAGCAGCGCATTTCCATCTAAGGAGTCTGTTACCTTGGCCGGTTTGATAATTCCCACCATGGGCTAATAAACACCCTCAACCTTCTTTTAACCCGTTTGTTGCTTCGAACGTTCTGCGCCAGTGCTGAACGTTCGAAGAATCGGGTGCGGCCGCGTCGGCCAACGGACGTGTGCAGCACTGGCAAGATAGTGCTCGCGACGACCGTTGGCCGACGGCAGCACTAAAGGGGTTAAAAGACTGTTGGACCAATACGCTGGTGATATTTTAATTCCCCTTATTTGCATACTCAATGGTGGTTCCCTCTGAGGTCCTCCAAGCTATCATCCAATTCTGAGCCATTCAGTTACTCGCCTCACTCTGAGCGTGGCCTATGATGCCCTGCGTGTTAGAATTGTGTTTCCTCTTCAATCCTACACCTAGACAGCCAATCACAGGTGCCTCCACTGCGCCCTATGAAATTCCGTTGACTGATCTGCCTGACCCTGGGAGTAACCTAATATCGTGCTACTCCAAGAACGACTATTGGACCAATCCACCAGGGACATCTAAATTCCCCTTCCTGCTGCCAATGGGTCAGCTCAGGTAGGTCGCCCAGTTCGGCTACTTGTTCCCCCGTAGGTTCCAGGGCATCCCCCTTGGATTCTGCCTCCTACTGGACCTTGGGAACTTCGGGGGCTAGTTTCCCACGCCCCCTGCCCTTCCTCCTCCTGGCAGGGTTCACATTCAACCCAAGTATGAGAATCAAGGCTCTTAAAATTCCTGAACTTCTCTCTGTACTGCTCTGGTGTGAGCCCATACCTAAGGCATAAAGCCTCCTTCTTGTGGGGATAGGTCAGGGTACCCATCTTCTCTAAAGGTGGTAAGGTGTCCCTCCCAATGGCCTCAAAGTGTTTCCACAGGCTTGCCCCCCAATGCTTCTCAAGAACCTCATTCATTTTCGAGGCTATCTCATACACCGTAAACCATGCATAAATATCATCACCCCTCTGGTAATTCTGCACTAGGTCCTTGGGTATGTAAACCTTACCCCCGTGTACTGGCTGTGCACTGCCACCATTTGAACTGGACTCCACTTGCTTGGCCTTAATGTCAAGTTCCCTCATGCTCAACTCATGAGCCTAAATCAATTTCTTTTCCTCCAAAACGAGAGCGTTTTGCTCTCCTCCACCCTATTTTCTCTTTCTAAAAGCAATTTATTTTCCTCCAAAGCAGCCTTTTAGTTCTCCGTTTCTAATTGCTTCATCTTAAAGGTTAAAACCTGTAGCTCATGATCTCTAACCTTTTGGTTTTCCTCCAGCATCTCTGGGGAAAAGCGCCTAGAGAAATGGTTGCTGCCAGCCCTGGAGGCTGCTCTTGACACAGGCAAATCCTGTGACCTGAAACCATTCCCTTGTGCATCCTCATCCACTGCTGCATCACCTGTCTTCCCAGCCTCTTTGGCCTCCCACCAGCCCCTAAAGGCCTTCTGTAGCTCCTCCTTCCTGGAGCTGCTCTTCATGGGACATCCAAAATCAATGCAAAATTGCTTGAGCTGATCTACTCTGTAGGTATGCAAAACCTCAATATCAAACTCCATTCTGCCCTCTCACTTGCTGGTTTACCCTTCTGAGACATGATGTGCGGATACTGTAAGGGTCACTCAAAAATAAAACCCAAAACAAAACACTGTATTTGGTTGTGTAATGGTCTGTGCTTAAACTAGTGATGTACACCAATAACTGTGGGTCAAGTACAAATACAGGGTCAAATCCTCACCGCTGACCACCAATGTTAGAAATGGGGGTCTCTAGTTGGCAGCTGTAAGTACCTTTGTCCAAATAGGGACCCTTACTTCTTGTCTGGGTAAAGGGGATACACACTTTTGATAACCCCTGCTCATCCCCTTGGTAGCTTGGTATGAGCAGACACGCCTATCCCAAAGGTAATGTGTAAAGTATTTGTACCACCACTCACAGTAACACAGTGAAAACGGGAAACACCCGTTGCAACGAATGTATTAGTTTGCGCTGCAATCGCAACGTGACTTTTACATCGCAGGCGGCATTACAACGCATGCTTTCGGGACGCATGCTACAACAACGCAGCTACCTATACATCGCTGACGATTGTATCGCAGGGATGGGGTAGCATGCGTCCCGAAATAGTTATTGTTACATATTGCGAAACAAAACGTGCTCAATAAATCACAAACAAAAGGTGTAAAGTTGGGCTGAAAAGTTTTTTCATGAGCAGTGGAGGATGTATTAGATTGTGTACTTAATCAATTTCCCAGGGTCGGAGAATGCCACCATAACTTTGGGATGAGTTTACCTTCCCTTGAACAATTGCACTTTAAGGAAGCACGGACACTTTTTTATGACATTTAGCACTTAAGGATGTATGACGAATAGGGACTGCATTCATGCATCATGAATTACTAGCATCGCTGGGATGGGGTAGCATGCGTCCCGAAATAGTTACTGTGACATAATGACAAACAAAACGTGCTCAATAAATCACAAACAAAACATGTGTAAACTTACAATTAGCACGCAATGCAATTAATTAGTAACAAACAAAACGTGTGTTAGGTGTGTAAAAAGAGAAATTGATGGATGGATGCCTGATGGATGGGTGGATGGATGGGTGCCTGGGTGGTGGATGCATGATGGATGGATGGGTGGATGGATGGATGCATAATGGATGGGTGGATGGATGAGTGGGTGGCTGGGTGGATGGCTGGGTGGATGGCTGGGTGGATGGCTGGGTGGATGGATGAGTGCATGGTGGATGGATGGATGAGTGCATGGTGGATGGATGGGAGCATGGTGGATGGATGGGTGCATGGTGGATGGGTGGATGGATGGATGCATGATGGATGGGTGGATGGATGGGTGCATGGTGGATGGGTGGATGGATGGATGAGTGGATGGCTGGGTGGATGGGTGGATGGATGCATGATGGATGGGTGCATGGTGGATGGGTGGATGGGTGGGTGGGTGGGTGTCTCGGTGGCTGGGTGGATGGATGGGTGCATGGTGGATGGATGCATGATGGATGGGTGGATGGGTGGATGGATGGGTGGATGGATGCATGATGGATGGGTGGATGGATGGAATGATGGGTGCATGGTGGATGGGTGGATGGATGGTGGATGGCTGGGGGGATGGGTGGATGGATGGATGGATGGAAGGGTGGGTGGCTGGGTGGATGGATGGATGGATGGATGCATGATGGATGGGTGGATGGCTGGCTGGGGGGATGGATGGGTGCATGGTGGATGGGTGGATGGCTGGGTGGATGGCTGGGTGGATGGCTGGGTAGATGGATGGGTGGATGGATGGGTGGATGGATGGGTGGATGGATGGACGGATGGATGGACGGATGGATGGATGGATGGATGGATGGATGGATGGATGGATGGATGGATGGCTGGATGGATGGATGGATGGCTGTGTGGGTGGGTGGGTGGCTGTGTGGATGGATGGGTGAATGGATGAATGATGGATGGATGGGTGGATGGATGCATGATGGATGGATGGATGGATGGGTGGATGGCTGGGTGGGTGGCTGGGTGGATGGATGGCTGGTGGGTGCATGATGGTGGGTGGATGGCTGGGTGGAGGGATGCATGCATGGTGGATGGGTGCATGATGGATGGGTGGATGGTTGGGTGGGTGGATGGGTGCATGTTGGATGGTTGGATGGATGGGTGCATGTTGGATGGATGGCTGGATGGCTGGATGGCTGGATGGCTGGATGGCTGGATGGCTGGATGGATGGGTGGCTGGGTGGCTGGGTGGTGGGTGCATGATGGATGGGTGGATGGATGGATGCATGATGGATGGATGGATGGGTGGGTGGATGGGTGGATGGGTGGATGGGTGGATGGATGCATGATGGATGGATGGATGGGTGGGTGGATGGTTTCAAAGGGTTATATGCATCCATCCTGAAATCAACTGTGAGGATGGGTGACTGCTGTTGGGAGTAAGCCATGCACTCCACAGGTCTGTTCAAGAGGGGGACAAGGTGGGCGAGGCCCTCCCAAAGTAGGCTGGATGGATGGGTGGCGGGTGAGTGGCTGGGTGGTGGATGCATGATGAATGGGTGGATGGATGGATGGATGGATGGGTGAGTGGGTGGATGGGTGGGTGGCTGGGTTGCATGGAGGATGGATGGATGGATGGATGGATGGTTGGGTGGGTGGATGGCAACAATTGGTGATGGGTGCATGATGGGTGGGTGGATGGGTGGATGGATGCATGGATGACCAAAATTGTGGATGGATGCATGATGGATGCATGATGGGTGGGGGGAGTGTGGATGGCAACTGCTGGCTGACCCGCTGATGTCCTGTTGGATCGTATCAGTGGGGCCACCAGGCTCGCCTCCTTGAGCCACAAAAGCAGAGGCGGGAGGGGCCCGGCTGAGGGCACGTGCTGCAGGCTGCCTAGAGGAGAGGCAGGGTGCTTAATCCGGGACCAAGACAGCGAAGCAGACAACTGTGTACATCCAACAGTAAAAATTGCACAATTATCAGTTATCAATAAAGTTCATTCAAGAGACAAACCTTGCTATTATTACACAATATAAAATCTATTAAAAATGTAGGACCCTTGATAAAAGTACAGACCACACACATTAACGTTTCAACCCCCTCTTTTTCCGTACCAACCCTTCTGCTAGTTGATACCTACTTAAACTAAAAACTATATGCAGGGAGTTATCATTTTTTAAAACTCTCAGTGCATCAGGATGTTTCCTAAACCCTATACTGCAGCAAACTGGACAAATCCATTTCCTTCTAAAATTGACATCGGCCGGAAAGAGGAATAAAATATGTGCAAGCTTTTTTTTAATAACATTCAAGGTACATAAAGTGCAATTAGTTCCTACATTAACATTACCAACAGGTTTCCACCTCTATGTATAGGATTTCATTTGAGGAATGTCAATGTGAAATTTCATATAGACTTCTTGCCAAATGGGGTTGGACAACATCCAGGTACTGTTCAAAGCTTGATCTCGGTTTAGCAGTAAGGAATTGTCCAGTCAACTGTCCCAATCTAGGGTTTTGGTGAAGAGTGTTCGAGACATACTTCCAATATATCCTCTTCAGATGCTTTTTAGAGTTTACTGTTAGTGTTCGGGGCCCACTCCAGAAGGAGGTTAACCGCACTTATCAACCAGGTTGAGAATAGCGGAGAGAAGGTGGAATGGCTGTCAAGTCTCAACAATGTACTTAACCCTCCCTGTAATGCACAAGTTCCTGCGCGACCCATGACCTTATCCAAAACAGCATGGGTCTCAGGGCAGCTAGGTGCTCTATTCTTTCAGTGTCTATATACTGATAAACAGGTATCAATGATGTGGACCTCGGAAGGCATAATAACATTCTTGTAAACTTGGTCTCGCCCATACTAAACCTATCTAAATGATTCCCTCCCCGCAATTCTGCTATATAAAGCTCTGCTGGTTGGGCCCTATACTTATAGATATTTTTTACTAATTGTATTGTTATCTTGCTGGTTTTCAAAACACTGCACTGTGTAGAGGAACTTTAATGTATTGTAGTTGTGATGCGTCTGGGACAATTGGAGAGAAATCTCTACAATGTTCACATCAATGCTGTGATTCATCAGCCAACTTCTTTTAGTACAACACAGATTGCGGTGCTCGTATGCTTTCCTATCCTGTTGGAACAGGGAACCACTGCATGCCCTTTGACCTTCATTACACTTTGGGGAACTGAGAAGTCCAAATTAACTAACTACAATAACGAGAGGGAAATTGGTGAAAATATACTAAAATACATTCTGTTGAAAGTTGAGTACGTTCAACAAAGTCCAAAACATGAAAAGCATTTCATAAACAAGGAACATTCGAGCTTGAACCTTATTTAAAAAGGAGTTTTGAAATAAGATTCAAGAAGGCTTCGCCCTCCTCACTTCTAATTTTATTGCCTTTTCCTTTAAATGTTAACAAATTAGCAATTATAAAATGACAAACATCGTATTTTAATTCCTAATGAGAATATTTGGGTACTATCCTGCCTCAAAGTTATAAAACAAATAAAATAAAGACAACGATAATTAGTAATAGGCCGTTTATTAATTGCGTTGTTCCAGGAATCAGTTGGGAGATTTATTTTTGCGTGCTTTTCAGCTTTTCTAATTACTTCTTATTGCAGTAGGCTCTTAATAAATGTGATTTGTTTCTTTTGTTCCTTTCAAACTGAGTAGACATTTCTGTTGCCCTCATAATTGTCTTGTCATGAAGCTTTTTCATAGTTAACGTGTTGTAGTGAGACCATATTTAACAGTCTTTTCAATGACAATTGCTTTGTTCTGCCAAGTAAATAACAGTGAAACTAGACATTAGAAAGCCATTACGAAGGGATATTACTGAATCCCTCTTGGTGCAGTCATTGCAGTCTGTAGTCTATACAATGCACATGACTGCATCCACACCCGTATTAGGTTACGCCTAGACGGTGCATGCGCTGTCTCTGCGAAACATTTTGCTCACATACAGTGGGCTTACAGTTCGCCGATAGCTTACCATTGGTTACCTTCAGCGTCACTCTCATTTGCTTCTTTCCCGTTTGTCATGGCATGTGGACGTTGTGTCCTCTTCTTGGGTGTGGTCCTCCCCTGGACCAACTACATTTGTCCATCTACTGCTCCTGTTTTTGCAGCTATTTTTTTTTGTGCTCACGCACTCCATATGAGTGTTTGTGTTTTCAGACCATCTTCCACATTGGCTTCTCCAACACCACATGCCCCCTCCACTTTTCCCCTAGGATCACTCACACTTACAAGCATGCTTTCATTTCCCATCCAAACTCTTGCATGTGAGCTTGGCCCCACCTCTGCATTGCTGTAACTGTGTGCTTGTTGGCCCCCAACCACACTCCTGTTGTCCTCGCTCGATCATGTGCTTCTGTGCCCTTCACTCCACCCACATGTTTCTCTTTTCCCCATATGTACCTCTTGTCCCTTCATGCTTGGAACCAAAGCAATCCCAAATTGTATCTGGGGCTTGCTTGTGCCAAAGGTGATTTTACATGCAGATTCCAAGGTGCCTACAAGGGGCGAAAGGGTTCTCTGGTTGTC
The DNA here is from genome assembly GCF_964261635.1 of Lissotriton helveticus. Taxonomy (NCBI): domain Eukaryota; kingdom Metazoa; phylum Chordata; class Amphibia; order Caudata; family Salamandridae; genus Lissotriton; species Lissotriton helveticus. The sequence continues at coordinate 38,287,790 of NC_136058.1, forward strand.
CCAGGTCAGCTATGTGCAGCGCATCCAGTTCTGTATTGTTACTTTGCATTCTGGCACTTGAAGTCCTGCGTTATAATGAGAGAAGCAAAACTACACCTGGTACATGCTCCAGAAAACAAAGAAAACCCGGGACTGGACTGGCTACTGACTCTTGAAGTAAAATTATAATTACGGAATATACAGTGTCTTTGTTGTTTCAGGATGCAACATGCATAATTATCCTAAATCATAAAGGATTTATGATTAGGGCTCCCGGTTTTATGGTATTTTTTTTCACATTTCTGTCTGTATTTATCCATATTTATTTTTTGGCCATTTTACTGCATTTATCCACATTTATTTTGTGTTTTGCATATAAATGAAGTTGAGAAACTGTACGATTCCATATTTATTTAACTGATAGACGCGCACTCTTACTTTGCTGTCTGTCCTGTTTTAGCTATTTAAGCTGTCAAATATTACATAAGAATACATCCACTGGTAAATACTACCATTATACCATAAATGTATCTTGACATATGCCGTTTATTAAAGAAATTTCATCCTGTTTTTTAATTTCCCATTCTGGCCTTCTGCTCAGTTGCTTGCCTATAATACGTGACAGAAACACATGGAGAGTCACTTAAAAGAAGCACAATTTTCTGTATTTATCCATTTTTAAAAATAAATGCAGACAGAAAACACATTGTTTTCTGACTGTATTAATCTGTACAAAATCTGTAAAAACAGAAAACAGGGAGTCTTATTTATGATCCATACGTACTATTACGTATCGGCAGACCATTTTAAATGTGTAGCAAAGAAGAGAGTGCCTTAGACCGTGAAGTTAAACTATTTAGCGTATAAAATATTGAGCGGGGTATACATGTATACTTATCCTCTATTTTGGGGGCTTGAGATGATATTTATACAGGAGATAAAATATTGAGCGGGGTATACATGTATACTTATCCTCTATTTTGGGGGCTTGAGATGATATTTATACAGGAGATAAAATTTAACCCAAAATGGCGCTGCATGTCTATATATTATGAAAAGTATTTATTGAAAAGACATTCCTGCAAATAAAAAGCTGAATTTTAATTGCTCAGACATTGGTGGGAGGGCATGGGAGAGGGGAAGGGTGTTGGTGAATTTTACGTTACATTTTTTCAGCAGGCCTGATTTTTGCCCATGCTACAGTTGAACAAAGATGGAGGCTGAGGCAACTATTTGCCCCTTTTCAACAAACTGGGGCAACAGTATATTTACAGAATCCGGCACGCCTAAAAATAATTTTTAATGGGGTCACACACAGTTTTGCAAAGTCCAGGTCCACGCCTATCTGTGAGAGATTACAGAGCCAAGAAGAGACACAACTAAAGACTAAATTCTTTAAGTTTGAGGTTTAATGCCTCGACTGGGGGCATTTTAGCGAGGTCTATGGTTATCAATTGATTCAGCATAGATAAAGTGGATAGCTTAGAGAAGGGGTTGGACCGGGGTGTGAGGGCAGGGGACCCTGTTTGCCCAGATGTCCTCATCCTGGTTCTTGCAGAACCACGTTTCCTCAGTGGTTGGTGGTGGTTGGTGGGGGGATCCATGGGGGTTGGGAAAGGGGTTGGCACCTAGAGGGTTGACTCGAATTTCTTTTTTTTTTTTTAACTTTTTTCTCTCTATCTCACTGTTTGGGTATTGGTTTTGGAGAAAGTTAGCTATATTTAAATGAGTAAATTACGTATAGCAGCGAATATAAGTGTGTGGCCTTAACAATCTCAAGAAACGATGAAATACGGTTGTGGCACTTCGGCTACTTAAAGCTGATATCCTATGCCTGCAGGAAATGCATATTGAAAGAACTCAGATTCACCTTCTAGACTCGCTCGGGTTTACAGTAGTGGGGGCTACAGCACAAAATGCCAGGATACGGGGGGTGGCAATACTATCTGCGAAACGTTCACTTCAATTTACACGCACATTAGCTGATTCAAATGGGAGGTGGGTCATCACAGAATGTCGAAGGGAAAATGTAGACTAACTCACTGTATGTACCTTATATGGTAGCACCGTAGATTTATACAGGCATTTGAGATGCTATATTATCAACCCACCGCAAAATTATTTTTAGATGGTGCATTAACCAATACTTGTACAATAACTATAGGTACCCGCCAGGGATGCCCGAGCTCACCTCCCTTTTTTGCACAGTATATAGACCCTTTTTTATGTATTTTGGAAGACAATCGAAAAATTTGTCCCATTATTTCACATGGTTTGGAAACGAAAGAACTGGCCTATACCAACGACATTGCTTTGGTGACTGCTAATCCAGGAATATCTATGGCTGAGGTTGAAGCAGAGGCGGCTAGGTTTGGACGTTTATCTGGATACTCCCTTAACAGATCCGAAACCCAGGTAATTTGCAAGAATCTTAATATGGGGGACAACACTAGACAGGTAGAAAAGTCTACGTACCTTGGCGTGGATGTTATAGCCAGTGTTGAAAAGATAGTTGAGTGTAATATTGACCCCTTGATTGATAAAATCAAACCCGAATTAGCTCAGTTACATAATTTGCATTTTTCGATAATTGGCAGATGCAATATAATTAAAATGCTTTTTTTCCCCTAAATTTGTGTATCTTATAAGAGCTATCCCTTTAGAGTTTAGTACTATGTGCTGAAAAGGATCGAAGACCTTTTTTGCGATTTATATGGGCTTATGAAAAACCTAGAAGAGCCTATAAAAATCTTTCTTTACCAAAGAAAAGGGGCGGGCTGGCTCTTCCAAACATAAGACTTCATTATTGGGCAACCACTCTTTTGTACAACCTCACCCTTTTATCAGATACTCCAATAGATAACCTTTTAGAAGATATACCCACACCTATAGAACTCATAAAGGGTAAAGATGCATGAGGATGGATCCGGAGGTTTCTACATGATTCCCACTATAAGAAGTTACGCTTCAAGATGCTGGCTGCCGGGATTAAAATTATGAAATAGGTCCGTAAAATGTTAGGATTGGGTCAAATAAATAATTATACACCGATTTATAACAACCCAAACCTGCCTGAAATCTTTAAAGATCCATTAATCAAAAAGTGGCAAAATAAGGCCTGTCCAAACTTGGCGAGCTATACTTTTTATCAGATATAGCTTCTTTCGAAAATCTTAAAGAAAGATTTGAATTCGATTGGAAAGATTTCTACAAATACCTGCAAGTGAGTGATTTTTAAAGGAGGAAATGCGGCAGCCCATCAAGATTTATTAATAACTCTATTATAGACAATTTGAGAAAGAACCATCCATCTATTGGAACCGTGTATAACTCTTTTAACTCATTTATGCTGGATGGTTTGGCAATGCGGGCCAGGAAGTGGAAAGAGGAAATTGATATCTCCGAAGACATTTTCTTCCACTCAACTGAGCTAGCACAAAGTCTGTTAATTCTGGCGCAGCTTCAAGCCCAGTATTATAAATCCTGCTTTTCATTGTATTACACTCCGAAAAAGATTGCGAAATGGGGGACGGGGAAAAGGACTCTTTGCCCTCGATGCTCTTTGTATCAGGCTGATCTCAATCACATGTTTGCCTCTTGTGACATATTAAGCAACTTAAAACATGAGATCGCAAACTTTTTTAAAGAAGTGTTAGAGAGGGATATTCTCCTTTCTCCCTCCCTGATTTGCCTTGGGGTAGATCAGGAGATCCATGGTAAACCGGGTGAGCATTTGGTTTTTATAGGCATGGTGATGTACCGACTGTGCCTGGCCTCAACCTGGCTTAATCCATCCTCCCCAGGTTATCACCAACGGCTAACACGATTAATGGTAAACTACAACTCTGAAAAAGCCATCTATGAAAAAAGAGGTACACGGTCCCGCCTGAAAGGCTTAAAGATTTGGGAACCTTTGACAAGATGGCTCGAGAGGTAGTATTGGGCTTATAGCTATCTCCGGCTTTGTTTTTCTGACATTAATTTATATATAAGTGTGTGCCTAACCCCGGGGTGGGAGGGGTGGGAGGAGGATTTAAAAATATATAAACTTGTGCATGATGAAAAGTTGCTGACTCATTATTAATTTTTCTTTTACAACATGTTCGAATAGCTTGTTTTGTACTTGTAAACTGAGTCAACGTTGATGTGCTATTTGCAACATTGTAATAATTAGAACCAGATCCTAAGTTGGATATTATTTCTGTCTTATTAAATAGACTGAAGCTGGAGAAATGTGGTATGAACTAATCATAAATCAATACTTTTTTTATTTTTAATTGTTGAAACTTTCAAAATTGAAGATATTAATTAGTATTTGTCAGATACAGGGGTTTGGTATTATTGATTCAGAGCACGAATCCTTTAAATATTCGTATGTGCATTATTAACCATTTCAAGTTTTGCAGGAACTGCTCATTTTTAATCTACACCAACACAATGGGCTTTGCCCTTTTTGACCTAAATTCAGGATTTTGATTCTCTCTTTTTTCAGCGCCATCATCAAATTGAAATAAAAAGGAAACTTGAAAACTTTGCAAGGAAGGAAAGGGTTCAGAAAATTAAGGTACAAATTACTTTACACATGAACATTCTATCTCTTTTTGTTGTGACTGCTGTATTGTGGAAGGCATAGACTCTCAAGATGTGCTTTTGAATGTGGAGTAAATTTACTGCTACTTGTTTCCGTGGCTTATTGGAAATTGGAAGCCATTCTATCAGAATTGGTCTCAAAGTTTGTTCACAAATACATTAAAGATTGTGCCATTACAATTAGGTAGTGTTGTGAAACTTTGCTATGGAATATGTCAAGTCAAATATACTTTTATTTGATTTCATTAAAAAAATCATAAAAGGGTGGGAAAACCACCATCGGTAAAACATGCAGAAGTATACATTGTTGTTATTATTGTTATTGTTTTTATTTTTTTTAAAAAGGTATAAAAAGGCAGTATTTTATAAAGAATTAACATATAAGCAAGGCTGTTGAGCGATTCCAAAAGCCAAATGTTCTAGCACTGCATGAGTTGGTTAGCAGGTTCTGCATTGGCCAGTTTTTTTGCCGCATTTTTAAAAAAGTTTATGGCTATGCAGGACAGTGAGATAGATGAGCGCCCGAGACAGTGAATCACTGCTGCTCTGCAAGTTCCTATTTGTTCCTTCCTGAAGACCTCCCGAAGGCCCATTTTGCGCGTTTCTATTAGAGCGGGACAGATGCATATTTGGTGTAGTAAAGACTCGTCCCAAGCTCCGCACAGGCAGCATTCCTTTGATTGACATGCGTATTTCCATTTAGGGGTAGGTCCTTTGATGGATAAGACCCAAGCCTTAGTAGCATGAAAAAATGCTTTTTCTGATGCGGGAAATGGTCTAGCAAGTAAGGTTGGGGTTGCAACCTCTGGCATGTCTGTATCACGGACCAGGCAATTTTTTGTTTTGCTAGGACTGTTTTATCTAATGATAAAGAATTCCTTTTTAAGGCTTTGTTAACCACAGATTTGAAGCCGGTGTAGGTAGAGGCAGTAAGCCAGGGCTCCTCTAACTTCAATGCCGAGAATGAAGCCATCAGAGCTTCGAAGATTGAATTTTTGAGCCTGGCTTGCTTTTCAATTTCTACCCAACAATCAGGTGCGGTTCCTGCATGAGGGCGTATGTGACGGAGCACCACCAGTCTCAGAAGAAGGAGAAAGAGATTGAAAGGAGACTGGTGGTGTGAGGCAGCTGCGGCACTCTGGTAGCAGTGCAGCACGGCAGTGTACAAACACACCCTGCACATGGGTGGTGGATGTCTGTTTTCGATATCGCCCAAGTCACGCATGTGCAGAGTGTGTCTGTGAGGCAGTGGTGAGGGCAAGCAGGCGCTACCTGAAGCAGCTGGTTTTCCAGGACTTCGTCGGATTTCGGCTCGCCCGGAGCTAAGCTCAAAACATTCTTCTAGTTCTAGGATCCCGCCTCCTCCTCTGACCGGATGACCGTTGATACAGTCACCCTATGACAATAGGAGGCGGGATTTCAAGTACTGCTTCCTGCGCTGATTTCATATTTCCCTCCTTCCTTGAACCAGCTTCAACCCTGTCCGAGAGAAACCCCGTGATCAAGCTGAAAACATTATGTGCTTTTGGTAACCGTGTACTCACAGAATAGTGTACAGTGTACTCACCCTTCAAGGTGTGGATTGCATAGGGTTGCTCTCACCCCACTGCACAATCACAAAAATGTAGTCAAAACAAAAGCAACGCTGACAACGCACTCACTGTAGTGTAGTTCCTATATTCCCAATAGGCTCTGCGCATTGGAATAATATAAACAGCAGTGTAGACGTAGGACTGAGGTCGACTAGGTCCCATTCTGACTATATTAGACTTAATTAGTTTTGCTAGCTAGCTCAGAGGTCACTAGAAACTTTCTCGAATAAACAAGGAGGAGTTTAACTTCCCTGGATAGACAAGAAGGGATTAGCTTCTGACAACCATAAACATGACAACTTTGCTCCCTCAGAATAAGAGTGTATCTCTAGAGTCGTGTGAAAACAATAGACAGCTATTTTACTCAGTCAATCGTGCATACTTAGTTTCACCAGAGTGCAGAGAAATTGAGAGACAGGCGTTTTCAATAAAAGGTGTTATTTATTGAGCAGTCTTCTTTCTCATGCAAGAGAAATGAATTGCCACAATTGCAATACTTAACATAAAGTAAAGTGCGTACAGTAAAAGGAGTATTATGAAATAATACTGTAAAAGCATTGATATGGTTTCGTAGCCATATGATACTTTAAAATGGATAAAATATATACATACATAAAAACATTGACTAACGTACTCAACTGGTGCTTCTACTCTACGCCTACCCCGGTGTACCTGACCTAAGCCTAATACGTGGGAAGGAGTAAGTAAGTAGCAGTTTAAGTTAAGTTGGTTTTTGCCAAGGAATCTGAATCAAGAATTCTCTCAAGGGTTTAGTCAGCTCCGTACCTGGGTAATAGAAAGCAGGAGGTCTGGTATCTCTCTCTCAGGACTCGATATCCCAGCAACCCGCAAGGGCGGCTGGAAACACCGGGGCTGGATTTTCTCGGCTGGAGAAAAATACAGCGTCTTTCTCAGTGCGTCAAAAGGGAGGGGCGGCATCCGTGGGCTCTCGCATCAGCTGGGCTCTCGGGCAAGTAGATAGCTGCTCTGCTCCAAACCACCGTGTGTTTGCTTAACCCCTTCGACGCTCATGACGAGCTGGGCTCGTCATGAGGTAGCCTCCTCGCACGCTCATGACGAGCCCAGCTCGTCATGTAAAGTGCACTTTACAGATTCCCAGCGTACGGGCGGAATTCCGCCCGCACGCATCAGGTTAAGGCAACTGTTGGTATATTTATACCTGAAAGGTGCTGGGTTTGACGTAAGGTTGGACATAAGACGTCAATAAAAGATGTCACTAAGAACTGGCCGTTCTTTCAGTGCTCGCAGGAGTTCTAGGACAAATCAAAACAAAAGCATGGGGAATTCCCAGGTTGCTGGGGTTTGGTTTGTTTAAAGAACGCGTTGTACTTTCTAGGAGTCTAGGGGAGTAGCCTTGCCGTATTTGGACTGCATGGGCTATTACTAAATATGGATATGATTCTTATGCCTTTATAAGGATATTATTTATTATAGCCATATAAGGGCATAAATCGGGAATATCGCATTAGGGTCCTAGATAGAAACACAACACCCACTCCACGAATTGATGTCCATCATTATTAAAAACTAAGCAATATTAAATATATCGATGCATGTGTGTTTTCCAACCCACCCCAAAATACATAAATCGCATTTGAAATGGTATATGGTAAATACACGGAAAATGAGTATTGGTACGTTACGCTTTTCAAGCAGTGTTATCATTCAGTTAAATGCATATATATATATATCAGCTGAATGAATTGCGAAAATTACACATGAAATGGCTCTGAATACAGAAAAGAAGGTCGAGACCACTTCATCACATATTGATACAAATGCTGTACATGTGCTAGAGGCTGAGGTAAAATATTGTCTCTAGAGTTCCTTTAATAGAAGCTCTGTTCTCTAAGAATAGTTCTACTTTAAGCCGAGTACTTTGTGCCAGAAAAAGGGTAAATTTTTTGGAAGTGAAAAAAAAAATAATTTCGCTTTCCAGGGGAAAAATAGTTCCAATTGTTTTCAGTAGCTTTTGTTTTTCAAAGCTGAAGGCCGAATTTCAGAGTTCAGGGAACGCTGTGTGCTAGTTGCTTTAAAAAAGTTATTCTTTCTGTTCAGTAGAGAACATCATATCAGACAGACTTGCAAAGAAATTGGTCTACGACATCAGGTGAAAGTTCGACCAAGTTTGAAAATGCTGTAACAGTGCATGTGTGAGAATGATTGCTATCATCGATGTCAGGATCAGCAATGCTCACAGAAGGTTGTACCTGTGTGGTGCTGCTTTCATCTCGTACCCCACCGCCACATACTCGTAGTGGTGAAGTCTCAACGAATGCCGTCATCAGAATAGGTAGCCGCTGGGGACAACACGATGCATGAGTCGTTACTGGACCTAGCAAGGCATCTGTATCCATTGGTACTGCTGATGGTAGTGTAAGACAGACGTCCAACATGCATTCTTCTCCGCATAGCATACATCGAAGCACAGGTAAGATGCAATCTTGCCAGATTGGTCTGAATGAAAGAAACCAAGTTGTACTTAGATCTCTTAGCCGGGCAAATCCGAGCACTTTAGTGATGCGGTCCCGGTAGCGTATAGCTAGGATTGTTTCTCCCATCGTTGCTGGAGTCTTGTCTGTGGCTTGGCTTGCCATATCGGAGCAGAAGAATTAAAAATAAAATTCCTGCTATGAGTCCCAAAAGAAGAGGCAGACCGCCAAAAATGGAATGCACAAAATTCGGGATAAAGCCCAGAACTGTTTCAAAAGGTGCTAACAGTCCCAAAAAAATTGTCTTAAATACATGTGCGATGCCACTGGTATCTGACATGTTTAAGATTTGGCTTAACATTTCTACGAAATGCACAGGGCAATTTGTTGATAATAGGGAATGTATCTCTGCTGTTGTCCTTGCGACTTGCAGATCATACGTTTCTTTGGACGAGGTCAAAGGCACAGTTTTTTGTAAAAGAATGGATTTCATTCTGCTTAAAGTATCAATTCGAATAGAAGAGATATTCAAATAAGGCCATATTGCCGCCTCCATGTCTGGATTGCTGTTTGGATACAATACTTGCATACAGCAAGTGACCATGGAACACTACGCTCACGAGATAGGCTCTGCTTGGCATCATGCCACATCAGCTATGGTCACTTATTAGAACGTAAATGCCGTTGGAAAGTTGTCTAAAGAATGGCTCTATCTGAGTTGTAGGAGTGTCGTGCAGGTGACATGAAAGGTTATTCGAAGACCCTTCGCAGGCTCCATGCAAGGTAATACCTTGACACAGAAGTGTACCACTTAGTGATTTTTTACAATTATTCCCACTAAGATATACCTCCTTTTTCTTTTCACTATAACATTTGTGTGTATAAGGTAATGTCCATGTTGACTTGATGTATCCTTTACCCAACCTTTCATACTGGCCCGCTGGTATATACTCTTGGCAATATTTAAACTGGAAAATTGTTATCGGAATTGTGATTATTCCGTGTATTATCCATTCAATGACAGGTCTTTCTGACATTGTCAATGGTAATCTCTCAAGTTTTTCAATGCTCAGAATCGTATAGTCTGCTCCTTTTTGTGCCAAACTGATTTGTTTATCAGTAAGGTTAAAGATAGAGAATAATGACGTTACGTTGATTAAACGCCATGGCACGTAGCCTGAACGCAGGTTTTGCAACGTCCAGCCAGGCTGTACAATAGAACGTAATTGGAACTGACCATGTTGTAACATTAGTAAGTCCTGCTCTATTATATCAATAGCAGATGATACGATACTGTCCAGTGAATATATTCTGGAGGACAGAGTCGTTAACCCATTGTCCACAACAGAAAGTGATTTTTCCAAATTAATACGATCAATTTCTCGTATTTTTTCTGCTGTTTCAATTTGTGTTTCTTTCCAAGCCTCGTTGTATTCAGCGTATATACCGGCCGCTATGAAACGTTTCTGACGCTGTTTGCGTGGTCTGACGCTGTTTGCGCAAGTCAGCACCGTCTTTAAGTAAAGTCAAGTCTTACCTAATTTCACCCAGTGTGGATTTCTGTAGCCATTCGAGGCATAGTTTCCCTACACTGTATGTTGTAACTATCCCTGGATGTTGTCTCTGGGAGTATCTTGGGTCTGGCCTGTTCAGTTTTAACCCCGGTATTTTGTTCAGGAATCTCTCTTGACAGTTATTTGTGTCTGTGGGCCAGATCAACCATTTTTTCCAATCAGGACGTGTTCTGTTTTGGTGTAAAATATGGGATACGTCTATCTCCACATCTGTAGTGCTATTACTATCAGGTATGGGCTTTGGAATAGACGGTTTGTTTAAGTCTTTGATCTTGGCTAGGCCAAGACAGGTTGTCTGTTGATTTGTGTCATTCAAGAATATTATTTGTTCTGGGATCATGCAGGCTCTAAATAATGCTTCTAGACCTTGTACCTGCCATTCTTTTGTACCCCAGATGGTTTTTGTTTCAATGTTATTTTTCCAAAATTCAAAACCAAATGTAGTCATTTTTTCATAAAATGTTTCAGAGTAAATCAATTTAGTATTTGTTAACATTGTTTTCATTCCTGTCTTATGTAACATTTTAAAGTAAAACGTTTCTGCATCACTTGTGTTAAACCCTGAGAAGTATGGGAATTTCTCATAGAATGTTTTCGAGCTGCCTTTAGGCGGTGTTGCACAATGTTCCCATTGGTTATAATTAAAAACATTTCTAGGCTGTGCAGATTTATGCAAATAGTGATGACCAAAGTGATTATAGCAGTACATTTCTTCATAATTTGATGAACCCTGTAAATAATCATGTTCTGTACATTTTGCTGACATTACTAAATCTGACATCATATTATTTATATTTTCAAAGTCCCAATCATCAGAGAAAGTACTTGGTTTTACAAAGTCACTTAATGAAATTTTAAACTGGTGTGGATATTTCAAGAGCTCAATCGGGCCATAAATTTCATAATCCGTTTTGTCCCATGCTACCCCACCGGGTATTGGATTGGCTGTGATGTTCACTGATGATAGTTCTCTTTTCTCGATGTGAGATGACTTGTGAGGCTTTAGGACCAAGTTGATGTTCTGACTTGCTGTGTCCATTGTACTGTATTTTCCTTCAATGAATTTTCCCAAACAAAGAACCATAATGAGCCAAAGCAGGAGGAAAAGTACACCTAACACAATCCAACATTCAATCCATGGAGAAATCAGATAGGTTTCTTTTAGTTGATGAAAGAGTTCAGTTACTTTGTCTTTGAAAGTTTTTGTTGCTGGCATTTCTTCATGTTCACTTGGATCATCAGAAAAGTCATCGAAATTGATGAAGTAGCCAGATGCAGTTCTGTTAATTGTTGGAATTGCTTCCGGATTTTCTTTAGTCTTTGGGTCTTTCTTGGAGACATTAGTATAGTCCGATGCTACATCATTGTAGACAGGTGTTTCTTGACGAACTGTTGCAATTTGGGTTTCAAGAGGCACAAGTTCCATGGCATTGTTGCATAGTCCTTTTTTATTCACTGCAGGTTTATCAAATGTGATTAGTCTCTCAGTTTGAACCTCTTGGATTGTAGCAAATTTTGGTATTCTGCTATTTCTTGGGAGTCCACTGGGCCTACTACTTATTATTGGCTATATGATTGTGGTTTTACCAGGTCAATGGATACAACTCGGTTCTCCTTTTTACCAGCAAGGGGCGGTAGTACAACTGATCTTGTTCCGCTGACAGCTAAGACAGGTACTGCTTTTCTGTAAGAAGGCCCAAATTCCTTCTTCACCACGATCCTCTCTCTGACCAGATCCCCAATCTTCGGAATCCAGACAGGTCTTGCTGGGACAGGTGGTTTTTCTTCAGTGGCTGTTGGCTGTTGTTTTAACTTTATGTTACTCAGGTTTCTTCTTGTTTCATTTAAGTCCTGTAAAACAGCCAAACGGTCTTTGATGTCAAAGCATTTTTCTTCTACCACTGAAGTGTGACTATCAAGATCCTGAATATACATTCTAGTGCCGAACAATAGTTCGTACGGAGTGAGACCTTTTAGAGAATTTCTTGGCAGATTATTAAGACTACGTTGGACACTTGTTAAATGTTTGACCCACCCATCACCCGAACTTAATACCCTCGCCGTTATAGATTGCTTTATGTCACGGTTTTTTCTTTCCACTACCGCATTTCCCTCAGGATGGAATGGAGAAGAGTACCGCAATGCAATGCCCATGCTGTTCATGGCCTCTTTGTAAGCTCGAGAGCTAAACGCAGGACCCTGGTCAGAATGTAGCATGCCAATTGCGTATATGCCGATAAAGACTCGCAAAAATTTGTATAACAGTTCTGGCCTCAGCCGAGTGCTGGTGTCTGCATTTTAAGTGAATCTAGTCTTAAATATTATGGGGACGCATTTCTCCGGCTGGATTTCTGCGTACAGATAGCTTGATGCTTTCTAAAAAAGGGGTCCTGGCAGTACTCCGGTCGGTTCACGACTGCGATCTCTGTTGCAGTTTGGACAGCTCTTTGCAAATTTGTAATGTTGCAAGCTCATCCCCGGCCACCAGTATTCTGATTGTAACTCTTGTAGAGATTCCTTGATCTCTCGATGCCCTATGCCCAATCCCATGTGTGCGTCTGCTATTAATAAGACTCTCCTGTTCGTGTTTGGAATTACTCTATCCCCCACTCCAGGGATTTGAGCAAAAGGAACGGAGTTTGCATCAATTATGTATGTATTACTGAGTGGATAGTTCAGAGGTAATGCTGCATTGTCGCCTTTTAAAGACACTTTTACCGCCAGCATGGTTTCTCCGTCTATGTATTTTTTAGAATGCTTTTTTGTGGCTACGGAAGCCAGTAAGACCGCTTCCGCTGTGGCTCTGAGAGCCAATGAATTCCCTGCAACGTGAACGCCATCACGTTGATGACTCAGTGTATGTATCACGTGAGTCTTTTGTAGTTCTTTCTGCAAAAGAACTACCTGTTCCTAAAGCTTTTTATGCTTTATTGTGGCACCTGTGTCATCTTTGTAATCGTTTTGAACCCAGTTCTGCAAGTCATTGTTGTAAGACTTGACGCAGTAATGCGAATCACACACTATTAATGTGGGGAATTCGCGATCGGCATTTTCAAGCGCCATCTTTAAAGATCTTATTTCAGCTCACTGAGTTGAACAGTTTCTGAGTGATTCAGTTTTGGTGACTATTGGTCTGAATTTACCAAAGCGCCAGCGACCTTTAACAATCGCGCACGCTGCGTTGTAGGATTTTTTCTCTACATCGTGGTGTTGTGCAAATCTGTCCATGTAGATTACACATGTGTACTGTTCGAGAGGCAGAATTTCGATTGGCAGAGGATATTCTTCTTCATATTCTAGATTTTCTCGTTTTTTAATTTTCGGGTCAAAATAGTATTTCACGTCTTCTGCAGCAAGAGAATTTTCCCATTGTATCCATTTTGGATCTAATGCCACAGCAGTCAAATTGCGTGGGCTTGTTAATGCCTCAAGTGCTGATTCTGCTGTTAAAACAGTTATTCTTCTGCCTTGGGATTGGACTCTTTCTTTTGCTACAGCAGTTTGTACCGCTATTAGAACCTTTTCAGTAGAACTGAATTTCATTTCAGCTTGTGTGTACAAGTGTGATTTGTAAGTTATTGGTACCGTTTCTCCCTCATTAGAGGTTAGGTACGTGAATCCGCATCTTCCTGGGATGACTCGGATTACAAGGTTGCGTATGTTTTCGCGAGTTTGCAATTTTGTTTTAGCTAACATGTCTGTTTGCAATGATCTTAAAATTTCTGTGTCTTTCTGAGTCCAATTTATTGATTTGAAATCAGGTTTTATTAATTCATAGAGAGGTTTAACCCTCTCTGCATAATTTAGAATGTATGTTCTTCCGAAATTCAGGAAACCTAGTATTGATTGTAAGTTCTTCAGCGTTTTTGGTGCTTGGGGTACAGCACACTTCTCTAAGAAGTTATCTGCTAGGCTTTTGCCTTCACTTGATAATTCATATCCTAAAAATAGGACAGTTAGATGGGCAATTCTTGACTTTTTAAAGTTGAATTTGTAACCCTCAGCTGCAAACCCAAGTATTATGGTGTTCACTCTTTTCAAGTGTGTCTCCAGGTCATCATCTGTTAGATAGATGTCATCGACATAAGATAATGCTTCATCATCATATATTTGTAGTAACTCTGTTACTCTTGCTGAGAATAATCCTGGGCTATTCTTGAATCCCTGTGGGAGTCGACAGAAGTGTTTTTGCGACCCCATTATTGAGAAAGCAGTCAAATACCTACTTTCAGGTGACAAAAGAATCCATTAGAGATGTCTAATGTCGTTTTATATTTTTTGGGCACGATGTTATTCATTAGTGCTGCACTCTGTGAGTTTTGTACTGCAAATGTTTTGCAACAGGAGTTTAGGTGTCTGTAGTCCAAAACTAGACGATATGAATCGTCTGTTTCCTGTCTCCAAGCCAAAGGATTGTTCATTTGTGAGGTGCATGTTTCAATCACCCCCTGGTATTCAAGTTGATCTAAGATCTCCCTGACTTGCTTTCTAGCTTCTTGCTTAACTGGGTACTGCCTTTGTGCAGTGGGTTGATTTTTTAACTGGATTTTGTGATGAGGAGAATCCTCATCCCATCCTACATGATTTTTATATAATGCAGGAGCTTGGGCCACTGCCCATTTTCTTGCATATATGGATTTTTTATGAGTTGAAATATGATTTGAGAAGGCAGGCATAATCATTTCTTCGCCATGAGGGCACTCCCTGACAAACTCTGGTGGCCAGTCTTTCTCAGCTAACAGGATGTCATAGCCTTTCGAAAGGTTATCACAAAAGAGACCCCTTACTTTCCTAGTCTTGTCCCCCTCTATAAGCAGTGTTATTTCAGATATTTTATGAGGTTTGCTAACTCTGGTATCTGCAGTTTCCACTTGAATGTATTCATTCGTGTCCACTGTCTCCAGAAGATTCATCAAGATCTTGCGAGCTAATATCACTTCTGCTGCGCTGTCTAGCATTGTCTGAGCCCACTCTCCGTTTTTCAGTTGTGTCCTCAGTGTCCTCGGCATGTTTTATTATTTTAATACTGGCTACCTTCTTTCTTGGAAATTTTATTTTTTTACTTTGATGAGCAGGTTCTTTGTCTTTGGGCTTGACGTGCTCTTCCTTGTGTTCTGACCGTCCTCTTCTTTCCGATTTCTGTGAGGAAGTCTGAAAAGATCGAGAGGGACGTGTATCAATATCTTGATATCTATCAGGTTTTCTCAATTTATCCCTATCTCTAAGGTTGTATCTTTTCTCAGAGGGCTCCCTCTGGGGAGACTTGTTTCCTTGGTCCGGAGATCTTTCTCTCCGTTGAGGAGACCTTCCTCTGGACTGGAATCATTTTTCTCTGGGAGTGGATTGTTTATTACCATCCCAACTCTTTTTTAGAGTGTTTAGATTATTTTTATTAAAGGTTTTTTTCAGGATTTTCAGTTAGTTGGGGTTTTCCCACCCAAACTATCTCTACCTAGTTCTTCATAGGATTTTTCTATGATTCTGGCAAGTTCAAATGGTTGTTCTGCTATTTCTGTTTCTTTCAATTTCTGGCGGATCGCCACAGATGCTGCTTCTCCTTTTATGTTGGCTAATAATATAGCTGAGACCTGCTTGAAGTCTTTCAGTAATTTCATACCCAGAGTTAAAGCAGGTTCTGGACCGTATTCATTTTGAATCTGTCTTAGCACATCTGGTATTACCGCCATAGACGGAACACCATGTGTTTTTGTGTAAATGGAAGCAAAGACTGTGCCCCAAGTGTTACAGTCCTCCACATGTGGTGCTATCCCCATTGGAAGACAGATAGTCAGAATTCTGTGTTTCTCTGTTGGTGTAGTATCAGGAAATACTGCCTCTATTTGAGTGATTTTTTGTGCTAACCAGAATGGAATTTGTTCCCGTTTTGAGGGTATTTTACCAAGACATGATTGTATGTTCTGTGGTGTAATTTTGTTTGTGTTCCCCTGATGAGGGATCAGCTGTGGAATGTTAATTGCTGGTTGGACTGTTGAAGTCCGCATTACATATTGGACCAATTGTCTATGTATTTTAATTAATAGTTTTAGCTGAGCTAAAAGTTCCCGGTCTGACATTTTATCAAAGTCTGGATGTGGTGTGTAGCTGGCTAGAAACGGCCACGTGGCTCCTGGTCTACCTAGTGGACCGAGCCTGGTGATGTGATTTTTATGTTTTAGGGCGCCTTTAAACCAGAGCAGGTGCTCTTGGTAATTTAGTGGGATTTCAACCTCCTCGAAAGGAGTGTAGTCATCCGGAGGTTCCTCTATTTTGTAAAAGTGGAATTCTTTTGTTACAGCGTTTGCTGCTGGAAAGTGTATCCATGAATAGAATACCTCTGTCTGCCGATATTCATGGGCCTCTACCACGAATATGACTGTACCACCTCGTGATGTCAGTCCGTTTTCTATAAGTTTAATAGTTATAGTTCTTCTTATATTGACCGGAATGAGTATAGCATTCGGGTCTTCATTTTGGAGATTTGCGTCATCCGCTAGGAGTTGAGCTGCTATTCTAGCTCTCTCCGCTTCATCTTCACTTTCTACCATTTTTACTGACAGAAAGTCTTTTGTTGCAGATCAAGTTTCAAGGGAAACAAAGATTAGGTGCACAATATTTTGGAACACTGTATCCTTCAACGTTGACTAAACCAAAAACTATACATAGGAATCTCTTCCTACTAAGTTCCGGCAGATTTTAACCTTTTACCCACTCCAGACGTCTTTTGGGGTTTTTACGGGAAAAAGGGTCTGTGTGAAAAAGCACGACTGAGTTACTCTAGTGTCTTGCGTTAGATTATCGCCTTACCAAATGTTGGGCGCCATGTAGTGTAGTTCCTATATTCCCAATAGGCTCTGCGCATTGGAATAATATAAACAGCAGTGTAGACGTAGGACGGAGGTCAACTAGGTCTCTACTGACTATATTAGACTTAATTAGTTTTGCCAGCTAGCTCAGAGGTCACCATAAACTTTCTCAAATAAACAAGGAGGAGTTTAACTTCCCTGGATAGACAAGAAGGGATTAGCTTCTGACAACCATAAACATGACAACTTTGCTCCCTCAGATTAAGAGTGTATCTCTAGAGTTGTGTGAAAACAATAGACAGCTATTTTACTCAGTCAATCGTGCATACTTAGTTTCACCAGAGTGCAGAGAAATAGAGAGACGGGCATTTTCAATAAAAGGTGTTATTTATTGAGCAGTCTTCTTTCTCATGCAAGAGAAATGAATTGCCACAATTGCAATACTTAACATAAAGTAAAGTGCGTACAGTAAAAGGAGTATTATGAAATAATACTGTAAAAGCATTGATATGGTTTCTTAGCCATATGATACTTTAAAATGGATAAAATATATACATACATATATACATTGACTAATCGTACTCAACTGGTGCTTCTAAATACGCCTACCCCGGTGTACCTGACCTAAGCCTAATACGTGGGAAGGAGTAAGTAAGTAGCAGTTTAAGTTAAGTTGGTTTTTGCCAAGGAATCTGAATCAAGAATTCTCTCAAGGGTTTAGTCAGCCCTGTACCTGGGTAATAGAAAGCAGGAGGTCTGGTATCTCTCTCTCAGGACTCGATATCCCAGCAACCCGCAAGGGCGGCTGGAAACACCGGGGCTGGATTTTCTCGGCTGGAGAAAAAGACAGCGTCTTTTTCAGTGCGTCAAAAGGGAGGGGCGGCGTCCGTGGGCTCTCGCATAAGCTGGGCTCTCGGGCAAGTAGATAGCCGCCCTGCTCCAAACCACCGTGTGTTTGCTTAAGGCAACTGTTGGTATATTTATACCTGAAAGGTGCCGGGTTTGACGTAAGGTTGGACATAAGACGTCAATAAAAGATGTCACTAAGAACTGGCCGTTCTTTCAGTGCTCGCAGGAGTTCTAGGACAAACCAAAACAAAAGCATGGGGAATTCCCAGGTTGCTGGAGGTTTGGTTTGTTTAAAGAACGAGTTGTACTTTCTAGGAGTCTAGGGGAGTAGCCTTGCCGTATTTGGACTGCATGGGCTATTACTAAATATGGATATGATTCTTATGCCTTTATAAGGATATTATTTATTATAGCCATATAAGGGCATAAATCGGGAATATCGAATTAGGGTCCTAGATAGAAACACAACATCACCCCACATCAGGAGGACCGGAACCTATCACTTATTCCTTCCAATACAGCAAGGTGACACGTACATATAGAATGTCCCCCTATCATCACTGCCTTTCAAATTTCAGCATGTCCTTCTTTCCAAATTATTTCACTTTTAAGTGCTGCACCCACCACACCATTTTCATAAGTCACCAGCCGCTACTGCCAACAATAGTGGGCGAGGGTGTTCTCCTCTGCATCCCGGATCCTCCAGTAGTACTTGACTAATGCGCCTTGTCTATGGAATATGTACTGCTGCTTGTGAATAGCAGGATACCAGTCGAAGCCTTCCCTAGTAAATCAAGGCGAGACTAGATAAGAGAACTTAACATTGTCAACCAATGGAACAGAATTAATGATGCATCTTCCATGGCATTTCCGGTACCTTCCTAAGGAAAGTAGTACGTTGTAATGTTCTGACATAAATCATTGAAAACCACCAAAACCCAATATAGTGCACAGATAAGCCCCATCATTCTTTCTCTCCCTGACTTCTAAATTTTAATATATGCCTGTTGACTAATGGTCTTCCTAAACCATACATAAACTAAAGACGTGTCATCCTTTCAGGCCTTGAAAAGAATTATCTATAATGTGTGTTATCAAAGAATGAAACACCATTAGCCTATACCCAAACCACTGTTCCCTCCAAAATAAAGTCACAAATTACGGCCATCTTCCCTTTTTTTAATTCTATCGATGCCCACAATCAGCCCATCCCTTTTGACTTCTTTATCTGTGGCGTTTAAGACATCTATCTGATCTCTCTCACTACAGGGATAGCGGGAACCTTCAGAATGCCACACACACGTTTCCTACTTTAATGATCTATAATAATGGAAAGATAATAATTCAAATAAACTTTGCTAGCCTGGCCATATTTAATTGGAGCTGAGGGGTGATGAATGAAACTACACCCACTTTGAGTAAAAAAGCCTCTTCCAGTGCCTTAGATATGGCATGAGCTCCCCAGTGGCTCAACTCACTTTCTGAGAAAACCTGAGATTTCGACTAAGACAAAGGAACAAGCCTGGACCCCAACAAGCCCCTCCCTCCCTCCTTCAACTCACCCATTGGCAGGACCTGCTCACTACAATAAACAAATGACCACCCCCCCTCCCCGCCCCCCATTCATCCAGTATTATGGAGCATTACACAAACCGAAGAAACAAGCAATACACAAACACAATGGCCTCACTTCCATCACCAAAGAATCATATGCCCCCTCGCCAGTTGCCACCGAGCCTTCACAGCCTCCGGATCTGCGCGTAATACCAGAGACAGTTAACAGCACTTCCTCTTCAACTCAAACATTCATTTCCTTTAACACTTGTCAAAGCAAGAAACACCATTAGAAATGTTGACAACATTCACAAACTGGAGGAGGAATATCCAGTCACTGCAACATGTCGGTCCTTACAGATATCTGGTTTAGGGACAAATGGTCACTCAACTATACATGCATCATCCCTGTTTGCCACCACAAAAACATAAAATGTCCACAAAACATATTGTGGACACACTCTATCAAACCAGAATTAAAACCGTTCAATTGTTTTTCTTAGCTTCCATACACATTTTATCTTTCCTGTCTCCCATTGCATTCGGACCTTGTAGTTACAAATGTTGCAGTTACTCTGGTGAATCACATGTGCATGCAGCCCTTGACTTAATACAAGTCTCTCATTGCATATGGTCATTGTAGCTGTTTATTTACTAATACTCACTACAGTTGCAAACTTGAAACGATCGTCTAACTTAAAGGCAATGTGAAGCCTATCCTGCAGTGTCACTACATTCTGTCCAATTACAATTGGGGGGTCACTAGTTTGCAGACACTACATCGTGGGATGACAAATGGTATGTTTTGATGAGTGGACCATATTTTTTTTTAACCATAGTTATTTTCTAGCACCTTTAAATCTTTCAAGTCCCCGAAATTATTTAAACACATGTATGTTTTGTCTTTAATTTTGTGTTTAGCATTATGTATGTTTTT
Organism: Lissotriton helveticus; assembly: GCF_964261635.1. NCBI lineage: Eukaryota > Metazoa > Chordata > Amphibia > Caudata > Salamandridae > Lissotriton > Lissotriton helveticus. The sequence continues at coordinate 38,308,121 of NC_136058.1, forward strand.
TGTTTTAAAACTTTGACTTCTTACTGTATGAAATAGCTTGGTGGTGATTGCTAAGTGTTGCCTGTGTGCCTTTCTTTATTGATTGCTGGTAAACTTGAAAATAATATATACTGGTTGGTGAAATGTAATACTCCATACGTCCCAGTCATATATTGTCTGTCTAAGGACATGTATTTTATAGTCCAGCAAGCCTTGTCTTGGCCAATGCTTTTCTCGGGGTATGTGTTTTGTCTTTGTCACTTCAGTTTCCCTTCTGTGTCTTATATCTGCATTGTTGTGAATATCAAAAGTGATTCAAAATTATTTGGGGCACAGTATACTGCAAATGTTCCAGGGCGGAGAAGTTTATGGTCCGCCTAGGTGTAGGCTTCACCCACGCTGGCCTAGCGTGGGTATTGTGTGTCTCTTGTGCGTCTTGCTTATATGTGTTTGTGGACATCAAAGACGGTTGGACACGAATGTAAAGCGAAAATTCATATTTCATGTTAAAATGTTGTGTGTCTCAGAAGACATACGTTTAACATCTTTCAGGTGTGGTGTCGAACCCTCAGACTGTGGGGTGGGCATGGGCGTCATTTAGGGGTGACCAGGGCTTGCAGCTGCAACCCCTGGCTTGCCCCTTTTGACTGCTGGCAGTGTCTGTGTGAACCCTGGCCTCGCAGGCGCTAAAGTAAGTACCAAGAACAAGGGATGGCTTGTCCTTAAGGACGTCTCTCGAGCTCCTCCACTTTCCTTGCTTTTTTTGCATTTTTCTATTACACTAATCGATAATAATATATTATTCACTAGTTATTATGAGTGCAATTAAAATGGAATACATTTAGCTGGAATATGACTCTCCCCGTCAGCTGAGGTAAGCAACAATGCTTTTAAATGTATATGGTGTTCATGCTGTGGGGTGAGAGTGTGTTTATGTGAGAGAGTGGGTGCATGTGTGAATGTATGTATATGTGGGAGTGTGTGTATGAGAGGAAGATCAAAGGGTGTGTGATGTCACTTCCACTACCCCTGCCACTTTGGTGAAATGACACCCACGGGTATGCATGTCGAACATCAAAAAATATTTAAAAAGATCGAGGGAATCTTCATTGTAAGAAGTTTTCTTACATTGCAGCTTCCCTTTTATCCTATAGGTCCTTATGAACCACCAGTTTGATGTATGGCTGCAAAATACATGTTTGGTTCTGATACTGTGAAAAATGACCGTGAATGGTATGAATTACACTCCCCCGTAATAAGCATATCTCACTGTAAACAAGTGAGGCCTGCCACGGAAGTACACCTGTGCAATATATGCCTTTCAGAGACGTTAAAGCTCTGTCCTGAAGGTTAGTGCGTGCAATCTGTCAATAATAATGTTTACATACCGATTAAAGAGTGCGCACATCGGAAGGGCAGCCCGCCCGCAAACATCTCTCCAGGTCAAGGTTTCCTCCTTGGTCCCTGCCACCCACTCATTTGCTGCTGCTTTTAATAAAGCCTTCTAAGCAGGCAAACCAAAAAGATCAGGGAGGGAAAGCACCAGCCTCCCCCCCCCTGCTCTCAATAAGCTTCTCTAAAATCCTGTTATTTGTTTCCCCAAAAAGGAACCTAAAATGATGCCCTGATGGGGCTGAGAGGGCAGTATTGTCATAGTCCTTTGAAACATTGGAGCGTTGAGTCCAAATGATGTTGCTATAAACGGTGCACGATCTTAAAGGGATCATACTGTGAGAATATGAATTTAACGCCATTATCAGAGCTTGAGAATCCTTATTACAATGTACTTGTAATATAAATAGCAAACCACGGCTTAAAGAAATGTGATACATATGTAGCTGACCTGCTTGATTGACAGCACGACAACTGAATATTCCATTTCCAAGTATCATTCCAATTTGTAATTTTCTTAAGTGCTTCCCACTGATAATCTGTACAAATAAACGTCTGTCATTACTGCTAACCTTAAGCTTCTCTCCTGGCAGAACATCTCTATTGAAGTCTTTAGATTTTGTGTTCATTTTACACAGCAGGTTAGTGATGCTGTTGTAATGAGAAAATAGCCTCCTTAGCCACACACTGTACAAATTAATATTGAAACATAAAAAGTAGCTTTCAGTAGAGAAGAAGGTCATATTTCAAGTATTAAACTATAATCATGGTGCTGCAAATGGAGTATTTAATGTTACAGATGTAATATGATAAAGCAATTATACCCTCGCCTATAGTTCTGAAAGTCTAAAATAGCACGAATTGTCATCTCGATCTGGGGAATAAGCACAGAATATCATTGAGTGAAATTGGCATTTATGTTTTTTTGAAAAATTACAACCTACTTTGCCTGATAGAAGCTTAGGTGGACAATGTGTTAATGAAAGGTAGGAGATAGGATTCCGTCCTCTTTGAAGATTCATTGGTTCAGGTAGCAGCCTCATCTCCAATATGGAACATAAAAAAAATCACACTATCTGGTTTGATTCTAAGCTATAATTCACCCTACATATTTTACCCATTGTAAAAACTGAGGATCCGTGGACTGATCATTATTTTTCTCGGGGCAAAGTCCAGGGCGGAGCTCATGAGAGCATAGTTTTATGATTGTAATAATGCAAAATAAGTCAGACAATTCAATTTTTTTTAATCTTTTACTCCAATCTTCATTATTGCATTCGAATTCTAAACAACTGTTGCAAGAAATTGTGTTATTGGGTGGGGAGAAGTGGAATCCCCACTCAGCCATCAACCGCAGTCAATAGCCCCAGTCCTTGTGAACCACAAAAGTCACTAAATTAACCTGTGCTTAACATTCGGGTAGCTTGGCACAAACCAGTCAGGCTTAATTTAGAGGCAAAGTATGAAGTATTTATGCAGCATACAAACTCTAATGAAGTGAAAAGACAACAAAAAAATCCCAAAACTATTTAGGAAAATAGAGTAAAGTTTTAGAAATAAAGTGATGCCAAAATGCCAAAAATCCAATCAGATGACTTGGAGATATGTCATTTCAAAGTTTTAAGTAAAAATAGCTCTTTGAAGCACTAACGGCCCGCTGTGGTTAGCTGGTCTCACTAGACCTGGACAAAGTCACAAGTTTAAGCCATCCGCGATGGAGCATGGGCCTGATACAGAGACCAGATTAGTCCTGCTGAGAATCGTACCGTATGTTCTTGATGCGAGGTTTCTTGCCGAGCTGTGTTAGTTCTGATGAGGAGCTCCGAAGGTTGTGATGCGAAGTTCTGCATCAAGTTGCATCTCGCTGCATCGGTTCTGAAGACACAGCCATTTAGGAGCTGCAATGTGAGGTCCTTTGTTGAGCTGCGTCATGCCGATTCCGAAGAGGTCTGCAATAAAGAACTGCAAGGGGCTGTGATGCGAGATCCTGCTTCAAGTTGCATCACACTGCGTGATTCTGATGGATCTCTCCGTTGGGCAGGGAGGAGCACATTTTGATGCCAGCCAACAGTCCAGGACCTGGAGAGACACCTCTTGGCCATCAGGGACACACTTCAGCAGAAGCCCGCAAGCCTCAGGTAGGCCCAGTTGCATGCCCGGTTGCAGGTCTAGGGAGGTCCAGGGTAGGAGGTCAGCTGGGCAGTTGAGTGGTGGCCTCTGGAGCTTGTTGTATCCCTGTAGCTCTGACACTCAGGATAGCCTGGAATGAAGGGAGCAGGTCCTGTCTTCCTTCTCAGAAAGCAAGACCGTCCTTATGCAGCAGGGCAGTCCAGTGATAGCAGCAGGGCAGCCGTTCGCTGGCAGAGCAGTTCTTCTTCTGTAATGTCCACAGGTCAATAAGTATACTGATGTGTTTTTCTAAGGGTCTGATATTTATTCCTGGTGCCAACCTTTGTGTGTGGGGGAACATCATGTGCTACCCCCACAACAACTGGTTCTTGATAAGTCTTCCCTTCACCTGACAATGCTCCAAGAAGTCTGGTGTGACAAAAGACTAGTGTCAGGTTCCATTGTGTGTGCTGAAGGCAAGCCTTTTTGCAGTGTAATTGAGGAAGGGAACAACTCTGCCCCCAGCCATCCTGGCAGGTTTGCAATCCTTCCTTTTTAGGTCTCGCCTGGCAAAAGCAGCGCATGCACTGCCCTCTCCAGGGAGGACCTTTTGGAATCGTGGGCTCATGCCCGCGCCTGCATGGACAAAGATGGCTGCTCTTGCCATCTGTCCAAAGCAGACAGCATGCGCGTGTCCGTGGGACAGTGGACAGTCCGCTGCCATCTTGTTCATGCCGGCTTCCTTCAACTCTGGCTCCGGTCTGCTTTCAAAAGGGAGGTTCTACTTGTAACCTGCAACATGATCAGCTACATCTAAAATAGCTGCAGCGATAACCTCGTAACCCAGTAAATGTAATCGGCCCATGGGCTTCTTATTAACCTCCTCATTTCTCTGTGAAAGCCTTCACAAGTACAAGAAAGGCGTAAATGCTTTTTGAAACACGTTTATTTTACTTCCAACATACAGTCTATCGCATCTATGCAGGAAAACAAAATGACGGGCCACAAACTAATTCACCATAGAAACCATCTAAAACAAGAGTGTAACGCAACACAGTATAACACGCCATGTATTCTGCTATCCTATCACAAGTGTCATTTTTGTTGAATTTTTGTGAAACCTGTAACTTCAAGATTGTAATATGTTTTATATATGCATGTACACTTTTGATGTACATGCACATGTAACCAGGCCTTTAGTCTCGCTGGCAGGAGATGATCCACTGTGATTAAATCACAGGGGGAGGGTTTTCACTTATTTTGCTCAAAAACCCCACAACGTGATCTGATTATTATTATAAGTGTTGCAGGGATTCTGCTCAGACTCAGAACTGTGCACAGAGACTCAGGACCTCAGTGAATAAGGGTGTGTCAAAAACTCACTTTAGTACTCAATATCCCCTATCAGACTAGCATCAGTGTCTCATCAGCTCTTCGTCCTATAGCAAAGTTACCAATGATTAGACAACTCTGAACATGCGACTTAGGTTACCTCAGGTAAGGTGGGAAACATGTTATACTCTCATACCAGTCCAGAACAGGAAGTAAAGGGAGACACATGCAAGTTTAAAATATTTATTTTAACGCCGTGATCTCAGGTGCAGCATCTTAACTAATACAATCAGACATATGATAAGAAATAAGATTGTCAGCGTAGTTACAATTCCATAAGATACAAAGGGAGAAAGCATGTTAGAATGCTAAATGGAAACAGGTTAAATATATACCTATATTTCACCCTCCCTTGCTAATAGAATATTTTATAACTAAAGAAGGTCTCTTAGGCTTGCATAGGCGACCCCCATACCTCAAGGATTAGCAGGAGTGAGTCACATTGAGTTCTGCACAAGCTCTCAGCATACAAATGTTCTCCAAGTGTGTTCAATCATGCCTACACAGTGCATTGTTAAAGGCGCCAGTCTCTTAGTTGGCTACAGCTGCATATATGTTATGGCTAGAACGTGCGCTGATCAGTTCGAACAACAGCTACAGTGTTTAGATAAACTTGAAGGCCTCGGCACTCACTGTTCAGACTAAGCTTTCGAAGCAAGTCTAGCAATGTAGAAAAACAAGTTATTCTCATGTGAAACAAAACATTCAGCCTAACTCTAAACAATAGTTAACATGTGTGCCATGTGCAAAAGACTGCAAAAGGTAGAATGGCGTTTAAACTTCTAATAAGCTCATGCTAACTTAACACTGTATGAATGCAAGGCTCAGCCCCACTAAACCCTCTCGTGATTGGAGCACGGACAAGTAATGGGGGCAAAGCAGGAACGCAGAGTTCAAGTTCGAGAGATAGAATCAAGTTCAAATTTGCCATAATGGAAAAACAGGAGCAAACTCAGAAATTTGAAAATACTCCAATTTAGTTAACACTTGTGGGCACAGTAAAACCAATAGGCCAGCAAAATAATAATAAAAAAAAAATCCGATGTTCAGCATATGACGCCGGTCGTGAAAGAGAGAGAGAGAAGGAAATGCACCTCACTCCAACAGTTTATATGCACAGTACGTTGCAACAGCCTCCAACAGGAAGTCATTGTTCTCATCTGAAAACATTTCAGCCATCCAATTGAGTAATGGGAATGAACATACATGTTCCTCAATAACCGGAGCCTCTAGTACCATCAGAGGACAACTCGGGTTTACTTGAATATAAGTGAGTGTGAAGAATCCATGCGCCGCTGCAAAAATATTCCAACATCCCAGAACTCCATGCATCGCTGCAAAGGCCATATTCCCGCCGCCAGAACAAAGCAATTCATGAGCAACTAAGGGGCTCATCAGTTGATCATAATCTGCTTTGGGAGACACCATACTGCAGAGACACATATACCGAGCCACTTTGAAATCGCAGCTCAGTCAATGAAAGACAGGCTGGATGCATGTGAAAAAGGAAAATCGAAACGATAATCCATAAGCTGCACTCAAAGTACCTAGAGGCGGCGCTCCATAGTAATCAAGCATTCTGTCGCGGAGCAGCAACAGCCGGGGCAAATTGTCTTGTGGCACAGGATGTGCATCCATTCTTAAATAAACAAATTAGTAGAAGCACTCCGGCAGCCAGAGCGAGCATCAAGGGAAATCCACTAAAGAGGCTGGAAAAAATCGAATGAAAAATGCCGGGAACACACCGAATATAGTTTGGAAAGAAGTCACAAGACCACTACTAACAACTTTAAAAAAGCGAGCCAGCCCTGTGGTCGAGTAGGCATAAAAGATAGTGTGAATTAACTTCCCGAAATGCAAGGGAAGATCCGTATTTAATAACGCATGCACTTCTGTGCGGTTGTTTGCCATGTGAAGGACAAATGTTTCATGGGCAGATGTAAGGGCGACTTCTTTCTGCGACTCATCTTGTTGATCTCTGCTTTCAAGGTCGGACTCGACGGCCAGATGGAAACATTCAGCTTCCCATGTGGAGGAGGAAACAGCATGTTTTTACAACAAACTACACGTTGGGCGACCGTAACGATGTAAGGAATTCCAGAGAGCATCCCTCAACAATCTTCATTATTTAAAAGTAAATAACTACCGTTTGCTAGTAATGTGAATGTGGGTGTGATAGCAGGCGTCGGTGTACCTTTTAAGACACAGGCCAAATTTGGTGCATTTTGATTACACGAGCCATGCAATTGGATATTCCTACACACTAACGAGTGATCAGGTGTGGCTGTCCAATCTTCACCATTCAAATAAACCTCTGTTCCCTCCCTCAGGCACCTGTAGGTAAATGGTAGTGACCAAGCTTCATGGAGATAAGCGGTGCCAAGAGGTTCATACCTGCTAAATGCATAGTACTTCATACAAGCTTCAAATTTGAACAAAGGAAAAGGTAATGTTATTAACCCATGGACGAGCCACACAGCAGAATTTATCTCGGCCACAGAAAACGGTAATGGTTCTAACTTTTCAATATGTAACATAGAAAAAGTTGCATCTTTCATAGACATAAATTGCTGTTTGTCAGTCGAATTAAAAGGGGCAAACAATGAGGACGTGTTCATGTAGTCCCAAGGCAACTTCCCTGCCTTTAACGTTTGTAAAGTCCATGCAAACTGCATAATGGAACGCAATTGATTTTGGCCATGGTACAAAACAAAGACATCTTCTTGCACAATATCAACAACCGAAGAAACAATATTATCTAATGTGTAAATGCGGGAAGAAAGGGTGTTAATGCTGTTACCTACAACTGCGAGCACTTTTTCTAAATTCGCTTGATCTATAGCTCTTAAGCGAGAAGCAGCTTCAATCTGGGACAGTTTCCAAACTTCATTGTAAATAGCATATATCCACCTTTTGGATCTTCCGGAAGCAGCGCCCCTGACAAAGTCATTCAGATTAACATTGTCAGTCAATTTAGACAAATGAAGCTTAACTGACGATAAAGTGGAGTGTTTGAGCCAATTCTGACACAGCTTGCCTACGGAATAGGTAGTTACAGAATGGTCACTCTCAAAACGGGGACCCACCCTAACCTGTGTGTAGCTGGGGGCTAAACCCAGAAAACGATGTGAGCAAGAATCTGCACTTCTGTGCTACAACAACCAACACTTAGGATCCAAACTGGATATGTTAAAAGTAGAATTCAGCAACAGGGTCTGTAAATCCCTGATCGGAATACTGATATTATTATCCTATCCGAGGTACTCTAACAACTCTGGAAAAGAAGGAGCATTGAATTTTTTAGTAATAGCTGATCCAAAGCAGATGGTTTGTGAAATAGTCGAATTCAGTATACCGATACCGATTTGGGCTACCGATTCGGTATTTGCCATTGATTCCTATGGGCCTGTAGGCCCATAGGAATGAATGTCAATTACCAAATCGTTAATTACCGATTCGGTAAATACCGAAAAATTCAAGGGTGGCAGGGTGTCACTTTGACACCCTGTTGCACCCCTGATTAGGTCTTGTGTGCCATGTGGCACACATACATGCCCTAAGGGCATGTATGTGTGCCACATGGCATGTATGTGTGCCACATGGCACAGGTGTAAATGCACATATTTGCATTTGCATAGGAATTCGTTATTTACCACCAACTAATAATTGGTGGTAAATAACGAATCCTGAAAGCACTGTAGCACTGTTTACAGTGCTACCTACATATCAAAATGCAGATTCGATAATTTTACCGAATCGGTAATTTTACCGAATCTGTTAATTTACCGATTCGGTAAATCTACCGATTCGGTAAATTACCGATTCGGTAAAATTACCGAATCTGCATTTTCTTATGCCCCTACATCTCAGTATCCAAATACCAGTCGGTAACAGCCGAAAATCTGTATTTTCGGCCGTTACCGACCGGTATTTGGATACCTACATCAGGCCCATGGTTCGGGATGAGACATGCACGATGCAAAGCCTCTGTGCCTTGCACTTGCCAACTTTTAGAACCCCAAACAGATTTAAAATCAAAAGTATCTTTCCACAGTTCATAGCCCTCAATAGCCAGTTGGTCAAGAAAGGACTTAGAATATAACAATTTTATGTGGGTAAGTCTAACCTTGGAAGAGGACTTCTCGGATATCTTAAAATAAAATGCATTAGGATTTGACTGATTAAAAATAGTAAAATAAGTGAATATCTTTAGAAGGGAACTTGAGCTTCCTTCAACAGGAGCGGGGCAATGTTCCCATTGCATATTATTAACTATATTTCTCCTTGTGTTTGCCTTATGGAGGTAGTGATTTTCATAGTGTTGATAACAGAATAAATCACCATAATTAACTGAATCTAAATATAAATCCTCAGCATAAAAAGCAGCATAATATTTCAGATCTGAATCCAAAGCCTCTACGTCTTCAATATCCCACTCATCAGAGCGTATATTTTGATTATTCACATCTCCCATAGAAAATCTTAGTAAGTTCAGGACATTTATAACCTCTGTGGGACCGTGAATCTGACATTTAACAGCATCCCATACAATCCCATCTAAGACGGGCCAATCAGTAATAATTACAAAAGTCAGGTCCCTCTTCAATCTGTGTGATAAGGAATGGGGTGCCAATGTTCCATTAATTAGTCGAAAAGAAGTTCTCTCTTCAACGTAGTGTCCATTCACAAGACGGAAAAAATATACCACAAAGCCAATTGACATAAACAAAAATTTTTAAAAAAGCACCAACCAGATGTAAGTCCAGGGGGGATATCAAAAAATGTTATTTAAACCATTCCGCAAAAACAGAAAATTTTGAAGTGGATTTCGATGTGGTAGAGTTAGTGTCAAATGAAAATCTGGACTCAGTTGCCAAACAGGTTTGTAAATAGTCCATTGATAAGTCTGTGGGGTAAGTATACTCAGTATCATCAAGATGAGCATCAGGTGGGGTATTCAATAAAGGACTTGAAACAGCATCTCAATGGTAACGTCAGGCCTGTTGTTAGGAGCCGGAGCCAAAACAGAATTTCTCAGTATCGATGGACAGGAGACCGCAGGTGTCATACTAAGAAGAATCGGCCACTCTGTGTAATTTGACATTGTCAATGGAGATGTACCTTTTTTCCTTAAGACCTGGAAGTGGAGGTAAAACAACTGTTCTTGTGCCCTTCACGCCAAGTACAGGAACTGGAGCTCGATATGAGGGGCCAAACTCTCTCTTGATCTCGACCTTCTCTTGGACCAGTTCTCTGACTCGGGGTAGCCAGCCAACTACCGGAATCTGCAACGCAGCATCAGATGTGGAGGGCTTGTGTTCCTTTGCAAGACTGTCTCTTGTATAGTCTGTAAAACATTACAATGTTCATCTACGTCAAAGGGGGCAGCTTCCGCCGCCTGGTCTAGACCTTCAAGGTACGGGACAAACATTTTGATACCAAAGAACATCTCGTATGGGGTCCGCCCACCCAAAGACCTTCTACGGAGATTATTAAGTGCACGCTGTACGCCATTGAGATGGGCTAGCCAGTTCCAGCCGGTACCTATAACTCTAGCTGTCAAGGATTGCTTTAAGCCACGGTTCATCCGCTCCACAACACTATTACCCTCAGGCCGGTATGGAGACGAAAATTTGACCTGGACCCACAATGAACTCATGGCATCCTTGTACGCCTTAGAGGCGAATGCTGGACCCTGATCCAAATGGAAGGTACCGCACGCAAAAATTCCCACAAAGACACACAAATCCCTTATCACAGTTCGTGAATCAGCACTTCGGTGGGGCCACACCCATACAAAGCACATGCAAGAATCAACTGCAACTAAGATGTACTTATACAGAGTATCTGAAGAAAAAGGACCGCAGTGATCCAAATAAACACAACCAAGTGGTTTATTAGAAATGTACAACTGTGTCTAGGGCAGGCGCTTAGCAGTCGAGGGGTTGATCTGCTGACAAATGTCACATTGAAGGACCTAATCACACGTCTGTTTATACAGTCCCCATCACCAAAAACGCTGTTGTAGCTGAGATACAGTAGCCGAAACACCTGCATGAGCGGACGCAACACCCTCGTGGGCAGCTGTAATCAGCGCTGACCTGCGGTCTGCGTTGGGAATCAATCTGTCACCAACGTCCGGTATTTTCACATAAGGAACTTTATCAGGACTTAAATGATAAGAATACTTTGAAGGAAATCTAGTAAGATATTTACTTCCCTTCTCAGTAGCGGCAATTGCTGCCAAGATGTCATCATCAATCTTACTTTTGGAACGTGTAACTGCTGCAACCAAATATGTCGAAACTGCTGTCTTCCCGGCCTCATCGGCCAGACTATTGCCAACAGCATGAACTCCCACACGCTGATGACCAAGAGAGTTGAATTACATACACTAGTGGCAGTTGCTCTTTAAGTTCAGCCACTCGAACCCAGATCATTTTATGTTTTATTGTGCTACCTTTGGAGTAACGATAGTCATTCTGAGTCCAAAAGAACAGATTGTCATTATTAGACTGGACACAGTAGTAAAGAGTCACTCACAATAAGAGTAGTCACATCAGGATCTGCGTACTCCAACGCAAGCATCAGAGCACGGAGCTCTGCTAACTGGGTGGTACAGTCCCCTAATGTCTGAGTACTATGTACGACATCGGACTTGAATTCTCCATTCACCATGGTACCAACCACAATTGCACAAGCTGAGACGTATGCGTGTTTAGCCCCATGCGTGACATGCGCTGAACCATCAGTGTAAATGATACAATGGAAATCCTCCAAAAGACGCATAGTCAACGGAGCAGGATGAACAAATTCATACTGCAAAAACTTCTGCGTCTGTAAGGAGGCGTCAAAAATTAACGTGACATCCGGAGACGTCAATGATGTTGCCCATTGTATCCACCGTGGGTGCAAAGCTTTAGAATTAGGTACACTGGCTTTCGTAACTGCCTCCAAGGCAGGATATGGTGTGACAGCCAACATGCGTTTTCCCTGCGACAGTGCGTGTTCTTTCAGATTCGCCATTTGCACTGCTATCAAAACTTTTTCCACAGTGGAAAACCGCATTTCAGCCGAAGTGTACAATTGTGACTTGTAAGCGATAAGTACTGCTTTACCTTCGTTATAAGTAAGGTATGTGAAACCCACCGCCCCAGGGACAATTCCTATTACCAGGTTGGTGTGGTTATCACAAGTCAGTAAGAATTTAGATTCTAGAAGATCAGCCTGCAAAGATTGCAATATGGCCGAATGTTCAGGCCGCCAGCACGATTTGGTAAAGTTGGTTGTATTAAAGCATAAAATGGCTTGATACGCTGGGCATATTCGGGAATGTACGTACGCCCAAAATTCAAAAATCCCAGTATGGATTGCAATTTTTCCAGTGTTGTAGGAGTGCGCAGTTGTACGCATTTCTCCAAGAAGTGAGGAGCCAATCCTCGACCTTCATTGTTGAGCTCATAGCCCAGGAACAAAACTGTGTACTCTGCAATGTGCGACTTTGCAAAGTTAAATTTGTAACCGAAGTCTGCAAAATTACAAATTTTGTGGTCAACGCTGCAAAGATGTGCCTATATGTCTGTGAGATAAATGTCATCCACATAAGAACAGGCATCTGGGTCAATTTTCTCTAGAAGAGAAACTATACGGGCTGCAAACACACCTGGACAATTCTTATAGCCCATTGCCAAATGCTTACATTTTCACTGTGTGCCACCGCTGGTAAAAGCGGTCCATTGACTACTTAAACCAAAAAGGTTGTGGGCGAAAGAACCATTGAATATGTCAAGTGTGGTCTTAAACCTTTTACGCACAAGACCATCCACCAGGGCGGAGCCGTGGGTATTCTGTACGGCACAGGTACGGCAGTGCGAGTTTAGATGCTGGTAATCCAATACCAAATGGTAAGAACCATCAGGCTTGGTTACAGTAAAAAGAGGGTTATTCATCGTAGACACACAAGTTTCAATCACACCTTGATATTCCAATTGTTCAAGGATTTCTGCGACCGAAGCTTTCGCTTCATGCCGCATGGGATATTGAGGTTGAGGCTGTGGCATAGACTGCAAGGGAATCTCATGTTGGGGGGAGAATTTATCCCAACCACAGTGAGTACGGTACAAAGCAGGTGCAAGGACCTTAGCCCACTCTTCTGCAGAATTCAGCTCATGCTCCTGTGACACTGTGTGCGAGAAATTAGGGAGGATGACCTCCTCCCCTCTTGGAGCTGCGAGAACAAAAGGTGGGGGCCGTCAGCCTCCGCTAACGAAATGTCATACGTAGTTGTAAGATTTTCCCAAAATACCCCTTTTATGGTATGTTGTATGTAACCTTCAATTAAAAGGTCAATTTCAAAAAGCCTATCAGGGGGAGCTACTCTAGTATCAGCTGTCTCAACAACAACAAATTTGTCAGCCGCTGTCACCTTCCGTAGTGGACGCAGGGCCTCTCGAACAATGGTCATCTCCGCCACGCTGTCCAACAGCGTCAGCGCCCAAGTCTGATTCTGAAGCTGCGTTCTCACTATCTGTGGCATATCTCGCTGTTAAAGCAGCAACTTTCTTTTTCTGAAACTGGGGTCTTTTCTGCGAAGAATCGTCCTGCTTGCCTTTTCCGTCTTTCGGGCGGGGTTGGTCGTGACTCTGCTGGCCACCCCGTCCTCTGCCGCCGCCTCCACCACCGGTCGATGAGGCCGATGTGTCCTGCAAAGAACGAGGTGAACGTTGATCAGGAACCTGAAAATGATCAGGTGACTTAATCGTAGCGTGGTTGCGCAAGTCCTAAGAGCGCTCAGTAGACGCAGGCACTGGTGACGCAGGACGGGACTCCTGTTTCTGGTGTTGTTTTTGCCTGTTTCTTGTTTTTGTTCCAATTTTGCTTTGGAGCTTAGGGTTGATCGTCTTTCTCAGACTTCGACCCCTGAGCTTGTTTTTTATCTTTAGCAGAAAAGGGCTTGACACCTAAACTATTACGGCCTATGGTCTTATAAGCCGCCGTAATAATTCTCGGTAACTGTCGGGGTTTATCGGCATCGGGGACATCGCGCAAAGCATAAGACACTTGGAAGTTTACCGCATCTCCCTTTATATTAGAAAGGACGAGATCGGAAACTACGTCAAATGAGCCAATGAGTCTCATTCCCAATTCAACCACAGCCTCAGGTCAGTGCTTATCTTGAACACTCTTATTGACCGTCGGAAGGACAGCCATTGACGGAGTGCCGAAGCACCTCGTGTACACTGCCGCAAAGATTCTACCCTATGACTCACAGTCACCGGCTTCCGGTACATAGTCCTTGGGCAAACTAATTGTAAGAATCCTGTGTTTTTCTAGAGGACTCCAGCTGGTCAAATTTTTCCGCAAGCCAGAAAGGCATATCATCCTTACTCTGGGAACGCTTGCCCATAACTGCATTAACCATAATGGGACTAAGCTTCATCCCGCTCGGTCCAGCTGGAAGCGCCGCAACACCAGGAGCCCCGCCCTGGAAACTGCAGGTAACATGTTGAACCAAGGCCCTAATAACTCCTTTTGCGGAGGTATATAGGAGCCTCAATTCAGCAATGGGGACCATCCCCGCACGAGGATGCGGGGTTAATCCAGCCAAAACAGGCCAAGAAGCGCCTGGAATGGACAAAGGACCTAATCTAATCACCGTTAAACTGTGGGGAAGGGCGCCATTAAACCAAACACGGTGCTGCCATGCAGAGATCAGAATTTCCTGTGTCCTATAAGGTACATATTCCACGGGCACGGGGGTGTGAGTATAAGTGTGAAACACCTGAGTAGCTGCATCCACTGCAAGAAATGTCACCCATCAGTGGAAAATCTCAAACGGGTAAGCTATCTCTGCACTCACCACCAAAATAACCGCCATGCCCTCCAAGGTGACATTATAAGCCTGCAAATGATTGCAGACCGCAATGCGACTATGCTGCAGTATGTCAACGTCACCCATAACAACACAGACAGGACAGGTACAATGCAAAACAATGTAGCACAACTGGGTAGTAATTCAAAAGGAAACCGTTTTGAAAGATTCAAGCTTGAAAAGACCTATGTAATTATAGGTAGGTTTATCCGTCACCACTGTTAACCGTAAACAATATTGAAGGCGTTAAGGACTGATATAAGCACTACTCAAGCGTCATGTAATAACACCACCACTGTTTGGGCGCCATGTTGCAGAGATTCTGCTCAGACACAGAACTGTGCACAGAGACTCAGGACCTCAGTGAATTAGGGTGTGCCAAAAACTCACCTTAGTACCCAAAATCCCCTACCAGACTAGCATCAGTGTCTCATCAGCTCTTCGTCCTATAGCAAAGTTACCAATGATTAGACAACCCAGAACATGCGACTTAGGTTACCTCAGGTAAGGTGGGAAACATAGCACTCTTTCGTTATACTCTCATACCAGTCCAGAACAGGGAGTAAAGGTAGACACGTGCAAGTTTAAAATATTTATTTTAACGCCGTGGTCTCAGGTGCACAAAGCGGTACAAAAGGGGGTGGTGATGGATGGAACATCTGAACCAATCAAACACTCACACCCAGTCAACAGATCTGGGTTTAATCCATCACCGTTTTTTAGCCCACTCTGCCACCCCAGTTCAGACATGGTCATATGCAAATCAGTCTGACCCTGTGCCTCGTGGGAACAGTCCAGCCCGAACTGCCAAGCCATGCCTTCCCTGGACCGGAAACAAGCTTCCTAGGACCGGTTTCTGGCATTTCAGCTGTCTTCAGCCAGGCTTGCTTGAATCCAGTGGCCAAGTGAGCAAGGGACTCACGTCTGAGCATACCTTGCCAACTTATGGCGAACAAAGCGGTACAAAAGAGGGTGGTGATGGACGGAGCATCTGAACCAATCAAACACTCACACCCAGCCAACAGATCTGGGTTTAATCCATCACCGTTCTTTAGCCCACTCTGCCACCCCAGTTCAGACATGGCCATATGCAAATCAGTCGGACCCTGTGCCTCATGGGAACAGTCCAGCCCGAACTGCCAAGCCATGCCTTCCCTGGACCGGAAACAAGCTTCCTAGGACCGGTTTCTGGCATTTCAGCCGTCTTCAGCCAGGCTTGCTTGAATCCAGTGGCAAAGTGAGCAAGGGACTCACGTCTGAGCATACCCTGCCAACTTATGGCGAACAAAGCGGTACAAAAGGGGTGGTGATGGACGGAGCATCTGAACCAATCAAACACTCACACCCAGTCAACAGATCTGGGTTTATTCCATCACCGTTCTTTAGCCCACTCTGCCACCCCAGTTCAGACATGGCCATATGCAAACCAGTCGGACCCTGTGCCTCATGGGAACAGTCCAGCCCGAACGGCTAAGCCATGCCTTCCCTGGACCGGAAACAAGCTTCCTAGGACCGGTTTCTGGCATTTCAGCCATCTTCAGCCAGGCTTGCTTGAATCCAGTGGCAAAGTGAGCAAGGGACTCACGTCTGAGCATACCCTGCCAACTTATGGCGAACAAAGCGGTACAAAAGAGGGTGGTGATGGACCGAGCATCTGAACCAATCAAACACTCACACCCAGTCAACAGATCTGGGTTTAATCCATCACTGTTCTTTAGCCCACTCTGCCGCCCCAGTTCAGACATGGCCATATGCAAATCAGTCTGACCCTGTGCCTCATGGGAACAGAACAGCCCGAACTGCCAAGCCATGCCTTCCCTGGACCGGAAACAAGCTTGCTAGGACCGGTTTCTGGCATTTCAGCTGTCTTCAGCCAGGCTTGCTTGAATCCAGTGGCAAAGTGAGCAAGGGACTCACGTCTGAGCATACCCTGCCAACTTATGGCGAACAAAGCGGTACAAAAGAGGGTGGTGATGGACGGAGCATCTGAACCAATCAAACACTCACACCCAGCCAACAGATCTGGGTTTAATCCATCACCGTTCTTTAGCCCACTCTGCCACCCCAGTTCAGACATGGCCATATGCAAATCAGTCGGACCCTGTGCCTCATGGGAACAGTCCAGCCCGAACTGCCAAGCCATGCCTACCCTGGACCGGAAACAAGCTTCCTAGGACCGGTTTCTGGCAATTAGGCCGTCTTCAGCCAGGCTTGCTTGAATCCAGTGGCAAAGTGAGCAAGGGACTCACGTCTGAGCATACCCTGCCAACTTATGGCAAACAAAGCGGTACAAAAGGGGTGGTGATGGACGGAGCATCTGAACCAATCAAACACTCACACCCAGTCAACAGATCTGGGTTTATTGCATCACCGTTCTTTAGCCCACTCTGCCACCCCAGTTCAGACATGGCCATATGCAAACCATTCGGACCCTGTGCCTCATGGGAACAGTCCAGCCCGAACGGCCAAGCCATGCCTTCCCTGGACCGGAAACAAGCTTCCTAGGACCGGTTTCTGGAATTTCAGCCGTCTTCAGCCAGGCTTGCTTGAATCCAGTAGCAAAGTGAGCAAGGGACTCTCGTCTGAGCATACCCTGCCAACTTATGGCGAACAAAGCGGTACAAAAGAGGGTGGTGATGGACCGAGCATCTGAACCAATCAAACACTGACACCCAGTCAACAGATCTGGGTTTAATCCATCACTGTTCTTTAGCCCACTCTGCCGCCCCAGTTCAGACATGGCCATATGCAAATCAGTCTGACCCTGTGCCTCATGGGAACAGAACAGCCCGAACTGCCAAGCCATGCCTTCCCTGGACCGGAAACAAGCTTGCTAGGACCGGTTTCTGGCATTTCAGCTGTCTTCAGCCAGGCTTGCTTGAATCCAGTGGCAAAGTGAGCAAGGGACTCACGTCTGAGCATACCCTGCCAACTTATGGCGAACAAAGCGGTACAAAAGAGGGTGGTGATGGACGGAGCATCTGAACCAATCAAACACTCACACCCAGCCAACAGATCTGGGTTTAATCCATCACCGTTCTTTAGCCCACTCTGCCACCCCAGTTCAGACATGGCCATATGCAAATCAGTCGGACCCTGTGCCTCATGGGAACAGTCCAGCCCGAACTGCCAAGCCATGCCTACCCTGGACCGGAAACAAGCTTCCTAGGACCGGTTTCTGGCAATTAGGCCGTCTTCAGCCAGGCTTGCTTGAATCCAGTGGCAAAGTGAGCAAGGGACTCACGTCTGAGCATACCCTGCCAACTTATGGCAAACAAAGCGGTACAAAAGGGGTGGTGATGGACGGAGCATCTGAACCAATCAAACACTCACACCCAGTCAACAGATCTGGGTTTATTGCATCACCGTTCTTTAGCCCACTCTGCCACCCCAGTTCAGACATGGCCATATGCAAACCATTCGGACCCTGTGCCTCATGGGAACAGTCCAGCCCGAACGGCCAAGCCATGCCTTCCCTGGACCGGAAACAAGCTTCCTAGGACCGGTTTCTGGAATTTCAGCCGTCTTCAGCCAGGCTTGCTTGAATCCAGTAGCAAAGTGAGCAAGGGACTCTCGTCTGAGCATACCCTGCCAACTTATGGCGAACAAAGCGGTACAAAAGAGGGTGGTGATGGACCGAGCATCTGAACCAATCAAACACTCACACCCAGTCAACAGATCTGGGTTTAATCCATCACTGTTCTTTAGCCCACTCTGCCGCCCCAGTTCAGACATGGCCATATGCAAATCAGTCTGACCCTGTGCCTCATGGGAACAGAACAGCCCGAACTGCCAAGCCATGCCTTCCCTGGACCGGAAACAAGCTTGCTAGGACCGGTTTCTGGCATTTCAGCTGTCTTCAGCCAGGCTTGCTTGAATCCAGTGGCAAAGTGAGCAAGGGACTCACGTCTGAGCATACCCTGCCAACTTATGGCGAACAAAGCAGTACAAAAGGGGGTGGTGATGGACGGAGCATCTGAACCAATCAAACACTCACACCCAGTCAACAGATCTGGGTTTAATCCATCACCGTTCTTTAGCCCACTTTGCCACCCCAGATCAGACATGGCCATATGCAAATCAGTCTGACCCTGTGCCTCATGGGAACAGTCCAGCCCGAACTGCCAAGCCATGCCTTCCCTAGACCGGAAACAAGCTTCCTAGGACCGGTTTCTGGCATTTCAGCCGTCTTCAGCCAGGCTTGCTTGAATCCAGTGGCAAAGTGAGCAAGGGACTCACGTCTGAGCATACCCTGCCAACTTATGGCGAACAAAGCGGTACAAAAGAGGGTGGTGAAGGACGGAGCATCTGAACCAATCAAACACTCACACCCAGTCAACAGATCTGGGTTTAATCCATCACCGTTCTTTAGCCCTAGTTCTATACCCTGCCAACTTATGGCGGACAAAGCGGTACAAAAGAGGGTAGTGATGGACGGAGCATCTAAACCAATCAAACGCTCACATCCAGTCAACAGATCTTAGTTTATTCCATCACCGCTCTTTAGCCCATTCTGCCACCCCAGTTCAGACATGGCCATATGCAAATCAGTCTGACCCTGTGCCTCATGGGAACAATCCAGCCCGAACTGCCAAGTCATGCCTTCCCGGGACCGGAAACAAGCTTCCTAGGACAGGTTTCTGGTATTTCAGCCATCTTCAGCCAGGCTTGCTTGAATCCAGTGGCAAAGTGAGCAAGGGACTCACGTCTCAGCATACCCTGCCAACTTATGGCGAACAAAGCGGTACAAAAGGGGGTGGTGATGGACGGAGCATCTGAACCAATCAAACACTCACACCCAGTCAAAAGATCTGGGTTTAATCCATCACCGTTCTTTAGCCCACTCTTCCACCCCAGTTCAGACATGGCCATATGCAAATCAGTCTGACCCTGTGCCTCATGGGAACAGTCCAGCCCGAACTGCCAAGCCATGCCTTCCCTGGACCGGAAACAAGCTTCCTAGGACCGGTTTCTGGCATTTCAGCCATCTTCAGCCAGGCTTGCTTGAATCCAGTGGCAAAGTGAGCAAGGGACTCACGTCTGAGCATACCCTGCCAATGATCAGCATTTTGAATTTTAGACGAGATTCAACTGGGAGCCTATGCAAGGTGTGCAGGTGGGTGCGTACACTATGCCTAGATGACAGACCCAATAGCAGTCTGACTGCCGAGTTTTGGACTACTTGCAATTCCTTCGCAAGAAAACCCGGACTACCAACCAGAAGGGCGTTGGCATAGTCCAAGCAGGCACTTCTAGGCAGAAGGGGAAGAAACTTCCTCAAGATTTTCAAAGTGCCAAAGCAGGTCCCTGCCAACTTCTTCACTTGTTTCGAAAAAGTTAAAATTTTCATCGAACCAGACGCAAGATTTTTTACGGCACTTTTCCCCTCAATGGGCCGGGGAAAACTGGAAGGCCACAGCCTTTCTCTGAAATCCACAGAGAAAGAGCCGTACAAGAGCACCTCAGACTTTCCTTCGTTGCACTTCAGCTGTGCATTCCTCTAGCCAGTGAAAGACAATAGACAGACAGTATTGCACAGCCGCGACAGAGTCATCCTCCTTACTACAGGAAAACAAAAGTTGAATATCATCAGCGTATACCATCACTTTGGCCCCTAATGTCTCTGCGAGATAGACCAGCGGAGTCACATAGATGTTAAAAAGAAGGGGCCTAAGTGATGACCCCTGCGGCACGCTGGTTGTCACCTGCATAGGCAGGGAGGCACACGAAGGAGCCAGATCTGCTGTGACCGGCCATCCAAGTAGGACCTGATCCACTGCAGAGCCGAACCAGAAATACCTATTTCTGATAGACGATCAAGGAGCAGGGAGTGGGGCACAGTGTCGAATGCCGCCGAGAGGTCAGGCATAACCATAGCTGCTGTCCCGCTGGCATCCAAACACTCTCGGATTGCCTCCGTCACCTCTGGCAGTGCTGACTCCGTACTATACGAGGCACGGAAACCGGATTGCTCCGGATAAATGTTATGTTATGTTAAATAATTTATACAGCACACGAATACCAGTGGTGTCTTGGCGCTATCAAACCGAGAAGCAGACAGAAGCATTTGTCATTGAAAAGCCAGGTCTTTATGGCTTTCCTGAAAAGCGTTAGGGAAGATAGATTTCTGATGTTAAACGGGAGGGAGTTCCAAAGCTTTGTGGCTCCCACCACAAAACTCCTTCCACCCCAACGTGCCCTGCGGAAACTCTGAGAGAGTATCACTTTTGCCTCTTGTGATCTCAGGCATCTGTTTGGAGAGTACCAGTGCAGTGAGTGTTTCAGGAACTGAGGGCCAGTCCCGTGCAGTGCTTTATAGGTAATGCACAGAGTTTTAAAACTGATCCGACTTTTGATTGGCAGCCAGTGTAGGCTCTGGAGGTGAGTTCCCACCGACTGGAATTTCGGGATTCCCAGGAGAAGCCTTGCGGCCGCATTTTGGATCATCTGGAGCTTTCGTAATTGCTTCATGGGCATACCAAGGTATAACCCATTACAGTAGTCCAGTTTAGAAAGGATTAAGCAAGTGATTACTGTTTTCCTACTTTTTACGGGAATTAGAGGTAAAATTTTCTTAGTTGTTTTAAGCAGAAAAAAAACAAGATGACGAAACTGCCTTAACTTGAGATTCAAAATCCAGTCTCTGGTCTATCATGACAACCAAGTTTTTTGCTTTAGGGACTGGGATAGATGCTGTGCCCAGGTCATCTGGCCCCCAAATCTGGGACCAAGAGGGGGGAAAATTACCGAACAGAATCGCCTCTCTTTTACCAGAATTTTGCTTGAGGCAACGCAAGCTCATCCACGTGCTAACTGCTGACATACAGTCCCTAAATCTATTTGCTGGTGGTACTGTATTTTTGCTGATGGCTACCACAATTTGGGTGTCATCTGCGTATGACGTTAAAGCCATTCAAAAAGATGTGATGAGAGCTGCCAATTCTGAGATATAAATATTAAAAAGTGTAGGACTTAAAGAGGAGCCCTGTGGTACCCCACATGGTAGTGTAAAAGACAGGGAAGTAAAATTAGCCAATGCGACCGATTGAGTCCTATCCGCTAAAAAGGAAGAGACCAATGCCAGTGCCTTTTCTGAGATACCAAAGGAATTTAAAGTTTTTAACAGAGTTTTATGGTCTACCGTGTCGTAGGCCGCCGACAGGTCAAGCAGGACAAGTGCCGCAGCGCCCCCCTGTGTCTAATACTGTTCTTATTTCATCTGTTGCCTTTATTAGTGCCGTTTCAGTGCTATGTTCTGCCCTGAATCCAAATTGTGCTTCATCCAGTAAGTTGTGTTCATGCAAAAAGGAAGCAAGCTGATTGTTCATACCCTTTCCAGCCAATTTGGCTGGAACTGGGAGGCAAGATATGGGCCTATAGTTGCCTGGGTCTAGTGCATCCAGGTTTGGTAGAATTGAGGCTCTCTTCCATATGGATGGGAAGACCCCTTTGGAGAACATGGAATTGAAAATGCCCGTAAGGCTAATTCCAAGGATTTTGGGGGCTTGTTTAAAGATCAATGGAGGGAATGGATCATGGGGGGATCCTTATCTTATTTTGGAAATAAGCCCAGCTGTCTCCTCAGCAGTTACTGCTGTGAATTTTGCCAGAGTGGGGGCAGGTAAATGTGAGACACGTGATGAGTTGTGATTATGCGAGCTTGCTACATTGCCAAAAGTGGTGAAGATTTGGTCCACTTTGTGTTGGAAATGATGGGCGAGGGCATCAGAGAATTCCTGAGAATTATTTCTACCTTCTCTTTCGGGGGGTGAAGAAAGTTTGGTTACCACCCGTAAGAGCTCTTTGGAAGAATGTTCAGCCTCTCTGATTTTTTTAGAGAAATACATTTTTTATAATCTGCTAAAAGTGTTTTGTATTTGACCAATTCCTGTTCATCATAAATTATTCTCCAGCATCTCTCCTGTCTTCTGCACTCTTGTTTTTTTAGTCTAAGAATGTCCGCGAACCAGGGGGCAGATGGAGTGGTCCGGTTCCTGGAGGATTTTTTTAGAGGGGCTATCCGATTGGCAGTTTTTGTAAGCAGACCTGAAGCCTCTACATAGTTGGTACATTGAGTTGTGACCACCTTCTCGCAGACCTTAG
This sequence comes from Lissotriton helveticus, assembly GCF_964261635.1. Taxonomy (NCBI): domain Eukaryota; kingdom Metazoa; phylum Chordata; class Amphibia; order Caudata; family Salamandridae; genus Lissotriton; species Lissotriton helveticus. The sequence goes on from NC_136058.1 coordinate 38,330,967, forward strand.
CCAAGCTTGGCAAAAGCGAGATAGGTCGGTAGTTCTCAGGTAACAGAGGGTCAAGCGACGGCTTCTTGAGAAGGGGAAGGATCAACGCCTGCTTCCACGTCATTTGAACGAACGCCTCGCGAAGTGACATGTTAACCATTAGATTCACCTCTGGATTAATAGTATCTGCCACTTCGGACAGAAGCCTGGCCGCACACGGGTCAGTATGTGATCCCGACTTTAGTTTCTTAAGGATTCTGAGAGAGCTGAGCAGATCGACAGGCCCAAACGTTCAAAGAATGGAGGCAGATTCTGTCACCAGCTTCCTTAAAGGGGCGACTATAAGCTTCCAGTAGTCGAAAAAATATCTTGAATACTAATTATTTTGTCCCTGAAAAATTTCGCCAAGGTGTTACACCAGGTCTCGGAAGCTGGCGCCACATTAGCCTGGGAGCTGGGGGCCAAGAAACTCTGCTCGATTGCCAAAATTTCTTTCGAATTGTTATTGGCCCGGTTAATGCGTGCGGAGTAATGCTGGCCTTTGGCCACTCCAATAGCTGCATAGTAGAGTTTTTGTTTGGCTCTAAGATCGTATTTGGCAATGGAACAATAACCACTGGAGTGCCATGCTCTTTCCAATACGTTACAAGCATGTTACAGAGTTTTCAACTCAGGGGAAAACCAAGGCTTGGAGAGGGTATTTCTCCTCAGCTTTGGCTGACATGATGCAGATAGAGCACAAACCGAGTCAGATATCCAATCTGCAAACCTAGACACATTTTCCTCCAGGTCCCCTTGAAGGGAAGGCTGCAAGGCTGCCAGAGAGCTACTAAACTGCCCAGGGTCCATTTTCCTAGAGGTCGAGGGGCGATGGCAGCTGGCCAGTCATGAAGGACGCTTAATATCCCATGAGAAAATATGGGAAAGTGGTCCGACCAGGAGACCGGCAACGGCTTCACAACCGAAATGGGGAAATTTGAGCAGATGGTGTCCAAAGTGTGCCCTCCTTGATGGGTAGGATACCTGCCCCATTGGGAGAGCTGGGCCAAGTGAAGGGGTCAAGAAAATCCACAGAGTCGGTCATCTCCATGTGGTCAAGGTGGAGATTGACATCCCCAAGGAGCACATAGTTTGAAAAGCGCAGTGCTCGCTCTGCCAGCGCGTCCCCGCAAGTTTCCAGAAAGACACTGGCTGGTCCAGGCGGCTGATATAACATGGACCCCTCAAGAGTGAAATGAGCAGAAAGTTGTAGGCTGAAATCCAGGACCTCACAGTCACCCCAGAGAGTGGATGTTTCACTGTGAAGGGTCCAGCATTCCCTGTACAGAATAGCCAAACCACAACCTCTGTCAACTGGGCGATCCACCCGATGAACTTTAAAGCCAACAGGTGTAGCCAAGGCCAGGATGGGGTTTGAAAAGGCATCAAGCCAGGTCTCGGTAATGAACAATAGATATAAAAGATTGTCAGAGACCAAGTCTTTAACATCTACTTAGTGCTTCCTCAGTGATGTGGCATTGATAAGGCAGGCACTGATGCTCCCAAGCATGAATAAATTAGCAGACATGTTATTCAGAGAGAGCTCAGGTGTAAATATGTACCCACAGTCCAAGTAGACAGAATCACTTGTAAAACCTACCCAGTTGCCGCTGTGTGACGTGCATGATGGAGGTCTGAGGGATTTTAGGAACTCACTCGATAACTGGGTGTTATTTTTGGTCCCTGATTCAAATCGGGCAGTTATGTACATGAAAGTTTGGAAAACACTAAGAAAAGAAAAGCTAAAAAAAGCCACCTAATTACAAACAGAATTACTTTACTTAAACGAGGACGAGACCTATTGCATTTTCAAAGCTTCTTTGTTACTGTCTGGGAGGAATACACATTGTCCAGCTGCAGAGCCATTCACAGTCATGTGAACCTAGACACTGGTGGAGGCACACATTGGTTAGTTCAAGAAAAGCACAACATTTTAAAAGTGGCATATTCTGAATTGAAACTTGAATTCCGACCATTAATGAAGATTTCAAATTACAAATCATTTGAGTCTAAACATAACATCATTACTTGCTCCCAACCCAAAGTTAGCACATTTTAAATGTAATAAGATTACCCAGTGTTAGTCAATGGGACAGATAGGCTTTATGGTAGTGAAAAACAACTTTAGGAGTTTTTCACCTCTAGGACATGTAAAGCTTAAACATACATGTCCTACTTTTTAAATACAAATCACTCTGCCCTATGAGCCTTCAATTTACGTAACAGTTCTACTGGCATTCATTTCTTTTGGCCATGACTGTCTCATCACAACACTACAATAATGAAAAGATAGAAATGCACTTTCTCTTTACAGTAGTGCAGTTCTTCATTGTAATTTGCAGCATTCTTGCATATTTGGATGAAATGTACCCTGAAAGAAATTAGAAACACCTTATAACAAGAATTGGTAAATGCATTAGGTTTCGCCTATGTGATTAATAATGAGTTTTTTTAGTTATTGTAAATTTCAGCTTGATGAGCAATTGTGCAATATAAGTTACTGAAAGTTGTTAAAAGTGTTATGACTTGTTTATTGAGAAAGGCAATATATTGAACAGTAACTAGTGGTAATATAAAGCGTGGCAATTAGGTTTTGTCAATATTTTGTTAAGACATGTTACACAGCAGCACGGGCTGCTGTGAAGAATGGCTTAAAGATCAAAAAAAGGCCCTAAAACGAGGTCAACGCTGGACGTGCCATAGTATTTTGTTTTAAGCTGTAAGCTGTGTTGTACAGCAGCTAGTGCCATTGTACAACCTGTTTATAAAAATAAAAAAACGTCTGGCATGAGGCTGCGTTGAAAGCTGCAGAGGATGCTTGTCCAGCCATGCATTGCAATACGAGTACTCTTTAGGCTAACATATTTGTATGCTGGATGCGTCCATATTTCAGACAAGCATGAATTCCTGGTAGTTTGGATTAGAAGTATATTTACTGTGGGTGCCAGCATAACAGACAGACACTACTAAATCTCGCCACATCAAATATCTTCCTCAAGACTGGCATGTTCATTCAAGTAATGGCTGATGCATGTGTCTTGGTCAGTCTGTAATTTGCACTTACAACACACAATGGCTAGGGGGAAGGGGCAGGCCTTTCATTCTGCATTGAATCCCATTGAATAGATTAAATGGTTGGAATTGTGGCAGAGGCAAATGCATGGGAACTGTTGGTATAAACCACTATGGAACTGAAAAAGAGTCACTCTTTGGTGTTTTTTTTCTGTTGATCTGCTTTTAGCTCTATATTATTCACTTGTGCCTTAGAATGTATAACCATTCCTTCTGCAACCGTGTAAAATTAGCTAGTTATGTTTAGCTAGGCATCTCAATTTAGTGTCCCACTAAGAGTAGAAATAAATATATGTGCTTGTTTCTGATATATATTGATTAGGTGGCAGGTGTTTGTACATCTCTGAATGCAAGTCCTGTAGGCGTCTCCAGCAATTAAATAAATCCTGAAAATTGCCTAATGGGTCCAAAATCACTTTCTTCAGAGGAATGTGGGGCATTGCACAATAAAACCAAGCTAAAATACTTTGAGGTTGTATAGTTCAATATATTAGGGACCAATTATAAGCATCTGTTATTCCAGAAACACACTTAATTTAAACAATGTAGTGGGGAAATGTGATCAGCTGCACTTGCCAAGTTCTTTTGCATTGCTTCATCTATGCGTCAGGGACTCTTAGTCTTGAGCAATGCCCTTAATGAGAGAAAAGCGAATAAGCACGGAAAAATGCTAATATGAGGAAAAACTAGAATCCAGTTAAAGAATGGCCTCCTGCTTTGCTGTTGCAGAAACCATTTTCCAGCTTATTAGACTGCTTGTTTACTTTATTAAGATGAAGCCAGTACAAGACAGACTTAAAAAAGATAAACCAAGCCAAACCAGATGTGAAGGACAAAAGTCTAAAAACAACTGTGAGTACCCAAGGAAGCCACTCTGAACTTCTTCATTAGAGTTTCAGTGGTTGTAGTAGATCAACACTGTGATTTAACACCATCTCTATCCACACAAATGAGACCTATAATCGGAATGTTCAACTCTTCCCCTGGCTTCTTGGATTCCTTACACTCCTCGCGCTTCACAGACTACCACTCTCAATACCAGAGGTCTTCAAACTTTTTGATGCCGAGACCCCCTTGTAAAACCTTTTTAGGCGTAAGGACCCCCTTACGACAAAAGATTCTAGAAACTGGTACTCATCATCAACAACTATCGACAACCATAAATGCGCCTGTTAGACCTCATCACATCCATCTATCCATCATCCATCATTCATCCACCCACACTTTCACACATCCATCCATCCACCCTTTCATCCATACATCCATCCACCCTTTCATCCATACATCCATCCTTCATCCACCCACCCTTTCATCCATCCATCCACCCATCATTCATCCCCCCACCTTTTCACACATCCATCCATGCATCCATCATTCATCCATGCAACCTTTTATCCACCCATACATCCATCCTTCATCCATCTACCTTTTTGTCCTTCCATTCATACATACATCCTTCATCCATCCACCCTTTCATCCATCCATCCTTCATCCATCCACCGACCCTTTCATCCATCCATCCATCCACCCATCATTCATCCCCCACCTTTTCACACATCCATCCATACATCCATCCTTCACCCAGCCACCCTTTCATCCATCCATTCACCCATCATTCATCCACCCACCTTTTCACACATCCATCATTCATCCATGCAACCTTTTTATCCATCCATACATCCGTCCTTCATCCATCTACCTTTTTGTCCTTCCATCCATACATACATCCTTCATCCATCCACCCTTTCATCCATCCATCCATCCTTCATCCATCCACCCACCCTTTCATCCATCCATCCATCCATCCATCATTCATCCATGCAACCTTGTATCCATCCACACATCCATTCTTCATTCATCTACCCTTTTGTCCATACATCCATACATCCATCCTTCATCCATCCATCCACCCTTTCATCCATCCATCCACCCACCTTTTCACACATCCATCCATCCTTCATCCATCCACCCTTTCATCTTTACATCCATCCACTCATCATTCATCCACCCACCTTTTCATACATCCATCCATTCATCCTTCATCCATCCATCCATCCATCCACCCTTTCATCTTTACATCCATCCACTCATCATTCATCCACCCACCTTTTCACACATCCATCTATTCATCCTTACACCCACCCATCCATCCTTCCTTCCATCCATCCACCCACCCTTCATCCTTCCATTCACACATACATTCATCCTTCATCCACCCATTATTCATCCACCCACCTTTTCTGTGCCTCTCTCATGGGGGTGGGGTCAGTATCTCTCTGCGTCTTCTTCCTTCTTCTTCCTCTCTCATGGGAGGGCATCTCTGTGCTTCCCTGCTTGGGGGGGTGGGGGGGAGCAGACAGGCTGTATAAACACCTCACCGTGAAGAACAGTCTCAGGCACATTTCTCCTGCACAGGCGCCAGGTATGAGGGCTCGTGGGACTTGAACCAATGACTCTAATCTCCTTCTGCTGTTTACTATGTGTGTTTGTAAAGCGCTCTGATACCTACGGCTTAAGCTAGCGCTATATAAAACGTTAAAAATAAAAATAAACCCCACAGCTAAGTCCATTGATTGAATTCAAAGGGCTACAGCCTCCTGCCCCAGACACCCCCCCCCCCCCCCCCTCTCCCTCTCCCCAGCACGTGTAAGTGAGCCCGGCTGAAACTGCTTCGGGACACACAGAAAGGCACACCCGAGTACTTCACAGAAGACCTTTACTTGTTAATGAGGCGTGAATTAGGCCTCCGCCGTGATCACCCGGCCTCAATCAGCCTGACGCCAGGAACTGCTGCACGCTGCAACAGAATCTGCGACCCCCTTCCCAGGACTCCACGACCCCCCTGGGGGTCGCGCCCCACAGATTGAAGACCTCTGCTCAATACTGACAACACTGTCAAGTTTCAGCAAGCTACGTAACTGACTTTCTGCTGGTACTATCTGATCCTGAAAGAATTAGCGCAGTTACAGCTGCTAGCAGTACTACTCACTGCCTTCTCGCACATCGAATACAGCATGCCTCTGCCCATGCACCTAATTTCCTCCTCTCTCTTCCTAAGTGGCCACCACATGACTCACTTGATAAGTTCTATCTACTGGATGCCAAGAGAGAGCACAGTAGCAGTTCAATGCCATCCCTGATGGAACCTCCCTGGAGAGCAGAGGGAGCAGATGGGTACATACTTGCACACAGTAGAGCTCGATTAGGACTGTCCACTTCTGTGGTACATGTGAAGTAGGCAATGAGGTCCGTCCCATCAGAAATTGGCTTTGCAATCATTACCTTCAAATAAGTGTGGATGCCAAGAAGGGCTTCAAGCGTCCGCTGATGAAAGCATTCCCAAATGTACTTTTAACATATGGGTATACAAGTGCAAAAAACAATCAAACCAGAATCATTGTAAGAGATCTCCCAAGTTTTACCCACAACACCAAAACTTGGCAGGAGGAATTCACTTTAAAACTCACCATCTCTTAGTATTCAGGGAGACAGCATTCTAGGTGTCACTTAAAACTCAAACAAAAGAAATGGGATAAGTGCATTTTGCAGTAGGCAAACAGAGTTCAAACAAGCAACGATTGAAAAAAGAAAAACTGCCATTGGGGCCTTCTTCGACCCTAGTGGGACCAGTGAGTGACCGTTGCCCCGGGTATGGACTGGTGAGTCCCGCTGCGATCAGAGTTTGGCTTCCCAGGATGCAGAACTGGGATTACGAGATCTCCACGTGCTTAGCTCATGGCACTCGGGCAGCGCAATAGCTTTAAAGCAAGTCTGTAGCTTTAGGATGCAATAATGAAGAAATGACGCAAACAACAAATAAATAGAATAGATATAGAAAGAAATAGAAAAGCCAGTAGAAAACAGAAGAGTAGAAGAGCAATGAGGAAGAAGAGGGAATAAAAAAGATAAAAAGAGATGGAGGGAAGTAAAGAAAGAGTAAGAACAAAAGAAGAGAGTACATGTCAAAAGGACGACTGTAATACGTACCTTAAAGAAACAAGGAAGAGAATGAGAGGCAGCAAGGGACAATGAAGACAGCACACCCAACTAGGGGCAACACAGCACACCAGAACATCCATAAAACAAATAGAAGCCGGAGCGGAAACATGGAACACAAATGGAGTCTGGAAAAATACATTAAACCTGTAAAAAGGAACAAATAAACATAGAATAAATCGGACGCTGGGATGCATATTTCAACAACAGGACGCTTAATAAGAATAAAAAATGAGATAAAAACATGGAGAAGACAAAAATGTACCTGTGAAGGAAACAATGGGTTAATTAAATCGAATCTAGAGATAACAATGGAATTTAAAAAATAGGAAATAAGACCACAATTACAATGAGATAATGCAACAAAGGTAAAATACAAGAATCAAGAGCCAGACGAAGAGGGAGTCGTCTCCACTGACGTAGTAGAGTGAGATTGAATAAATCTGCGGAGGTCAGCTGGATCCTCAAAAGTGGAAGTCTTGTTGAGAAAGGTGACTTGGAAGAGACACGGATGGAATAAACCATATCTTGCACCTAAGGAACGAAGCGTAGGGCAAAGATCCAGAAACTCTTTACGACGTTTAGCAGTCATTGAAGAGACATCCACGGAAATAAATACCTTGGTACCATGCCAGGCGAGATTCTTTTTTGGATTTAACTGCATTCAGAACAAGCAAAAGGTCAGTGAATTGCAAAAATAAAATAATTATGCCACGGGGCTTAGAAGGCGCAGAAAACGAAGAAAGGCGGGGACCCAATCTATGAGCATGTTAAATGTTCAATTTGGTGGTAGCCGGGAGCTCCAAAAACGAAGGCAAAAAAGATGCAAAGTATCTGACGGGGTCATCTCCTTCAAATCTTTCAGGAAGTTCATAAATGTGCAAATTATTGCAATGGTTTCTATTTTCCAAATCCTCGGACGCTCTTTTCAGCTGTTAGACCTCTAACTCCAACAAGGATAACTTGGCAGATGAGACTTGTACTTCATCAAGTTGATGTTCCACCACCGTGATACGGGAATCCATGGAAGACCATTTGTCGTCCAACATTTGTAAAGAAGAATTAGTTTCTTCAATGAATGGACGGTGGGCGCGTAATTCCTCCCAAACCATGTCTAAGGAGACCGGATAGGCAGACTTAGGGGGAAAAGGAGGATCCTGTTTAAGTCTCTTGCCTGTAGTGGAGGATAACAGCCCTTTAGACAATATGGTATTGGTCTGTCCTGCAAAATCAAGGCAGTCACCGTTTGATGGTAATTGAGATAAACAAGAAAATGTATTAAATGTATAGACACTGGTTCCAGAGGTGGCAGGAGTATTTGCTCCAAATTGGGGGTGTTGTAAGAGACCTCTGCTCCTACCCATGGAGTGGTGTTGAAGGCGAGTGGAGATACTACTGCCCTCGCCCATGTGCTCTTCTGCCAAAATGCAGTTCCTGCAGGCACTACCCCACTGAGACGTTCTTGCATATATCTAAACCAGACACAGTGGAATGGAGTAAATCTGCAAAGAAATCGGCATTGCAGCAAAGTTTGATAAGCGTATGTAATGAAGGCTAAGGCATATTATGTAAGGCATGCAGTATGGATAATAACAAAAGGCCCATCTCTCTAGAGTCTAGATGTATAACAAGTGCAACAAATTCATGGAAGAAAAGGTAAAGCGCGACGAATATCGAAGATATAGAAGTCATGAGTATCCCAAATGTTACTTAACTAAAATATAGTGGTATAGTCCAGTGTCCCAGAAAAGAGCAGTGCATAAAGGTTTAGACATCATTTCCTGTTTCCCCTAAGAGAATGGATCCTTTTCCACAAAGCACTCGTTGGAGACCCTGTCTTTACCATCAGAAGGAGGCATCATATTGGCATACACCAGGAATCTTTAATTGGTTTTTAGTAACACACACGCACAGGTCTAAGACAGGTAATTATTCAAACGCTGACTAGTTTCATCCCTGATGAAAACCGTCACCCCCAGAGTAGTTCTAGACCTTGTATACCATCTTTAAGGTAACAGGGTGTCCCAAATAAATAAGTAGGTATGTTAGGTATGTTAACATGTATAAAATGCTAAACAATAAAATCATCAATACATGCACTGGGGTCTATGCACTTTCAGTGGTTCATCCTGCGTGCCCTCCCACCCCCTCCCCCCTGCAGAAAACATCTGACAAACCTCCTCACACTCGTTTGGCCTGCAGAGGGGGAGCCGCAACCGCGCCTTGGAGAACAGGTGAACAGGCGAACAGGCAATCAGGTGAATAGGAGCCTGCAAAGTGAGAGGCGGTGGCTGGTGGAGGGAAGGAGAGACGAAAAGAGAGAAGAAAAGACGAAAAGCAAGTGCGGCAGCCGTTAGAGGCCGCCGCAAAGTAAGAGCCGGGGGTGGACCCAGGGAGGCGGGTTGACTAGGTCTTCCCAGCCTGCGGCCCCCCGTGTGCTCCGCTTGTGTGCCCACCTTTGCCCGATTGCCAGTCGCCACTTGCATTTTGCAGTTTTTCGTTATTTTTTCGTTATTTGCCATCCCCTGCCACTCTTATTCATCAGCGCAAAAACCAAAAACCAAATTAAATAAAACAAAACCAGCAGCAAATCAGACAACAAACCAGATAAACCGACAACAAACCGATAGTAACCGGTAATAAACCTACAACGCCATTCACCACAATTCATTATAAACTTATTACAAACTTAAAGGGCCAATCTGCACCGCCCTCTTCGCAGCAGTATGAGGTCGGGGAGACTACGAGGCGAGGACACCACAGCATCCACATCACAGGGGAAGACAAAGAAAGCCAAGGGGGGTCCCCCAGGCATGACCACCAACGGGGTGGCGGAAGAGGTGGGGGAGGAAATCGAAGGGACAGCCATGGGCAGGGGTAAGAGCCCCGCAAAGTTAGCCCAGGAAGTTCAAGGCTTTAGTACAACAGCCCCCGCGACTGACTCTGCAGACCTCGCGAAAAACCCCCGGGGTACGCAATATCAATCTGATATTCCTGGTTTACTAAGCTCGGATGAAGGAGCCAACAGGATAAACAACAAGGACAGCACAACCAGCAGCCCTGCTGTGAATAATGAAGGATACAATTTGAGAGATGTAACATCACTCCCGGCACATAGTGAACAGGCCCCGCACTTAAAAGCAAGTAAAAGGGCACTGATCACGGACTTCCTCAAAGTCTGTCAAAGACTTTCCACCGGTGGGAGTGGGAAGGCACCCCCATCACAAGACTCCGGCTCCAAATACAGTAGCTTACAACATAATGCTGACATGGAGGGCACAAACAAGGACGCCCAACGGTCTGTACCACCACCATACCGGCCGAGATGTTACAGCGAACCCAGCAAAGCCCAGACTGCAAAGCCAAGAAGGAATTCTGGGAGCAAGGGGTCCGGCCCTCTCTGGTTAAACGTGTTAAAGATCCAACAAATAGCTAAAGACTTAGAACAAGTTAAGGGGGAACCAGCCATTCTGCCACCACAAATGACCAACATACTGCCGGCGCGCGCCCTAGTACACTGGGCCCCGGACGTGGCTGACGACTCGGTTTTTCAAGAGCCGAGTTTGCAGAATGCACATCTAATTCACAACACGTCCACGGCTGCAACAGAGGAATACCCTCAGCATTCTCAGGTGTACCCTCGCGTTGAAAAACCGTGCCCAACGCCACAGGCTAACTCTCACAGTCCAAGGTCCAGTCATCCCACGCTGGGCTTGGAAAAAAAGCACTACTCTCTTCCCACCGGACGAGTCACAGAAGACTCCGACGCTATCAAAGAAAGTCCGACACCGAAGCTACAGCAACTAAATTCAACAGCAATTGACACTGAAAAACTCGAACTATGCTCACGCAAGTTATCAGCTCAACACAATCAATGCCCTGGGAAGGAAGAGAGCCGCAATTATTAAAGACTATGGAAACCATAGGAGTCGCCATGTCCTACCACGCGGACAAATTGGACACTCAAGTTGACCTGCTCCACCTCCTGGCGTCTCACGTCCAGGGGATTGAAGCAAACCTTCAGGAATTAAATACCATGATTACCAAGGTTCAATTGAATAAGGACCATACGTTCTACACTTGTCACTGCTCCAATATAATAGACAAATTAGCCACAGTTCCCAGTCTGATGACCCAAATACTGGGGGCTGTTAAGGATTCGTCAAAAGACTTCCCCACGGAAACAACCACAACATCAAGCGATTTAACCGGCAATCAGAAGCTTAAAGAGGACCCCGGTAGGCTGACAAGGCTGACCATTGCCAGCAGGGGTGAAGGGAGCCCGGAATCGCAAGACTATCCACACTCCCCCCCCAGCAAAGGAAAACAGGTCACCAGCAAGCCCAGCAAGCCCAGATGACAACAACCTGGTTAACCGCATAGAGGCAGCCGAGATAATTCAGGAGCCAACTCCCAACGTCGCGCCAACCGCTAATTACATCAAACAGGCTCCAACGCTTACAAAGAGAGAACGGAAGCGACTAAGGAAAGCCAGAAACGCAAAAGCAAAAGCACACAACCGAAGGGCCCCTCAAACTTCTCCGGAAAAATCCATTAACAATTCCATGACCAAGGAAGCTAAACAGCACTCCGAGTGTGTCCCACTCCTAACTAAAACAATGTCAGAGCAAGGGACCACGTCGAGGGATCCTTCATGCACCAAGGCACCCTCATTTTCAAAAGGAGCAACAGGTCACACTATGACAAATCAGAACGTATTAAAAGTGTTCAGTATCTTTAAACCAGTGGGACAAAAACCAGATCGTAAGGAACCACTTCAAGAGCCTGGAATCAACATAAACACCAATCAAAGGACGGAATTAAGCAACAAGAATTCATCTAGCCAAGTCCCGGACATCAACAGCCAAGCTATCTTAGTCAATGCCGCAAAGACCAAGGGAGCGAACTTACGAGACACACAGGGTGGCGAATTTCATATTCCAGCCCCCAATGGACAAGACCTCGCCAACAGCGCACAGATGGTAAACTCACATACACCAGAGCTAGAGGTCGACCAGCCAGGAACGGCCCCTCCACCTAATGAAGAGAGTAGTCGACCAAAAATCCTAAAGCGGTCCACGTCAAGCAACAAAATCGAGTTTATTCCACAATATTGTTCAAGAGGGTCCTACGATATCCTGAATAGAGGGGCCATCTTAAGACTTCTAGAAGAATTCCCAAGCCTACATTACTTAAAATCGAGCGACCTTGAATTAATAGAGTTCAAACCAAACCCTCTTCAATTAGGCTCAGACTCGACGATCACAACTTGGACCAACCATACCATCACAGATCAAATCCTGTCTCATAGGGAGGTCTTCGCCGCATGGGGCATTGAACAAAAAAAAGTGGAGCCTGCACGTTATCCCAGCCCGCTGCGGAAACAAACCCCAAAAATAAGCCTTTTAAAAAATGCCAAAGGGCCAGATTTAAGAAGCAGTACCGAAGTGGAAGTGCAGCAACTAAGACAAATCACAATCACATTCGCTCACCAAGAGGCAGATACGCCCGAAAGGCCCCAACACGCTATTCGGGCTCAATCTCACAGGAACGCAGCTTGAATTGATAGTAGAGCAACGATGGGGGAAAAGCAGGGTTGCAAGATCTGCTCATGGAACATCAATGGCTTGAATACAAAGATGGAGGAAGATGACTTTATTGAGTTCATAACCCAATTTAAAATACTACTGTTCCAAGAAACATGGCAGACCAAAAATTCGCCTTTAGTGGGATATAAAGAATTCTTTGTTCCAGCCCAGAAGGAGGGACGCTCCGGTAGGGCCAAAGGGGGCCTATCCATCTTCATATCAACAGATTTCACCTGGTCACCAATTCGCATCGACTTAGACTCAACATGGATGCAATGCATCAAAGTGAAAGTTTCCCCTAACCTGGGCCTTCTGATCGTGAATCTCTACATGCACCCCAGCGGAAAACACAAAGGGAAAAGGTTAAAACAACTAGTCACCACTATCAAGACTTTGAAATCAACCTACCCAAGCGAAAACATGATTATAACGGGAGATTTCAATCTGAATCTAACTCGTGGACAGGAGGGAACCCTCCCCGCTCATATCGAGCCACGGCAGGGTAATCAACGCAGACAAAGCGCATTGGGAAGGAAATGTGCCTCTGAATTGGAAGCTCTTCATCTGTATACCCTAAATGGGAGAGGCCATCTGGACAGACCAGCTGCCCTAACGAGGGTCTCTAAGACCTCCGGCTCTACCTTAGACTATACCCTGGCTGACCCCGACCTATTCCACCACATAAGTGATTTCCGGATTCAGGAACGCGTAGAAAGCGATCATTTTCCACAGACCCTAATCCTGACCATTCAACCTACAAAGTCAGAGAAGACCGCGCCATTGTCCTTGAATACCCAAATCTTTAATCTAAAACGGCTAAACTGGAACGAAGGAAATCTCTCTATCTTAATGGCATCATGCCACGAATTGTTCCAACTATCTGAAACAACGAGAGACATAGTCAAAACGTGGGAAAACTTCGTAATGGAGATCAACAAGAAACATCAATCCAACAACAGAGGACGCCAACCCATAAGAAAAAGAGGTGGGGAATGGTACACACCGAAACTGCGCCAACTAAAAAGGCAAATAAACGCTCTCCTCAGGGCCGAACGCAAAAAAGATCCCCAGCTCTCACAACCCACGCTGAATACAATCGAATCTCTAAAAAAAGAACTAAAAAGAGAGATTAATCTGGCAAAGCGAATGCACAGGGAAAAACTAGCGTGCTCCATACTCCATGCAAGCAAATTGCAGAATTCAAAATATTTTTGGCCAAAAATAAACTTTATGCTAAATGGCAAACATCGCCAGTTTAACTCAGACATGACGGACCAGCTCTGGAGTAGCCACATCGACCATTTGTACAACTCCTCGTACAATTCATTTACGGACAATAACACCGAGCATCTTGTGGAGCTTCCCCGGTCCAGCCCGAGTAAAATGCCAGTTCCAAAAATCACTGGGAATTTACCGACACCAAAGACTACAGGAGACATGGAATTGTTCTCACTAAAGCAAGTCTCAAATACTATAAAATCATTGAGAGCAGAAGGAGCGCCCGGTCCAAACGGTCTTCCCAACGCCTTATTTAGGAAAGACCCATCGTTTTGGACCAGCCAACTAACACCTTTATTCGTTCAGATTCTAAAGACCGGAAACATTCCGGAATCATGGAGAGGCAGCATTCTGCATCCTATCCATAAATCCGGGTCCCGCTCAGACCCTAACAACTACAGGCTTATAGCCTTAATAGACGTGGAGGCTAAGATCTACGCTTCCAACTTGTTGGCAGAACTGGAATCCTGGGTGAGCAGTACAGGGATAATTCCACGGACACAAACAGGCTTTCCGCCAGGACTGGGCACCTTGACCAATCTATCCGCATTAACCCTCCTTGTTAACAAAGCCATCAATAACTCCACCCCGCTGTACACCTGTTTTCTGGACCTTAAAGCGGCCTTTGATAAAGTGCCTAGATCTAATCTTTGGGCCAAAATGAAAACCTGGGGCGTGCCGCCAAAGTTGCTGGGAGCAATTATCGAGCTCTATACAGATACTTGGGTCCAAGTGAAAAAAGGAGACGAGCGACGCCTGACAAGGAAATTCTATACAACCAACGGTTTAAAGCAAGGCTGCGTTCTGGCCCCCAGCCTCTTTAACATCTACACCGCAGACCTAGAAAGTGACCTAAGCACCATCCAGGGAGACCCACCAAAATTGGCCCACTCACCTATAACAAGTATTCAATACGCAGACGACATCGTGCTCCTTTCAAAAACCCCCATCGGTTTACAACGCTTGATCTCCAAACTGTCGCAGTACCTCGCGAACGCACAACTGATTACAAACTTAAAGAAAACTAACATCATATGCTTCGGTGGTTCCGGAAAAAAAAAAAAAACTTTCGTCTGGAGGATAAATTCTACCCCTTTAATCCAGGTAGATCATTATAAATACCTGGGAATCTTACTGGACCACCGTTTAAAGTTTAAACAGCATTTAGAACAGGGGGAATCCAAAGCAAAGCAGCTTCAATTTGCTTTCAAAACTGTTCAAAAGCAATTAAAAGGTCATTCCACCGGCCACATCCTTAACATCGTAGCCGCCAAATTTCTGCCATCATTGACATACGGCTCTGAACTACTGGCAATCCGGGACGCCACAGCGTTAAATCTCGCCCAATCTAAGCTGTTCAAAACTCTTTTCTCAATCCCGAGACATATTTCGCAAGCCCAAATTCGTTTGGAGTTCGGTCTCACTAACCAGCTCCCAGCAAGACAAGGAGCACTCGCCAAATATTATTGGCGTATGAGGGACGCAGAAGACGAATCCCTGGCCCACCTATGCTGGTTAGAAGTCGAAAAACAGGCCGGGCTACCAGACTCAATTTACAAGATCTTGAGGCATGCTTTGGAGACATTAAAACTAGAAGAATCTTGGCATCTGTCCATGACATATTCCGCTTTCAAACTGATAGTCAAGAAAGCAGTCAAACAATCATCACTATTCATGGACAAAGCAGCAGTGGCTGGCAAAAGCCATGCCTGGATCGTTTTGCCGTCCTATACCTACCTAAAACCACAGGATAATCTGAAAGAATGCTTCAGGGACCACTATAAAAGGAAATTAAGCCTTTTAAGGCTGGGTTGCTTCTCGTCCAAAGACCTCACACCCAAATGGCTACGGCTGTGGGCAACTTCCGAGTGCCGCCTCTGTGGCAACGGCGTAGAGTCTTTACTGCATCTTATATGCATATGCCCGGCACTTCAAAATCTAAGAAAAACGCTTCTTCGATCTCTCTTAAGAGAAGCTCAGGTGAGAACTTGCAGGGCGGCGGTGATAAGATGCCTAAGCGGTTCTTGGATAGAACTCTCATGTAAAACCATAACATTTTTGAACCTCGCCGCCATAGAGTTGGAAAAAAGGGCACCACCCAAAGAGGTCTCTGGACAATAGACCAGGCTTTGGCAGACCACAGACTTTTCCACTCCCCTCCCTTTTCTCCAAACGGTTGTCTTTTTGTATTATACGTAAAAAATAACAAGCTTGTTTTGTATAATCATTATTCTTTTAAACTTTTTCCTTTTATCATGAGTCAAAATCAATGTGTCCCAAGCAAGAACTCACATCATTTGTTTATTCTTTTCCTTTTAGACCTTTTTTCTGTTACTTTTGTAGAGCATGATATCAATTTTTAACTTGATTCAAAGTTTATCTTGTGTTGTTTTTATGATGTAAATACCGCTTGCATGGTGGTAAGTCCACCCTTTTATGATTTTTAAAAAAATCAAATAAAGTACTTAAACCAGTGGCACATCCACAAACGGGTTTATAAGTACAAATGGCCCAAATACTCGTGATAAATTGAACTATATCAGACATGCGAATAAACTACTTGGACTGTTACTGTGTTAGTTGGTGAAGTATTCACATACATTTACTGATGATTGAGAATCAAGTTGATTTTTCCACACGCTCTTACACAAAATGAAGATGGTTACACAATTATATATATTTGATACTAAATATGGTTCTCACTTTCGGCACTTGCATAAAAACTGTGTTTATAAAATATTAAAACATAGCATCATAGAATATCCCGTAGTAAAATGTCAAAAGATTGTAGGAATCTTGTTGAGAAACAGATTCAATTATGTAACGTGATGAAAAATTCTGCAGCCCCACTGATCTGTGCATAAACAAAAGGGAAACAATCTATAACCACGAATAGAAGTCTCACTATGTAATTTGAATTTAGGCCTTCCTCAGCAGTTAATGCAGGGAACAATCTTTAATTCCGAGTCTACCTTTCACCCTTCTCAATTAAGTATAATAAACGTGTTTTTGCGTATTTTAGATTAACTAGGCTCTCATTTCAGGGTGCACAGAATTATCTAGTGGTAAAGTGCTGAGAGAGCACAAATCTGAAATTGTAGAAGTGCACCATATTTACAAGCACGTAGTATTAGTTTAGCGTGGAATATACAAGAGTGTCGACATATATAGAGAAAATATATGAGTGTTTAATTAGAATAGATGCATATATATAAGTGTGAAAAACTAATGTAGAGGTTGTAGAAATGTTAAAATGATGTTGGAGTCACACGTTAGATGGCTAAGTGAAAACGAAATGTAATTCTGCAAACCATGAAAATGTGTAGGCCACATGGCATTTCACAAGAAACAAAAGATGCTGCTACACTTTTAAGTGACTTGGATTCTAATGTCATTTTACTGCAAAGTATTATTAACCATAGAATTGAAGTATATGTTTTATATAGATGTGTTATATTTTAGTAATGTGTGTTAGTTAAAATACTGTTTAAACAAAGAAATTTAATGTGCATATTGCAGAGGCCCGTTTCATGTAATTCTAGTAGGCCTGAATAGATAAAGTCGCTACTTTGATCTGCATGAGCTCGTTAAGGAGAGGTCGCACAGAGCACGGACGATAGGTCTGTTCAAAGATGTTTTATGACTTCTAGATATGGCAGATGCTGGAATTTGGGGCCTACCGAGAGAGTGTCTGTTTGCAGGTGCAAGGGGGACTTAAATCAGAAATAATCAATAGGCCCTTGTTCAGAGGCGCCAGGCACAGGCCTGTAGGAGTCTTCAGGAATTTTAGGGGGTACCGCCTGGTCGAAGAGAAGCCTGGGAAGCAAGGTCAACTTTAATGAAGAGTCCCGAGGAGCACCAGCACAGAATTTGCCGCTCAAAACTGCACCACGTGAGAGGCGTCTCAAGGGGCGTTCCTATTGGAAATGTGATTTTGTATTAGGGAAAGCACCCCGGGGTGGAGTTAGAGCAGATGATCTGAGGAGCCTAAGAGAGCAGATGGGTAGGCAGATAGAGAACAAAGACTTCGACTTTGAGACAAAGACTAAGGGAAGTGTGTGATCTTCTTTGGAAGTCACCACTGCTGACACCTTTTTAGGTAAAGATCTTGTTAAGTAGGGATGTCACTTAGTCTAGTGTAGGGACAGACTAACCTGTATTTTTTCCTTTCTGTAAATGACTCTCAAGTTGCAACTCACAGCGATTCTTGCAACTCTCATGGTATTTGAGATATTTTTGATAATTTCCTTTTGTCGATTGAGAGCATTCAGAGAGTACCTTTTTATATTGATACCTGTATATCTTTTGAACCTTATTCTGAGATGTTTGTATCTCCAGATACTTTTGGCTTTAAATTAAACTTTTTAACCTTTTCCAGTGGTAAGTGGTTCTTTAGAGTGGTGTAAGTTCTTTCTTGACTAACCTAGTAGTGGATTGCCTTTTACTCAATGACAGGTACCAACGATTCAGTCGACTTGAGCTGGGATCTGGTAAGATAACAATAGACCAGAAATCCCGCGTTATCAGTTGGTAGCAGAGTGAGGATGGTTATCTTCTTGAGGAAGGTAATCTAGACTAGGTTAGTTTACCCCAAGGTCCCTAGAGTTCGAGAGGTGGCCTGCCGAAGAAGGCGCTGACGGAGAGAGAAAAGCAGGAGTATCGGACGAGAGTGAGTATAACAAGGGTCATGCGTGGACAGATTGCGGTGTTTTGTGTTGTATTTGTATTGTAATGTCTTGCGGAGTTGAATGCCTGTAGCGTGATTGTGAGAAGGTTGTGAGCGCGCGCAACCTGGTAAAATCTTAAGTTCGGGGGAGAGCTTAAGTGGTTCGGGTGTATCGAACATCCAGAGTAATTGTCGACCAGAGTAAGGGGGTCATGAGGTACCATTGACCGCCGCAGGACCGAGATAGGGGGAGTGTAAGAGTGAGTGTGTGAGTAACGGACGCTGGTCGAAAGTTACTGTGTGTAAGTAACCTATCAGAGAAGGCGATTGTCTGGACGTAAACGGAAAGACATTTCGTCAGTTGCGGTGACAATTACAGATAGACTGGGCGTACAGTCAAAGGAAAAGTGATCGCTTGGACGGAAGTAATCATTTTTCAGAGTATGAATGGGATGAATGCATAACCGTGGAGACAAGCTGAGAAAGGAGGGGTACCGCTGCGAAGGGGGACGAGTGACGTCAGCGAGAGTCGCGCAGAGATAGGCCGGTTAGTGAGAAGCCGCGACGTGATAGGACGGTTGGTGTGACGTCGGCGAGAGCCGCGACGGGATTGGGCGGCTGGTGTGACGTCAGTGAGAAGTCGCGTTCTGATAGGCCAGTTAGCGAGAACTGAGCTGAGATTGGTGGGTTGTCATCGGGAAGTAAATAAACGCGGAGAAAATAGAAATATTGTAGGTTTTGAACATGAAGTGTTTTAAATGTTTGAGAGAGATTTTTAAGAGAAAAAGAAGGAACTCTTATTACGGGGAAGAGGCACCGCCAGAGGGTACACCAGCTTACTATATGGCAGCGAATGTTGGCTTGCATACGATACTATGGATTAGTGAATGGAATAAGATTTCGGAAGGGAATGAAGAACTGACGTTTCCTAAGTATGGGATGTTCAAGTTAGAGGCGTTACATCGGTTGAAATCAATTATGTCCTCATTGAATCCTCAGCCTAGACCAACCCAGTTCGAGGCCCTTAATGCGTGGCTTAGGGTGGCACACGACAGAAATATGAACAGGCGCCAAGACAGGTTGAAGCGATCAGTAAGGGCAGTGTGAGATGCCAAATGGGATGCGGACGCCAAGAGATGGAGGGTACAGGCTATTGAGGTGGATAAATTATACCCAGTGAGAGAGGTGACAGGAGAACAGAGGCTCATGGAAGAGGATGAGGAGAGCGAGTCGGAGGACAACTTGATAAACAGGTTGCTAATAGATAGACCGCCTCCGAACGTTGGGAGAATGGAGGATAGGGGACTCGCAAGGGATGATGGGCCTGCCATAGAGGGATATGTACCACTCCCTATATCAGAGTGGACACCGCCCAAAAGAGAGGAGACACCTCAGCCTAGTACAGTACCGACAGTAGTCGGAAGGTTTGTGGTGCAGAAGGTACTGGAAACAGAGAGAGTTGAGTCCTATGGGTTGCCAGACGCTCTACAAGTACCCGTTACCATAGGTCCTATAGTATCGATTTACAACCCCGAGAGAGACAGAGAAGAAGAACAGATGAGGTTAGATAGAGAGAGAGCAGAAATGGAAAGGAGAAATAACACGACAAATGCCTGGAGACAATTGCCAGGACCATTGACGTGGAGCACCCCATTTGATCCAGCAGTGGGTCCCGCAGCAGAACAGGGGGTTAGAGAGGACCGATGGACCTGAGGGGACCACGGCCGAAATCCTTTAAGGAGTTGAGGGCCGATTTGAGAGAATGGGAGGGGTCCACAGAAGCACCAACAAGCAGGCCAAGAAAAGAAGCAGAATGGGGAAGCCGAGGCAACGGAACATTGTCTCACTGCGGGGCTAGTGCAAGTAGTCAGGAGTGGGATGGTAACAGGCCGGAGAACAGAGGAGTAATACGTCCTAATGATGGGAGGGACCAGCAGGAGCGAGATGGTAGAAGCATGGAGTGTGAAGAGATGTCTCGGCTCTTTGAAAAGGGTGGAGACCAAATGGTACTAGCATACAGAGATAGGTTTAGGTGCACTCATCACGCGCCAGGGGAGAATGTGCAACACTGGAATAGGGGGAACAATGAAAGATCTTGCCACACATCGGGTGATCAGAGGTCACAGACCAATTGTGAAGAAAGGGGGAGTAATGGAATGTCATACCATGCATCTAGGGAAATCATGCAGGATGGGACTGGTGGGATTACGAGAAATGGGAAAGTGTTTCACCATACACCCAGAGAGGATGGAACTGCATGGGACCTGGAGAGGTGGGAACAAGGGAGGACTCCCCATAACTCGCCTGAGCCTAGACGTAGGACTCGGAGCTGGGATGGGAGAGATGTGAATGGACCCCCTAGAACTAGCATACTGAGAGCTGCAGTAAAGGCCAAAAGACTCGATGTCACTAGCTTAAAATCTGACCTGGATGAGATAATAGATGGGACATTGCCTTTAGAAAGGATTGACCTGTATGAACAAGATGAGTTACTGTTTATAGCAAAAGATATTACCCGAAAGGCAAGAGCAACTCATGAGAAACTGTCTGGACTGGCAGACAAGTATATGGTAGACTTGTCCAGAACGAGGACATTACAGAGTAACCATAGGTTGCAGTATTCAGATCAAGACTTAGATGAGAAGAGAACTACAGGGTTAAAGACACACATAAGGGAACTGATAGCAGGAATAAGAGTGTGGAGAGATCTGGACAAGTGGGAAGAGAGGTGGTCCAAACGGGGTACTGTCAGGAGGAGCACGAGTGTGATGTCTCCGGAAGGAAGGGTAATGCAGATGGAGGCATTTCCTTTGAGGGAAATATCGAATGGGAACTATGTACATGTGCCCTGGAGTAGAGGAGATTTGGCTGCATTTACCAACTCATTTCCGAAATTAAGGGACAATCCGGATGAGTGGTATAAGCAGGTAGAAAGGTTTGTGAATATATCGAAGGTATTGTGGATTGATTTGAACACCTTGTTTGACATTGTGGTGCCAGGAGATTTGTGGACATCATGCAAGACTAGCGTCGAGTGGCCAACGGTAGAACCCGAAAGGGATGCTGCCACAAATGGACCGTCTGAAACTGTAATGTTGAAATATGAAAGAGTAATAACTTGGCTGAAGGAAAAGGTCCCACCCCAAGACATAGATTGGGTAAAAATAGACCGAACAAGACAGGAACCCAAGGAGACAGTTCATGAGTTTTATGAGAGATTGCTGAAAACATTCAAACAATACAGTGGACTCGATGTAATGGACCCCAAGGATATAGGACAGTTTGTGTCAAAGTTTGTATTGGGGTTGAGACCTGATATTTGTTTGATGATTCAGCAACATTTGATTTGTTGGCAAAACAGACCATTAGATGAGATTTTGAGGTATGCCAGGTACTGCAGCGATGAAATAGATTCCAAAGCAAAGAAGCTAAAAGAGAAGCTGATGGTAGTACAGTTGCAGTCAGCTGGAAAGGGCGGACAGCAGCAGCAGGGTACAGGGACAATGAGACGGAAATCAAGCAATGAGAATAAGAACAGTGAGGAAAGCGTGGGACCTAGAGTTGACATTGCTACGTTAAAGAAAACGACAAAGTGCCACCAGTGTCAGCAGGTGGGGCATTGGAGACGCGAGTGTCCCTATAACCCTGAGAATGGAGAATTAGAGGTAGAGGAGGAGGTTCCAGAGGTTCCAGTTCAAGGGGTACCAGTGCCGAGAATCAAGGTTGTCAAAGGGGGGACTTATGCTCCACGAGCTCAGTTTCCGCAGCCACCAAAGATTTCGACCGGGGGAAAGGTTTTTAGACAAATGCCTCTTTTCATAAACGAGGAAAAAAGTTATTACATTGATCCATTGACTGGCCAACGTGTAAGCAAAGAAGAGGACTGTACCCTCGGGGCAGTTCTGGAAGTGGATCAAAGAGGACCGTTTGTTGAGGCTGAAGTGGCAGGGTGTCCTATGACATTCTTGGTGGATACTGGAGCTACTCGATCAACTTTGAGATCAGCAGTGGTTCCGGATCTACCAATGTCGGGGGAAACAATTCAGGTGGTAGGAGTCGCAAACAAGAGAATGACTAGCCCTTTGACGGAACCAGTGTCAGTAAAAATCGGAAATTACATGAATGAACATCAGTTTGTAGTATGTGATTCAAGCCCTGTGTGTTTGTTAGGAAGGGACTTATTGTGGAAACTAAATTGTACCATATACTGCACGCCTCAGGGAGTAGAGGTAGAAACGACAGATGATGATGCTACCTTCAAAATTGTGAACTCCAGAACATGCATAGAACTGTATCCTACTCTAACTGTGGAGGATCTCCCTTGGGACTTACGCGAGGCAGTATCATCAGAAGTATGGGATTTTACAGGAGAAGAGATAGGATTAGTCAAAGGGGTAGAGCCAGTGAAGATCATAGTGAAACCAAATGTTGATTATCCAAGAACGCCACAATACAAGCTGTCCCAAGAGACGATTGCAGGAATAAAGCCCGTGATCGACTCCATGATTAAACAGGGAATACTGAAAGAAATCGTGGGAAGTCCATGCAACTCCCCGATTATGGGTTTGCAGAAACCTAGTGGGAAATTTAGGATAGTACAGGACCTACGAAAAATTAATAACATTGTTGTTTCATGTTGTCCAGTGGTACCGAATCCATCAGTAATATTGTTTCAGATACCATTCCAAGCTGAGTGGTTCACAGTGATAGATCTTTGTCAGGCTTTCTTTTCAATCCCATTAGACGAAGAGAGCCAGTATCTTTTCGCGTTTAAAATGGAGAATCGCGTCTTAACATGGTGTAGAATCCCACAAGGGTTCACAGATAGCCCTTCAATCTTCAACCAGCTGTTGAAAAAGAACCTTGAAAGTCTGGTACTGCCCCAGAATTCGGTTCTGGTCCAGTACATAGACGACCTACTTGTTGCGTCAGGAACAGAAGAGGCTTGCAAGGAAGACACCATCGCCTTGCTGAACCATTTAGCTGAAAATGGACACAAGGTATCTCCGAGTAAATTGCAGTATTGTCTGACAGAAGTACAGTACTTGGGTCATCGGATAGAAAAGGGAAAGCGTAAGGTGTCACCAATATGGTTTCGGTGTAGTTCATGATTTCGGGCAATTGTGGTCTCAGAGGGGTTACATGACCTCCTCTGGTTCGCCAATCAGAAATGGAGAATTTGTGCGGCTGCTGTTAGAAGCATTACAGGGTTCAGCTGCAATAGCAGTTGTAAAGTGTGTAGCTCATACGAAAAATTCGGATTTTGTGTCACAGGGAAACAGATATGCAGATGAAGTTGCCCGCTATTGTGCGGAGCATGATTATTCTTTCAGGGAGGTGGAAGTAAGTGGGGCTCAGGAAAGGACAGAATTGAGCATGATGTTAGAGACAGTTGATACTTGGGAAGATTTGAAACAAATGCAAGAAAATGCACCTGAATCTGAGAAGCAGGCGTGGGAAACAGCAGGGTGTGTGAGAAGCGAAATGGATTTTTGGATTTCAGCAGATGGAAGGGCTGTGTTACCTGAGGAGTTAGCGAGCCCAATGGCTCGACAGATACATGGTCCAGTGCATTTGGGAAGGGATGCCATGCTGAGGGTGTTCAGGCAGACTTGGTATTGCCCAAAGTTTAGGATTGCAGCAGAAGCAGTGTGTAAGCGATGTGTCACTTGTCAACAGTTGAACATAGGGAAAAGAACACCAGTTACACTGAGTCACATTGGGAGGTCTGGGGGGCCTTTCAACAGAATGCAATTAGATTTTATTGAAATGCCAAGGGTCAACCGCCTTAGGTATGTTCTGGTGGTAGTATGCATATTTTCCAGATGGGTTGAAGCGTACCCTACACGCAGGTGCGATACACTCACAGTAGCAAAATTGTTGCTTAGAGAGTTGATACCGCGCTTCGGGGTGCCTGCCTCTCTGGAATCGGACAGAGGGACACATTTTAACAGCGAAGTTGTGAAGATGCTTTGCTCTGCATTGAACATTGATCAGAAATTGCATTGTAGCTATCGACCAGAGGCCTCAGGTATCGTGGAACAGATAAATGGGACGTTGAAATGTCAAATTGCTAAAGTGTGTTCATCAACTTCCCTAAGTTGGCCTGATGCTCTTCCTTTGGTCCTTATGAGCATGCGTAGCACACCCGACAGGAGGACAGGTCTCTCTCCACATGAGGTGTTGATGGGGAGGGCAATGAGACTTCCAACTATCCCCACAGCTGCATTACTGAATATTACAGATGACCTGATCCTGGATTACTGCAAGGGGTTATCTGACGCCATTCATTCTGTGTCCCTTCAGGTACAGGCCGTAGAAGTTCCAGCTTCAAGAAATCAGTGCCACGACCTGTGCCCCGGGGACTGGGTGCTGGTGAAGAAGCACGTCCGGAAGAACTGTTTGGACGTGCGCTGGAAGGGGCCTTTCCAGATAGTCCTAATCACGAACACCGCCGTGAAGTGCGGAGGACTGCCAAATTGGATCCACGCTTCCCATACTCGAAGAGTTCCAGCACCCCTGGAAGAAACAGCTCCTCTCGCAGACAAAAATCCAGTGGTGGAGGAAGAAGCACAAGAGGGGATCAGTCAAGCTGTGGGGGGGTCTGAAGAAGTTGGGAGTGTCACAGATCCAGAAGAGGAAGGAAAACAGGACGGCAGTGAAACTGAAATTGCCACTGAAGGAGAAAGCTGTTGTGAAACCAACTCAGAGACAGAGCAAGTTCAGAGTGATCAAGAACTGAGTGAACGGACAAGAAATAGGAGAACAAGGCGTGGAGCGGCTACCTGGCCTGAAAGAAAAAGGAGGCCAAGCTTGAAGCCAGCTCGAGAGGAAACTCTTGCTCCTATATCCGAAGACTCAGATCCAGAAGAAAGTGCACCAGGACAAGAGCAGGAAGGTCCGAGAAGATCAAGGAGGGTGCGAGTGCCTTGCAGAAGATACGCTACTCCTGAGTGGACCTACCTCTCTACAGATGTCCTCAGCGGGACGCAGAACTGGGAGGGTGAGGGAAGTGACCCTGACCAGAACTGACCCGATCATCACAGTGAAAGTAAGGTTCCTGTTACCAGGATTGGAGGTCGAAAGACTGCTGACACTCAACATCGTCTATCCTCCTCTCCTGAGCGGAATAAGAAAATTGATCTTTGAGACTGTTGAATTTCCGTGTTGCTGTTCAAGGTGTCCAATACTGGAGGGAGTCCTTCTTCGTATGGAAATATTTGAGCTAGTGGTGGAAGCTCTGGGAACACGCATAGTTTCGGACTATTAAAGACTTTGTAAAGAACTTTGTAAATATTGATTGAAAAGACAACCTAGCGCCGAGTGGACGAAGAAAGAATTAGGGACTTCCCTTTTAGTGGATGGAGAAGGGCTAGGGTTGCCTATTGCTACAGAACTCAGAGACTGTTTCTGCGGAGGGGATTTTTCAGTTTCCAGGAGGTGTGGTTCGAAAGATTGGAGAAGCAAAGCAAAGCGACTTGTGCCGTGAAAGAAAACCAGAACTACACTGTTTTGAGACCATGGAGGCTGGCAACCCGAACCGCAGGGCAAAATGCATAATAGGCACACTTTTAGGGGTAGTGATTTCTCTTATAGTTTTAGTAGTTACTGTATCATATATAGTGGGACATGAAAATGATGTGAAAATAGAAAAAGAAGCAAAAAGTGTACCAACACAGAAGCCTCCTACGATTGGTAAACAGGGGGAAAGTACAGCGAAAGAAAACGCTTTATTAGATGCTGAAATAAAAAGATTACATGCAGATGAGTCACAGGGGAATTTTAAAACGAATGCTTATGCCAAATTGCTTTATGAATATATTGATGTCATGGAGGCGAAGAACTGCTACGTCTGTATGCAGTTGCCAGCTTCTGTAGATGAAGGCATCAGATACCATCATCTTCCATTGACCTATGGAATCTCATGTAGTTTGTTGCTGAGCATATTTTATGAACGAGAGGGGTTCGAGTATTATTTCTCGAACTTTGACTCAGTATTGCCAGAGGTGCCAAATTATAAACATCTCAACAAGTGGGATTATTATAAGTGTGAAGACAGGTTACAGAAGTTTTTCATTCCATGGAGAACATTAGATACTTCGCATGCCCGAAGAAATAATTTGACTTGTAAAGTGTCCGAAATTGAGAAAAAGTTTATAGGGCAGGTGGATGATCGATATAGGAGACAAAAGATCCTAAAAGCTTCGGGACAATGGAAAACAGATTGGACCCGGGAAGAAAGAGAACACCAAAGAAAGGGTAGCAGTGGTCCAATAGCTTTAGATCGGGAGAAAAGGGGAGAGCTATGTATACACAGAAGTCGAACATATTATGAGAATGTGTTTGTAGGAGAAGTTCATTGTGAACATGCTTTCCAATTAGAGTACTATTCTAAGGATTTCCTGAAGGAAAGGCAGGTGATCCCGAATGTGTATTTTGTCTGTGGAAGAAATGCATACGTGAAACTACCAGATAATTGGTATGGATCATGTTATTTGGCAATTGTCTTCCCCAAAATATACCATGCTGAGAACTTAGAAACCAAAAAGAGAGAAACATCAGCTAGAGGAAGAAGGGATGTAAGCGCTGAGGAGGTAGTTGGAGATGTGTTTGGTGCTATGTTTCCTATTTTAGGGATAGCACTAAATGATGTTAAGATAAGAAGATTGGCAACAGTTATAGATAGGTTGTCCGCCAGTACTGCTAGATCCTTAATGCTGGTGGAGGGAGAGATGCAATCGATAAGGGCAATGGTTCTTCAGAACCGACTTGCTCTAGACGTTTTGTTGGCCAAAGAGGGCGGAGTCTGTAAGGCTTTGAAGGTCCAGGAATGTTGCACTTACATTCCAGACAATTCAAAACCTCTAGAAAAGTACATTCGAAATATTACTGAAATACACCATGAGATAGAAGATTTGACTAAGGTAACAGTGTGGGAAAAGGTAGGTCAAGGAATGGGTAAAGTTGGAGGTTGGTTTGCCAATCTGGGAAAGAATATCATTTGGTACATATTGAAACCTATCATCATAATAGTGATTTGTATAATCACTTTGTGGGGATTGGTGAAACTGTACAAATGGTATAGAGCAAACAGGTTGCAAAGATCTATGCGAGAGCAGGGGAGGAGATTAGCTGCGATGCAGGAGAATCAGTACCGGAGTCTGAGGGCTCTAGAGGAGATGAAACGAGGGAAGATTGCAACGACTTCAGTTTGATACTCTGTACCTTAGCGAGGGTGTTGTGATGATGATGACTACTGTAAGTCATCAAAGGGGGGATTGAGAGAGCACAAATCTGAAATTGTAGAAGTGCACCATATTTACAAGCACGTAGTATTAGTTTAGCGTGGAATATACAAGAGTGTCGACATATATAGAGAAAATATATGAGTGTTTAATTAGAATAGATGCATATATATAAGTGTGAAAAACTAATGTAGAGGTTGTAGAAATGTTAAAATGATGTTGGAGTCACACGTTAGATGGCTAAGTGAAAACGAAATGTAATTCTGCAAACCATGAAAATGTGTAGGCCACATGGCATTTCACAAGAAACGAAAGATGCTGCTACACTTTTAAGTGACTTGGATTCTAATGTCATTTTACTGCAAAGTATTATTAACCATAGAATTGAAGTATATGTTTTATATAGATGTGTTATATTTTAGTAATGTGTGTTAGTTAAAATACTGTTTAAACAAAGAAATGTAATGTGCATATTGCAGAGGCCCGTTTCATGTAATTCTAGTAGGCCTGAATAGATAAAGTCGCTACTTTGATCTGCATGAGCTCGTTAAGGAGAGGTCGCACAGAGCACGGACGATAGGTCTGTTCAAAGATGTTTTATGACTTCTAGATATGGCAGATGCTGGAATTTGGGGCCTACCGAGAGAGTGTCTGTTTGCAGGTGCAAGGGGGACTTAAATCAGAAATAATGAATAGGCCCTTGTTCAGAGGCGCCAGGCACAGGCCTGTAGGAGTCTTCAGGAATTTTAGGGGGTACCGCCTGGTCGAAGAGAAGCCTGGGAAGCAAGGTCAACTTTAATGAAGAGTCCCGAGGAGCACCAGCACGGAATTTGCCGCTCAAAACTGCACCACGTGAGAGGCGTCTCAAGGGGCGTTCCTATTGGAAATGTGATTTTGTATTAGGGAAAGCACCCCGGGGTGGAGTTAGAGCAGATGATCTGAGGAGCCTAAGAGAGCGGATGGGTAGGCAGATAGAGAACAAAGACTTCGACTTTGAGACAAAGACTAAGGGAAGTGTGTGATCTTCTTTGGAAGTCACCACTGCTGACACCTTTTTAGGTAAAGATCTTGTTAAGTAGGGATGTCACTTAGTCTAGTGTAGGGACAGACTAACCTGTATTTTTTCCTTTCTGTAAATGACTCTCAAGTTGCAACTCACAGCGATTCTTGCAACTCTCATGGTATTTGAGATATTTTTGATAATTTCCTTTTGTCGATTGAGAGCATTCAGAGAGTACCTTTTTATATTGATACCTGTATATCTTTTGAACCTTATTCTGAGATGTTTGTATCTCCAGATACTTTTGGCTTTAAATTAAACTTTTTAACCTTTTCCAGTGGTAAGTGGTTCTTTAGAGTGGTGTAAGTTCTTTCTTGACTAACCTAGTAGTGGATTGCCTTTTACTCAATGACAGGTACCAACGATTCAGTCGACCTGAGCTGGGATCTGGTAAGAAAACAATAGACCAGAAATCCCGCGTTATCAGTGCCTTTCGGTAAATCTGTTACCACACCTTACAGTTGAACCCCAGGCCATTTTTACCAACCCAATCCAGGTTTTTGAGGCAACAATGAGGCATGACCTGCAAATGTGGTTTTACCACATCCAAAAGCCTGCACTTTTTCGACATTTCCAACCTCGTTTCTCATGAAAATTCCTCAATGTCTCAATGGAATTTGTGTGAGGACAAAATGGAGAGGACATCGATTTTGAATGTCTTGTAATCTGAATACCGTACATGCACAAACATAGTTTGCAACCAACTTCGGATTTACCAGCAATTTAGAATGAGAGGGCCTTAACTGATTGTTCCACAGTGAAGTGTTATATGGAATTTCATTAATACCATAAAGACTATGAATGTCTTCTGTTAGACCTGGGCGTGGTTTTCCCCCTAACTTTTTTGCCTTCAACTCTCCTGTTTGCTAACTTCATTTTTGCTGGCTTTAGGACTCTGCACACTTTAATTCTGCTATCCCAATGCTAAAGCACCAGTGCTCTCTCCCTAAAACATAGTAGAATTGACTTATACCAAATTGGCATATTTAATTTACTAGTACGTACTTTGTAAAGTGACACTGCCTGTGCCCAGTGCCTGTAAATTAAATGCTACTAGTATGCCTGCAGCACTGATTGTGTCACCTACGTAAGTAGCACTTTAACCATATCTCCAGTCTGCCATTGCAGCCTGTGAGGTTTTAAACCGATATCTTGACTTGGCAAAATAAACCTTTTTGCCATGCCCAAACTGTCACGTGGCCCATAGAGACATTGTCGTCTTCACTAAGTTAGCATAAGCACGCTGCGGCTTGCTTGCTGCTTTGCGCACTTTGCTACACAACTTTTTTTTTGCAATAATTTCTATGGCTGTTTTCACATGAGAACTCATCGTTGTGTTCACTCACTGCATTTTCCTGGGATTTTGACTGAAAATGATGTGCAAGGTCGAACAACAATCTCCCTTGTTATTTTGTACTGGCCAGGCCTTAGCCAAAACATACCGATGCAGCTGTTGTTTGAACACACATACTTTGGTTTTATGAAAATACACAAATAGGTAGCACACACTTGGAGTGGGACTTTTCCAAGGAAAAGAGCGAGGCAGCACCTATGATGTAGATCTACCGTCTATAGGTAAAGGTATGGGGTCTGCTGACAAAACCCAGAGATCTTCTAATATATAATATTACTGCTTCGTAGCAAGGGGAGGGTGGTTAGGCTCTGTTGTCTTTTCATTATGACATTTTCCTTCATGATATATGGACTAGCTGCTATGCTGACTGTATTTATACTATGCATTTTCCTGCTTGTTGTGGCACGTATACTGCATGTTAGGGCACGTTAGTTAAAATAAATATTTTAAACTGTTTTTGTGTCTCTGTCAGATCTTATTGTGGACAAGCAAAAGGGTGTGACTTGCTATCGCGATTCCTGAGAGATCAGGGAGTGTTGTGTTGTGGGGTGTCTAATCATTTGTTTCTCTGTGAGTGAGTAGGAGAACAAGTGAGACACTATAGCTAGTCAGTCCTGGGCTCATGGGTACTAAGGTGGTAGGATGACTCAATCCCATAATCCTGCGCATAATTCTGTGTTTCTGCAGAATCCCTGCAGCCTACCTTTTTAATGCTTGTATCTCAACCCTAGGGTAGGCCATGGACCTTACAAAGGGCAGGGTGCAGTGTATTTATAAGTGGGACATGTACTCTTTAGTTTTACTTGTCCTGGTAGTGAAAAGCTCTTAAGTTCGTTTTTCACTGCTGCAAGGACTACCGCTCCCATAGGCTACAATTTTTATTACTTTAGTACATCTAATAAGTGATAATTTCCAGAAAAGAGTGGGTAACCAGTTCATGTTTGGTGTCTATTGAACAGCGATGAAAAATCCTCTCTCATAGTGAAGTTGGATTTTGAATTACAATTCTGAAAGTTTGGCGTTTTCCTACCTTAGCCTGTCTCTGGGTTACATGACTGAGTGTAGCTGGCAGATGGGCTTTGTGTATTTCTCCTAGACAGCCACACACAATTGATTGTAGGTGTATTCCTGGATGGGCCATCACTGGCAGGATGAATGGGTGGGCGGAGCTGGGCACTGGCCTACATACACTTCATCTTGCCTCCATTGATAAGGGGGCATACCCGCTGTAGTTAATCTGGATCAATAGCCGGGAAGGCAGGATGCCTGGGAACTTCAAAGGGAAACCTCTAAAAGCTTTTCCCACTTCAAAGGAAGGCCCGGGTTTAAATATTGGACCCCACAAACCATCTCTTCAGTACACTTCTGGATGTGTGGATACTCTGGACTGCTACTCTACTGGACTACTGCTGTGAAGGAACTGCTGCCCTGCTGTGCTGACCTGCTGACTGCTGCCCTTTTGCCTGAGTGAGAAGGACTGGAATTGTATCTGTTGATCCCTGGACCGCAAATTGACTTGCAAGGACTAGTTGGCTGACTTCCTCAATAGAGCTAACAAAGAAATGTAGCAGGACCTGCACAGCGTAGTGTGTCCAAGCGTTGATACCTGAAATAATGATCTGTGGCGAGCTACCAGGGATAACGCTGTCTGAACCAATCAGCGTGGGCAGTAACGACTAATACAAAGCTCCCTCTGTTGAGAGAGAGACTCCTCGGTGCTCAGCTAGCATATGACTGTAAAGTCTAAAGGTTTAAACCAGTTCAGGAAAAAAGTTAAATCCACCAATGTGAAAGGTTATTCTGATTTATTGATCCATACTCATTGATTTCATGAGTAGTTAAAGTTAAACTTGAAATGCAAATTCAGAGTACATAATCCAAGTCTGATATCATCCAATTTCAACATCCCAATCCCAATGCATTTCGGGCTAATGCGAGGAGTCTCTCTCTCAACAGAGGGAGCTTTGTATTAGTTATTCCTCACTAGAGCCTCAGGAACAGAAGTCTCCAACAACGTTCAACCCAGCACCTGCACACTGCCATCTGTGAGTTCTACCCTGCCAAGTGCTGCCACCTTAGTCCTCTAGCCTTGGAAGTGGGCCCGAAGGTGCTGTAGCCCCAGCAGAACTGATGCATCTCCTCTGCTGAAGGTCGCCGTTCCAAAAAGAATCAACTCATCGCCTCTACTGCAAGGGTTCTCCCGATGCCTGGACTCCACATTGACGCGCAGCCAGGTTTGGAGCCGCCGCCTGTGTGAAGCTTCCCGACATATAGCCCTTGTCGACAGCAACCTCGAACACTATGCAGGTTCTCGCATCGGAGCCTTACAGCTCTTCGGAACTGGTGCATTGCCTTGACTGTGCGACGCTTTCCCGCCACCAGACTTCACATCACAAGCCCTCATCAACGGGATCCTCAACAGCGATGCAGCACCTCACATCTCAGCTTCACTGCTCCTCAGAACAACGCATGTCCCTACTGTGCAATGCATCCCTGCTGCAGAAACTCACAACACTCTGCACTCAGGGTTTAAGGTACTCTTCTTCTGTAACTGGCCTACAGTCCATCACAGTCGGCCTAACTTGTGACTTTATCCTGTACCAGCACGACTAAATATCCACAGTAGGTGCTTGGACTTTTGGTGCTATTTTCACTAAAATCTTTAAATCTTTCAAATCTTTCAAATTGTGTATACCTGGCTCTACCGATTGCATTTCTGTCGTATTGGTCTTGCTTTTTAAATTAAAATATACTCTATTTTTTCAAATTGGTGTGGGATTTTTCAAGTATCTTGTTTTCACCTTATTACTGTTTCAAATGCTGCACAAATGATTTACACATTGCTCTACGCCAAGCTACCAGAGGTTTGAGTTCAGGTTAATTAGAATTTTGCTTTTGCCTCACCCTTCTAGGGATTGTGGTTGCTGTTTGAGCAGGGTTTCACCCTCAAACAGTAACCCCATTTACCACACCTCAAAAGAAAGTAGATCCATTTGAAGAGCTGTGTAGATGAACATGACCAGGATTTAGAAACAAGCATTTACAATGCAATGGTCTCGGCATTATTAAAGGTAGAGCTATTGGCATTGCTCATGACTTTTTTTCATTTTCTTTTTTTTTTTTAAACATAAATAAATGGTATTGTCAACGTTGTGCTCAAGGAGTTGGCACTTACCTTAAGTGCCACTGACCGGATATTGTCATACGACACACATTTCATTTTCTTGCACTTGGGCCCCAGACAGAGGGCTACGCTACTGGTAACCAGATGACTCCCTCTCACTGAAGGAAGAAACACCTTCGCCGAGCTTACATTTAACAATCAGTGCATTCTGGGACTTGTAACAGTGGATGACACCGAACTACCATTTAAATTAAGGTGGCAGATTATGGAAGTCTGAGTAAAGAAAGTACATGAAAAAGGGCAGAGTCATTCGGCATCTGGTGAATGGACACCACTGTTCTCTTACGTGTTCTTGAATAGAAATCTTAGACGTCAATCATTCCTCCGAGGAGGCAGATCTTTTCTCGACTGGGGTCGGGAATCTTTGTGACTGGGAGGAACTCTCCTGCTGTCGAAGAGAAGAGACGAGAGAGAACCTGCTGGATACAGAAGACATTGCATTGCAGCCTGGGGGCAGGATTGCTGATGTGGCAGTGAAGAGAACATCTGTAAAAACAGCATCTCTACCGACATAAATGTACACATCCGAACACGGCCCAGAAGGTTGATTCACTGCTCCGGTCCGGCCCTCTTGGGACAAAGGGAGGTACTGCAGGGTATATCGTTAAGTATTCCGGCAGCCTCCTTCACCGATGCAGGGGGTGAAAAGCGGGCTCGTCTGCTGTCCGTGTGTGCTCTGCTGGGGGGGAGTGGGGGCACTTTGGAGGGGTCAGGGGCAAGGGGCGACGCCCAAGATGTGATCAAGAGATCTGCAGGCACATTCGAATCACAACTAGAGGTACTCACCAAGGATATTAAGAAATGGTTTAGGGTGCCGTCCACATCAGAGAAATATAGTGAAGTGGGTCAATGCATCTGCCATAGAAATATGCACTTGTGCACAGATCCCGTTGGGGGAGAATGGAGAGAGGAGAAGGAGGGCAAATGGAAGATTCATCTAACAAGTACCAAAGAGCCTAGACATTAAGATCACCTTTTATTGCAGCACCACAAAGCGGCAAGATTGCGCACCATGCGCTACTTAACGCAAATTGGCACATTTCACTTTCCATATTTCTGCATTTTTCACAAGTTTTTTTATTTTTATTTACCTTGTTTCTGAATATGTTGTAGTTCATTTTATTTTGTAGCAAACTGGCGAAATTCAACTATCAACAAAAGCAAGTTTAAAAGCAATTAACAAATATGCATACCCCCCATTGTCGAAGAAAGACGTCTGGGACAGTAGGAGGTTCTCTTAGCAGATAACATAAAATATACATCCGTGATATGCCATGGAAATAGCGCCCTTTGCACACACAATATACAGGTGCTTTTAAAACCATATTATATACTTGTAAGCACGGCGCCCCCACCTGAAGTCAGCGCCCGGTGCGGGGGCCCGGTCGCACTGCCCTCTATACAACCCTTTCTTTGCTTTATCAATACGCATACTGCAGCCCTTTTTGTACTTCATCCTACAGACCCCTGCTGTCAATAATACTTAATATGTACTCTGTACATATCACGCGTCACGGACTGTACTGTCCCAGGCCCCTAAATGGATTGTAAGCCGTAAACTGCAGTTCACACACAGATCACGCAGCAACCTCTCAACCTCCCGAGCTATCCCCCAGGCTTCCCTAAATCTCTTCCCTTTTTTTGTTACTCTTTATCGCCCACACGGTGATGGTGCGAGTCCCCACTGCTGTTTGGGGTGGGTTTGCGGGAGTGTAGAAGGAGAGCTTCCTGCCCCGCGGGTGTTAAAGGGGGGAGAAGCCCTTCTCTCTCGCGTGTGCCTCCAGCTGCTACCGAGTAAGAACCGGGACCCAGACTCACCTCAAGGTTGATTGACTGCTCCGGCCCGGCCCTCTTGGGACAAAGGGAGGTACTGCAGGGTATATCGTTAAGTATTCCGACAGCCTCCTTCACCGATGCAGGGGGTGAAAAGCGGGCTCGTCTGCTGTCCGTGTGTGCTCTGCTGGGGGGTAGTGGGGGCACATAGTAATTAATATTCATCCGCTATTATTTTTTAGAACTTGTGAAGTTAATTGAAGCTGCTTGGATTTCTTAGTACGTAGAAAACTCTTTCTGTCTAGGCAAAATGTACTTTTCATTCCCTTTTTTAAACTTCATAGCGATTGCTCCAGGCTCCACAAAAAGCAGTTCTACATGCAGCAGCTAATTTAGCCTCTGAGTATAAAAGGAAGGACCATATCTCATTAGTACTTTTAACGCTTTGTTGACTTCCCTTTGAGGCCAGACCTATATTCAACATGGCCTGCATCCCTCAAAATGCCTTCACACCTCCATTGCACTATACCTGGCTCCCCAACTAAAGAACTCTGGTGGGAGTAGACTTTACGTAATGCTGAAGCACTGCTTCTAGGACTCGTAACCTAAAAGGAACAGTATATTGTTTTATCATTTTCAGTGTGCGGCCCAAGGTTGATTCACTGCTCCGGCCCTCTTGGGACAAAGGGAGGTACTGCAGGGTATATCGTTAAGTATTCCGGCAGCCTCCTTCACCGATGCAGGGGGTGAAAAGCGGGCTCGTCTGCTGTCCGTGTGTGCTCTGCTGGGGGGGAGTGGGGGCACTTTGCAGGGGTCAGGGGCAAGGGGAGACGCCCATGCTTGCTGTAAACACTGGCAACACAATAAGAGGAGTATTTTAAACGGCACAAACGGGGGCAGAGGCTCGAGGCTCACCTTCACTGCGGTGAAACAAAATGGCGGCCTCAAGCTTCTGAATTTTTCGGAATCGGGGGCGTGGTTGTGTGTTTCTGAGTGACAGGCAACGTCACTGTCTAAAGAACGCAAAAAATCACGCCCCCAAATCCGAAAAAGACGGAGCTTCTTTGGAGGGACGGCTCTCTCCTCCAATGGCTGGCCTCTGTTTAGGAAGCCAGCCAATGGAGGAGAGACGAAAACAGAGGCGGGATAAAGCAGCCTACTAAGTAACATAAGATCTCTCTACTTCCGGTTCTGCCGAACCGGATAGTACCGAGACCTAAAAAATAAAGTAAAGATACTGTAGAGAAATGGTTAATGGCATTCCAGTAGTCACACTGGAGAGGGTTGCAGCTTTGCATTCCTACTTCTCATTACATTAATTAACTAACTGACTGCCTTCCTGCATTAATCACACACTGTACCAAAAAGGGCCTCTCAACCCAAATTATGCTTTTTTACATTTACCTATGTATATTTCCTTTAGCATGACACCGTCCGCTTTAGCAGTGTTGAATTAATTGTTCTGCTTTCTTGTGAATAAGTAAAAATGAAAACTGTCATATCTCCGTAGGTTGATCGGTCAAAAAGACCTGAGGAAGATGGCATTCCTTTGTTTTCTCCACGTCCACCTACTGGCCCCAAAAGCAGCTATGGCCGCAACAACCTACATGATGGAGACCAATCAGATTCCTCCGAATCGGTAAGTGATTCTACATATATTCCAAAATCCGAAACACTATATGTATGCATTGATAATGTGACTTTGAAAAAAACAATATTTATCATTTTTTCAACAAATACATACAGTAAAGCCAATTACCGGATTTATAAAAATAATGTTTTTTAATGTAGTACAACAGTATACCCAACAAAAGAAAGGGATACATATGGTAAACAAGAGACATTTATGACAAGAAAAAAACTGTAAAAGACATGAAATATTCCAAAGTAGATAATAATAAAAAGGAGAACATTAGGCCAAGTCCTTCATCCAGGCTGCTACTTTGTGGAGGGTGCGAACTCCCCAATATAGGGAGATTTGTCGTTTGGCTAATAGTAGAGCAATAGCAGTAAAACAACGTAGTTCCAGTGGTAGTGGCTTAACATACCCCAATAAAGCCACAAGAAGGTCAGCAGAGAGTGCTTGCTCGATCATAAGAGACATAGTGGAGAAGATATCCTTCCAAAAGGATGCTATCATCACACAAGTCCATGTCAGGTGGGAGAAGTCTGTATGATTTGCCTGACATTTTGGGCACTTATGGGATCTATTGGGATCAAATTGTGCCAGCTCCTCGGGGGTGGTGTAAGCTCTGTGGAGATATTTATATTGCAATATCTTATGCTGGTGAATACTGAAATGAGTTTTTTCTGCATACAGCAATAATTCCAGATCTTGTCCGAAATAGGGGCACCCAGATCGCGTTCCCTCACAGCCCAGGCTCTCTCTGCTCCAGCAGGTTTCAGCTGTAGAGAAGTATGATATACTTTAGAGACAAAGTGACCATTGTCTGAGGACGCAATCATTAATGTAAGAGGCAGGAGATCTTTAGGTTCAGTCGTGTAAGTAGGACGCACAGCATATAGTGTGCTGTGCAGTCGATAAAAAGTGAATCTGTCCATAGTTTACAATTGTCCTCCCTTGGCCATCGTAGAACTGGCTTGAGTATACCAACTATAAACAGTTCGCCGGCAACCCGCAAGTCATGAGCATGAAGAGTGTGCTGCTCAATTTACTCATGAGTGAGTGGAAGCCAAGGGTTGTTTATAAGCGGGATATGTGGGGAATAGAGAGCATCTCCACCAAGGTAGCGTAATAGTTTAAACAATGCCCAGCTAGTAGTACCAAGGGTCTGAATTGTAATCGGATCACAGGGGAGCCCTTGAGGCAGTATGTTAGCAAGTGAAAGATGTGGTAGTTGTGCCCTTTCAGGTTTAAGGAATGGCAACCGGGCATCTGGATGATACTGGTAGTAAGCGTAATGCGCTTGGGCTACATAGAAATAAAGTTGGAGGTCAGGGACTCCAAATCCTCTGCGATCATAAGGGAGTGTGAGGACTTCTCAGCGAATGCGAGGCCGGGAGCCGACCCATACACGCCGAAAGAGTAAACCTCACGAAGAGGTGAAAAAACTGTTAGTTAGGGCATAGGGAATGTTTAAAAAAAGATAAAGAAAGCTATATGCCCAACCAAGCCCTGTGGGAGTTTAATCCACTTTTTCACCTGTGTTTTAAAGTTTCGTTAAAGCCGGCCCATAGTTGCGACGGATAACCTCAGAGTGCTCTCTGTGAATATAAATGCCCAAATACTTGGCGGAATCCATGCACCATATCAGGCGGAAAAGCATGGTTTCAAGGCACAGTGGCATCCGTGAGTGGGAATAACTCGGACTTCCTGCAGTTGCTATGTAAACCTGAGAAAACACCAAATTGCTGCACCTCACGCACAAGTGGAGGAAAATTGACTGTGGGGTCAGGGACGAACAACATAACATGGTCTACATAAAGAGAAGCTAATAATGTCCTATGTGGAAATCTAACGCCCCTATGAAGATGTTTTTCCTGCAGATGGTAAACTAAAGGGTCCATGACAATTATAAATATGAGAGGAGAGAGTTGGCAACCCTGTTGGGTACCACCTGTGAAAGAGAAAGGTTATGTGAGTGTACCATTGAGGCATAGCCAGGCCAATGGGTCTTCGTACAGCAAGCAAATTAATTTACGAAAGTCGTTACACGTGCCCAGTTTTGTCAACGTGACATGGAGGAAGGACCATTCAAGGGAATCGAATGCTTTTTAGGCATCTAATAGCACAACTACTGAGAAACAGTGGGAGAGATTTGGTTGATCACTGCGAATAAAGTGTGAAGATTGATTGAATTGGGGCAGTTTGATATAATGCCAGATTGCATAGGAGAAAATATACGATCCATCAATAGATAAAGACGGGTAGCTAAAACCATGGCCAGTATTTCAGTGTTTAAATTTATAAGGGATGCTGGCCAATACGAGGAGCATTGGAAAGGAAGCTTATTTAGCTTAAGAAAGACCTTATGACTTCCTCCGGTAATGTATTGGGGAGAGAGCCTTATTCAAGAGAGTCAGCATACATATGTAATAAATGCAGGACCAGTAGCGGTTTATAAGCTTTGTAAAACTTGGAAATGAGCCCATCAGAGCTGGGGGTTGTAGCTCCACTCAGGTCCTATATGGCTTGTGAGACTACTTCACATGTAATTAGGGCAACAAGGAATTGCTGTTGGCCGGCCTCGAGCCCTACCATGGCAATTTCAGACAGATAGTTGATAGAACCTCTTCACCGGTGCCAGGGCAAGACATGTAAAGTGCCTTATAGTAATCAATAAAGTCTGCCAAAATGGAGGCATCATCGGTAACGTCAGTGCAATCCAGTCACCGCAAATGAGTGACATATGTGGCCTGATATGGGGGATGAAGCAAGCAAGCCAGCATTTGGCCGGGGTGCTCACCCTCACCATACCGAATGCACCCTTGCATATTTTCCCAGGAAGGCTACTTCTCGTTGGGCGAGGTCGTGGAACTCGTGCATTAATTTGGATCTATCATTGATCTGATGGGCTTGTGAAACTCCCCTATCAGCAGAGTCTAGCACTTGGAGCCTGTCCTCTATCTTAGGTCAGCCTGGATAGCACGACGCACCCCTGCATGCTTTCCTCACAAAGACCTTAAAGCCAAAGAAGTCAGGGGAGTAGGTGCTTGGTGCATGCACGTTTACCTGTAACACTGTATGACCTGCCCACTGCTCCATCACAAATAAGTCTCAACACGCAGGGTCCAAGGTAGTTTGTGTCAACTGGAAGAGGACACCACTATATATCAAGATGCGAATCCCATGGGAATAGGAACTATAATGGGAGAAATAGTGATGCGTGCCCAAGGAGGATGCAAACCTACAATGTAGTCCAGGAGTCAAATGCATCTCATGAAGGAATGCCACCTGAACTACATGGCGACGTAAATAAGCAAGGACCTGTTTCTATTTTCAGGGATTGTGCAACCCTTTCATATTCCATGCCATGCAAGAGAATGTTTATACTGTGCCTATACTAGTGGCTGAGGGCATAATGTTGAAAATCAAAATTACCTATGAATAAAACTGAGAGGGGTAGACTCAATGCATATCACAAGGCTTCAAAATGGGAAACTTCAAACAATTAAACGATAGACCCCACCCCACCTGAAATGAAGCTTGGAGAACCCAAATAGCCCAGAAAGAGTGCAAAAATATAAACATACTGGTGTACACAATAGGGGTGACAAAGGCCGGATAAGCAAAACCCAGAATGGACACTAATTGATAATTGACAAAAGTCATTGAGCAATATAAGAAGAAATAGCATGGCACAATATAATTCACTGTAAAAAATAATCGGCATGGGCCTGCAGAGACAGCACATAACATAAAACAGGCTGTAGCTGACTGCATTCACAGAGTATTAAAGTGTAACGGGGAATTCACGATGAATGAGTTTCAGGGGAGGCGGGTGGCAGGTTTGCAGCAGCCGCAGCAACCGGGTTAGTGCTAGGTGGGGAGTGAGGCAGAAGTGTGCTTCTTGAAGAATCATTCAGCATCTGCAAGGGGTTGAAAACATGATGCCGGCCATCAAGTTCACCCTGTTGGCGTGCAGGATAGGGCATCCCGTATTTTAGACTCACCTTTTGGAGGGTGGTTCTAACGTCCATAAATTTGAGACCTGGCTCTTGGGCCAATGGGGTGTAGTCGAGATATAGTGAAGTTTGAGATCCCTGGTATTGTAGCGAACCCTTGTCCCGAGCCATTCATAAAGCGGTGTCACGGTCTCTAAAAATTGAGGAGTCTGGCACCGAGTGTGCAGTGTGCTTGTTCGACCGCAAAGTATCAGTAAAGGAATTCCTGTCGAAAAGCTCCACTAAGAAGTGTTCCACAAAGACATCCAATCACCCTGTGTTGGGTGTATTCTGCTATGCCAGCTATACGAATATTGTTACGACGGGATCTGGCATCCAAGTCTTTGTTCTTTGCTGAGGAGTATTGATGATATGCTCTAATTGCTCATGACGCTTCATTGTGTCAGCATTGGCGGCCACGATCTCTGAAATTCTGTACTCCACACCATTGAGCCTCACATAATGCCGATCCAGCCACTCAGACATGGCATAAAAATGTTGTGTAGCGTGTCACATCTAGATTCCATAGATTTAAAGCTGCTTTGACGTTCGGCCATAATTGCGGCCTTGCCATCTGGTGGAGAGTCAGCCATTGTATCTTCCCAGGCACAAGTGAAATAAGAGGGTGTGCATTGGTGGTGAGGGGTCTTAGCTGGTTTGACGGTAAGTTGTTGCTGCCTGAGATCTCCACGTCCCATTGTAGTACAAATGCTCATATTTCTGAGAAAAGAGAGCCGGAACGAACCATACTAGGAGGCTGTGCGTAGAAGGGCAGTCGTGCAAACGTATGCAGAGGAGAAGTGATAAGGCAGCGGGCACAGCAGTTGCAGGAGATGGAGCACCAATCAAAGGCCCTGGGTAGTGCATGATTTAGAAGAAAGAAAGAGCACCCAGAGTTAATATGGAACTATGCCGCAGACAGTGCAGTAGGGAGCACTTCATGACAGGAGAAATAAAGTGTAAAGAGTCACCAGGTCAGCCTGCATCACCAGATGTGAGACATTGATGGCAAGCAGAGAATGAGAGAAGTGGATCTCAACTCCAGAGGCACACAGTTAAGTCCCCCAGTTCGTCCCCACAATATTGTTTAGGACAAGCCTCATCCTCAAGTTATCAGGCAGGCAAGAAAGCAAAGAGAAGGTAAATCTGCTTGCAGGCCCTAGTAGTAATAGCATCAGGGCTAACCAGCAAGGCTGCCAGATTAAACAAATGGAGGCAGAGGGAGGGGGCTAGAGATCTCAGTGCAGCCAGGTGGCAGCATCCACTGTAGCCTATATGTTAGCTGCCACTCATTCAGACTTGGTCGAACCAGGCCCTGTGTGAGACCACTGTCCGGCGAGCGGCCTATATGAGTCTTACCCAAGGGTTCAGAGTGACTCTGACAGGCCACTGCGTCAATTGGCGCTAGCTGGAATCTTCGGCGGTAAAGCAGGCCTGGGGCAGATCAGACAGCGCCACCGGCCTGAATCCTAGGTGGTACAAATCAGGTGCGCGCCCTCAGCTCCAATGCCGCAGTTGAGATCCAACCCGGACCTCCACAGCAGATGAGGTCTCGTCCGGTGCTTCCCTGCTGTAATCCCAAGCTATGAGACTCCAAGTATGCCACGGCCACGCCTAGGGTGACCAACCGTCCGTAAATTTAATGGACCGTCCGTAATTGGGACCTCACGTCTGTTGTCCGTGAGGATCCCTTTTACAGACGCCTTTTGTCCGTAATTTTGGCCATCACAGGGAGCAGCACTGCTCCCCTGTGAGAGGCCTCAACCCCCCTCCCACCCCCCCCCTTGATGGGGCCACCTTGCGCTCCTCCTGGAGCACAAGAGCAGCCCCACCCGCCCATTGTCATTCTGTCTGCGGCGGATTGCCACATACAGAATGTCAATGGGGCAGTCTGGGGTGCTAAAGCATGTGGCGGCCTCCTCCTACCTTAGTGTATAGCAGGGCAATCTGTTAGAAAAAAGGTAAAACGCCCATGCTGCAACGTGAAAAAACAGTTTAATTAAAGCCTGACAAACAAGTTGAAAGGAAGGGGTTATCGTTCTTTTACTGTTCCATCATTTTATTATATTCATCAAAGCCCTGGTTACTGCTTTTTCATTTTAAGTAA
The DNA here is from genome assembly GCF_964261635.1 of Lissotriton helveticus. NCBI lineage: Eukaryota > Metazoa > Chordata > Amphibia > Caudata > Salamandridae > Lissotriton > Lissotriton helveticus. The sequence goes on from NC_136058.1 coordinate 38,373,933, forward strand.
CTAACACCCATTGACAAAGCCAATAGTCCTGGCTTCTTCTTGGTGTATTGATACTTGCTTTATTATACATCTTGATGCAATGACAGAAATAACATAATACCAGACAGGCGGAAGACTATGCTAAGTGCAGATTTTTTGCCTAGGTGTTTTAAACCACGCCCTTAATTACATCGAACATACACTTTGAAGAGACCCCCAAGTTTTTTTTACACCACTTAAAGCCGTGGAAACAACACCATGTCACAGTCACCTCACATCCTGGCACTGTGCATCATGCATGACTCGTGACTTCTACGTTTTCAGATTGCCTATGTGCAGGGGCATAGTGAACACTCCCCCACCCCTTGCTTTAGGAACTACAGCAAGGTGAAGTTCTTGATGGGCCTCTTCTGTCTGCGACTCTGCAGACAAAGGCTCAGCTCATAATGTGAAAAGGTGGGTGAGTAAATAAGTAAAGGAATGTGTGAACAGCCGAATGGATTACTGAAATGATGAATGGATGAATGAAAGGGGGAATGGGTAGGTAATGAAAGAAAGGGTGGATGGATGAGTGAATGAGTGGCAGTATGGATGAGAGAAAAGGTAAATAGATGGATGTATGGGTGGAAGGGTATATGATGGACAAGTGAATGGGTGTATGGATGAGTAAGTGAATGGATGGCTGGATGGGTGAAAGGGTAAATGGCTGGATGGGTGAGTGAATAGATGGATGGGTGGAAGAGTGGATGGATGACTGTATGGATGGATGGGGTGAAAGGGTGGGTAGATGAATGATGGATGAGTGAAAGGGTGGATGGAGGGATGGTCGAGTGAAATGATGGATGGAAGGATATATGGTGGATAGGTTTGCAAATGGTTGAATATGTTTGGATATGGGTGGGCACACAGATGGAAGGACAGAATGAATGGTGAAAGACTGAATGAAAGAATGATAATACCTTGTAGCACCCATTATCTTAAGTAACATTTCCTATACAATGACTTTCACGTTAATATGAGTCATTGTCTCTATATAATGTGTGTGTGATGTAACGTACTCCGACACCCTGCCCTACATACTTGGGATGAGTAACACTATAAAAGAAATTAAATACACATGAGAGACAGTCTAAGTGAAGATGAGGGGCACCAATGGAGGGTGGTAGCAAGGCCGGACTGGCCGGACCGGGTATTGAGTGTTTCACTGGGAGGCAGAAAGGGGGGAGAGCGGTTTTGTTACTGGGGACTGGCACTGCAAAGCTCCTTGTATATCCAGTAGTTTTCAATCAACAATAAAAGCGGCCTCACTTATATTCAGGTGTGGTTCACCATGGTCTGGTGACTAATGTACCTGCTGGAGCGAGATGCAAATTTGAATCGTCTAAGGTAGCAAGCTGCGACCATACTGAAAAACCTTGACGTGCGCGATTATCTCAACCTAATATAAACTTATTTTGACTTTTACTTAGGTGGTTGTCTATTTACTTACTTATATTCTATTGCGCGACCACCTCTGACGTGTCTGTAAAACTTTACTTTTGTCCCGAAGTTTTGTCCTGAATTTTTGTCCTGAATTTTGTCCCTTTGTCATGAATTTTTACACTCACCGTCCTGAATTTGCACCTATGCCAGTTGGTCACCCTAGCCACGCCCTCAGTCTCACCTGCTGGTCCTGTTTCAGCTGGGCCTCCGAAAGCGCAGCAGGCTGCGGTGTGCAGCGTGCAGAGTAAAATTTTGGAGGGGTGGGTTGCTCAACGGCAGATATTACGGGCTGTGCTTAGCGGAGATTAAATGCTGTGCGTCCATCTTGGTCGCCGGCTTGGCCACACCCCGATAATATAATAATGGGACTTTATCAATCAATCCCATGAAGGTGTGCAAGGAATTCAATATATTTTCATTCAGTTTTTGTAGCCTGAATCTGGGAGGTGGCTAATGCATGCTACTAAGAGGGCAGAGGCTGCAATGTTTTGCTGCTGCATTGCTAGTGAAGTCCACATTAGGCCGCCCCTCCAAATAAGTTAAGAACCCTGCAAAATGGGTAGGACGCACATAAGTTAGGAGGTGTGGTCAAGAAATTTCGAAGCAGTGCTTTAGTCTGGTCCATATTAAGGTCTGTAGCATGGTTACCCATTGCTCTGCTCGTTCATGCTTTACGTAATTCACTGCCAAATTTAATTCCCTGTACATTTTCTTCATTTTCAACTGGCTGTGCTGTTTCACAGTATGTTGATTTGATGTAATAAATTGCGAATCATCATGTGAGTGACACTTAGAATTTGCAAAAGACAAATAGATACACCACAACAGCTCTTTTAAAGGTAAATTATTATTTTTGATGTTTGGATTGCAAGATGCCCCAGCAATCCAAGGTTTTCTGGTTTTAATCTTATGGCTCTCACGAAGGGTTGTCCACTGAGGTAGTATGGCACACAAATTAGGCCAGCCCTACTATTTCTAGTTAGCAACCATCTTCGAGTCATAGACATCATGCCAGAAATGGAAGCCTTCGGAACTTTTTGCCTTTCCTCCTAGCCTTTTTGCTGTTGTGAAGCTGGTGGTGTCAAGTTTCTGGACACTTTAGCGCTGGTTAGCAGTGCAAAGTTTGTCTGCTGTATGCCTCCCATGGGCTTACATTAGGAACACCCCCATGGGAGAGAAAAGGTAGGCCATGTCTGGTATGTGGATGAACTGCGAATAGTAAATGCTGCGCAATGGTGCACGCAGATTTATTTTCACCCTTGTAAGAAATGTCACTTTTAAAAAGTTCACCCTGTTTGTGTGCTTTGGGCCTGCTGCCACAAGTGGGTTGCAGGTCTAGTGTTCGGAGTGACCAAGGCTGACCTCGCCCCCTGGGGTGGGTCTGTCGCCCACACCGCAGCTTTTGGAGGGAAACCTGGCAACCTCCCCGAAAACCAGGTGGGCCTGGTTTCCCCAGAGAGCCTTCTAGAAGGTTCTGCCCCTTTCTGGTAGGTGGGGTGAGGGGCGTATATATAGGGGGGCTGTGCCTCCATGTGACAGACTGAGCGTGGACTTGATTGAGAGGGGACACTCTGCCAGGAGGTACCGCCGCAAGGGCCTGTGTGCTGGCCCCTGAGCCCATCTGTACCCCTCTGCGGTCCACAGGGCCAGTGAAAGCCTGTGCTGGAGTGAAGACTGCTATGTCAGGAGAAGTGCCTCTTTATGGGAGTTGACTGTTTCTAGGAACTGCTGTCCTGTACTGCTCTGCTGCCCTAGCTCCTCGTGAGCACTATACTTTGACTGTCTGTATTCCAAGGAGGTGAGGAGTGTGGGCACTACTTTCTTATGGGGGACTCTGGATCCTCGCTAGCTCCCTAGCGCTTGGAAGGCCCTATTTTCCTGGTTTCCAGAGGAGGAGCTGACGCCTGCAGCGCGGTGCTGTCATAGCGCTATATCTCCATCCCCAAAGAGAGGAGGAGCGTGGATCCTGCAGCTGACGTCTGGTAAGGGAATACCCCCTGCATGTTCTCCTAGCACCTCATGGGTGGAATTTTTGGAGTGATTGGGCTCTTCCTGCTGTCTAGCGCCTTGTGAGTGCTGCTGCGCTATCCAAGCCCCAAGGACTTCTCCGCCGCCTAGCGCAGCGTGAGTGCTATATCTAAATTGCCAGGAGAAGTGGAGAGCGTGGGTATGGCAGCGCGGGGCTGCCGACGTGCTGTGCAGGAATCCTGGTGTGAGAGGGACTCCCCCTGTGGCTTGAATCAGCGGGAGCTCACCCCGCGCATTTGCGGCGCCTTCCATGCTTAGTTACATACAACAGTAGCCTACAACTTGTTTATGCTCATTTGTGATGAGTGGGTGCCATCCCCGCAGTTGTGCTTTAGATTGAGTGGGGGCCAACCCCCCATTGCCACAAATTGCTGTTTACCAAAACAAGCGTGGGCCCACCCCGCATTGCCGCCAAGGAGAAGAGAGTCACCGCTGCGACCCTCGGTTCCATTGAGGGCCGCCGCGCTGCCTGCAGCAACCTGGATGGGGAAGGAGCAACCCGGAAGCCAGGCGGACCAAAGGAACGAAGGTGGGGCCCCGTGTGTCAGTGGGAGCCCCGCGTGTCTGGCCAGTGAAGCCCCGGATCCAAGGAGGGGGCCCGGGTGAAGCCAGAAGAGGTGCCACGTGGTGGGGGGGGCCAACGGAAACTTTGCCCCATGGCCCGGGAAGTGCAGCGGTGCCAGCGAGAAGAGCCCGACCGTCACCCCAGGCGGCCGGCCGAGAGGAGGAACCGCTGCCAGTCTCCTGGACCTACCTGCAGGTGAGTGGTGCTTGGATCCGGCTGCCGCCCCAGAGCTGGGGGGGCAGTGCTGCATTCTTCCTCAGCGGCGCCGCAGTGGCGGGCCGCTGCAACGAGGGGGCATCTTTGATCCCTGAGTCCCGAAGGAGGGCTCCAATGACCCAGGACACAGTAAGCCAATTCTTCTGGTGCTCAGCACAGCTGCGCCGCAGAAGAGCGCGCACCTGCACCAAGGGGGCTCCAATGCGCCAGGTTGGCCCTTGGGTGTTTGTTTGCACAGCGGCACCGCAGCTGATGGCCGCTGCAATATTGGCAAGTCTTGCTGGGCATTAGTCTTAAGTCTAGAGTCCCACAAGGGAACTCCAATGGACCAGTGCCTCACTGCTTGATTTCCTGAACACAACTGCCCCGCTGGACAGTGGGCAGATGCAACGGTGGTGCATGCCTGTTGTTGAGAGTCCCCGAGTAGGGGCTCCCCAGGCGCAGCGGCGCCAAAGACTAAGCTGCAACATTTGGGCAATCATTGTTGGTATGCCACTGTGTGCGCTACTGATTGCGTTTTAGGCCTTCATTCAAGGCCCTTACACTGCTGAAGTTTTTATGCCCACTGTCATGCATAATGTGTTTTCCTGTCAATGTGATGCTGATGGTTATGACTAACGTTTTTCCACCCATGTGATTATGCAGTTACGCTGATGGTTGCGCCTAGTGTGTTTAAGGCCTAATATTAATGCCATTGCTAATGTCGTTTATGCTAATGAGGTTTTTATGCCCTATGTCATGCCTTCATGCTCATTATTTATGCCTAATGACACTGCATTTATGCAAATGTGTGGATGTTTACTGATAATGCCTCATGCATTATGCCCCACTTTAATAGGACTATGCCTGATGTCCTTACACTGATGGTTTTTGTGCATAATACGCCCCTATGCTCACATGTTCATGCTGTTGTGTTTTTCATTCTAATGAGGTTTATGCTTAATTTTTAGACCTGCCTTGATAAATGCCTAAAGTGATTTATGCCAAGTGCATGTCTTTTACCCAGTAGGTACGATCGGTGATACATTATTGCTTATGGACTTTCATTTATTCTTGGACTTGTGATGGCGCTGGGTGTCAGTGGGCACCATGTTCATAACTGTGATGATTTTCTAATGTGTTTTGCATAATACATATGCTGTTTTCACCCAACTTTGTGTGGAGTCTCTTTTGTAGTGTGTCCAGTGTGTCGCCTGTGAGTGTGTGCTGCGCTGATGCTTTACACAATGCTCCTAGTTTAGTCTACCCGCTCCACACCACGCTACCCCGTTTCTAACACAAGGACACTTTATCACCCCAAAGGGAAAAAATATCTATTTTAAATTTCCAGGTCTGTGTGTTTCTTGTATAGTTCCAAAAGAGGGTGCTATTAAACCAAGGTGGGGAGGGATAGCTCTGCCATGGTAGGAAAGAGCACTGCATTGAAGAGGATGAAGAAGCTCAGATGATTTAAGCATAGGGGATCGGCAAACGAGAAGGAGAAGGCTACTGGCATCACGTTTGGACCAATATGGGATGTGAAATGTGACCATGTGAGAGTGCTGTCGAGTGTCAGTGTCCGGCATGGCGCTCAAAAGGAGTTTGATATATTTTACTGTTATCTCTTCTGCACAGACACACATCCTGCTGGTTGGCAACGATTGTGAGCTTGTCCTATGTGAATCCTGCATACCATGGGAGTCCCATTCATAGACTACTGCAGTAACCTAGCTTGCTCTTTACAAACATAATCGTCAAAGAATGATCTGTTTGGAAGGGAAGGTTATGTCGAATGTTCCTTATATGGAGTCGCTGGAACCTCGTGGCAGTGGTGTTAGAAATGATGAAACATAACAGCCGCAATGTAGAGTTAAATTATACTTGTGCAGTGAGAGGTGAGGCTGTCTGCTAGGGATGGGATAGAGGTGGAGGATACTTATGCTGGAAAAATAAAGAATTGGATTTTTGGAGAAGTAGAGTTTTAATATATGAGGCCAAACAATTCAGATCCGTCCAGTGCATGCCCAAGAGATATTTCATCTTGAACAATATCTCAATAAAGAGAAGCTTATCATAAAAAATCCCATTCATCTTTTTTTTAGCATGATGGTCTCAATTTTGTCCATATTGTTGTAAAACAGTACAGAGCATTCTTTGAATAACTAATCGGGCTGCACAAACTTTGAGAAAAATGTCAGGTTTGTCTTCGGACAGGGGAAATGTAATAGGCTGCACAACATGGAATTTTGAAGGTCACGAAAATGTATACTACTTATGTGCAGTAAGGTTACACGGTCAAAAATGCTGCGGGACGAATTTCAAAATGTCCTTATGCTTACGCCCATTTAAACTCTTTTCACGTCGCACTAGCCTCCCGAAAACAGCTCTACATAAGGTTAAATTGCCCACTATTTAAGTTAGTTTACAATTGGACTTAAAATGAAATCACACATTTTGCCAGGCGGGTTGTATTTCCTAAAATACCAAGAGCATTTAATCTTTAATAGCTGGGTTGTAAAAGCACCTGCGCACATTGGTGTAAGGCAGCAAGTGATACTGTTTGCTTGTTAATACTTGAAACAAGTTGCTAGGAGCTCTGTTTTTTACCACTAATTATTCTATACTGTAGGAGCTGTTTATTTCCGCTGGTAGAATTGATTGTCTACATTTTGCTCTGATTGTTTGCTCTCCAACAGGACTCTTACATTTCTTTCATCTTTTGTGAGATATCTGTATTTGAGATTACATTTCATTCTAAGAGGATTATATATTGTTTGAAGTAGATTTGTGAAGTAACATAAATCCCTGCTCGGTTATTTTCTTTCAACATTGCCCAATGTTAGTGTTTGCCCATTCTTGCTTTTATTGCACCACCCGTGTTTAAGCAGTCACCGAAATAAACCAACAGTACAATAATACCTGTCACTGATAAGAACATTACCATGAGGCAGAACAACAAACCACCAAGCACTAAGACTCCGAAGCTGGCCAACATTACAGGAAAGGACTATTATAGTATCGGCGGGAGGACCTACGTTTCAGCTTCTGCGTTGTGGTGAAATTATTTTTGTATTCTGCTTAGTGGGTGAGCATTGCACTCTGATGCCCCCTGATGGTGTTGGCACAGTGCCTTCGGCTGCATCGTCCACTTGGTGCGATGGATTGTCGGCGTCAATATTTGGTTTCCAAGGAAAGTTCCAAGATGCCTGACCTCTTCATGATATATCGTTACTGCTTCGCACGCACTTCCAAAGATTGGTTGCCTACCAACCCCTTATTTAGAGAGTAGGCACTTGTGCATCATTATAGCTCACCAAGACGAGTCTGCACAGGCCGGAGTTGGTTCATGCTAGAGACGCCCACATCCTTCTATTGTTTATTTCTATTCTTTTTTAATGGTTTTCCTTGCTCTTCACACACTTGTAGCAAGAGGTACAGTACAATAGGACTTGTAAAGCAGTGCTTATTCCCCCTGAGGGTATCCAGGCGCTTGGGGGGTGGAAGCGGCATGAGTGTGCTGCTGCTGCGAGCTGTCTATTGAACAGCTGGGTTTCAGTTTCTTTCTGAACTTCTGGAGGGTAGGTGTTGATCAGAGTTGCAGAGGCAGTGTGTTCCAGTTTTTGGCGGCCACGTGAGAGAAGGCGCAAATGGCGCTCCTGCTTTTTTGGATGTGGGTGGTGTGTGCCAGGTGGAGGGACGCGGAGCTTACTTGTCTGTTGGGTTGGTGGTAGTTAACTTTGTGGTAGGCGGGGTCGAGTTGTGGCGGGCTTTGTAGGCATGAGTGAGTAGTTTGAACTGGCACTGTTTGTTTACAGGGAGCCAGTGTAGTGCTCTGAGGTGGGGGGTCATGTGGGCTCATCTCGGGTGGTCAAGGATGAGTCTTGCTTCAGCTTTATGTATAATCTGGAGTCTATTCAGAAGTTGTGTGGTGATCCCTACGCAGAGGGTGTTGCCGTATCCAGGCAGCTGGTGATGAGTGCCTGGGTGACTGCATCCAGTGCCAGTGGGGAGCCACTTGAAACATTTTCTTTAGCATGTGGAGGATGTGAAAGCATGCAGCGAAGATGGAGTTTTTCTGCTTTATCATTGAGAGCTTGCTGTCGAGGATGATGCCTAGGTTTCTTGCATGTTTTTGGATGTGGGGCCGAGTTTGGTTGGCCACCCAGTGTCATTTCAGGGGGATGTGGTGCTCTCGAAGATAAGGACCTCCGTTTTGTCGGTGTTGAGCTGGAGGCACTTGTTCTGCATCCAGCTGGTGACGTCTGTCATACATCTGTGGAAGGTACCGTCTGCGGACAGCAACAGGATGAACATTTCCTATGCTGACGACCCACAGCTCATCTTGTGCGCTTTGACCAGTGTGGCTAGAGGGGCCATGTACGTGTTGAAGAACGTTGGGCTTAGCGATGATGCTTGGGGGTCTCCTCAGATGGTGTCTTTTGGGCCTGAGGAGGAGGCAGATGCTTTGGGTTATTCCTGTAAGAAAGAAAGAGATCCACTTGAGGACTTTCACTTGGATTCCCATCTGGTAGAGGTCAAGTAGGAGGGATAAGTGGGACACAGTGTTGAAAGCTGCGGATAGGTCGAGCAGGATCTGGGCTTTGGTTTCTTCCCTGTTCATGAGAGCTTTGATATCATCAGTGGCAGCTCTCCGGGCTGTCTCTGTGCTGTGGTTTGCTTGGAAGCCTGACTGCAAGGGCTTCAGGAGTTTGTTCGTTTCCAGGTGGTTGGTTTGCTGGATGTTTATAGCTTTTTGTAGAACTTTGGCTCAGAAGGGGAGTAGGGATATTGGCCGGTAGTGTATGAGCTCTGCTGGGTCTGCAGAGGTTTTTTAGGGGAGCAGGTTGACCTCTGCATACTTCCAGGTGGCTGGGAAGTTTGGGACGTCGAAGGAGGTGTTGTTGATGGTTGTAAGTTCCTTGCTGATGGCGTTGGGTCCCTTATTGAACATGTGATGGGGTCCTGGATTGTTGGAGGCTCCTGAGAGTATGGAACCCATGCTTGTGGCGGTAGACTGGGGTGTGAGTGGGTCCCACGTGGTGATGTTGGTTAGGTAGTGGTCGTTGTTGGTAGGGAGTCGTTCGAGGATGGCTAGGGGTGGTTGGGGGTCAGAGTGTTAAAAAATATACATTTTTAAAAAGATATCTAGGCCCATGTAGTTATATTTCCAATGATTTGAGAGGTAGGCGCTGGAGGACTAAAAACACACTAATCCCACTACAGGTATACTGAGGAAGGACTATCTTTAGTCTTCCTTCCTCTTTTGTTTGTCTCAGTTGGAAGGCTGCCACTCGGTCTCTGGATAGGAGATCCTGCTTGCTCTGTTTGGGCATTGCCTGGTTGCAGTTTATTCCTGCTGTGATTTGCGTTCCTCTTTGTTGTCTACCTGGGGTCTTGCTGGGATTGCGCCCTGGATTCTACTGGCATTGTGTAAACCCAGTCCTCTCTGAAGGTGGCTGAGTGCTAATGCTCTTCATGGCTCCCGGCTGGGTGAGATGCTGGGGTTGTGGTTTCTCCTCTGCATGTTGCCGTGTATCTCTATCAAAGGATGCATATTTTCCTCTCTTTGCTGCCTAGCTCGGCCTTCTCAGTGTGTTTCCTGGAGGGCTTATGCTGTACCTTTTCACTCTGCATTGGTGGAGTCAATTTTGCTGAAAGATATGAGTGACGCCACCAATTTTTCCTTCCCTATGTACTGTCTGGGATTAGGCTTTCCATTATCTTCTCTACTGGGTCTGGGACGTATTGGAGATTCTTAGTTTCCTTGTCTTGTTTGTTGGCCAGTGTGTGCCTCCCTTCTTGGGTTTTTGGTTGCCGTGTGGTACAGTTACGATGCATGACCTATTCTTAATTGGCTCCCAGCCGGTTGTAGGCCAGTGTTGTACCTTCTGTGCCTGAAGATACTCTGGACCTCTGCAATTGATATGAACTTCACCCCATGCATAGCTTGAGGGCTGAGTGTGGGGCCTCTATAGTGTGCTCTTTCCTGCTCTTGGAGCTAGGCATTTCTTTTCCCTCTATGCTCTAGTGGACAGGTCAGTGTGTTAAAAGTTAGGCTGCAAACGTCAACATTATCGGCGCCATCTTGCTCTCCTTGAACCCATTCGTGCACGTAAGCGGCAGCCATTTTGAGCACCATGGCCTCCCTGCCCCTCGCTGATAAGCCAGTGCATCTCTCTCTCTCCCTCAACCTCGCAGGCATCCCCTTCCCCCCCCCGCGCTGACAACCCCCCCCCCGCTCTCACATGCCCTGAGTCATAAACCCCTCTTCAGCGCAGCTCTGCCTCAGAACCCCATCCTGTTCCCAGCGCGACACCTCCCAGGCCCTTTGATACAAACCCCCTTTCCTGTGTGCCCGTTTGTCTTCCTCGTTCCCAGGCCGCCACCTAGCTCTGCGGATACTGTTTATTGCCCCCCCCCGTACAGTAGGAAGCTTCCCTCATCAAAGGACCCTTGAGTTGATCAAAGCCCCCACCCTATGAGATCCGATCAACCCCCCCACATCCCGTGAATCGGCGGGATGTCCAGCTGCGCGATAATCATCACCTGTTGTGACCGGGGTGGTGACTTCAACTGTAAATGTGTGTGGGAACGGGCCTGAAGGGGAGATTCAGAGGATGTCCTTTCATACTTCAAAGCATTACAAGAATGTGTTACCTGCAATAAAGATCATGAAAATGTGTATAAGAGGCCAGGCCTCAGAGATGCGGTTAGAGCACCTCGTGACGATACTGGCTGTCCGAACTGATGTGTTCTCCTCCGGAGAGAATAAAACCCTTGTTTCCTGCCTTCCAGTCTCCAGCGCCTGCCTCTTCATTGATTTATATCTCGTGGGTTTAAGAGGCGACACCGCCGGGCAATACTTAGGGTCTTTTATTCTGGTTGGTAGCCTGACCTTTTTACAATTGGCGTCCCAAACGTGGGGCCCATCAGTGACTCGTGGATCCAGTGGGAGAGGTCCTGACGACAGAGTGAATGACTGCAACGATCGGGAGTGCACCTGTCCGATAGACCCTCGTCTGACAGCCGATCATCCGAACTTCACTGGTTCCGAACAGACCTCTCTCGAGTGATCTACGGTCCTGACTGGGAACCATCAGGAGTGCCGCGAGGATTACGAAGAAAAGAGGACGATCGGGCGCTGGATTCGGAAGACAAGAAACTGTCCATGCGGTCCGGGTAAGGTCGTGTAAACACGACGAATTGCGAAATGATTATTTGAATTGTTTAGAAAATACTAGTATTACTCTTTGTTAATTTATTTGGAGATCCACTGTCTGCAAACGGAGAAACAACAGGCTCTCTCTTTGCAAGCAGTGGAGGATAGGTAATGCAACCGTCGCGCCTATCTTTCTCCCCCACTGATTAATTATTGAAACTGAACTATTGTTCGCAGACTGTTTTCTGGAGATTCTCTGTCTGCAAACAGGAAAGAGCCCCCCCCCCCCTTTTTACAGATAGTGAAAGGGTAGGTAACGCAGACCTTTGCGGGCCTACTTATTCTCCCCACTGAATTGTTTTGACCGAACATTGACTAGTTGATATTGGTTCATGAGGTATTCACTGCCTGCAAACAACGTAGAATAGGAATATTCTGTCTAGTCTTTGCACGCAGTGATAAGATAGGCAGTGCTGACTTTTTGTCCCCATTGTGCTCCGTCATGTCTGTCTTCTCCCCACTGATTGGTAGCCTGTTTAGCCCGGACCGCTTATTAGAGGTGAACCATCCGGCTCCACTGGAAGGCACCCCTAATAAGGACATGTTCATGAAGCATGGATTGATCGCTATAGCCTATAACAAACTGTGGCATAAATATACGCAAAAGGATCGAGAAAGTCAGTGGCCACTGATAGGATCCTTCGATGATGACAAAATAAATGCGCTAGAAACAGCCCTTGGTAAAAACAAGACAACGCCCACTATGCTTGATAGTTTCGGCATGTGGCGCAAAGAAACTGAACAACGTAAAAAGAAAACTGAGAGTAGGTTGGGAAAAGAGCTGCGAAAAGCAGCCCACCTAGCTGCTCAGAAACTAGAAGGAGAGATAAAGGAAAGAGAGAAAGCCAAACAGAAACTAGAAATGGAAACATCAAGTCAGTGTCCGGTTAGAACGTCCTCCATGCTCTACCCCGATTTACCCTCGAGACAACGAGCCAACGATGATCTGCTGTTAGGTCCTCCGACCATCTACATGCCCCCTCCATATGCCCCTTCCCAACCCTTAGCACAGCACCCACCACCCCCAGGTACAAACGAAGGTAGCGCCACAGCTTCGGCCCCCATGGCCTCTGTGCCGGCCGAACCCCTTGTAGTAAATACTACACAAACGACAACGTTAGGCGACCCCGAGACCCAAAGGGCTGGTTCTGCAAGAACAAACAGACTAAGCAAAGATGAGCGAACAGGGATCGACAAGATAGCAAGGACACTGGTAGAAAGGAAGGAAGATGAAGAGTACATCACGGATATGTTTAACTCGTATACCGGGAGTCACAGACGACATTTTTCCGTACGACTGTGTTACCATGTCTTGAACGCATACGAGGACCGATATCGAGACAAAGGTCCCGAGAGCCTAACGACTCTGTACCGGAAGGTCGATATCGGGGATGAGGGCGAGTGTGATGTGACGGACCTCCTTACGCGTACGCTTGAGGTTTTCCGCCACCTCACTGAACGAGAATCGGGAACTAAACCCACGACCTCCGTAGCGACCGAGCCACAAACTGAGCAATCTAACACCATGATGCCGATACGAGAGGCTGCCCCTTACTGGGTTCCTCCACGAGGTGCAGGGACTAACGATGATGCAAACCACCCAGATGCAAAGGGAAGGGTAGTGTACAACTGGGTCTACCAGCCATGGGACCGGCAAGAGATTCTGACATTCCGGAAATCTCTGCCTGACCTACGTAAAAACCCCACAGCCTTCTACACTGAATTGGGTACAGCCCTAGGTTCAACGATCATGACCCTGGCTGACATCGACTTGTTTTTCGGGTTATGTCTACCAGCTGATGTGTGGAAGCAAATCCGGAAAGTCGACCACCTTGAGCTGTTTGGACATACCTGGTCACAACTCGATAACATCGATAAACAACGAGGACCTGGACAAAAGCCTTTGAAATCCATTCTAGACCTTCCAGATAAAATCGTACAGAAATTAAAAACCCTGATCCCAGAAAAGAAAGTGGACTGGTCGATAGTAACGGCCTGTCGCCAGAAACCCCAGGAGGATGTATCGGAATACTTCTCCCGGTTTGAAACGGTGTTCTCCGATTACAGCGGCCAGGACATGACCACTGCAACCGGACACCATCTGTTTGTCCAGAATTATGTTAAGGGTCTGTCATCGGAGGTCTCCCAGAAACTGCAGGCTAGCGAGAGTAGTTGGGCAGCCTCCAAACCTACGGCTATCCTCCAGATGGCCCAATATTATGAACATCAGAAAAATGAAAACGATAGGGCAACAGAGAAAAAGAAGAAGGACTTGAAAGAGAGGGTGATGATGGCCCAACTGCAAGGGGTGACTATAGGGCGAGACCAATACCGGGGAAACTATCAGACAAACGCCCCTAAGGCTGCATTTCCCCAGGACCGCACTTTGACTCCCCACAGTGGACGTACAGACCTTAGAGAGGACCAGTGTGCTTTCTGCAAAGGAACTGGCCATTGGAAATCCCAGTGCCCAGTTCTTCTGGAAATAATCAGGAACAAAGACCCCAAGGACATAGCAAGTGGACCGAGAAATAAGGGACAACAGCGAGGGCCCCCAAATGACACGACTAACGACAGATCAGGCAGACCAAATACATTTGATCGACCCAGACAGAACCAATACCAGCAATCTGACTACGATGACGCCCACAACTTTGCATAGGACTGCCAAGGGCAAGGGAGGGATCCAGTCGAGCTCTATGTTGACCAGCAAGGCCCTTACGTCACTGCTAAGGTCCTAGGTACAAAATCTCCATTTCTGGTAGACACTGGCGCAACACGTAGTGCGTTATCTAAACGACTGATTCCGGGGGCACCCTTGTCTGGCTCACTTATAACATCGACGGGTTTCGATGGAACGCCCTCCACTAACCCTTTGTCCGCCCCGATCCTCTTTGACGTGGAAAACAACACCACCGACACCACGTTTTTACTTTCCTCCAATAGCCCCGACGCCATTATGGGACTTGACTTATTGAAACACTTCCGAGCGACGATCAGATGTTCTCAAGACGGAGTTCGAGTTTTCCTTTACGACAACCCCGTTCTGCTTAGACATTGCCCTCCCCGACGCATGTTTTCCATCACCGACGTTGACACATCCCTGCTTGACACTCTGCCTCCGTATCTGTGGGCCAAGGCGGATTCGGACGTAGGGCGCATGTTGATTGACCCAGTGCACATTACTGTCCGACCAGACGCAACACTCCCAAAACTTCCACAATATCGGATATCGCCCGAGGGCGAGAAGGCATTGGTAAAGATCATTCAGTCACTAATAGACGCAGGAGTGGTAGAGGAAGTAGTTAGCAACGTTTGCAACAGCCCTATCTTGCCCATCATCAAGAAACAGGGAGAGGGAGATGAGAAAGCATACCGTTTTATCATTGACCTTCGAGAGATCAACAAAGTGGTGGTACCCCAGTACCCTGTGGTCTCAGACATCACCACCATCCTGACTTTGATTCCTTCTACAGCCACCACCTTCACTGTCATTGACCTCAAAAACGCATTCTTTTCCATCCCCATCCACCCAGACAGCCGATATCTCTTTGGCTTCACCCTAAAAGCCCGCTCATATAGGTTCTGTCGAGCACCCCAGGGCTACACAGAAAGCCCTAGCATCTACAGCCAGGCCCTCAAGAGACAACTGGATCAAGTCCAGTTACCCGATGGAGTGGTGTTAGTGCAATATGTCGATGACATCCTCTTGGCAGCCGACACCACTCCATTAGCAGTTACAGCCACCATTCAACTCCTGCGCTTCCTTGCGGAAAATGGCCACAAGGTCTCCAAGAAGAAGTTGCAATTCTGCCAACCCCAGGTCACTTACCTCGGCCACCTTTTGTCCAAAGAGGGAAGGAAACTCACTCCTGATCGAATCCAAACCATTCTCGAAACTTCTGTCCCTAAGACCCAGAAACAGGTTCGCTCCCTACTAGGCCTCACCTCCTTCTGCCGACAGTGGTTACCGAACTTTAGCCTCGTTGTGAAACCGCTGCTTTCTCTGCTAGGTAAAGACATCCCCTTCCCACTCCCTTGGACCCCTGAGTGTCAAACCTCCTTCACGGAACTACGAGATGCCCTTTGTTCGGCCCCTGTCCTAGGTACCCCCGATTACAAAAAGCCCTTCTCCCTTTACACTCACGAAAGGGAGGGGTGCGCTTTATCTGTCCTGACCCAGGCCATTGGCCCAAAGCAACGACCGTGCGCTTACTTCTCTGCCACTCTTGACCCTGTAGCCAGAGCCTTGCCTGCCTGCCTTCGAGCTGTAGCTGCTGCTGCAATCTCTATCCGACAGAGTGAGGGGATCGTACTCTCGAATTCCCTCACGGTACTGGTACCCCATGCAGTTGACACCCTCCTGAACCAAACCAAGACGCAACACCTGACGAGTGCACGACTGACTGGATACGAACTGACTTTGCTTGCACCCCATATCACCCTGAAAAGATGCACCACACTGAACCCGGCAACTCTGTTACCCTTGCCAGAGAACGATACCAATGTGCACCCTGTACATGACTGCGTGACTCTTACGGACGAACAGACTAGAAGTAGGGTTGACCTCAGAGACACGGCTTTCCCTGACCCTGACGGGGAGCTGTGGGTGGACGGTTCTTGCATCAAACTCCCCGATGGCACCACTTCCGCTGCCTATGCGGTCACCACGGCTCGAACTGTAGTCGAGACAGCCCGCATCGCGCAACGATCTGCCCAGGCAGCAGAACTGATCGCCCTGACACGAGCCTGCATTCTGGCAGCAGGAACCACAGCGAACATTTACACCGACAGCCAGTATGCCTTCGGGGTGGTTCACCATTTTGGGCTCCTTTGGAGGGAAAGGGGATTCTTGACCTCACACGGCACCCCCATTTTGCACGGGGATCTAGTCTCCGCCTTGATCGAAGCTGTCCTTCTCCCCAAAAAGCTTGCAGTCGTCAAATGCCAGGCACACAAAAAGGTGACAGACATCATTGGGCAGGGAAATGCGCTAGCCGACATCACGGCCCGAACGACAGCTGAAAATAGGACGACAACACGTATGTACGTGACCAGGTCACAAGCAGAAAAATGGACTGACGCTAGGGACACTATTAAAGACATTCAAACGGCTAGCACACAACGCGAGCTGATTGAATGGACACGGGTGGGATTAAAAGATGATGAAGGCTGCTGGCGGACAAGAGACACAAACAAATGGTTGCTACCTGACTCGTACCTGATTCCCATACTGGCTATGGCACACTCCCCTGCCCACATAGGATCAGCCCCCATGATTGAACTTGTCTCCAGAGTTTGGCACAATGATAAAATCACAGATTCCGCCAAACGTCTGGTCCAACAATGCTTGATATGCCTGCAACACAACCCCGGGAAAGGAACTGTAGTACCCCGGGGAGGATTTGGGGTCCCAAATCACCCATTTTAAGTCCTGCAGATGGACTACATCCAGCTAGACAGGTGCCAAGGCCTGAAATATGTACTTGTCGTGGTGTGCGCATTTAGCAAATGGGTGGAAGCATATCCAACCCGTGACAACACTGCTATGGCCACTGCAAAAGTACTGTTAAAGGAGTTTTTCCCCCGTTACGGCCTTTGTCGTATTTTATGGAGCGATAATGGCCCCCACTTCATAGCCGAAGTAATCCAGTTCATCTTAAAGGGGTTGGGCATCAAGCAGAAATTTCACGCAGTCTTCCACCCCCAGTCTGCTGGACTTGTTGAGCGACACAATGCCACACTAAAGCTTAAACTGGCCAAGATAGTGGCTACCACGGGTCTGAAATGGCCAGACGCCCTCCCACTGGCATTGCTATCGATGCGTTCCACCCCCACCCGACATCACTTGACACCTTATGAAGTTGTTTTCGGTCGACCCATGAGTGTCTGGTCTGCACCGAAACCAACTTCCATTCATGACGTCCCGGACGTCCTAATGTCTGATTATCTGTATAAATTGACTGAAACTCTGTCTGTCATTCATCAGCAGGTGCAGCAGGCCATCCCCGATGCTTCCAGGGGTCCGGGTCACGCCATCCAACCTGGAGATTTCGTGCTGATCCGGAACTTTCAGCGGTCGAAGAGTTTGGAACCCCGGTGGACGGGCCCCTGGCAAGTGTTGATCACCACCCGGACGGCTCTTCGTGTGGAGGGGAAACGGCACTGGCTGCACGCACACCACTGTAAGAAGGTCTCCTCGACCCTGGCCACGACGGAAAACATCGACAACCAAGAAGAGCTCCTGAACAAAGACCGACCGTCGCTAACCTGCTATCCCGATACCGAAACACTTGAACTTTCAAAATTCTCTGATCCCACTGTGCCATCCAGAGAAG